>NC_060121.1:392635885-393873385 GCF_021461395.2 Schistocerca americana
TATTTTTTATTATATATTCCTGTAGTACGTAAATAAATATGAATGTTTTAGTTAGATCGGTTTTTTCGCTTTGTGACAGACGGCGCTGTAATAGTCACAAACGTATAAGTACGTGGTGTCACGTAACATTCCGCCAGTGCGGACGGTATTTGCTTCGTGATACATTACCCGTGTTAAAATGGACCGTTTACCAATTGCGGAAAAGGTCGGTATCATGTTGATGTATGGGTATTGTGATCAAAATACCAACGGGTGTGTGTTATGTATCCTGGACGACCTCAACCAAGTGTCCGGACCGTTCGCCGGATAGTTATGTCATTTAAGGAAACAGGAAGTGTTCAGCCACATGTGAAACGTGAACCACGACCTGCAACAAATGATGATGCCCAAGTAGGTGTTTTGGCTGCTGTCGCGGCTAATCCGCACATCAGTGGCAGACTAACTGCGCGAAAATCGGGAATCTCAAAAACGCCGGTGTTGGGAATGCTACAACATCGATTGCACCCGTACCATATTTCTATGCACCAGAAATTGCATGGCGACGACTTCGAACGTCGTGTACAGTTCTGCCACTGGGCAGACGTGACAATGACAGATATTCTGCACGCGTTCTATTTAGCGACGAAGCGTCATTCATCAACAGCGGTAACGGAAACCGGCATAATGTGCACTATTAGGCAACGGAAAATCCACGATGGCTGCGACAAGGGGAATATCAGCGACCTTTGCGGGTTAATGTAAGGTGCGGCATTTTCGGAGGAAGGATAATTGACCCCCATTATATCGATGGCAATCTAAATGGTGCAACGTATACTGATTTCCTACGTAATGTTCTACCGATGTTACTACAAGATGTTTCACTGCATGAGAGAATTGAGAAGTTCTTCCAACATGATGCATTTTCGGAGGAAGGATAATTGACCCCCATTATATCGATGGCAATCTAAATGGTGCAATGTATACTGATTTCCTACGTAATGTTCTACCGATGTTACTACAAGATGTTTCACTGCATGAGAGAATTGAGAAGTTCTTCCAACATGATGCATGTCCGACACATAGGTCGCGTGCGGTTGAAGCGGTATTGAATAGAATATTTCATGACAGGTGGATTGGTCGTTCAACGGATCTGACGTCCCCGGATTTCTTTCTGTGAGGGGGAAATTGAAGGATATTTGCTATCGTGATCCACCGACAACGCCTGACAACATGCGTCAGCGCATTGTCCATGCATGTGCGAACATTACGGAGGGCGAACTACTCGCTGTTGAGAGGCATGTCGTTACACGTATTGCCAAATGCATTAAGGTTGACGGACATCATTTTGAGCATTTATTGCATTAATGTGGTTTTTCAGGTAATCACGCTGTAACAGCATGCGTTCTCAGAAATGATAAGTTCACAGAGGTACATGTATCACATTGGAACAACCGAAATAAAATGTTGAAACGTACCTACGTCCTGTATTTGAATTTAAAAAACCTACGTGTTATCGACTGTTCGTCTAAAATTGTGAGCCATATGTTTGTGACTATTAGAGCGCCATCTACACTCCTGGAAATTGAAATAAGAACACCGTGAATTCATTGTCCCAGGAAGGGGAAACTTTATTGACACATTCCTGGGTTCAGATACATCACATGATCACACCGACAGAACCACAGGCACATAGACACAGGCAACAGAGCATGCACAATGTCGGCACTAGTACAGTGTATATCCACCTTTCGCAGCAATGCAGGCTGCTATTCTCCCATGGAGACGATCGTAGAGATGCTGGATGTAGTCCTGTGGATCGGCTTGCCATGCCATTTCCACCTGCCGCCTCAGTTGGACCAGCTTTCGTGCTGGACGTGCAGACCGCGTGAGACGACGCTTCATCCAGTCCCAAACATGCTCAATGGGGGACAGATCCGGAGATCTTGCTGGCCAGGGTAGTTGACTTACACCTTCTAGAGCACGTTGGGTGGCACGGGATACATGCGGACGTGCATTGTCCTGTTGGAACAGCAAGTTCCCTTGCCGGTCTAGGAATGGTAGAACGATGGGTTCGATGACGGTTTGGATGTACCGTGCACTATTCAGTGTCCCCTCGACGATCACCAGTGGTGTACGGCCAGTGTAGGAGATCGCTCCCCACACCATGATGCCGGGTGTTGGCCCTGTGTGCCTCGGTCGTATGCAGTCCTGATTGTGGCGCTCACCTGCACGGCGCCAAACACGCATACGACCATCATTGGCACCAAGGCAGAAGCGACTCTCATCGCTGAAGACGACACGTCTCCATTCGTCCCTCCATTCACGCCTGTCGCGACACCACTGGAGGCGGGCTGCACAATGTTGGGGCGTGAGCGGAAGACGGCCTAACGGTGTGCGGGACCGTAGCCCAGCTTCATGGAGACGGTTGCGAATGGTCCTCGCCGATACCCCAGGAGCAACAGTGTCCCTAATTTGCTGGGAAGTGGCGGTGCGGTCCCCTACGGCACTGCGTAGGATCCTACGGTCTTGGCGTGCATCCGTGCATCGCTGCGGTCTGGTCCTAGGTCGACGGGCACCTACACCTTCCGCCGACCACTGGCGACAACATCGATGTACTGTGGAGACCTCACGCCCCACGTGTTGAGCAATTCGGCGGTACGTCCACCCGGCCTCCCGCATGCCCACTATACGTCCTCGCTCAAAGTCCGTCAACTGCACATACGGTTCACGTCCACGCTGTCGCGGCATGCTACCAGTGTTAAAGACTGCAATGGAGCTCCGTATGCCACGGCAAACTGGCTGACACTGACGGCGGCGGTGCACAAATGCTGCGCAGCTAGCGCCATTCGACGGACAACACCGCGGTTCCTGGTGTTTCCGCTGTGCCGTGCGTGTGATCATTGCTTGTACAGCCCTCTCGCAGTGTCCGGAGCAAGTATGGTGGGTCTGACACACCGGTGTCAATGTGTTCTTTTTTCCATTTCCAGGAGTGTATTACAAAGGGAAAAATGTAGTCCAACTAAAACATTCATATTTCTCTACGTACTACACGAATATGTAATAAAAATGGGGGTTCCTGTTTAAAAAAAAAAACCGCAGTCGATATCCGTTTGACCTATGGCAGCGCCCGCCATCTAGCGGCCTTACATAGCGCCATCTGGTTTCCCCCTTCAAGCCAACCGAGTTTCGTTCTTTGTAGTTTTTTCGTTCGACGCTTATTTCGTGGGATATTTGTCCCGGTCACGATCAATGGACCACCCTGTATGTTGTGCAAATATTCAAACCTAAGGATATCTGTAATCTGTCCCAGCAAAGATTCGACGAGTTTCCCACGCATTATCTTCACGCGAGCAGGAAACGCGTCGAAATGTGGGATTCGCCGAAAAATCCTGCGTTCTCACAAAGATAACATATTCTCTTAGACTCTGTCGGAAGATCATGAGATCATGAGACTTGGCAGAAAATCCTAAGAAATTTTGGTCTTATGTCAAAGCGGTAGGTGGATCAAAACTCTGTGACCAAAATGGTACTGAAACAGAGGATGACAGACTAAAGGCCAAAATACTAAATGTTTTCTTCCAAAGCTGTTTCACAAAGGAAGACTGTACTGTAGTTCCTTCTCTAGATTGTCGCACGGATGACAAAATGGTAGATATCGGAATAAACGATAGAGAGACAGACAAACAATTAAAGTCGCTCAAAAGAGGAAAGGCCGCTGGACCTGATGGGATACCAGTTCGATTTTACACAGAGTACGCGAAGGAACTTGCCCCCCCTTCTTGCAGCGGTGTACCGTAGGTCTCCAGAAGAGCGTAGCGATCCAAAGGATTGGAAAACGGCACGGGTCATCCCCGTTTTCAAGAAGGGACGTCGAACAGATGTGCAGAACTATACACCTACATCTCTGACGTCGATCAGTTGTACGGTTTTGGAAAACGCATTATGTTCGATTATAATGCCTTTTCTGGAGACTAGAAATCTACTCTGTAGGAATCAGCATGGGTTTCGAAAAAGACGGTCGTGTGAAACCCAGCTCGCGCTATTCGTCCACGAGACTCAGAGAGCCATAGACACGGGTTCCCAGGTAGATGCCGTGTTTCTTGACTTCCGTAAGGCGCTCGATACAGTTTCCCAGAGTCATTTAATGAACAAACTAAGAGCATATGGACTATCAGACCAATTGTGTGATTGAATTGAAGAATTCCTAGATAACAGAACGCAGCATGTCATTCTCAATGGAGAGAAGTCTTCCGAAGTAAGGGTGATTTCAGGTGTGCCGCAGGGGAGTGTCGTAGGACCGTTGCTATTCACAATATACTTAAATGACCTTGTGGATGACACCGGAAGTTCACTGAGGCTTTTTGCGGATGATGCTGTGGTATATCGAGACGTTGTAACAATGGACAATTGTACTGAAATGCAGGAGGACCTGCAGCGAATTGACGCATGGTGCAGGGAATGGCAATTGAATCTCAATGTAGACAGGGGTAATCTGCTGCGAATACATAGAAAGATAGTTCCCTTATCATTTAGCTACAAAATAGCAGGTCAGCAACTGGAAGCAGTTAATTCCATAAATTATCTGGGAGTACGCATTAGGAGTGATTTAAAATGGAATTATCATATGAAGTTGATCGTTGGTAAATCAGATACCAGACTGAGATTCATTGGAAGAATACTAAGGAAATGCAATCCGGAAACAAAGGAAGTAGGTTACAGTACACTTGTTCGCCCACTGCTTGAATACTGCTCAGCAGTGTGGGACCCGTACCAGATAGGGTTGATAGAAGAGATAGAGAAGATCCAACGGAGAGCAGCGCGCTTCGTTACAGGATCATTTAGTAATCGCGAAAGCGTTGCGGAGATGATAGATAAACTCCAGTGGAGGACTCCGCAGGAGAGACGCTCAGTAGCTCGGTACGAGCTTTTGTTGAAGTTTCGAGAACATACCTTCACCGAAGTGTCAAGCAGTATATTGCCCCCTCCTACGTATATCTCGCGAAGAGACCATGAGGATAAAATCAGAGAGATTAGAGCCCACACAGAAGCATACCGACAATCCTTCTTTCCACGAACGATACGAGACTGTAATAGAAGGGAGAGCCGATAGAGGTACTCAAGGTACCCTCCGCCACACACCGTCAGGTGGCTTGCGGAGTATGGATGTAGATGTAGATGTAGAAATGTTGCGATCTCTTCGAAACGTTGCGGTATCACGCCACCATGTGAAGATTTCATCAGTCTGCAATTTTTCACATATTAAATTACGTACCTGCTGAATAACTCCGCCGTACTCAACTACAATGGAGGGATGAAAATGAGCCATTTGTTTTCCACCTTTAAAACATACCGTACTCACACACCGACTGGAAGGATGCCGAAACGAACTCCAGTCTCTGGAGCCCACCCTCATGTTTCCAGTAGATAATTTGCATCCAGAAGCACATTATACGGCGAACTGATCCCCCGAGTCTGGCCCAGCGGTGTCTAGCGCCCGTGTCGTCGCCCCGTTGAGCGGAATGTTTAGCGGTTTGGCGCCCCTACACAAATTGAAAGTGGAAGGTCGGACCGGGGCGGCCGTAATAAAATGTTGCGCGAGGCGAGTGCGCCGTATATCACGGCGGAGGCTGCTCTGCACCCCACGCGACCGCCATCCATCATGGCGACGGCCGGCGCCGAGTTTCTTCTTCCCGCGGGCGGAGGAACGCTGCGGCCGGAGTGAGTGAGCAAACGAGTGGGACTCCACCCCCGCGACGACGTCATCCCGACACGCGTGCACAATTCATGGCTGTGGGTTCTGGTGGAGACCTGAGATGTAAGAGATGTAAGAGTGCAAGCACGAGTGCTGATGGTCTGAAAAAAATTACTCTTCTGTGCCCACGACAGAAGACTCTCGTGTGAGTTTAAAAATGTCTAATGTAAAACACTTTTTTCAACTGGCGGTCCTTGCTGTGCTGATAGGACCTCGACCACTTACAGTTGGACACGAATCTTGAAATGTGGGGATGGATGAAGGGGGGGGGGGGGGGGGGGACGGTAGTCACAAAGATTTCATGTCGAGCCTGGTGGTATACTGGTATAAAGCGTGTGCCTGGAAACCGAGAGGACGCGGGACCAAATCCTGCTAGGACCACAGTCTGTCTTTAACATAGCATTCACCTCTCATCAATGTTGTGAGTATTCGACAAGAATGACACTGGTTCGGAAACCACGTTAAAATGTGTGTCTTCTGTCCACGGCTGAATGATAGGTTAGAGTAGGGACACGCAAGTCGACGAAGTAGAATCCAGTTGAAAGACTTGCACCTGGCTATTCAACCACATGAAATTACTGTTATTATTATTACTACTACTACTCTACCACTACTACTACTACTACTACTACTACTACTTCTTTCTCATCCTGTACGGTTAGTGTCCCGTGACCCACGGTTCTAGGTGACTTTCCAAAAATCTGTTCCTTTTCCTAGACCTCTCCAGCCCTTTTCCTTCACCCTTCTTGCTTACCCTTCAACCATTCTGCCTGACGAAGTAGCAACTGACTCCGAAAGCTTGCCTGACACTACAGTCTTTTATGTGTATGTTCTAACGCCGCTTGGTGAGAAGATTTTTTTATCCATCCAATTAAATTATATTATGAAGATTAGTATTTTGTCCATCTTCAGCGACTGTATTCGTATATAATAAATAATAAACCACCAGTCTGCCTAAAAGAAATTTTATTTCTTTACCGGTTTCGTGCACTCAGTGTCCTTCTTCAGAAGGTCATGTCGTATATTGCAGCCCCATGAGGCGCATCCCTAAAAGTGCCTTTGAAAATCCTGTGTCCTGTTACTGCGCTGTTGACAGTTTACGAAGACGCGTTCTTTTCTGGAAGAAGAGCGTGTAAGGTTAAATATTTTCCCGTTCATATGTCATCGACGGAAGGAGAAAATCAGTAAAAATGTTATTCGTTCTTCTTGTTCAGCTAGCTGTTGTAGTGAGTGGACTCAAGCCAGGAACATGTCTGCATTTTGTATCTCACTTAATTGAATTCAGTTGTGAGTCCATAAAAGAATTGGTGTTGCCTACATTATTTCCAATAATACCTAAAAGTTGAAGACATTTATGTTAGACGCTTATCGCGAAACAATAGTGAGCTGCGGGCTTGGAAGGAATTGAGATTTGAGGTGATGAGACAGAAGAATCTTTTCTATTATATTATGCACCACTCTCGATATGCATTCGTATTGAGACTCTAGTATGAACATTTAGAGAAGAGAGACTAACTGTCGGAAGTTATATAAGCAACGTACAAGTTACAGCAACAACCACAACTCTTAACCATGAACCATTTTTGTGTGTTCAACATGTAGAACTTTTTCATTGTCGTGTAGTACTCAAAATAAATCAAATAAATTCACAGACGCGTTTTTGTGGAGTGCTTAAATCGCAGAAAAGATCGTCACATGTTAACAAGATTCCTGATTATGAAGCTGTTACATTTAAATGTACATTGTCACAGAAAAACGTAATTAAAGTAGTTTTTCAATTATTTAATCTCCTTGTGAAATGTGCACCATTTGTGGATACTCCGAGTGGCAATTTTTACCTGCTACCCTCGAATTACTTCGGAGATAGCAACATAATTAAATATAACAAGAGGTCTCGGAACGGAGAAGTAACGAAAAACATATTTTTACTACGACATACTGAACATGCAGTTGATACGGTAACACAAAAATTAATGATGCGTAACCAGGTACGCTCCATACATTACCAATCAGTTTGAAGAAAGATGACGCTCTGTGAACGTGAGCAACTTACATTTCATGCTCACAACGCCAGATTATACAAAAATACTGGAAGTCATTTGTGAGTTTCCTGCAGTAGTAATACGTTCGAACATTCCACTATTGCTTCTTTTACAAAGTATTCTGGAGATACGCAGATGTTTCAATGTTTCATTCAGTGACGAACTCTCCTCTGTTTTATAGAATTTTCGTCTATTCCTTCCTGCTCCCGGAAATCTGCTATGTTAACTAATTACGCTAGTCTACTGGAATCAATTCGGATGTAACTAAGTTCTAGAAACTAAGACAATGATCATATATTTATTTATTTAATTCAGTTACCGGTTTCGATCCTTACGATCATCACCAGATTTATGCAAATAGAAAAGGACGTACGTAATTATGAGTAGGAGCATTATGATACGTTATGACGGTAAAAGAAATAGAGTTGATTTACACGACCTAAGAAACATCTGACGGGTAACATACTTGTCTTCTTAACTTTCTAAAAGAAGCAAATTGACATCATCACGAGGCGAAAAAAAAAAAAAAAAAACCGCAGCGTTTACTGCTGCAACGGAAACAACTAAGGTGTCGCTGACTGTAAGTACGGCTTGCAATGGTTTGTTACAAGCCCAGAGACGGGATATACGAGATTGTGCATAAGCTAAAATAAAATGAGTTAAAATATTAAAACAGAGCTGTAGCCTGAAATTTGCCACCTGTAACATACTTATAAAATTACGAATGTCGGTTCTAAACTAGATGCCAACGACGTGTATAGTTCTTTAGAAATTGGCTGCAAGCAGCTTATGGGACACGAAAACAAGTTACAGGCACAACCAGCTCACGAAAGCAGAACCAAGAAGATGCGAGAAATTTGAAAGATGCCTTCGAAAGACGTGGGCGGCTAGTGGAAAACGTCAAAAGGACATAATCGGAAAACCAGAATGTGTAAGGACTTCAGCAGCCTTTAATACAGCGAAAAATAGGCCTTTGGTGTGAATTCCTTCACTAAGTTTAAGGAGACAGAGCTGTTAAGTGCTAGATGCTCCTGTGCCTATGCTAATCAATTCTGTCAAACATAAATATGCGCGTCTTTTCCTTTTAACATGAATCTGTCGATAACAATAATCATAGAAACCCGTAATTGACTTAAATAAAGTAATTTGTGGTCAAAGACTTATGTCTCTCCGAATTCTTAAACAATATGCAACTTTCAAGGTGGTCACGCCAGCCCTCGTCGAGTGTAGTGGGTAAAAGTTCCCTCTTGAAATAGACACAAATGTTATGCGCATCGCGTGAAGACAAAATAAACGGAAAACGTTGTAATAAAATCGATCTGCTCTCTTCCATCACGATTTTATAATGGCATTGTACATTTGTAAGTAAGAACTTCCTTATAAGATTTCCTGTTGATACGTAAGGAACCTCGTTGCGAGTTCAACACGCCAGAAATGGATATCTGTGTATTGAGGTGAACAATGAAAGAGTTAGCACGTGCTGAAGACACACAAATAATTTGGTTCCATGAGTTGCAGTTGTTCCCAATATTTGTACGATGCATAAATAATTTCCGGGGTTTATTTTATCTCGTCAAAGTTTTAACACGGGGATGCTGTACATACGTATAATAAAGAGAGTAAAAACAAAAACACGAGAAAATAAAGGCTTGAACTGCATTCATTATTTTCCTCCGCTGCTTATGAGCCTCCTTTTGGCACTTTACATTAATTAACGGTAGTGTTTTCCATAGTTTGACTTAACTGAGAAAATGGTTTAGTTTCAGCAGAAATTATGCTATTCTTCGAAATAACTAAAGTACTGAATAGTTTTCATTAAATTTTCACTTGTGTGTGTGTGTGTGTGTGTGTGTGTGTGTGTGTGTGTGTGTATGTGTCAGAGAGAGAGAGAGAGAGAGAGAGAAAGAGAGAGAGAGAATATTGGTAACTTCGTCGAGAAGCGGCGGCGGCGCCCGCAACAGCGCGAAGCAGTTGCGGCAACGGCTAGCAGATGGCGCGCAGAGCCGTAGACAGCTTGCCGCCACCGAGCCACGTGGGTAATCGAGAACGGAGAAAATTACATCAGTAATGCCCAACGACTGGGTGCGCTTAGTTAACAGCGTTTTCTGGGTAAATACTGCGGGGTAACTGAGTAAAAAATGAAATGGGGAGCCGTAATTAATAAAGATCTCGTTACTCCAGAATTTTACAAGATTAACGGTGAAACACGAAATTCTCATTCCTACTCGCTTACCTTTGTACGTTTATTGCTGCTCCCAGATGCTTCGCAGTCTCCTGTGGGAAGGTAAAGATGCAACAAAGCGTGCAATCATACAGCCATTAAGTTATTCAGATTATAACCATGCAGGTATAGATATCCACTCGGCGATTTTCTACTGTATTATGCTCCATAATGTACTGAACCCACAGTTGTATACATCTCTATTGTCTCCCTCGCCTCCTCCCGAAGAAGAGTTGTCCAAATTTTTGTCCAGTCATCCAGATTCAAATTCTCTGTCATTTCCATAAATTAAGTAAGGCAACTGGAAGAATGATTTCCTTCAAAAAAGAAGAAAACTACTGATTTCATCATTTATTTTGCTTGACGCTCTTTCTTTTTAGCACTGGTGTGGAGACAACATCCTCTCAACGTACTGTGTATAAGTTACCAGTAATTTAGTACTTTCTGCATCTTGTTTCTTTCCATACGCTTATAGTTGTAATGTTTTGTTATGAAATAATTTAGAAAAAATTAACAGATGGATTAAAACACATCCACAATATCATTGGTCGTTCTTTTATTTGTTCTAAATTAAACAAGTCGCCTATTTTTACTCCTCAGTAACGCTTCCGTGTTTACAGCAAAGGCTAACACTAAGGAATAAACACAGGGATACTTTAATTTGTTAACTACAGTACTAAAAGGCTCGTAATGAAGAAAGGAAATTTTATTTTGTTATTCATTAGTTGATATTGTGTGTGTTTATGGAAATTTGTGGTAGAGAAATGACGTCGACATTTGGTTGCTTCCATTTCATATTTGAAGAAGGTGTACTGGACAAGTTCACCATTGGCCTCAAGACGCTGCAACCAAACAAATTTGACATAGCGCCATTCCACAATTCCATCTAGTCAATTAAAGATTAATGGTATGACGTTATTCAGCAGTAACTTCCTCTGGAATGGTGTTTTCCTGACCAAACGATTAAACAAAATTTATTACAGACATAACTAGAATAGGTATGATTCTGAAGGTTATTTAGGTATGTGAATAATCTCGAATGCAAGTACTGAAATCGACAGAGCATCATAATCTTGTGTGTCATAAATCCGCATATACATATTCTGTATAAAATTTTTGAGCTACCAAACGGGAGTTTGATTCCTAAGATCTAAATATACGAGAAAGTAAATGAATTAATCCTTCGTGCTGACTTAATCTACATCTACTTCCTCTTAACTTCATTTTTTAAGAAAATATTACTTCTAGCTTTCTCATTCTCAGCATTCATCAATATTCATCTTCCGTCAACAAGCTAGAGTATTTTCAATGTCATGCACAGCGTTAGTGCTTCGGCTTTCGTTGTACCTACGGTGTCTTGTCTTATTTGAGTTATTTCCTTGTTTATTACATTTTAATTGCCTTCTATAGAACTAATATTTAGGCTTCCATTAGACAGTTGCCCATTGCCTTCCACTTTAACTCATTCTGGTCTAAATCTGTAGTGTTCCACATCACTGAATACTATTTTAATTTCCATTTCCAGCCAAATGCTAGGCAATAAACTAAACTTATTTCTACGTCTAGCTCCTATCTGCAATACAGTAGTTTATTTATAAATCTTCAGTAGTTTATTTATAAATCTTTGTATAATCATGACAGTCCAATTCATAATGTCTCCAGGCCTTTTCTAAGTACACCTGTTCCTCTTGTGACTTCGGAAGCAGTTTGCCAGATATTGACCAGATCTATCGTAATCTCTAGAAGCCTCTCGCCTATCTAGTATTCTCTATCCCATGTTGTTTACCAGTTTTGTGTTTCACATTTATTTTACTAAATAGCTCCAAATCAGCTAAGTCAAAATTTCTTAGCCTTTATCAATTCCGCAATCTTCTCCCTCATTGACTCTATTCCCTCATCATCAGCTTGTGATGTCAGCGAGCAACGAAAAACTGCAGGGAACCTTTATTATGCGACAGTCGCTCATTAGTCGTACATGTTACATGTTTCTTTATCTTCGGGTGACCTTATTCCCTCCACTTAAGTTCAGTAATCTGTTGGTGACGTCCTGCTGAACGTCTGTGGATTGATTATGCAATATATGCAATGTAGAAGAAGGCTACCTGAAGAATAATAATATGTCTATAGCCGTTAAACCTCTGTACATCAGTTATTGTTTGCTAAAACTGTAACACATCGACTGGCAGCATTTGCTGTGAATTTACCATTATATGGCCAGCATAAGCGGGCTAAATGTCTTGAGCATAGACCTTTTCATTCATTAATTCACCGACTTTCATTACGTTCTCCATCATCTGTTCGTTGATGGATTATAGTTTTCTCACCTTTGTTTGCAGTTCGTTACCCCAAGAGCAAGAGGCTGCATCGGTCTTCCTTCTGTTCTCCCGTCCTTTACCAGACATTGGAAGAGTGTTTTTGGCACTTTTGTGCCATAAATCTTGGGCTGCCTTCAGCCGCCATATTCATTATTTTTATTCAGCCTTTTTGATCGAACTCGTTACCTTCAGCCTCAAGATCAGCATTTATGTAAGCCATTCTCATATTTTAGTTAACATTTAAAGAAATGTAAAATGAGTGACGATGGCTTTACCACATCTACAAGGCTGTAAAATGGAATTCTGGACTTTCAAGTCGTAGGTACTTTGACCCTGCTAGGTAATCATATAAAGAAGATCTTTTTGATCCTTACAAAATAGTGATATATTGGTTTCAGGACAAAGAGGTGCTTCTCTGAGTCAAAGGGTATCCGATACTGTCACAAAGCGTACGTGACGATAAAGTAGCTCCGCTTGTAGAGTATTTCAGTATTTACATTACAATGTTTCTGACAGCTTTAAGTTAGGACAAAGTAAGTGTCCTTTTGAATAGCGATTCATGTTTATGGTCTTCCCACTTTCGTGCTGCAGCTAAAAGATAAGTTTTATGTTCCATTTTCCCACTTGGATGAAATATTCATATTAATTTGTTGTGATGCTTGTAATTTTAACACCTGTAACGAACTACTGTGACACCGTTATTCAGTGCTAGGTACCATAGAAATTATGAAAACGGAAGCAGGTTTACAGTACAAGACCAAACAATTTGGCATCGCTACCATGTATGGCTTTGGCGAGGATAGCTCGATTAATTCGAATCTGGAGTCAGTACACAGTTTCAGTGGTCACGGCTAATTTATTGTTATGCTACCAGCAGTCACAGAAGTTTGACTTCAAAGGTTGGTGTCTGACTGGACACGAGGCAGAGAGCGGAGCACCCATCTTTCTTAACGCCTGACGAAGAGGATCGAGTAAGGCAACGAAATACTATGCTGGAAACTGCGATCTTATTTCTAGCTGGACATCCGGAAATACTCGTATATTAATCCGATGACTGCTTTGACCTAGAAATAGTCAAATTATGACTATTCCTGTAAAACGTGATATTGTCTTTGAGTAATATCTGAGCTTAATATCTTAATCTCTGCTAGCTTAATGAAATGTGAATTTAGAAAGTTACACTAAGCGACGGAATAGTATCACAACCGGCTGGGAAAATCGAATTCTAAATGTATCGCTGTACACTGTGCAGAGAATTTCTGTGTTGTTGTTGTTGTTGGTGGTGGTGATGATGATGATGATGATGATGATGATGATGATGATGATGATGATGATGATGGTGATGGTGATACCACCAACTTTCAGACTTGATGGTGAAGAAATATATCAACATGACGTAGATAACCATATACTGGTGCGACTCACTCTGAATTTCGAAGGGGTATACAAAAAGTTAGTTGCTGACGACGATAAAATTCCACGCAGACAAACTTCTGAGATATTTTTATCAGCACAGTTTCAACGATGTGCTACATTCTCACATTTTCCCACAGTTCCATTTCCCAGTTTCTGTACAGGTATAATATCCTCGTACAACGGTATCGTTGCTCGAACCATTTCACAGATCCCCCGGGTCTCGACAGGTGTTTCAAGATATGTCCCCACAAGAAGAGAACAAGTGGGGTCTGGTCAGGTGAACAAGCTGTCCTTGTAACATGACCTACGTTTCCTTAGCACCTTTTAGGAATAGTGTGAAGGCAGATGTTCACGCGCCGCATGAGAATGTATTAATTATTATTATTACTATGCATGTGACTTTTACTGACTCTACTATGTTATGGCAGTAGTTTAAATTTAAAAAGGTTAGTAACTTACTGCTGCTTGAGTCTTTGAGAGTGTTTGTAGCGTACTGTGTGGTGGAAATGACTAGCTGAAACTTCTAACAAAATTAAGGCTTGCATGTAAATATCTTGAATCGTAATGAAGTTAATCTGACTTTTACAGGAAAATAATTTAAACGCATATTATTTAGACGCTAATCTGCCTTTAACATCACATTACTTGAATGTACTGAACTTATTCGTTGAAAATATTTAGCTTTAACAAGAAATTACTGACATATTTATGCTTTAAAACTGAAAATCTGTCTTCTTAGACCTGTAATTATGCTGAACAGACGTAATATTTGTCTGTCATGCATCTCGTATATTCCTAACACAACTGCTCAACAGTAACACATTCATGTACCTGTATGTGAAATGTACACAGCTTAGTTTTTTTAATTCGTTATTCTTCTGACTTGTTAGATGCAGCCCACCACGAATTCCTCCCCTGTGACAACCTCCTCACCTCACGGAGTACCAATTACCTCTAGGTCCTGAACTATTTGTTGGATGTATTTCAATCTCTACAGCTGCATCTAGTTGCTTGAAAGTTATTCAATGATGTCTTAACGCATGCCATCATATGTCCCTTCTTTTGGTCAGTATTTTTCATATGTAAGTTTCTTCATCTATTCTGCAAGGACCTTCCCACTCCTTAGTTTCAGTCCCTATAATTTTCGACACTCCCGAGTAGCACCATATCTCAAATGCTTCGATTTTCTTTTTTCCAGGTTTTCCCACAGTCCACGATTGAATACGGTGCAATGCTGTTCTCAAAACGTACAATGCTCTAATTACTCCATTTGCTTCTGCAAGTCTGCTTTTTATGTCCTCACGTTCCACCCATCATGGTTGTTTTGCTGCCTAGATAGCAGAATTCCTTAGCTTAATCTACTTCGTGATCAATATTCTAATGTTTCTCACTGTTCTCATTTCTCCTACTTCTCATTACTTTCGTCTTTCTTCGATTTACCCTCAATCAATATTAGACTGTTCATTCCATTCAACAGCTGCTGTAATTCTGTTCACCATCAGTAAAGACTGCAGTGTCATCAGCGAATGTTATCGTTGATATCCTTTCAGCCGGAATTTTAATTCGAGTCTTGATACTTTCTTTTATTTACGTCATTGCTTCCTCGATGTATAGACTGAATAGGAGTGGCGAAACACTACAGTCCTGTCCTACCACCTTTTTAATCCGAGCACTTAGTTGTTGATCTTCATTCTTATTCTTCCATCCTCCGTTGTTTAAGTCGTGTGATATACCCCGTCTTTCCCTACAATTTAGTCCTATTTTTACCACAATTTGAATATCTTGCACCATTTTACATTTCCAAACTCCTTTCGTAGATCGACGAATGCCATGGGCGTTTCTTGAATTTTCTTCAACCTTGCCTCCATAATCAAGCCCAACGTAGGAATGTCTGTCTGGTGCCTTTACCTTTCCTAGAGCCAAAATGATCATCGTCCAATAGGTCTTCTGTATATTATCTTGGTCAACGGGTTGGATGCATCATCTGTTAAGCTGATTGTGCGATAGCTTTCCCACTTAAATGCCTTTGTTACCTTCGGAATTATGTGGATAATATTTTTCTGGAAGTCTGACGGTATAACGCCAGTCTCATAGATTCTACACACCAAGCTGAATAGTCATATAGTTGCCATCTCCTCCAACTATTTTAGAAAATCCGATGGAATGTTATCTATCCCTGCTGCCTTATTTGATCTCAGGTTTTCCTTTATCGACTCCTACTTATTGTTTGTAACAAAAGGTGAAATTGTGAACATAGGAAGGATACATAGAAGTATGGTCTTCGTTTAAGGAAACTGGTAAATGATCTGATACAATTCAGTGTACCACTATGTTGTAAGTCGCATTACAAATTATAAAAGGCTTTTATGGGGTGGTGGTACGATTTATAATTTCTGGAAATGTAGGTATTGTAAGCTCATGCCTATCATGTGACTTCTAAGTTGAGTACCTTGATTGGAACCGTAAATTAAATATTTTAATTAGGGCCTGTGTATCTAATATACGTGAATCATCACCCACTAAAATAATGATAAGCGAATTCATTTGACTACGAAATTAGACCAAGATATCAATGAACTCAGTATACTACAAACGTATATAATTAAATTCACAATAAAAAAAACTGAATGAAAATTAAAAATGAGGAAATTTGGTTAGAGAATCAGAAACGTGATTGAAGTAAACGTGTATTTGCACGGAACAATTACATTCGTGGGTGTTGTACCGTGAGGCAGGCCGGTGTGGCCGTGCGGTTAAAGGCGCTTCAGTCTGGAACCGCGTGACCGCTACGGTCGCAGGTTCGAATCCTGCCTCGGGCATGGATGTGTGTGATGTCCTTAGGTTAGTTAGGTTTAATTAGTTCTAAGTTCTAGGCGACTGATGACCTCAGAAGTTGAGTCGCATAGTGCTCAGAGCCATTTGAACCATTTGTTGTACCGTGATTACCGAAGGTTAGTGCATAGAAACAGAAAATACTATAAAGTATATGCTTGTGCATCTGTTGACAGAGTTGAAAACACGTTGAACCCCTAATTATGAACAAGTCTTCAGAAAACTAAGACTAAAATTACTGAATGGCATTACAGTTGAATCGTCTTTTCCAACATTTCGCTTCACTATTGTGGCTGGATGTCACCATTCTCACACTCTACAAGTGGTGGCTGAGGTGATGGAAAAAATGGCTCTGTACTAACAACCCTCTCAGACTGCATGCAACCTAAAGTCAGCTCGCTCAGAGCCTCTCATCACAGATGAGTCTGGATGACTAGAAGGCAACTAGAAGTGAAGTCTGCCTGAGGAGAAGTCTGTCTGTCACGTAACACTCTGCAGATCGCTTCCAAAAAAGAAAACTGTGTGCTGTGTGTTTTGGCGTAGCATAATTTTAATTAGCCGACTACTATAGACCAATATGAAATTGTCTTACAAGTCACTGGTCTCCCTCCCTTAATCGTCTTTCAGGTGGTTGACCAGTTAAAATTATTGTTAATCTTGACACTTCAAAATGTGCCCAACCTTACCCTTCTTTCTGTCTCTTCTCGTGAGCTGGCCAATATCAACTGATCTCTGCAAGAACAGTCGCATTCCTTACCCCCACTTTAAAATTATTTGCATGTACCAGTGGTAGCCGTTGTTGCAGTTCCTTAACTAATCTGCTTTCGTGGCATCTAGGAGAGGGGTCAGCATCTCACGATCTACGAAGGAGCCCAAAACTTCCAGTTCACTTTGCACTTTCTAAGATGTTATCTTAAGATCACGTGTTTTTCGGCGAATTTTGACAGCCTGCAGTTTCATTCCACAATGGCAGTCTCTCCAGTAACCTGCCGTTCAGCGGCACGTATCCCGTGACCTCACAGCTTGCGGAAAACAGTCTCTCCTGGAGGTGTAATTTGTATTGTTTGATTTCGGACGATCGGCTCCAGGACAGCTTCCTTTCAAAACGCAGCCCGTCCCAACATTATACATGCCAGGCATTTCCCTTTGCACAGGGCGAGGACGATTCTTCAAATGGGGGGGGGGGGGGGTGACGTAGGGGACTTATTCCTTATACACTACTGGCCATTAAAATTGTTACATCAAGAAGAAATACAGATGATAAACGGGTATTCATTGGACAAATGTATTATACTAGAACTGACATGTGATTACATTTTCACGCAATTTGGGTGCATAGATCCTGAGAAATCAGTACCCAAAACAACCATCTCTGGCCGTAATAACGGCCTTGATACGCCTGGGCATTGAGTCCAACACAGCTTGGATTGCGTGTACAGGTAAAGCTGCCCATGCATTTTCAACACGATACCACAGTTCATCAAGAGTAGTGACTGGCGTATTGTGACGAGCCAGTTGCTCGACCACTATTGACCAGACGTTTTCAGTTGGTGAGAGACCTAGAGAATGTGCTGGCCAGGGCAGCAGTCGAACATTTTCTGTATCCAGAAAGGCCCGTACAGAACCTGCAACATGCTGTCGTGCATTATCTTGCTGAAATATAGGGATTCGCAGGGATCGAATGAAGGGTAGAGCTACGGGTCGTAACACATCTGAATTGTAACGTCCACTGTTCAAAGTGCCGTCAATGCGAACAAGAGGTGACCGAGACGTGTAATCAATGGCAACCGGTACCATCACGCCGGGTGATACGTCAGTATAGCGATGACGAATACACGCTTCCAATGTGCGTTCACCGCGATGTCGCCAAACACGGATGCGGCCATCATGATGCTGTAAACAGAACCTGGATTCATCCGAAAAAATGACGTTTTGCCATTCGTGCACCCAGGTTCGTCGTTGAGCACATCATCGCATGCGCTCCTGTCTGTGGTGCAGCGTCAAGGGTAACCGCAGCCATAGTCTCCGAGCTGGTAGCCCATGCTGCCGCAAACGTCGTCGAACTGTTTGTGCAGATGGTTGTCGTCTTGCAAACGTCCCCATCTGTTGACTCAGGGATCGTGACGTGGCTGCACGATTCGTTACAGCCATGCGTATACGATGCCTGTCATCTCGACTGCTAGTGATTCGAGGCCGTTGGGATCCCTCCTGAACCCACCGATTCCATATTCTGCTAACAGTCATTGGATCTCGACCAACGTGAGCAGCAATGTCGAGATACGATAAACCGCAATCACGATAGGCTACAATCCGCTCTTTATCAAAGCCGGAAACTTGATGGTACGCATTTCTCCTCCTTACACGAGGCATCACAACAACGTTTCACCAGGCAACGCCGGTCAACTGCTGTTTGTGTATGAGAAATCGGTTGGACACGTTCCTCATGTCGGCACGTTGTAGGTGTCGCCACTGGCACAAACCTTGTGTGAATGCTCTTAAAAACTAATCATTTGCATATCACACCATATTCTTCCTATCGGTTAAATTTCGCGTCTGTAGCACGTCATCTTCGTCGTTTAGCAATTTTAATGTCAAGTAGTGTAGTTTATGATCCTCCTGCACATCTCTTGTTATCTGCGAAGTCCAGGTTCTTTTCAGTGCGTGTTCTCATTTAGTTACGTATAGAATTTAATATAGGAAATTGTGGCCAAAATGTTACGTAATACCAGTCATTGGTACTGACTCATATTTCATTTTCTGGTAGTACTTAAGTTATTCCAATTTGATTTGACTCCTTCCATTGGGTTTTAAATATGTCATGGGAGAGTTTGGTCAAAACTTTCTTGTAACAGGATACTCATAGCTGTGTACTATGGACAGAAAATACATGCCCACATGGTACTGAAAGTAACTGTGAATGTTGGATTACCGATTAACCGTTACGCACGTTAATATTGGCATGTTCACGTGCATGATCTGCGATAACCAATTAACAGAAATACTGCCACCATAATACGCGAAGAATGTAACGTTAATGTTGACTAACAATTAACAGAAATTATAGGTACGTTTCAAAGAGATACTAGACCGGCAGGAGATACACTCCGTCGGATGAGAAGTACCCGGACGCCCCTACGTATTTCGCCTGCTTACTGCTCACTTGGCCGTTTCGCCTGCTTACTGCTCACTTGGCCGTAGTGATATGTTGAAAATTCCTTGCCCGCATCTCGTGGTCGTGCGGTAGCGTTCTCGCTTCCCACGCCCGGGTTCCCGGGTTCGATTCCCGGCGGGGTCAGGGATTTTCTCTGCCTCGTGATGGCTGGGTGTTGTGTGCTGTCCTTCGGTTAGTTAGGTTTAAGTAGTTCTAAGTTCTAGGGGACTGATGACCATAGATGTTAAGTCCCATAGTGCTCAGAGCCATTTTTTGAAAATTCCTTTGATTTTTTTCTCATTCCTGTATATACAGGAACTCATCCAACGTTGACCATGAGAGGCGGGTCCATCGTTATAGAAGGAGGCTTCACTTGAGTAACATATGCATCAGAAACCTGTCAGACCTTACTTGGTGACGAGACAGGTACTGTCGAGAACTGCAGATGGTGGCTGAAAATTACATCAGTGGAAGGAATCACTAGTGAGTTCCGGAGTGCTACCAAGAGTCCAGATTGCAAAATGTGCGCAGTGAGTTAAAAAGAAAGGGATACAAATGTCGAGCAGCTCTTCACAAGCCACACATTACTGCAGTCAATGCTGAGTGGTTCTTGAGGTAGTGTGAAGGCCACTGGACAGTGGATGACTGGAAACGAGCGACTGGATCGCTATACCCTGTAGCAATCCGATGGAAGAGTTTGGGTTTGGTTAGTGCTTGGAGAACGTTACCTACCATCATGAGCAGTGCCAGGAGTGAAGCACGAAGTACTCGTAGGTGGTGGTATGACATGCGGGTCCATTTCGTGGTCAGGGTGTGGTCTACATAATGTGGAGAAACTCTTTGAAGATGGTGACTGTTTTTATCGACATGACAGCGCACTCCGTCATAAGGCAGCATCTATGATGCGAAGTCTTGTGGACAATAATGTTCTTGAATTGGATTGACCTGCCTAGAGTCCCGACCTGAATCCAATGAAACACCTGTGTCATGATTTAGGACGTCGACTTAGCTCCAGACCATAGTGTCCAACATCACTATCTTCTTTGGTTTCGGCTCTTTAGGAAGAATGTGCTGCCTTTCCTCTACCGACATTCAGATATCTTACGAAAAGTTTCCGCACCAGAGTTCAAGCCGTCATAAAGGCGAAGCATGGACACACCCCAATTAATGTTCGCCCTGTAGTAGTCTGGATACATTTGATCAGATAATGTAGTAGAGCCACACTGTAGCCCCACGTTAATGGCAAGTAGTTTCTTAGAAGGCTGCTTTTCCAGTCACAAAAATTGGTGTCACGTTGCCTGACCAACTTTACCAAAGTAAACAACGCAACATTATGTGGTTCGTGCTCAAAGACCTCTCTGCCATAGGTATATCGATAACGTTATAATATCTTTGCTTTAACAAATACATCGTTTGCTTACCGCTGACTTAGTAGTAGTAGCGTGATGAAACTTCCTGTGACGATTATTCCTTCCCGTATATACAGAAACTCAGCCAACTTTCATACTTTGAAAGTGAGCTGGGGCTTCGATGTACTGAAACCACTTAAGTGAATTAAGGCCAGGTGCAATACGTTCCAACAAGTTTGGCTGTATGTCTCTCAAAAACATAACTGGCTTCTGGATACGCAGCAGCCAATATACAGGGGACAGGCTAAATAATGTGAACACATGTACTTACTTGGGAATGGTTTATTAATATGGGATTTGACCACCATTTTCCCGTAATATAGCTGCCATTCTTCTTGTAATACTAGCAGATAATGATTGTATACTCTCCAGTAGTGACGAGGGAGGCGGAAATATGCTCTGGTCTGTGCTCCAATACCGCCAACAAGGGTTCGATAATGTTCAAGTCCGGAGACTGTGCTGCCCAGAGAAGACGCCGCAGTTCAGCTGCATGCTCCTCATATCACAATTGTACTGTCCTCGCTGTCTGAATGGGTGCATTACCATCCTGAAATATATCATCATTGTTAGGGAACAATATCTGAATCAATGAGTGCACCTGATCACCTAACATGTTCACATAGTCGTTGGCTGTACACGGCCTTTGAGAGTAATGATGGGACCAGCAGAATGCCATGATATGGCTGCCCACACCACCACACCTCCATGCTTAAGCGTTGGAATCAAGCAATCAGGATTGTTGGCTTCTTTTGCGGTCCTCCAGATGTAAACCCGTTGGAAATAACGAAAACTTTGACTCGTCAGACCATATTACGCGTTTCCACTAATCAGTCATTCAGGATTTATGCTCCTGATATCGTATTTTACGCTTCTTTGCATTGGTTGCCATCAAAAATGGTTTCGGTATAGCAGCTTGTCCGTGAATATTCGCTTTATGGAGTTCTCGGCGGAAAGAGTCGACAGATATGGGGTCTCGAAGATGGCTATTGTGCTCTGCATTCCCATTATTTCGTTTTATTTTGACACAATTCGTGTTTAATTAACACGATCTTTGTCATTTAGTTTTGATACATGCCCACTATTACGTTTACAAAAAAAACTGTGAGCACTATGGGACTGAACTTCTGAGGTCATCAGTCCCCTAGAATTTAGAACTACTTAAACCTAACTAACCTAAGGACATCACACACGTCCATGCCCGAGGCAGGATTCGAACCTGCGACCGTAGCAGCAGCGCGGTTCCGGACTGAAGCGCCTAGAACCGCTCGCCCACAGCGGCCGGCGCATAGTAAGTAAAGTGGGTACTTGACGGCAAGGCGCGGTAAAGTCTGTTGCCCCAACGCGACGAAATCAGTACGAAGTCAGCTGGGCGCAAAGTCTTCACTTTCTATGAATGCTAAGATTATAAATGATGGTCTGGATTACCTATCCTCCAATAGTAACAGCCTAGAGCGTGTCAAAGGAATCAAGGAAAACATTAATCTCCGTGTCCGAGCAGAGAACTGAACTTCTGTTCTCCAGATACGAGACCAATGTTACACTATTGGACGACCTGGCACCTTGGTGTAGCGCTAACTCAAGGAGTTTCTAAGCTATAAAGAGGTGCCAATGACAGGAAGAAGATTTGATTGACAGTTTAGGACACGCGTGGCTAGTACAATTAGCAGGTAAATTAGCTACCAGAGGCAGACATATGACTTTTCTCAACAGTTCATTACGAGCTATTCCAGAAACATTTTTCATAATGCCATCCCCTTTTATATGTTAAAATTACGACTCAGTCTGATCCAACCTAAATTGATTTATGACACAACTTGTGAACACTTCCAGATTCCCTAGCCTTCGGCGTGCTATGAGTGTATAACTGCAATTCCTGGTATCAGTAAAAAGTTTCATAAGCTTGTAACCTCCCCACAAAATATAATTAATTTAATATTATTTGGTTAATGATTTTAATTTTTGTGTAACCTCACAACAAAACTGGTTCCCATTTAATGTACCCACAAAATTCTTTTCTCATTTAATGTAAGCTCGAAACAGTAAAATTCCTAAACCTCGTAATAAAAAATAAATTCAGTAACCTGGTAAAATTTGGACGACAGCAGTGCTGCGTCATGGCCCTGTAAGATCATTCTGAATAAAAGGCAAAAATTCTCACCTCGATAAAGTCGGCAACTATCTGCTCTTACAATAGCTTTTTCCGGCACAGCTCTGTGCAATGCTGGCCTATACATTTGTTATTTATCAAAGGAAGCAAATGATTTTTCTTTTGCAACAATCGGAATGATCATGCATTGAAAAAAATTTAAATTCTTTAAATTGAAATGAATGCTTGTTATTATTAGGACATTTTTAAAAGATATACATGGGATTTTACATAATATTACTAGATATGCGCGAGGCTGCTTTTCTTTTTACCTTATACAATAATACTCAGGCTCCGGCATCGCTGCACCGCGACCGGCCCAGCCAACATGATACACCAGACCAGACCAGAGCAAACACACACACTGGCAACAACTTACTGCTACTGCTACACAGTTCGTACAGTCACACTGCTCTCTGGTCAGCGATTCTCTTATACCTTGCATATCGCAGGCAGCGCATGAGCAACACATCGAAATTACATCTGCTCGGACCTCTTACAAGCTCAATTTACCTACTTATCTGTTTCCATTTCGTTAGAACAGTCGAAAACAAATAACGTATATAGATATTTTTTAACAAAATGAGTAGTTGTCGCAAACAATTCGAAAAAATGATACAACTACCGTTTTAAAATTTAAATCCTCCCTGAATATCGCAGCGCATTACAAATTTGCTAATCTCTTTGTGTCATGAGGCATTTTCACAGTTATAAAGCCCTGGCTGTATATATATGAATATAAATTCACAGCACCGTTAAATTGCGAAGATTACAGAAAATGAAACAGGGTTTAGGACTCAACACTGGACTAGCGTGTTTGCAACTGAGGTTTCTGGTCCGCCGAATGCGTTTCCGCAGGCAGCATCACCTTCGTGAAAATAAACGCAGGTTTATCTGGCTACAGGGAGGTTTACTATTGCGTGTGACAGCGCGATCAGCTCCGATGCATTATCATTCCGATACGGTAGCTGGTTCGAACCCCATGCCGCTCACGCGGTGCTTCATTCGTACCCGGCGCATTAACTGATATTAGGCACTTAATACGTCGTACACAGTGCATGCTTATGCATGAGGGTCCGCCCGCGAGGGACTTAGGCTAATAATGGAAAACAATACGTGCTTTACTGCTCGCGTTTCCGGAAGATCGGGGATGTCGCGACGAACGCAGCACAACAGGACGTGTCTGGGACCGTAGCCACTCTGTGCAAAGGTTCCGGTTAGGTACACAACACATTCGTGGGATTCAGATAACATCGTGTTGGATTCATTGCTTTACAGAAAATGAACTGTCTTTTCCAATACAGAGTACTGCGTATGCTTTCATCTACGTGTCCGTTAAAGTTTGCAATGTCTCTTGAAGCGTTTAAAAAGATTAATGTACGAATACGCCTTATTAATAATGTACAGAGACTTGCAGCGGTACTAAAAGCTAGAATTCAGTTCCCTTCTAACAAATAACAGGAGTAAGGAAATGTTTAAATGAGTGAACGTATGATGAGAGAGACACAATAAGGAAGAGCGTTACAGATAAACCAGTTTTACTAAAGCTACTCATGAACGAACTGCACAGATTTTGTAGTGTACTAGCCTTTCCCAGATTATGAATAATTATGCTACTAGAAGTTAAAAAATGTTGTCTACCTGAAATCTTTATGTGGATCATACTGAGATTAACTATTCTGAATATAATTAACTATATACATTTCATCCACATCATTGTAACTTATTATAATATATAAGCTGAAATGGTATCTGTTCTTTCGGACATGTCCGAAAGAACAGATACCATCGGTGACCATGCAGCTCGTTAGAATGAAATTACAATGAAATGAACACCCTTAGCTGCTTACAGGCGTTGACTTACGTCAACGAGTACAGATGAAACTGTGTGTCCCCGACCGGGACTCGAATCCGGGATCTCCTGCTTACATGGCAGACGCTCTATCCATCTGAGCCACCTAGGACACAGAGGATAGCGAGGCTGCAGGGATTTATCTCTGGCACGCCTCCCGCGAAACACACATTCTCAACATATTGTCTCGCACTACATTCGTAGTGCCCCCGCTCATTATACTCATTACTCGCGGCGCGTTGCCGATTCCCGTAACAGTTCGGGCACTGTTTGTGCATTCGCACAGAAGAAGAAGATGGTCAAGTGCTCCTCGGTTTAAACACAGTCTCCACGTTAATGTTGAATATAATTCATCACCAATGACACCCAAGGTCTACACGAATAAGAAATTACCCTCGTTCTACCAACGGTGTTACCGAAGAGAACGGAGGAGTGGACAGACTTTGAGGGCAAACTGTTGTCCTGGGGGAGGGAAACTGACCCTAAAAGGCGTAAACATCAGCAATGACCCATTAGAATGCAGAAGGTACATGAAACTATTGGATTAGAGCCTCACAATCTGTATTTATAGGACATGCTGCCTGTAACTGAAGGAAATCTAATGATGATCTCTCCAGTGGGATAAGATGCTGCATTAGTCATCCACTCGGATCTGCAGGACGGGATTCCCATAGTGAAGGCAAACTTGAGAAAAAGATTGAATAATCAACGAAAGAGCAACATACAACGAATCGTATCGTGGAATGTCAAAGGACTGAACGTGGTAGGGAAGCAAGAAAATCTGAAAATAAAAATGCAAAGGCTGAATGGGCTCAGTGTGAAATGGAAAGAGGATATGAATTTCTAGTCTGACAAATATAGGGTAATGTCAACATCACCAGCAAACGATATATGGGGAATTGGGTTCGTTATGAGTAGGAAGATAGATCAGGAAATAACTTACAGTGAAAAGTTGATTCATAGGGTATTTGTCATCACAATCGACAGCAAACTAACGTTTATAACAATACTTCGGTTATACTATGGCGTGGTGGAAAGTAATGTGTCCGAACTTTTATGTGGAAACTCATAAAGCTTTATAAATAAAGCAAACGTTATTAGACTTCTAGGTATTTATTCTTCAGATGCACATCCTTGCAGTCCTCTGCGCAGGAACGCTCGGAACTGCAGCGTGTAACATTGTGGTGTGTAACATAAGTATGGCGGTGCGAGAGAAACAGCATGCTGTAACTGAGCTTCGAATTCGAAGAGTTCGTCCACACATGGAGGACAGAATGACAATGCCAGACCACACACGAGAGCTGCGACGGCTGCAGCAATCCGCCTTCGATTCATTGTCACTGATCATGAAGAACACATTCCTAGACTAAAGCAACTTATACACAAAAGTTTGATTATAAAAGCAATACAGTAACTAAAGCAAAGTACGCTGTCACAAAATTGGAAAGGACCGGTGTCATCAGAAAATGCTGATAAGAGACCAGTGTCAAAAGATTGTTGGTGCACCAGTAATTTTGTAATAGATGAGTTCACATAAGACAACACGTACAGTACGCAACAGTCGTATTATACATCAAGGTTATATGTGTTACACAACACTAAGCTAACATAAGGCAAGGAAATTAATTAGGAAGTGCTAAAACGCAAAAAGGGAAAAAGCTTTATGAATTAGTAACGCATTGTTCATTAGAATACTCATTTTACCACAAAACAGATTTATATTGTGATTAATGGCATCATTTATATTTTTCATCTCTGCTTAGTGTCATCATAAAAAGTTGCCATTCAACGAAGCGTTCTATGTGCAATTATGACTCATAGTTCTAGTATATACGAAATATCCAAATTCGCTTTTATACAGGGTGAGTCACTATGGCCACATAGAATAACTTCGAAAGTATGATAGTAGCTGAAAAGTTTGTGTTCAAATGTTGTATGGGATAACGGAGGCCATAATATTACGTTCGTTTTTTGTTGCTAGCTGGGGTAGCGTCAGAGACATAAAAATGAACTTTGTTTCTTTAAATGGGATGCTATAGTGTGATACTTATTTTCTGATAGCGGCTATCGAGACTAATCCAATGATGTGTAAGAGTAAGGTCTTTGAAGGTCAACGAAGGTCACAATGGTGGCATTATTGGACAACTGAAAATCCATGTTGGCTGCGGAAGTTTGCAAACCAAACACCGTGGTCCGTGAATGTATGGTGTGGGATTCTGTGGGATGGAATTAAAGTCCCTATTACATAGAATGAAATCTTAATGTTAGGAAGTACACCACATTCCTGGAAGAAACATTAGGTCTGTTATTGGAAGAAATACATTTAGGAATCATGCTCAAAAGCGAAATGCGTGTACCAAAGGAATTTGTTTACTAAAGCATCAGGAATACGTAAGACCCAAAATGAGTCGCAGAACGTACATCACTTGGACAGAATGTTCTTGCGTACAAGGTAATACTGCCTTATCTTCAAGTTTGTTTTGTTGTGCCAGTTATTTTTCAGGTCTTGCCTGATGGGATCCTTATTCTGTTCCTACGCAATATATAAGAGCAAGAAGTAAAGTTCTCAAAACCAACTTTCTGAACATAGAGTATAATGAAGTTTTTCTCAAGGTTCGTTTCTAGATTGTTTTTTTTGTTAGCCAATGGATGGACGAGATAAAGTGTCAACAACAAAATTTTGTGAACCAGGAATGTGAATTACCTGGAAACAGAATTCGTGAACATACAATACCTAACTTTTAATCTGCCATGATTCAATTTTGAAGAAATTAAAAGTTGTAATACACGATGATCTGTGAAGAGTTTAGTGTGTTTGAAACTTAGGAACTCCAATGTTAGGCCTCTTAGGGACATGGCTGCCAAGGAGAGGAAGAAAACCAATGTTCACTCCCTGTGTGTAGCGAATGGTGTCATTCCAGACGTGGAACAGGTCCTTCCGGATGCCAGGTTGCAGCCAACTGCAGGTGGTGGCTCACGTCGGTACAAATAGTGTGTGCCGCTTTGGATCCGAAGAGATTGATTTCGAGCGGCTGTCAGAAATGGTAATAGCTGCCAGTCTTGCTTGTGAGATGAAAGCAGAAATAACCGTTTACAGCACAATCGACACGGCCGGTTGCGGACCTCTGGTACAGAGCCGAGTGGAGCGCCTGAGTCAGAGGCTCTGACGGTTAAGCGACAGTGTAGGCTGCAGATTCTTCGATTTGCTCCAAAGGGTGGTTGGGTTTCGGGTTCCGCTAAATAGGTGAGGAGTCCACTGCACGCAGGAGGCGGCTACAAGGGTAGCTGATACTGTGTGGCGGGAGCTGGGCGGGGTTTTAGATTAGAGGGTGTTAGGGAAAAACAAAAAGGAATTCAGTTTCAAAGGGGGGAGGTCGAACACAAGAATTACGTAGATCTAGAATTGTTGGTGTAACAGTTGTAAATTGTCGTAGCTGTGTTGTGAAAGTACCAGAGCCCCAAGCGCTAATAGAAAGCACTGACGCTCAAATCGTTATAGGCATTGAAAGCCGGAGATAAGATCAGCCGAAATTTCTGCAAAGGACCTAACGGTGTTCAAAGGACAGGCTAAACTCAGTTGGGGGTGGCGTGTTAGTTGCTGTCAAAAATAGTTTATCTTGTAGCGAAATTGAAGTAGATAGTTCCTGTGAGTTAGTATGGGTAGAGGTCATTCTTGTCAATCGAAATAAAATAATAATTGGGTCATATTATCGACCTGATAATTCAGATGATATAATTGCTAAGAAGTTCAAAGGAAATTTGACTGTAATTTTAAACACGTACCCAACTCATACATTTATAGTTAGTGATGTCAATTTACCCTCGATATGTAGGCGAAAAGACATGTTTAAATCCGGAGGTATGCATAAAACATCGTCCGAAGTTGTGCTAAACGCATTCTCTCAAAATTATTTCGAGCAATTAGTTCAAGAGCCCTCTCGAGCAGTAAACGGTTGTGAAAACACACTTGTCCGCTTAATAAAAAATAATCGTGAGCCAATAAACGAAACTGACACAGGGATTACTGAACACATGGTTGTCGTAGCGGGATTGTATTTTGTAACTCCTAAACCCTCCAAAAATTAACAAAAATATGCCTATTCAAAAAAGCAGATAAAAATTCACTTGACGCCTTCCTCGGAGACAATCTTCACTCCTTACAAGTTAACAATGTACTGGAAAGTGTAGACCAGATGTGGCTTGGTTTCAGAGCAATAGTGTCTACAGAAACTGAGGCATTTATACTAAATGAATTAACGAACGACGGAGCTGATCCTCTCTGGTACACAAAACCGGTCATAACATCGTTGCAGAAACAACGAAAAAGCATGCCAAATTCAAATGCTAAATCTTCAAGACTAACAATCTTTTGGAGAAGCTCGAAGCTTAGCGCGAACGGTAATTTGCGAAACATAGCATACTGCAAAATAGAGAAATGTAATATATTTTATATATGATGGGTGCACCTCTATTCGCCAGATACTTGCTCTCATGCCTACCGATGATAGGACTTGTACACCATAAAAATTTTGAAGTAATTCATCTAATGTTTGGGATCTGTCTGTCTTAGGTAAGATAATGGTGTTAATTTGTCTTGGACCTAATACGAGTCTGATCGATCCATCCTTCTCCTCTGCTACGAGCCAGTGGGCTATTGTGTGAACTAACTGCCGGTTCCATGACATCTTGCAGTGACATAGACTTAATTTCAGTTTCACTTGCTCTCTGCAGCGCGAAAGAATAATATATGGCTTAATGCATGATTTATCGTGATCATTGGCCTGGAATCTGTACTAGAAACCTTTTATAGTTCCTCTACTGCGAGTAAAAGCAGTTGAGTGTGAATACAGAATGTCAAAAGGATTCCTCCTATCTTATCAGTGCAGCGCTTAGTTCTGCGTGTTTTCTCAGGGATCAAAATGTATATATGTATTTTCTGACAAATGCTCTGACAAGAGGTACGTAAACAGCTTCTGTAATCATAAAGGAATTCATATGGAAAATGTGTTGCGCCTGGTCTGACAAAAAGCGTAGGCGGTCGACTTCCTCACCTCGCCTTGAGAACGAACCTTCAAATTTCAGAGTAACAGACATACCTTCAGCTTCTATAATTATCTCAGCATCATCAAAGTTTAAAACAGTTTTGTGTTCATCTAAAAAGTCTAATCTCAAAACCACATCTGTTTACAGAAGCAGTACAGTTAAGGAACTCGTTGCAAATTTATGGGCTTGACATGTGAAATCCAGACAAATTTGATATCGTACATCAACAGTTTTAATAAAATATTGTAGGGTTCCAAGTCACATCTAGTGGATAAATACCCAGCAGTTAACTGGGCAATTAATCACTTGATGCAGCTTGTAACCTGAGAATATTGTATTAATACATTTCACCGCAAAAGCATGTATTCGTTAAACAACACCTTTGCATGAAAGATTGCCGTGAAGTTTGATTTTTGTGGAAAGGTAATGTAGGAGAGTCAGTCGTCTGTGTTCATTTGTTGAATGCAAGAAAGGTAAAACAGAGGAGATTGATAACGATTTTGGTTTGATGGATGGGAGTAGCAACGATGCTGGATCTTGTATGGCGATCATAATGGGATTGCAGGTACATGACCTCAGGACCGACTACTGGGATTGTATAAAGATACGGTTTAAAGAGCCATTGACGTTCAGTTCATTAGAATGGCTCTGAGCACTATGGGACTTCACTTCTAAGGTCATCAGTCCCCTAGAACTTAGAACTACTTAAACCTAACTAACCTAAGGACATCACACACATCCATGCCCGAGGCAGGATTCTAACCAGCGACCGTAGCGGTCTCGCGGTTCCAGACTCGGTTCATTAGAGACGGAGTACAAGTTCACATTACGGATGGATGGGGCGGGCAATACTATGTGTCGTTTCCAAGGGTACCATCACGACATTTGCTTGGGCGAAATCACGGGAAACCTGAATATGGATGATGGTACGAGAATTTGAAACGTCGTCCTCCTGAATGCGACTCCAGGTGCAATCGCAATTCGTGCGGTCTATTGGGGCGCATTCACTCCGAGGTGCCGTTGAAGTAGACATACTGTACATTAGTTTAGGTGTGTAGCTTGTGCGTTAAAAACCATTCTAAATGAAAATATAAAACACTGACATGGTCAAATAAACTGGTGTTGTAACACACATCCATGGTTGGTTGTATGAGAGGTAGTCAAATTAAAACCGAACACCTGTCAAAAAGGAATCATGGAATAGTTCCATTCAAAATCAGTCACCACACGTGTTAAGACATTAATCCCACTGGGAGACAAGATGATCAATTCTCTTCGTAGCACGCGGTTGGCCCCTGACGGATCCACAACCGCGCCCATTGTTGCACTTCCTCGTTCGACTAAAACCGACGTACGCTCTGGTCCTTCTTCAGGTCATCAAAGACATGAAAACAGCACTGTGAAAGATACGGGCTATTCGGAGAATGTTGCAGTGTTTCCCAACTAAACTGCTGAAGCGGCCGTCGTCTAATAGTTGTGTGGGAGCGTGCATTACCGTACAACTGGCTGACAGCGTCCTACAGCATTCTTGGGCGTTTTGAATTTAAGGCTTGTCATAGTTTGTGCAAAGTGTCATCACAGCGCTGCACATTGATTGTGGTACCATGCTCGAGCAACTGGATGAGCAGATGGCTCCTGTTGTCGAAGAAATTCACGACTGTTGTGGTTTACCAACACAAGTACAAGGATAGCGAACCAATAGGGACAAGAAAGGAGGCATGAAGGGCGCCGACAGAAGTAGCAATCATCCATTTATTACACCATTACATACGCACATCATGATATATGAGACATTATGACAAACAGTGTGCTTAATGAAGGCCGCACAATTTTACCAATGTAATAGCTACCTGAAACATTTTAAACACCAGTGATCAGCAAATTTAAAAAATAATAACGTGTCATAAAAATACAATAATTTAAGAAAATCACATTACATGAGTATGAGCTTAAGGTCTTTCGGTAATTAACAGATTAAGAAAGGTAAAGGGGCAGGTGCCACTATTAAATCTTGCGTAATTACACTACTAAATTTTTCAGTACCCAAGTTGCAATTAACGCAACAAGTATTAAATCATTTAAATGATAATGTTACTTTAAAATAGTAATAAAATTATTTCATACAAAGAAAACCAAGAATGGCCCGATCAGCACTCCCCAGTGAAGCAGTTCTCACAAATGGTACTCCACGGCTCGGAGCACACCGCCCCATACAAAATGCAACACAACCACAGCGACCCGGCGTACTATCAGAATCACCAGGCAGTAAACCAAACTCGTACTAAGCCAAAACAACGACCGACCTTCAAAATAACGAGACCTAGCCCGGGCTGGGCAACAGACCAAATCCCGGCAAATCCATAAGAAACCTTAGCCAACTTAATACCAAAACAACAATTTATGAACAATATGCAAAACACAAGACCTCTCAGTCCAAAGGCTTCCGTTTCGTCGAGATGGTGGCTCCGACCCGCCTGCTCAGGTGCCAAGCGTCGTACGGAGTGCCGAATCATGCTTAACCTTCGTTGTCGGAAAGCGGAAGCACCACAAGACAAAATAAACTCCAATCTAACTGCGCAAGGCAAACTCTAATGGCTCTGAGCAGTATGGGACTTAACAGCTATGGTCATCAGTCCCCTAGAACTTATAACTACTTAAACCTAACTAACCTAAGGACATCACACAACACCCAGTCATCACGAGGCAGAGAAAATCCCTAACCCCGCCGGGAATCGAACCCGGAAACCCGGGCGCGGGAAGCGAGAACGCTACCACACGACCACGAGCTGCGGACGGCAAACTCTAAGGAGTGCCACTCGAAGACTATGCACTTGAAGATCAACATAAAGCACCAAGACTAACTTGCCTCTAAACGACGCACTTCCATCACCAGCGTCTACAAGAGTACGGAGAGCAGCGTAGCCCATCGATATACATCCATGGGACGGTAAACGAGGATAGCAGTCCCAGCGACAGAGAGACAGGAGGACGAAATGACATCCCGCCGCACATAGAAGGTATTTCAAACTCAGGCTCAACAAACTACAACAGGCGAGATTTTGCTCCCCTTGCGAATCAAGTTAAACGGCACACCACGGCGCCGTCCACACTATTAATCGTAAAATCACGGTCCGGTGTTCCCATCGGGCCCCACTCGGCGTCCAGAAGCAAACAACCCCCGCCAAGCCGAACTGTCTTCACGCCAAGGTAGCCACCTCTCACCACCTCACACGCCTCCAGCTAACCCCGGCCAGCGATCACACACGGAAACAACCGCCTAGCGCCAAAGCGCAGTCTGAGTGAAAACTCAGCACTAAGATCGATACGGACCTGGAAATAAGCGAGCACCGTAACAACGACCTTATCAGAATATGTGTGAACAGGATTTCTTTGGAGGGTGTGATGTAGGATGTTTCCACTGTAGGCTTTGCAGTTTGCCCTCAAGTTATGGTGGCACCACGTTTCGTTCCCTGTGGCGATATGGGATAGAAACGCATACCCTTCCTCGTGGTACTGTAAGGGATGACTCAGACTTGACGCCATTCTCTGTCCGTCAGGTGATGCAGTACTCAGTGCACATCAATTTTGCAGTAACGCATGTAGTGTTTGATGGTGGCATGCACAGAATAATATCTAATGCTGAACCGAATACAAATATCATCTTCCGTGATTAATGTGTCTCCCTGGATAAGGTCATCAAATGTTGCAAATGACTCTGAGCACCATGGAACTTAACAACTGAGGTCATCAGTTCCCTAGAACTTAGAACTACTTAAACGTAATTAACGTAAGGACATCACACACATCCATGCCCGAGGCGGGATTCGAACCTGCGACCGTAGCAGTCTCGCGGTTGCAGACTGAAGCGCCTAGAACCGCTCGGCCACACAGGCCGGCTTAAGGTCATCAATCCGTCCTATCACTTCAGGGCTAATGGCTCGATGGGCCTGTCCTGGGTGCGGATCGTCTTGCAGTGATGTGTGCGTTTTCCGGAAACTCTTCTGCCACTCGTGCATGCACTTCAGGGACATGCAGTATTCATTGTACACAGAGGACATGCGGCAATGAATTTTAAATAATCCGCCACCCTCAGCCACCAGAAAACGAGCCGCACCTCTCTGCTCTTCTTACCTTGCCTCCACGTCAACAACTGGACGAACACACTACTCCAAGATCATAACCCAGCAACATCGTGCATCTGCGATTTGGGACTATGCCATTTCCCCACCATGGAAGTGACAGTACCGAACCGTAACAACAGTGGGGCCACCTGTCGAACAGACCGTGTGTTATGGCGGGTGTGCGGTTACCATTTGGCTGCCCCTTTCAACAGTCTACAGTTTTGGTGTAGGTTGCTAAATGTTTCAGCTCTTATCTTTAATGATACGAGGCGTAGGTAGGGTTAAATTTAACTACGTACTTGTTGAGCGAGTCTGTCGGCGACCCGTGAACAAAGCGCCATTTCGCGGGGGAGGCGGCCCTGCAGAGAGATTTGGGAGCACTTTGGCGGCACGGCACCTAATGTGAATGCTAAACGGAAGTTTGCAGCCCGGCTGCCTGTGGCAGGCGGGGAAGCCACGTGCGCCAGGCACGTCGCCTACGCGAACCGGCGCCGCCGCCGCCCCTTACGTCATTATCCGGCGCCCCGCCCCTGTTCTCGTCGTCGCGTCGGCGTTTTAACTGTGTTAGGCAATTAGCCGGCAAAGCGAGTTAGCAGCACTCCCCTACCTCCGCGCCACGGACGCGCAGGTCGCACCCCTCATAGGACAGCCGACTGCGCCTGCTCCTGCGCCTGATACGCAGACAGCCAGATTTAATGGCACGGTAGACGCCGTAACTGCACGTTGCTATGTAAGCGCCACTCTACGTCGGAACACATCACTCAGCTCGTATGGTTTGAGAAGTGAAATCGAAAGAAGTGACAGTGAAACGCGGTTTTTACTGTTCGTTAACTGGAATGAGTATCATAGCTCAGAAATAGGATGTCTGGGAGTATTCCATAAGTTAACGTGCACTACTTACGACTTCTCGCTCCACCTGAGATTTCAGCCAGCTCATTATAAACTAGACTGCTGGGAAATAGATGAGATGATCTCAAGGACTGTATTCAGTGGCACCAGGGCATGTGCATAATGAGGAGTTGTAGTGTTAGTGACTCTCTGTCGCGGTGATCGGATGGCGCTCAGGGGCTTCTCTGTGCACTCTCTGTTTTGGCTGTGCAGGCAGTAACTGTGCTGAGAGGTGCAAACTGTGTGCCCCATTCATTTTAGCGTACAATGACGCTCCACTGACGAACATGTAGTGTCGAACAGCTTCAGCCATTTTGAACGGGTCACATTTTGGATGGATTTATCGGTAGATTGCCCCACATCTTGGGCATAACGTATCGGTGATGTGTCGCTTCCTTCAACATTGGTCTGTGGAACAATCCCACACCCGTACACCAGGATTTGGTTATCTGCGTAGTGCAGGTACACATGTAGTTCGTCGCTTTGTGCGAGCAATGGAAGCTTACCAAACATCATCCAGGGATGAAAACCGGATATATGTTACATTATTGTATCATCAGGGACCATTGAGAGCCATTTGCTTGGATTTGGATTAAAATGTCATCAGTGTTTGCTAAAGTCATTGAAAAGGCTGTGTGTGTAAGGATAATTGATAATTTTATATCACACTATTTGCTATCAAATGTACAGTTTTGCTTTAGAAGTCTTTTAACAACTGAAAATGCTATAGTCTATTTCCTCTGTGAGGTACTCGATGGGTTAAAAAAAAGGTTTCGAACGCTAGGCATATTTTTTGATTTAAGTAAGGGGTTTCATTGTGTTGATCACAAAATATTGCTCCAAAAGTTGGACCATTACGGAATACGGGAGTAGCTCACGATTGGTTCACCTATTACTTTGGCAACAGAAATCAAAAGGTCATTATTCACAATTTTGAGAATGGTTGTGATGTGGGGTCTGAGTGGGGTACGGTCAATTTGGGGCTGCCCCAGGTATCAGTGTTGGGGCCACTTCTGTTCCTTATTTATATAAATCATATGCCCTCGAGTATTAGGGGAAACTCTATAATATTTCTCTTTGCTGACGACACTAGCTTTGTAGTAAGAGATGTTGTGTGCAACATTGGCTCATTTCCAATTGCTGCAGTTCATGGGCTGTAGAAAACAATCACAGTAAGACTCAGGTTTTACAGTTTCTAACACACAATTCAACAAAACCTGACGTTTTAATTTCACAGACGGGCATATGATTAGTGAAACTGAGCAGTTCAAATTTCTAGGTGTTCAGGTAGATAGTAAACTGCCGTGGAAAGCCCACGTTTAGACTTAATGCTGCCAGTTTTACTATTCGAATGTTATCTGAAGTGAGTGTCATTCGACACGAAAATTTATTTTGCTTATTTTTATTCGCTTATGCCGTATGGTGTTATATTTTGAGGTAACTCTTACCATTCTAAAAGGATATTTTTGGCTCAGAAACGGGTTGCTCGGGCAGTATGTGGTGTAAATTCACGAATCGGTTGTCGATCCCTGTTCACGAGTCTGGGTATTTTGACATTGGCCTCTCAATATTTGTATTCCTTACTGTCACTTCTTGTTAACAAAATTAGCTTATTCCCAAGAATAAGAAGCTTTCACTCAGTCAATACTCAGCAGAAATTGAACCTGCATTTGGATCGGACTTCCTTAACTCTTGTGCAGAGAGGCGTGCAGTATACTGCTGCATCCATTTTCAATAAGCTACCACTCAAATTCAAAAATCTTAGCAGTAATCCACGCGCCTTCAAATCGAAACTGAATAGTTTTCTCATTTCTGTCGAGGAGTTCCTTGAAAAATTAAGCTAATTCTTGTTGTACTGTTGATTGTGTATACTAAACTTATGTATTGTCTTTCCTCGGCTTCATAAACATTTTATTTTTATCTGTTATTACTTTTATGTTGTAATTTCATGTACTGACACGTTCCATGACCTTGGAGGTTTGACCATGAATTTGGTCCTACGGAACTTGACGTGTAAATAAAAATAAATAATTAACTTGTACCTCTGGCCGATTTGCCATTGACAAGTGTGACTACTTTGTTGTCTTGAAGCAGTTGAGGTGACAGTGGAATGGCACAATGTTGTCGTCAGTGATGAAAGTAAGTTCTGTCTGTATGTGTTGTGTACGTAGTTCCGCCTAGTCAGCGCGTACACAACTTTCCCACTAGAGCGCGCCCCGCTAAGTACAACAGCGCAGGCGCAGCGCTCGTCCGTCTCCGCACTACGAGATGGCGCTGCCATAAAGACGGACCAAATTCTGCTTCCGCCGATCCGCGTATTAATATGTAACGCAGCCAATGAGAATGCTGCTAACGTAGAACCTTTTCTCCTCGCGGATCACGCTCGCGCAGTGATACCTGAACGCGCGACTATTATAACGAGTGTACAGATCTCCGATTAGTCAGTCTGCATTAGTCTGTAGTCAAGTTTCAGTCTGCACCTAATAAGATTATCATATTCCTGTACATAGCCATGAAGATAAATATATAGACACTTTGTCAAGTATCAGTGATATGTGAGAATAAGATTAACGTACCAAGACTAAAGGAACTTCAGTTTGTCAGTTGTGAATAACATCCAGAATCAAGTTAAGTAAGGTTTATGATTGTTATTATTTTAATAAATGTGTGTGAAAATTAATCAAGTTCTGTTTATAGTGTTGGTCACCGTCAATCTGCTGCTCTAAGCGTGCAAGTGGTATTTCTATCGTCTAACGGATGAAGATAAACACGCCACGATTAGACCACGAGACATATTGCTGACACTCGCCTACTTCGTTAGAGCGACAATTCAAATAATCTGATGGTGTGTGTACCGAAGGTCTTACAGTACGCACACCACAGTATGGCGAGTGATAGATGAACACATTCATGGACTAGACACAGTGAGCTGCTTGTTCCAGATTGCATTCGCCCGTAACACACAGGATTCGCTCAAGGCGTCGTGGTATGGGAGGCCATCAGTTATACACTACTGGCCATTAAAATTGCTCCACCACAAAGATGACGTGCTACAGACGCGAAATTTAACCGACAGGAAGAAGATGCCGTGATATGCAAATGATAAGCTTTTCAGAGCATTCACACAAGGTTGGCGCCGGTGGCGATACCTACAACGTGCTGACACGAGGAAAGTTGGGAGGACGACGGTTCAATCCCACGTCCGGCCATCCTGATTTAGGTTTTCCGTGATTTCCCTAAATCGCTCCAGGCAACTGCCGGGATGGTTCCTTCCAAAGGGCACGGCCGATTTCCTTCCCCATCCTTCCCTAATCCGATGAGACCGATGACCTCGCTGTCTGTTCTCCTTCGCCAAAACAACCCAACAACAATGAGGAAAGTTTCCAACCGATTTCTCATTCACAAACAGCAGTTGACCGGCGTTACCTGGTGAAACGTTGTTGTGATGCCTCGTGTAAGGAGGAGAAATGTGTACCATCATGTTTCCGACTTTGATAAAGGTCGGATTGTAGCCTATCGCGATAGCGGTTTATCGTATCGCGACATTGCTGCTCACGTTGGTCGAGATCCAATGACTGTTAGCAGAATATGGAATCGGTGGGATCAGGAGGGTAATACGGAACGCCGTGCTGGTTCCCAACAGCCTCGTATCACTAACAGTTGAGATGACAGGCATCTTATCCGCATGGCTGTAACGGATCGTGCAGCCACGTCTCGATCCCAGGGTCAACAGATGGGGACGTTTGCAAGACAACAACCATCTGCACGAACAGTTCGACGACGTTTACAGCAGCATGGACTATCAGCTCGGAGACCGTGGCTGCGGTTACCCTTGACGCTGCATCACAGACAGGAGTGCCTGTGATAGTGTACTGAACGACGAACCTGGGTGCGAGAATGGCAAAACGTCATTTTTTCGGATGAATCCAGGATATATTTACAGCATCATGATGGTCGCATCCGTGTTCGACGACATCGCGGTGATTGCACATTGGAAGCGTGTATTTGTACAATTTTGGTAAACATTTTTGGAATACAGTGATCAATAGATATTTTGACTGAAGTTCAGTCTTGATCACACTATTTATGTTTCAATGATATAGGTAACCGGTTTCGGTTATTTTTACATAACCATCATCAGACCTGTGGATTAATTTTATGAAATACTAGAAACCAATCTTTAAATAAAATGAAAATGTCTAATGACTTCAAAATATAACAAGATAAAATAAAATTAATTATACCCATGGCTCCCTTAAGATGGTAGACGGGGCTCTCCTCAGGTGCTACGAAGTTAACTGATGGTTATGAGTGCTGAGCACGAGCTTAAATATGCAGAGGCTCCGCCTACATCCTGTCACACTACTTCACAACTGGCAATCAGCGTTCATAATATGACGCCATCGTCAAAGTATAAAAGTAGGAAATACACTAATAACATAAAATTGATTCATTTAAAATATCTGATTAACAGATAGTTAGTATGTGTACAGCGTGATGATATGGAATGCCATTGGTTACATGTCTCGGTCACCTCTTGTTCACAATGACGGCACTTTGAACAGTGGACGTAACATTTCAAATGTGTTACGACCCGTGGCTCTACCCTTCATTCTATCCCTGCGAAACCCTACATTTCAACAGGATAATGCACGACCGCATGTTACAGGTCCTGTACGGGCTTTTCTGGATACAGAAAATGTTCGACTGCTGGCAGCACATTCTCCAGATCTCTCACCAATTGAAAACGTCTGGACAATGTTGGCCGAGCAACTGTCTCGTAACAATACGCCAGTCACTACTCTTGATGAACTGTGATATCGTGTTGAAGCTGCATGGGCAGCTGTACCTGTACACTCCATCCAAGCTGTGTTTGACTCAAGGCCAGAGTTGGTTGTTCTGGGTACTGGTTTCTCAGGATCTATGCACCTAAATTGCGTGAAAATGTAATCACATGTGAGTTCTGGTATAATATATTTGTCCAATGAATACCCGTTTATCATCTGCATTTCTTCTTGGTGTAGCAATTTTAATGGCCCGTAGTGTAACTTGTGACCATCAGACCTCTCGCCTTTTGAACACTTATGGGGCATGATGATGTAGGAACTTACTCGTTCTCCAGGGCCTGAAAGAACCATAGCCGAACTGCAACAAAGAGCGGCAGATTTTTGGGACACACTATTTGAGGATGCCATTCGGTACCTCTTTGATCGTTTTCATCCGGAAATACGTGCCTGTGTTGCCGAAAGGTGTAAACCACGTGGTGAAGGGACAATTTGATCACTCTTCACTGTCACATGTTTGTTCCATTTGTTCTGAATTTGCTGTCATACACTCCTACACAGATTCGCTACCAGTCACATAAGTTGACAATAAAACGACTTCGTCCTTCGAGGTGTTGATTTTTTACTGGAAATGTTGATGCGTTGGTGATGGGCGTTTGACTGCTAGGTTCCTATTTTGTCTTATACAAGTACACTGCAGGCCATTAAAATTGGAACATCACGAGGGCAGCAACAACTGTCAAATTAGTATCAACTCTGGGCCTGCTCATGTAAGTGGTTGGATATGCAGATTATTAGTATTTCACCGCAGAATACCAAGTAGATAGGTTTATCGTCATATGGTTTCTGTACACCTCAATTTTTCATTTACGAATTAGATTTGAACGTTGGTTGTTTGCAAGAAGATCGAATTATACCTCGTCTAAGAAGGAGAAACATTTACCAACACGTCTCAGAATTCAACATCAGTATATCACAGCTTATCGAGAACGCGGTTTGTAGTTTAGTGATACTGGCACTTGCGCTGGTCAAGATCCTATGCCTGCCAGAGTATGGAACCGATGGACTCAGGAGAGCCATCCTCAGCACAGTGCTGAATCTCTGCTGATTCCCATGACTAGCGCTCGAGAGGAGAGACAGATTTTTCGTTCGGCCATGCATGTTCGTACCGTCGTGTTAAGTCTCCTGAGTCAGTAAATGGGCAAGTTAGCAACAAGGCAAGTATCCAAACTGATAGTGCCACGACATCCCGAACTCCACGGACTGCCAACATAGCAATTGTTGTTGCGGCTATCTACGACACGGAAATAGAAAGACGGGTCCCAATAGTGGTGCAGTAAGTGACAACAATGGACATAGCACAGTCTTTTCAGACGTCTTCCGGTTCCGCACATAGCATAACGTTCTGCTTACCCGAGTGTGTGGCTGTGCGGAGAATGAATGTTACTAAATTTCACTCGAAATCATCGTTATACATGTCCAGCTCTTGTCGTTATGGTACCTGGTGCCAATTGGCAATAGACGGTAATGTCGACAGCAGGCAGTACGTTTATCACGTTGAACCTATTTAAAGGTGTCAGTGTCATTGTGTATCACCAATGTAACGCCGCTGCTATTGTGACCTCTCTTGATACAATGGGTATTCGACTGGTGATGTGTCCAAATTCGGAGCTCTCATCCACTGAAAACATTTGGTCATGGCTTGCCAAGGGCTAGCCGTCAACCTTTACTGTTGATGAACTGTAACGTAGGATCGAAGCAGCAAGGAATATAAATACAATTTAGATCCTAGTACTCGTTTCTAGACCCGTAACTTTAATGACCAGCATTGCAAATATACACGTCTACATTGTGTGGTGCTCCTAAGACTCGTCCCATGCATTTTCTCTGGTGTTTCGGCATATATTTGCAGTTTAGTTTTTGCAATTGGTAGCTAAGTTAGCCAGCCGGGATGGCCGAGCGGTTCTAGGCGCTACAGTCTGGAACCGCGAGACCGCTACGGTCGCAGGTTTGAATCCTGCCTCGGGCATGAATGTGTGTGATGTCCTTAGGTTAGTTAGGTTTAATTAGTTCTCAGTTCTAGGGGACTGATGACCTCAGAAGTTAAGTCCCATAGTGCTCAGAGCCTTTTTTTTTTTTTTTTTTTTTTTTTTTTTTTTTTTTTTTTTTTTTTTGTCGAAAAGAAACGAATGCAACTCTAACCCCCTGCTTACATGTTGGTGTTAAATACCCGCATCGAGGGATTGTACTTTACGTATAAGCTGCAGCAACGCCCTAAAAGGAAGACTTTTGATCGCCCCTTGCGCATTATATACGGGAAGTGAGACGCTTGAAGGCGCCGTAATGTGAATTATTTAGTATTTTGTTTAACTACACCTCTTTATGTACGACTTTTTATACAGTGATCTATAACATTATCAACAACGATTCAAATAACTGCGTCATTGGGATTTGTGTACCAAACTCATACTTTACTCAACAGTGAATTCTTACTTAGTTAACTGTGGTTTAATTTAATTTAAATGAAGTGAATGCGCTGAAATGAAGTGAATGGATGGATGAATGTGAAGTCATGAACATGCAACAATATAAAATATCAGTGCAAACCGTTAACATTTCGTAAACCTGCAATACAGTGAACGCATAGTGACAAAATATAGGATGTTTCGGGAGGCATGTTCAGTAATCGGAGGCAAGACGGAAACAATCATTCGAAGAAAAAGACTGGTAAACATGTGCTCTGAAGTGCATACCTTGAGAGCTATGAGCACATCATCATATTCCACACTGTGGAACAAATCTCTTCTGCTGCAAGTTCTTAGCTTTCCACATTTTGAGAGGTGATAGTATGGACCAGAAACGAGAAAAAGTATCCAATAAGCGTGGGCTCTAATAACGTGCATATATTGAGAGCTATGAGCACTTTTTTATTTTCTCTGCTGTGAGATACATCTCATCTACTGAAGAAATGCTGAGAGCTCTTAAGGTATGGAATTTAGATTACATGTTTACTAGCCTTTTTTCCTTCGAATGATCGTTCTTGTCATATCCATAAATGTTGACCATTCTTCCTGGGACACATTATACGTGCAGGGTTCGGATTCGAATCTAGATTTCCTGCTTGTCATTAGCAATCGTCGTAAAATTCGATCTGATCATATCCTTTCAATCACTTTTGGTGGTGAAATTCACGGTGCTCCATTCCGTTCACAATGCGATGCTATTCCAACACGCACTGTTAGAGAACCTCTGTAAATCATCGGTTGAAACATCAGTGATGGCGAAATTTTGAGTCAGACATGGTATTGTCTTCAGATAACTGAATAGGATCGTGAGTTTAATCCTTACGTTGGCCGAATGATTTTTTTTTTTTTTTTTTTGTCGTAGCACAGTGTCAACATCAACGATGAACACCTTACGCTTTACAAAATTTTACCAGATAGTAAATAGACACGTTATTTGTATTGGAAAAGCGATGTTAAAGCAGAAAAAAATACGTAAATAAAATATTAAGAAAATTAATGTGGATTTCCCAACTTAAGTTTAGATAGACAATCATTGTTTGTTATTCTCTCGTACGTTTCAATTTGTTCACCTTCCTCAGAAACTGTGGTACATGCAATAAAGAAATAAATCAAGCCCAAACCGCAAGTTAGTTTCGAGAAAATCATAGATGTACAAAATTAGAAGGAAGAGAAGTAGACTTAATTAACATAGTAGCTAACACAAACTGGAGTTTCCTCCAGACGCTCTTCTAGGGCTCGTACCTGACAAAGCCAGTCAAAGGCGTGGAGCACATGCGACCTCACAGGCAGAACACTCAGAAGATGTATTCATTGTAGGACTGTCTCAGCCACGACGAAGCTTATGTTTTATATTCCTCATGTTGATGCAGATTACTGCCTCTTTGCGTTTTGGTGTTTTTGTTTACGATATGGATTAAAACAGTTCACAGTTCGTCTTGTAAGCTAATTTTCTCGCAGTAAGTTCTTGAACGCAGTGAAGCCCATACCGGGTTATAAATAAAAGATAATGCAATCAAGGTATTTCCGTCATTATTTTGGTGTTCACCGTATAGGTGATGGACATCTATCGAGGTTGTATGTGCAGTAATATCTGGTCGAACTGCGTGGCAATTGCGAGAAGTGATTCGTTAGCATTACAGTCATTCCATTCCGCAGGGTGCGAGTGGGTGGACGGCTGGTATTTGCCTTCCAGACACTTCACATAGTCGTCTACCTCCTTCAATTTCCTGGGAGCCCAATTTACTTAAACATCCAGATGCCACAGACTCATTCCGCATCGCAGCTACCTAAATTTTTGATCACAGTGTGGAGAAAGAAATCTTCAGTCAGCTTCTTCCCCGCCTTGTCTATCTCATTTCCTTACACTAATCCAGAACTCCACTATTTCCTCGGTCATTGGATTTTGCAAACTTCTCCCGCGTTTTCCCCTCTCCCTGACATATGCCGGATTTCCCCAGCGTCAAGCAGAAGAACGCGTGCAAGCAATGGTACGGGACAACTTTCTGTCCACGCCACTCACAGCAGAGGATTCAGTTTGGTGCATGCTATGACGACCTTCATCAGTGTCATTATTTTTACATGCGCCACTAACCTCAGAGACATCTGTTAGGTAACCGGTCACTCAGTGTATAGTAGCTAGTAGCATCAAGGGCACGGAATGTTCAAATGTGAACGAATGAGAACAGGTCGAAATGTATCATTGTTCTACTAAGGAATCATTTCATTCACCACATGAGAACGACATAGATAATTATTTGAAAATGAACAAATTCGCTATCTGATAAAAATATCAAGACACCCCTATGTAATTCGGATTTCATCATTAGATATTACTAGAGGCGGAGCATATTGTGCTGTCAGTAGAGAAACATTAATAGCATAATGCGTCTCTCAGGTAAACTCAGCAACTTCGAACGTGGGCTAGTCACAGGACCGCACTTGAGTAACAAATTCATCAGGGACATTTCAACACCTTCAAAGCTATCCATGTCGATTGTTAGTGACGTATCTCTGAAGAAAGTGATGTATCTGTGAATAAATGCGAAGCCACGACTAAAGCTGAACCAAGACAAGATAGGTCTAATGTATTGAGGGACATGGAACGTCGAACATCGCGGAGAGTCATTGTAATTAATCGCATGAAATCAGCGGACGGCATCATTCGTTAGTTCAAGCGCTACCAGTCGAACAACTAGCACAATGACAATGCGTGGAATGTTGAAAAGAATGGGGTACAATAAAAGAGCGGCTTCTCATAAGCCACAGATTTCTATATTCAGTGCTAAGCGACGCGAGATGTGGTGTGAAGCGCTACGCTAAAGGACAGTGGACTACTGGAAACGAATGATAGACGCTGTGGCAATGTGACAGAGTGGCTTAGGTTTGGCTATTGCTTAGAGAACGTTATCTATCATGATGTGTAGTGCCAACACTGCATCACAGAGTACGTGGTGTCATGGTGTGGATGGTTACAGTGTGATCCTTTCTTGGACTTGCGTGGTTGATGAGATACATAGGCCCCGCTAAATTAATAAGCAATTTTGATATCTGATACCTGAATGGTGTTATGATACAGCAAGACGCTCTTGGGACTTACTACGGACCACGGGATGGATGTATAGAAGTCCGAGCGATCTAATGGGACGGCATTTGTTTATAGGTTGCACGGTGAGTCTGTTTCAAGAAATAAGATTAAATTACCATCTTCTCGAAGCCTAGAATGTATGAAGTAATTGTGTTTTATTGTACGCCACAGCCATTGTTTTTAATCATTGCTATACACCTCGGCAATTATGTACAGACATAATTTGTATACTAGTATATATGCCGCGCAAAACTTCATAGAATACGTAAGACATTGATGTGTGGTATGTCAAAGCCATCTTCAAATGTTATTTCGAATACCTTTTGTGCAATATTTCATGTTTTCACTGTCAGGAGAGTAAATTATTTTCGGTACACATTCTTTACACTTTTTCGAATACTTCGAACCGGATAAAATCATTATAAAATTAAAACTTCAACTCTGAAAATCCTAGCTTCACTCCAAAACATGGATTTATCGACTATTGAGACACGTGAGTGCCATTTCACCGATTTTCCAAATGGGTCAGCTTAATATTTGTTTGGTAGTGAAAGTTAATTATATATCACTGAATAAATAAGTGTTTGACATTTTTTTTTTTTTCCAAATTATGCAACATAAATTTTAACCCGCAAAGGATTAAGGAAACGCTATATGCAGAAGAAAGTGAAAACATTGTGTACTTTATGTAGTTGATTAATAGGTCGGAGAAGATGAACATTAGTATGACTGTGTCAATGCACTCTGCGATGGACTGTGGACAACAGCATTCCTGAAATGCAGTGCCCTGCCCAGAGTCCCGACCTAAAACGAATGGAATACCGTTTGGGGTTGGTTTTGACGTCGACTTTGCACCAGAGCCCAGCATCCAATGTCACTACCTTCCCCTGGTTTCGGCACTGGAGGAAGAATGGGCTGCATTTCCCCCCACAAACACTCCCACACCACGTTGATAGGGGCACCCCATCAGAGTTCATTACAGAGGTGAATGATGGACACATCCTTTATTAATATACATCAATCTGGTTACTTTTGATCAGTGTAGGTCGGAAACTAATCATTATTTTCTCAAATGTGAAATCAACTAAGATGGAAATAGTAATATTCAGGACATTATTGTATTATGTTGTCAGGCCAAAGATGCAGCTGTTTGGTTATGTATTGCTATAGGACTATTTCGGTTTGATTGCCGTCTCCAGGACGTCTTTATCTCCATATGATATCGATGTGTCAGTTGCTATCACACTACTTTATGTACAGGGTGTTTCAAAAATGACCGGTATATTTGAAACGGCAATACAAACTAAACGAGCAGCGATAGAAATACACCGTTTGTTGCAATATGCTTGGGACAACAGTACATTTTCAGGCAGACAAACTTTCGAAATTACAGTAGTTACAATTGTCAACAACAGATGGCGCTGCGGTCTGGGAAACTTTATAGTACGATATTTTCCACATATCCACCATGCGTAGCAATAATATGGCGTAGTCTCTGAATGAAATTACCCAAAACCTTTGACAACGTGTCTGGCGGAATGGCTTCACATGCAGATGAGATGTATTGCTTCAGCTGTTCAATTGTTTCTGGATTCTGGCGGTACACCTGGTCTTTCACGTGTCCCCACAGAAAGAAGTCACAGGGGTTCATGTCTGGCGAATACGGAGGCCAATCCACGCCGCCTCTTGTATGTTTCGGATAGCCCAAAGCAATCACACGATCATCGAAATATTCATTCAGGAAATTAAAGACGTCGGCCGTGCGATGTGGCCGGGCACCATCTTGCATAAACCACGAGGTGTTCGCAGTGTCGTCTTAGGCAGTTTGTACCGCCACAAATTCACGAAGAATGTCCAGATAGCGAGATGCAGTAATCGTTTCGGACCTGAAAAATGGGCCAATGATTCCTTTGGAAGAAATGGCGGCCCAGACCAGTACTTTTTGAGGATGCAGGGACGATGGGACTGCGACATGGGGCTTTTTGGTTCCCCATATGCGCCAGTTCTGTTTACTGACGAAGCCGTCCAGGTAAAAATAAGCTTCGTCAGTAAACCAAATGCTGCCCACATGCATATCGCCGTCATCAATCCTGTGCACTATATCGTTGGCGAATGTCTCTCGTGCAGCAATGGTAGTGGCGCTGAGGGGTTGGCGCGTTTGAATTTTGTATGGATAGAGGTGTAAACTCTGGCGCATGAGACGATACGTGGACGTTGGCGTCATTTGGACCGCAGCTGCAACACGGCGAACGGAAACCCGAGGCCGCTGTTGGATCAACTGCTGCACTAGCTGCGCGTTGCCATCTGTGGTTGCCGTACGCGGCCGCCCTACCTTTCCAGCACGTTCATCCGTCACGTTCCCAGTCCGTTGAAATTTTTCAAACAGATCCTTTATTGTATCGCTTTTCGGTCCTTTGGTTACATTAAACCTCCGTTGAAAAATTCGTCTTGTTGCAACAACACTGTGTTCTAGGCGGTGGAATTCCAACACCAGAAAAATCCTCTGTTCTAAGGAATAAACCATGTTGTCCACAGCACACTTGCACGTTGTGAACAGCACACGCTTACAGCAGAAAGACGACGTACAGATTGGCGCACCCACAGACTGCGTTGTCTTCTATATCTTTCACATCGCTTGCAGCGCCATCTGTTGTTGAAAATTGTAACTACTGTAATTTCGAAAGTTTGTCCGCCTGAAAATGTACTGTTGCCCCAAGCATATTGCAACAAACGGTGTATTTCTATCGCTGCTCGTTTAGTTTTTATTGCCGTTTCAAATATACCGGTCATTTTTGAAACACCCTGTATTTGCTCCTTTGTTGCTGTTGGTTTATTTCATAACAACATTTCGTGGCTGCTGTGTTGACATCTGAGTCACGAAACATCATTATGAAATAAGCTTCCGTAATTCAACGATTACATAAATAACTGTTCGAAAAGAATTTAATATCTGTATAGTCCCAACAGCATCAAAGGAGCAAATTTATAAAATAGTGTAAAAACAACTGCGACATTGATGTCACATGGATATCAACACCAGCAGAGACAACCTGAAGATGGCAATCATGCCGAAATAGGCCTATAGTAATAAATAATACTGTTAAACACAGAAGCGTCTTTGGTCTTACAACATAATACATTTAAGGGCCAAAGAAAGTGGTACAGGCATGCGTATTCATACACTGAGATACGTAAACAGGTAGAATACGGCGCTGAGGTCGGCAACGCCTATACATCAAAAGTGTCTCGCACAGTTGTTAGATCAGTTACTAGGCTACAATAATAGGTTATCAAGGTTAAAGTGACTCTGAACGTGGTGTTATAGTCGGCATACGAACGATGCGACACAGCGTCTCCGAGGTAGCGATGAAGTGGGGATTTACCCGTACGACCATTTCACGAGTGTATCGTGAATATCAGGAATCCGATAAAACATCAAATCTCCGACATAGCTGCGGCCGGAAAAAGTTCCTGCAAGAATGGGACCAACGACGACTGAAGAGAATCGTTCAACGGAACATTAGTGCAACGCTTCCGCAAATTGCTGCAGATTTCAATACAGGACCATCAACATATGGCAGAGCGTGTACCGTTCAAGGAAACATCATGGATAAGAGCTTTCGAAGCCGAAGGCCTACTCGCGTAACCGAGATGACTGCACAACACATAGCTTTACGCCTCGCCTTGGCTCGTCCCCACCGAAATTGGAATGTTGAAAGGAAACATGTTGCCTGGTCGGACAAGTCTCGTTTCAAATTGTATCGAGCGGATGGACACGTACGGGTATGGAGAGAACGTCATGAATCGATGACCCTGCATGTCAGTAGGGGACTGTTCAAGCTTGTGAAGGTGTGGGGCATGTGCAGTTGGAGCGATATGGAACCCATGATACGCCTAGATACGACTGTGACAGGTGACTCGTACGTAAGCATCCTGTCTGAACATCTGCATCCATTCATATCCACTGTGCATTCCGACGGCCTTCGGCAATTCCAGCAGGACAATGTGATACACCACACGTCCAGAACTGCTACAGAATGGCTCCAGGAATTGTCTTCGAGTTTAAACAATTACGCTGGTCACCATACTCCCCAGGCATGAACATTATTGAGACTATATGGAATGCCTTGCAACGTGGTGTTCCGAAGATAGCTTCACCCCCGCGTACTCTTGCGAATTTATTGACAGCGTTGAAAGATTCATGGTGTCAATTCCCTCCAGCAGCACTTAGACATTAGTCGAGTCCATGGCACGCGTTGCGGCACTTCTGTGTGCTTGCGGGGGTCCTACACGATATCAGGCAGGTGTACCAGTTTCTTTGGCTCTTCATTGTGTAATATGATGTATGCCACGCAGTGGGCAAAGATCAGTATAAAGAGTAAAATTAAATACATGTGTTGGTGCTTCTGCTAACTAAATGTTCGATTTCCACATACGTACTAATATCAATTTAAAAAAATGGTTGAATTGGCTCTAAACACTATGGGACTTAGCATCTGAAGTGATCAGTCCGCTAGACTTGGAACTAATTGAACCTAAATAACCTAAGGACATCACACACATTCATGCCCGAGGTAGGATTCGAACCAGCGACCGTAGCAGTAGCGCGGTTCCGGACTGAAGCGCCTAGAACCGCTCCGCCACAGCGGCCGGCTACTCATGAAAGTTATTGCATATTTACAATGGCCATTTACTTCACGCACACTTTAGATACAGATATGGGTCAGGGTTACTTCGGATTCCCAATATGGCATCATGCCCTGTTGTGTAGACACAGAATTTACTTTTTCCCTGTTCTCAGACGATTACACACACACACACGCACACACACACACACACACACACACACACACACACACACACACACACAGACGCTCGCGTCGATACGTTTCGTGCCAAGGAGACTGATTTGCAACGTTCTCTTTGTAAGTCTTCCACTAGACTTTGCTACTCATCCGTCCGGAAATAAGTTTTGTACAGCGCGCGCAGGTCTTCTATGCTACTAGTGCAGCCACTGTGCCAGAAAATAAGCACCTCGGATTGGGTAGGCGTCCTCGAAAGGAACTGTGAGATGCACGGCGGCGAGCGAGCCCCACAGCGCCCACCACGGCCCGCCCCCGCCAGAGAGCCCAGGCCGACTGCTCGCGTTGTGAGTGGCTTCCCGTGTCCCGGCGGCGGCGCTCCCGTGGGACGGGGCGGGATCACTCCCCGCGAGACAACTCCGGCAATAACGCTGATTGCCACAAATGGACCGCGGGACGTTCGCCCAGCCTGGATCTGATGCAGGTGCCGGCAGAAGACGCCGCCACGGAGGAAATCGGACTCCTTAGGAACAGCGAGAGTAGTTAATGAAATGAGACGATATCTCTCTCTCTCTCTCTCTCTCTCTCTCTCTCTCTGTGAGTGAGTGAGTGTGTGTGTGTGTGTGTGTGTGTGTGTGTGTGTGTGTGGCTTCTTAGCCCTTCAGTGAATTACTTTCTAAATATTAACGATATATTTTTCGTGGTAACCGTGGTGATTATTCTGGACAAAATCAAGACAATCAAATAAATGGAAACTTCAGATCCGTCCGTTGTCTTTTCAATAGACTTTTTATCACGCCAGTGTACATTACTCACTCACAGGTTCATCAGCAGGGTTGGAGTTGTCATTTCTATGCAAATAGGCAAGACTTCTATAGCTGCGCTGTCATTGGTCCACAGGTCAAGAACAGGAAACCGGTCAACGCTACAGTAGCGGCGCTGTAGTCGTGATACTGCAATCGCTGAAAGCGAGACCGGAAATCCAAACATCCAAAATGACGGCGGCGGCAAATTCAAAATACATCATGACGGTGACGGGATTTTCGTAATTGCAAGGTGATAGAACTATAGTAGAAATGTGTGTCTTTACAAATGAAGGTTGTTACATGATAACTTTGGCCGTGGTGGCGAATGTATGACTTCGAAATGCATTGCATGGTTGCAGGAATCCGGCCGCTGTGGCAGAGCGGGTCCAAGGCGCATCAGTCCGGAACCGCGCTGCTGCAGCGGTCGCAGGTTCCAATCCTGCCTCGGACACGGATGTCCTTAGGTTAGTTAGATATACGTAGTTCTAAGTCTTAAGGACTGATGACCTCAGATGTTGATTCCCATAGTGCTTAGAACCAATTTGAACCATTTGGTTGTCCTGGCCTTTGTGGTCGAGCGGTTCTAGGCGCTTCAGTCCGGAACCGCGCTGCTGCTGCGGTCGCAGGTTCGAATCCTGCCTCGGATATTTGTGACGTCCTTAGGTTAGTTAGGTTTAAGTAGTTCTATGTTCTAGGGGACTCATGATCTCTGCTGTTAAGTCCCATAGTGCTCAGAGCCATTTTGAACCATTTCCTAGCAAAAAATGAAAAATAATTTCGCACGCAAGGAAAACAGCCGAGGATTGATTTTGGAGGGGGAGGGGGGGGGAAGAGCAAACTGCGACGTGATCGGTCACGTCACATCGGATTACGTAAGAGTGGGGAAGGAAGTCGGCCATGCCCTATCAGAGGAACTATGCCGGCATTTGCCTGAGGCGATTTAGGGAAATCACGGTAAACCTAAATCAGGATCGCCGGAGGCGGGATTTAACCGTCGTCCTCCCGAATGCGTGTCCAGCGTGCTAACCACCGCGCCACCTCTCTCGGTCTGAAAATAGTTTAATTAATAGCATTGTATGCGTAGGCTACCATAATAACTGTGAACAATACCGTGGAATAAATCTTCTTCGTAAAACTTCCGTATAATAACTATTATTAACGAACATTATCCTTAAAATATAACCACATCACTATCATTAGAAGAGTATAATTGTTTTATAAAGGAAAGATCTTGCAACCAAAATATTGCTGTATCTAGACAAATCATAAAAAGAGATTTTAATATAGAAACATGTTGTGGCCTTATAAGGTATGGGAAAGCTTTCTATCATGCCAGCTGATATACTTTATGGACCATGTGGGAAAGACGATAGAGCCCTGAGACACTTAATAAAACTGTTTGACTGCCTCTATGAAGAGACAAAAGTCATAGGAAAAACGAGCAGGGAAGGCTGGAATAATAATAACAGAGGTGTGAGACAAGGGTGTAACTTACCACCAACACTTTTCACCATTGACATTAGTGACATTGTTAGACAACGGAAAGAAAGATCAACTGACGTATTGAAATAGGACCACAGGGTATAATTACCAGGACTTTCACTCACGATTAAATAACTCTACAAAAGGAGGAGGTCGAGCTGTTGCCTAGACTAGATACACAAGAGACGCCATTGTAATATTTTTAACATAAAGACAAAGAAAATAGCACATACGTTCGAAAATAATGACAAACATGTTTTAGAAACTTTTTCGAATAACTTCTTAGCTTGAGGCATCAGCTACCGATATGATAATGACAAACAGTCATTTAGTCAGATAGCTGAGTATGTAAGCTGCGGTGTTTTCTCTTGCGGTCTTCTCGCTGTATACGCTGAGGTGATATGCACACATACGGTGGCAATACTATCGTCTACACAAGGCATACAAAGACAGTGCGGTGGCGGAGCTGTCTTTTGTACTCATGTGATTCTTGTGAAGAGGTTTCCGACGTGAGTAAGGCCGTACGACGGGAATTAACAGGCTTCAAACGCGTAATGATAGTTCCACCTAGATGCATAGGACAATCATTTTCGTATATCGTTGGAGAATCCATTATTCCGAGATCCACAGTGCCAAGAGCATGCTGAGAATATCATGTTTCAGGCATTACCTCTCATGATGGACAACGCCGTGGCGGACGGCCCTCACTTAACGACTGAGAGAAGGGGCATGTGTGTAAAGTTTTCAGTGCTAACAGAGCAGCAATATTGCGTGAGGTAACAGCAGACATAAATCTGGGACATACAATGAACGTATCCGTTAGGATGGCGCCGCGAAATTTGGCTTTAATGGGCTATGGCAGCTTTTGCTAACAGCACGACATCACCTGTAACGCCTCACCCGAGCTCATGACCATATTGAATGGACCCCAGGGGCCAGGAAGACCGTGGGGTGGTCAGGTGAGTCCCGATATCAGTTGGTAAAAGCAGCCGGTAGGATTCGAGTGTGGCGCAGACCCCACCAAGCCATGGACTCAAGTTGTCGACAAGGCACTGTGCAAGTTGACTGTGGCTCCATAATGGTGTGAGCTGTATTTACGTGGAACGTACTGGGGCCTCTGGTTCAACTGAACCGGTCATTAACTCGAAATGGTTGTGTTTCCTGGGGACAATTTTCAGCCACTCATGGACTTAATATTCGCAAACACCTAAGAAATTTTTATGGATGACAAAGCGTCATCTCAAAGGATCAATGCTCTTCGCGATTGGTTTGAAGAACGTTCTGAGACAGTTCGAGCGAATGATTCGAGCACCCAGATCGACCGACATCAATGCCGTCGAACATTTATATGATATAATCAAAAAAAATCTAATGGCTCTCAGCCCTATGAGACTTAACATCTGAGGTCATCAGTCCCCTAGAACTTAGAACTAATTAAACCTAACTAACCTAAGGACATCACACACATCCATGCCCGAGGCAGGATTCGAACCTGCGACCGTAGCGGTCGCGCGGTTCCAGACTGTAGCGCCTAGAACCGCTCGGCCACCACGGCCGGCTATGATACAATCGAGAAAAAAGTCTAACGACTACTGGATATGGATTGAAACTAAATTGAAGGAAGACGAAACTAATGAGAAGTAGCAGACATGAGAAGAGCGAGAAATTTAACGTCAGGATTGCTGGTCACGTAGCAGATGAAGTTAAGAAGGTCTGTTACCTAGGCAGAAAAATAAGCAGTGACGAACGGAGCTACGAGGACATCAAAAGCAGACTAGCATCGGCAAAAAGGGCATTTCTTGCCAGGAGATTTCTACTAGTATCAAACTTCTGACATGTATGTTTGTAGCACAACATTGTATAGTAATGAAACGTTGACTGGGGGAAAATCAGAACAGAACCGAATTGAAAAATTTGAGATGTGGTGCTGCAGACGAATGTTGAAAATTAGGTGGACTGATGCGGTGAGGAATGAGTAGGTTCTGCGCAAAATCGGAGAGGGAAGGAATATGTGGAAAACACTAACAAGGAGAAGGGGCAGGATGATATCTACTACACGTCATGGAATAGCTTTCATTGTACTAGAGAGAGTTGTAGAAGGTAAAAACTGTAGAGGAAGACGGAGATAGTAATACATTCAGCAAATAATTGAGGACGTAGGTTGCAAGTGCTACTCTGACCCGAAGAGTTTGGTGGGGCCGCATGAAACCAGTCGGAAGAGCGATGACTAAAAAAAAGAAAAAAGTCAAGAGGTCACTTGGTGCACTCCTGCACCGGCAGCACTTTCGTAATTATGAATGGCTGTAGCGGCAGCGTGGTTCAGTATTTCTGCATGGGACTTCCAAAGGCCTGCTGAATCGATGAAACGTTCAGTTGCAGGAGTACGCCGGACAAAAGGAGGTCAGACACGATGTTAGGCGATGTCTCATGACTTTCGTCACCTCATGAAGTACTGCATTAAGTCAGCGTTGTCTGTGAACTCTGGCGGAGGGGCTCCGTTGCTATTGCATAAATAGAAGCCGACAAAGGACAACCATGAAAGGCAGAAACCTACGACTGTACCTTGATACGTGTTACTAGCCGGACACAATAGGAAGGACCAGGCCCCTTTGCTTTTTTCTTTTATCACTCGTTTATTACATCAGAGACACACATTTTAAGAAAAAATTTAACTACATGAAATATTGCTCCCAGTAAAGGTTAACACAAGCAGTGACAAAACTTAGTTTTCTTAAGGGTTTCTGTTGGCAACAAATTTTAAGGAAGCAATGTAAGGTTTATATCAATTCAGCTCAAACACGTAGCTAGTGATTGAATCACGACACAGACACTTTAACAATTTCGGCAACAAATAAATAGCGTAAATTTGTACTCACAGTAATCAACTAATTAACAGCCTTGCCATTGAATAAGTAGTAGACCATTTGGAACGAATTAGCAACACCCGGCAACTAGGGGAGTTAATACCAACAGTCAAGCTAAAATGAAGATTCCATTAACTGACTAGCACTGAGGTCACACTAAAGCTCATCTCTGTGTTCCCAGACACAAATGGGGCAAACTTATACACGGCAACATTTTGAAGGGAGCACATCAGTAAAACCGGTAGTGGAGAAAACTCGTGAAATTGAAAATTAAGGTACTAGACTGGGCACAAGGTGGTTTACACTGAGGTTGCCTTAGTGCTATATTGCGCTCCAAAATATTAATTCAAATGGCCAATTCAAAATTAAGTACACATAAACCAGCATTAATTAACGAGGAGTGACACCAGGTCGCTCGAAGGGATGACAACGCTTAATTGAAAAGACGATTGCCGGAGGCGGCAGTAACATCAGTTTTAGCCAGGAGTCACTTCCCGCTATACAAGTAAACACTTAACCAAGCACAAGGAAGAAACCCCGAAGAGAAAATTCAAATAAAACCCCAAAAGGGTATAAAGGATAGGGAACCCAAACTATTTAAATTTAACAGAATTAGCTCTCACCAAAGGCAGTGTAAGCGCTAAGGCCACACTTAAGAGGCCAACAAAATTGGTTACAAAAAGTCTTATACATTTGCTCCTTTTCTTTAAAAGAAACACAAGGCTGCTTAACTTCTGCTGGACTTCCGGTATGGTTCGTGTAGGATACACTAGGCAGCAACCCAAACTAGACGGTCGCAAGGCACGGAGAGCAAAATCAGGAGAGCAGAGAGGCAGGCAGCCAACACACATCCTCCATCCTGAACCGGCAGACCGCGTACAAGCAACTCCACATATACGTGGTTGCTTCCCACCTCGTACCTCGCGGCGTCTCAGCAGGTAGTCCGAGCAAACGTCAACTGCCACACGCCCCGCGAATGCGGAAAACAACAAGGCAAGCAAAGATAAGAAACATCCAAGAGACTGGCGCGCCAGTAACAAGCGCCACGACTCACACCTGTTCCGAAAGATCATCACTAATCTTGGTTCTGGTGCGTAAATTCCGTAAACAGTTGTTGTTGTTGTTGTGGTCTTCAGTCCTGAGACTGGTTTGATGCAGCTCTCCATGCTACTCTATCCTGTGCAAGCCTCTTCATCTCCCAGTACCTACTGCAGCCAACATCCTTCTGAATCTGCATAGTGCATTCATCTCTTGGTCTCCTTCTACTATTTTTACCCTCCTTGCTGCCCTCCAGTACTAAACTGGTGATCCCTTGATGCCTCAGAGCATGTCCTACCAACCTATCTCTTCTTCTAGTCAAGTAGTGCCACAAACTTCTCTTCTCCCAAATTCTATTCAATACCACCTCATTAGTTATGTGATCTACCCATCTAATCTTCAGCATTCTTGTGTAGCACCACATTTCGAAAGCTTCTATTCTCTTCTTCTCTAAACTATTTATCATACATGTTTCACTTCCATACATGGCTACACTCCATACAAATACTTTCAGAAACGACTTTCTGACACTTAAATCTATACTCGATGTTAACAAATTTTCCTTCTTCAGAAACGCTTTCCTTGCCATTGCCAGTCTACATTTTATATCCTCTGTACTTCGACCATCATCAGTTATTTTGCTCCCCAAATAGCAAAACTCCTTTACTACTTTAAGTGTCTCATTTCCTTATCTAATTCCCTCAGCATCACCCGACTTAATTGGACTACATTCCATTGTCCTCGTTTTCCTTTTGTTGATGTTCATCTTGTACCCTCCTTTCAAGACACTGTCCATTCCGTTCTACTGCTCTTCCAAGTCCTTTGCTGTCTCTGACAGAATTACAACGTCGTCGGCAAACCTCAAAGTTTTTATTTCTTTTCCATGGATTTTAATACCTACTCCGAACATTTCTTTCGTTTCCTTTACAGATTGCTCAATATACAGATTGAATAGCATCGGGGAGAGGCTATAAACCTGTCTCACTCCCTTTCCAACCACTACTTCCCTTTCATGTCCCTCGAATCTTATAACTGCCATCTGCTTTCTGTACAAACTGTAAACAGCCTTTCTCTCCCTGTATTTTACCCCTGCCGCCTTCAGAATTTGAAAGAAAGTATTCCAGTCAACATTGTCAAAAGTTTTCTCTAAGTCTACAAATGCTAGAAACGTAGGTTTGCCTTTCCTTAATCTTTCTTCTAAGATGAGTCGTAGGGTCAGTATTGCCTCAACATAGCTTGATAATTTCGATGAACTGGTTCCATCGATACACAGTATCAAACACCGATAGTAAAATCGTATTGGTTGTATTTCCGATTGCCGAGTGTCGTTGCACTTGTGTTCTACACAACCTGGAAAACGGATATAGACCCGAATTGTTAGAATGCGGCGAAGTGTGTGTCAGCCGTGAAGCCTGGTACACACTGTGGGCTGTCGCTGCTCGAATGTCGGCTGCACCCCACGTCGAGCCGTCGTTTGATCGGGCGCTTTCACCGCGTCGCGCATGCGCACAGCGCGGCACGGCAGATAGGGCACTCGACAATGGCCTTTCGCAGAGGAAGCGCGTCCTATCTGCCCCCCGCCGGCTGCGAGTCGAGTCGCAAGTGGCACAATTATCGCAGATTAAGTTGCGGCCGCAGCCGGTGGCGGCCCGCCTTCGCTCTCGGCCGCTGCCGCTGCGGCTGCAGCCGGATTACGCCCTTTCAGCGGAAACGCTTTGTTCTCTGAGCCTCGCGGACGCGCGCGTACCGCGATTACAATTAGCTGATTGCCTGAGACCAGCCATCGTTTGTTGTTCCCGATCGCGCTGCTCCACCCTCTGCGGATTGCGAGGCACTATCGAAAACGAATCGCCATGAAATTACGTCCGCATACTGAACTTCATCGATATCCGGTGAATATCCGCTGCTGCTAAGAAGGTTTACAGTGGAAGCAGTTGTTCCATAAAAAAACCCAGCCTTTTTTTAGAGGACTAGATGGATGGTATCGCATTTTTACAACATTTCTCGCCTTCCTCGTGATACACCCGAATGCACTTCATGAAACGCACGCAGTGGAATACTACAAAGAGAGCTAGCATATTCAGTATCACTGTAGTCGATTTTTCCCGAGCATTGTGTTGGTAGAAATCCTCAACACCAGAATAGCCCCTCACGAGAAGTGGAGACGGTGATATACGGGCTGAGTATTGGGCCGTACTCCGCCTGACACTTCTCCACAGTATTTTAATCTGTCCCTGCGCAGAATATGATCATTCACGAGGGAGTGGCTTCCGATGTAGTTGGTAAGCACTGAGGAGATATCAATTGGGAATTGCTCCTACTGTAATCAGTGACAATAGCATTCTATCGCAAGAGTAGTGAGCAGTATAGTTTCGCTTCCGATTATGGAGATGTGGTAAACAGCTGCGTTAGCTCAACTGGCAGTTGGATGGAGAAAATCACAGAGGATATGGTAGAAAGTGCTTTAAAAATACCCGGTGATCAAAAAGTCAGTATAAATTTGAAAACGTAATAAACCACGGAACAATGTAAATAGAGAGGGAAAAATTGGCACACATGTTTGGAATGACATGGGTTTTTATTAGAACAAAAAAAAAAGAAAAACACAGTTCACAAAATGTCCGACAGATGGCGCTGGACAGCAAAACGTCAGTGTCTGCTACCGTGACGAGTGAGAGGTACGCCGATACGTTACAGAATCGCATCATCCCCAGCCTGGCTGATAAACAGCTGCTGGAACGTACGATGTTCATGTAGGATGGCGCTCCACCCCTCTTGCGCGTGTCGTTTGGTGATGATCGTGTGCTCAGCTGCCACTATCGTCATGCTTGGCCTCCCGGGTCCCCAGACCTCAGTCCGTGCGATTATTGGCTTTGTGGTTACCAGATGTCTCAAGTGTATCCTGATCGACCGACATCTCTAGGGATGCTGAAAGACAACATCCGACGCTAATGCCTCACCATAACTCCGGACACGCTTTGCAGAGCTGTTCACAACATTATTCCTCGACTACAGCTATTGTTGATGAATGATGGTGGACATATTGAGCATTTCCTGTACAGAAAATCATCTTTGTTTTGTCTTACTTTGTTATGCTAATTATTGCTATTCTGATCAGATGAAACGCCATCTGTCGGACATTTTTGGAACTTTTGTGTTTTTTTGGTTCTAATAAAATCCCATGTCATTCCAGGCATGTGTGTCAATTTGTACCTATCTATCTACATTATTCCGTAATTTATTCAGTTTTAAAACTTATACTGACTTTTTGATCATCCGGTACTTAAATATAAATAATATTACAAACAACTGTGCTCTTTATCGCTCTGTTTTGTCGTAGGGCTATAAATTTAGGGATCGGTAAAAATATACTCCATTGTGTATTGCTGGGGTAAATAATGGAACACACCAAGTCAAATATTGGTAACCAGCTACTCTAATATCCTTATGCAAGCAAGATATTGGTATCCATATGATCCGGCAACAATAAAGAATACAGCTGCCAGGTAAACCTTTCATACTGATAAATCAGTAACTGTCAACAGTTTTCTATTCTCCTAATGGAGCATATTACATTATTTCGTTTCCTTCTGGGCGAAATGACTGACAACCGGTATGAACCAAACAAAAGAGTTGCAATACTTCACAAACTGACGCTTCTGGACTCTGCTTAATCCTCTGAGCGTCAATGGTTTCGGCCTCAAACCACCATTTTATTAATTTTTTTTTTGAAGTGCCACACCTTTAGCAGGAAACTTCTACAAATTTAGTCCATTGTAGTAGTCACTTACAACATTGAAATAGACACGGAGATAGTGCTACGTGATTTTTAACGTAAATTTGACATTTACTATTGCTTTTATGAGTGGTTTCGAAACGAGAGCATTGCGGAAGTACGTAGCTTCCATGCAAATTTTATTAAATTTTATGTATCGGTATACCGTTATTGATATTTAGGACAATATATTTTTCTTTTATGCGTTATTATTTCATGTAAGTTTCTAAATGTGGGATTTTGTGTAGGATAAATGTGAATTTGACGTTAAATATATCAAATGAATTGGTCAGTGATTCATGTCTCAGCGGTTCGAAAGTGAAACCACTTCCGTAAAAGAACTTATAGTTTGCTTTTTACATTTTTTTTTACTTGCAAATTAACAGTGAAAATAAAGGTTAATTCAGCGAAAAGAATTAGAATTATATTTTTCATATTGTTTGGACTCAAAGGATTAAGTCGCACCCACACGTCGTGAGACTTCCTACAGCTGCAGAAGATGGGCTGGTACAGTTCACTTACATTCGATCTGAAAATCGGTGTCCTATTTAAAGACTGACAGCTGAGAGTCTCCAACATGACCAAAGTGGATGAGACACTTGTGTAGGGGCCTAAAGTTATTCGCATTATAAAGAAACTAGCTTGAGGTCAAGCTGGAACCTCCTCGAATTCTTCAGGAATAGCAAGGGAGAGCTTTTTTTCTCAAAAAAAGAAAAAAAGAAAAATCTGTCGTGTGTCCCGCTCGGGAACTAATGACAGTAACAGGCACCGTAATGGATGATGGTGTAAGAAAGACACAGGAGTTCTCATGGCATACGCTAGCTGCATCCCAGGATCTCATCAAAGCAAGATCGGAAAGCTTGGCACACTATATGAAGGCTGTACGCTGTTACCCACCGTCAATGATTCATTGGATGACATCGCACATTCGATCCAAATAGCAAAGGCGATACTCCAAGATATTCAGCTCCCTGGCTGGCATACCGATGGGGCAAGGGGGGGGGGGGGGTGGAGTGGAGTGTGGGGGGTTGAGAGGGTGGGAAGGAAGAGAACTGCCGAACAGGGGCAGTTTCGGGATCAGTCGATCAGTCTGGGGCGCCCTATGATTCGATCAGTGGCAGGATTCAAAATCAGTTGTAGGTCACGCAGATTGAGAAACTGATTAAGAGATGACTGAAGCTCATTCTCAGATGACTCTTTCAGGAGATTGTCATACATCACGAGTTATGTTGTTTCTCATAAGGTGTTCCTCAATTACCCCCTGACATATCAGTTTACTTCCCAGTCATATGTCTACTTGGCGTCCGATTCCTACATTCATTCTGATGTCCTTTGTCATTTTGTGACATCACCATTTTCATTTCATGTCAGATGATCGTCCTTATGGTCCGAATCCTCAAGCATCCCAAACCGTTCCCTCGTCTAACCTCAACTTACAAATATAACATTGACACCGCCTCTGTGGTCTAATTACTGTAGGCAGTAGACGCCGCAAGTGTATTGGGAACCAGGGAATGTCCGCTGACAGCAACGACAGTAGCTCCACGTCACACAATGGGCAGCATTTTAACTGGAGAGTTACCAGATAGGAAGTGCACATTTAGGACTGGGAAAAAGTTGTCGTAAAAATGGTCTCAAAACCAGTGGAACATGAATATAAAAGCTGCCAGCTGCCAATCAGCTAGCACGTGACACCACAAGAGATGGCAGGAGATCAAAATGTCAAACCAGCATCCCACCAGTCGCCGGTACTTGCACGTAACACCGATTCTATCATCTGGCGAGACAGAGTGGTAATACCCCCTCCCACACACGCCAATTACAAGTCACCTTTACGGCCGATCAAATTGTCCCTGATTTTACGCACATCAAAAATAGTTTTGAATCACCCCGGTTCCCAGAACTGAAGATAAACGTTGACTGTGGATATTGCATCACAGACACAGTCCCTTTGACTGTCATTACACCCACCCAAAGATGTAACCAACCATGCACGAGTAGCGCCTCTTAGACGGAGGGGGTCTGACAGCCCTTCAGTTCCAGTCATTCCACCAGGAAAGAGGTATAGAGCTCGTGTCGTCTGTAGTTCAACTATGCCTAAACGGTCAGTACCTAGGTTCGATCGCGGCCGCATTGTTCCTTTGTGCTAGGAGGGTCTCTCAACAAGGGTAGTGTTCACGAGTCTCAGAGTGAACAAAAGCGATGTTGTTCGGACATGGAGGAGATACAGAGAGAGAGAAACTGTCGATGACACGCCTCGCTCAGGCCGCCCAAGGGCTACCATTGCAGTGGATGACCGCTGCCTACGGATTATGGCTCGAGGGAGCCTTGACAGCAACGTCTCCATGTTGAATAATGCTTTCCGTGCAGCCACAGAACGTCGATTCAAACTGTGCGCAATAGGCTGCTTGATGCGCAACTTCACTCCGGACGTCCATGGCGAGATCCATCTTTGCAACCACGACACCATACAGCGCGGTACAGTCGGGCGCAACAACATGCCGAAAGGACTGCTCAGGATTGTCACCACGTTCTCTTCACCGATGATTGTCGCATGTGCCTCCAACCAGACAATCGTCGGAGACGTGTTTGGAGGCAACGCGGTCAGGCTGAACGCCTTAGACACACTGTCCAGCGAGTGCAGCAAGATGGAGGTTCCCTGCTGCTTTGGCTGTGGCATTATGTGGGGCCGACGTACGCCGCTGGTAGTCATGGGAGGCACCGTAGCGGCTGTACGATACGTGAATACCATCCTCCGACCGATAGCGCAACCATATAGGCAGCGTATTGGTGAGGCATTCGTCTTCATGGACGACTATTCGCACCCCCATCGTACACATTTTGTGAATGACTTCCTTCAAGATAACAACATCGCTCGACTAGAGTGGCCAGTATGTTTTCCAGACACGAACCCCATCGAACATGCCGTGTATAGATTAAAAAGGGCTGTTTATGGCGACGTGATCCACCAACCACTCTGACAGATCTACATCGAATCGTCGTTGAGGAGTGGGACAATCTGGACGAACAGTGCCTTGATGAACTCGTGGATAGTATGCCACGACGAATACAGGCTGTGCATGCATCAATGCAAGAGGACGTGCTACAGGGTATTAGAGGTACCGGTGTGTACAGCAATCTAGACCACCACTCTGAAGGTCTCGCTGTATGGTGGTAGAACAAGCAATGTGTGGTTTTCATGAACAATAAAAATGGAGAAAATAATGTTTATTTTTGTCTCTATTCCCATTTTATTGATGTGTGTAATTTTGAATTAATGATTTGTAGAAGATTATGTTAAATATGAATGTTTCCGGGCATTGAAATTGTAATTTTATTAATGTTATCGCTAGCAACAAGCGACCACGTCATCATCATCCTTTGAGCAGGCGTGACGATTTTCGTAACACTAGCAGGAGAGTGGCGCACTTTGTACATATGTAGCTAGAAGATGTCATTATGCTACCAAGGGAAAAGTGTATGAGCTAAATCAGAGTTTAACTTTAGTTTGTTTGAACAACAATACAAGAAACGTGTATTACATCGCTAATTTATTATTTGACCAAACAAATAAGAAACTTTAATAAAATTATATTGCCTGAGCTGACATATCTATCTATTCCAACACTTTCCAAGAAGTTCATAGATTTCCGGAAAGCTTTTGACACCGTTCCTCACAAGCGACTTCTAATCAAGCTGCGGGCCTATGGGGTATAGTCTCAGTTGTGCGACTGGATTCGTGATTTCCTGTCAGGAAGGTCGCAGTTCGTAGTAATAGACGGCAAATCATCGAGTACAACTGAAGTGATATCAGGTGTTCCCCAGGGAAGCGTCCTGAGACCTCTGCTGTTCCTGATCTATATAAATGACCTGGGTGACAATCTGAGCAGTTCTCTTAGGTTGTTCGCAGATGATGCTGTAATGTACCGTCTAGTAAGGTCATCCGAAGACCAGTATCAGTTGCAAAGCGATTTAGAAAAGATTGCTGTATGGTGTGGCAGGTGGCAGTTGACGCTAAATAACGAAAAGTGTGAGGTGATCCACACGAGTTCCAAAAGAAATCCGTTGGAATTCGATTACTCGATAAATAGTACAATTCTCAAGGCTGTCAGTTCAACTAAGTACCTGGGTGTTAAAATTACGAACAACTTCAGTTGGAAAGACCACATAGATAATATTGTGGGGAAGGCGAGCCAAAGGTTGCGTTTCATTGGCAGGATACTTAGAAGATGCAATAAGTCCACTAAAGAGACAGCTTACACTACACTCGTTCGTCCTCTGTTAGAATATTGCTGCGCGGTGTGGGATCCTTACCAGGTGGGATTGACGGAGGACATCGAAAGGGTGCAAAAAAGGGCAGCTCGTTTTGTATTATCACGTAGTAGGGGAGAGAGTGTGGCAGATATGATACACGAATTGGGAGGGAAGTCATTACAGCAAAGACGTTTTTCGTCGTGGCGAGATCTATTTACGAAATTTCAGTCACCAACTTTCTCTTCCGAATGCGAAAATATTGTGTTGAGCACAACCTACGTAGGTAGGAATGATCGTAAAAATAAAATAAGAGAAATCAGAGCTCGAACAGAAAGGTTTAGGTGTTCGTTTATCCCGCGCGCTGTTCGGGAGTGGAATGGTAGAAAAAAATGGCTCTGAGCACTATGGGACTTAACATCGGTGGTCATCAGTCCCCTAGAACTTAGAACTACTTAAACCTAACTAACCTAAGGACATCACACACATCCATGCCCGAGGCTGGATTCGAACCTGGAATGGTAGAGAGATAGTATGATTGTGCTTCGACGAACCCTCTGCCAAGCACTTAAATGTGAATTGCAGAGTAGTCATGTAGATGTAGATGTAGATGAACAGAAACACCCTTTCATTGTAATATAAAAGGGCAAAGGTTTTAAATATTCAAGTATCAGTTATCACAAAGTTCCTTCCATATACACAGTTAATTGTCTTCCACATTTACGGGAAACGCTTTCAATTTCGCACATGTGTGTACAGTTTTTACATGTCCATTGTAAACAAAGGTATGGCATGAGTTACACCATATGGTAGGCTCCTTAATTCTTGTATTTCACGAAGAAATTTGCATTGCCGGCAAGAAGTGAAAGAATGTTAGCTCTTTCCACTAGATGAGGCTTCATAAAGGACTTTCAAGAATATTCTTCTCTCCATATTTCGATTTGTTTCATTTGCATGAAAAATTATGTGAGCATTGATTCCCGCTAAATCCATTAGATCATAGAATACAGCCGATGGCCATCTTCTTGTCACCCGTGCGACGAAATACGCACCTCCCAGTTGATCGACTGTGTCGACCGTTGTTATACGGTAATCTAAAACTATCTCTGGTTTAGATGTAACATCGTCAGTGGTTCGAAAATGGTGCATAGTTGAAAGTAATATAACCACCTTGTTTAGTTTCGGCACATACAAAACTAATGTCATATCATTCTGAAAACCAAATAAAAAGGAGTGGTAGCCCGACATTTCTCAGCAAAAAATTCTTGTGAGGTTTCGCATTTGTTTTTTATCATCGTCCCGATGCACATTAGTCGCTTTTTCAAAGAGGAGTCAGCTGAGGAATAGCTAGTGTACCATTTATCAATTGTAACGTTTCTTCCTGAAAAAAATGGTTCAAATGGCTCTGAGCACTACGGGACTTAACATCTGAGGTCATCAGTCCCCTAGAACTTAGAACTACTTAAACCTATCTAACCTAAGGACATCACACACATCCATGCCCGAGGCAGGATACGAGCCTGCGAACGTAGCGATCACGCGGTTCCAGACTGAAGCGCGTAGAACCCGGTCGGCCACCAGCGGCCGGCGTTTCTTCCTGAGCCTTCAGTGTGAGTAACTAGCGTTCCTAAAACATCACAGGGAGAATCAGAAACATCGAATATTATTTATTTAAGAAATTTTTGTTTAAGATAATTCTCTGCTTCTTATTCATTTTTGGTATTTTTTAGTTATGATTTTCAGTGGTTTTATTTAGGTTTTAGCTTCAGTCTTTTAAAAGCCAATCAACTTATGTCTTTGTTCTTAAATACACAGGAGAGCTAGATATATGTCCCGTAGCGTCGATCTCGCTGATACTCCTCGTCGGAACTGCTCGACCTGAAATCTCTAAAATGTTTATTTCGCTACGAAGATCGTTCGGTACAACTAGGTGCTATGTTGTATGATGTGAGTGGATTGATGTGTTTAACTTTTTTATCAACGAAAAGTTTATTGCTTCTGAGATATTCTTTGGAAGAATATTGACCGTGAAAAGATGCAGGCACGCAGTATCATTCGACACTCTACCTCCGATCGATCTACGTCACGTGATATCCGAAGAATGTTTGTCAGATCTTTTATAAATTGATAATTACACACCTTGAACGCATATTCTTTTCTTCGATTTGTTTATTGTGCTATCGACTAACTAAACATTCACAACGGAGCTTAATAGTGTCGCACAACAACAGCAAAATCCCTCCAACGTAAAACAAGTCCGATCTCCGTGATCGCTTCACACAGAGTCCTCAAATATACATCTTTGATTACTTATTCCAGAGAGATGTGTCCGTAGCACGGAACGTCCAATTCTCGCAGGCAGGTTATACTACGTTCGGGATTAATAATTCACTGCACCTTACGTTACATGACAGCGTGTTACAGTAGATCGATTTTCACAATGTTCTGGTATGTTGCTAGTAAAAATTATTTTGGTATCTGCTAATAAGCTAATAGGTAAATTGTAGACGTATACTTCGCAGGCTTGTTCGGGACCACGGAAAGCTTCCACCTCTTAGTCAGCTGCCACATATTGTCATACACTGTAAGCGTTCTTGCAATTCTCTTCAAAGGCAAACAATACTTGCCTTATTGCAGCAAGTTTATCAGGTACTCTTCTTTCTTGCCTTAGACCCTTGTTGTCAAAACGGATACATCGTTAAGGAACAAAAATCTCCTGTAGCTTATCATAGTTCTCGTGATCTCCATATCAGTACCATCCGCTGTCCACAGTTCAATGACATTTGTTTGGTTTCCTTTTTAGTCCCAATCAGATACAACAGTCCCGACAATGCCATTATTTCACACCTTGTAGCTTCCTTAGTGTCCCCTTCTCTGGAATATTGTACATATTCTTTCTTAGATTAAAAGTATATGTTTGTCTATTTTCAATTTCATCATTTATTCCCAGGCTAAATATTGTCCATAAAGCCTCTGTTTCCTTGTGACCTCACTGGCAACACATGTAGGCCCAGGGAATATTTTCACAATATACTTTCTTTTTGTTTTCCAAGTCACTTTAGGACGTATTTTATTCCATTTACACGTTTTGTACCTCCCAATAAAAATACCACCAGTGGAGAATGGCTCTTCAGTTATCATCTGAATCGTGGACTTCACCGGAATCTGAATCGTGGTCACTTCGTGTGATAAATTCCTCTTCTTCTTCAGAGTCGTCATCGTTTTCGTTGTCTTGGTCCTCCTCGAGTATGCAGTCAAGCTCGTTGTCTGTCAGCTTTGATCTCGCCCTGCACAGTGATACACCCGCTTGCTACTAGTTATTTGTTGATTCGATTAAAAAGGAACGAAATGAAAGTGAAGGAAAAGTTACTTACATGACCAGGCGCGTGGCATACTTTGAACACTAAGATGGCTGAATTTTCAGACCGTTCCTTGTTGAAATTATTTTGACAGAAGTTCGATGGAACGCACTCTTTCAAACAATAAAAGACAATTGTTTAAATCTTAATCATTAATGATTCATTCGTAATTTTGTTCCATTTACTTGAATTTCTCCAGTTCCACCTCTCAAATAGAAGTTCGTAAGAACTTTGCAGAGAGCTGTTAATAAATTACCTTTTGTGAATAAAGAGCGATGTTCTTTTTTGGTCAGGCACTTACTACTTTCAGGTCCGAGCCAGTTACATTATTTCGGAAAGGATCTTTAATCGAATATAATGCACTCTTACAATGGATAATAACGTTCCAGCCTTTAACTAAATGCCTACCGAGAGACATGTTCTCCTCTAATATCATTAAACATAATGTTATTCGTGAGACTGTGTAAGTAAACACCTGTCGTATAACTTTACGCTTCAGTGCATCAAACCAATCAAGATGAACCCTTAGAGTTTCTTCTTGTTGCCACCTTTTATTCCTATTAGTCTTCTAGATTGATATGATCGTCTGAACTAATCATAGTAATCACACTCACACACACACACACACTTTCACAATCTCAATTAGTTGATACAAAATTTAAGTCACTAATATTGAAAGTAATTAAGTAATGTAATAGAACAACAGGACGTATTAAATATTTTTACCATGACCACGTTTTGTTCATGAGAACACACGTGGGGCATTCCTTATTAGTATAGGTGAAGCAGCAATGTACTTTAATATTATTGTCTCAGCTGACAGCGGGACTAATACAGTCCCAGCACGGATTAAGTGGGATGGGCATCCCAGTTCTTATATTCATCTGACACCCAATGAAAGCCTACAAAGGCCAGGAAGGGGAATTGGGGAAAACAGGGACGGGACAGGACAACGTGAATGTATATCTAAGACACTATACTTCACTAAATTCGGTGCACGTGTATATCCATAATGTGAATGTGCGTGCGTATCAGTGTGAGTTCGTAGCCGCAGTCATTCATTATATCGTGCCAATGAGAAAAAATGAGAGCGAGAAATAAGTTAACTTGTGAAATTTCTCACTTGAAAATCATGTGCGTATATGACTTTGTTGCTGCAGTCTCTGATTCTAGGATTGTCAGTGAGAAAAAAAGACAGCGAGAAATCAATTAATGTAAGGAATGTGGGTATGCGAGTTGTGCATGCACGTGCGTGCCATTGTGACTTTGTTGCTGCCGTCTTTGACTCTAGGGGTGTCAGTAAGAAAAAAGAGAGCGAGAAATCGATTTATTTAAGGAATGTGTGATTGCGAGTTGTGCATGTGCGTGCGTGCCATTGTGACGTTGTTGCTGCTGTCTTCGACTATAGGGTATGAGTGAGAAAAGAATAACAGTGTGAAATCAGTTAATTTAAGGAATGTCTCGTTCGAAAAAGTCAGCATGTGTTCAAACTGTAAAGCGAAAAGTGCGTGATGTTGTTGTTTCATGTGACGTAATGGGATCAAACTTACGAAAAATATCTGTTCACACAAAAAATAATTCATCCATGACAAGTGGCTTACTAAACGGAAGTTCAGCCGATTAGTATTGCACATTAGTCTAGTGTAATTAATAGCAGAAATTAGCGAGGTCTAAAGAACAGCAAAGCGTTTCGTCACCTCATTGCTTACGAGGCGAGAGAGAATTACGGAGATTTCCAAAAATCTGCACTGGTAGACGCTGCAGGCGTGGCGCTGATCATCAGGGAAAAGTTTACTTTTGAAACTCCGAAAGAATAAGCTCCTGGAAGAGTCGGGGAACATATTACATCATTCAATGTACGTCTCGCGAAGTGACCGCTACGAGATAATCGACATCATTCTCCCCACAAACAGTGAATGGGGCAGACAGTCAGTAGTGCCAGAAGTACCCTCAGCCACACACTGTTAGGTGTCTTGCGGATTATTATGGAGATACAGATTCGCAAATGGAACAAGAAAGAGGGGTCAGATTCTCTACCAGAAATCGTGCGTGATGTGGTTTGCGGAGTTTCGATATAGTGGTTTAAAATACAATATTAATCACAGTATTTAAACTGAATGAAGATATTTTAAATGATTTGCTATGTGACTGTGACTTACTGCTGTGTGATATTTGATTATTTTTCTGCTCATTTCTGGGCTGTTTTTGAGGAGAGTACAATGCTTGCCATCCCTGGAGGAAGGCTCCAAATTATCTTGTTAAGAACCATGTGTTCGTCCCATGGTCTGCCTTGACCACAGGAGGTACGTTAGTTGGTTGGTTGTCTGGCTGGTTGGTTAGTTGGATGATTAAAGGGACCATACTAGGTCATCAGTCTGATTTTCGTCGAACAGACAGGCTACATGACTAGATCAGGGGTAGCTTACCACGCAAAACTCAGGAGAAGAAAACCCCAAGGCCTACGAAAGGTCAACGAAGGCGAGATGAGGTACAAAAAGAAGAAAGGGAGACATAGGAAGAAAGGCAGGCAAAGTGTCCTATCTAGGGAGCAGCCGGAAGCCCACGAAAGCAGAGTGCAATGATGGGACATACATGCCCTAGCACGCTCTACTTACCAGAGAAACCCAACTCGGAAATTGTCAAGGAAAGAACACATAATGACCCTCATAGATGTCATACTGGGAAGTATTTGGTCCTGTAGTGTTTGAAGAATTAAATAAATTTAGTGATGAAACCAATAAAATTAATGTACTGATTTCCACTGAATATTATTTTAACTGTTCTGTGGATCGGATAATCTGTTTGATAGCTTCCATTCCCCATTATCTAAGCATTAATTTAAAAAAGAATTCGTACAGATTTACACCAAAAGATGCAACTTAAAAGTTACGATACCAGCAGTCTTCATCTCTAATCTACTTAAATAAATACAGCTACAGCAGACTATTGGACGTTTTACTAGTTTTATTTTTAGTATTTAAACATCTGCTTTACTTTATTGACAGTCACTCATGTATTTTCTGACTTATCTAATTCTAATGTGTAGTTTGTCACCACCAGCGAGTGGTGATTTAATTAAATCGCTCCAGGCAAATGCTAGAACGGTTCCTTCGAAAAGACACGGCTGATTTACTTTGCTGTCCTTTCGTAATCCGAACTGGGGTTCCGTCTCTAAAGATCACGCTGTCGACGAGACGTTCCTTCCCTGGAGAGGGCTGCATCAAGTCGACCTGACGGAAGTAGCTATTCTTACTTTGGCGGATTGGTGGTCCAAGTAACAACAGGGAAGAAAAAGGAGTTAAAAGACGACAAATGGAGGTTGGAGATATGTTTTTGGCCCGGAAAATTCTCGACAGTAGCGCCTGAACGACACTTTTTATTAAGTTCATTATGAATCTTAACTCCAGATCGCTTTTCCCCATTAGTGTTTTATTCGAAGGAGTTGTAAATTTTCTGAAGGAATTACGAGACCGGCCAAAGTGGAGAATGTCTTACAATTTCTCAAGTTCAGATTCTTTCGACTGTTTGAAGTTTTTCTTATAGAATACATCCAAACAAAATTTATGGACCGATTGGCTTAAAATTAACTAGGATGCAATCATATAAAATCTGCTCGAACGTCCTGTACCTGAATGTAAAGACTATGTAGTAAGAAGAGGGAGACCCTTTGGTCGTGTCGTTCATAAATCATAGACAGAGACATCAATGACAAGAAATAATGCAACAAGTAAATAACAGCACCACCAACACAGAAAATGGGAGCCAGATATTGTTGATATAATCCTAAGGTCTGATATTACAAAGTGGTAAAGAAAATGAAGGAATTCTGCTGATTCGGAATTCAAATAATACACTGTCCGGAAAAAAAAAATTGAAGCACCTGAAGGTCATGGACGAATGTGTGTAAACGGTTAGAGATGCAATTATCAGTGACAGACAAAATGGCCACAAGAGTGCATTAGTGCTATTGGCGGCTATTGTTGCTAAAGGGCTGGTAGAGTATATACGGAAGATAAAAAGCGTCAGATGTTGAACTATCACATTGTGGGACAGAACGAGATGCCGTGAACGGCTATAAGACAGAGTTGTCACCACCTGACACTGTTTGAAGGAGACCTCCTTATGGGTCACCATGTGGCCAACTTGTGAAACTGTGCAGAATCTGGATTTGTGGGACATTCAAAAGTGACATTGGGCTGATGTTGGACTGCAGGGAACGTGATGGCAGGCATACTGTTTATCAAGGTTCTGGACGACCACGTCTGGCAACAGAAGGGACGATCACCGTACTGTCTTCAGCGATGTGTCGCGGTTCTGCACCATCCCGGATTACCCTCGTCAGCGAGTATGATGGCGACCTGGGGTGATAGGCAGTTATTCAATGGAGAGACGCAAAGGTGTTACCCCTGATGTCATGGTGTGCAGAACCATCGAATATGACTTCAGGCCACGGCTGGTACTAATCGAGGGAACTCTCATGGCACAACAGTGTGTCACGGACACACTGAGTCCCTATGTGTTACCCCTCATACGACATTATCGTGGAGTCATTTTTCAACAGGACTGTTGTCCACCACACACGTCACGTATCTCTAAGAACTGTCTGCGCCATGTTGTAATCTCGTCACCTGGAAGCTATCATATCTGTCCTTGTTGGAACGTGTGTGGGACCAGGTCGAACGCAATGCCCGCCCCAGTGCCAACTTGCCTCAGGAGAGGATTCAACGGCCTTATGACACCGTTCCCAATAGAATCAGTGCACGCATTCAAGCCAGAGGAGCCGCAACGTCAAACTGATGAGTGGTCTCACACTGCAAAGTTTGACTCGATACTGCGGAGAGTGAAGTAACTTCATACACGCTCCCATTCTGGATGCTTCACTTCTTTTGTTAAGCGATGTACACGACGGGCGCTGCAAGGAGGATATAAGCGCAAGCAAACACCTTGATCTTAATATGAATTTTCTGAGTATGCATAGCTGGTGTCAACATTGTACGGATGTGGATCGTGGATTGCTGCAAAACTGGAAGAGAAGTGATTCGAAGAGTGTGAGATATGCTGTTAAATTACAGAATGGTGACAGTCTCTTCGGATAACGAGGACAGAGCTGCTAGACGTAGTGATTCTATGTGGGAAGAGATATCAACGCCAACACCCCGCGGAAGGAAATTTCCTGTACTTAAGACCAGAAATATAGTGAAAAATTACATTGTTTATTCTCTCATCCTGAATCTTTGAAAGACCGTAAAGACAACAAGCCAGTATCTGAAAGATCCTTAAAAACTGACTTTATAACGTCCATTACAAAATTTAATTCGTTGTGGCTACGTGTGCAAGTATGTTTTGATTGTTGGTTTATTTTCACGAAGAACGTGATCACTACGGACATAATGCACGTTTTACAATCAGTAGACGGGATACGTTATGCTTTATAATCTGCAGTGCACTGTGCTATTGCAACACACTACAAAAAAAGTATTATCAACTGTCAGTGCTGAGCTTCGTAGACAAAGAGGACGAGAAATTACGATGGAAAAAAAGAATTTGGAGAGGCAATTTAGGCAACAAGGGCGCCAGCCGTTAAAAGAACCACAACTGAAGTGTTACATAGTGGCTGAGGAAATTCTTCCTACCCTCCGAGGTTTCATTAAACTATGGAGACTTCATATGTCTTTTCAAGCATTTGTGCTTTTTTGACATGTAAGGGACTTTTTTCAGTTGAATTATTACAGAGACAGACCTAAAATTTTCCGTACCTGTACAGCATAACAATTGATAAATTTTATTTAATTGTTCCATTAAACGACTGGGGGGCACCGTAGTCAAAATTTGGCTACGCCTCTTTGTGTTTGTTTTTCTTTGTTCCCAGACTTTTTTTCTTCCTTCGAGGTTGTCGGTCCATTTCTCTCTGTGTCTCATTCCTTCCATTCGTTGAGCTGAGTGGCGCAGTGGTTAGCTAACTGGACACACATTTCGGAGGCCAATAGTTCAAATACCAGCCAGGCCATCCATATTTAGATGTTCCGAGATATCCTTAAATCACTTAACACAAAAGTCGCCGTAAGGGCGCTGCCGTTTCCCTTTCGCCACACCTACCCAATCCGAGTTTGTAATCCGTCTCCATTTACCTCGGTATCGATGAGAAGTTAAACACCAATGTTTATTCCTTCTTGCTTCTCGTTACCCGAAAGTGTTTTGTTTTGCTACTCTAACAAGTGTTCTGTTATTTGTTATGTCCGTTCTAATTCCAGTGTTTTTCCTATCTTCGTGACTTTCATTGAATAGTGTGGTTTTGGATTTGTAAATGTGTAGTAAGTTAAAGATCTGCTTGGTTAGTCTTTTACTATCCATTTGGTAAATCCGTCCTTTAAATTGTTGTCTGCTTTTCCCCATTACAACTGTTAGCTTTCCCATTTTAACATAGAACTTTCTGTTTGAACTTCATTTGAATTCTGCATCACTGTTACCTTTAGGCACTATTATTTTCCTTAGAGTGATTTTTTTTCTCTTTTCCGGGTTTTACAAGAGCCTCAGTTTCTGTCAGTTTGAGTGTTTCTGCTGATAGAGTGTTTCAGGCATTCGCAGTGTTTGATGGTTTGTCCGTTTTGTGTTCGAGGGCAGAAGTTTTTTGTTAAATCTTTCTCATCATATTTTTTTGTTGTTGTTGTATGTAATGCTCTTGCCATTTTGTGTATTCTACTTTCTATTGCTTTGTTTCCTTTTGTAATGTTGGTTATCCAATACCCTAGCAATTTAAAATTATTTCTTTTAGACTGTTTGTCGTCGTTAATTTTAAAATTTTAGGGTGCCTCACTGTTATTTAGTGTAAATGAGTTTTTTATGTTATTTTGGCCCTATTTTGGCTGCTTGTTTCTATAGTTTAGTGTTTTGCTCTTTGGTACTATCCAGTGAGCCAGTGTCGTCTCCCAAAGCGTTCCCTTAACATGTTAAAAATAAGAGATCTGTACCAACAGTATATGATGAAAAAATGTTTTAATTTTGCAAATTACAAAATATTGTTATCTTAAGAATAATCGCTACCGTAACGAAAGCATTTTGATACAAGTTTTCCACCATACCTCCGATGCTATCGTCCCTCTGCTCCCAGAAGAAAAAAATCAGAGGGTGTTGCACCAACCAAAAATAAGATAAAGTCCAGTAAATATGGACTCTAAAGTGCATACTAGGCATTCAGACCACATGTTTACTAGACAACCTTTTATGTTTAAGCCCACACTACTACCTCCTAAAATTCGGAAACGTAAGCGCTTTCAGTGGAACACGAGTTTCACAGTGACAGTCTCCTATAAAAATTCTTTTCGTTTCGTCTTTCAATCTTACCGGCTAGGTTGTTTGTTTGTAATTTTGTTGTTGCTTGGCTTTGGGTGACTTGGTGCATTTACAGCTTCGAGAGACACCAAATACAATATAAATATGGCGCTGTGTTTTACTCTTTCTAAAAATATTCAAACTGATTAAATCCTGAACTTTACTGTCAATCTCTTTAATTAAACAAAGTGGTGCCTGTGCGTTAATGATCTGCCTAATAATGCTGTTCATTAAATGTTGCCCGCATCTCGTGGTTGTGCGGTAGCGTTCTCGCTTCCCATGCCCGGGTTCCCGGGTTCGATTCCCGGCGGGGTCAGGGATTTTCTCTGCCTCGTGATGGCTGGGTGTTGTGTGATGTCCTTAGGTTAGTTAGGTTTAAGTAGTTCTAAGTTCTAGGGGACTGATGACCTAAGATGTTAAGTCCCATAGTGCTCAGAGCCATTTGAACCATTAAATGTTCCCCGTGCGCTGATAATTTTCGTAGCAACCTGATCCTGAAATGAAAATATCTTACCTCCTAATGTAATTGCTTGGAAACGCGGTGCTTGCTGCTCTTTGTGCACCAGCTGTATGTTTTTAACTCCATTTGCTGAGAGCTTACTGCAATGCTCTAGACAACAAGTAAACTATTTTATACCCATCATTGAGTGACTCACGATTTAAGAGAAAATGACTTGGACAACGTTCTTGGGTCAGTATTTGTTTAACAAACTGTTTTTAAACTATCTGATATATTATTACCTGTTCATGTTACCACATTCATTAACACTAACAAAGGGCATCATTGATACCACACTCTTACTCTCATAAACGTTACACAAATAATTAATAGACATGAAAGATACCTTACAGTGAAAATTACTCAATATTTAATGAAAAATATAAATTTTCTTGAAATGGGTATCTCATTCGGTAATGAACTACTCGAGACTGCAATGCCAATAAATAAAGATACGATCTTCATTTCTCTTCATACTCTGTTCATTCTAAATCACTAATTACGTGTAAATCCGTCTCCTCTGTCTCACAATATCCAAACACGAATAACTTTACGTAAACACTGACGCACTTAACTTTACATTACCAAGGGTCCTCTGCTCGGCGCCTGCCTCACTACTACTCTAACGACATAAGTCCCGCGCTCCTCACTGCCGAGTAGCGATGACAAAAACAAGAACATCTTCCAGCGATACAGCTACCCGGAGCAAAGACTGAGCACGAATAACAAGCGCTTCACAATTGCCACTTAGCGTCTGAGACATACATAGTACGCACAAATTCCAGAAATGCAAATAACAAACTCCCAGTCGGCGTATTAAGCAGTACCTAAGATGAAGTAGTGCTCGTAGCTCTTAAGGTATGCGTTTCAGAGCACACGTTTAACTATAATTTTTTCTTGCTTTCGTCCATACTGCAATCTCTGAAGGTTCGCTGCGGAGTTCTGGTTCACGCTATGCAGGGTGGTCCATTGATGGTGAACGGGCAAAATATCTCACGAAATAAGCATCAAACGAAAAAACTACGAAGTACGAAACTCGTCTAGCTTGAAGGGGGAAACCAGATGGCGCTATGGTTGGCCCGCTAGATGGCGCTGCCATAGGTCAAACGGGTATCAACTGCATATTTTTTTTAAAATAGGAAACCCAATTTTTTATTAGGACCAATTTTTTCGCTTTGTGATAGATGGCGCTGTAATAGTCACAAAGGTATGGCTCACATTTTAGACGAACGCTTGGGAACAGGTAGATTTTTTAAATTAAAATACAGAACTTAGGTACGTTTGAAAATTTTATTTCGGTTGTTCCAATGTGATACCTGCACCTTTGTGAACTTAACATTTCTGAGAACGCATGCTGTTACAGAGTGATAACCTGTAAATACCACATTAATGCAATAAATGTTCAAAATGATGTCCATCAACGTGTAACGTGTAACGACATTCATCTCAACAGTGAGTAGTTCGCCTTCCGTAATGTTCGCACATGCATTGACAATGCACTGACGCATGTTGTCAGGCGTTGTCGGTGGATCGCGATAGCAAATATCCTAAATGTCCGGAGACGTCAGATCCGGTGAACGTGCGGGTCATGGTATGGTGCTTCGACGACCAGTCTACCTGTCATGAAATTTGCTATTCAATACCGCTTCAACCGCACGCGAGCTATGTGCCGGACATTCATCATGTTGGACGTACCTCGCCATTCTGTCATGCAGTGAAACATCTTGTAGTAACATCGGTAGATCATTACGTAGAAACTCAGCATACATTGCACCATTTAGATTACCATCGACAAAATGGGGGCCAATTATCCTTCCTCCCATAATGCCGCACCATACATTAACCCGCCAAGGTCGCTGATGTCGCAGGCATCGTGGATTTTCCGTTCCCCAGTAGTGCATACTATTCCGGTTTACGTTACCGCTGTTGGTGAATGACGCTTCGTCGCTAAATAGAACTCGCGCAAAAAATCTGTCATCGTCCCGTAATTTCTCTTGTGCCCAATGGCAGAACTGTACACGACGTTCAAAGTCGTTGCCACACAATTCCTGGTGCATAGAAATATGGTGCGAGTGCAGTCGATGTTGATGTAGCATTCTCAACACCGACGTTTTTGAGATTCCCGATTCTCGCGCAGTTTGTCTGCTACTGATGTGCGGATTAGCCACGGCAGCAGCTAAAATACCTACTTGTTGCAGGTCGTGGTTGACGTTTCACATGTGGCTGAACACTTCCTGTTTCCTTAACTAATGTAACTATCCGGCGAACGGTCCAGACACTTGGATGATGTCGTCCAGAATACCGAGCAGCATACATTGCACACGCCCGTTGGGCATTTTGATCACAATAGCCATACATCGACACGATATCAACCTTTTCTGCAATTGGTGAACGGTCCATTTTAACACTGGTAATGTATCACGAGGCAAACACTGTCCGCACTGGCGGAACGGTTCGTAATACCTCGTACTTATACGTTTGTGACTGTTACAGCGCCATCTATCACAAAGCGAAAAAAGTTGTCCAACTAATACATTCATATTTCTTTACGTACTAAACGAATATGTAATAAAAATGGGCGTTCCTGTTTTAAAAAAAAGCAGTTGATATTTTTTCACCTATGGCAGCGTCATCTAGCGGAGCAATCATAGCGCCATCTGTTTTCCCCCTTCAAGCTAGACAAGTTTCGTCCTTTGTAGTTTTTTCGTTTGACGCTAGTTTCGTGAGATATTTGGCCCGGTCACTATCAGTGAACCACCCTGTATATGTACAGTGCTGTGCAAAACATGAGGACTGAAGTAACTTCCGCGTGGTTTGTCACTGTCAAGTGACATAGCTCAATGGAAGTGCGCTATACCCGGAAAGAAAAGCTAGAATGTACTACAGAAGGTAATTGAAAGAAATACGCAATGAGACGAATAGGAATGACACTTTTATTTGAAAATAGTAGTTACAGTGGTCACTGAGAATCGTGATGGTCCCCTGGACATTACGGTGCTGAGGTAGCGTCGTAGGGCAAGATGTTGGAACATGTAATACACCCAGCAAATTTGTCCAGCATGATCGTTTTGTTGGTCCAGGTGTCACGGTGTAGGAAGGCATAATGTTGCCAGGGCATACTTTCCTCATGATCTCATTTGTCAACGTTGTTGTGGCACTGTGCTCCTTTCCCACGTGCCCTGTTTCGATGATGCTTTTGGACGTTACTTCATTCTACTGGATGACAGTGCGAGACCGAATCGGCCAGCGCAGGTGAAGTAGATGTTGAAATGAGAAGATACTCGGCGAATGGACAGGCCTCCGATTTCTCCGACTTAAATCCCATCAAGTACGTTTGGGATCCAGTGGCGGACGTATTGCATCACGGCCGCATGCAGCAACGACCATCCAACAGTTGGAGAAATAGAACGCCCTGCCATAAGAACTCCTTAGCGACCCTGTGACCGCCATAGGAGCACGTTGCAAAGGATGCTTTGCTGTCCGTAATGATCACTCACTCAGTAAAGTGTCTTATCCCTCCCCTTGGAATATCCAGGGGACCACCATGAATCGTAAAGACTTCAGTGCAATTCTTATCTCTGAATACAAGTGTCTTTTCTGTTCTCATTGCGCATTTCTTTCGGTTACCTTCTGTACTATACTCTATAGCAATTCTTTCCGTGCATATTTAAGTTTCATGGAGCCATGTTACTCTGCAGCGACATATGATGCGAAAGTTATTTCGTCCTCAACATCTACATCTACAGAGATGCTTCACAGTCCGGTGTGCGGTTAGTGGCTCAAAAATGGCTCTGAGCACTATGGTACTTGACAGCTCAGGTCATCAGTCCCCTAGAACTTAGAACTACTTAAACCTAATTAACCTAAGGACATCACACACATCCATGCCCGAGGCAGGATTCGAACCTGCGACCGTAGTGGTCACGCGGTTCCATACTGTAGCCCCTAGAACCGCTCGGCCACAACGGCCGGCGAGGAAATTTAGAGTAGTTAAGTTTTGCACTGGGATATGTTTTCACTAGACACTGTTGTTTCCGAATTGCTCAAGAAAAACGTACAAAAGTGAGCTTCAGCCGAGTTTTTCTTAAATAACTCGAAAACCCTGGCCTCCAGCGAAATCATATCCCAGTACAAAGTTCAACTGCACCAAATATCCTATAACATGGTCCTGGTAATTGTTTCTGTAGGCCTAATAATTTGGACGTAGCGAGTGGGAGATTAAAATTTCGCGTTTGATTTTTGATGACGTTGCGGTTCCATGAAGCCTATAGTAGGAGCAGCTGAATCACCCTGAAAAAAAATATATACATACTGTGTTGTCAGACACAGTCTGAAAAGTTTGTAAGGGTGTTGCAGGGTAGGTTGTGCTGAGAAATTATTGTTAAGACAAGAATTCGATACATTTCAACGGTTCTGATTTAGTAAGAATTGAAATTAGCCAAGCAGGTCGTAGTGTATACAAATTCAAGCGACCCGCCAGATAGAAATTACTGTCAGCTGTTCTCATGGCGTAGGTGATACCGCTTGAGAATGCTCGGGCATTCGCCCGGTTTAGATCATTGTTATCGTCCCGTGTGCAATTTCTGTATCGCTCTCTTCATCCGTTTTAGAAAAGCAAGCGAAGATAGCGTTTGAGAACACCGTCTCTGAATTAGCGCGCAACGACTTGATTGGCTAATTACGGTACTTATTAAATTGGAAATGGAACAAATAATGAGTTTTTTTGTTAAAAATTATTTCTCATCACAGCGCAACATGCTACGCCCTCACAGGCTTTTCAAAATGGGTTAGACCACCCTGTATATATTGAGGATATGGTGTAAGAGGCAGTGTACTTTACATTTAACATGACAGGCTCTATGTTGTATTAAGACATCAGGGAACTACTTCCTTGAAACTAAATTTATTCAGGGAGGACCAAAACTGTAGAGGAAGCAAGACAGGTATATAGCCGACAAGTAGTCAAGGAAGTTGGCTGTAAGTGCAACTCTGGATTTAACTCGATCGTGCTTCTGTCTGGTAGACGCGGTTTGCTGAGAAAGGCGCTGAGAGCGGAGGTTTGGCACTCGCAGCCGAGAGGAAGTGGTGCGAGAGAAACGAGGCGAGAGGTGGGGCTAAGGGCCGCAGCAAGTGATTGCCGGCGGTCATTATCCACGCAGGGGCCGCGCGGCTGACCCGGCTCTCGTGCGTAGCGAGAGCCGACGGCAGGGAGTGCGGTGGGCGCCCTGGCGTGGAGTCGCCTGGCGCGGACGCGACTCCGCGGTCTCCTGCGGACGTCATTAAAAACTCCGACCGTTCCTCCGACGGCTCAACTCCGCCGGTTAGCGCCCGTGCGGACGGCGGACGGTTCTGCGGGGACCACTGTGCTAGGCAGAAGTCCACAGGCAGCTGGATGTTCCTTATGAACGAGAGCTTCCTTCCCAGTTTCTAACGGAGAATAAATGTATGATCTCTTTCTTTACTCCTAGGCATTCGAACTGCTACAGCATGAAGGCTGTCTTCATCAAACGTCATACCTACATTATGGTAACTACGGGTCGCAAATCTTGAGCATATCTGCCCAACCACTCATAGAAGATAAATGTAACGCCCTCTACATTCCGTCCGTATAGGAAGGTAATTCACCAGTTTTCTAATTCTAACAAAATTAAACGATAATGCCTTCTGATGACCCCGTCAATTGATTGGCGTGCTGTGGGACGACTGTTAATACCACGATGAAAACAGATATGACTTTTTCATCGATGACCTGTGTGCAGAGAAGCAGTTGCATCCATAAGCATTAATCGACCTTCGATATTGCACTGAGACGACAAAGGTCGTCGGATATATGATAGCCGGCCGGTGTGACCGTGCGGTTCTAGACGCTTCAGTCTGGAACCGCGTGGTCGCTACGTTCGCAGGTTCGTATCCTGCCTCAGGCATGGACGTGTGTGATGTCCTTAGGTTAGTTAGGTTTCAGTAGTTCTAAGTTCTAGGGAACTGATGACCACAGATGTTAAGTCCCATAGTGCTCAGAGCCATTTTGATAGCTGATATACACATATACAGGCGGCGGTAGTATCGCATACACAGGGTGTGAAAGAACAGCGCAGTGTACTTGTAAACAAGTGACTGACCTGTAAAGCTATACAAAGTGATTATGATCGCACGATGGGAACCAACGGAGCTAGGCGCATGGGACATTGCGTTTTGGAAATCGCTAGGTATTCAGTGTTCCGGGATCCACGGTGTCAAGAGTGTTCCTAGAGTAGCAGATTTCAGGAGTTACATCTCACCACGGACAACGCAGTGTCCGCCGGCCTTCACTTAGCGACAAAGAGCAGCGGCGTTTGCGCAAAGTTGTCACTGTTAACACAAAACCAACGTGAAATAACTGCAGAAATCAATGTGGGATGTATGCCGAACGTACCCGTTAGAACAGTGCGGCGAAATTAGGTGCTAATGGACATTGGCAGCAGACGACTGCCGCGAGTACCTTTACTAACAGCACGACGTCGCCTGCAGTGCCTTTCCTTGCTCATGGTGTTCTCAGTGGGAATCTGGACGCCTGGAAAACCGTGTCCCGGTCACACGAGCCCCTGTTTCAATTGGTAAGAGCTGATGGCAGTGTTCGAGTGTGGCGCAGACTCCACGAGGTTATCAACGAGGCAAAGTACAAGACGTTGTTGGCTCCATAACGGTGTGGGTTGTGTTTACATGGAATGGACTGAGTCCTCTGGTCCAAGTGATCCGATCATGGACTGCAAATGTTTATGTTCGGCTACATGAAGATCTTTCGCAGCCAGTCTTCATGTTCCAAAACAACTACGCAGTTTTTATGGATGAAAATGCGCCGTGTTACCGGGCCCCAATTGTTCGCGATTGGTTTGAAAAACATTCTAGAGAATCCGAACGAATAATTTGGCCACACAGATCACCCGACATGAATCCCCTAGAACATTTATGGTGCATAATTAAGAGGTCAGATCGTCCACAAAATCTTGCACAGGCAACACTTTTTCAGTTGCGGACGGCTACTGAGCTAGCGTGGCTCAACATTTCTGCAGGTGACTTCCAACGTCTTTTTGAGACCGTGGCACGTCAATTTGCTGCACCACACCTGGCGAAAGATGGCCCGACGTGATAGTTGTCGGCATCCCATGTCTTGTCACCTTAGTGTATAACTTGCTCAGTGTAGCGAAATGAATAGTGAACATTGCCTTGAAAGTATTTCACAAATGGAACGTTTGTCTTGGTCTCATCTTGAAGCAATCTTATTGTTGACTGCTGCACAGTTTCCTCTTCAGTTGCAATGTTGTATGCCGATTTTGCAATTCCTCTCTCGACTTTTTCGTGCATTTTCTTCCTCAAATTGATACAAGACTCTTTTGGGGTAATGGTTTTGCCGCTGTAGGGTCAGTGAACCGTACAAAGGTAATTATGTCATTTTTCTGCTGTAACATTTTATTTATTTACTTTTTGAACTATTTTTATTTTATTTTATAATATGACCCTGTGCTACTTTTCTGTAAATTAGGTTTTAATGTACATCTACATCGTATACATCAATAGTCCGCAAGCCAGCAGTGGTGTGTGTGGTCGTGGGCATTTCTTGTACCACTATATGGCCCGCCCTTTCTTGCAAATAGCACGTGGGCGAAATGATTGTTTGTAAACTTCCGTGTTAGTTCCAGTTTCTCTACTTTTTTTCATTTCCATCACTTTACGTTTCTTGTATGGGATCAAGTAAAATGTAGTCCGATTCTTCCCGAAACGTGCTCTCTCAGAAATACAATAGTAAATCGCTCCGTCATGCACATCGCCTCATTTGTAGCGTCTGTCCTCTGGAGTTTTTTGAGCATCTTTGCAGTGATCTAGCGCCGATTAAACGAACCTCTGACGAAACGCGCTGCTCTTCGTTTTCGTTGGACCACGTCTATTTCCTCCGTTAGTCCCATTTATCAAGGTTCACGAGTCATGATCAGTCCTCAAAAATCGGATAAACACGTGTTTTGTAAGCCACTTCTTTCGTGGTTGAGCTACATTTTATCAGATTCTTCCTACGAATCTCATTTTAGTATATGCTTTTCCTGCTATCTGTTTTATGTGATCATTCCACTTCAAGTCGCTGAGGATGGTTACTCCTAGATATAGATCGGTACATATTGTTTCCAGCAATTTGTCTCCAGTCGTGTGGTTGTACAGTAGTGGATTTCTCCTCCTGTGTAAGTGCAGTTTGTCAGATTTTATTACGTTCAGGGTCATCTTCCAGTACATGCACTGTAATACCGGAGCCAAGATAGTCCCTGAGGGCCGGCAACCCATATAACACCACGGAGGACGAGGTGGTCTAGGCCCAAAGGCGTCCCCAGAAGCACTATGGTAAACACAGGATATTTACACACAGGATAATGGAAACAGACATTCCGAGCACTACTTCGTGAAGGGGGAGCTCAAGCCACTGCCTGCAGGAAGTATCACTATGCCGAAATCTGGTTGGCTGGAGACAGTTATTTAGGGGCTAGAACCAGGCCAGAAGTTCAGTTCACGCCGGATGCCGACGTCGTGTACTGCAACCGTCGAAGATTACGTGTTCGTCTCGGAATTGGACTGTTACAAGTGTGTGGGTGTATTGCCACAAACCTTTGTGGAAAATAAGAAGTGAACATTTGTTTGCCACAACTTAGAGACTTTTATCGTTATTGATACCTTTCGTTTGTATGTTCAGTCATCAGTCTTGTGAACTTACATCAATAAAAGTTGTATTGTGAAAAACTGCGAATTGTCAGTCACAACATGCACCATTAATGAGCTCCCTGCAGCTCATCCTGCAAATCTATTCCGTCTTCTGGCGTGGCTATATTCTTGTAGACTATTGCGGTATTTGATACTAGCTTCCGATATTTTCTATTACATCATTTATATATATTTTGTAGAAAGTAACGGTTCTATCGCGCTTCCTTGAGATAATCCTGAAATTGCATTTATATCTTTCGACCTTGTTCCGTTAAGAGCGACGTGCTTAGTCCTCTTTGCAAGGAAGTTTTGAAATCAGGCGCAAATCTGATATGAAATTCTATAAGCTCGTATGGTTTGTTTTTCGTTAACGGCAGTGCGGGACAGTACCAAATGCATTCCTGAGGTCTTGGAATGTGGCATAAACCTGAGCGCCGACGTATGAAGCGATGTTAGGTCTTATGTAGGAACAGAGCGAGATTTCTGTGTGAAGAATCCATATTGATTCTTATCGAGGAGATTTTCGATCACCGAAAACGTCACAATACGTGAGCGGAAAAAAATGTTCCATAATTCTACAACAGATAGACGTCAATGATATAGGCCTGTTGTTATATGCATCTCTCCTACAACTCACCTTGAAAACGCGAATGACTCGCGCTGTTTTCTAGTCGCTAGGTAGCTTTCGTTGCTTCAGCGACCTACGATAAAAATCTGTTAGAAGGAGAGCAAGTGCTTTCGCGTAGTCTTAGTAGATACTTATACGTATCTCATCTGGTTCCGATGCCTTTGCACTACTAAGGGATTGTAGTTGTTTTTCTATTCCGCGATTGGCTATCTTAGTATCTACCATTTCAGCGTTCGTACGATAACTGAAAGGAGGGGTCGTACTATGGCACTCCGTGGTGAAACGATTTCGGAAGACCGAATTCAGTGTTTCGGCCTTCTCACTGTTACCATTCATTTTGGTACCAGTATGGTCTCTAAGTGACTTAACACACTATTTCCATGCGCTTATTGATCTTACATAAGACCGAAGCCTCTTAGGTATGTTAGTCAGGTTGGTTTGCAAAATTTTACTTTCAAAGTCATTGAACGCTTCTCTCATAACTCTCCTTAGCTTATTCTTGCTTCCTTCAGCTTTTATTTAGTCACCTAGACTTTGAATTCTCTTCAATCTATGATGGAGCCCTCTTTGTTCGCATCGCAGCTTTGTAGCACGGATGTGAAACGACCATGAATCTTTCCCATTCCTTAAGATGTTACTCAGAACAGGTTGTTTATGGCATTTGAATCAAGCTTTCGAAGTTTTTCCATTTGTGCTCCGCATCTGAAAATTTGATGTTGATTCTAAGATAACAGATTCGAAAATTCCATGTCTGTTTGTTGCTAGGTCTATGACGTTACTTTCACGAGCTGGTTCTCTGTCTGCTCGGAGTTTTTTCAGGCAAGATATTCAGAATAATGTCTCAAGATGCCCTGTATCTGGCTCCTATGTTACTCACATGACTGTTCCATTCTTATGATTGTCTTATTCAAGAAAATATAAAATATTTAAGTTCTCTCTGAAGAACTCAGTTACTACCGCTCTTGACGCAGGCGGCAAATTAAAGTATCCGACTACTGTTTACGATTTACTTTCGATATTTGATCTTAAAAGTATACTGGACGCAATTTGGAGCTCCAAGTACAATAATTGACTGGGTTTGCAAATATACACCTTTTAAGATATCAGAATTACATTTTTCATGTGTTCTGTACTGTAATGAAACTAACTGGGAAAAAGAAGTGTAGTTCGTTATAGATGTAGTTTCCCATTACACTTTCTCAACGACGCAAGTGACAAATTACGTAATTTTTACTTTATTTTGTCATCCAGAAACAGCTTATAGTTAAGCTGACAGCACAAAATTGCATTTTATTGGACAATATATTTATTTTATATAATACACAGCTCATTTTAATTTTAAATGTTCATATCTAGTTCTGAAGATGAACTATGCTAGATGGGACCGTTTTATCAAAGTATACTTTACGACAAAATGAAAACCGACACACCACGAAGGAATTTCCGAATGGAATGGAAATCGGTAGATGTGATGTACGTACACATGTACCGACAAACAACTGATTACAAATTGAGGAAAAGAGGATGATTTAGTAAAGATTACATACTTTACAAATTGAGCAAGTAAATAACACGCTGGTCCACCTCTGGCCTTTATGCACGCAATTCTATGGCATTATCGTACCAGAATCTGCCCAAATGGTGAGTTAGAGTATCAAAATCCCGAGATGGTCAAAGGGTTCTGCCGATAATGTTCTGAACATTTACAATTGGGGAGTGACCCGGCAGCCTGCTGGCCAAGATAGGAGTTGGCAAGTACGACGATAAGTAGTAGAAACCATCACTATGAGTGGAAGGACATTATCTTGCTGAAATGTAAGCCCAGGATGGCTTGCCATTACCATTGTGTTGTAAGGATGCCCCCGGGTTCGATTCCCGGCGGGGTCAGGGATATTCTCTGCCTCGTGATGGCTGGGTGTTGTGTGCTGTCCTTAGGTTAGTTAGGTATAAGTAGTTCTAAGTTCTAGGGGACTGATGACCATCGATGTTACGTCCCATAGTGCTCAGAGCCATTTGAACCATTGTAAGGATGCCGCGGATGACAGCCAAAGGGGTCCTGCTATGAACTGAAATGGCAACCTACACCATCACTCCTGGCTGTCGGGCAGAATTCCTGGCGACAGTCAGATTGATATTCCAATGCTGTCCAGGGAGTCTCCAGACGCATCTTCTGCGTGGAACCCCGCTGTATGGATTGGAATGGTCTTCAGTCATTAGTCACGCTTCGAAGCGAGCCACGACGACCAGCGAAGACGTGCCTACAGACGCCCCAGGCAGCGGTGGGATATCTTCGTGATTATCACCTGTCACGCGGCCACACAACCTGGTATGATCGTCTCCAGTACCATATCACGTCATAGCAAGACTCTTTTAGTCGGAACCTGCGGCACACTCACAGCACAGTGGGATGTCGACGATATTTTACACCCCATTTTGTGGCCCTTCGTGGCGAGTTATTCTGGCCTTGCCTTTCAAAAAGATAATGCCCTCCCCCACACAACGAGAGTTTCTGCTGCTTGGCTTTGTGTTTTATAAACCCTACATTGGCCAGCAAAGCCACCGTATGTATCGTTACCTGTGCACATAAAGGGCGGGGTCCTCCAATCAGCTTGAGATTTTCACAATCTAAAGCACCAATTGAACAGAATTTGGCACGATATCTCTCATTAGGAAACGTAATTTTAAATAATATATTTGTGTTTATACTGGTTGCTGGTTCGGAGGAAAGTTAGTTATTAGTATTTTATTAATGATCTCATTCATAAGCAGCCATATCACAGTCGCTCAAGAAAGTTATAATTAAGCTTGACTTGTTTAATCAGAATCGGAAGGTGACTATCCTTGTCCATAGTCTCGATGATTCGAAGCGATCTGCAATCCTGTGTAAATAAAATGTCTTGGTTTTCTTGCGTTGCGTAGTCAGTCGGGAAACCTCAGATCAAGCGGAAAGTTTTCTTTGATAGAGTCTAATTATCCGATGAAATAATGTAATTCTAAGATCTAATTATTGCAGGTTCGTTTCCAATTCATTGGAAGTTCCCTTCTGATTACCAACGAAACGACACCTCCGTGCAAATTTCCAATTATAGAATACATATATAACGAAATTCCTTACACACCTTTGATGTAAATGTTCAGTATATATTTTCTTGTGTAGCAAACAATATATTTTCAATCTCTTTCTTCCAGTAATCTCGATAGCAAAATTACAATTATTCAATGCGGCTGTTCGGCACGGAGAAGAACCTAGAAGTCCTCTCAACACACCTGAAAAAAAAAAATGATTCAAATGGCTCTGAGCACTATGGGACTTAACATCTGTGGTCATCAGTCCCCTAGGACTTCGAACTACTTAAACCTAACTAAGGACATCACACACATCCATGCCCGAGCCAGGATTCGAACCTGCGACCGTAGCAGTCGCGCGGTTCCGGACTGCGCGCCTAGAACCGATAGACCACCGCGGCCGGCCAATACACCTGAGAGAATATTACAAATAGTAATTATGCGCTCATGCAATAGTAATAGTACTGTACTGCTTTGCGCATCGATCCTGCGTGTATATACACTCCTGGAAATGGAAAAAAGAACACATTGACACCGGTGTGTCAGACCCACCATACTTGCTCCGGACACTGCGAGAGGGCTGTACAAGCAATGATCACACGCACGGTACAGCGGACACACCAGGAACCGCGGTGTTGGCCGTCGAATGGCGCTAGCTGCGCAGCATTTGTGCACCGCCGCCGTCAGTGTCAGCCAGTTTGCCGTGGCATACGGAGCTCCATCGCAGTCTTTAACACTGGTAGCATGCCGCGACAGCGTGGACGTGAACCGTATGTGCAGTTGACGGACTTTGAGCGAGGGCGTATAGTGGGCAGGCGGGAGGCCGGGTGGACGTACCGCCGAATTGCTCAACACGTGGGGCGTGAGGTCTCCACAGTACATCGATGTTGTCGCCAGTGGTCGGCGGAAGGTGCACGTGCCCGTCGACCTGGGACCGGACCGCAGCGACGCACGGATGCACGCCAAGACCGTAGGATCCTACGCAGTGCCGTAGGGGACCGCACCGCCACTTCCCAGCAAATTAGGGACACTGTTGCTCCTGGGGTATCGGCGAGGACCATTCGCAACCGTCTCCATGAAGCTGGGCTACGGTCCCGCACACCGTTAGGCCGTCTTCCGCTCACGCCCCAACATCGTGCAGCCCGCCTCCAGTGGTGTCGTGACAGGCGTGAATGGAGGGACGAATGGAGACGTGTCGTCTTCAGCGATGAGAGTCGCTTCTGCCTTGGTGCCAATGATGGCCGTATGCGTGTTTGGCGCCGTGCAGGTGAGCGCCACAATCAGGACTGCATACGACCGAGGCACACAGGGCCAACACCCGGCATCATGGTGTGGGGAGCGATCTCCTACACTGGCCGTACACTACTGGTGATCGTCGAGGGGACACTGAATAGTGCACGGTACATCCAAACCGTCATCGAACCCATCGTTCTACCATTCCTAGACCGGCAAGGGAACTTGCTGTTCCAACAGGACAATGCACGTCCGCATGTATCCCGTGCCACCCAACGTGCTCTAGAAGGTGTAAGTCAACTACCCTGGCCAGCAAGATCTCCGGATCTGTCCCCCATTGAGCATGTTTGGGACTGGATGAAGCGTCGTCTCACGCGGTCTGCACGTCCAGCACGAACGCTGGTCCAACTGAGGCGCCAGGTGGAAATGGCATGGCAAGCCGTTCCACAGGACTACATCCAGCATCTCTACGATCGTCTCCATGGGAGAATAGCAGCCTGCATTGCTGCGAAAGGTGGATATACACTGTACTAGTGCCGACATTGTGCATGCTCTGTTGCCTGTGTCTATGTGCCTGTGGTTCTGTCAGTGTGATCATGTGATGTATCTGACCCCAGGAATGTGTCAATAAAGTTTCCCCTTCCTGGGACAATGAATTCACGGTGTTCTTATTTCAATTTCCAGGAGTGTAGATGGTCAAGTAGGAAAAGTTTTCACTCATAGAATTGTGCAGGGATAATTAGTAGAATGTAAAGAGATACTACATCTATTAAGCAATACCAATCCGAAAAACTGGTTGCATAATGGCCAGACCTAAATCAAGGCTTTATAGGGTTGTTCAATTTGTAGAATTCGTTCTGTTGAGTCAATCATCAAATTATTTTGAAGTTTTGACCATATATACATCACATACCCTGATATCCATCATATTGAGATAACGTTGGCGGTGTTTTTTCTTCCTTTTTTGCTAAAAAATAGATGTATAACACAAATTGTCATGTAGGTAGTATTTTTAACACAGTTAAATATGACTGTTCAAATACTTCCGAGCTGTAGGAGAACAGGCGGACAAAATTGGAATCTACGGATGGTTGCATTGAGTGAGTCATGTCTGATATCGTTTCTCATCCTTCTCCGATTCAGAGAGCGCTCCTTTTCTCTTGCCTATGTAGACGACAGTACCATAACCTCCAAATGCCCTTACGTCACTGACCATTTTCGCGTTTTATTTTCTTTCTTACTGTAATAGCTGCGTTTAGCTTTCTCTAAATAGTTATTTGCATGTGCGTGGATAAAACGCATTGTCATAGTAACAGTAATGGTATTTATCTAAGGTAGCTCCGCGTTCTAAAAACTGGGTGCAACAGCTCGCCGGATCTTGGAGACTGATCTCGTGAAGTTGCTAACTGGGGAGCCCCCCCTACGTCCTGGCGTTCAGTCGGCTGCAAAGGCACAACAGCGACGGCAGTCCTCTGTCGTCATTAAAAGTCGAGCAAGCGGGGAGTTGCAGCTGGAAAAGCGCGCCGCTTCCGCGCTGCTTGTTAGAGGCTGACGTCAGCGCAGAGAGGGGGCGAGTGTCATGGTCACGGGAGATAGGGGGCGGCGTGAGGGCGGCCATGCACCTGCCGCTCCTAGCACCGTGCCGCCGACCTCTGACGCCAAGTCGTCGCTCACATCTCAAACGATGCCAATTGCACATTTCCGTAAATGAATCATATCCCCTCGACAAAGCAAATCAATAAACGCCTTATCGTACCACGAAAATCATATCACTGGAACCTTTCGAAAAACAATGTGCACCGCGCGGGATTAGCAGAGCGACCTAGGCGCTGCAGTCATGGACTGTGCGGCTGGTCACGGCGGAGGTTCGAGTCCTCCCTCGGGCATGGGTGTGTGTGTTTGTCCTTAGGATAATTTAGGTTAAGTAGTGTGTAAGTTTAGGGACTGATGACCTTAGCAGTTAAGTCCCATAAGATTTCAAACACATCTGAACATTTTTTAACAAAGTGCCAAATTGTAAATCTCTGTCATTCTTTCCGTTTGTCTCTGTCAACCCAATTTCACTACCATACGTTACCAAGTTACAGCCTCTTTCGTTCTCGTCATCTTTGAATATTTCGCACAGTTGAGTCAAATATTTTTTCTCACATTACACAAAGTGTAACACGCGAGGTCATCTTTAACACATAACTGAAAAATGATCGTTGTCTATATCTTCTATAAAATAGCTTGAGTTCATAAGTTAGAATTTCTCAAATAATTTATTGCACAATAATCGGTATCGACATATTTAAGAAACCGGTAGAATACTACAAACTATCCATTGCATGGACGATCTAATGTTTCCAAAACGAGAATTGTGCTCATATGGCAGTAAGGTATACATTTCAGTTGAGCCTTCTCTTCCTTTCCACTTAAACGTAAGCCTGTGAACTTTTTTAATATACAGGGCTATTACAAATGATTGAAGCGATTTCATAAATTCACTGTAGCTCCATTCATTGACACATGGTCACGACACACTATAGATACGTAGAAAAACTCATAAAGTTTTGTTCGGCTGAAGCCGCACTTCAGGTTTCTGCCGCCAGAGCGCTCGAGAGCGCAGTGAGACAAAATAGCGACAGGAGCAGAGAAAGCGTATGTCGTGCTTGAAATGCACTCACATCAGTCAGTCATAACAGTGCAACGACAGTTCAGGACGAAGTTCAACAAAGATCCACCAACTGCTAACTCCATTCGGCGATGGTATGCCCAGATTAAAGCTTCTGGATGCCTCCGTAAGGGGAAATCAACGGGTCGGCCTGCAGTGAGCGAAGAAACGGTTGAACGCGTGCGGGCAAGTTTCACGCGTAGCTCGCGGAAGTCGACGAATAAAGCAAGCATGGAGCTAAACGTACCACAGCCGACGGTTTGGAAAATCTTACGGAAAAGGCTAAAGCAGGAGCCTTACCGTTTACAATTGCTACAAGCCCTGACACCCGATGACAAAGTCAAGCGCTTTGAATTTTCGGCGCGGTTGCAACAGCTCATGGAAGAGGATGCGTTCAGTGCGAAACTTGTTTTCAGTGATGAAGCAACATTTTTTCTTAATGGTGAAGTGAACAGACACAATGTGCGAATCTGGGCGGTAGAGAATCCTCACGCATTCGTGCAGCAAATTCGCAATTCACCAAAAGTTAACGTGTTTTGTGCAATCTCACGGTTTAAAGTTTACGGCCCCTTTTTCTTCTGCGAAAAAAACGTTACAGGACACGTGTATCTGGACATGCTGGAAAATTGGCTCATGCCACAACTGGAGACCGACAGCGCCGACTTCATCTTTCAACAGCATGGTGCTCCACCGCACTTCCATCATGATGTTCGGCATTTCTTAAACAGGAGATTGGAAAACCGATGGATCGCTCGTGGTGGAGATCACGAGCAGCAATTCATGTCATGGCCTCCACGCTCTCCCGACTTAACCCCATGCGATTTCTTTCTGTGGGGTTATGTGAAAGATTCAGTGTTTAAACCACCTCTATCAAGAAACGTGCCAGAACTGCCAGCTCGCATCAACGATGCTTTCGAACTCATTGATGGGGACATGCTGCGCCGAGTGTGGGAGGAACTTGATTATCGGCTTGATGTCTGCCGAATCACTAAAGGGCCACATATCGAACATTTGTGAATGCCTAAAAAAACTTTTTGAGTTTTTGTATGTGTGTGCAAAGCATTGTGAAAATATCTCAAATAATAAAGTTATTGTAGAGCTGTGAAATCGCTTCAATCATTTGTAATAACCCTGTGCAAGTATACACACTAAGTTACCCTTAGGTAGTATACACAAGAGTGATATAAGCGTGTCATATTTTGTTTGTCTGTGACCCACTGCTTGGAAACTGTGAAATTTCCAACAGCACTGCTCTACAGGGTGGTCGAAAAGTCCGGAAACACCCTCATAAAATTCAAATGGAGTAGCAAACAAGGAAGCAGAGTCCCTACACACGAGGAACGGTAAGGGGGAAACTTATAGGCTATGCCACCAACATGGTGACCATCTTGAAAGCCGCCATCTTTGATTCAACTCCAAAATTTCAAATGGGAATGTGGTCATGTGACATATCAAACAGATGGAGAATTTCACCAGAAAAACAATGCCGTCGTTATTTTAAATATAGCTTTATTCATTCTCGAGTTATAGCCAGTTACATGTGGCAGCGGTGGGACACTCAGCAGCATGTGTGTTATGTGCCGAAGCGACATTACGCCGATGTTACACAGTCCCGAGAGACCACCAACAGTCATAGGAATGGCTCGATTTGTTGTCCATTATGTTGGATTGTTAATGCTATCCTCCGAACCCAGTCCTGATGAACTTTGACCAACACATCTGGCTGAATTTGACCACACGCATCAACAATATGCTGCTTTAGATGATGCAAATCCCGTATTTTCACAGAATAAACCAGTGCTTTGACATGACCCCAAAGACAAAAATCCTAAGGAGTCAAATCTGGTGAAGGTGGTGGCCACTCCACAGCACCCCTACGACCAATCCACTTTTGAGGGAACTGCACATCCAGGTACGCTTTCACATTGTGCCCATAATGTGGTGGGGCTCCATCATGCTGGAGGAATTCCGGAAATGTCCCGTCCTCCTTTAACAACGAGGGAAACACTTCTTCATCCAATAACCTCAGATAACCGTTGGCTGTTAAGGTACAATCAATAAAAAAGGTCCAAAGACTTTGGTACCCCAAACACCACACCAGACCATCACTTTTTCTTTGTCGACCGTTTTGGAAGCATCAATCCAGTGCGGATTTGTGTCGGACAAGTAACAGCGATTTTGCTTGTTCACTTCACCATTGATAAAGAAATTGGCTTCATCACTGAACAGCACCTCCTGAATTTTATACGGGTGCCATTTGTGCTGCGATAAAATTCACAGTATGGAGGTACGGCTAACCCCACATTCTTGTGACAGGTGCCGAGTACTGTGTTACTGCGTTGCGGACTCTTACTAAATGATGACAACACGCTCACTGTTGTTGCTTCATCGGTGGCGGATTTTGGTCTTCCAGCCTTAGGTTTACCTGCGACAGAACCTGTTGCTCGGGATTTGGCCAACAGCTTGGCAACTGTGCTGTGAGTGATGGGCCGTCTGGTTGGGTGACGACTCTTGAAATCCTCAGTAATGACCTGTGTGCTTATTTCTCCTGATATCAAGATGATTTAAATGCGTTCTTCATGTGTTAAGAACATTTTGTAACATGTAAATAAGGAATCAATGATTAAAACATTAGCATGAGTCAATGATACCAAACAGTTAAACACATGTAACATATCAGGCATGGGATAGTCACTTTGCACCGTTTCAGACTCCATTTTATGACTTCTCAGTACGTAATACTCACGCTTCCGAGCGCCCCACTGCTGCCGCAAGTAATTGGCTATAACCTGAGAATGAATAAAGCTATGTTCAAAATAACAACGTCATCCAGAATGAGATTTTCACTCTGCAGCGCAGTGTGCGCTGATATGAAACTTCCTGGCTGATTAAAACTGTGTGTCCGACCGAGACCCGAACTCGGGACCTTTGCCTTTCGCGGACAAGTGCTCCACCAACTGAGCTACCGAAGCACGACTCACGCCCGGTACTCACAGCTTTACTTCTGCCAGTACCTCGTCTCCTACCTTTTTAACAACGGCATCGTGTTTCTGGTGAAATTCTCTACCTGTTTGATGTGCCACATGTCCTCGTGTGTAGGGACTTGTTTCCTCGTTTGCTACTCCATTATGATTTTATGAGGGTGTTTTCGGACTTTTGGACCACCCTGTACTACTAATAGGTACGCAGCGTTTCAGAAGACGAGTGAGTGAAAACGATAACAATGGAAATACCACCTACTCCATGTTATTAGCTCAAATTACCGTTTGTAATACAGAAAACGTCAATACGTGCGTACAGTTCAATGAAGTTGCTGGCACTAATCGCCTGGAACAGCGTGACAGTAGCTGTTTTTGAAAGCTGTTCTGGGGTTGCCTATATGCAGGTGCCGACTAATTCGATGCTATAGTCCTGAGGGGATGATTTGTCTGCATGGTCTGACTTGACTGCTCCGTAGGGCAGTTAGGTCATGACGCGTGTTACGAATCGAAACTTGAAAAGATGCTATCTCCACTGAAATATGCCAATTTATTTGCATGTATAGTATTTTTAGCCGCCTTCCGAAACCACAGAGGTACTTAGAAGTAACTCTGTATCAGGACGCCTGTTTAATATTAACAAATGTTGTAACAAATTTGTTTCATTTTGTAAACTTGATTGTGGCAGATGTCGGATACATTTCCTTACCGCAGATGTTTACTTCGGTTACATATATGATGACTATTACAGGTACACATGTTTGGGTATGAACGAGACAATTGCGTCGTCAGCGTGTAGCAGCGTAAATCAACTCCCTCGCTAATCTTCGTTACAATAAGAGAACACAGAAATTCGATGATCTACTGTCATTTATCAAAGCCGTATTTGTTTTGAAAATTTTTGAAATAAATTCTAAACATTAATTAACAGTTACCCACCAATTCAAAGCGAATATAGCACCTGCATTCCTTATGCAGTAAGAAGGGTATTTTCGTTTGTTCTCACAGACCACACATAGTAGCAGACTTCTGTCAGATGGATATTTATTTATATTGTGAATGTTGTGATGTATGTTACATTGTTCGTTAACCGTATTATCGTGAAACACCTCGAAGCCACGTTACAGACTGATGGGAAATCTCTGAGCATAATCACACAAGACGAACGAGTGCACAGCTCATTCGCTTCTTTGAATGATTAAGTAACTGGTCGCTGAGTTTGGTCTTTGTGCACAACGAAAACACCGTCACAGTGATATCAACAGCTTAGGAATACAGTAGGTTATATTTATTATTTGTTGAACGCCTAACCATGAAAACGTTGTGGGACCATAAGAGGTCTTAAAGTCTAAGTCAGCACTGTCAGTAGAATTTTAATTTACTCTCAGTGATTGATGTAATTCACATAAAATTAACGTAAAGCAAAGTTCTCTAGAAGCTGATAAGAAATTTTACAAAATGGCTCTGACATCATGTGAAGGTACTGTTTCATCTCTTAAAGTTAACCATTCGTTTTCTATTGTATTTCTTTCCCCTGTTATAGTCAACCGTTGCCAAATGCTCCCTCTGAAACTCTCAGCACCTCTGGTTCTTACAAGTTTCCAAGTCTCGTCTCCTCAATTTAATACATTGTTTTTTTCAATTTCTTCACTTTTAATCTACAGTTCCTAAACAGTAAACTGCTGTCAGAATCCACATCTGCCACTGGAAACGTCTTAAAATTTAAAATCTGATCCGTAAATCTCTGTCTTACCGTTATAGAATCAATCTAAAACCTTCCGGTGTCCACAGGTCTCTTCCACGTATACAACCTTCTTTCATGAGTCTTAAAACAAGTGTTAGCGATGATTAAATTAAGCTCTCCGCAGAATTCTACCAGGTGGCTTGTTCGTTCATTCCATTGCCCCAGTCCATGTGCAACTACTATCTTATATCAAGAAAAAATGCAACATTTGGTGATCAGCATGCGATTCCTCATCTCAGTTTTAGACAAAGTATATCTAGCAAAACCTAGTCCCTCAAATGATTTGATAAAAATGCGAATTAAAAAACGAGGCTCTTCTAACGCTGCAGCTGCCCCTAGAGTGACCACGAATAGGTAGCAAGAACTCACTGTGTTGGAGCTGTCCCTCTAACTGAGTGAGACGCGGAAATGCCGAAGGGAACGGATATACATACTCTGCGATGATCCAGTCACGTTCACACTAAACATATCACTCAAAACATCAAACTGTATACAATTCGCAGCTCCACAGTGCAGTATATTGTGTGTTTCTTTCTGTTACTGTTATCGTTATTCCAACAATAAGACATAACATGAACTTCTTACAGACTTAAACGACCACTTTGGTTCGTCCATGACACAAATAAAGTCAATATAAAATAATATTGGATACAGTAACATCATCTGTATCCAGTGAGGTACAAAAATACAATAGGTGGGCTACACTAGGCTGCACATTATGCTGCACACAATAATTCCATTCTGTACGTTTAACTTTCAGTCTTATCTTCACAGAATCGGTACATACGCGAATGAGCAACGTTCATTTTACATATGTTCAAAGGACCACCTTGCATTCGCATACACTTCGCCACTAGCTGGATCATATTTTGCTGGATCCTACGCAACACACCTGGATTCACCACTGCCGAAGCGCCATGCACTCGAGCTGTTAAGTCATGTACATTGATGGATGAAGTACAATGAGCTTGTTCCTTTAAGTGTTCTCACAAATAAAATTCTAGTGGATTAAGATCCGGGGAACGTGGAGATCAGAACACTACACCACCACAATCAATCAATTGCCTAGAAGCGCTTCATTTAGGTAGTTACGTACATTCTTTTCAAATTATAGCGGTGCACTACCACGCTTAAACGATAGCTGTCGATAAACACGAAGTGGCCCATTTCCAAATGCGTCAGGCAAAGTATTGCAAGGAAGCGTACGATGCAGGGCATTCAAATTGTCTGGTAATAGCTGAGGGCCCAAAACACTCCTCTCACGTTTCCTGCCTACAGGCTTTATTGTCAAAGCATGCCTCAAAGCATCGAAGCACCTTATTCTGCGGGTGCTGGATGGTCTGCATCCGGGAGGCACTAATCGTAGTCCACTCAATGGAGCCATAGTTGCGGGAAGGGTGGACAACCATCCAGTACAGCCGGAGCTTGGTGTCGAGGTTCATTTCCCTGCTGGTGATCACTGGGTACAACGCTTTTATCAGCTTGAGTCATTTTTGGGTTACATATTCTGCATGTCCATGGAAGAGCGGTTTTTTATCCATCTAGATACGTAGGTACTTGGTAACAGTTGACCATGGGACCTGTACGCCTGCAATAGTGATGTTGTGGTGGAGGATGAGGCGCCGTTTAGTGAAGTAGACTGCCGTAGTTTTGGCGGAATTGAGGGCAGTCACATATATTTCGTGGATGGTCATCTGTGTCAGTATTTTGTGTTCCGACCAGTAGCGGATGTTGTGGAGGATGAAAACACCTTCAAGAATGAAGATAGATTCGTCAGTCCATATCACGTTTTTGCAAAATACTCGTTGCCTTCTACTTGGTGCAAAAACTGTTCACAAAACTGTGCTCGACGAATGCGGTCTTCTTGCCGTTGGTGTTGAGTTAACGCGTAATAATATGGATGCAGTTCTTCAACGTGCGACACCTCAACAACCAGTCCTTAAGATAACTGGAACTGCGTTTCAGTGTCACTGGTACTTCACCGAGATGATTAGTGATCAGTGTCTAGAATCACGTCCTCGGTTTGTGGAGCATGTCTAGTCCTTGGACGACCTCTATCCATTACCTGAGGACGGAGATTATAGGTTCCCCGAAGGCGTTGCTCCAGGTGTGGAAACACATACTTATGGGGCAGGCGCCTCTGAGGGTACCGAGCAGCATACGTGTGAACAACAGCAGCAGCCTTGTTATTGGATGCATCCAGCACCAAAAGCATAACGACATATTCATCGTTTGAGTACTCCTACGTGATCTAGATAGGAACAGTTATGTTTGTACACTGAGAGGTTAGTAGATACATACATGCAGTTTAATGGATTCCACAGTCATGTCATAGGCTGCTGTCACGTGGCAAAACGATGCCCTGCTTGTAAACGACGAGAGCTAGGTAACGGAAGTCTAAAAAGTAGAAGTGGAACCTGACGAGCATTCGAACTATAGTTGCATGGTGAATGTGAGCTTCATCTCCCAGCAGTCTGCTCACTGAGCTACGATGGCTGGTATGGTAGTGACGGGGAGGGGGGGGGGGGGTATACGTTTCTCTGTACATGCCGATGCGCTGTACGATGGGACAGTGTTGCCAACCCATCCTTTGATGCACCTGATGTGGTTTTTTTGTCTTGAATCTGGATGAAACTTCTAATGCCTACCTGCAAGTGTGGCATGTTTTCATCACTGTGCGTGTCAGTGAATGGCTGTCCCTTTTCAGCGTTTGTGGTTTATGGTGCACAGTCGCAGTTGCAGATTCCTTATCTAACAGCTTCCAGAGCAATAAAAATTTTGTTTTACATACTTCCTATAATTTTTGACCGAATTTAAAAAAAAATTAAATGCCATTATCATATAACCCACTCATTACAGTTGGAAACTGTGAGGTAGCGTAATCTACGCCGCTAATATTATCGAGACTATATTCGTTCACTATTTCAGAATGAGAGGACTGTGTTGCTTCTACCAAACTTTGCACAAAATTTCAAACCTGTATTACTTTTTCTCACTGTCACCACTCCCCACCCCCTACAAAATGTTGAGAGGGAAAAAGTGTTTGGTTTACTACTATCTGTATTAGCAGCACATTTTACAGACGGTATCCACATATGTCACTGAATGTATGTGCAAAATTATATCGCTGTAGGATAAATAGTTAATGAGATGTAATGTCATAACGATTTATATTCGTGGATAACTAGCTTTTCCTTGTAAGGGGGTGCAAACAGAATATACTCGTCGTATGTTTGGCACCGAGAGCACAGAACGACTTCCAATAAACATCAAACCCAATTTCATAGCTTTTCTAAATTTTTTCTCCATTACGTGCTAAACATCAAATATTTAACAGACTAACTCTTTTGTAAAGTAATCAGATGTTTAAGCTGTTTTATACCTATTATTTCACTTCTTTAAAGAATGTGGGATTTACTAGTGTCAAACAGTTCCCTAAAAGTCATTTTCAAGCATATCCTTCCGTTACGTTCTAGCACCAAAATCAGTGTTCGAAAAAAAAGACCTTCATGTTGGTTTTCTAACTTGTGTGTTCTACATACAGTCCCTTGCCTTGTTAGATGAAACTACGATCCATCTCTGACATTAAATGTACCACACACCCAGTGAGTTCATACAGGTTAAGATAGAGGGCTGGCACGCCGAAAGTGAGATGTAAATGTTTTGATCTTTCATCCTCACCGACTGCAATAAAGTTAATTTTGGTATGTGTAGCTGTATGGTCAGCGCGGCAGTTTGCCAAGCGAAGGGCCCGAATTCGATTACCCACAGCATCGGAGATTTTTCTCTGCCCGGAGACTGGGTGTTGTGTTGTCCTTTCGTTTGTATCGTCACAACTGTTATTCCACTGTTGAGATGGCACACCTCGAAAGCTAATAAATTTCTTAAAAAATCTCGTTTTCGTAACAGCAAATTCCTTACTTTTACATTCCTGCTTAAATAAAGAAACCATCGTCAGACTAACAACGAAAAAGAATTTCTATTATTTACGCAGTCTGAAATTCGCCTAGTACATCCTGTTCCACGTATTCGGTACGTAATAAAATACGGCTCTCTATTTTGAGTGTTGTAAAATATTTGTAGTTTTCTGTCTGCTCACTGGCTCTGTCCGAAATTCTGGAGCTCGCTTTTGAACAGCCGTGTTTCCGAAAAAAAAAAAAAATCGAGATAGAGACAAAAGCTTTACGCGTACGCTTTGTAACTCGCAGTATTTGCACAGATGCAGCCCCCCCCCCCCTTCATTGCGGATGCAATGTTCTCCTCCTCCCCCCCCCCCTTTCCCCTTTTATCCTCTCACCCGCTATCGAGTGCGGCACCTCCTGCACAGCCGGCCACTCGTCATTTGTTTTCGACAAGTCCGCGCGCATTAATGGTGTTGTTTACCCTCGCTCCGCGTGACTAATTTGCGCGCACACTGTTTTCGGCGTCGATGGGTTACACTCGGCGTAGCTGCGTCTCCGCCCTCCCATCAAACCACTGGCGCTGTCCCCAGCACCACCCGGCAAACAAACGGTAAATCCTTCAAACGAGGGCCCTCCACCCCTGAACTCATAACTTCTTTCAATCGGTAAATTGCCATACTCAGTCATAGTGAAGTTTCGTGGGGGGAAAACACACATTTAGCAACATAGTACGTTCTTTCAAAATGTTTTCAGTTCAGTTTTTAGTTGTTGACAGTTTGCAGTTTTCATATTGGAGCGCTACTGGACCTTATTGTTGATGTTGCATGTTGATTGGGACGGAAAAGCGTTCAACGTAGGTTTTACCAATTTATTTTGATCACCAAAATTTAATTCAGCAAACTCATACACCCTTAAAGGTGAATCCATAGAAAAATTTCTTTCCGTTTCAAGAAATAACAACATATAAACGATTGATTTCTTAAGTAACACCTACTCCTTCCTGATTGGGCGAAACAGCCAAATTTGAGACTCTATTTTGTTATCAAAACAGTCTTTAATCATAATATCCACGGGTGTACTGCCGGTCTACAGTGTCCAACGGGCACAATATTTCGGCGATCATACATGTCGCCATCATCAGCTGAACTGACGGACTGAGCTCCTGTGAACGTGCCGGCACGGAGATCCGTACGCTATGGCTGCTCAGAGGGAACTGGGTTCGGTCGCGGCGGCCGCACAGGAGCTCAGTCCGTCAGTTCACCTGATGATGAAGACATGTATGATCGCCGAAATATTGTGCCCGTTGGACACTGTAGACCGGCAGTACACCCGTGGATATTTTGATTATCAAATACGCCGGGAAAAACTCAAGAATCACAAAACAGTCCTTACCAATAAAAATAACAACACATAGAATTAGACAATATTTACACTTTTTGAAATTGAATGATACATGAAAATATTCTAACAGCTTTTATGAAAAGATAATAAATTTGGTAGTTACTGTGTTAAGTATCATCAGCCACTAGCTGGTTCAGGAAAACCGACAAACTGTAACTTTTCTCAAGAGTGAATAATATTCTTAAACATTCGAAACGAGAAACAGCTTAATCATTTATTCTTCCTAGGTCATCTAAAACGAGACGCTATGCATCCCCTATATCAAATAGAGGATTTCATTAACACGTAACCAGTAACATTAATATTGAAGAATTGTTAAAGAACTAGCAACTTAGCCAGCCCACTGCTACTTCCATTTTCTGTCGCCAAGCTTAGTAGGCGGGCAGATTTCACCCAACTGCTACTTACGTGTCAGTTCGCCATTTCACCTCCAATGTTCATAAAAACAAACAGAATCCTGGACTGTCCCGAGGTTTCTAGGAAAGCTGCTGCGTTAATAGCCGCCATGGATTGGATTCCACAGAGAACGGCGCGAACTTAAAAAGCGGCTTGCAGCAAACTTCACACACTGTAAAGTGACACTGCACGCGCCGAGTGTTCAGGTCTTTACTTCACTGGCCACGCTACAGATAAAACTTCCTACTCGACAATTCATCGCCATCCGCCGCCTGCCCCAATTGACTGACCAGAACACTTACCATTCCCACTGGACATCCACACACCGTCCAGAAGAGACTACACTCTCCTCTATCCACACTCCAGCTAGGCAATGACCGCCAAACTCTTAGTGCCAAATTTCGATCATTGTGCCACAGTCGGAACAGCACGTAAGAAGTGCGGTCAAAAACTACGATGAACTAATTTTTTAGCAGCAACTGCTGACGCAAAAATCATATAATGCAATTTGTCTGATAGTCTGATCCGTTGAGACAGGCAGCGTCAATCAGTAGTAACTTCTGACTGATTAGTCAGCGTTCAGGGACGGTAGAGTGAGGTTATGTTTACCGCGTACAATGTACACTCCTGGAAATGGAAAAAAGAACACATTGACACCGGTGTGTCAGACCCACCATACTTGCTCCGGACACTGCGAGAGGGCTGTACAAGCAATGATCACACGCACGGCACAGCGGACACACCAGGAACCGCGGTGTTGGCCGTCGAATGGCGCTAGCTGCGCAGCATTTGTACACCACCGCCGTCAGTGTCAGCCAGTTTGCCGTGGCATACGGAGCTCCATCGCAGTCTTTAACACTGGTAGCATGCCGCGACAGCGTGGACGTGAACCGTATGTGCAGTTGACGGACTTTGAGCGAGGGCGTATAGTGGGCATGCGGGAGGCCGGGTGGACGTACCGCCGAATTGCTCAACACGTGGGGCGTGAGGTCTCCACAGTACATCGATGTTGTCGCCAGTGGTCGGCGGAAGGTGCACGTGCCCGTCGACCTGGGACCGGACCGCAGCGACGCACGGATGCACGCCAAGACCGTAGGATCCTACGCAGTGCCGTAGGGGACCGCACCGCCACTTCCCAGCAAATTAGGGACACTGTTGCTCCTGGGGTATCGGCGAGGACCATTCGCAACCGTCTCCATGAAGCTGGGCTACGGTCCCGCACACCATTAGGCCGTCTTCCGCTCACGCCCCAACATCGTGCAGCCCGCCTCCAGTGGTGTCGCGACAGGCGTGAATGGAGGGACGAATGGAGACGTGTCGTCTTCAGCGATGAGAGTCGCTTCTGCCTTGGTGCCAATGATGGCCGTATGCGTGTTTGGCGCCGTGCAGGTGAGCGCCACAATCAGGACTGCATACGACCGAGGCACACAGGGCCAACACCCGGCATCATGGTGTGTGGAGCGATCTCCTACACTGGCCGTACACCACTGGTGATCGTCGAGGGGACACTGAATAGTGCACGGTACATCCAAACCATCATCGAACCCATCGTTCTACCATTCCTAGACCGGCAAGGGAACTTGCTGTTCCAACAGGACAATGCACGTCCGCATGTATCCCGTGCCACCCAACGTGCTCTAGAAGGTGTAAGTCAACTACCCTGGCCAGCAAGATCTCCGGATCTGTCCCCCATTGAGCATGTTTGGGACTGGATGAAGCGTCGTCTCACGCGGTCTGCACGTCCAGCACGAACGCTGGTCCAACTGAGGCGCCAGGTGGAAATGGCATGGCAAGCCGTTCACAGGACTACATCCAGCATCTCTACGATCGTCTCCATGGGAGAATAGCAGCCTGCATTGCTGCGAAAGGTGGATATACACTGTACTAGTGCCGACATTGTTCATGCTCTGTTGCCTGTGTCTATGTGCCTGTGGTTCTGTCAGTGTGATCATGTGATGTATCTGACCCCAGGAATGTGTCAATAAAGTTTCCCCTTCCTGGGACAATGAATTCACGGTGTTCTTATTTCAATTTCCAGGAGTGTATTTCAAACAACGCGTGAAGTTCTGTCTCAAGTTGCAAAAAAGTGCACTGATCACATGTTGAAATTGGTATATGACGATAACGCTGTAGCTGTTCACAAGTGATATGAGCATTTAAAGGCGGAAATGAATCGGTAGAAGCCAAGCAACGGTTTGGAGGCCCATTAATCTCAGAAACAGAATAGATAGGCGAATAGTGGCAAAAATTGTTCGTTCAAACAAGCGAATAACTGAAACTTCCTGACACGTTAAAACTTGTGCCAGACCGACACTCGAACTCGGGACATTTGCCTTTCGCGGGCAAGCGCTTGGTTCGCAGGAGAGCTTCTCTGAAATTTGGAAGGTAGGAGACGAGGTACTGGCGGAATTAAAGCTGTGAGGACGGGGAGTGAGTCGTGCTTGTGTAACTCAGATGGTAGAGCAGTTGCTGCGAAAGGCAAATGTCCCGATTTCGAGTCTCGATATGGCACACAGTTTTAATCTGCCAAGAAGTTTCATATCAGCGCACACTCCGCTGTAGAACGAAAATTTCATTCCAGAAGCGAATAACTATTCCAGAGTTTACCGAAGAACTTCTCGTAAAGGTCCATACAAAGCATTTTAACTGTTACTTTGCGAATGAGACGAGTGGTGTGTAAAATCAGTTCCCAGACTTTTGAGTGATGAACAGAAGGCAAATCATGTGTCAGTTTTCCCGGAGTTGAAGGATCATCTTCATTCGAATCCAATTTCAGGTCCAAAACTGTAGTGGGAAATGAAACTTGGGCCTGTGGGTATGGCCCTGATACGTAAATTCTGAGTGCCCATTTCAAAACCAATGAATCTTCTCCCGTTAAAGAGATACGTCGGTCAGGATATAATATCAGAGCTGTGCTCGTTGTTTCTTTCCATATTGACGGCATAGTGCGATCAGACATTGTTCCAAGGGGAGTAGCTGTAAACGTCGAATTTTAAAAGGGTACACTACAGCTTTTGCGAAAAGATGTACGAAAAAAGAAACCAGAAAAATGAACCAGTGGCTTCCTTCTTCATCACAACAAAGCGCCGTGCAGCACCTCGCTTTTGATTCGCTAGTTTTTGGACGATAAAAGTGTTCCTGTTTGTCCACATTCACCTTAGATTTAGCACCATGTGACTTTTGACTCTTCCAGGGCAAGGAAAGCGATTTCACACCATTCCTGATTCTGAGAGGGCCATAACATGGTTCAAGGTTGGGGTAAGTGCATTAATCTCCAGAGACAGTACTTGAGATTAAATCAAATTCTATGTAAGCTTATTACTTTTTTTTCTAACAACATTATTCACCGTGCTTTTCGATCACACCACGTAATGTGCTTTATCTGGCAGTTACGCATAATACACGCCATGCTTCTTACCTGTGTGGAAGATAGCTTCCAATCTACAGATTAATTTTATAGCTAGTGTAAGATTGACCAAGGTACGCAGTGCTACATGAAGGAAGGTGGAATAAAGATCAGCGGACGTCCTCTCAAAACTCGTTGTTTACAACAGAAAATTTTCCAAGTCAGTGACAGTAGCAGAACTTAAGGAGTGAGTTTTTGTTGTCAAGTTTTTTCACTCGAATAATTCGTGAGAGACAAATTCATATTCCACCTTGGCGATATTTGTTAGCAAACATGCATTTACATACCCGCGATTGATCGATTTCGGCTTCGAGTTCTTTTTAGGGGGTTGTAAGAGAAAATCGTTTAATAAACTTGACTGCTGTCTGTTAGAAACATCTTTCGTTTTATGTATCTGTACATTGTTGCAATTCATGCGAATGACTCAGTGACTGTATAGTCCATGCTCTACACTGCTAGAAAAGTTCTAGCAGCCACATACCTGTAAGCCGAACCTTGAGCTTGGAGCCTTGTAAAACAATAATGTAACTTGTTGCACAGTTTCGTGTTCGAGTAGGGTCATATGGAGTCACTGATCCCGTGGTCGCCACCTGGAGCTGTTCTACTAGCTGACGATTTGTTAAGTTCGGACGTTTTGTCTTATGTATAAGTGAGATCGGCATTTCTGAGTTGAAATATTCATGACTTATCGTGAGAGCATTGCTTGCTGCCGTTGTGTTAACGTGATTCTCTATTACAATATTTTCGGATTTGCATATGTGTTATCAAGGTCAGCCCTTTGGTTGGTTCACGTCTTTGCCTGACTTAGCAAGGATTAGTATCAATATTTGGTTGAGTCATCTGCAGTTTTCTTTTTTACTATCCCTCTCACTAGGTAGTGTAACAGGATATGTGAGCCAATAGTTGAGCCCTTAGCATACCCCCGCGATACTAACAAGATCTGAACCTCGTGACCTGTACAGTGGGCAAACTGCTCCTCATAAAGTCATGTGAAATGTTATAACGAATTCAACCAACGGACGCTACTGAACATCTGAATTTGATCTGATGTGGCCCTGTTACACATGATATATGGGTACCACAACGAAAATCGATGTAATGAAAAATCTAACTATGGTATGAAACTAAAGGTCACCATAAAATCCTTTTTATTACGGAGATGCGTTAACTTGGTTCCAATCACTGAATAAGCCGTACAAATAATAAAAAATTACACAAAGTTTCAAACAGATCATTAAACATATGCCGGCCTGGAACCGCGTGACCGCTACGGTCGCAGGTTCGAATCCTGCCTCGGGCATGGATGTGTGTGATGTCCTTAGGTTAGTTAGGTTTAAGTAGTTCTAAGTTCTAGGGGACTGATGACCGTAGATGTTAAGTCCCACAGTGCTCAGAGCCATTTGAACCATAAAACATATCTTGGAACATGTGGGTGGAATTCGAAACGAAATGATACAATACGCTGAGTCCGCATAAACTGCCAATTACGGCTCAATTATTGAGCAGATTGAAGGAAAGACCCAGAAAAGCACACCTAAGAGCTACTTTTATTGCATAAGCTCATGGTGAGTTCAACTGGCCGAATGCGTAAATTACGCCGGAGAAGCGGAACTGTGACCCGAAACAAATGATTTTGAGGTCGCCTTGTCACGTCATACACAAATGTGGCTCACTCTGAAAATCAAATGTAGAGAATGGCTGAAATTATAGCTGGGAGTCTCAAGTTCAATCCCAGAATATACGATCAGCTATAGGACGAAGTCTTCCTCCTCAGGAGAAGACACGTATCCATCTGACGATCCAAGACGTATTGTCTACCTGCTCTCCTTCTCGAACACTTGCTGGTTCTTCCAGCACCAGATTCTCTTTAGCCAATCCGAGTTCCGGCCACTGAAGAATTTATGACAATAGCAACAATCTCCTTTATCCTGAAGGATCTGCTGCGATTAACCAGTAATATACATTTCTCTCTTACTGTGAGGCAGCGACTCTGCCTTTCAGCGAATAACAGTTTTACGACTCGCTTGCAGTTGCACCAGTGCTGTCCTCACTCTTTCATAGACAGCCGGTGATCGCAGCTTACAGAGAATATCAGATATATCCTTCACCTTACTGAAATGAAATGAAAACGTACTTATTAGAGTCGCAGTCACTGGTGTTTGTTTCAGTTATACCTATGCCTTCATGTCTATCTAGTAATTCGAATTGATTTGGAAGTCCAGTTTGAACAGTGGGTTATTAATTAGGTCATGGACCAGTTTTGGGAAAAGTATCCTGCAACAATTTGAGAGCACGGGTGCTTAATTTTCTGCTTTTGTGAACGAGTAGTGTATCTGTATCAGTAGAGTTACGTTTTATTTTCATGTATTAAGCTGTATTAAGCAGACAGTATTTACTGTTGGGTGGTGGCTGAAAGTTCTCACGCAAGGAATGTGTTTCAGTAACTGATCGGTAATTGCGGCATCAACTTCCATTTATGAACACGTGTTTAGTACGTATATTTAGGACTACACTAAGATGTTGCATCAGTTGTGTTATCTTTGTATGCAGGAATCAAATTGTTAATGGAATGTCGCATAACATGCAAAAACGTTTATAGTTTCAGTGAGTGGGTAACGCCTGAGGGTTTTTATTTCGAACCTCAGACCAGTTACTAATGCAGATTAGTTTCATTTCATATCCACATAGTTCCTTGGAGAACATTTGTATGTACTGTTCGTGAACTTACATGACAGTTTTTGAATAATAAGTGAAGTTAATTTCATATATGTCACGAATTATTTTCCTTCTGGAGCCATCTCTCAAACTTGGGACCTTTAATGTTCTATCGCACATGTGCTAATCTAGCCCTTCTTCATCTTAGAATGCAATGCGAGCACAGCTTATTGCAAATGATCTGTGCTCAGGCGAGTTAATAGTTCTATAAAATGACTTCGGTAAACAACGTATTTTCTTGAGACGAGCCATTTTTCAGTCGAACAAAGTAAATTTGTGGTGCAGAGAGCTTAAAATCACGTCTTTCAGACCTAAGTACATCGAGATGTTGTATTCTTGTGATTCAGGTTTGTCGTTAGATGACAGGCCATACAAGGTGCTGTCACACCTGTTTTGGACGCCTCTTTTCCGTCGGCAGACCGTTCGCCTGGTGCAAGTCTTTCGATTTGACGCCACTTCGGCGACTTGCGCGTCGATGGGGATGAAATGATGATGATTAGGACAACACAACACCCAGTCCATGAGCGGAGAAAATCTCCGACCCAGCCGGGGATCGAACCCGGGCCTTTTCGATTGACAGTCTGTCACACTGACCACTCAGCTACCGGGGGCGGACTTTTCCACAAAAAGAGGCGCATTTACAGATGTGGCTAATATTAGAACAGTTGAGGGTTTTGTTTATCATTTGGTTCCTTTAATTCATGTTAAAGGACCTCCATCTCGTATTTCCTTAATATGAATTAAAGGAACCAAATGACAATCAAAACCCTCAACTGTTCTAATAATAGCCTCATCTGTAAAGGACATCTATCTCATATTTCGTTTGCAGCTCGTGGTCTTGCGGTAGCGTTCTCGCTTCCCGCGCACGTGGTCCCAGGTGCGATTCCCGGAGGGGTCAGGGATTTTCCCTGCCTCGAGATGACTGGATGTTGTTTTGTCTTCACCATCATCATTCATTCCCTGTACGGTCGGAGGAAGGCAATGGCAAACCACCTCCGCTAGGACCTTGCCTTGCGGTGCGGGTTTCCCGCATCGTCCCTTACGCTCCTCGGAGTATGAGACATCATCATCATCTGATATTTCATTTACAGTAGCCAGATTGCCTTCTTATTCACTGATAGCTCTAATTTTATGGAAAGGAGAATGTTTTCATGGATTTGATAATATAGTTATAACTGCTACCCAGTCTTAGGTGAAACAATAAGAGGTAGCAAAGCTTTCAACCTGCTTATACAAAACAAATGTGGACTTAGATTGAAGGGAATCAAATTACGAAGGAATATATCTTATGAAACTAAAAAAATGATACTGCACTGTGAAATAAAAACAAAACAACAACCCAAATATAGACAGCCTGTTCGGAAAGACACGCCTCTGCGCATCTGTGGAGTATGAGTCTACTCAGGGTAAAATTCGAGAGTGTTGCTCCATCATGTGCATCGTCATCGTCTTAGCAGGCTGTCCGCAAGTTTTCCGAGACACTGTTGCTCGAATCTGTCCGACTCTTCTCCTGAAGTCACCTAGGCAGGCTTCTGCTACGATGCACGCCAAAGCTGATGGAATTTCAAGCGCGCTCAGTCGAATCCATGTTAGCAGTTAACGCAAAATATTCCATTCGATTGACGAATACCGCCTGGAGGAAGATGTACGTAATATGGGCACTTTTTATTGCACATTACCGGTTCCAAATACATCTTAATGCAGGTGAAAACATGATCTCCCGTTATTGTATGGTTCTCACATTACCCTCGTTAGCCATGTAAGGCGACCGACATCTATGCATGATACAGGCACTAAGCGCAATTGAAGGACTACATGCGCACACGTTTATTTGTATGTGGAAGTCTCCACACGTTTCTACTACCATTACAGGCTAGGTTTACTGGTGAATAGTCGGCCATTACGCCCCTCGGGCCTGGGTTCACGGCAAACAATCGAAGAAAAGCACAACTCTAAATTGATTTTGCACCGACTAAGAGTTGTTGACTTACTCTGATATGTGTTATACATTTTGGTAATTCCATATTATAAATTTTTTTCATTGTTGTGAAGGTATTTATAGAAAGGTTATACAGAGAAAATACATCAAATAAATCATAATAGCCAGGTGGCTACATATAAAATAATTGTGTTCCGAGTGCTGCAGTGCGGGCTGTATACATCGCAGGGCGCTGAAACATCGTGTAGGTGTGTTCATTAACTGGTACGCTCTGAGGGTATGCAGAAAGAATAATAGTTCTGCTTTCTTCCATCAGGTGAATATATGGCGCTGTAAGCGGTTAGAAAGAGGTGTCGGTGCAGGGAAAGGGGCGGACGGTGGTTCTGACACGTTGATTAGGATATAGTCACAAGCTGCAACATATGTTCAGTACGGTCTCTCGACTCAGTAACAAGTTGCATCCGTAACACGGCATAGTCGGCAGTTGCTTGCAGCATATCCATTGTTATCAGTGCGATGTGTCCTCATATACTACCTTTCATATCAGGAAGAGTATGGATACATCTCTGAAAGACACGATCTTTCAGATATCCCCACAACCAGGTGTCACACGGATTTAGGTCAGGGGATCTAACCACACATCTTGAAATACCTAGTTATAATGCGGTCGTTACTGAAGGTTTCACGAAGCAAATCTTTCATCTGGGAAAAGACATGTGGTGTCACCCCATTTTGCATGAAAATAGTGGTGTGGACACAGTTCTTGCATAGGTGGAATCACGTTTTGCACAAGGACGTCCTTATAACGTGCGTATATCACTGTACAGTTAACAGGGCTGCGAGGTGTTATCCCCTCGAAGCAGAAAGGACCGAGAATGAAAGATCTTGGATTACGACGTCATGCAGTCACATAAGCTGAGTTCAGTGGATGTTTAAGCACATGCGGGGGAGTACAACCCCGTATGCGACAGTTCTGTGCGTTCAGGCCGCTGTGCAAAGTACAATGTGCCTCTTACATCCAAATAATATTCCCCGGACACATGTCATCTATTTCCATACGTGCCAAAAACGATAGGCAAAGTCACGGCGGTATTGTCTATCTTAGGGCTTCATTTGGTGCACATTCTGATACCAGTAAAAAAACTCACCACAAAATATTTTTAACTGTTGACCAGAGGAGAGGGAGTTCCTGTGACACAGCACGAGCAACGGCTGCAGAATATGAGACATGTGTTGCATGGTCGGCTATATGTACAGCAACGTCATCAACAACCACCATGGGAACTGGCCGCCTCACTCCTGCTCCACCATCTAATTAATTTGTTTCCTCAGATTTATTGATGATATGCTTTAGCCCATTTATTGACACGCGCCTTTTCGCTGCTGTTTCTTTCGGCGATATTCCCACAATGCAGCGCTGCTATTACGGCCATTTTGATGAAACAACTTATCGATTACTTTACTTTTTCGTGCCCAGAAACTACAATTTGTTTGCCCAGTATTGGGCAATGTCCAGTGCATCTTCTTTAGCCAGCCATAGATCGTCGAGGGTGCATCTGTGGGGGCAAGCAGGACATTGTAGATGATGTTCCATGTCCTGTCGAGTGCCACAGTCGCATTTGTCGTCATTTTCGTCCAACAAACCCCATTTGATCAGATTAGATTTCACAGGAGCCACCCCAGTTCTGATGCGGTTAAGCATTCTCCAGGTTTTCCAATCACCAGAAACGCCGCTTGGTGGGTCCTCTCTTAGTGGATAGTAGATGGGGGGCTCATCTAAGGCGCAACCTAGGAAACGGCGTCTGGATTTCAGTCTGCTGGGGCACACTCTAGGCCAAATATTGAGTGACGGGCATCGAAGGTTTGTTTTAGCTTCTCGGTATGTTCATGGGCTTTCCTACGTGAGTCAGGGTTTATGAAACCTGCGGCCCTGTGAAGATTTTGTATGGGTGTTGGTTTCTTGCAGCCTGTCACTATCCTGCATGTTACATTCAAGCTAATATCTACCTTTTTTGCGTGGACGGATCTGCACCATACCGGGCAGGCATATTCGGCAGTTGAGAAACACAAAGCTTGGGCTGAAGTTCTGACCACGGTAGGTTTGGCACCCCATTTGCTATTGGACAGCTTTCTTACTAGGGAATTTCGTTCTTCTACTTTTTTGCGTGTTTTTTCGCAATGATATTTGTATGTCAATGTTCTCTCCAGCACGACGCCAAGGTAGGTGGGAATATCTGTGTGTTCTAGTAATGTCCCATCCCAGGTAACATTGAGCCTGTACTTTGCCTGCCTCGAGTTCAGATAGAATGCATTCACTTGAGTTTTGGAGGGATTAGGTTTTAGAGAATTCTTTTTGTAGTAAGTTGACATTGTAGAAAGGGCGGTTTCTAGTTTCTCCTCGATGGCTGTTGCCTTGAACTGTTATTGCCAGGTCGTCTGCATATACAAAAGTTTTGGTTTTGTCAGGAGTTGGTTGGTCATTTGTATATATGTTGAATAGGATTGGCGCCAACACGCTCCCTTGGGCGAGCCCATTTTTCTGATTCCGCCATCGACTCTTTTTCCCCTCAAGCATTACGAAGAGCTGTCTATTTTGGAGCAGGGATTCGATTATCTTGACTAGGTGGTAGTCTTTCAGGGTCTCGTAGGTCTTATGCAGTAGTGTCCGGTGATCTACTGTATCATAGGCGGAACTTAGGTCGACTAGTGCCAGGCCGGTGATTAGTTTATTCTCAAACCCATCCTCGATATGTTCCGCCAATGCCAGAATTTGACTTGTACATGACTTGGTGTGAAATTAGATTCGAGTCAACGATCTTCTCTATTCTGTTGAGGATCAATCTTTCATAGATCTTAAACAGGTGGCAGAGAAGAGTTATTGGTCGATAGCTCTTCGGAGACTCTGGGTCCTTCCCGGGTTTATGGAAAGCCACCACATTTGCCTTCCTCCACAGTTTCGGGATTTGAAATGTTTCACGGCACACGTTAAAGTATCCAGTCCCTGGCGCCAAGGCAGAAGTTTTTAATCTGTTCAACGCAAATATCATCAAACCCTGCAGCTTTCCCGTTCTTCATGGTATTTATACCGTTGTTCAACTCTCTCACGGTAAATGGTTTCTGGAAGTTGGTGTTTTCTGTTGGCAGTAGGCGTGTGATTTTAGTTTTCTGACGTTTGGAGTTAAACTTGCCGTTTAGAAGGAGTTGGTTGGCCACCCGGTTTGGAGTTACGTTGGCCGGGGCCTTGCTTAGCCTTGGGTCACCATCCAGTTTCTTAATCAGGTCAGGCTATTTTGCTACTGTGGGAAATATTAATTCTTTCGAGGTTTGCTATCCACTTCTTCTTGCGTGCCTCGCTGGGGGCTGACATTAAAGCTGTGCCGCATGTGATGGTTTCGTCGCTGAATGGGTCGTCCCCAAACAATACTTGATACTTCTCCAGGATGTCCTTTGAGGTATTTGAGAGCCCTGGGATATAGTGTTGTCTGCAGCCCCTAGGAATATAGCGTCTAGATACCTTTCGCAAAGTCTCAACAAAGGTAAGATAATTATTTGGTGTTGGGGTCAGACTGGTTAATTCCTCATCCAGCGCTTAGGAATATTCTGACCACCTAGCCTTTTTAAAGTTGAATCTTCTACGGAAAGGTGTTTTGGTTGTTTTGGTTGCTGAGTAGACTTGGATTCCAATAGGTCGATGTTGTGTCTTTGGGATTGCATCATATACTCTTTAGCAGCAGGTGTCGTAGATGCTCCGGCTGACGAAGCAAATATCGGGATTGTAACCTCGCTTCCAAATTTTGCTGTTGAAGGAGCAGGGGAGCTTGGGGTCATGGAGAAGTGAGAGGTTATTTGCCTCAGCCCATTGTTCTAGCAGCTGACCATTGGCGTCTGTCTCGTCGTAGCCCCAGGTGGTGCTATGGCTGTTAAAGTCTCCCTTCGGTTGTTGAAGCTCTCTGGCGTTGAAATGTGTATCTTCTGGCCGGGGGGTTTATATACGGAGCATATTGTAAATGATCCACTCTCTATGGCTAACACAACAAAGTTATTGGTGGTTTTCTTACTCGTGGAAGACAGCAGCATCTCGGGTATGGTAAATATTGCCCTCCCATACCTTCTGTGAGGTGCTTCTACTGCCAAGCGCATTCCTTTGATATTGGGTCTGTTTGCTGTTTCAACTCTATGGGTTTCCTGCAGGCACAGTACGTCCCACTTTTCTGATTGGCATAGTTGCGATTTTTTATCCTCTAAATTCTTGGTGATTCCCTCGACGTTCAGGCTGACGATCGTCAGGGTTGGCCCTGAAGAGGACCTGTTTTTGTTTTTGGCTTTTGATTGTATTGGTTTCCGGTGGTGGAGGGTTTGGCTGTTGTCCGATTGGGCAACGTTTCCGAGCAGCGCCGGCATTTTACTTTCTTCTATGTAGCTTGTAAGTAAAATGCACACGTGGAGGCACCTTCCTTGCTCCCCAACTTATCGATAATGCACGGTCTTTCTTCTCAACAGCGCAGCGTTTCGTATGGAAAACTTAAACCTTCTTACCTCTTTACACCAACAGTCACTACACAATAGAAATCTACAAGCATAGCCGGCATACTGGCGTCAAAACAAGAAACATTTCACATTCTAATTGCTTACAGCGCCATATTTTCACCTGGTGGCAGAAAATGAAACTATTATATTTTTCACTACGTTCCGCGAGCACACCGTTTATTAAACGCAGCTATCATATTTGAGGTTCCTGTGATGTACGCAGCCCGCACGACAGCACTCGCAAACGCAGTCAGTTTAATTAAGCACCCTATACATTAGTACGCTCTAACAAGCCACCAGAAATCGTGGTTTCCTAGAACTAAAATTCTAAGAAAATATCCGTTAGCCATCATTGAAATTTTGGCAGTGGAGTTCGGTTAGCGATTTTATATTTGCGGTCATGCCTAGGTGATAGCGACTTCAAACACACTAAAACTGGTCATACATTATTCCTGTCGATTGTGGATTTTGGTGAAATAATATAATGCTTTCTTTCTTCCAAGAATTTAATGTGAAGTTTTCCTTTCATTTATTATCAATTTCCTTTCCAGAAATTTAAACAGAGGGTATTAAACACAGATAGGTGGGTAACGACAGTGTCTCTTATTTCCGAATAACCCTCCGAGGCAGACACTACTGTCAACACAGGCTTTTTGCGTGTATACGTTTCTGCATGGCTGCAGTGGATGACACAAATCCATTGGTATTTAATTTAAATACTGCGGAAAGGGCAAAAATTAATGAAATACTGGCAGATGATGACAAAGAGTGCTATTGTACACGTGGACATTCGCGGCTCGCGTATCCCGAAAGCGTTTTAATTTCGTAGGCCGCTTCGTTTTTACGTCGCTTATGAACGCGCGGGCGGCGCCGTCCCCTCTTTACATTTATATTGGACGCTTAATTGGCGGCGGCGACGTGTGCTCGGCTGATTAAGGCGCCGCTTTTTGTGCCACGGCGGCAGACATTTGCATCGCAGCGCGGCCGGCGACTGGGGACCCCTTTGTAGGCCGCCTTGGGCCAATGTCCACCCAAATGGACCGTTTAACAAACTTGCCGATAACTCCCCTTTGTTATTGTTTGTTTCCACGAAGGGAGGAAAAAAGTGACCAACGGCGAGAATTTCAGTGTCTCGACGTCTGGGGATACGCTGCTGTGGAGTTCCCTCACGCGTGTGTCAGTACGAATGTTCCTCTACCAGGAGCTTAATTAGGGATTGTATGAAACGACAGGAATGCTCTGGTGCAAACAGATAATCTCTTGAAGTTATTTGCATGTTTAAACGTAACGCTCTGACGTTGTTCCCTTCTTGAACTTTTGTTTTCTGCTCGTCTTTGGGAATGCATAATAAAAACATACCCAGTGGAATGAAAATATAGTCTCTAGACTGGCGTGGCACTGTATTTCTTTCGTTGTGGAATTAACTTGTTGTTATTATTCTTGTTTTGCTTCATCTCCTTCACTTCGATGAAGTTGCCTGTCCTGTCTTCACGAAAACCGCCTTTTACGTGGTCTTCCTGTAACTCTCTTTCATTTACGTCAGTAGTCTAGTACACATCTGACTATTATTTCTGCCCCTTTCTTTCAGTATGGTTCTTCAGTTTTGTTCTCCTGTATTCTTTCTTTTCATTCGTGTAAAATATATTTAAGTCTTTCCTTATTTCCGAATTAGTTATTTAGCCTCTCAGAGTACATCCTTTTATTTTCCTTAAAAATTCAACTACAGCAGAATGTATCCTATTTTCGTCTTTCTTAGGTATTATCCAGGTCTCACTTCCGTATGTGAAAATACGTGTTGATATCACTTCATAGAATTTTATCTTCGTGACATTCCTGATTTTATTGACTGATGTTCTATGTATAGTTCTATGTATAGTTTAACTTTTTGGAGATATCTTTATCATATTCATAGGTTATATCACATGCTAAAAGCGGAGAGAGAGATACCTGTTCAGCTGATTTTCCCATCAGCATTATTTTAGAATGTACTGGGTATTTTGTTACAAAAGCCATAACTTTGCGCGCCCGGGTTCCCGGGTTCGATTCCCGGCGGGGTCAGGGATTTTCTCTGCCTCATGATGACTGGGTGTTGTGTGATGTCCTTAGGTTAGTTAGGTTTAAGTAGTTCTAAGTTCTAGGGGACTGATGACCACAGATTTTAAGTCCCATAGTGCTCAGAGCCATTTGAACCATAACTTTGATTTTATATTTTGATATTTTCAAATTATATTCTGCCTATTGAGTTCAAGAGATGCAGACCGAATTATATATCGTAATCTGTCTTCCGTAACATTATTTGGTCATGAGCAAAGAGTACAGTATTTAAATGTGTCCATCTTGGCATTAATTTTATTTCTAGGTTAACTTTTTATTATCACTGACTAAAAATGTTTGTCAGACTACAGCGCAAAATTTGTAAGGGTTATATACAAAACTGCAGGTGAAAGACTGGCATATTAAAAAAAAATGGGTGGCAAACTGTACCGCTGTCGTACTTCTCTGTTAACTGCATTTGAAATACGTTATAGATTAGAATTAAAAACCTTGCCCCTGTTCTCTGTTTGTCCCCAACCCGTGAACGAGGCGGAAATTACACATCATAAACAATAATTATTCATGTTCATCAAGTAGGTGGGGACTGCTAGATGGTCTCTTCCATTTATAGGAGAAAACCAGGGGCGGTTAGGACCAGCCAGGGTATAACATCCTAACGGATCCAGAGACCTCGTATTCAAGACTGACATAGCTTTCTGTAGGAACGACTGCTTAGAGTTGCAACAGAAAACGTTACCGAGTCTGATTTTGATGTTTTCTATATGGGACTGAATTTCTAAAATAGAACCCAACAGGGTCACTGAACTTGACTTCTGTCGGAGGCCTTTACCAGATTCAAGCATGTATCGTCCTTGTTCTCAGTATCCTTAACAGAGAATCTCGTGGTAGGCGCAGTGTTGGTGAAAGTCTCGCAGAAAGGACTCATGCACCTATGTGAGGAGTGACACTTTTGAAAATTGAATACGTTTAGTATTCACGAGGTGTACTGTGGCTAGTCAAAAATACGGAGACACAACAAACACAACAATTTATTGTGGGTAACATGGTTTCGGAAGCCTGATGGCATACAAAACACCTTCCAGTCGTCTTGTAATGAATAAATATGCATACTGATATTCAAGGGAACTTTATACCATTCTTTCTGCAGAATAGCGGCTATTTCATGTAAATGCTAACGCACCCTTCTCTACAAAGTTGCCACAGAGACTGAATAACATTGAGATCTGGTGACTGAGGTTGTCGGGGGAGATAGCGGCAATTCATCCTCGTGCTTAGAAAACCAGTCCTGGACAATGCGAGCTGTGTGAACAGGAGCTCTGACAGGTTGACTCACAGCATCACGATTGGGAAACAAACATTGCTCCCTGGAATTTGCCTGATGAGCAAAATGGTCACATAATCCTTGGAAATAAATTTTTCCTCACATAGTAACCACGAGCCACATGGAATACCACGACATGGCTGCCAAAATCATAACCCGACTTCCTCTCCCCTACCCATGTTTCAGTCTTGGAGAAGTTGGGAACAAAGAGATGCAAGACTCAACCGGTGAAAAGACTTGGGTCCATTGCTCCAATGTCTATGTTTCATGGCTTCGGCACGACATTTTCCTGTTACGGGCATTTGCAACACTGAGGAATGATGTTAAAATTTCAGCTCTCCCTGCAATTCCCATCTTATGGAGCTCCTTTCATGTTTTTGTAGTGACAGAGTTCGTGGAAATTGCTTGGAATTTTTTGGTAAAATCTTATGGGACCAAACTGCTGAGGTCATCGGTCCCTAAGCCTGCACACTACTTAATCCTCCCATGTTTCACGTTTCCAAGAGTGAAACATGGAAGGGGGATAGGGCGTTCGGTTATGATTTTGGCAGCCATGTCGTGGTATTCCGTGAGCCTCGTGGTTACTATGTAAGGTAGCATTTATTGCCAAGAATTATTTGAACATTTAGGCTCATCAGGTGAATTCCAGAATACAATGTTTGTTTCCCAATGGTGATGCTGTGTGTCAAGATGCCCGCCATCCATGTGTAGCACGTATTGGTCTCACCGTGGACTTCTTGTACTCAGCCACCCACAGTTGATATCATCAAAATGTACGGGTCTGAAGATCGCGTTGACGAAACGTCGAAACTAGTAGCCAAATAAATATTAAATCTTAAGTACAGCTGGAGTAGTTTCATTTTTAATAAAAATTATGCCAGCTGATGTCCCATCATTCAATTTAAACACTAATGTACGAAGAAAAAAAGTTGAGTTTCTCATAACTGGCAGTTGTAGAAACTATGTTCTACGACGTACTGACGTCAGTTATAGTGGTTTATTTGTTTACGCATTTGTCCAAGAGTGCCTTACTATACACTGAAACTATCTGCTTTTTTCACGTCATGGGGAACACTTTCAGTGATCTGTGGCAACCTGTTGCTACTCGTGGAAGCAATTCATCTGTAAATATTGTTTACTAATTTCAACTATCGGCCTTTCAGGTCAAGTGAAACTTCCTGTACGAAGAGACTAGTTTCAGAACCTACCATTTTCACCTCTGAAACAAATAACAATGTGATCAAATGGTTCAAATGGCTCTGAGCACTGTGGGACTTAGAACTACTTAAACCTAAGTAACCTAAGGACATCACACACATCCATGCCCAAGGCAGGATTCGAACCTGCGACCGTAGCGGTCGCGCGGTTCCACACTGGAGCGCCTAGAACCGCTCGGCCACAACGTCCGGCAACAATGTGATCACTGTAGGTGAAAATATGTTAGGGGAGAGTATTTCAGCATTACGTTTTTTGTCTTCCTTTGTTTAGATGCCTGTTCATGATCAGTAATAAGCTAGACAGATATCTTTGACTTAATTTGTGAGTGTACGAACATTTTTTTTATTTTATTGTATATTATTATCATTATTTTTAGAATTTGGAATATAAGATCTTCCATTTCTATTCATTGAATTCTTCTCACATAGCTGTCCTCAACGACATTTTTGGCTTTGTTTAGCTTCATTACTTCAGCATGATGACAATTCGTTTGAATATGTCATGAACCTCTCTCTGCTTATCTAGAATAAGATTTACATGTGTCTGAAATTGTGCCATAGATTTTTCGCAATCCGCTGGTTAGTTATTTGCTATTGATTTTTAATTTCCTTATCGTACTTGTCTATCTAAATGTCTGCTGCTAAACACTAGCAATCAAATACCCTGTTATAATATAGCGGTTGTCTGTAATTACTAACCTACCACCCTCATCTCAGTAGTACGTTCTCATTCCCTACCATTGTCTGTCCGTTTCTCACAGATTGTTTAATTTATGCTTTTCTTAAAATACTAACAGTTCACGAGACTGTGACATCATTCATTATCAGTCATACTCTAATGGATAACCGATTAATATTCTGAAATTTTAAATGGAAACATGTGTATTCGTACTGTGAATAGTACACTCTTCAAAAAAAGGTTTTGCATCACCTCGGTTCCGAGAGTTCTGTAATCTGTATAGAAAATTGGAATAGAGATCAACATAAACATCATTTCCGCCCTTTTTATTTTTCGTGAAATCCACGCATTGCATGCTGTACAACCATAAGGCGAGAGCTTTAGAGATGTTGGTCCAGATTGCTGTACGCACCTGTAATTCTAATACCCAGTAGCACGTCCTCTTGCATTGATAGATGCCTGTATTCGTCGTGGCTTACTATGAACAAGTTCATCAAGGCACTGTTGGTCCAGATTGTCCCACTCCTGCACGGAGATTCGGCGTAGATCCCTCAAAGTAGTAGTTGTGTCACGTCGTCCATAAACAGTCCTTTTCAATCTATTCCAGGCATGATCGTCAGGGTTCATGTCTAGAGAACATGCTGATCACTCTAGTCGAGGGATGTCGTTATCGCCGGCCGCGGTGGCCGAGCGGTTCTAGGCGCCTCAGTCCGGAACCGCGCGACTGCTACGGTCGCAGGTTCGAATCCTGCCTCGGGCATTGATGTGTGTGATGTCCTTAGGTTAGTTAGGTTTAAGTAGTTCTAAGTTCTAGGGGACTGATGACATCAGATGTTAAGTCCCATAGTGCTCAGAACCATTTTTGATGTCGTTATCCTGAAGGAATTCATTCACAAGATGTGCACTATGGGGGCGCGTATTGTGTCCATGAAGACGTATCCCTCGCCAATATCCTACCGATATGGTTGCACTATCGGTCGGAGGATGGCATTCACTTATCGTACAGCCGTTACGGCGCCTTCCATGACCACTAGAGGCGTACGTCGGCTCCAAATAATGCCACCCCAAAGCAGCAGGCAACCTCCACCCTGCTGCACTCGCTGGACAGTGTGTATAAGGCGTTCAGCCTGACCAGGTTGCCTCCAATCACGTCTCCGACGTTAGTCTGGTTGAAAGAATATGCGACACTCATCGGTGAAGAGAACGTGATGCCAATCCTAAGCGGTCTATTCGGCATGTTGTTGGGCCCATCTGTACCGAGCTGCATGGTGTCGTGGTTGCTAAGTTGGTCCTCGCTATGGACGTCGGGAGTGAAGTTGTGCATCATGCAACCTGTTTCGTACAGTTTGAGTCATAACAAGACGTCCTGTGGCTGCACGAAAAGCATTATTCAACATGGTGGCGTTGCTGTCAGTCTCCTCCGAGCCATAATCCGTAGGTAGTGGTCATCCACTGCTGTAGTAGCCCATGGGCGGCCTGAGCGACACATTTCATCGACAGTTCCTGTCCCTCTGTATCTTCTCCATGTCCGAACTACATCACTTCGGTTCACTCTGAGACACCTGGACACTTCCCTTGTTGAAGTACCTTCCTGGCACAAAGTAACAATGCTGACGAGATCGAACCGCGGTATTGACAGTCTAGGCATTGTTGTACTACACACAACACGAGCCATGTACCTTCTTCCTGGTGGAATGACAGAAGCTGGTTGGCTGTCGGACTCGGTCCGTCTAATAGGCGCTGCTCATGAATGGTTGTTTATATCTTTTGTGGTAGTTGTGGGGGAGGGGGGGGGGGGATTGTAGTCACATCTCTGAACAGTCAAAGGGGTTATGTCTGTGGTACAGTATCCACAGTCAACGTCTATCTTCAGGAGTTCTGTGAATCGTGGTGATGCAAAACTTTTTTTGATGTGATTGTAATACACATATCGGTCGCTGCACAACTTACGATACAGGGCCTTTCCTTCCGAAGCTCCTACATACCACGAGAGACAACATGACGGAAGTCATACATCACCGGCTCAACAAAAGCTCCCGCTAATTTTGGAGTACAACTCTGCAAAATGAGAATGATAAGTATTTTCTCTCAATCTACACCTAGTGTAATTAATGTCCATAAATGTAAATTAGTTGGTGCTGTACTGAAATAAACTAACAAATGATATTGTGTACGACGAATAACGAAAGACAGTAACTGTAACAAAAATTGCTACATCAAAAATAGTTAATGCAGAATAAATTTATTGAATATTTTTGTCTGGGTAACATATTTAAGTGATTAACATTGCAATATCGTAGGATAATGTAACTGTGTGATGAATCATTCCAAATGTGAGATTCTTGTGCATTAACCACTGGCGTAACTGCAAGAATGTTGGAGACAAGCATCAAATTTTTCTACATTGTGTTGTAAGATGCTGGATATCAGTTTGTGGGATGGAATTGTTGCACTTGGTTGGTCAATAAAGGGACGGTTAATGCTGTTTGTGGATGACGTTGGACTTGTCGTTCGATGATGTCCCGTATGTGCTCCTTTGGAGACAGACCTGGTGATCGAGTAGGTACAGGCCACTTGTCGACGCTGTGCAGAGCATGTTCGGGTTACAACAACGGTAAGTGGGCGAGTGTTATCCTATTGGAAAACATGCCCTGGAATGCTGTTACTGAATGGCAGCATAACAGATTGAATCACAAGACTGACGCATAGTTTGCAGTCAGGGTTCGTGGGATAACCACGAGAATAATTCTCGTGTCATATGAAATCGCACCCAAGACCGTAATTCCAGGTGCAGGTCCAGTGTGTCTAGCATGCGGACAGGTTGGCTGCAGGCCCTCAACTGGGCTTCTTCTAACCAACATATGGCCATCATTGGCACCGAGGCAGAACCAGTTGTGAGACGTCAAAACCACCTCCACCTTGCCCTCCAGTGATACTCGCGTTACACAACTGAAGTCACAAATGACGGTGGTTGGGGTCAGTAGAATGCAAACTACAGGGCAGGTTCGAAGCTGTCGTTGTAGCTTATTTGTGACAGTTCGTTGTGTCGCTGTGGTCCCAATCAACTTGCTGCTGCAGATGGAGCACGATGCGTCACAGCCACACGCCGAATGCGGTGATGTTCCCTCTCGGTAGTGCCACGTGACCGTCCAGAGACTGGTATTATTGTGACTGTGCATTCCCGTGACCAATGCTGCAACCAACATCTACAGTGATTACATCCTTGCCAAGCCTTTGTGCAATATCGCAGAAGGAACATCAGGCTTCTCGTAGTCCTATTGCACAATGAAGTTCAGTTCAGTGAGGTATTGTTAGTATCGTCTCCATCGCTTTAAAGGCGTTCTTGCCTAACATCACCTAACCACGGTCAATCTCAAAGTTAACTAACGCCCACGAACGCTAAATCTTGTATTTAAAACAATTCTATTAGCATGCTTATAATGGTTCTACTAGCGCCACTCATATTCAGCTAGCGCGAAATTTGAATTAACATCATTTTTCGGATGTAGAAACACGCTTACCAACTTTCGTCTGTCACGCAACTCTTTTTGGCGTTGCGATTTTTTTTCGTCAGTGTGTTTTTACTGACTAGTAGTTCGTTTAAATATGTTTATTCATACACTGAACTGGAGGTAGTCAGCCATACCAAACTGTAATAGATTTCCCCTTCAGTCTCGTTTCCATTTGACTGCTCCGTGTACTAAGTTTCCATCACGGAGAACAGTTCGACATGAGTTCTGGAAAATGCATTTTGTACAACGCTTGGCTGCCTGAGGGGAGGTGCGCACGAACTACGCAGCAGAGGGCCTGAGGCAGGCGGCCTGTGCTGTGCTGTGCTGTGTGGTGTGGTGCGGTGCAGTGGTTAACGCGCAGGTTGCCCCGGGAGGGGTGCCCCGCGTGCGAGCCGCGCTCCGCGCTATGTTTAATGCAAAGGTCGGCCCGCGGCAGGCAATTACTCCCGGCTACCTGCCGGCACCCCGTGACGTCACCAATCGCAACAGATCCTCCCGTGCCATGAATTATAAGCAAGAGGAATGCCGATTAATTCCCGCGACGGGGCCGGCGCTTTAATGAGATGATGAAACGCGGCGCCGGATTCCTGCCGCCGCCTCGCCGCGCCCTCTATTGTTCTCGCGAGATTTGGTGCGGGGCTGCGCGCCCGGCCTTTTGTGAGCCCTGAGCCGGCGGGATCCAAGCTCCGTGAGTATTGCCTGAGCCGCCTGCCACTCCACGGGATACTCAGCCAGTGACTGATCAACTGGGCCCTCGTCACGAAAAACGGTAGTGATATGAGGAAGTTACAAGGCTACTTTATCCATGCTAGATCTTGTAGAAATCTGTGGTTGTTAAGGATGATTAAGTTACAACTCAACCAGCCACAAATATCTGTAAGAACCTGTATTCTATTGTTATGAACGGTTTAGTCCAACAATGCCGGTCTTCAGGTGGCTTCTCTAGTGCCACTAGTGTCGCGATCGTCACCTGCTTCCATACTACGTACATAAGTATAGTCACTTACGAGATCGTGCTGAAAAGTAATGCTTCCGAAATTTTTTGCGAAAACACTTAAAGCTTTTTAAATAAAGGAAAGATTATTAACGTTCTTAAAACCCATTCAAAAGTCTGGATAGCACAAAATATTTTATTCAAGAAAACCGGTTTCAACAGTCTTAATTGCCATCTTCAGGTCTTAAATACTTTTGTAGTAAAAGATTTTCATTTTACGCTGAAACTCGTACACGAAACATGTTTAACACCTGAAGATGTCAGCCAAGACAGTAGAAACAGGTTGCCTGCAACAAAAAATACTTTGTGCCACCGAGGATTTTGAATGTTTTTTAACAGTTAAAACAGACTCCCTTTTCTCCTGGTGAGAAAATTCAAGTTATTAATATTCTACATCTACATTCCTCGCCGGCCAGTGTGGCCGAGCGGTTCTAGGCGGTTCAGTCTGGAACCGCGCGACCGCTACGGTCGCAGATTCGAATCCTGCCTCGGGCATGGATGTGTGTGATGCCCGTAGGTTAGTTAGGTTTAAGTAGTTCTAAGCTCTAGGGGCTGATGACCTCAGAAGTTAAGTCCCATAGTGCTCAGAGCCATTTGAATCTTCATTTCTCATCTCTATACAGGGTGTTACAAAAAGGTACGGCCAAACTTTCAGGAAACATTCCTCACACACAAAGAAAGAAAATATGTTATCTGGACATGTGTCCGGAAACGCTTACTTTCCATGTTAGAGCTCATTTTATTACTTCTCTTCAAATCACATTAATCATGGAATGGAAACATGCAGCAACAGAACGTACCAGCGTGACTTCAAACACTTTGTTACAGGAAATGTTCAAAATGTCCTCCGTTAGCGAGGATACATGCATCCACCCTCCGTCGCATGGAATCCCTGATGCGCTGATGCAGCCCTGGAGAATGACCTATTGTATCACAGCCGTCCACAATACGAGCACGAAGAGTTTCTACATTTGGTACCGGGGTTGCGTAGACAGGAGCTTTCAAATGCCCCCATAAATGAAAGTCAGAAGGGTTGAGGTCAGGAGAGCGTGGAGGCCATGGAATTGGTCCGCCTCTACCAATCCATCGGTCACCGAATCTGTTGTTGAGATGCGTACGAACACTTCGACTGATATGTGCAGGAGCTCCATCGTGCATGAACCACATGTTGTGACGTACTTGTAAAGGCACATGTTCTAGCTGCACAGGTAGAGTATCCCGTATGAAATCATGGCGGTGAATCTAGGAAGTACAGTACATACTGACGAAACTAAATTGAGCTCTAACGTGGATATTAAGCGTTTCCGGCACATGTCCACATTACATCTTTTCTTTATTTGTGTGTGAGGAATGTTTCCTGAAAGTTGGGCCGTACCTTTTTGTAACACCCTGTAAATGTGCAGCCCTCTGCCGCTAAAGGGCTCCGAATTATTGCGTTTAACATGGCGGTATGTAACGCATCTATGACGGTGTTTATGAAGCTGCGTGCTGTAATCGAGTTTTGAATTCGAAGGGTTCGTTCACACGATGAGCGCCACTTTACAATCGCTGTCCACACACGAATGCTGCAACATCATTAAGCTGACGCCCTGGGTTCACCATTAAATTCCATACAGTCCCGACCTGGCCCCATCCGATTTGATTTTCACCTCTTTCCAAAACTTAAAGATCACCTTCGAGGACTTCGCTTCGACAGTGTGAAGCAACGCAATCAGATGTGAGGTCGTGGCTCCGTCAACAACTTCAAACATTCTTCAGTGGCAGTGCTCTTGCCTTTCTCCCAGTCGTTATGCGTTCGTAGAACGAACCGCAGGGTTTAATTACAAGTAATATGTGCACAGTAAGTAGTATTAACTACCAAAACATTCAAATATTTTACACTTGTCATTATCGCCATGATTCTTTCATTTTTACTCCTGACGCATCCAGTGATGTTAAATTACGATGTTGAGCGTTGACTCGATACTGTGTATCCATTAATATCGGAAGGTGCTGTATAACAAAAATCGTCAGGGATAAAAATAACAGAAATCTAGTGACTAAGAAAAGAGTAAATTACTTGAGCCAATCATGGTCACGGACCCATAGAAGGATTTTATGTCCAAAGTAATGAAGTACCGGGTGATCAAAAAGTCAGTATAAATATGAAAACTTAACAAACCACGGAATAATGTAGATAGAGAGGTAAAAATTGACACACATGCTTGGAATGACATGGGGTTTTATTATAACAAAAAAAAAACACCATAGTGCTAGACGCGTGAAAGACCTCATGCGCACGTCGCTTGGTGATGATCGTGTGCTCAGCCGCCACTTTCGTCATGCTTGGCCTCCCAGGTCCCCAGACCTCAGTCCGTACGATTATTGGCTTTGGGGTTACCTGAAGTCGCAAGTGTATCGTGACCGAATGACATCTCTAGGGATGCTGAAAAACAACATCCGATGCCAATGCCTCACCATAACTCCGGACATACTTTACAGTGCTGTTCACAGAATTATTCCTCGACTACAGCTATTGTTGAGGAATGATGGTGGACATATTGAGCATTTCCTGTAAAGAACATCATCTTTGCTTTGTCTTACTTTGTAATGCTAATTATTGCTGGCGACTGATGACCTCAGAAGTTAAGTCGCATAGTGCTCAGAGCCAGCCAGTTATTGCTATTCAGATCAGATGAAGCGCCATCTGTCGGACATTTTTTGAATGTTTTTTTTTCGGTTCTAATAAAACCCCATGTCATTCTAAGCATGTGTGTCAATTTGTACCTCTCTATCTATTCAGTTTTCAAATTTATACTGACTTTTTGATCACCCGGTACTTAAATGTTCTTATGCAGTTGTGGATCAGATTACATGCAGCTCACAATTCTGATACAGTTATTAAACAGGTGAACTGAAGCTACCTGAAACTAACTGTAGCTGGATGCGTTCCCTCTCAGCAGTCCTTCGTTAATAAGTATTCTTTCTTCAAGTCTTAGAAGTGCGAAAGCATCATACGAGTACTGGGCACTACTGATAAATGACTTACAGATCTGCTTCAAAGTATGCCAGAATGGAAGTGTTTCACTGTTATTCTTTCTCCTAGATTTATGTCGTTTCTTCAACATGTTAATCCGGATTTGACAACGTTACTACTATAGGGTGACCGGATGCCTGACTGTCGACACCCCTTGCTCCCCCCACCCTTTGTACGTATCCCAGTTGCCCGCTTTCTGCATTTTCTCATGTGAAAGTGTGGCTGAGTGGGATAGTAGTTGCCCACGAAAGACAAGTGTCTCGGTTTCGAGACCCGGTACGGTCCACACTTTTAATCTCCCAGGAAGTTTAATAGCAACGCACACTTCGCTGCAGAGGCAAAAAATCATTATGGATATAGTCCCCAAAGCTGTGACCACGGCGTACCTCACAACATCTTTCATTTCAGGAGTGCTAGCCCTGCAGGTTAGTCAGGTGAAGATAGGAAATAAGGTACTGGAAGAGATAGAGCTGTGAACGTAGGGCGGAGTCATGCTCGATTAACTCAGTTGGTAGAGCATTTTTCCACGAAAGGCAAAGGTCCCGGGTTAGATTCCTAGTCTAGTACATAGTTTTACTCTGCCAAGAAGTTCCATTTCACACTGGGAATTTTAAACAGTTTTCGGTATGACTATTGCGCGCTAAGAGGATCACCCATCAGAAGCGGTGCTGCACCTAGAAGGATAGCTGGTACATACTCCGCAGCCTATACTGGTTAGCGCGTTTACACCACATACCCCACACTGGGTGTGTGATTAATACATCGTAACAGAGCTTGGTTCGGTATACACTGACAGCAACATTTCTTGGTCCGATTAAAACTACCGAAACCCGACGTCGATCTTCATCTAAATCTACTTTAGCTGTGACGCAATGACGTTTGCTGTGCGACGACATGCAGACAAGAGAACAGCAAAAAACCAATATCAGATCTTTTGCTTCTATATTGTCATTTCGATTGTAGGTTTGTGGCGTCAGACTCGTATACATGGTGTGTCAACAGGTAAGATCAAAAACTGATGAGAAGATAGAGGGTTTCATTAACACAAAAAAACTTTATTCTATTTTTCCGTATTTGTCACTGTTTTGTAGTTAGATATGTAACACCAAAACGGGAAGTTTCTCTTTTCATTCAATGCCAGTCTCAATTAAAGCATTTCTTATGTCATTCATTTCATTTTAAACTTCTAATTCCATTAATTATTACATTAATAATTTCATTTTCCTTGGTTTGCGTCAGTCCTATTGAAGCAGCGCACGAATACTAGCTTCAGCACGCCGTCTGTTCTCTCGCTGCAAGTAATTAAATCCCTGATGACGCATTGCTACTGCCACCGTGTGAAACTTTGTAACTAGTATTTATTCCTCTTCGAGGAATCCCCAGAAAGAAAGTTTATTGGTGTCTCATCGGGAGACCGTGCTGGCCAAGGGATGGGACTACCTCTTCCAATCCATGTAGCTGGGAAATGGTCATCGAACCACTGTATTCGTTATCGGAAATGTGCTGGAGCACCATCTAGTTGATAGTAAAGTATTGTCTTGTCTTTAGGGGCATATCACCCAGTATTGTTGTAAGCATATCTTCTAAGAAATGCAGATAATCAGTATCCCCCACTCTGTCTTCCAGAGTGAATGGACCAAACAGTGTGCCCCGAGTATACCTGCCTATGTGTTAACACTAAATGTCGTCTGGCATAAGGCGGAACGAGCTGCACTAGGTTTCTCGACAGCACAGATGTGTAAGTTGGGTCTGTTTGTAAAACAATATATTGTGAACTGTAACTCATACCATGAGACATGGTTCACGAAATCTGGTTGGTCTTCACAATCTGAGGCATGTCCTGCTCGACCAACATGATGCGTAGGTCGTAGCGTTTCTGTATCCGTCGTGAGTTGTTGAAGTGCTTGAAATACGTGTCTGCTGGGATGATGTCGTAGCAGAAACATCTCTCGGTATTCCGTTTCAGCAGCGGCCCCATTATAATTACGCCGTAACCGTAAGCACAGAACATATTCCGATATTCCTCTTTAGTAAATATTGTGGATGTTCGTAAGCGGACTTCACCATTGCAAATGATCGCTTCAGCCGTCTTGTCCAGGAACACAGAAGGCTATACTAAAGAAACACGATATCAGCAACACTGACTACCGTATACAAATGACAGCTAAAGAATCTTACCCAGTGGCTGGCCAAGTGCGAGATCCATAAGCGTGCAAAGACACCATCTCCCAAGCGATTCTCTTTTCTTTTAGGGAGACAAAACACAAGAATAACACGAGAAATGCTTTAATTGAGAGTAAAATTCGAAGGAAAAAGAAACTACTCGTTATGGATTTACACATGTAATTCCAAAACTCTCATGAATGCGGAAAAATAGTATTAATACTTTTTGTCAGAAATAAGGTTCTCTCTCATCTCATCAAAGGTGGACCTTATATTTTGATGCACGGTGTATAGTGTAACCAGATATCTAGGTTACGTCGGAAGTGATGTCACATGAATAACTGCAATACCTGTTATTGCGCGTATTTTCCGCAAAATGCATTTCAGTGAGTGGTCCGCCATTTGGATGTCGCCATGTGTCAAAGGAGAAGAGTGGTACCATTATATCCGATCTCTTAATCAACCACAACAGTACTGTAGTGGAACATTGTCTCTGGACATGACGCTCGACATCACCTAAGATGATTTCTGTGCGCTGTTGGAGGACATCAGAGGAGACGAAAGAAGCAATTGAAATTTTGTCCACCTCTATCCATAGTTGTTTGACATTTTGTACCGACTCAGTACACTGAGTGACCAAAAAAACTGGGAAAGCAATAGACACTGCACGACAGATGCTGAAATCTATGTGGTGCTTAAGTTCCTGTACAGTCCTAGCAGAAGTGGGTTTCTGGTGCACCAAATTCAATTCAGAGTCGATCTGACTTACAGTGACAGTCCTTCGGTATTATGGTGTGGACGGAGACGTGACTTCCGTTCACAAAACACGTGTGGCGGTCCTGTGCGGCAGTTAACACGTGTGAAAGCGTGTAATGGAGAGCCATCCTAGATACTGTTTACCCTTTAAAACCCGATATTTTGTGTAAATTCCGATATGCTGTGCCGGCCGAAGTGGCCGTGCGGTTAAAGGCGCTGCAGTCTGGAACCGCAAGACAGCTACGGTCGCAGGTTCGAATCCTGCCTCGGGCATGGATGTTTGTGATGTCCTTAGGTTAGTTAGGTTTAACTAGTTATAAGTTCTAGGGGACTAATGACCTCAGCAGTTGCGTCCCATAGTGCTCAGAGCCATTTGAACCGATATGCTGCAACCCATATAGCTTGCACAGATTACACTCTGCAACAAATTTTCATATGAAATTCTCGAATACTTATAATTAGGATTTATAAATTTATTTAGACTTAATGTGATGAAAAACAGACCCTAAATGAAATTGCTCCAGCTTCAGAAACCAGTTTTACGTCCACATCTATATACATGCTACAGAACCCACCCCTTGGTGCACAGCCAAAGGAACCTTGCACCACTACTAATCACTCCCTTTCATGTTACGCTCGCAAACAGAGCGAAGAAAAAACGACTGTCTGTAATTTTCTGCCCTAATACTCATACATCTTCTCTTATCTTAGTGGTTTTAACGCTAAATGGAGGCAGTAGAATCAATCCGCAGCCGGTTATCTACACTTTGTCAATAGTGTTTCGCGAAAAGAACGTCAGCCTCCCCGTAGGTATTCGCATTTGGGTTCACGGAGCATTTCTGTAATACTCTAGGGTAGATGGAACGTACCGGTAACAAATATAGCAGCACGCCTCTGATCTGCTCCGATTTCTTCCTTTAATCCGATCTGATGGTGAACCCAAACGCTCGAGCAGTGCTTAAAAATGGATAGCAGTAGCACTCTATATACGGTTTTCTTTATGGATGAGCAAAACTTGCGTAAAATTCTCCCAATAATCGCCTTGCTGTCTACCGATCTTACGTGCTCTTTCCGTTTCATGTCACTTTGCAGTGTTGTACTTAGAAATGCAATTCATGTGACTGCGTCAAGCAGCACATTACTAATGCTGTACTCGAACATTTCGAGATGTTTTTTTTTTACTCATCTGCGTTAACTTACACTTTTCTACATTTAGACCTAGCTGCCACTCATCAAGCCAAGTAGAAATTTTTTCCAGGTCATCCTGTACCCTCCTCCGGTTATTCAACGATAGTACTTTCCAGTGCACTGCAGTGCCATTAGCAAACAGCGGATTGCTGCACGCTGCTGCTATCTTTCAGATCTTTTATGTTTATAGAAAGCAAGAGTGGCCCTGTCACACTTGCCTGCGGCACTCCTGACAATTCCCTTGTCGCTGGTGGATACTCGTCGTGCAGGACAACGTACTGGGTTCTATTAATTAAGAAGTCTTCGAGCACTTACGTATTTGAGAAGCTATTCCACATGTTCGGACCTTCGGTAAGAAAAAGTGGTTCAGAGAAAAAGTGGTTCAAAAGTGGTTCGGTAAGAGTTTGCAATGGTGCACTGTGCCAGCTACTTTTCGGAAATCTAGAAATACCGTATCTGCTTGTTGCCCTTCATCCGTGGTTCGTAGGATATCGTGTGAGAAAAGGTCAGACTGAGCAAAGTACGAGTGATGTTTTCTAAATTGTTGCTGATTTGTGGACAGAACCTTTTCTGTCTCAAGGAAATTTATTATTTGCAAACTTCGATCATGCTCAAGAATTCTGCAGAAAATAGCTGTTAAAGAATATTGGACTGTAATTTTATCGATTACTTCTTTTACCTTTCGTACAGAAAAGACATTTGCGCTTTATTCCAGTAGTTTGGCACTTCGCGTTCGATGAGAGATTGATGATAAACAATGTGCTACAGCCTTAAAGCACTGTGCGGAGAACAGATTTCAACTCTCTCCATCGATTCTCAATGCCAGAGATGTCTGATTCTTTTCCTCTATATAGGATTCTGTGCGATAGCCAAACTGTGGCGTGTCTGTACGATCTTCCTACGTAAAATATTTTTAAACCTGAAATTTAAAATTTTTTTTACGGTTCTGGCACGCTAGGCTTGTCGACGAGTGACTGTATAGAAATTTTAAACCACCAGTTGACACAGTGCAGCAAAACGTCATGACAAGACAGATATATTAACATGACACATTAACAACCCGATGGAAAGGATTGACAGTATGGGAGCATATTCCCAGAGGTCTTCCAGTCGTCCACAGAAAGTCGGATATCGCATAGCGTGAGATCGTCGTGACTACGGCGGCTGCCGTGGTTGGCAATACGAGACAGTTCAAGGAACGGGAAAACGCAGTGTTTGTCAATCAGTGAAGACTTACAGTGCACTGTGGTGGTATTTTTCGTTACAACAAGGCCCAGAGACAACATTTGGATGATTTCACATGAGGAATAACATTCGAGAAACTTGGAGAAGGACGAAGTTTGACGAATGACGCCCAGGGGTTTGTTGTTGATCATGTGCAACGACAGCGTTCCGACTTACAGGCACCACTGCCCAAATAAGAGAGTTTGTCGACCACATAGTTCATGTAAAGAGAAGATATTCGACGAGTGGTCTGGCCTGCCCATTCCTGCGACTTAAATCCCATTGAGTATGTGTGTGAAGTGTTGAGCTAACCAATGTCCAGGAGTCGTCAATCGCGCTCATGGAGAAGTGAAATGGACTATCGCAGGAACTAAACAACCCAGTGTCAAGTTTGGGAGAACGTTCCAGGGCATGCATTGCCGTCTGTAGTGATTTCCCGCCTTGTGTTTATTCGTGGGTATCGTAGCGGCCCCTTATCGATTATGGGGCCCGCACAATAGACGAGTTAGTTGTGCTGCCGACCTGCCTTCAAGAGCACTGGTCAAAACATCGCCAGTGGGTGTAAACATCAACAGACTTTCTGCATAAACGGCACTACTTTGTGAAAGACCATGTGACAGAGATCCACCAATTGGGGCAAATGTGACTACGTGTAGCACTCTGCCAAGTCGGCGTTAAGAGCACTCCAGCAGAGTCAGTCCGGGAGTGTGTACCTACAGCCAGGGCGGCATAAAATTCAGTAAAAGTTGTATCTATGTAATTGCGTGAAGTAGTATTTTTCTTATTTTCTTTTCATTGTCTTGTACTCTTATCTGGCTTTTGCCACCACAAAAGTTTTGTGCTTTTTGTTGTTCTTGCGATTGGAAATTATTACCTACCAAGAACGTGTCTTAGTTAAAATAAAGTGTGTTCAAACTTGATCGGTAGTTCTTTCCTATCGACTGCAGGACACTACAATGGGACCATCATAAATACTGCGGAATTCAGTGTAATTATTGTCTATGACTAAGAGTGTGATATCTGCTCGTCTCATTGAGTATTTCTTTCAGTTCCTTTCTGTACTACTCGATAGCACTTCTACGCCAGTATGGTCCAAGTTTCGTATTGAAGTAGCATTATACTCTAGAAATTATATTATAAGAAATGTATTGATAATCGTGATTCCCTGCAGTGTATAAATACCTGAAAATGCGAAACACATAAAAATTCGATAAACTTTAAGTCATAAAATTATTAAATGAAACCAAGAGATACTGGAGAGTTGTTTGTGGTTTCTACTGTTTCTGACAGAAGTTATCAAATATACATAGAAACCCCATTAATTTATAATGAATAAAGAAAATTTTAGTGGGTAAGCTAGAGTATATAAGATTGAATACTGTGAACACATTTACCATCATGTATGACCTAACGTAATAGTTTTAATAGTTGTTGATGAAACCATTAATGGGATACCAGTTTCCGCGTGGCTTATCGCTTATAAGTTCCGTCTAAACCGTTCCTATTACTAAAACAGCAGTAGTATGCCAAAATAAGATGACCCCTCTCCCCTACATACCTCTTGTCCATGAATGCAGTATCCTGATGAAAACGCTTGCCACATTGACCAGAAATGCTCAGCAATTTTCAAGGAAGAACTCGAGACGTGCATGAAAGAAATTTTATTTCGGAATTACTTTATAGTTAAGCTTTTCATAACATTACTATATCCACGGGCTCCTCATAATTTGGTGCTCTCTCATCTGCTAAGAAACTGGAAGAAAAATTTTTGTAACTTTCTCTGGCAGTAATATTTCGTCGAATAGACTGTCCTTGAAAAGCTCACAAATCTGTGGACCATCGAAGATATTGTCTTTGACTTTTCATTCACTGAAACTTTTGAACTTCCCCTCAAGTGCTTCATAGGCTTCGCTTTGTGACTCTTTTTTTTTCTATTTTAATTAATTACGTAAAAATTATTTTCGAACAAAGCATAAGGATAAACTGAAATCACTGCCAGCTACAATACTAACTGAAGTTATGTACTGAGCTTACATGACATTAGTGGTGAATAACATTCTGGTTATATATTTTTATTCTTGTTGTGCGTAACAACTACGCTTAAGTTCGCAGTAAATTTTTTCTTTCACCTTTTATGGATGAAAACCTTTGTAAAGTAGAAATTACAGACAAATTTCCTTTTATTTTCTGTCGTTCGTCATCAGCATAATGGGAATTACAAGAATTACCTCTTTTTAATCCACTATGCAGGGTAGTTATAACTAAAATTTTGCTACTTGGGCCAGTGTAGACGGAAAACTGTTTAGCGTACTGGTACCCAACATTGTAAGAATGATGTTCATTTTGTGCGCTGCAGGAATTGCTTTGTTAGTAGTTTAAGCTAGACACCGGTACTGGTACGGCGACGTAGGGTTGAAAGGTAAGCATCACCTGCATTACAGTTGCAGACAGTCAACGTGGATCTGGACAAGTTGAGCGAGGCTTCACTCATAAAGCTGGTTTTTCAAAACAACAGCAATAATATTCCCGTTCTTCGTGAGCACCGACGCATTAATGGAATACGGAGAGATCCTTCTTGCGCCTTGAAGACATGATTCAGAAGTTTGAATTAATTGGCGATTTGGGAATTGTTTTTGGGAGAGGAAGACTGCCAATTGCGCCACAAACTGTTGAAGAGTTTTGTATTGCTATATAATGGAATGCGATCCCACAGCGGCGCTCGAGCAATGTCACGTTCTATGCTCCACCGTTCAAATAGTGCTGCGAACAATTCTGAAATGATATCCATACAAACCGCACGTTTCTCACCAACTTTTGCCACGTGATGCAGAGATTCTAGTGGACTTTTCTCATATGTTTCTTGTAAGGGATGAAGTTGAAGACATGCGGCCTTGCAACATTTTGTGCGGGGATGAAGTGCAGTTTTCGCTAACTGGGGCAGGGAACACTCATATTTGTCGCATTTGGTGTTCGTCACCGCTAACGAACCTTCATGAAGTTACTCTGCATACCGAACGCGTCGCTGTGCGCTGTAACTTCCCGCCACATTTCACGAGTTGGACCCCAAGGACTAAGGACATGCTGCGTGAACGTCACACGTTACTGTGACCTGCTTCGCCAAGATGTGATCCTTGCTCTACGTGAGAGACATGCTATTTTGATGTATTTTGATGCGTGATGGAGCTACACGTCGCTATGCTCATAAGACCATTCGTTTGGAGAAAACCGAATCATTGACCAATCCATCCACCAAAATAACCATATTTCAACCAGCGTTATTGTTGGCTGCGGGATTACTGAAGGACAAGATTTATCAACGGGACACTGACACACATTAGAGGTTAAAGATGAGCACAGCGAGGGAGGAGGGAGGTAGCAAACATCGTACATGAGATGCTCCGGGCAGCAGTAGAGCAGTCTCTTGTGGGGCCGGCCAGTGTGGCCGAGCGCTTCTAGGCGCTCCAGTTTGGAACCGTGCGACCGCTACGGTCGCAGGTTCGAATCGTGCCTCGGGCATGGATGTGTGTGATGTCCTTAGGTTAATTAGTTGTAAGTTCTAGGGGACATGACCTCAGATGTTAAATCCCATAGTGCTCAGAGCCATCTCTTGTGGGTTCCAGGCTGTCGTCGATGCAGAGGGCCATTACGTTTGTTGCCTGGAACTTAAACGTGGAACGCTGTTAACAAATGCCACCCTCTCATCTGAAAGTTAAAATGTGTTTCTTTCAATTGTTTGCCTGTTATGTCTCTACCGCATGTCCTTAGAACGTTTCCACGAACTTTACTGTCCAATGATCACTCGATTTTCATGGAGCCGTCTCAAGTAGCGATTTTTGAATAATAACCTCTCTGTAAATTTTTCAGTTGCGCAGAGTTATCATCAACATTCAGAGTTGGTTAACTTGCGACTTGCTGCTATGTTCACCTTATACGTGCCTGTACCGCGCTTATGGCATACACTATGTGATCAAAAGTATCCGGACACCTGGCTGAAAATAACTTACAATTTCGTCGTTTGGCATTTACCGACGTGATGTGTGGCTTATGAGCAGCCGCTCGACCATGAAATCCAAGTTTTCTCACCTCCCGCAAAACACAATAGTTGCAGTGGATCCTCATGCAGTTTGGAATTCTGTGTGATGTTCTGCATAAATGTATGCCTATTTCACAGTACGACGCTCTTAAGCTGTCGGCGGCCACTGTCATTCAACAGACGAGGTCGCCCTGTACGCTTTTGTCCTGTACGTGTCACTTCACACTTCCAGTTCACTATCACATCGGAAACAGTGGACCTAGTGCTGTTTAGGAGTGAGGAAATCTCTTGGACAGACGTATGACACAAGTGACACCCAATTACCTGACCACGTTCGAAGTCCGTGAGTTCCGCGGAGCCTAATGGATACTGAGGTCGCTGATATGGGGTACCTGGCAGTAGGTGGAAGCACAATGCACCTAATATGAAAAATATGTTTTGGAGGTGTCCGGATACCTTTGATCATATAGTGTATGTCTCCAATAAATTCGGGCTTCGTGGACGGGCAACAAAATGAAAACCGAACACCCGCCATAACGAGACCATGGAATGGTTCCATTCAAAAGTAATCATCACACGCGTTAAGATATTTATCCCAGTGAAAGACGAGACGATAAATGCATGTCTCGAAGAACGCTCTCGTCCGCGGACGGATCCACAACCGCACCCACTCTTGTGTTTGCTCGTTGCGACTGAAATCGTCGTCTTCGCACATCTTTCTTCAGGTCGCCAATGGTGTAAAGATCACACGGTGAAAGATCCGTGCTGTATGGAGGATGTTGCAGTGTTTCCCACCCAAACCACTGAGGCATATTCCTCATCCAATTGGCAGTGTGGGCGTGACGACTTTACCAGAACATGTGTGAACCGCTTCGGATTTCTTTTTTCGGAAAAGCATTCTGTTGCACGATAACACCCTCCGCCACTCGGCCAGTCGGACCTTTAGGCTACGCTTCAGTGATTTGATTAGGAAGCACTGGCGTAATCTCCGTACTAGACGGATCGTTCACTATGTGCGTTTCACACCTTTGGAGACCTGAAGAAAAACATGTGTAGACGTCAGTTTCATTCGAACGTGGAAGTGCCAGAGTACGATTGTGGATCCCTCAGCGGTCGACTGCGTTATGCGAAACAAGCATTGATCTTCTCGTCTTCCAATGGGGCAAATATCTTAACGCGTGTGGTGATCACTTTAAGGAAACATTGCGTGGTCCAGTTGTGGCGAGTTTTCGGTTTTCGTTTGACTGTCCCCTTCACAAATGAGACTCTTCCCGTGACTTCAGAGCGCTGCTGGTAATATTCGAAGAAAACTGACATAGAACCAGTGCTTCGTGTTGTTCGTATCTGAGGAGGAGGAGGAGGAGGAGATTAGTGTTGAACGTCCCATCGACAACAAGGTCATTAGAGACGGAGCACAAGCTCGGGTTAAGGAAGGATGGGGAAGGAAATCGGCCGTGCCCTTTCAAAGGAACCATCCCGGCATTTGCCTGAAGTGATATAGGGAAATCACGGAAAACCTAAATCAGGATGGCCGGACGCGGGATTGAACCGTCGTCCTTCCGAATGCGAGTCCAGTGTGCTAACCACTGCGTTCGTATCTGATGTTCTGCTAGTACAGTGTAACGAATTTTTCCCGACGCCTCTGTGTCCCCGGAGTCCTGCCTCTTCCCTGTGCCCCTCAGCTGCAAGCACAGTGCTTCAGAGGCGCCGCCATCGCCTTCCTTTCCCCACCCCCACCCCACCCCTACGGAGCCACACGCTCGCCTGCCCGTGACGCTTTCTCGCCGCGCCGTGTATAATGCGTCGTGTACGCCAGACACGGCGCCTATTAAGGCTGGGACCCCATGCGCCCGTAAACCTCCTTGGAGGCCAACTTCACAGCTTCCGCCTGCGTGGGGGCCATTACGACTAACCGCTCAGTAATTAAAGGCCGCCCGTATTCTAGGAGGTTTTTCCTATCCACCAGAACACCACACATTTCAGACTGCCGCGTGCTGGTTTCCAGCACTGTAGCAGTCCCAGTACTGCACTCTCTTTCTTCAACAATGAGGTATATTAGCTTCGTGCATAAGTTGTAGAGTTTTTCTCTTGCATGTTGGTAATCCGGTTGCTATACATTTATTTATCGATTGTCATGTTTTATTTATGATTCACTGTTGGTATTTAGTTTACATTTTATTCTCAAAGTTCACGAAGACCTTCCGGGTCTGATGAAGAACATTTAAAGATATTAATCCGCAATTATTCAAGTCATTGGACTCGTGAAATGGCAAATGTAATGAACGGTGATCATTCGACCATCATGCAAGGGCGTATCCAGGATCTGAACGAGGGTTGGGAGGGGGGGGGGGCAGGTCAGGAAACAAGGACTCGAGACAACATACAGCACTTCTTATTAAATAAAACAGTAAACCAGTGAAAAACTGCTTTTAATAAACATTTTAAATACAAGAATGCACTTGTACAATCCGAGAAAATATACAGCATTTCTTATTAAATAAAACAGTAAACTAGTGAAAAACTGCTTTCAATAAACATTTTAAATATCAGAACAGTAGCATAGCGAGGTGCCCGTTTAGACTGCGGGCTGAGCAGAGCGATGCAGAACAGTGCTGCACGGTAGCTCCAAGTTTTGTTTAGTGCGATTGTTGGATGCGATTTCTTGCGATGGACATCGAAAGTCCCATATGTACGTCAACATCCCGTGTTGTGGGTTCAGAAAAACAAGCACTGCCACGACAGAGGTCTGGTATGCCAAGCTTGGAATGAACTGTACAAGTGCAAAAAATTAAAATAAATAACTACCAAAAATACTAAAGACAAGAAACGCATAAACTTTGGTATATTGTCATATTTGAGTTACGTACAAATTTTATCATTTTAATAAAGAAATGATAGCCCCAGTAGTTACAGTATTCAATAAACGATTCATGAGGTAAATATGCAATAATGACAGTTGACAGGTTTTGAACACCTCTGCTCCGCTCCTCATCCTTCTTGAAGCTCCACTGTTTGCTTCTGAAAGCATGCTTCAAAGCGCTGTTTTCGATTATGTCCTGGTAAAAATTCAACTGAAGGTAGATTTTGGGTCTACCTTTATCGATTAATACGTTGTGAAAGAAGGAGATGCACTGAACAACAATGTCTTCGTGTTCTAAAGGAGTTTTTTTTTCCCTTCGGGAGAATATGCAACTTGCTCGTCAAAAATCCTAACGTGCGTTCCACTAGCACTCTAGCCCCCGATAATTTCTTGGTAAATAATCTTTCTTCGTCAGTACTAATCCAGAAAATGGACTTATTAAATTATGCAAGTGAGCAAGGGCTTCAGGCAGCCCTAATGGGGCTTTTACTGAAGTACCCGATAGTTTTTTCGGTCATGGCCAGTTTTGTGGAACGTTCTAAAAATTATTTTATCAATCACTTGCACTAAATGTCTCACTATCTACTGCTTGTCATAACCTGCACGTCCAATGCTATTAATCTACAGTTAGCGTCAGCTGTAACTAAAAAATTAATAGTTCAGGAACAGAAAAGCATTTTAAATTTAAATATGGTAGGCGAAACGATGTTGTTCGTTAGAAACTTCACATAGTCATGATCCCTTACTGCCTAAAAGTGAATATGCTGTTCCTTGGCGACGTAACATGCCTGCGAATAGCAGAGCTGATTGCTTATCGCTAAATTTATTATTTCTATAAACTTCGCTGCCGACAGTAACGTGCCGAAGACGAAAAAATTACTCCCGGATCTGCGCGAACGAGTTCGAATATCTTCTAAGGGGTACGCCCATGCCATCGTGCGTCATTTCCTTGTAGTGTGGAAGGTTCGTAAATGGGGAGTCCGGGTACCGCATGCTCTAAGCGAAAATCACAAATATCAGCGAGTCGCCATATATCCATCTCTGGTTGCTCGTTATCAATTGGCTCGTGAACGACACGGAACATTTCTACCCTGTATCGTTGCTGGCGACGAGAAAGAATGTCTTTTTGCTAGCGCAAGAAAAAGAAAGGATTGGTTGAGCCCAAACAAAGCAACAATTCCCCATACAAAGAGACCTGCGCGCATCCACAAATGACTATGTTATTCATATGGTGGAACAGCACCGGCGTGGTGTACTACGAATTGCTTCTCCGAGGCATAACCATCACTCCAGACATTTACTTTCAACGCCTGAGACGTCTTGCAGGCGCAGTCCAAGAGCAACGATCAGGAAGACTGCGTGAAGTGACGCTATTCCACTACAACGCCCGCGCGCATTCTGCTAGAATGACAAAAAACAGTAAACAGGAGCAGGGTTGGCAAGTCATTCCGCATCCACTATTTACACGCGACCTTGTGCCCTCAGATTTCCAACTTTTCCGCTCTCAGTTGAACAACCTTCAAGGAACTTCCTGTTGTGATGAAACTGCGCTCCGAGCATGGCTCGACGAGTTCTTCACCTCAAAACCTTTTCATTTCTACAGTCGCGGAATCGAAAAGTTCCTCCAACTTTGGAAGATTGCTGTAAATAGTGAAGGAGAAGGTATTACTGATGACTAATATCTCTGTAGCGTGTACCTGTTGTGTTTAATAAATTTATAGGCAAACGCCACGAACTTATGCAACAACCCGGTGAATCCATTACCAGATCAGTCATAATACACTCCCGGAAATGGAAAAAAGAACACATTGACACCGGTGTGTCAGACCCACCACACTTGCTCTGGACACTGCGAGAGGGCTGTACAAGCAATGATCACACGCACGGCTCAGCGGACACACCAGGAACCGCGGTGTTGGGCGTCGAATGGCGCTAGCTGCGCAGCATTTGTGCACCGCCGCCGTCAGTGTCAGCCAGTTTGCCGTGGCATACGGAGTTCCATCGCAGTCTTTAACGCTGGTAGCATGCCGCGACAGCGTGGACGTGAACCGTATGTGCAGTTGACGGACTTTGAGCGAGGGCGTATAGTGGGCATGCGGGAGGCCGGGTGGACGTACCGCCGAATTGCTCAACACGTGGGGCGTGAGGTCTCCACAGTACATCGATGTTGTCGCCAGTGGTCGGCGGAAGGTGCACGTGCCCGTCGACCTGGGACCGGACCGCAGCGACGCACGGATGCACGCCAAGACCGTAGGATCCTACGCAGTGCCGTAGGGGATCGCACCGCCACTTCCCAGCAAATTAGGGACACTGTTGCTCCTGGGGTATCGGCGAGGACCATTCGCAACCGTCTCCATGAAGCTGGGCTACGGTCCCGCACACCGTTAGGCCGTCTTCCGCTCACGCCCCAACATCGTGCAGCCCGCCTCCAGTGGTGTCGCGACAGGCGTGAATGGAGGGACGAATGGAGACGTGTCGTCTTCAGCGATGAGAGTCGCTTCTGCCTTGGTGCCAATGATGGTCGTATGCGTGTTTGGCGCCGTGCAGGTGAGCGCCACAATCAGGACTGCATACGACCGAGGCACACAGGGCCAACACCCGGCATCATGGTGTGGGGAGCGATCTCCTACACTGGGCGTACACCACTGGTGATCGTCGAGGGGACACTGAATAGTGCACGGTACATCCAAACCGTCATCGAACCCATCGTTCTACCATTCCTAGACCGGCAAGGGAACTTGCTGTTCCAACAGGACAATGCACGTCCGCATGTATCCCGTGCCACCCAACGTGCTCTAGAAGGTGTAAGTCAACTACCCTGGCCAGCAAGATCTCCGGATCTGTCCCCCATTGAGCATGTTTGGGACTGGATGAAGCGTCGTCTCACGCGGTCTGCACGTCCAGCACGAACGCTGGTCCAACTGAGGCGCCAGGTGGAAATGGCATGGCAAGCCGTTCCACAGGACTACATCCAGCATCTCTACGATCGTCTCCATGGGAGACTAGCAGCCTGCATTGCTGCGAAAGGTGGATATACACTGTACTAGTGCCGACATTGTGCATGCTCCGTTGCCTGTGTCTATGTGCCTGTGGTTCTGTCAGTGTGATCATGTGATGTATCTGACCCCAGGAATGTGTCAATAAAGTTTCCCCTTCCTGGGACAATGAATTCACGGTGTTCTTATTTCAATTTCCAGGAGTGTATTTTAACCATCGCACGTAAACAATCAACCTGCGTCCATGACACTTGGCGTTAGTCCATTTCTACATGTTCATCCTCCGATGAGACACATTTTTGTCAACGAAGGACTATTTTCCAGAGACCATGTAGGGCTTGGCCTTTTGGCAGTTCAGGAAACATTCCACGCCGAAATTCACCTCGTCGTCATTTTGGAAATGTCTGCCATGTAATGGTTTCTTCTGACGACGTAATAGGCAGAAGTTACTATGAGCCATGTCAGGAGAGTAAGGGAGGTGTGGAACAATTTGATAGCCGAAAGAAGTTAGGTGTGTAGTCACACAGAACCGGTGCAGTTTGAGCTGGGACGTCGTAGAATAGAAAAACACTGCAATTGACAGCTCACTCCACGCTTTATCTTGACAGTCCCTCTTAAGCTCGTCGAAATTTCGGTAACGTGGTCTTGTGATGGTTTTCCCCTCAGGAGGGAAATTCGTTAGCACTACTCCATCCAGCAGCAAGAAACAGCCTGACCTTTCCCGGCAATGGTTGGGTATTCGCTTATCTCAGCGGTGTTGAACGCCTATGTTCCCGCTGCTTCCTAAGCTCTGTTGCTCATGGCGACACATGCAGAACATGTTTAATCAGATTGCAAATCGCTCTCTGATGAACCATGTGCCTAATACGTGGATTAAGGACGGAGAAGTGCCACCGTGGTTTAATAACTAAATTCGGATAGTGTTGAAGAAGCAAGGACTGCTGCACACTCGGTTCAAAAGAGAACTCGCAAATGACGACAGGCAACAGTCAGTGCAGAGTCGTGCGTTTGTAAAAAGATCGCTGATCGAGGCACCCGGCCCGAAAAAAATTCTGGTGCTACGTAAAATCGCTTAGTGGGCTTAAGACTTCTGTCGAACCATTAGCTGACCTATCTGGTGTGGCAGTAGGAGATAGTAAAAGGAGAGGCGAAGCTTTAAACTTCGTCTTTAAGAAATCGTTCACGCATGAGACACATACAAACATACCACCGTTTGAACATTACTCAGTCTCCCGTTTGGGTGACCTAGTAAAAATAGACATCCCTGTCGTAACTGAAAGAATTGAAACAAATAAGGTACCACGTCCGGATGGAACCCCTGTTCAGTTTTACAAAAAGTTCTCTGCGGTATTATCCCCCTACTAAGCCTGCAACTATCGCGAATCTCTCGCCCAGCACGAAGTCCCAAGTGACTGGAAAAGAGCCCAGGTGACTCCTATGTACAAGAGGAGAAAAAGAACAGAACCTTAAAATTACAGACCAGTATCCTGAACATCGCTTTGCTGCAGAATTCTTTAACAATTCTCAGTTCGAGTATAATAAAGTTCCTTGAGACAGGAAAGCTTGCATTCACCAATCAACATGGTTTTAGAAAGCATCGCTCCTGAGAAACTCAGCTTTTCATTTTCGCCGCACGATATCCTCTGAACTATGGACGAAGGGCAACAGGCAGATTCCATGTTAATAGATTTTCTAACGGCGTTTTCCACGGTGCCACACTGCAGACACTTAACGAAGGTACGAACATGCGGGTTAGGTTCCCATACCTGAGTGGCTCTAAGACTTCTTAAGCAATAGAACCCAGTACGTTGTCTTCGATGGTGAGTGTTCACAAGGGTATTCTAACGAGTGTCTCAGGGAAGTGTGATAGGACCGCTGTGATTCTCTGTGTACGTAATGATCTACGGATAGCGTGGGCATCAGTCTGCAGTAGTTTGGTAATAATGCTGAGGTTTATGGAAAGGTGTTGTCGTTCATTGACTGTAGGAGGGAACAAGACGACTTAAACAAATTTTCTATCCACCAAGGATAGCTGCTAACTCTAAATGCAGAAAAATGTGAGGCATCGCAAATGAGTAGGCCAACCAGTCCCATAATATTGGAATAAGCATTAGTAGTGTGGTACTGATACAGTCTGGTAGATTAAACATCTATGCTTAAAATTGCAAAAGGATATGAAATGGAACGAGCATGTAAAGATTGTGAGCCGTGGTCAGCTTGCGCTAATTCCGTTTTTGATTTTGGGCATTTTGTTAGTATCGAGTGGCGTCTTATTCCCCCTTCAGTTCCTATCCGAACGAGTCGTTCACTTGCCTCCGCCAGTGGCAGCAGCAGCGTTTATCGATACTACTACTGCCGTAACTTCTTTTGTGTGGCAGAGATAGTTCCTTGTCATGGTCTGTGTGTGTGGCAGTTGGTCGGTTGCGGCGGAGCAGCGAGGAAGTCTGAGCGGCGTGTGATCAGGCTGGGGCCGCTGGCGGCGTGCACGTGCGGTCGGAGTTCTGAGGCACTAGCTGCGAGAGATGCTAAGTTAGTCGTCCACCGCACCTGCATACTGGAGTTGAGTAATCAATGAAACTGTCATGAAAGCTCAACCGTTGTGACATCTCTTCGTTGATTGCTGTTGTTGCATCCTGGGATATCCTCGCAAACAGCAACGTGACGGTGTGTTGTAGTCGGCAAAATTTTGCAGCCGTCTCCTTGTATGATGTTTAACCTTTGAAATGATTATAATTTATTAGTGAAGTGCACCAGCGGTATCTTCTGCCTTGTGGCCGTTAACGTTTCGGTCACCTGCCATAATCGTTATCGTAGTTCAGCGGCAGTGTGTTTTCCTCGCCGTGCTGATACTGTCCGGCACGGCGTGCAGTTGGACAGCTTGGTGTTGTTCTCCTTTTCTCTTTGAGTGTTTATTGTGCCTTGACTGTGTTTATACGCCAGTTATGAAGACATAATCCTGCTACGATGCTCGTCTTCGCTGGTACCTTTGGTTGTCGTGCTGTTGGTTGAGTGGAAGGGAATTGTTTTGGCAGCTTGTTTGTTAGTCGGCCGTCCGTACGTCGTGCTGCAACCCTATTGTTTAGTGTTACACTTGGCTGTCTGTCTCACCTTAACTGTGGTTAGAGTTTCCTCCCCAGGCTGACCATTAGAACACATCTGAGCACCACTGTTGTTGGTGGTGATTGTCATTTTATTTGGTCGAAGGTACTCTGCCGGGCCTTCAGCCATGTACTAATATTGTCTGTTTTATGTTTAGTATATGGCCTACAGCCGAACTTTATAACAACTTTAAGATTAGGCCTTCAGACCTGTTTCATTTAAAATTCTTGTTTCTTTGTATTTAGGCCTTCAGCCGCGTTTGTTTTAGAATCAGTGACTTTAATATGTAAATCCTTGGAACTTCCTGGCAGATTGAAAGTGTGTGCCGAAACGAGACTCGGACTTGGGACCTTTGCCTTTCGCCGGTACTTGCCCGCAAAAGGCAGAGGTCCCGATTTCGAGTCTCGCTCCGGCACACAGTTTTAATCTGCCCGGAAGTTTCATATCAATGCATACTCCACTGCAGAGTGAAAATCTCATTATGTAAATCCTTGTCTGTAAGGTTTCTCTTTAATTATCTGGAGTTCTTGAAATGGCATTCAGCCATGTTCTGTAAATGTTTATCTTACAGTTGTCTTTAATTAGTCTTGAGTAATTGTTTGGGCCTTCAGCTGACAAGATACTTCAAGTTTTCTTAAGATGTTTTCCTGTTGTACTGTGTAAAAGCTTATCTTAAAGCCTCTCTCTTATTATGCAAAGAAAAATTTTTTATTGGGCTCTCAATGGAAGAATTAACTTGAATTTTCCTTAATATGGACTTTAGCTGGAATTTGTAAATGCTTGGCTTTTAAAGAATTTCCTTAGCTCATGTGAAATATCATTTCTGCCTACAGCCGAGAAGATATTGTAATTTCGCGTACGTATGGCCTTTCGCCGTTATTCTAAATCCTGGTGTCTTAAAAGCAAGCATTTAAACTTATTCTGGAGAAGTTACTTGGGCCCTCAGCCGTGAATTGATCTTTGTTGTTTTAAAGAGAAAACTGTGCATTGTTTTGAGGAATAAAGTTGTGTGTGTTCTTGTAAGCTAACAGTAATTCACCTAGGCCCCTTTTCACAACCTGATTCGCTCTGTCCTGCGAATCCAGATTTCAGACTTTACTGACGAAGGCTAAAAGAGTGGTTTGTCTGCAAAGAAGACCACATGTAGAACACTCGTTCGGCCCAATCTTGAGTACTGCTCGAGTGTTTGGGATCCGCACCAGATTGAATTGAAGGAAGAGATCGAAGCAATTCAGAGACGGGCTGCTAGGTTTGTTACTGGTAGGTTTCATTTACATGCAACTATTGGGGAGACGCTTCCCGTACACAAATGGGAATCCTTGGAGATCCGGCGACGTTCTTTTCGAGGAAGGACAGTGAGAATATTTAGAGACCCGGCAAGTGAAGCTGACGGCAGAATGATTCTACAGCCGCCAATGAACATTTCGCGTAAGAACCATGAAGATAATATGAGAGAAATTAGGGCTCATACGATGGCACATAGATGTCTTTGCCTCGTTATATTTCCGAGAGGAACAGGAAGGGAAATGACTTCAAGAAATACAACGTATCCTCCGCCACACACCGTACGGTAGCTTTAGCAGTATGTATGTAGATTACCGCTGAGCGGCCAAACAAATCATTCGTATTGGCCTGATATGTCAGTAATATTTCCGTTCCTGATGCCCTTTGGCAGGCTCCTTATATGGAACACTGAGGGTGATGACCTTTACTACATTTCCAATATCTTGTAAGATGTTTAAAACTCATCTATGATTACTGTCATTAATTTCAACTATAGTCTCGATTGTGATATGTTCGTCTCCGAGCTCCAGGACCGCCACTTTTGTTGTAATTTCTGGTTTGTCATTCTGATATGGTCTTACATTTTGTTCATACTTGTCTGGCAAGCTTCGTAGTGTCTGTGTCGTCTACCCACTATGTCGTTCGACGATATATTGCTGCTTACCAATTTGGCATGGATTTCTGCAGTTCTGTTTCTCTTGTGTAGAAAAATGGTTACATCAGTACTTGGAGTCAGAGATGAGATAGCAAGACACTATACAGGCCCCAATGGAGTCACCCAAGAGCTGGTAGGCGAGCCATGTGCTGAGTGGACCAACCCTTCTTCCACATCACAGGCTACTGTATGATAAAACATGGTCCGTTGAGACAGCCGGTCGTTGCTTGTATTCCAGACAATTCGGTGCGGCACACAAACGCAGCCACTAACGCAAGGTCAGGTGTGAGCAGCAGCATTTAAGCTCATCCGAACCAACCCTAGGTTACGTGACATTGAGCTTGTGTTACTCAGCCCCATGCCGATGGCACAGAGGTATCTACCACCGCCGGTACATGCACCACTGCCTGTCACCCAAGCGTCTGGATGCCAGGGCATACCCGTATTTCGTTGCTGTCCAGCGAGTACGATGTGGGGGTCCATTCATTCGTACCCTCGCACAGTATCAATAGAAGACGCTCAGGGCACTGGAACGTAACACTGCCAGACGTTCTTGCACCAACCACCGGCCGAGGAATCTGAGAATCCGGTGAGGCAGCAGCACGAGCAACCCGGCGCGTGGTCAACAGCTGGGGGCTAATACACAAAGATAGGCTGTGATATTCGCCTCGCTCATCGTCTTTGTTTGCAGTTCCCTGTGACTGACTGTAAACTTGCTACAATACAGAAATTACTGAATCTTTGACCGGATCTGCCTCGGCTGCATACCTCACTCTTCTTCAGCAGGGAATCTCAGCACACAGCTAGCCAGCTTGACAATCCCATTCTACGCAAACAACGGTGCCGGAGCCAACCGCCTGTAAAATTGAAACTCGATATCGATGGTACTTGCTCCACGTAACATCTACACTATGTGATCAAAAACATGCGGACATCCCCAAAAACAGACGTTTTTCGTGTTAGGTGCATTATGCTACCACCTACTGGCAGGTGCTCCATTTCAACGACCTCACTAGTCATTAGACATCGTGAGAGAGCAGAACGGGGCGCTTCTCGGAACTCGCGGACGTCGATCGTGGTCAGTTGATTGGTTGTCACTTGTATCATACGTCTGTACGTGACATTTCCACGCTCCTAAACATCCCTGGGTCCACGGTTTCCGATGTGATGGTGAAGTGGAAACGTGAACGGACACTTACAGCACAAAAGCGCACAGGCCGAACTCGTCTAATGACTGACAGAGACCACCGACAGTTGAAGGGCGTCGTAATCACTAATAGGCCGACATTCATTCACACCATCACACAGGAATTCCAAACTACATCAGGATACACTGCAAGTACTATGACAATTAGGTGGGAGGTCAGAAAACTTGGATTTCATGGTCGAGCGGCTGCTCATAAGCCACACATCACGCCGTAAATGCCAAGCGACGCCTCGCTGGGTGCAAGGAGCGTAAACGTTGGATGACTCAACAATGGGATAACGTTGTGTGGAGTCACGATTCACGGCACACAATGTGGCGATCCGATGGCAGGGTGTGGGTATGGCGAATGCCCTGTGAACTTCATCTGCCAGCGTGTGTTGTGCAGACAGTAAAATTCGGAGGCTGTGCTGCTATGGTGTGGCCGTGTTTTTCATGGAGAGGGCTTGCTCCCCTTGTTGTTTTGCGTGGCAGTATCAAAGCACAGGCCTACATTGATGTTTTTCTTTTGCATGTTGGTTATCCGGTTACTATACATTTATTTATCGATTGTCATGTTTTATTTATGATTCACTGTTGGTATTTAGTTTACATTTTGTTCTCCAAGTTCACGAAGACCTTCCGGGTCTGATGAACAACATTTAAAGATATTAATCCGCAATGATTCAAGTCATTGGACTCGTGAAATGGCAAATGTAATGAACTGTGATCATTCGACCATCGTGCAAGGGCGTACCCAGGATCTGAACGAGGGACGAGGGGGGGGGGGGCAGGTCATACTAGGCAACAGGGACTCGAGACAACATACAGCACTTCTTATTAAATAAAACAATAAACCAGTGAAAAACTGCTTTTAATAAACATTTTAAATACAAGAATGCACTTGTACAATCAGAGGAAACATGCAGCATTTCTTATTAAATAAAACAGTAAACTAGTGAAAAACTGCTTTCAATAAACATTTTAAATATCAGAACAGTAGCATAGCGAGGTGCCCGTTTAGACTGCGGGCTGAGCAGAGCGATGCAGAACAGTGCTGCACGGTAGCTCCGAGTTTTGTTTAGTGCGATTGTTGGATGCTATTTCTTGCGATGGACATCGAAAGTCCCATATGTACGTCAACATCCCGTGTTGTGTGTTCAGAAAAATAACACTGCCACGACAGAGGTCTGGTACGCCAAGCTTGGAATGAACTGTACAAGTGCAAAAAATTAAAATAAATAACTACCAAAAATACTAAAGACAAGAAACGCATAAACTTTGGTATATTGCCATATTTAAGTTACGTACAAATTTTATCATTTTAATAAAGAAATGATAGCCCCAGTAGTTACAGTACTCAGTAAACGATTGATGAGGTAAATATGCAATAATGACAGTTGACAGGTTTTGAACACCTCTCCTCCGCTCCTCATCCTTCTTGAAGCTCCACTGTTTGCTTCTGAAAGCATGCATCAAAGCGCTGTTTTCGATTTCGTCTTGGTAAAAATTCAACTGAAGGTAGATTTTGGGTCTACCTTTATCGATTAATATGTTGTGAAAGAAGGAGATGCACTGAACAACAATGTCTTCGTGTTCTAAAGGAGTTTCTTTTTCCTTTGGGAGAATATGCAACTTGCTCGTCAAAAATCCACTAGCAATCTAGCCGCCGATAATTTATTGGTAAATAATCTTTCTTCGTCACTTAGTAACAATCCAGAAAATGGACTCATTAAATTATGCAAGTGAGCAAGGGCTTCAGGCAGCCCTAATGGGGCTTTTACTGAAGTACCCGATAGTTTTTTCGGTGATGGCCAGTTTTGTGGAACGTTCTAAAAATTATTTTATCAATCACTTGCACTAAATGTCTCGCCATCTACTGCTTGTCATAACCTGCACGTCCACTGCTATTAATCTACAGTTAGCGTCAGCTGTAACTAAAAATTTAATAGTTTAGGAGCAGAAAAGCATTTTAAATTTAAACATGGTAGGCGAAACGATGTTGTTCGTTAGAAACTTCACATAGTCATGATCCCTTGCTACGTACAAGTGAATATGCTGTTCCTTGGCGACGTAACATGCCTGCGAATAGCAGAGCTGATTGCTTATCGCTAAATTTATTATTTCTATAAACTTCGCTGCCGACAGTAACGTGCCGAAGACGAAAAAGTTACTCCCGGATCTGCGCGAACGAGTTCGAATATCTTCTAAGGGGTACGCCCATGCAATCGTGCGTCATTTCCTTGTAGTGTGGAAGGTTCGTAAATGGGGAGTCCGGGTACCGCATGCTCTAAGCGAAAATCACAAATATCAGCGAGTCGCCATATATCCATCTCTGGTTGCTCGTTATCAATTGGCTCGTGAACGACACGGAACATTTCTACCCTGTATCGTTGCTGGTGACGAGAAAGAGTGTCATTTTGCTAGCGCAAGGAAAAGAAAGGATTGGTTGAGCCCAAACAAAGCAACAATTCCCCATACAAAGAGACCTGCGCGCATCCACAAATGACAATGTTATTCATATGGTGGAACAGCACCGGCGTGGTGTACTACGAATTGCTTCTCCGAGGCATAACCATCACTCCAGACATTTACTTTCAACACCTGAGACGTCTTGCAGGCGCAGTCCAAGAGCAACGATCAGGAAGACTGCGTGAAGTGACGCTATTCCACTACAACGCCCGCGCGCATTCTGCTAGAATGACAAAAAACAGTAAACAGGAGCAGGGTTGGCAAGTCATTCCGCATCCACCTTTTTCACGCGGCCTTGTGCCCTCAGATTTCCAACTATTCCGCTCTCTGTCGAACAACCTTCAAGGAACTTCCTGTTGTGATGAAAATGCGCTCCGAGCATGGCTCGACGAGTTTTTCACCTCAAAACCTTTTGATTTCTACAGTCGCGGAATCGAAAAGTTCCTCCAACTTTGGAAGATTGCTGTAAATAGTGAAGGAGAAGGTATTACTGATGACTAATATCTCTGTTGCGTGTACCTGTTGTGTTTAATAAATTTATAGGCAAACGCCACGAACTTATGCAACAACCCGGTGAATCCATTACCAGATCAGTCATAATACACTCCTGGAAATGGAAAAAAGAACACATTGACACCGGTGCGTCAGACCCACCACACTTGCTCTGGACACTGCGAGAGGGCTGTACAAGCAATGATCACACGCACGGCACAGCGGACACACCAGGAACCGCGGTGTTGGGCGTCGAATGGCGCTAGCTGCGCAGCATTTATGCACCGCCGCCGTCAGTGTCAGCCAGTTTGCCGTGGCATACGGAGTTCCATCGCAGTCTTTAACGCTGGTAGCATGCCGCGACAGCGTGGACGTGAACCGTATGTGCAGTTGACGGACTTTGAGCGAGGGCGTATAGTGGGCGTGCGGGAGGCCGGGTGGACGTACCGCCGAATTGCTCAACAAGTGGGGCGTGAGGTCTCCACAGTACATCGATGTTGTCGCCAGTGGTCGGCGGAAGGTGCACGTGCCCGTCGACCTGGAACCGGACCGTAGCGACGCACGGATGCACGCCAAGACCGTAGGATCCTACGCAGTGCCGTAGGGGATCGCACCGCCACTTCCCAGCAAATTAGGGACACTGTTGCTCCTGGGGTATCGGCGAGGACCATTCGCAACCGTCTCCATGAAGCTGGGCTACGGTCCCGCACACCGTTAGGCCGTCTTCCGCTCACGCCCCAACATCGTGCAGCCCGCCTCCAGTGGTGTCGCGACAGGTGTGAATGGAGGGACGAATGCAGACGTGTCGTCTTCAGCGATGAGAGTCGCTTCTGCCTTGGTGCCAATGATGGTCGTATGCGTGTTTGGCGCCGTGCAGATGAGAGCCACAATCAGGACTGCATACGACCGAGGCACACAGGGCCAACACCCGGCATCATGGTGTGGGGAGCGATCTCCTACACTGGCCGTACACCACTGGTGATCGTCGAGGGGACACTGAATAGTGCACGGTACATCCAAACCGTCATCGAACCCATCGTTCTACCATTCCTAGACCGGCAAGGGAACTTGCTGTTCCAACAGGACAATGCACGTCCGCATGTATCCCGTGCCACCCAACGTGCTCTAGAAGGTGTAAGTCAACTACCCTGGCCAGCAAGATCTCCGGATCTGTCCCCCGTTGAGCATGTTTGGGACTGGATGAAGCGTCGTCTCACGCGGTCTGCACGTCCAGCACGAACGCTGGTCCAACTGAGGCGCCAGGTGGAAATGGCATGGCAAGCCGTTCCAGCATCTCTACGATCGTCTCCATGGGAGAATAGCAGCCTGCATTGCTGCGAAAGGTGGATATACACTGTACTAGTGCCGACATTGTGCATGCTCCGTTGCCTGTGTCTATGTGCCTGTGGTTCTGTCAGTGTGATCATGTGATGTATCTGACCCCAGGAATGTGTCAATAAAGTTTCCCCTTCCTGGGACAATGAATTCACGGTGTTCTTATTTCAATTTCCAGGAGTGTATTTTAACCATCACACGAAAACAGTCAACCTGCGTCCATGACACTTGGCGTTAGTCCATTTCTACATGTTCATCCTCCGATGAGACACATTTTTGTCAACGAAGGACTATTTGCCAGAGACCATGTAGGGCTTTGCCTTTTGGCAGTTCAGGAAACATTCCACGCCGAAATTCACCTCGTCGTCATTTTGGAAATGTCTGCCATGTAATGGTTTCTTCAGACGACGTAGTAGGCAGTAGTTACTACGAGCCATGTCAGGAGAGTAAGGGAGGTGTGGAACAATTTGATAGCCGAAAGAAGTTAGGTGTGTAGTCACACAGAACCGGTGCAGTTTGAGCTGGGACGTCGTAGAATAGAAAAACACTGCAATTGACAGCTCACTCCACGCTTTATCTTGACAGTCCCTCTTAAGCTCGTCGAAATTTCGGTAACGTGGTCTTGTGAAGGTTTTCCCCTCAGGAGGGAAATTCGTTAGCACTACTCCATCCAGCAGCAAGAAACAGCCTGACCTTTCCCGGCAATGGTTGGGTATTCGCTTATCTCAGCGGTGTTGAACGCCTATGTTCCCGCTGCTTCCTAAGCTCTGTTGCTCATGGCGACACATGCAGAACATGTTTAATCAGATTGCAAATCGCTCTCTGGTGAACCATGTGCCTAGTACGTGGATTAAGGACGGAGAAGTGCCACCGTGGTTTAATAACTAAATTCGGATAGTGTTGAAGAAGCAAGGACTGCTGCACACTCGGTTCAAAAGAGAACTCGCAAATGACGACAGGCAACAGTCAGCGCAGAGTCATGCGTTTGTAAAAAGATCGCTGATCGAGGCACCCGGCCCGAAAAAAATTCTGGTCCTAAGTAAAATCGCTTAGTGGGCTTAACACTTCCGTCGAACCATTAGCTGACCTATCTGGTGTGGCAGTAGAAGATAGTAAAAGGAGAAATCGTTCACGCATGAGACACATACAAACATACCACCGTTTGAACATTACACAGTCTCCCGTTTGGGTGACCTAGTAAAAATAGACATCCCTGTCGTAACTGAAAGAATTGAAACAAATAAGGCACCACGTCCGGATGGAAACCCTGTTCAGTTTTACAAAAAGTTCTCTGCGGTATTATCCCCCTACTAAGCCTGCAACTATCGCGAATCTCTCGCCCAGCACGAAGTCCCAAGTGACTGGAAAAGAGCCCAGGTGACTCCTATGTATAAGAGGAGAAAAAGAACAGAACCTTAAAATTACAGACCAGTATCTTGAACATCGCTTTGCTGCAGAATTCTTTAACAATTCTCAGTTCGGGTATAATAAAGTTCCTTGAGACAGGAAAGCTTGCATTCACCAATCAACATGGTTTTAGAAAGCATCGCTCCTGAGAAACTCAGCTTTTCATTTTCGCCGCACGATATCCTCTGAACTATGGACGAAGGGCAACAGGCAGATTCCATGTTAATAGATTTTCTAACGGCGTTTTCCACGGTGCCACACTGCAGACGCTTAACGAAGGTACGAACATGCGGGTTAGGTTCCCATACCTGAGTGGCTCTAAGACTTCTTAAGCAATAGAACGTTGTCCTCGATCGTGAGTGTTCACAAGGGTATTGTAACGAGTGTCTCAGGGGAGTGTGATAGGACCGCTGTGATTCTCTGTGTACGTTAAGATCTACGGATAGCGTGGGCACCAGTCTGCAGTAGTTTGGTAATAATGCTGAGGTTTATGGAAACGTGTTGTCGTTCAGTGACTGTAGGAGGGAACAAGACGACTTAAACAAATTTTCTATCCACCAAGGATAGCCGCTAACTCTAAATGCAGAAAAATGTGAGGCATCGCAGATGAGTAGGCCAACCAGTCCCATAATATTGGAATAAGCATTAGTAGTGTGGTACTGATACAGTCTGGTAGATTAAACATCTGTGCTTAAAATTGCAAAAGGATATGAAATGGAACGAGCATGTAAAGATTGTGAGCCGTGGTCAGCTTGCGCTAATTCCGTTTTTCATTATGGGCACTTTGTCAGTATCGAGTGGCGTCTTATTCCTCCTTCAGTTCCTATCCGAACGAGTTGTTCACTTGCCTCCGTCAGTGGCAGCAGCAGCGTTTATCGATACTACTACTGCCGTAACTTCTTTTGTGTGGCAGAGATAGTTCCGTGTCATGGTCTGTGTGTGTGGCAGTTGGTCGGTTGCGGCGGAGCAGCGAGGAAGTCTGAGCGGCGTGTGATCAGGCTGGGGCCGCTGGCGGCGTGCACGTGCGGTCGGAGTTCTGAGGCACTAGCTGCGAGAGCTGCTAAGTTAGTCGTCCACCGCACCTGCATACTGGAGTTGAGTAATCAGCGAACCTGTCATGAAAGCTCAACCGTTGTGACATCTCTTCGTTGATTACTGTTGTAGCATCCTGGGATATCCTCGCAAACAGCAACGTGACGGTGTGTTGTAGTCGGCAAAATTTTGCAGCCGTCTCCTTGTATGATGTTTAACCTTTGAAATGATTATAATTTATTAGTGAAGTGCACCAGCGGTATCTTCTGCCTTGTGGCCGTTAACGTTTCGGTCACCTGCCATAATCGTTATCGTAGTTCAGCGGCAGTGTGTTTTCCTCGCCGTGCTGATACTGTCCGGCACGGCGTGCAGTTGGACAGCTTGGTGTTGTTCTCCTTTTCTCTTTGAGTGTTTATTGTGCCTTGACTGTGTTTATACGCCAGTTATGAAGACATAATCCTGCTACGATGCTCGTCTTCGCTTGTACCTTTGCTTGTCGTGCTGTTGGTTGAGTGGAAGGGAATTGTTTTGGCAGCTTGTTTGTTAGTCAGCCGTCCGTACGTCGTGCTGCAACCCGATTGTTTAGTGTTACACTTGGCTGGCTGTCTCACCTTAACTGTGGTTAGAGTTTCCTCCCCAGGCTGACCATTAGAACACATCTGAGCACCACTGTTGTTGGTGGTGATTGTCACTTTATTTGGTCGAAGGTACTGCGCCGGGCCTTCAGCCATGTACTAATATTGTCTGTTTTATGTTTAGTATATGGCCTACAGCCGAACTTTATAGCAACTTTAAGATGAGGCCTTCAGCCCTGTTTCATTTAAAATTCTTGTTTCTTTGTATTTAGGCCTTCAGCTGCGTTTGTTTTAGAATCTGTGACTTTAATATGTAAATCCTTGGAACTTCCTGGCAGATTGAAAGTGTGTACCGAAACTAGACTCGAACTTGGGACCTTTGCCTTTCGCGGGTACTTGCCCGCAAAAGGCAGAGGTCCCGAGTTCGAGTCTCGGTCCGGCACACAGTTTTAATCTGCCCGGAAGTTTCATATCAAGGCACACTCCACTGCAGAGTGAAAATCTCATTATGTAAATCCTTGTCTGTAAGGTTTCTCTTTAATTATCTTGAGTTCTTGAAATAGCATTCAGCGATGTTCTGTAAATGTTTATCTTAAAGTTGTCTTTAATTAGTCTTGAGTAATTGTTTGGGCCTTCAGCTGACAAGATACTTCAAGTTTTCTTAAGATGTTTTCCTGTTGTACTGTGTAAAAGCTTATCTTAAAGCCTCTTATTATGTAAAGAAAAATTTTTTATTGGGCTCTCAATCGAAGAATTAACTTGAATTTTCCTTAATATGGACTTTAGCTGGAATTTGTAAATGCTTGGCTTTTAAAGAATTTCCTTAGCTCATGTGAAATATCATTTCTGCCTACAGCCGAGAAGATATTGTAATTTCGCGTACGTATGGCCTTTCGCCGTTATTCTAAATCCTGGTGTCTTAAAAGCAAGCATTTAAACTTATTCTGGAGAAGTTACTTGGGACCTCAGCCGTGAATTGATCTTTGTTGTTTTAAAGTGAAAACTGTGCGTTGTTTTGTTTGAGGAATAAAGTTGTGTGTGTTCTTGTAAGCTAACAGTAATTCACCTTGGCCCCTTTTCACAGCCTGATTCGCTCTGTCCTGCGAATCCAGATTTCAGATTTTACTGACGAAGGCTAAAAGAGTGGTTTGTCTGTAAAGAAGACCGCATGTAGAACACTCGTTCGGCCCAATCTTGAGTACTGCTTGAGTGTTTGGGATCCGCAACAGATTGTATTGAAGGGAGAGATCGAAGCAATTCAGAGACGGGCTGCTAGGTTTGTTACCGGTAGGTTCCATCTACATGCAACTATTGGGGAGATGCTCCACGGACACAAATGGGAATCCTTGGAGATAAGGCGACGTTCTTTTCGAGGAAGGACAGTGAGAATATTTAGAGACCCGGCATGTGAAGCTGACGGCAGAACGACTCTACAGCCGCCAATGAACATTTCGCGTAAGAACCACGAAGATAATATGAGAGAAATTAGGGCTCATACGAAGGCACGTAGATAGTCATAGTCGTCTTTGCCTCGTTATATTTCCGAGAGGAACAGGAAGGGAAAAGACTTCAAGTGATACAATGTATCCTCCGCCACACACCGTACGGTAGCTTTAGCAGTATGTATGTAGATTACCGCTGAGCGGCCAAACAAATCATTCGTATTGGCCTGATATGTCAGTAATATTTCCGTTCCTGCTGCCCTTTGGCAGGCTCCTTATATGGAACACTGAGGGTGATGACATTTACTACATTTCCAATATCTTGTAAGATGTTTAAAACTCATCTATGATTACTGTCATTAATTTTAACTATAGTATCGATTGTGATATGTTCGTCTTCGAGCTCCAGGACCGCCACTTTTCTTGTAATTTCTGGTTTGTCATTCTGATATGGTCTTACATTTTGTTCATACTTGTCTGGAAAGCTTCATAGTGTCTGCGTCGTCTACCCACTGTGTCGTTCGACGATATATTGCTGCTTACCAATTTGGCATGGATTTCTGCAGTTCTGTTTCTCTTGTGTAGAAAAATGGTTACATCGGTACTTGGAGTCAGAGATGAGATAGCAAGACAGTATACAGGCCCCAATGGAGTCACCCAAGAGCTGGTAGGCGAGCCATGTGCTGAGCGGACCAACCCTTCTTCCACATCACAGGCTACTGTACGATAAACCATGGCCATTCATCAGGAAGTACTACAGAACGAGCCACTGTCTGTTGAGACAGCCGGTCGTTGCTTGTATTCCGGACAATTCGGTGCGGCACACAAACGCAGCCACTAACGCAAGGTCAGGTGTGAGCAGCAGCATTTAAGCTCATCCGAACCAACCGTAGGTTACGTGACATTGAGCTTGTGTTACTCAGCCCCATGCCGATGGCACAGAGGTATCTACCACCGCCGGTACATGCACCACTACCTGTCACCCAAGCGTCTGGATGCCAGGGCGTACCCGTATTTCGTTGCTGTCCAGCGAGTACGATGTGGGGGTCCATTCATTCATACCCTCGCACAGTATCAATAGAAGACGCGCTGGGCACTGAAACGTAACACTGCCAGACGTTCTTGCACCAACCACCAACGGCCAAATCTTTACCGGCCGAGGTATCTGAGAATCCGGTGAGGCAGCAGCACCAGCAACCCGGCGCGTGGTCAGCAGCTGGGGGCCAATGCACAAAGAAATGCTGTGATATTCGCCTCGCCCATCGTCTTTATTTGCAGTTCCCTGTGACTGACTGTAAACTTGCTGCAATACAGTAATTACTGAATCTTTGACCGGATCTGCCTCGGCTGCATACCTCACCCTTCTTCAGCAGGGAATCTCAGCTAGCCAGCTTGACAATCCCATTCTACGCAAACAACGGTGCCGGAGCCAACCGCCTGTAAAATTGAAACTCGATATCGATGGTACTTGCTCCACGTAACATCTACACTATGTGATCAAAAACATGCGGACATCCCCAAAAACAGACGTTTTTCGTGTTAGGTGCATTATGCTACCACCTACTGGCAGGTGCTCCATTTCAACGACCTCACTAGTCATTAGACATCGTGAGAGAGCAGAACGGGGCGCTTCTCGGAACTCGCGGACGTCGATCGTGGTCAGTCGATTGGTTGTCACTTGTATCATAAGTCTGTACGTGACATTTCCACGCTCCTAAACATCCCTGGGTCCTCGGCTTCCGATGTGATGGTGAGGTGGAAACGTGAACGGACACTTACAGCACAAAAGCGCACAGGCCGAACTCGTCTAATGACTGACAGAGACCACCGACAGTTGAAGAGCGTCGTAATCACTAATAGGCCGACATTCATTCACACCATCACACAGGAATTCCAGACTACATCAGGATACACTGCAAGTACTATGGCAATTAGGCGGGAGGTCAGAAAACTTGGATTTCATGGTCGAGCGGCTGCTCATAAGCCACACATCACGCCGTAAATGCCAAGCGACGCCTCGCTTGGTGCAAGGAGCGTAAACATTGGATGACTGAACAATGGGAAAACGTTGTGTGGAGTCACGAATCACGGCACACAATGTGGCGATCCGATGGCAGGGTGTGGGTATGGCGAATGCCCTGTGAACGTCATCTGGCAGCGTGTGTTGTGCAGACAGTAAAATTCGGAGGCGGTGCTGCTATGGTGTGGCCGTGTTTTTCATGGAGAGGGCTTGCTCCCCTTGTTGTTTTGCGTGGCAGTATCAAAGCACAGGCCTACATTGATGTTTTAAGCTCCTTCCTGCTTCTCAATGTTGAAGAGCATTTCGCAGATGGCGATTGAATTTTTCAACACGATCGAGCACCTGTTCATAATGCACAGGCTGTGGCGGAGTGGTTACACTACAGTAACATCCCTGTAATGGACTGGTCTGCACAGAGTCCTTACCTGAATCCTACAGAACACGTTTGGCATATTTTGCTACGCCGACTGCGTGCCAGGCCTCGTCGACTGACATTGACATCTCTCCTCAGTGCAGCACTCCGCGAAGAATGGAGTGCTGCATTGTGTCTGTCGGTGAGGCCTGGCACGTTCCAAAAAATGCCAAACGTGTTCAGTAGGATTCAGGTCGATACTGTGTGCAGGCCAGACCATTAAAGGGATGTTATTGTCATAACCTCTCCGCCATAGGCCGTGGATTATGAACAGGTGCTCGATCGTGTTGAAAGATGCAGTCGTCATCCCCGAAATGCTCTTCAACCGTGAGAAGCAAGAAGGTGCCTAAAACACAAATCTAGGCCTGGGCTGTGATAGTGCTACGCAAAACAACGAGGGGAGCAAGCCCTTTTCATGAAAAACACGGCCACACCATAGCGCGGAGCGCCCCGTTCTGCTCTCTCACTATGTCTAATGACTGCTGGGGTCGCTGATATGGAATACCTGGCAGTAGGTGGCAGCACAATGAACCTAATTCGAAAAACGTTTGTTTTTGGGGTAGTCCGGATCCTTTTTATGACATAGTGTATATAGACTGTTAGGTCACAGCATTTATTGGCTTACTCGAAATCATAATATTCCGGGGCAAAGAAGGTAATTTATTGAGCAAATTCGCATGAAGAACCATGATCTTGAATGACGTCACCCGTAACACGGAAAATCACCACCACCACTTTTACTACAAGTAACGCTTCATATTGCACTATATGTTTGCAAGGACCGCTAGGTTACTTAATTAAAAATAATAAGTGACTAAGTGACTTCATGCAAAACTTCGTGTCGAGAACACTGACATGTCCTCAATCATTTTCCTTTAGAGGTTTCTACTCGCAGGGCCAAAATAATTACGTGTACCTAATTTTTACTGAACTACAGGATGATTACTGTTGCAAAAGTGTTATCTGTTTTCTTTGTATGAAATGCTTCACATGTTCGTCGAAAGTACTGCAGAGGAGCAACTGCTAAGAAAAACGTTTCATTGCATTATCCGGCTTTCATTCTAATGAAAAGCTTTGCTCAGTAATGAATGCCATTTCAGTTTAAAGGCCAACACAGGTTAGTGCTCTGTGGTACCTGGTTAGTGCTCTATTGTAATAGCTCCATTTATGTACGCATCTTCGCTCTGCCTGGTCGGACATACGGGTGCTAAACTCTTAACGAACAGTATAGCGTCTGGGCCCACACGTAATATTGAAACGTTAGTTGAATTATTATTTCAGTGAATGTCCTTACTAAATTTAGTAAGCATTTTTATAAATTTAACTGCCTACAGCTTAATAAGTCATAACAGATACATGGCCCACGAGTTTCAGTTGTGTTATGCTTAATTCAAATACTTGTATGTCCCACTTGAAAACGTATAGTGATAATGTTAAGTACCATAACAGTTTGATGATTATTACTCTATTCCTGCCTTGCAATAGTAATGGGTTGAAGCCACCTTATGTCCAATTTACCAGTGCTCCTCCCTTATTAAGTAGTACTGTGTAATGAACATCAACTTTCCTGCTTTGAACCAAACAGTGTGCGTTAGTGAGAGATACTTTGTTGCCAAGACATTTTAAGCCATTACGTGTGTTGCTCGTGATATCGTTTCGTGTCGAATGGGCAAAACAGATTTCAGTTTGAAGTAAAGTAGTATAAAGCTATCACTTTTTTGATTAACAGTATATTTGCTTGGGATAAGTTTGCCCAATTAGGCTGGTGACCGTTTATTTTTCACTTAATTGCGGTTTACAACTTGGATAACATGAGATGATCCTCGTGGGTGTGGAACATGTCAGAGAGTATAGCATAAAAAACAGAAAACATCTGAATGTAATACTTACTATCCTGATCATTTGTGAGGAAATTGTCAGAAAAGGTGAATACATTACAGTAAACTGCAACTGCTAATATTTTCAGAATTAGTACACTGTCAGAATGAAACATTGTTACGCACTTTTAATAAATTTATCATAGACAAAATACCTTATCTTGACTGTTGAGACTAACTGCTTTCAAAACTGAAATCTGATAGACATTTTTACTTAAACTGGTCTAACAGTCCCTGTTAAGATACCCGCCTATAGAGTAGGAGGAGTTGCCTATCCGAAAATTTTCAAACTATGATTACACCGTGCTTTATCTGAAACCAAGTTTTTAATGGTTTGCTGGCAATTTATTGAAAATGTGTTTTCCTGAATATCGGTCCTCTTCTTGGATCAAAGTGAGTCATTTAGGTCTTTATGGAGATTCTTCTTATTCCTAGTATTGATACTATGCATCGAGGTGTTGGTTGGAAACAGAGATACATTACTTGGAGCAAATTTCGTTAAGGAATAAATACCCTTAGAAGCAGTGGTTAGAATGCAGAGTTCCTTAAAGAGGTTTCTAGATGATGTTCTTGACTTTACACCACTAATAAGTCTTATTACACGCTTTTGCGCGGTTTGATGCGCTTTCCCAGAATATGATTTCGTATGACATAATAGAATGAAAATAACCAAATATTCAAGTTTTTTAGTATTTATATCTCCTACATCTGACATTATTCTGAGTACAAATACAGACCTGCTTAGGCGCTTCAGCAATTCTCTGGTATGCGCTTCCCAATTGAATTAATTATCGTGTTGTAACCCCAGAAATTTAACACTGTCAAACTCTTCGATCTGCATATGTTATACACATGCTGGAAGGAAATCTCTTACAGATTCTGAACTGCATATAGTGGGTATTTTCCAAGTTTAATGACAGTGCATTTGCTTTAAGGGGGGTAAGATTTCTAACGGGCCGACTTGGAGCAGGAGAGGCACCACAGGACATTTTAATTTCCACTGTCTATACTTTTACAAATAAATTCATAAAACTTTGTCAGCATGACCAGGAAGGATTCAGGATTCACACTCATAGCGGTGGGAGTTCAAAAACGTAAAAAAATATTTTTTTTTTTCATGTGAAATTTCATTATTTTTTCGCTTACTATTGTCTGCATTTGTTGCTATAGGTACATTTTTCTTCACAAATAAGAGAGATTCTTTGATGAATTTTGCACAGCACACAAACCATACTTTTGGGTGTATGAAACTCTAGAATTTTCCAAATCTATTAAAAAGTGTGGTAAAAATTGAGATAATTAACTAGAAAATTTGATTTTTTCGGAACATAAAGTTTAAAACGTAACAGCTCATTCATTTTTTCATAAATTAGATAGATTCTATAGTTTCAGACACCTGTAAGTATTGATTGTATACTGTGCAAAATTCATCGAACAGTCTCTCTTACTTATGAAGAAAAGTGTGCCTATAGCAACAAATGCAGTCAATAGTAAGTGAAAAAATGATGAAATTTCACATGTAAAAAAAATTATTTTGTTACATTTTTGAACTTCCACTGCTACGTGTGTAAATCCTGAATCCTTCCTGGTCATGCTGACAAAGTTTTATGAATTTACTTGTAACAGCATAGACAGTTGAAATTAAAATGTTCTGTGTTGCCTCTCCTGCTCCAAGTCGGCCCGTTTGACGTTCTACTCCCCTTAAACACTCTATTAATTTAAGTGAAAATTGATTAGCAGCTATTTCTAAATCTGTACTTGACTCGTTATTCATTGCAATGTTTCTATCATCTGAAAACCAAACAGCTTTAGCACCTGGTAATGTAACAGACGAGAGGTTATTAATGTACACATGAAAAATCAAAATTAAATTGTTGCAAAAGTGTTTCACGAAGTTAGCTGACGAAATCTAATACGGAATGCGAATATAGCGCGACAACAACATGTGTAAGTATCTGTAGTGTATTTCTTCGCTGACAGCTACAAATAGGTCAAGTACCATTAACATTCTTGTCGCTTAAGAGCTATGAGATCAAGCTATCCAGTTTTGTTCAAAATGGTTCAAATGGCTCTGAGCACTATGGGACTCAACTGCCGAGGTCATTAGTCCCCTAGAACTTAGAACTAGTTAAACCTAACTAACCTAAGGACATCACAAACATCCATGCCCGAGGCAGGATTCGAACCTGCGGTTCCAGACTGCAGCGCCTTTAACCGCACGGCCACTTAGGCTGGCTATCCAGTTTTGTTCCAAGAACATAATCTCTAGATCTTCTCTCTCTCTCTCTCTCTCTCTCTCTCTCTCTCTCTCTCTCACACACACACACACACACACACACACACACACACACACACACACACACACACACACAATATAGGAATGAAAATTGCAAAATTGCACACTACGTCATTATTGGGCGCAAGGATGCGCAAGAAATGCTTGTGTACGAGAGTGGCTCAATGAAATCGGTTGTTTGGTCGACAGTACCAACATAATGTTCTCTTTGTTCATCCAGGTTAAATACTTCCTGTATGTCCGCCCCCGGAAACTGAATGGTCAGCGCCACAGACTGTAAATCCTAAGAGCCCGAATTTGATTCCCGGCTGGGTCGGAGATTTTCTGCGCCAAGGGACTTGGTGTTGTGTTGTTCTAATCATCATCATTTCATCCCTATCGACATGCAAGTCACCGAAGTGGCGTCAAGTCGAAAGGCTTGCACCCGGCGAACGGTCTACCCGACGGGAGGCCCTAGTCCCACAACATTTCCAATTTATTTCCTGTATTATTAAGATACAAAATAATTACTAATTTCCTAGATCTCAGATAACTAGTTGATGGTACGTTCACCTGCCTATACCTGTCATGTTAAATTTAAAGAAAAGTTTCTTGCATATCGCATGCACTATAAAGATTATTTGTTTGGAGTACCATAGTCGATATGTTCGACATCTTTTCTCAGATTTTCTTCATTACATTGATAGTTGTGAACAGACAATAATTTATTGCTGGCTAAATTAAATCACCTTTTTCACTAACTTCCGTTGGTACTATTCTTTTATTTTCTGATGTTTTATGACAAAGCTACGATAAAAAGCATATGTATGCTCTACAAGCAGTGTAAAATTAGGAAGCCGAATAGTTTATTCAAAAATATTCCTTGTACAAGGTGATTCAGTTGCATCTACCAGTGGGTTTCATGCAACCCACTAAGACTTTCAAATACTATGGAAAAGATTTTCATGGGATTGTTTCCGCTAGAGGACCCAGCCTTCGGATTATTCAAGAAGAGCTTACAAAACTGGGATTGAAACTATTTTTTCTTGATTAACTCGATAATCGTGGCCTCCGGAGAAAACCGGTACCAGTGCAAAATTTAACTACATTAAATTTCCTATATAAAGGTCGCGTTATTTTTCCTTTCTTTAGGACAAACTGTTTGCTTGTAGCGAGCGGGAAAAAACGTATATCTCGTGCGGAGCCTTTGATGGTGTTGTGGGTTGCATAAAAACCACCAGTAGGGGCAGTTTAATCACCCTGTGTATGGGAGAAAAGCACATTTACATGAAAAGGTGTTCGAAGTCTCAGCAACAGTTTACTGAAATCCTGGACCACAGGGAAGTCTTTCTGAATCACAAGACAACTCTGCATCTATGGTTCTTTTAACAGCCTTCGTCCTTCTTTTCACTTGCCTCTCTTAAGCCTTTTGTTTTCTCCAGGCTTTCTATTCCTATCATTACGTAAGAATTACACACCACGGTTGGAGTATTTTATCGGGCACATGACTACAATATTTCCTTTGTTGTATTTGACAGAACTGAGTGATGAACAGTTCAAATAACCGGCTTGTTGTAACACTCGTGTTTTCTGTCTTATTTTATGGTTGCGAAACATAGACACTCAAAGTCAGAAACAAGCAACGTAATGACGCATTTGGGCTTTGGTGCTTGCGCAGGATACTGCACATAGAACTGATCGAAAGCCAAACTTCTGCGTCCATTGTTATGATATGTAATATCTGCAGGCGCTTTTCTCGTCGTGTCAACGAAAAAGTTCTCCAATTATTTGGCCATATTGGGAGACGAGACGGAGAAAATGTAGGGAAAATAATCATGGAAGGAAAGATCTAGGGCACCAGACCGAATGAGAGAGCAGTCAACAGATGGATATACCAAACCAAAATGAGCTCCAGTCTACCTCTTCAGCAGGCTCCATGAGAAACACGTAACCTGCCTCTATGGCGACGCATAAGTCATGGGTAGTACGCAGAGATAGAGTGAGTGAGCAATGTGATGTGAATGATAATTCTGGTCCTCTAATCCACGAAATTTCCTTGAACCGGACATCGCAGTTGACGACTCGTCATACTCAGGCTTACTGCTGACAGCAGCAGTGTTCTAAATATTTCACCTTTAAATTACTGGGACAGACGTGAATGAGCGCGCTGCACGAGCAGTGGAGAAGATCCTAGACTGTGTGACCGTCACAAGAGATAGTCGTTTTCCTGGATTCTGGACATCTCTTCTTTCTGTATATGCCTTTGCACTGAACTAATAGTACGTGACATGTATACTCAGCACACCAATAAAAAGTGCATTGCAGGGTGTACGTAGCAAGGTGCCGTGTATTAGGGTTTCTAATTGCCTTGCTCGGATACAAGGCGCGGGTAGAAAGGCAGCTTAAATGTATCTGTACGTTCTGCAACTAGTCTAACCCGGTCTTCACTATCCATCCGAGGAGCAACATGCTAAAAGTTGAAAAAGCATATCTAAATTCTTCAGTTAATAGTAGGCCTTGAAACTTCGTCATAAGGTTTCCATTGGATTAATGGCATCTGTCTTAGAGGGTCTGCACATTTAGATTTTGCAACATTTCTGTGACGCTATTCCGTGAGACGAACGTGCCTATAACGCTTCGATCCACCCGTTTTTGAACATCTTCAGTATCCTCCGTTTGTCCTACTTGGTACGACTGCCAAACACTTGGAGATTATGATGGCATGACAAAGTGATCTGTAAACAGTCCACAATCAACAATAAAGATTATTAATTATACCTCGTACTCCACTCCTGAATCGCAAATAATTACTTTTAGGGCCATTTTAGTTTACCTTGGAGTCATGTTCAATAGGTATATTATCTGTGGTACTACTGAACAGTTCGAATCAATTTTTTAAAGAAGAACACGCTGCAACAAACGTGTGTTTTAGGAAATATAGTAAAACATCGTACTTATAAGCTGCTGCTAAATACGCGCGCCATTTCATAGAAATCTCTACTACTTTAAAGTTAAAATCTTCTGGGTTGTTAGGCCGCATCATGTTTCTTCTGAAATGTTCGAAGTTTGGACCCCTCTGCTGGGACCTTCCTAGGGTCTTTTGGTGCCCACTACTGCTAGCAGTAGTGGACACCAAAAGATCCTGAGGAAGATCCAAGCAGAGGGGTCGAAACGTCGAACATTTTAGAAGAAACATGACGCGGCCTAACAACCCAGAAGATTTTAACATCAGTGACAACGCCCACGAAAACCTGCAGATTCTACTACACTAATAAGCGAAAAGAGAAAACGTGTAACTTGCACCATAATGGGGTCCTTGTCTCATTAATTTATCTACTGATGTTGTCTAAGAATGTTTCAGATAATATGCATACAACGTGAGATGAATAATCCACAGAATATACACTTTTTCTTGTCCTTGTAATATTGTTTCTTAATAAATGTAATATAAATTACGAAGCGCTGCTCACTTGATCATTATTCGTGCTGTGGCACTGTGCGCTGCTATTGTAGTATGCTTAGCCACTTTGTGGCTGTTATTTCCGGTGTACTCTGGCTGTGCGAGACACAAGTCCGCGAGCACGTGGAAGACCTTTCCGCCTCTCGCTACGGGCAGTTACTTACTCTTTAAAGACGACATTCCGTTCTTGTTTGGCTTGCTGAAAGTTCAGAGCATCTCCACAGTTTATTTAAAGGAGGCAATGGTTGACTTGTTTCCCCTCGCTACTAGTTGCAGAAGGAAGACAAGATTCTTTACCTCTTAACGTTTACTTTACTAAGTTTACTACATTGTACATGCGAAAGATTTAACTGTAAGAGCATAGGTTTAATTGACGTGTTAGCGATGCGATTATTTACCACAGCGTTTGAAGCAGTAAGGAAAAGAGGGACTTTTAGAAAGAAGTTCAAATGGTTCAAAATGGCGCTGAGCACTATGGGACTTAACAGCTATGGTCATCAGCCCCCTAGAACTTAGAACTAATTAAACCTAACTAACCTAAGGACATCACACAACACCCAGTCATCACGAGGCAGAGAAAATCCCTGACCCCGCCGGGAATCGAACCCGGGCGTGGAAAGCGAGAACGCTACCGCACGACCACGAGCTGCAGACAAAGAAGTGTTGAACTAGAAATGATCTTGGGAAACAGCGTAACACAGTAGTCTGTTCAGACATTTTGAGAATGCAAACAGTTAGTCGTTAAATAAGCTTAAATCTTATCATCACGATTTTAATTTACACAGCTAACTTAACAATTGTATATTTAAAATGCTTAAGTGCAAATCTTAACGATCGTAAAAGTATCATCGTTCACTGTCACAATAAATTATTTATGAAGTTCAATACATTAACAATAAATGAAGTTCCAGTTAGGGAGAAATTAAATTTGATTTTCGTCAGTTCCTTCGCTTGAATGTAATGGCTTGGAAAAATCAGATAATTGAACTTATTCTGGTCGCATTATCAGCCTCCGAATGGTTTCGGAGATAATATATGCCGAAATGAAGGAAGAATGAAGAGAAAATTAATTTTAACGTCAGCTGAACTTCGCTAGGAATGAAACATCTACTCAGACCAAACCGGAAGCAGGAAGGTATCGGCAGCGGGAAATCAGAAACACTTATTCAGGCAATGTCCCCAAATTATTTACGCAGTCAAAGGAGAACGTAAATTAGCATGATTTAACAGGAATCGGAACCATTCTACAATTGAATAACAATACATTGTTCTACAAATACTCCACGTCGTGGTAAGCTGTACTATGCATCTTCCTTGTGCCCTTGAAAGCCGTCAAAGCACAGTGCCATCGTACCATTTTTTTATCCTAGATTACCAAGATGAATAATGTACATCGTTAACTTAGGCTGCACAACGCATACATGATTTAACGCCTTCCGTTTCCGAACGTTTATACTCTATACAGTGCTTTAAATGTACCTCCCTCTTGAATGCATTACTCGTTTTGTTGCAATTATCATAAAAACTATTGCATTTTGTTTCGATATCGTATGATGCAACTGAAAATGATCCATTTCATTATTATTGAAAATGTAGGACAAAACGCGTAACATGGAAGCTTGCTTCTCACCAATACAAATTTGCTCCGTCGGTGACATATACTTGTGAAAGCTGTCATCGTATGCCACGCTCACTTCGTAATTTTGAAGGGGGGTGGGGGTGAGAAAAAATCCAGGTGTGTTGGCAAGACGTGCATTCGTAATGACATGATACATTATAGCTCTTCATATAACCACTACAGTTCATCCACAAGCCATTTGAAATTTTGTTTCTTTTTAGTTTCTTAGCAAACGGTTCCAAGCACTCTTCAAGAGATCGCGTACTGTTTCATCTTGCGCTGTATCATTATTTCAGAGTGGGCATAATCAGTGGATGAAAGGATATTCGCTGATGACATTAATACCTTCAGAGAAAGGGGGAAGAGTTGCAGGTTCTGATGAAAAAAATGAAGAGTCTAATAAACACCGAATATGGACTGGCTTGTGAAGGTAAACAACTGAAAGACGGTGGTAATGAGTAAGAGAAATGAAAATACCGACCAAAGCAGAGGATCAAGAAAATGATGAAATGAAGCGGCTTTGCTTCATCTGAAGCAAGGTAACGCATGACTGATGAAACAACCACGATGGGAGCTACAAGAAGAAGCAGGATGATAGGACACATGTAAGACGTAACAAACTGACTTCATAGTACTGTAGGGAGCCGGCAAGGGAGAAAACAACACCTTCAAGAGTTCGTGTTGCATGAGTAACATCAAGTGCCCTACGTAGCATCGAAAAATGATCATAATCTGTTTTCTGTGTTTCATGAAATGTCAGAATCAAGAGTTCGCGAACAAGTTGTGAATAGTAAGTGGCCTCCCACCATGTTAGATCTCGTTCGTGAACAGAGATTATCTCACAACAACATGTGGAGAATTTGTCTCAGTAACACAGAAGATGCTGGTGTAGAGCAGGAAGTATAATACAAGTCGTTGAGTATGCAGACCCACAAGTTTACTGAAAATATACAGTACATCCTTTTACAGCTTTCCAGTTCGCTCAAGATTTATTGTTTCAGCAGTGCATATGGAATATATGAAATGATTACATCTACAGATCAATAACTCAAGCGGTTCTGAATTACTAGGTATCGACTCATTCTGAAACACCCGTGTTAATACGTGGTATAGCTTCCACGGGAGGTAGAGCAAGCACTGGCACTGGTATCCAGAGGATCATACGGATGGCGAACGTTATGCCACGTCTGCCCAAACTGTTCATATAGCTCTGAAGGAGTTGTTGGTTGACGAGACGCACGAGTCACTTCTCACCCCATCATATCACACACGTGCTCTATTGGAGACAAGCCCAGAGATCGTGTTGGTCACAGAAGTTGCTGCACGTCTTGCAGAGCACTTTGATTTTCACGAGCAGTATGAGTTGAGCATTATGCTGTTGTAACAACACATCGCCTTCCTATTGCAAGAAGGGCAAAAGAACGGGTCTGAAAACATCTGGGTGTACCGGGCACTGGTTAGCATCCACTCCAGAAACACCAAAAGTGAACGAGAGTAGTAGCTCATCGCAATCCAGACGATAAGGCCTCGGGTGGGACCAGTGTGTCTTGGATGAAAGCACTCTACGAGACAGCGCTCACCAGGTCTGAGTCGTACGCACAAACGAGCGTCATCTGCTTTCATCGCTGAAGATCACGGCATACCATTCCATCTTCCAAGTGATCCTCTGGCGCCAGCAGTTGAGCCATGCACATCGATGCTGCGGCGTGAGTGAAAACGGGCTAGAGGTGTGCGTGACCGTAGCCCCACTGGTAATAACATTTTCTTATCAGTATTGAGGTAGCTGCGCGACCTGTATCTGCTGAGCTTACAATACGACGATCCCGGCGGGCGTCTGTGCTGCGTGAACGTCCAGAACCTCGTCTAAGGGTTCTAGAATGTTCAAGTGACTACTGACACCAACATCGCTAAACAACTGACGCAGCAATTCCAGCGTGTGTGGCTGCTCTCCGGAAGGAGCATCCCGCCACTCGGAAGGCCACACTCTGACCGCATTCAAATACGCTCAGTTGGCTGAAAGAAGCGCAAGTGCGTGTCCGTGGCGTGGTTGCCTGCTTCCTTCCCACGTTTGCACCACATTGAGCCGTCTCACTTTGAGCATTCCTATTAAAATGTTGGCATAGATGGCGCTCTGGTAGCTATACCACTAGCTATCCTCTGGCGGACGACATTGAAACCATTACCAGTACATCTAATGTCCCACAGGTGGCATATTTCGTTATCGGATCAAAATCGGCGTCGTCTTTACGGGTGTACTATTTTTACCGGCAATTCAAAAGTGTGGCGTGTGGTGTGTGGGCTTCAATGGCCCATTGTGACTATTGAATGTCTCTGGTGAAACACGATCCGTAGGGGGAAAGTACACTGACGATCCGAAACGTTATTACCGTTGCCCACGGGGAGATTGAACGCTGTCTGTTGATGTTGAGGGTTAATCCAGTATATAAGCTGAGTAAATACGAATCGTTATAGCAGGGATACGGACTACAAATGTGGAAATGCACTGACATAATCGACTTTCACAAATCGCAGGTTACTATAGACTGGCGGCTCCGTGCGTACTACTGCCGCGAGCGTCAATAGAAAGAGATTGAAGGATGGTCAGACCACGGGTAGGCGACAAACTTTGCACGTCAATGCGTAGTGGCATAACGTGAAGGTCGAAGGCTTGGCCGTCCTGAAAAACAGCATAGTCAACGATCTGTGGCAAATCTTAAGACAGACTACAGTACCGATGAACGTAGAAGTGTTTCGGAGAGTACAGTTCGGTATACGTTGTGGATCATAGGGAAAGGCGCCAGCCTAATGTGTTCCCATGTTTATCTAACAACATTGTCAGTTACTACTGCGGTGGGCATAGGATCGTCGAGATTGGACCATGGATTAGCGGAAACGTGTCGTCTTTTCTTCTTAAACTAAGTCAGTATTCGCTTGGCAATACTCGTAACCCATCATATATACAAATGAATGTTCTGCATCGGCTACACGCTGCCGGAGGGGTCTGTATTACGCTACGGGGCACTTTGGACTCTTTGGTAGTAATCAAAGGCACCATAGGACGTGTGGACTACGTAAACATTATTGAGAACAACTTGCATCTCTTCACGCTTGAAGTCCTCTGGTGTCCACGATGGCATTTTTCAGCACTGTAGCTGTCCGTATCACAAAGCCAGGATCATGCTAGCGTGGTTTCAGGACCATGAGAGTGAGCTCTCGTTGATGTGTGAACCAACTGGAACAATCATATAAGGAACGCTATCGCCTGCCAGTTCCGCTCCCACAAACCATCGGCTCGTAATCTAGGGCAGTTCCGTGAACGGTGCGTAGACATTTGCTGCCATATACCTCCAGGAACCTACCAAGGACTTGTCCGGTCCATGACCCACAGAATTGCTGCTTTATTAGCGTTCCACAGGGGAACTAACAAGCAGGTAGTCGTAATATTTTGGCTCATCAGTGTATGTACGCAGGAGAGCAGGGGTCTAGCATTTATCACTATGTGCTCAACACGATACAAGGACAGAACCCATCAGTAGTTATGCTTAGTATTAAGTATGAATGGTAGTCGTACCCTGCAAGCAGAATTAGAAATGTTGATTTTAATTAGACAGTTTGATGGGAGAAAGAGAGAGTGAGAGTTGAATCAAGGTAACAAGTAATAGGTAAAAGGAGAAAACGTTAGAAATCACAATTCATATTCCGCTTAGGAATCAGTTTGTCTTGTTATCTGAAATAGAAGAAGAGTCTTAACCAGTTTTTGAGCAAAGTAAAATACAGCAGCCACATTAAGCCTTTGTAATAAAATGGCACACCTGCAGCCATCCTTTCGATATTATTTATTGTTTAACCACCAGTTTCGGTGATTCAGAAGATAATTCTCCAAACCCTAACTTACGCATTCCATCAGTGGCCAATATATAAGAACTCGTTTCCGTAGACTACTGAAACAGCGACGCTGTATCTGCAAGCATTATCTAGTTGGTCCTGTAAACCACTGTACCTGCAATGCTGTATGTGCAACCATCAACTGGCTGGTAGTTGATGGTTTCAGGCACAGCTTCCGCTCTATAGAAGTCCGTGGAAACCAGTTCTTAAATGTTGGGCACTGATGGGATCGTGCATACGATTGGACTTCAGTTAGCGCCTGAAGATGGTGCATTGAACCACCGCACCTAGTAGCTATACAGTGATAACATCGAAAGAATTTCTTCATTAGGCGACAGTACGGGACTGCATCGAAAGAGTTCCGGAAGCCAAGGGACGCAGTGTCGTCCTTAGCTCCAGTGTCGACTGTTTTCCGGGAATTCTGGACAAACAGGACGAGCGAACTAGATTTCACACGATCGTTGTTTGCGGAATCTATGTTGATTGCTACCAACGACACTTTCGGCATCTTGTATCGTCAGCATGCGCAACAACAGCCCATTTTGCGAGCCACTGTGCCCGGATTGTATGGAATACGGCTATCTCACTTGAGTGATAAGATTCTTGAGTACAGTGAAAGGGTACAGCGGCGCCTGCTCCTCCTTCAGCGTATCGACTCTCCGTCCCGCCCAGATCGATTCTCGGCGCAGTGCGTGTCCGGTGCGTCCTCCTTTACTACCTCATTAGCTGACTGTCGCCTCGCATCTACCCCTGCCTCCCTCTCACTCCCTCTCGCCCCCACTCTTCCCCTTTCTCCGGACAGTGCGAAGAGGGTGGGGGTAGGGCGACAGAGCGGGATGCGGCGGGAGGTTTTATTGCCAATTAAAAGAGACGCCGCTACAGCGGGTGGCGGTCCGGAGCCCGGCCGAGTCGGCGTCGGCGCGTGTTGTGTTGACTCTGCAGATATCGCACGGCCCAGAGGAAAGAATAAGGCGACTGCGCGCGACTTTTAATTGGCTGCGCGTCTCGCAGCGTCTTGTTTGCGTCCCCCGTGCTATAAATACCTCCTCCCTGCAGCATCAGAGCTGCAACATAGATATCTGACAATTTTGTTTCTTCACAAGCATTGTAAAACGCCCTGCGCTGGTTAGAACATAAAGGACCTCGTTACTGCGATGCTTTCCACCAACAAAAGAGTAAGGCACACAGGAACATACGACGGACACAGTTTATATAGTTTCTACACATCCACAATAACTCGTTAGCGAAAAGTTTCTGGAGAGCTCTGACACCTTGTTAAAAGCCGAAACCTGCTGTTCTGAGACCGCATCGCAATTGTACGTGAGGTTTCGTGACAGACAGAGAGATGAATCAGGCATGAGTTGATGTAGCATTTACATTTACAAACTTGCTCAACAGCAGTCTGTATCAGTTCGCGCGAACCCTTACATCTGTATTCGAGAAACCCTTATTGTTCCCCACATCCATAGCTTCTCCAAAATACGTAAATAACATTATAAATACAACGGAAAATCTTGCTTGAGACTTGCGACCATGTTCAACTATATGAAAACTATAATCAATGATGGTAGGTCACAAATAACAGTCAACAGATGTTAGTTGAACTTCTTTATTACATCGTTAAACGAAACAAATCTTATTAAATTTGATCTTCTTTTGGCTGGTCTTGTTAACCCACTTGCCCAGCTGTGGCAGCATCCGGGTAAGCTCTTTATAATACTAGCGTATGAACCTTGGGAATGTGACCATTGGATCTGTCAGCTGGAAATATGGAAGCGCTACATCGGTAACGGAGAGGAGACTCAGAAGAATTGACGAAGATATTAGCCAGAAGAACAGATATCAAATAAGAAATTGCTTCAGGCATAATTACGTAACTGCAGGACAACCAGAATGGAAGTGTGATGTGGCGTCATATGTATAGTTCTTTCTCTTGATATGAAGTACCTTTGACTCTCGAATAGTATAATCCATTTTTTAACCAAATTTGGGCCCCAGCACAAGCCTCTTAACAAAATAGGACGTCTCAACAGAAACCTTGACCGAGGAGAAATTGTTGTTTGGCACTTTCACTTCACCGAATACGAAAAAGTTGAAATTGGGGTGAAACAATGTGCATAGTTCTGGATGAGTCACTATGAACCAAAACGAAATAACCAAGAAACTATTCAGAAGAGAATTGGAGAACGGAAAGTCAGAAGAACGTCTGATTCACCTTACAGATGTAGTTATATAAATTAGTATAATGAAAACTCATGCCGAGGACATGTGTTGAGCTGTTGTGCTTTAGGGAGTAGCAGGAGTTATAACTTAATTAGAATGCGGACGCCGTGACCGATTGCCACGACCGCTGCTTTGTAGTGACCAACAACAAAACCAGAAGACTGGGTGGATGTTCGCCTTGGTCTAGTCAGCGTTCTCCTGGAAGTCATGGAGGCAATCTCATGGCCAAATTACTTACATCTCCGACGGATGCGTAAATTGGGACTATTAAAATGTAAAAGAAGTGCAAAGCCATTGCAAGTTCGTGGAAGTTTTTAAGGAAATGCAGAATGACGAAATGTCAGCGGGGGACTGTTCAAGCTTTTGGACGCTCTGTAATGGTGTGGGGCGTGTGCAGTTGGAGTACTGCAGGACCCCCGATGTGTCTAGATACGACACTGATAAGTGACACTTATGGAAGTATCCTGTCTGATCACCTCCATCCATTCATGTCGATTGTGCATTCCGACGGAGTTGGGTAATTCCAGGCGGACAATGCGACACCCCACACTTCCATAACTGCTACACAGTGGTTCCAAGAACACACTTCTGAGTATAAACACTTACGCTGCCCACCAAACTCCCCAGAAATATCGTAGTCTTACGGACTTACGGACAGCCCTGCGGGATTCATGGTGTCATTTCCCTCCAATACTACTTCAGGCATCAGTCGAGTCCATGCCACGTCGTGTAGCGGCACTTCTGCGTGCTCGCGTGGGCCCTACACTTTCTTTGTCTCTTCAGTTTATAGTCCAGTCTTTTCCAAAGCTGGAGTACTGTCTTTACCAGTGGGCAAAAACTGTACAACAGTGTGATGCACGTAACATGATGTTTTTACGTTCCTGGATCTAAGCTTTCTGGCTGCCTCCGGTGACACTTTTCCTAAGTATTGAAATGCGCATCATTTATTGAATTGTTGAGGTACTGTATCAAAGATGGGGAAAAGGGGAGATTACACCTGTTCTTTCTGATTTCTGTGCATAATGGAGTCCACAAAGGTAGGAGAACAGCCATTGTTTGATCATGTTTGTTTGATTCCTTTTCATTCTGTTTGGATGTTACCTTCACTCACTGAGATGGACATCAGGCGATGCACCATGGAATCAAAGGGAATATGTTTATGGGTCAGTGGGTGTTGAGAATTGGCCAGTATTATTATATCTATGGCGGTAGGTTTCCTATAAATTTTGAAAGTATGAGTATGATCACTGATGTCTATGGTTAGATATAAATTGTTTATTCAGTTACCCCCAAACCCCAATGTGAATTTTATGCTGTTGTTGTGACTCGAACTTAGTTGCTTGACCAATTATTGAAGTTGTCTGGTAGCAAGTGTCCATAAGCATAACACATCATCAATGTATCTAAACCAGCGTCCATCCTTGGATGAGGGTGGATTATTTTCTAGAAACTTTTTCGCCGCGCTGGGTAGCCGGGTGGTTTGAGGCGCAATGACAAGGATTGCGCGGCCTCTCCCGCCGGAGGTTCGAGTCTTCCCTCGGGCATGTATGTGTGTGTTGTTCTTAGCATAAGTCAGTTTAAGTAGTGTGTAAGTCTAGGGACCGATGACCTCTACAGTTAGGTCTCTTAGGAATACACACCCAAACTATGTTTCGAAACTATCCATGAAGATATCAGCAAGGAGTGGACTGAAAGTATATCCTATAGCTAGACAATCCACTTGTTTGTGTACCCTGTCTCTGAAAAGGAAATAATTTCGTGTCAGAGAAGTTTCTGTAACTAGCCTTGTGTCACATGTTACAACAGGGTTAACTCCTGATTCATCTAGTAAGTCTGTGAGAATTTTTAGGCACTCCTGAACACGTATATTAATGGTTCAAATGGCTCTGAGCACTATGGGACTTAACAGTTGTGGTCATCAGTCCCCTAGAACTTAGAACTACTTAAACCTAACTAACCTAAGGACGTCACACACATCCATGCCCGAGGCAGGATTCGAACCTGCGACCGTAGCAGTCGCACGGTTCCGGACTGCGCGCCTAGAACCGCGAGACCACCACGGCCGGCACGTATATTAATGAATAAGTTGTTAACATGAAAAGAAACCAGTTTGGCACTAAGGGGATTTGTATTTCTGTTAACTTGTTCATTTAGTCAGCTGAATTAAGGATACCATGACAAGGGTTGAACTTGCTTCTCATCTCGATCAGGTCATTTAGATCTCTTTCTAATTTGGAATATGGAGCTGAGAATGGATGACACCACAGGATGACCTGAGATGGTGTCCTAATGGAGTTCATGTCCGCCATAAGGTCTGGGAGCAATAGGATTCTTGTTAGTGAGGAGGTAGGCATCAGAGTCAGAAATTATACTTTTACACCGTTTGATAAAAAATTTAATTTAATCATTATAGGATAGAATCTGCAGTAGGTGACACTAAGCATCCTTGTAGCCCATGGACTGGAAATATCTAACCTGGTTTCTAGTGTCCCACAAGCTAAAGAGTAACACATATTAATCATTTTATGGAATAAAATGTTTGAAATTAATGTTAAAGTAATCCGATCGCACAAAGGAAATGCAGTTGTCTTCATGAACAAATGTGATCATGTTAACAAAGTGGAAGGTTTCAAAATGCCACCAACTTCTAACAGATACGGAGAGACCCAACACAGTCTTACAATGATAAAATTAGAAGCGTTATCAAACGATGTAAACGTATAATACCAGACTCTGATGCCTACCTCCTTACCAACATGACTTCTAGAACTCCCAGGCCTTATGGCCGTGCTAAACTCGGTGAAGACGATATCCCAATCCGCGCTCTGCGGTCTTCATTCTCAGCTCCATATTACAAATTAGCCAGAGAGTTAAATGACCTGATAAAATCGGAACCAAAGTCAAATCTTGTCGTCGTACCCTTAATTCAGTTGACTTATGGAACAAGTTAATATTGCGCCACATGTTTTGTCTTAATTATATAATCTTATACAGCGCTTACACTGGATGAATCCCACCTGTTGTATTCCTAATTGTAACCTTAACGTTTCTCATCTATGGAAATGGAAATAATCTGTACATGCATTAGTTTAAAATCTGTGATCCAACAGCACCACATTATCTTTGTACGTGATGATGGCATAACAGCCGGTTCGTGAAACAAATAATAAGCCCTGTAGAATATTACACCAGCGTCGTCTTTCATTCATAATTCCGTACTTGGTTGTCTTGTCACTTATTTGTTATTTTCTGTGACAGTATTTCCAAAACTCTGGACACCTTCCACCTCCAGTTAGAGAAGATCACAAACTCGGATGGCTTGCTGCCATTTCCGTGATTCAGCTGTCGGCTGTACCAGCGTGACATACACTGTGGCAATAATAAACTTTCGCTACTTGAGAGGACCTCCAAGATAAACGACTGATGATGTGGGCCATGAAAGACTGTGGAACCGTTTGTGAGGACATGCGGAGGAACAATAACGAATAAATCGTTGAAGTAAACACATTTCAATTTAAACGTTAGATGTTAACATTAGTTAATTGCGTTCCATGTTTACGTTGCTCAATGTGACGACCATCTGCATCCACTATAGCGTGGAATCATACTAGAGATATAATTTTGCGATTGTTCACTGCAATTTTCGAACGCTGGACCGTGGAATGTTGAGCTGTCGTGATACAGCTCGTGCAGTGTTTGAAGATCACAAATTGCGTCCAGCATTCTCAGCCATGGCTGCAGTAACTTGTTAAACAATTTGTGGCGAAATTGGCCGTCGGCCTTTCCCAGGAGGAATTCCTAAACCACCAGTTAATTCTTTATCCCCAGTGCTGAAAAAGGTCCTCTCCGTATTCCATTGATGCGTCGATACTCAAGAAAAGCAGCAGAACTATATATGGCGTTTTGCCAAATCAGATTTACGATTTAAGACCTGCTCAGCTTGTCCAGACCCATGCTGAGTGTCGACGACTGTAATGCTCACTGATGCTCGTGGTTCAGCCCTACATCGTTGTGCCAGTACCGGTGCCTAACGGCAAATCGTAAAACTAACACTGCCAACAACGCCAATCCAGCACCACACGGTAAATAGTTTCCAGTCTACACTGGCTCATATAGTGAAGCTTGAATTGTAACCACCCTGTACATATAATCTCCTGTCCGTAAATGTAATTGCGAGTGAAAACTCAGTTTCCCCTGGTGGTGTTTAAGCTGTCAAATCTGCTTCCGATTCAGCGGCTTCTCAAGCGTGTGTTTGCATAAATGAAACTGGACCTTATGGCAATTACACTTAATAAATTAATCAAACTGGACAGCCGTGACCCCTGCTCCCCGAGAATAGTTAATGAGCACTAAACGGAGTGCCATTAATTCTAATATATTTTTGAGAAATTTTTGCGTAGTGGTCCCATAAGTCTATCAAAAAATGTTTATTTGCTGTCCATTTGCAAGCAAATTGTGCCATACTCCCTTTGAGGATGTCTCTCGTATGTTAACTTTTCATCTGTGTACTCTGCTTGGCTTAGTCCCTAGGATATTAGCCACTGTCGATTTCACAAAAATCCTGTGGTAACAGCTTCCTCTCATATACCGGTTCTGAAAACTTGATTCACGTATTTACAGCAATAACAATGCGAAGAGCAACGGCCTATTACAATTGTTATTGTCAGTATTAAACCTAAATGTGTGGCTAAAGAGTAACTTTGGATCCGTTTCTCACGATCAGTCTCCCGCTGTTGTTCCTTGATTAAGTTACGAAGTCATTTTCCAGCAACCTTCATTTCATCTACATTAGTTACTAGATGTTTTAATGGTAACTCTAACGGTATATTGCATGCGTTTAATTTTTCTCATAAACGTTCACTACAATCAGTTTTTATATTTATTTTAGAAAGAAGCTGTTCACGGTCATGCAGTGCTGTGGCTCAGTCGGTTTAAAAGGAAGAGAAAGCAAAGACAAAGCACATATTTCTAATACACTGCCAGAAAAAAATTAGTACTCCAGGAAATACGGTGTCAGTTATGGTCCGATAATGGCATAGGCTGTCTGGGGGACAGTAGATGTACTGCTAATGGTTTGAACGTCGCCAGTCACCAAACAGCTCGGCGACATGGGTACCAGAGCATCATCTGTGTTTGTCATTTAATAGGGAATGCTCATAGCCAGAAGTCTCAGTGTCCTGCAGACGTGTTTCTTCCAGCCAACTGAGCGAGTCTGGAAGGTGTCAAACTGTGGCATTTCAACTGGTGGAACGATCCATTCGTAGAATTGTCTCACAAGTTAGTCATACTACGTCAGCTCTGCAACGATGTTAGTATCAGTGGTCAATTCCAACAGGTCAGTGCGACCCCCCCAAACGTCAGATTTGGTACCGAGTGGCTCTCGGAACTCTCTTTTGAATTTAAAGACTTCCACTGCCCACCAAACTTCCCAGATCTCAAATTACTACCGAGCGAGGTGGCGCAGTGGTTAGACACTGGACTCGCATTCGGGAGGACGACGGTTCAATCCCGCGTCCGGCCATCCTGATTTCGGTTTTCCGTGATTTCCCTAAATCGCTCCAGGCAAATGCCGGGATGGTTCCTCTGAAAGGGCACGGCCGACTTCCTTCCCCATCCTCCCCTAATTCGATGAGGCCGATGACCACGCTGTCTGGTCTCTTTCCCCAACCAACCCTTCCAACCATTCTCAAATTACTGAGCGTAACTGGGATGCCTTGCAGTGTGCTGCTCAGAAGAGATCTCCACCCCTTCTTACTCTTACGAATTTGTGGAGAGCCCTGCAGGAGTCACAGTGTCACTTCCCTCCAGCATTACTTGACACATCAGTCGAGTCCATGCCAGATTGTGTTGCGGGCAGGTGTACCAGTTTTTCGGCTCTTCAGTGTATAAATGGTACACATTGCTAGCAAACGTTTCATAGTCCTCCTTCAAAATCTTAAGCCTCCAAAAGTTCTTCACCAACTCCCTTGAAATTTTTCCAAAACGTTCCATCCAAAGATTTGCGTGTTTTTATATACATGATTTAAAATTTGGAACTAACGAACACTAGTTTTTCGCTGCTAATCCACTTTATATATTACACGCATCAAAAAAAGTTTAGCATCACCCCGGTTCCCAGAACTCCTGAAAACAGACGTTCGCCGTGGTTACTGTATCACAGACACAGTTCCTTTGATTGTTCATAGATGTCACTAAACCCGCCCAAAGATGTAAACAACCAAGCATGAGCAGCGCCTATTAGACAGAGGGGGTCCGACAGCCGATCAGTTCCAGTCATTCCACCAGGATGGAGGTACACGGCTCGTCTTGTCTGTAGTTCGACCATGCCTAGACGATCAATACCGCGGTTCTATAGCGTCCGCATTGCTACTTTGTGCAAGGAAGGGCACTCAACAAGTGTCTAGGCGTCTCGAAGTGAACCAAAACGATGTTGTTCGGACATGGAGGAGATCAAGAGTGGCAGGAACAGTCGACGACATGCCTCGCACAGGCCGCCGAAGGGCTACTACTGCAGTGGATGACCGCTACCTACGGATTATGGCTCGGAGGAACCCTGACAGCAGCGCCACCATGTTGAATAATGCTTTTTGTGTAGCCACGGTAGCCGGCCGCGGATGTCTAGCGGTTAAGGCGCTCAGTCAGGAACCGCACGACTGCTACGGTCGCAGGTTCGAATCCTGCCTCGGGCATGGGTGTGTGATGTCCTTAGGTTAGTTAGGTTTAAGTAGTTCTAAGTTCTAGGGGACTGATGACCACAGATGTTAAGTCCCATAGTGCTCAGAGCCATTTGAACCATTTTGTAGCCACGGTACGTCGTGTTACTACTCAGACTATACGCTATAGGCTGCATGATGCGAAACGTCACTCCCGACGTCCATGGCGAGGTCCATCTTTGCAACTACGACACCATGCAGCGCGGTACAAATGGACCCAACAACATACCGAATGGACCGCTCAGGATTGGCATCACTTTCTCTTCACCAATGAGTGTCGCATATGCCTTCAACCAGACAATCGCCGGAGACGTGTTTGGAGGCAACCCGGTCAGGCTGAATGCCTTAGACACACTGTCCAGCGAGTGCAGCAAGGCGGAGGTTCCCTACTGTTTTGGGGTGGCATTGTGTAGGGTTGACGTATGCCGTTGGTGGTCATGGAAGGTGCCGTAACGGCTGTAAGATATTTGAATGACATCCTCCGACCGATAGTGCAACCATATCGTCAGCATATTGGCAAGGCATTCGTCTCCATGGACGACAGTAGGCGCCCCTATCGTGCATATCTTGTGAATGACTTCCTGCAGGATAACGACATCGCTCGATCAGAGTGACCAGCATGCTCCCCAAACCTGAACCCTATCGAACATGCCTGGGAAGATGGAAAAGGGCTGTTTATGGTCGACGTGACACACCAACCACTCTGAGGGATCTAGCCGACGAGGAGTGGGACAATCTGGACCAACAGCGCCGTGATGAACTTGTGGATAGTATGCTACGACGAATAAAGGTATGCATCTGTGCAAGAGAAAGTGCTACTGGGTAATAGAGGTACCGGTGTGTACAATAATCTGGACCACCTTCTCTGAAGGTCTCGCTGTATGGTAGTACAACATGCAATGAGTGGTTTTCATGAGAAATAAAAAGGGCGGAAATGATGTTTAAGTTGAGCTCTATTCCAACTTTCTATACAGGTTTCAGAACTCTCGGAACAGAGGTGATGAAAAACTTTTTTTTATTGTGTTTATATACGTTATAATGCTCTTGTACGGTACAGAAAGACATGCATGTTCGGAAGCAACATTGTGAAAAATTTCAAAACAAGCACTGAAATACTTCTGGAGACGTATGATCATGAACAAACAAGCATTTGCATTTTTGATTACATAGATAATGTCTTTTCTAAATGAAATGGCTCTGAGCACTATGGGACTTAACATCTGTGGTCATCAGTCCCCTAAAACTTAGAACTACTTAAACCTAACTAACCTAAGGACATCACACACATCCATACCCGAGGCAGGATTCGAACCTGCGACCGTAGCGATCGCGTGGTTCCAGACTGTAGCGCCTAGAACCTCTCGGCCACTCCGGCCGGCTGTCTTTGCTAGTGACATTGTTTTGTATTACTTTATTCGACTGTTCGACTGGATGTAGTACTGAGTTGCACGGCACTTGCCACTCCAATGAAATGTTAATAAGCCTAATGCTTTGAATATGATGTCTCATGGTTGATGAACATCGCATACAAGTGTCACTCTTTCGTCTGTGAGAATGACGTACAACCACTGAGCACTCGTTAAGTGCACCGATAAATTGTTAGGTAATGTTGTAACCTACTGGCGCAATCCATCGAAATGACGTGACTTCATAACTATGCTATCTCACATTATTTGAGTTCATACACTGACAACATTACGAAAGTTTGTTTCCTTATGTTTTTCCTCTGATTAATCCCCTTAAACCCTAGTTGTTCTGCTGAAAACCTTTCATACAACTAGTTGGATCTGTCTAATACTAGTTAATCTTTCTCTAGTTTAATGTATACATGCGTTTCATTTTCATTGTCAATCTTTGTTGGTGAAGGGAGTGTTTTATACCTATTAATTTCGTTCCTTTTAGTCAACCGGATAATAATTGCTAAACCAGCTACATTATCTCCTGTGATTACATCTAGGTACATAATTATCAAGAGTGCATAAACATATGTTTCCAGTACCACTATGTCGTGCAGTGTTGAACAGGAATATGATACCCACAAATCCCAGTCGCAGTTGTCTTCGTATATAAAATGTCTCGAATATTCTACCAATGTCTTGTGAGTCCTTTATAGAGCTCCCATTACCTCTGGATGAGAAGCTATCGTTTGTTTCTTCTTTACCCGTAGTAGCTTGCATGCATTGTTACATACGGCACTCAAAAGAATTCGACCTTTTGTCGTTTAGTAATGCCGACAGAACCCCTCACATCACCACAATATATGCCATAAAAAGCATTTCTACACTGTCTCGGCATCTTGGCGTTCGATCGGCACCGTTATTGTGACCTTGGTTAAATCGTCTTGGAATGCCAGTCTATATCTGTTTCCCGTTACCACATGATCTAGCGAACCACCTGCGTTCATACACCTCTCGAATACTGTATTTATCATGTGCGAAACTACTAACGGCATTTTCATTTTATTTTTCTTCAATTTGTTCCTCTGATACTTGTCACATGTCATTACACATAATTACACGTCATTTTTTACGCCTTTTCGTTTTGTATAGTTCCTTATGCATTCCAGTGTTCTGTGGATCCCCTGATGTCCACCTTGTCGATTCATAATCTATGTTTTCTTCTACACTACTTTCTTCATTCTCAGCATCTTTCCTCATTCTTCAGAAATTACGTGAGGCTCCACACGTGAGGACTTTTTGTGGATATAAGTGTGACAAGATACCTCATACTCAAATTTTGCATTGAAATCTTTCTATGTAGTGTTATTCATACTGTAGGAAACAATGCAAGTACCACACCTTTATTATTTAGTTCATTGGCTTGTACAAAGATGGCACCGGGAATATGTCCATGAGACTTTCCATGGATACTGAAACAAATACCATATCCACAGATTGCTAGCGTAGAAGCCTTCAACACATTCTGTTCTTTGTGTTTTACCCATGAACATATACACTCACGTGCTTCAGTTCGTTATTTATCAGGTTAATACATCAACAAGGGCCTAAATACAGAAGGAAGAAAGAGGCTGCTAGGAAAGACTTGACAGTTCATGGAATGTCTTACACTACATCAACAGAGATTAGAAAAGATACAGCAAAAATTCCAATACGGTCGTCTTTATTAGCTCAAAATACGTTTTGTTTACCATATTTCCTGATGTTGTTATTATAAATTTGCATATGTAGTAATAATGTAAAATGTATATGAATATTTTATGTGATGTTTACATGTATATATTATTTTATTGCAGACAACATCTAAAGCAAGTACAAATATACTGTGATCGCGAATAAAGTTAAAGAAGTGCTGCTTCTAGACTCTCTTGATATGGGTGAACCAGTAGATCTGTACAACAGCACATCCAGTCTCAAGCTGACCACGTCTCTTTAATTAAAAAGTGAATAATTCCAAGAAAATTCTAGTTAAGAATACCTGCAGTGAAACTAAGGAACGGAATGCTTTTTCCATCTTCAAGAAAGATCATGCAATGCAAAATGTGACACATCTGGAGGGTAGTCTTCAGTTAAAAAGATCTTCTGTCTATGTTTCCTTAAATCGATGAGAAATACCACATGTTTTACGAAAACATTTGTCAGTTAGGTAGTTGAATTAGACAGAAAACTTGAATTAAATGGCAAAACACTTAACCTTTTGTTTTTCTGTATCCATTATTTTGAAAGTTTTCATTTTTAGCTCTAAGTATATTTGTGTTTATGATCCAATAAAGCCATTATTAATGAGAAAAAAAACATTACATAATAGTTCATATGTTTTATTTATTCCATGAAAAAAATGCATTACACCATTTCCCACAAACATTCTTCAGTTTCTTCTGAGCTGTTTTCCTCATTAGACCATGTCCTGCTTAATGTATCCACATTTAAATTCAGCTTGCCTGGCTTGTACACACTCTCAAAAGAGTGTTCTTCCACTTTTAATCTCCATTTCACCATTAGTGAGAACGAATCTATGTTACAAAATCCCATGTTTCTGCCTTGTGATGAGTCACTGTTGTAAACTGTGTTCCGCAGACATACCGCCTACATTTTTTGATGGCTCACACTATTGCCAAACATTCTAATTCGGTCATTGAATAATTCTTCTCAGTAAACAGTAAATCAGCACCTATTTTGTGTTCTGAGAGAACCGCTTCCAGAGCGTCCCTACTGGCATCTGCTAGTTGTCATGAATGGTTTCTTAAAATCCAGATAGCTTAATATGGAAGGGTTCATCAACATCTCTTTCAGCTCATCAAATTCTGCTTGCTGCTGACTTGCCCACTCGTATGGTACTTTGGGCTTCAACAGCTAGTTTACTGGGCTGGCAGTTTAATTAAATTTTGTAATGGAGGGATAGTAATGGCAGGTATTGCATTGTTGTTGTTGTGGTCTTCAGTCCTGAGACTGGTTTGATGCAGCTCTCCATGCTAATCTATCCTGTGCAAGCTTCTTCATCTCCCAGTACTTACTGCAACCTACGTCCTTCTGAATCTGCTTAGTGTATTCATCTCTTCGTCTCCCTCTATGATTTTTACCCTCCACACTGCCCTCCAATGCTAAATTTGTGATCCCTTGATGCCTCAGAACATGTCCTACCAACCGGTCCGTTCTTCTTGTCAAGTTGTGCCACAAATTCCTCTTCTCCCCAATTCTATTCAATACCTCCTCATTAGTTATGTGATCTACCCATCTAATCTTCAGCATTCTTCTGTAGCACCACGTTTCGAAAGCTTCTATTCTCTTCTTGTCCCAACTATTTATCGTCCATGTTTCGCTTCCACACATGGCTACACTCCATACAAATACTTTCAGAAACGACTTCCTGACACTTAAATCTATACTCGATGTTAACAAGTTTCTCTTCTTCAGAAACGCTTTTCTTGCCATAGCCAGTCTACAGTTCATGTCCTCTCTACTTCGACCATCATCAGTTAGCAAAACTCCTTTACCACTTTAAGTATCTCATTACCTAACCTAATTCCCTCATCATCACCCGACTTAATTCGTCTACATTCCATTATCCTCGTTTTGATTTTGTAGATGTTCATCTTATATCCTCCTTTCAAGACACTGTCCATTCCATTCAACTGCTCTTCCAAGTACCTTGCTGTCTCTGACAGAATTACAATGTCATCGGCGACCCTCAAAGTTTTTATTTCTTCTCCGTGGATTTTAATGCCTACTCCGAATTTTTCTTTTGTTTCCTTTAATGCTTGCTTAATATACAGATTGAATAAAATCGGGGAGAGGCTACAGCCCTGTCTCACTCCCTTCCCAACCGCTGCTTCCCTTTCATGTCCCTCGACTCTTATAACTGCCATCTGGTTTCTGCGCAAATTGTAAGTAGCCTTTCGCTATTGCATAGGTAAGCTTTTAGTTCCTTATGGGATTTCATAACTGGAATGTTTTCCATCTTTTCCACATTCCTTTTACCTGGTTCCACTGCTTTATCTGTGTGACATGTCGCATTGTCGTGCTGGTAGATGATATCGTGCCGAGGACAGCAAACTGCACCTAGAAGTGTGACACGGTCGCCATGGATAGAACCATGTTTGTGTTGATCCATTGTTCCATCCAGAATGAGGAGACCACCCAGGGAATGCCACGAATATATTCCCCAGACCAAAACGCATGCAGGGTGTTCGCTTTTAGACGTTTCACGCTGTACATGCAAATGGCCGTCTGTCCGATGGAGCATAAAACGTGTCGCCAATCAGTGGACGTCCAGTAGTGGTATTGGCATGCAAATTCTAGGCTTCGTCGTCGATGAACAGTAGTCTGCATGCCCACTGCGGAGGACCACACATAGCGACGTTCACTGAACTGTCGTTGGTGAGGCTATCTCCGTAGCTCCTTGGTACATCTGGGATGTCAGCTGCTCAGTAGTTGGTCGTATGTTAGCCATTGCACGTCTCCACAGCCGTGGTTCAACGCTGTCATCTGTGGCTCGTGGTGCACCAAAGTTGCCACCGCCCAAGTTTTGGAGAGCTCCATTTTGCAAGCACGGTATACTTTAACTGCAGCAGCACGCCAACAGTTTACAAATTGATCCCTTTGGGAAATGCTTCCACACTTGGTCCGAAAGCAGTGATGACGAAGCAGTGAACACGCCCATTATGACGTCAAACAAATCACCCCTTGTCACAAACTCCCCGGATTTCAACCCAATCGAGAAACTAGTGGCCCCCGTCGATCGGGTTGTTCATGGCATGGATGCTCAATCGAGAAACATAGCGCAGCTGTTCACGGCAGAGAAACAGGCATGGCTCCACATCGCTGTCGGTACTTTCCTGTGCTTGTCAGGATGTGGCTGAGGTGGAAGTGGGGTCTAAAAAAGAACAAGTGTTAATTTTTCAACTCCGCTCGTCAAACTGCCTCCCGTTTATTGAGAAAACATTTTCTGATGACCTAGCCGAGGTACATTATATGAGTTTAGCGGCCCTGAGGCGCAAACAGATTGAGCCAGGGCTCGAAAAGTGCACAGAGGCAACCGGCCAATGCGTCTGATCTATACTATAAGAATTGCAGAAGTCTACTTTCGTAAAGATGGGTCAAAGGAGATAAAATTCATTTGTGAAATGTGACATAGTGATACGTTTTAGGGTATTTTTATACATATGAGATTTATGTAATTTGGTGCGCTGGTAGATGTTTTAATTAATTGTAAATACATTTTGAACCAAAGGACATACTTAGGCGTTGAGACAACGCACACTTTTGGTCTTCGCGGTTCTAGTTCATTGGTTATCATGAATCGGTGACGTAAAGTCGATATTGGTTTTAGACGAAAACCGTCCGCTACAAGAAACTACTGAACCAACACAAATGTTCGACGTTATTAATTTCTGATAAACTATTTTTGCCACAAGAACCAAGTGCTTTCTGATTGTATACAAGATTCTAACACGTGCTTATGAAATAAGGTGTACTATCAGTAGTTACATTAACGCTTTAATCTTCAGGTGTATATCCCCAAATGTGCGGTTGGCTAACTTTTGATGTCGTGTTTGCCTACAGTTAGAAACATGTAAAGATTCTTTAGCTACATGTATTGTGACTATGCCAATACTTTAAAATAAACTCGAGTTATCGTTAAAACTCTCGATTTATGTTTTTTCTGTACTGATGTTTTCCATATATGTACCAAGCTGTTGGAAGTATAACAAACAGTTAACTTTTGTCCCACTTACTTTTTTAATCTTTTAGGCTCGATTTCATATTCGTACATCAGTTCCTACCTATGCTTCATGGTCATTATCAAGATGTTCCTATCGCACGGCAAAAATATTATCTATCTCTACTGTCCTGATGTACTGGGTAGGATTTTTGTTTCCCGGACAGAATAAACTAAGCTGCTTTCTGGTTATCAACATTTATCCCATTATTTCATCTACTGTTATAAACAAGGAACTTAAAAGTAATTTCAACTTCCTCTGCTGGAGATAACAAAACGTAGCTGTGTACTTATTGCATGGCTTGTGACCAAAATGAGACAAAGTGTATTAAAACGTTAGCGCATCAGTTCGCTTTGACAATTTGCCTTCCTTTCGCTGTCGTCGAGGGACTGGTGATTTCTAGAATAGTTACCGATCCTCATCAACAAATAAATGACGGAAATAGCATCACTGGCGATTTTCGTAATTCCAACCGCTATTGGCTATCAACTGTGTTAATGACGCATGACATGATTTATTGACTTCAGCAAACTATGGGCCAGTTTCTGTCAAACAGCTTTGATGACAGTCTGATGGCCAGTAACGGTTCCTCGCTGAATATTACAACACTAAAAGCGATCCACTACTCGTTAATATTCATGGATGTCGTCCGATAATCCCTCCATTTCATTCCAATCGTGCGTACGGTTAGTGAATTATGGAGATTACCGTTCACCCATACGTCTGTGAAATGCGATTGTTTGTCCGTTAGTCACCACAGTATGTAATAGTTTCTTGGTCGAGTTTCAGATTTTTATCGCAGTAGAACTCACTCTGTACTAAACCGTAATATATGTAAATTCAACACAGAAACTTCAGGTAAATTTTATCGAATTTAAAATCGCTTCCGAATAAAATACAGGGCATCAGAGGGTCATTTGAGAATTGTTTTTCAATTTAAGTGCCAGAAGGGCTCTAAATTATTTATGGATTTTTAAGTAACTAGCAGAGAGTTGATATATGTACACGTAAGTATAAATAACGTCAGACGATCGTAAATTTCTAAAAGGGAATTTTAAAAACGGTGATCAATATCGTTCAAAACTGTAGTATATTACAGGAGAGCCGGCCAGAGTGGCCGAGCGCTTTTAGGTGCTACAGTCTGGAAACGCGCGACCGCTACGGTCGCAGGTTCGAATCCTGCCTCGGGCGTGGATGTTTGTGGTGTCCTTAGGTTAGTTAGGTTTCAGTATTTCCAAGTTCTAGGAGACTGATGACCTCAGAAATTAAGTCCCATAGTGCTCAGAGCCATTTGAACCATTACAGGCGGTTGTTATTAATACAAACGAGTAGACGAAACAATGAAACTATTTGCATAAATGACACAGCATATCAACGTTTGCTCTATTACAGGAGGAAACTACTTGTTAGCTTTCTACAGTTAATGTCATTATTAATGTCACCAAATCTTCCCTTTGGTTCTCCACCTCCATCGCCTGTCTCTACAGGGCGCTGTTCCGAACTTATATTTAAATTGTATGTCGATAGATTTTAAAGACGTTACGTAACCACTGTTACAAAATTCTTTGAAATATTTTCATGCCGAAGGACACATTGAAAGTTACTTCGTTGCGCACATTTGCAGCGATCTTATGTAGTAAATTACTATTATGTCTATTAGATACTATTAAAAGTAAGACTGATTTATGTTTCTCATAGAAGACTGTGTAATAATTAATGTTACCTGTACCATCAAATATTATAATTAATATATAATAATAATTAATTTATAAAAATACATCGTATTTATAAATGAGTATCGGGGTTTAACGCTTTATTACAGTTATAAATGATATGTCAAATGATTGAGCAACTCAGACAGTTTTACCAAGAATCTTATAAATGTTCAATAATAGCGAAGTACGCGTTTGGTTGAACTTCACTGTACTCAAGCGCTGGTTAGGCCGCAAGGGGCCCAATGCCAGGGCTTGCTTTGCATGGCCTCCACGTTAACCGGACCTAACGCCGTGCGATATTTTCCTTCATCAAGGATAGTGTGTACGTGCCTCCGTTACCAGCAGACCTCCCTGAATTAAGAAACCGGATTGAAGCAGCTGTTGCTACAATCACTGAAGACACACTTATCAACGTTTGGGAAAAACTCGGCTATAGACTTGATGTGTGCCGTGTGACAAATGGTGCTCACATTGAACATTTATAAGGTCCTTTTTCAAACTGTCTGAGTTGCTCTTTCATTTGACATATCGTTTATAACTGTAAGTTTAATATAATAAAAATTACAAAACATTAAAACCCTGACATTCATTTCTAAACACACTAATGTATAAAACTGATTATGATACCAAAATTTTGACAAAAGCGTTTCCTTTGACTTTCCTGCTGAAGTGTACCTTCCTGCCTCTGGAAATATCGAAGAGCGTGTAACAGTACTTTAATTCTGTTTAATTGCCTCAGTTGTAAGGATTATGTGTTATTCAGTGGAAAAAAAAAGAATTTTGTGATTTGGTTTCGATGGCAAAATGGTGCAATTTTGTAGTGAGTAAACCAAGGAGTGCAGTGGCGCCTGTAGGACGTCGAAATGAAATTTTTCAGGGCTGCCGATGATTGATGGAGTAAGGAGGAGACCGATTTGAACGTTTAATGCAAAAATGTCTTAGGTGTTAAAGTGGAACGAAATTAAGTGAAAAATAAATTAGATGGAGAAAATGATACTTAAATTACAAGTATGTAAAAATAGATACACGTTAAGAGAGTAATGACAATTCAAAAAGATGTGTGGACGATAGCTAGATAAGATAAACTGAGCAGCCAACAGCCGACTTCATCTTAGCTGGCAGCGAGAACGTTGGACAACGGGAAGCCATGAGTGAGGCAGTAGTAGCACTTGGCAAAATGGTTGGGCCGCGAACATGAGTGCTTTGGCTCCAGAGGATAGGTCTTTTTCAGTAACTAAAGCCGGTGTGAATGTTATGGTGTGAGCAAGAGTGCGGAGATGCAGTTCTGCATCCAGGATATGGAACGTCTTCAGTAATAATATACCGGGTGATCAAAAAGTCAGTATAAATTTGAAACCTTAATAAACCACGGAATAATGTAGATAGAGAGGTAAAAATTGAAACACATGCTTAGAATGACATGGTGTTTTATTAGAACAAAAAAAGTTCACAAAATGTCCGACAGATGGCGTTGGACAGCAGGTAACTGCTACCGTGACGGGTGAGAGGAACGCCCATATGTTACAGAATCGCATCATCCCCAGCCTGGCTGATAAACACCTCCACCCCATATTGCTAGACGTGTGAAAGATATCTTGCGCGCATCGTTTGGTGATGATCGTGTGCCGGCCGAAGTGCCCGTGCGGTTAAAGGCGCTGCAGTCTGGAACCGCAAGACCGCTACGGTCGCAGGTTCGAATCCTGCCTCGGGCATGGATGTTTGTGATGTCCTTAGGTTAGTTAGGTTTAACTAGTTCTAAGTTCTAGGGGACTAATGACCTCAGCAGTTGAGTCCCATAGTGCTCAGAGCCATTTTTTTGATAATCGTGTGCTCAGCCCCCTCTTTCGTCATGCTTGGCCTCCCAGGTCCCCAGACCTCAGTCCGTGCGATTATTGGCTTTGGGGTTACCTGAAGTCGCAAGTGTATCATGATCGACCGACATCTCTAGGGATGCTGAAAGACAACAACAGACGCCAATGCCTCACCATAACTCCGGACATGCTTTACAGTGCTGTTCACAACATTATTCCTCGACTACAGCTATTGCTGAGGAATGACGGTGGACATATTGAGCATTTCCTGAAAGAACATCATCTTTGCTTTTTCTTACTTTGTTATACTAATTATTGCTATTCTGATCACATGAAGCGCCATCTGTCGGACATTTTTTGGACTTTTTTTGGTTTTAATAAAACCCCATGTCATTCCAAGCATGTGTGTCAATTTGTACCTGTCTATCTACATTATTCCGTGATTTATTCAGTTTTCAAATTTATACTGACCTTTTGATCGCCCTGTAGTTTACGCGGCTGCCACGTAGAACTGTAGGCTAACTGGTGACAATACTACGACGCCTGTCATACGCTAAGGAACTTTGTGAGTATCATGATCGGTTGGTTTGAACACATCGTCCAGTAGGCATCGTGTTCCGTTTCCACGAGGAAGCGACCAAATGAATTGCGTGTGTTGACTGGACATTGACTGCAGTTTTGAATGGTTACAAACAGTACTACTGATCCGCTCACGATTAATCTACTTGGTTATCCCCCCTCAGAATTCATTTTAAGGACCCTTTCCTGCAAACAAATTAAACAGACGTCATAACATAAGGAGTTCGTCGTGATGCAGTACGCAGTAGTAGCTGTCGTCGATGCTGCTGACTCGTCAAGATCGCCAAGTAAGTGTCATCCATCAGATTTGGAATAAAGAGACTGATGTCCAGTCACTCAACGTTTAATCCTTTCGATATTTAGGTAACACTTAGGAACTGACGAATTCCACTTTGCAAATGCAGGCCAATCTCAATAATACTCTCTCAGTACCTGAAAGAATTATTTTGATTGCTACTGTTTGAAAAAGGCTGACCACTGGGGTACTTTGTTCTGTTTCTTTAGCTTAGTGCTTAGATCCTCCTTCGTATGCATGTATGTACTTCAAGACCTTTTTAATGGAGATAGTCCTTCGGCGTTGGCGTTGCTACTGTCGGTGGTGCTGCTTATCCAGACAAATCGATCAGTCTGGAATAGATGGTGCCAATACTGTTCCAAAAATTACGATCGGTAGCCACTTTTTTCAGCCAAAGATTTATTTGTTTAGCCCTTTCCGCTGATTTAATTACATAGCACACACGTCATGGAAGACAGGCCATAGTGCTCTATAGAAAGAAAACCCCATGTGGGTTGAGGGTCATAGGAAGGACCGTAAAACAACTCCGACAGCTGAGACCCAGGCAGACTTTGGCAGGTTAGGCTAAAGGACAAAACATGGGAGGTTCTTTGGAGGTCGAAATAGCGAAAGTTGATTTCCCGAATAGGATCATATGTATGCACTAATATCAGTATACTTTTGAATTCAAACCGATTACAGGGTCGATAGCGTTCAACCATTCGCTACTTAGATCAGACGGTCTACAACTACGTACGAGACTCAAGTAGGAAGAGTGAAGGAATCTCGACTGAATAATAGTAAAGTTAACCATATTTGAGTCCGATTACCCGTGACAGAGCAGCCGATACCGACCGTTACACGTTTACATATCAGTACGAGGCTATGTTCGTCATGTCGCTATTGGTAGCTGAAGTGACCATTACGGTGGAACCATTGCTCCATCCGCGGAAGTGACTTGGGCTAACGGTCGTCGTCGTCGTCCATCTGCCTTTTTGCTATTTGTGTAACTTCCATTAATCAGAAAAAGACATTGTTCCATCAGGCTGTATTTTAATATTGTTATGTACTGTGATTAATAAAGTACAGTTTTAAGATACTGTCTGGCGGTATAATGTACCCTCGAATTTTTCTAATGCTGTGGTAGCCACCCAGAATAAATTATTTTGGGGGAAAGGACTTAAAAATTTAACTCTCCATTGACGTAAGACTTGAGTACATCACCTGTGTTTCCTGTTTGTATTTTATACAATACTTCTGATAAATGAAGGCTGAAGATACTGGTTCATATACACTGCCAGAAAAGAAACAGTGCACCTGGGAAGACGACGTCGATTACGGTCCGATGATGGTACACTACTGGTCATTAAAATTGCTACACCACGTAGATGTCGTGCTATAGACACGAAATTTAACCGACAGGAAGAAGATGCTGTGATATGAAAATGAGTAGCTTTTGGTGGCGACATCTACAACGTGCTGACATGAGGAAAGTTTCCAACCGATTTCTTATACACAAACAGCTGTTGACCGGCGGTGCCTGGTGAAACGTTGTTGTGATGCCTCGTGTAAGGAGGAGAAATGCGTACCATCACGTTTCCGACTTTGATAAAGGTCGGATTGTAGCCTATCGCGATTGCGGTTTATCGTATCGCGACATTGCTGCTCGCGTTGGTCGAGATCCAAGGACTGTTAGCAGAATATGGAATCGGTGGGTTCAGGGGGGTAATACGGAACGCCGTGCTGGATCCCAACGGCCTCGTATCACTAGCAGTCGAGATGACAGGCATCTTATCCCCAAGGCTGCAACGAATCGTGCAGCCACGTTTAGATCCCTGAGTCAACTGATGGGGACTTTTGCAAGACAACAACCATCTGTAAGATCAGTTCGTCGACGTTTTGCAGCAGCATGGACTATCAGCTCGGAGACCATGGCTGCGGTTATGCTTGACGCTGCATCACAGACAGGAGCGCCTGCTATGGTGTACTCAACGGCGAACCTGGGTGTGCGAATGGCAAAACGTCATCTTTTTTATGAATCCAGGTTCTGTTTACGGCATCATGATGGTCGCATCAGTGTTTGGTGACATCGCGGTGAACGCACATTGCGAGCGTGTATTCGTCATCGCCATACTGGAGGATCACCCGGCGTGATGGTATGGGGTGCCATTGGTTACATGTCTCGGTGACCTCTCGTTCGCATTGACGGCACTTTGAACAGTGGACGTTAGGTTTCAGATAAGTTACGACCCGTGGCTCTACCCGTCATTCGATCCCTGTGAAACCCTACATTTCAGCAAGATGATGCACAACCGGATGTTGCAGGTCCTGTACGGGCCTTTCTGGATACAGAAAATGTAGGACTGCTGCCCTGTCCACCACATTCTCCAGATCTCTCACCAATTGAAAACGTCTGGTCAATGATGGCCGAGCAACTGGCTCGTCACAATACGCCAGTCACTACTCTTGATGAACTGTGGTATCGTGTTGAAGCTGCATGGTCATCTGTACCTGTACACGCCATCCCAGGCGTATCAAGGCCGTTATTACGGCCAGAGATGGTTGTTCTGGGTACTGATTTCTCAGGATCTATGCAACCAAATTGCGTGAAAATGTAATCACATATCAGTTCTACTATAATATACACTCCTGGAAATGGAAAAAAGAACACACTGACACCGGTGTGTCAGACCCACCATACTTGCTCCGGACACTGCGAGAGGGCTGTACAAGCAATGATCACACGCACGGCACAGCGGACACACCGGGAACCGCGGTGTTGGCCGTCGAATGACGCTAGCTGCGCAGCATTTGTGCACTGCCGCCGTCAGTGTCAGCCAGTTTGCCGTGGCATACGGAGCTCCATCGCAGTCTTTAACACTGGTAGCATGCCGCGGCAGCGTGGACGTGAACCGTATGTGCATTTGACGGACTTTGAGCGAGGGCGTATAGTGGGCATGCGGGAGGCCGGGTGGACGTACCGCCGAATTGCTCAACACGTGGGGCGTGAGGTCTCCACAGTACATCGATGTTGTCGCCAGTGGTCGGCGGAAGGTGCACGTGCCCGTCGACCTGGGACCGGACCGCAGCGACGCACGGATGCACGCCAAGACCGTAGGATCCTACGCAGTGCCGTAGGGGACCGCACCGCCACTTCCCAGCAAATTAGGGACACTGTTGCTCCTGGGGTATCGGCGAGGACCATTCGCAACAGTCTCCATGAAGCTGGGCTACGGTCCCGCACACCGTTAGGCCGTCTTCCGCTCACGCCCCAACATCGTGCAGCCCGCCTCCAGTGGTGTCGCGACAGGCGTGAATGGAGGGACGAATGGAGACGTGTCGTCTTCAGCGATGAGAGTCGCTTCTGCCTTGGTGCCAATGATGGTCGTATGCGTGTTTGGCGCCGTGCAGGTGAGCGTCACAATCAGGACTGCATACGACCGAGGCACACAGGGCCAACACCCGGCATCATGGTGTGGGGAGCGATCTCCTACACTGGCCGTACACCACTGGTGATCGTCGAGGGGACACTGAATAGTGCACGGTACATCCAAACCGTCATCGAACCCATCGTTCTACCATTCCTAGACCGGCAAGGGAACTTGCTGTTCCAACAGGACAGTGCACGTCCGCATGTATCCCGTGCCACCCAACGTGCTCTAGAAGGTGTAAGTCAACTACCCTCGCCAGCAAGATCTCCGGATCTGTCCCCCATTGAGCATGTTTGGGACTGGATGAAGCGTCGTCTCACGCGGTCTGCACGTCCAGCACGAACGCTGGTCCAACTGAGGCGCCAGGTGGAAATGGCATGGCAAGCCGTTCCACAGGACTACATCCAGCATTTCTACGATCGTCTCAATGGGAGAATAGCAGCCTGCATTGCTGCGAAAGGTGGATATACACTGTACTAGTGCCGACATTGTGCATGCTCTGTTGCCTGTGTCTATGTGCCTGTGGTTCTGTCAGTGTGATCATGTGATGTATCTGACCCCAGGAATGTGTCAATAAAGTTTCCCCTTCCTGGGACAATGAATTCACGGTGTTCTTATTTCAATTTCCTGGAGTGTATTTGTCCAATGAATATCCGTTTATCATCTGCATTTCTTCTTGGTGTAGCAATTTTCATGGCCAGTAGTGTATTTGCCATCTGGGAGATAAAGCAGTAAATATACTGATAATGGTTTCAACTCCGTCTGTCAACAGACAGCGTAGTTCCATAGCTACCAGAGCGTCATTTATATCTACCCTTTAACAGAGAATTCTCACATCAAGAAGGCTGAGTGTGGTGCATTCATCCAAGACACACTGGCCCCATCCCGTGCAATAAGCTAGAACTCCCGTTCAACTTTCGCGTTTCTGGAGGGGACGCTAACCAGTACTCGGTACGGGCAGAATGGTGTTCTCGCAGCATGAAGGAGATGTGTTGTTCCAACAGGAATATGCCCACCCACGTACTGCTCAGTGAAACTCAACGTGCTCTGCAAGACTTGCACCAGCTTCCATGGCCAATACGATCTCTGGACTTCCTTTACTCTGGCACGTGTCGGATATGATGGAACCCTTACAGAACTGTTAGTGTGATCAGGTCGAGCAATCGTAGCTTACATCTACATCGACATTTATAATCTACAAGCCACCCAACGGTTTGTGGCGGAGGGCACTTTACGTGTCACTGTCATTACCTCCCTTTTCTGTTCCAGTCGCGTATAGTTCGCGGGAAGAACGACTGTCTGAAAGCCTCCGTGCGCGCTAGAATCTCTCTAATTTTACATTCGTGATCTCCTCGGGAGGTATAAGTAGGGGGAAGCAATATATTCGATACCTCATCCAAAAACGCACCCTGTCGAAACCTGGCGAGCAAGCTACACCGCGATGCAGAGCGCCTCTCTTGTAGAGTCGGCCACTTGAGTTTGCTAAACATCTCCGTAACGCTATCACGGTTACCAAATAACCCTGTGACGAAACGCGCCGCTCTTCTTTGGATCTTCTCTATCGCCTCCGTCAACCCGATCTGATACGGATCCCACACTGATGAGCAATATTCAAGTATAGGTCGAACGAGTGTTTTGTAAGCCATCTCCTTTGTTGATGGGCTACATTTCTAAGCACTCTCCCAATTAATCTCATCCTGGTATCCGCCTTACCAACAATTAATTTTATATGATCATTCCACTTCAAACCGTTCCGCACGCATTCTCCCAGATATTTTACAGAAGTAACTGCTACCAGTGTTTGTTCAGCTATCATATAATCATACAATAAGGGATCCTTCTTTCCATGTATTCGCAATACAGTACATTTGTCTATGTTAAGGATCAGTTGCCACTCCCTGCACTAAGTGCCTATCCGCTGCAGATCTTCCTGAATTTCGCTACAATTTTCTAATGCTGCAACTTCTCTGTATACTACAGCATCATCCGCGAAAAGCCGCGTGGAACTTCCGACACTATCTACTAGGTCATTTGTATATATTGTGAAAAGCAATGGTCCCATAACGACGCCAGAGGTTACTTTAACGTCTGTAGACGACTCTCCATTGATAACATCATGTTGTGTTCTGTTTGCTAAAAACTCTTCAATCCAGCCACACAGCTGGTCTGATATTCCATGGGCTCCTACTTTGTTTATCAGGCGACAGTGCGGAACTGTATCGAACGCCTTCCGGAAGTCAAGGAAAATAGCATCTACCTGGGAGCCTGTATCTAATATTTTCTGGCTCTCATGAACAAATAAAGCGAGTTAGGTCTCACACGATCGCTGTTTTCGGAATCCATGTTGATTCCTACAGAGTAGATTCTGGGTTTCCAAAAACGACATGATACTCGAGCAAAAAACGTGTGCTAAAATTCTACAACAGATCAACGTCAGATATATAGATCTATAGTTTTGCGCATCTGCTCGACGACCCTTATTGAAGACTGGGACTACCTGTGCTCTTTTCCAATTATTTGGAACCTTCCGTTCCTCTAGAGACTTGCGGTACACGGCTGTTAGAAGGGGGGCAAGTTCTTTCGCGTACTCTGTGTAGAATCGAATTGGTATCCCGTCAGGTCCAGTGGACTTTCCTCTGTTGAGTGATTCCAGTTTCTTTTCTATTCCTTGGACACTTATTTCGATGTCGGCCATTTTTTCGTTTGTGCGAGGATTTAGAGGAGGAACTGCAGTGCGGTCTTCCTCTCTGAAACAGCTTTGGAAAAAGGTGTTTAGTATTTCAGCTTTACGCGTCATTTTCTGTTTCAGTGCCATCATCATCCCGGAGTGTCTGGATACGCTGTTTCGAGCCACTCACTGATTTAACGTAAGACCAGAACTTCCTAGGATTTTCTGTCAAGTCGGTACATAGAATTTTACTTTCGAATTCCCTGAACGCTTCACGCATAGTCCTCCTTACGCTAACTTTGACATCATTTAGCTTCTGTTTGTCTGAGAGGTTTTGGCTACGTTTAAACTTGGAGTGAAGCTCTCTTTGCTTTCGCAGTAGTTTCCTAACTTTGTTGTTGAACCACGATGGGTTTTTCCCGTCCCTCACAGTTTTACTCGGCACGTACCTGTCTAAAACGCATTTTACAATTGCCTTAAACTTTTTCCATAAACACTCAACACTAAACATTGTCAGTGTCGGAACAGAAATTTTCGTTTTGATCTATTAGGTAGTCTGAAAGCTGCCTTCTATTACTCTTGCTAAACAGATAAACCTTCCTCCCTTTTTGTATATTCCTATTAACTTCCATATTCAGGGATGCTGCAACGGCCTTATGATCACTGATCCCTGTTCTGCATTTACAGAGTCGAAAAGTTCGAGTCTGTTTGTTATCAGTAGGTCCAAGATGTTGTCTCCACGAGTCTGTTTAATTGCTCGAGGTAATATCTGCTAAATTGAAATCTACACCTAAGACTATAATATTCTGAGAAGATTTATGTGAAATGTATTCCAAATATTCTCTCAGTTGTTCTGCCACTAATAATGCTGAGTCGGGAGGTCGGTAAAAGGAACCAATTATTAACCTAGCTCGGTTGTTGGGTGTAACCTACACCCATAATATTTCGCAGGAACTATCCACTTCTACTTCACTACAGGATAAACTACTACTAACAGCGACAAACACGCCACCACCGGTTGCATGCAATCTATCCTTTCTAAACACCGTCTGTGCCTTTGTAAAAATTTCGGCTGATTTTATCTCTGGCTTCAGCCAGCTTTCTGTACCTATAATGATATCAGCTTCGGTGCTTTCTATCAGCGCTTGAAGTTCCGGTACTTTACCAATGCAGCTTCGACAGTTTACAATTACCATAACGATTGCTGCTTGGTCCCCGCATGTCCTGACTTTGCCCTGCACCCTTTGAGGCTGTTGCCCTTTATGCACTTGCCCGAGGCCATCTAACCTAAAAAACCTCCCAGCCCACGCCACACAACCCCTGCTACCCGTGTGGCCGCTTGCTGCGTGTAGTGGACTCCTGGCCTATCCAGCGGAACCGAAACCCCACCACCCTATGGCGCAAGTCGAGGAATCTGCAGCCCACGTGGTCGCAGAACCGTCTCAGCCTCTGATTCAGACCCTCCAATCGGCTCTGTATCAAAGGTCCGCAGTCAGTCCTGTCGACGATGCTGCAGATGGTGAGCTCTGCTTTCATCCCGCTAGCGAAACTGGCAGTCTTCACCAAATCAGATAGCCGCCGGAAGCCTGAGAGGATTTCCTCCGATCCATAGCGACACACATCATTGGTGCCGACATGAGCGACCACCTGCAGATGGGTGCACCCTGTACCCTTCATGGCATCCGGAAGGACCCTTTCCACATCTGTAATGACGCCTTCCGGTATGCACACGGAGTGTACATTTGTTTTCTTCCCCCATCTGGCTGCCATATCTCTAAGGGGCCCCTTTACGCGCCTGACGTTGGTGTTCCCAACTACCAGTAAGCCCAGCCTCTGCGACTGCCCGGATCTTGCAGACTGAGGGGCAACCTCTGGAACAAGACAAGCAGCCATCTCCGGCCGAAGATCAGTATCAGCCGGAGACAGAGCCTGAAACCGGTTCGTCAGACAAACTGGAGAGGCCTTCCGTTCAGCCCTTCGGAATGTCTTTCGCCCCCTGCAACACCTCGAGACGACCTCCCACTCTACCACAGGTGACGGATCAGCCTCAATGTGGGCAGTATCCCGGGCAGCCACAGTCGTAGTCCGATCGGGGACTGCGTGGGACGAGCTGGCCGTCCCCGACACACCCCCATCCGGACTCCCACAGTGATGCCCATTGGCAACACCCACAAGCCGTGTGACCGAAGCCAACACTGCCTGAAGCTGGGAGCGAAGGGATGCCAACTCAGCCTGCATCCGAACGCAGCAGTTGCAGTCCCTATCCATGCTAAAAAGTGTTGTGCAAAGACCGTCTGAATTAATCCACAGAGAGCACAAACAAATCGACACAAAATTTAAACGGTTATTAAAATACAAGACTGCCTAGTAAATGCAGTAATGCTGCTAATTGCGCATTGCTGACACACTGCTTGGCGGCGGAAGGAGACTACGCAATTATACACTATTCAGGTACTAAAACGCGATGCTACAACTCTCAAATACTATAATACGCCCGAAATTTATGAATTAAACAATGCAAGTACCAAAAACACGCAAAGAAATTAAGAATTAAACTATGTAACAAATGAGTAAACTAGGAGTATACGACTTTCTGCTGGCAGCTGCTTATCCAACGGCGGCAGGGAGCACACGTATCCCAAGGCAACATTCGCCATCTGTACGCTCGATTTGATGCCGACCATGAGGGCCACAACCATGTACTAAAATGGGTGTTCCGGCTTGGGTCTATTACTCGTTCCTCAGAATCGCTTGTGCTATTGAATTATAAATGTAATTATTTCATATACTCCATATGTAGTGTTGTAATAATAAATTTCGAGTGAATTGGAAATCTGTAAAACGTTGTACTCACATCTTTTCTGGCAGTGTGTACAGCAGAATTTCAGTCCATGGGGTAACAACGGGATGTCTAAATCAGGTTGACCATTTGTGTGCTTTCGAATACAACTGTGTATATAGTCTTAACTTTCATCCCTGACGCTTTCGAATACTGTAAATACTATATTCTGCGAATTGTTTGTTCGCAGTGACTTAACAGGACTATCTTGCAACTTTGTTCATAAATTCAGCGGTCTTAAATGATTACTTACTAGCTTCTAGCCTATGCTGCAGCTGGTAGAGTAAGGCTGCATGCAGAGCGCTTCAGCAAATTATTTGGAAGTAGGGCATTCGTAAAATGTTCTTTCGATGTCTGTTCTACCTCCACGGTAGTTCAAATGCACACTCATCTACAATTGTTATAGAAGTTTTCAGTAATGTCTGACATTAATGGAAACGGACAAGATTGTTGGGAAAATTGCATCTCAGAAGTTGAATTGCGTTGAGATTCATAAACAATGCAACTCGGTATAGGATTAAAAATGTCGGTTATTAAGTCCCTTAGGAAATCTAATGCTCTGGTCTAACAATACTTTCACTTTTTGTCGTGTTGTGGTCTTCAGTCCTGAGACTGGTTTGATGCAACTCTCCATGCCACTCTTTCCTGTGCAAGATTCTTCATCTTCAAGTACGTACTGCAACCTACGTCCTTCTGAATGTGCTTAGGGTATTCATCTCATGGTCTCTCTCTACGATTTTTACCCTCCACGCTGTCCTCAAATACTAAATTTGTGATCCCTTGATGCCTCAGAACATGTCCTACCCTTCTTCTAGTCAAGTTGTGCCACAAATTCCTCTTCTCCCCAGTTCTGTTCAGTACCTCCTCATTACTTACAAGATCTGCCCACCTAATCTTCAGCATTCATCTGCAGCACCACATTTCGGAAGCTTCTATTCTCTTCTTGTCTTAACTATTTATCGTCCTTGTTTCACTTCTATACATGGCTAGTCTCTTAACAAATACTTTCAGAAAAGACTTCCCGACACTTAAATCTATACTTGATGTTAGCAAATTTCTCTTCTTCAAAAACGTTTCCTTTCCATGGGCAGCCTACATTTTATATCTTCTCTACTTCGACCATCACCAGTTATTTTGCTCCACAAATAGCAAAACACATCTACTACTTTAAGTGTCTTATTTCCTAATTTTATTCCCTCAGCATCACCTGATGTAATTCGACTACATTCCATTATCTTCGTTTCACATTTGCCGATGTTCATCTTACACCCTCCTTTCCAGAGACTGTCCATTTCGTTCAACTGCTCTTCCTAGTCCTATGCGGTCCCTGACAGAATTACAATGTCATCGGTAAACCTCAAAGTTGTTATTTCTTCTCCATAGATTTTAATTCCTACTCCAATTTTGTTTTCGTTTCCTTTATACAATCTACAAATTGAATATCATTGGGGATAGGCTACAACCCTGTCTCACTCCCTTCCCAACCACTGCTCCCTTTGATCTCCCTCGACTCTTATAACTGCCACCGGGTTTCTGTACAAATTGTAAATAGCCTTTCACTCCCTGTATATGACCCCTGCCACCTTCAGAATTTGAAAGAGAGTACTCCAATCAACATTGTCAAAAGCTCTCTCTAAGTCTACAAATGATAGGAGCGTAGGCTTGCCTTTCGTTTATCTACTATGATAAGTCTTAGGGTCAGTATTGCCTCACGTGTTCCAACATTTCTACGGAATCCAAACTGACCTTCCCTGATTTCCGCTTCTACCAGGTTTTCCATTCGTCTGTAAAGTAGTAGTATTATTATTTTGCTGCCGTGACTTATTAAACTGATAGTTCGCTAATTATCACACCTGTCACCGCCAGCTTTCTTTGGGATTGGAATTATTATATTCTTCTTGAATTCTGAGGGTATTTCGCCAGTCTCATACATCTTGCTCCCCATATGGTAGAGTTTTGTCAGTTCTTGGTAGTGTTTCTTCCGAGACTATCAGTAGATCTGGTGGAATGTTGTCTACTCTTCACGTAGAATCATATCTCCCTTTTCATCTTCACATACCTCCTCTCCCATTTCCATAATTTTGCCATCAAGTACATCGCCTTTGCATAGACCATCTATATACTCCTTCCAACTTTCTGCTTTCCTTCTTTGCTTAGAACTGGTTATTGATATTCATACAAGTGGTTCTCTTTTCTCAAAAGGTCTCTCTAATTTTCCTATAGGCAGTGTCTATCTTACCCCAAGTGATACATGCCTCTACATCCTCACATTTGTCCTCTATCTATCCCTGCTTAGCCATTTTGCACTTGCTGTCAATAACATTCTTGAGAAGTTTATGTTCCTTATTGTTTTTTATTTACTAAATTTTTATATTTTCTCCTTTAATCAATTAAATTCAATATCTCTTGTGTTACGCAAGGACTTCGACTAGCCCTCGTCTTTTTATCTACTTGATCCTCTGCTGCCTTCACTATTTCATCTCTCAAAGCTACCCATTCTTCTGTGTTACAGAACACTAATAAACGGGATCTCGAGTTTCTTGATAAACTGTGGGTTCGCCGTACGTGGACGCGGCTCTCACGTTACAGATGAGCCCTGTAGCGCGCTGTTTGTCAGAACATTTGCCGCGACCCGCCGGCAGAGTTGGGAGCGCTATCGCGGCACGCAGGCTCTTGACCTCGCTCTGCTCTCCGGCCCCCAAGCCATCAAGTACGTGCCCGCAGTCGCTTCCCGGCGACTTAGTGAGCCGGCTACACCCGATAGTCCCGCCAAACACCATTTCCTGAGCTTACCCACGGTAGCCGATGACCTCACCAATGACGTCATCTGTTACGCAGGTTTAAAGATTCCAGTTTCATTGAATACGATTCGGAGTGGTAAAGCATCAAGCATTCATCGTATCCATTATATGTTTTCACGAGGAGTACCTTTATCGGTGATCAACACAGGCAATAATTTCTTGAATGAAGGTTACACTTTTACCAATCTAGCTGTAGTATATACACTCCTGGAAATTGAAATAAGAACACCGTGAATTCATTGTCCCAGGAAGGGGAAACTTTATTGACACATTCCTGGGGTCAGATACATCACATGATCACACTGACAGAACCACAGGCACATAGACACAGGCAACAGAGCATGCACAATGTCGGCACTAGTACAGTGTATATCCACCTTTCGCAGCAATGCAGGCTGCTATTCTCCCATGGAGACGATCGTAGAGATGCTGGATGTAGTCCTGTGGAACGGCTTGCCATGCCATTTCCACCTGGCGCCTCAGTTGGACCAGCGTTCGTGCTGGACATGCAGACCGCGTGAGACGACGCTTCATCCAGTCCCAAACATGCTCAATGGGGGACAGATCCGGAGATCTTGCTGGCCAGGGTAGTTGACTTACACCTTCTAGAGCACGTTGGGTGGCACGGGGTACATGCGGACGTGCATTGTCCTGTTGTAACAGCAAGTTCCCTTGCCGGTCTAGGAATGGTAAAACGATGGGTTCGATGACGGTTTGGATGTACCGTGCACTATTCAGTGTCCCCTCGACGATCACCAGTGGTGTACGGCCAGTGTAGGAGATCGCTCCCCACACCATGATGCTGGGTGTTGGCCCTGTGTGCCTCGGTCGTATGCAGTCCTGATTGTGGCGCTCACCTGCACGGCGCCAAACACGCATACGACCATCATTGGCACCAAGGCAGAAGCGACTCTCAATCGCTGAAGACGACACGACTCCATTCGTCCCTCCACTCACGCTTGTCGCGACACCACTGGAGGTGGGCTGCACGATGTTGGGGCGTGAGCGGAAGACGGCCTAACGGTGTGCGGGACCGTAGCCCAGCTTCATGGAGACGGTTGGGAATGGTCCTCGCCGATACCCCAGGAGCAACAGTGTCCCTAATTTGCTGGGAAGTGGCGGTGCAGTCACCTACGGCACTGCGTAGGATCCTACGGTCTTGGCGTGCATCCGTGAGTCGCTGCGGTCCGGTCCCAGGTCGACGGGCACGTGCACCTTCCGCCGACCACTGGCGACAACATCGATGTACTGTGGAGACCTCACGCTCCACGTGTTGAGCAATTCGGCGGTACGTCCACCCGGCCTCCCGCATGCCCAGTATACGCCCTCGCTCAAAGTCCGTCAACTGCACATACGGTTCACGTCCACGCTGCCGCGGCATGCTACCAGTGTTAAAGACTGCGATGGAGCTCCGTATGCCACGGCAAACTGGCTGACACTGACGGCGGCGGTGCACAAATGCTGTGCAGCTAGCGCCATTCGACGGCCAACACCGCGGTTCCTGGTGTGTCCGCTGTGCCGTGCGTGTGATCATTGCTTGTACAGCCCTCTCGCAGTGTCCGGAGCAAGTATGGTGGGTCTGACACACCGGTGTCAATGTGTTCTTTTTTCCATTTCCAGGAGTGTATTAAGACTTCTTCTTAGCCACCTAACTCGTGTCCGCTTAGTCATTTCCATGTGTTTTAGTGCAAAATCAAACAATCACCGTGTAAATAATTTGTATAAGATATCCTATATGTGTGTCATTAAAACTCCGTAAGTATAAGTCTACAGGCGTATTGATAACTGTACTTACTTTCCGTTGGAGTATACAATTATGAGGAGTATACAATTATGAGGAGTATACAATTGTGCGGAGTATACAATTGTGAGGAGTATACAATTGTGAGGAGTATACAATTGTGAGGAGTATACAATTGTGAGGAGTAAACAATTGTGAGGAGTACACAATTGTGAGGAGTATTCAGTTGTGAGGAGTATTCAGTTGGTTGGTTGGTTTTTTGGGGGAAGAGACCAAACAGCGAGGTCATCGGTCTCATCGGATTAGGGAAGGACAGGGAAGGAAGTCGGCCGTGCCCTTTCAGAGGAACCATCCCAGCATTTGCCTGGAGCGATTTAGGGAAATCACGGAAAACCTAAATCAGGATGGCCGGACGCGGGATTGAACCGTCGTCCTCCCGAATGCGAGTCCAGTGTGCTAACCACTACGCCACCTCGCTCGGTAGTATTCAATTGTGAGGAGTATTCAGTTATGAGGAGTAAAAAATTCTGAGGAATAAAAAGTTATGAGGAATAAAAATTTATGAGTAACGGTTACACTCAGGTGCTACAGCACATACTGTGAAAAAGTGCATGATAACGTACCCCTATCAAATTTTAATTTTGTGTTTAACATTCTAATATTCACATTTTGCAACTCCATATCTCTTTTCCACCTTTTTACTGTAATTTTTTTCTCAGTTTTATGTACGTATAGGAATAGTTCTGCATGCATAGCACACTGAAGCTGCTGGCCTATTCTCAACTTTACGCTTTGGTTCGCTGTTGAGTCTTTGCACAGGTATTTAGCGCTTTAAATGCACCGACAATTAGTATATCATCACGAATGGTAGCACATCGTCTGAGTTTATTGTTATCTGAGTGTCTATCACATTTTTCTATGCGTAACTATTTTGCCGTTACGTAACGTTCATACTAATGCACTCGACTTTAGTGTCGTTAATTATGTGTGCTTTTCATAAAGCTAGGCTCAAGTCTCCTGTTACTCGTATAATGTCTTACGTACTAGCCGAGCATAAATGTTACTCTCAATCTTTTATGCTCACGTTGATGACAGACCACGTAAGTACAATGGCCAATGTTCCCCGAGACTTACACTTTCAGTGTGTCAATAAAAAAGAAAAAGTAAAATTTCGTCATTGTCCTCGGAAGGACTGATTAAGAGTATAGAAAAGGCAAAACAAACATTGGTGTTTACATTAAGAGCGCATTGGTATTTCGACTGTTAAACGCCGAGGGGAGAGCGAGTAGGTGGAAAGAATACGTTTCAGTCTTCTACGAGGGGAGAACTTGTTTGCTGACGTGATAGAAGAAGAAATGGGAATCGATATATAATAGTAGGAGTTTAATAGGGCTTTGAAAGACTTAGGAAAAAATTAAGCATCCTCTGGAATTTTTAAAATCGTCAGGAGAAATAATCAGCAAACGATTATTCGAGATTGTGTGCAGAAAGTATGAGTCTGGAGACAGACCTTCAGACTTTTGACGACTATTATCAACACAATCCTGAAAATAGCAGTGGTTGATAGATGCTGTCGATAATAGCATACCCAAGAATGGAAATGAAAGTTGAGAATCTGTTGGATGACGATCAGTTTGGCTTTCGGAAGGGAAAAGGCACCAAAGAGACAGTTGTGGAAACAATATTTAAGATAAACCAAGACACATTCGTAGCATTTGTCGACCTACAAAAACCGTTGGACAGGGTAATATTGAGCGAGATATTCAAAAATAGGAATACTTTACAGGGATAGTATGTGCAGAACCCCAAGGCAACAATAACAATGACAGACCATGAACGAAGTGCTCGGATTGAAAATGGTGTAAGATTCGGATGCCGTCTTACGCCTCTACGGTTCGATCTAGACAGTGAAGAAGCCCTGACGAAAAAAAACAGGACGGGTCGAGAGTGGCATCAAAATTAAGGGTTGGAAAGGTATCAGTGATATTATCTGATAAAGTTGTTATCCTCACTGAAACAAGGAGAGTTAGAGGGTCTGTGGTTAGTTAGACACTTAGTTAGTTAGTTAGTTCATTAATAAAATTTTTCATAGGTCACTTGAACGATTCTTTTATCGAAATAATGTGGAAGGAGTTAGTTCATAGGATATGTATACATGGTTAGTGGTAACATTAATGAATGCGTTATTGTTTTGTCCCATTCCAGGAGAAAAACTCTTTTTTTTTTTTTTTTTTGCTATCAGTATTTAAATAGATAATAGTCTACGAAATAGAATAATTAGCCCCGGGAAAATCATTTCAGATTTGAAACTTGTTTTGCCACCTGCCAGACATTTCATGTTATTGGGCAAATTATCAAAAATATTTGTTGTTGCGCATTTAACAACTTTGTGAACTACTTACAGTTTTTATAATGGATGATAAAGATCACTTCATCCTCTAGTTTTGCGGATATGAAAATCACTATTCTTCTCAAATTGTGCTTGGTTATTTATGATAACTTTCATTAGCAGATGTGTGTACTGTGATGGTGCAGATAAAATGCCTTACTCCTTGAGGATGTACCTAAATGATGGCCCTAGTGAACATCACATATTATTCTTACTGCTCGCTTTTGTGCAATACCTACTTTCTTTGAAATTGATGAGCAACTCCAGGAAATTGTACCATAAGACATGATTGGGTGTAAAAAAGCAAAATAAACTACTAGCCATTAAAATTGCTACACCACGACGATGACGTGCTACAGAATCGAAATTTAACCGACAGGAAGAAGATGCTGTGATATGCAAATGATTAGCTTTTCAGAGCATCCACACAAGGTTGGCGCCGGTGGCGACACCTACAACGTGCTGACATGAAGAAAGTTTCCAACCGATTTCTCATACACAAACAGCAGTTGAACGGCGGTGCCTGGTGAAACGTTGTTGTGATGCCTCGTGTAAGGTGGAGAAATGCGTGCCATTACGTTGCCGAATTTGATAAAGGTCGGATTGTAGCCTATCGTGATTGATGTTTATCGTATCGCGACATTGCTGCTCCCGCTGGTCGAGATCCAATGACTGTTAGCAGAATATAGAATCGGTGGGTTCAGGAGGGTAATACGGAACGCCGTGCCGGATCCCAACGGCCTAGTATCACTAACAGTCGAGATGACAACGTGCTGACATGAGGAAAGTTTCCAACCGATTTCTCATACACAAACAGCTGTTGACCGGCGGTGCCTGGTGAAACTGTTTGTTACAGTAATCCACTTACTAGGTAACTGAAGTGGTGTACTTGTTCTAAAGTTTTATGATCTATCAGTATGTTGGATCTAATGTGATGTATCCCCAAGAAGGCCATTTTGTTGATTCTCTGTAGTGCACTTCATGTCAAATTTCGCACTTATTTGTTTAATAAGTGAATTCCTTTCTGAAGTTCCTTTTCCTTTTTGCTAGGATAACTCCATCGTCAGTGTACAGGGAGTTATTCAAGAGATTTCTCTTGTCTAGGTACAAATCTTCCTGCTATACTGTTTTCCATCGACGCATTATCTGAAGTGTATAAAAGTTGGGAGGTACGGCGGCCTTGTTGCACTCCTTTATTACTTGCTGTCTCGTCAGTACTTTTCTGTTGACATCTAGTGTGATAGTCATGTTCTGATATAAACTTTTTACCACATTTATTAGATGCTTCCGATATTCAAGTTTTGGGTATTCGCGATTCGAGTTTCTGTTTGTCGACGTTGTCGAAATCTGTTTTAAAATCAATAAAAGCGATGTGTGTTTCTTTAACATTCTTTGTCTTTTTGTACTATCTTCTGAGAAATAAGAAATACATCTGTCATGAAGCGTCTTTTTCTAAAAACGGCGTGTTTCTCATGCAGTAGTAGTTTTGTTATGGTTTATAGTCTTGTGTTTAAAATTTTAGTGCTGGTATATATCTCGTATGCTGAATCCAGTAAACCTGGCATTCTGTAGCTGTTGCAGAGACCTGTCTCTCCCTTTCAAAAATTGATATCACGCTGGTAGTTTTCCAGTTTTTGAGGATACTGTTTCATTTCCTTTGGTGTGGCGTCATTCCTAGTTAGTTTAACAGTTGAGCATCGGTATCATCTCTTCCTGTCGCTTTTCTGTTCTTAGGTGGATATTAAGACCAATGTTATTTCATCAGACTGTGTTTCATCTGATCTCTTCTCATTATTTGGTCAGTGTCACTTTCTTGTACTTTATCATCATACCATAAACTTTTGTAATAATTTAGCCGCTGTTCCTCTTCAACACTGGTTCTTTGTACGAGGAGAATTAAAGGTTGCGTAAAAGGTGTTTAACTTCTTAACCTATTTCGGACACTTAGTGCTCTTCTTCAAAAGCTTACGCCTATAGCATTATTTGCGAGTGTCAACAATAAGATGCATGTCCCAAGACAATGGCATTTTGCTATATGCATATTAAGATATCCGAGAAAAATTTGTAAATATTGTATTACAAATGATAAAATTTCAGTTCATTAAAAAAAATTTAACGAATACCTCGAAAGAAGTGAGAGTGAAAGAAACTCTGCGTAAAGGCTGGATATTGTAAGGGCCAAGGGAGAAGGAGTAGGGAAGACTACGGCGAAGATGAAGACCGAGGCAGTCAGTCTTGCCTAATACTGAAGAAGAAGAAGGAGGAGACGAAATTGATGGCTGTATTTGACACAAATATTCTTCTGGCTAGATATTCCGTTTGCCTGTGCTAGTATGCCTGTTACTCACTTTTTAGTTCACTTGTTGTGTGTTGTTACTCTTCCGAGGTACTAGAATTCCTTCAGTCCATATGTAGTTCATGCATACCAATATTGATGTTAAGTTTCTGATAATCTACTTTTTCCTGCTACTCATTACCTTCACCTTTCTTCTATTTCCTCTGAATCAACAGTGTGTACTCATTAGACAATTGATGTCAGTGTAGACTAGAACCATTTTCAAGTCGAAATAAAATGGAAAAAGAAAGAGTTGGAAAATGTGTAAAATTTGGGCATAAAGAGAAAGATATTGAAAAAATAGTTTATATGCAGATCATGACCTAGAAGCATGTGCTCCTAGTTGTTACATCAGAACACTTCTATGGTAACTATAACAACCTACAGGTCCCCTCCTGGGGAACTTTCAGCCATTTGTGACATATCTAGATGCATTATCAAGCAACCCATCAAAGAATAAGTTTTAAATGTAGATTTCTTAAAACATACGCACAAGAAAAATGAACTAAAATCATTATTTGGACGTTTCAGTCTAATTAGAGTAGTCAGTTTCCCATCTCGTTTGCAGCAAGAGTGTAAGTCAATAACTGATAAAATTTTCATAGAGAGTGCTCGCGATGAGCTCCATATTTTTGGATGTACGTATTGATGAAAACTTAAACTGAAAAAGCCTATTACCGAGCGGCTGAAATAATTAAGTTCAGCTTCTTTTTCTCTTCGTATAGTTGCTAGTCTTGGAAACAAACGAATCAACCTCCTGGTGTACACTACTGGCCATTAAAATTGCTACACCGAGAAGAAATGCAGATGATAAAAGGGTATTCATTGGACAAATATATTACACTAGCACTGACATGTGATTACATATTCACGCAATTTGGGTGCATAAATCCTGAGAAATCTGTACGCAGTATAACCATCGCTGGCCGTAATAACGGCCTTGATACGCCTGGGCACTGAGTCAAACAGAGCTTGGATGGCATTTACAGGTACAGCTGCCCATGCAGCTTCAACACGATACCACAGTTGATCAAGAGTAGTGACTGGCGTATTGTGACGGGCTAGTTGCTCGGCCACCAGTGACCAAACGTTTTCAATTGGTGAGTGATCTGGAGAATGTGCTGGACAGGGCAGCAGTCGAACATTTTCTGTACCCTGAAAGCCCCGTACAGGACCTGCAACATACGGTCATGCATTATCCTGCTGAAATGTAGGGTTCTGCAGGGATCGAATGAAGGGTAGAGCCACGGGTCGTAACACATCTGAAATGTAACGTCCACTGTTCAGAGTGCCGTCAATGCGAACAAGAGGTGAACGAGACGTGTAACCAATGGTTCCCCATACCATCACGCCGGGTGCTAAGCAAGTATGGCGATGACGAATACACGCTTCCAATGTGCGTTCACCGCGATGCCGCCAAACACGGATGCGACCATCATGATGCTGTAAACAGAACCTGGATTCATCCGATATACGAGCTTTTGCCATTCCTGCACCTAGGTTCGTCGTTGAGTACACCATCGTAGGCGCTCCTGTCTGTCATGCAGCGTGAAGGGTAACCGCAGCCATGGTCTCCGAGCTGATAGTCGATGCTGCTGCAAACGTCGTCGAACTGTTCGAGCAGATGGTTGTTGTCTTGCAAACGTCCCCATCTGTTGAGTCAGTAATCGAAACGTGGCTGCACGATCCGTTACAGCCATGCCGATAAGATGCCTGTCATCTCGACTGCTAGTGATACGAGGCCGTTGGGATCCGGCACGGCGTTCCGTATTACCCTCCTGAACCCACCGATTCCATATTCTGCTAACAGTCATTGGATCTCGACCAGCGGGAGCAGCAATGTCGCGATACGATAAACATCAATCGCGATAGGCTACAATCCGACCTTTAACAAAGTCAGCATCGAATAAATAATTGAGGACGTATTTCTGGCGGGCTGCATGAAACACGTCAGAAGACATGGCACAAAAAAAGTACTAAAGCAAGTTTTCTCTTTTGTTTAATCAATAGAACGAGGAAGGAATGACAGAAATAAATGAAAGGTTCAGGAAAAACAATCAAATTCCTTGGAGAATGGAGCAAGACAGCTGTAGTATCGACGTTCATGAGACACAAAAATGTTATTTATTTAAAAGATGGTCGCCATTCCCCTTAGAAACTATGCGTACTGTGTGTGAATTCCGCAATGCATTTTAAATGGTGGAATCCAGACGGACATTCGACGGGACGAAAAGCTGCCATCAGTGATCCTTGGAAAGAAAACTCTGACGTTGACGTTGCCTGTCGGGATAAAAAATTGCTCTATATTGGCCGTTCTGAGCTATCTTATACAATTGAATTTTATGCTGTTGTGACTTAATGATTCTTGTTTTTTTGCTTGATATGTTTTTGTGACATATTGCGAAACTTACACGAGAGCTACGTATTCTTTACTCAACTGCTCAACCACAAACGGTGTCAATTGTCCAGCCGCAGTGGTAACACCTGTTCCAGTCATATCACAGATGTTAAGCGCTGTTGGGTTTGGATAGCGTTTGGATGAGTGACCTATTGGGCCTGTTAGCAATAGGGATGCACTCAGCTCTTGTGAGGCCAATTGAGGACCTACTTGATAGAGAAGTAGCGGTATAGCTCACGAAAACTGACAACGAACCGGACAGCGGTGTGCTGACGACATGCCTCTTCATATCCGCATCCAGTGATGCCTGTTATATGAGGATGACACGGCGGTCGGTCGGTCCGGTTATGCCTTCCAAGGCCCGGTCGCACGGAGTTTAGTTAGTTTCAAACACAAAGGAGTCTTCTTACAAGAAGGAAAAAAAATTAGATTTTACCCTTCTTACACTAAGAAGATACTTTATTCATAAAGAACATTATAAAAAGGCTATGAAATCTTATACCGAAGGGGAGTGAAACAGTCAGCTTCACTGATGGAGACAAGGAAGGTGTTTCGTCATTATTTAGCAATTAGATATCGAGGAAAACACAATGGGTAAAGCAAAATTTCGATATTTACTGGGTGCGTGTTTTGTCTGTAACTATTCATTTACTTTCGAGTAAATATATGTTCATGCCCTCAAAAGCCTCTACAATTATTTTCCAGTTTTTTCAGATTCTGAGCAGTAAGTATATTTTATCAAATGACCATTGGCAATAACATATATTAAGCATTTTGGATCTTTGTTTTCGCCATTGATAATAATGATCCACCACGAATAGTTCCTTCCTGCTGGCATTATTATCCAACATTTTGTGCGACGGTCGATCCTTCAAAAGCTCACTTTCACCGTTCAGTGTTAGCCACACCGGCATCTAGTGGTAACACTCCACAATTTGACGGCGTCGTTAGGTTATGTTGGCATTCATAGTAAATCGTCCTTAATGTTTTCCACTGCGTTGTCTTCCTGCTGCCTCATCTGCCGAAGTAGTTTCGGAAGGGGAACACAACACGTCCAGAAGCAAATCCCCAAGTGGATTCACCAAGTCCGAGGAGGATTATTCTTCTTCTGCTGCTGCTGCTGCGGCTGCGCCTGACGAACATGAATTTATCATGTCGTGCGAGGGCGAACGGCAGAGCCAGCGGGATTAGTGGTGCAGGTCCGCTAATGTCTGGGCGCTGCCCCCTGCTACCACTTCCAACTAACGTCGACGTCATCGCCGTCCTGTTTCTGTTACAAGATTGCCCCTCTGTGCGGTCATTCTGTTGTAGCAACACCTACTCCGTGAGTGTTTCTAATTGTGCTCACAGCCACAGTCCTCTGTCGATAACTACTGTAGACTTTGAACATAGCTGCTGAGGTTCAGTGACCGTGTCAGAATTATATTGGAACAAATAAGCCCTCGGTCACAAATGTTAAGTCAAAATTGACCTGGTTTCGACGCTACTATGAGCGTCGTCTTCAGTATTAGGCTAACTGTTCTAAAACATATTAGGTATATAGTACATTGATAAAATTAAAGTTTTTACTGAGTGGAAAAGATGCAGTACTTACAAGTCACACATTAAAAAAGATCTGAGCCGGAAAGGCGACGTCATGAACAGTTGTGCCGGCCGCGGTGGTCTAGCGGTTCCAGGCGCTCAGTCCGGAACCGCGCGACCGCTACGGTCGCAGGTTCGAATCCTGCCTCGGGCATAGATGTGTGTAATGTCCTTAGGTTAGTTAGGTTTAAGTAGTTCTAAGTTCTAGGGGACTGATGACCACAGATGTTAAGTCCCATACTGCTAAGAGCCATTCGAGCCATGAAAAGTTGTGAGATTGCGAGCCGCTAAGGGCTGCTAGTACTGTGAACAAGGGTTAATATGTGACTTGTAAGTACTGCATCTTTTCCAGTCAGTACAAACTTTAATTTTATCAATGTACTATGTACCTAATATGTTTTAGAACAGTTAGTCTAATTCTGAAGACGGTGCTCATGGTAGCGTCGAAACCAGGTCAATTTTGACTTAATATTTTTGACCGAGGGCTTATTTGTTCCAATATACTACTGTAGACTTTAAAACTGCTGTAGCTTACTAATTAATAAACTATCACTCTTTTTAATGAATAGATTATTCTCAGATAAGGGAACAACGCTTATTTATGTCTGAACGGTGGCCCACAAATTAAGCAAATTTCGAACTGCACACAGCTCTAGATCTTCTACTGAGTTGTCCCTGCGTAATAGGCTCGAGAGATAGACGAAATAAATTTACTCCCTGGAACTTCATTTTTGACATCAGAATTAACAGCAGTTTTGAAGACTTATGGGAACATATAACTAAGTTTCCAAGCTGATTATTTCATGTGCTGCTAGACGTTAACTAGTGTTCTTTTGTCGTAAGTCTTCTGGCTGGTTTGGGCGGCCCATCACTGCTTTCTATTCTATGCCAACCTCGTCAGCTCCGAGCAACATATACGCCAAACCATCGATTATTTGTTGTATGTAATCCAGTCTCTGACATCCACTGTGGCTTTTCCCCTCTACGGCATATATTAACGCCATAGATACTATGCCCTAATGTCTTTTTTTAATGTCCTATCATTCTGTCCCTTCTTGTTGTCAGTGTTCCTCTCCATGCTGATTCAGCAGAGCACAATATCATTCCTCATTGCCTTTTGGTTTGCCGTCACAGAATCCTCTGCCGGTATTGGTCGTTTACGTCAACATATCTTTACGGTATACTAAGTACTGGTAGCAATCCTTTTACGTGGACACCATTTTGTATACACTGATCGACAGGAACATTACGACCACCGACCTACTATCCGTATAAGCTGAGGAATGACTGCTGGTCAGACACACGCACGGTGCATGTAGTATCAGTGAGCGTGCTGCCGGTGTGCAGGAAGAGGAAGGCGCACGATCTATCAGAGTTTTACCGAGGGCAGGTTTTGATGGTCCAGACGCTCGACACGAGCATTTCGAAAATTGCATAAATTGTCGGGTGTTCGAGGGGTACTGTGGTGAATATCTCCAACACGTGGCGAAGCCTAGGTGAAACCAAATCCAGACATCATGGGGTTGGGTGACCACACTTCACTACAAATGTTGGACGTCGTAGGCTGGACAGACTGGTAAAACAGGACACTGGCGAACTGTCTGAATGTGTCTGAACGCACAGTGCACCGAACTTCGCTAATGATGCGTCTCTCCAGTGGACGACCCATGCGTCGGCAATTACGACTGAAATGGGCCCGCGATCCTTGGCTTTGGACGTTGGTGCAGTAGCAGAGCGTTGCATGGTCTGATGATTCCTGATATCTTCTTCATCATGCTGATGGAGCGGCCCAAGTCCGTTGTCTTCCAGAGGAACAGCCCCTTAACATCTGTTCTGTGAGACGGAGGCAAGCTGGCGGCGGCACCATTATACTCCGGGGAACATTCACATGGGCATCCATGGTTCCAGTGGGGCTCGTGCAAGACGCCATGATGGCCAAGGAATATCGGGCACTGCATTGTTGCAGACCATGTACATCCCTTCACGACGGTAGTCGCATTTTTTCAACAAGCTAATGCGCTATGTCACAAGCCCAGGCGTTTGACGAAGTGGTTCGAGGAACACAGTGGCGAGTTCCAGCTGATGTGCTAGCCCCTCAACGCCCTAGACCTGAACGTGATCGAACACATTTGAAATGATTGAATGTGGCGTCAGAGCTCATCCCCCCCTCCCCGGTGACTTTAGTGTGCTGACGTGGTGACCTACCAAGGCCTCTTTGCTTCCATGCCACGAAGCGTCATCACTTTTATCCCTGCCATAGGCGGACATACAGGGTTGCTGGCAGGTGGTCATAATGTTCTGGCTGATCAGCGTAGATTGACCTGTATGGATTCAGCACTTGCGCAGTAGTTCCTAATTATTTATCTCCTTTTTGTCGTTACTCGTCTGACTGTTTTGCTGCATTCCCCCCTCCAGCGAAATCCTGACTTCGACCAGCTTCTTCACCTCGTAGTTTCGCTTATACGAAATGATATCAGTTTCTGTCTTCCCCTGGAGTTTTGCCCTTTGCAGCTGAGGTAACTACCATGTAATTATTTCCCTGTGGTATAAACATACGTCCGGTCATCATATCCCTTCTTCTTCTCAGTGTTTTTCACACAACATCTATATCTACATCTACAGTCACTCCTAACAGTTTTTTGTGGAGGTCCTTCTGGTACCACTAACCACTAACTGATCCCCTCTTCCCTATTCAACTCGCGAACAGCGCGTTGGAAGAATGATTGTCACAAGCCTCTGCATTATCTCTAATTTCCCCTATTTTCTTGTTGTTGTCATTTATTGAGATCTACAAAGGGCGATCAAAAGTTTCCATTTGAGGGAGCTGGCCGGCCGGAGTGGCCGAGCGGTTAAAGGCGCTACAGTCTGGAACCGCACGACCGCTACGGTCGCAGGTTCGAATCCTGCCTCGGGCATGGATGTGTGTGATGTCCTCAGGTTAGTTAGGTTTAACTAGTTCTAAGTTCTAGGGGACTTATGACCACAGCAGTTGAGTCCCATAGTGCTCAGAGCCATTTGAACCATTTGAGGGAGCTGCTGCAGCGTGTATGTAACGTAGCGATGCGATACCTGAGCACCAACATGTTGGCAAGGGTATACTGTGGCATATGTATCTTTCTCACGTGCGTGCAGTAAATGCAGAAACGTGAACTACGGTGGTATTATTATCAAATTCTTCCAAACAACGTGTTATTACTATTTTCTTGGCTACCAATGGACAAACTCGTATAGATATCCATCGGAGAATGAAGAATGACTGAGGGCAGCATATCTGCCGACAACCAGTGGTGCTGCTGCTTCATGATGACACACGTCCCCACAAGGCAAAAGTCGTAACGCAGAACTTATGTTAAGCCAACGTAAGTGGGAGATACTTGGACACCAGCCCTGTAGTTCTGATCTCTCCCCATGCAGTTATCATGCCATCACTCCGTTGGGGAAGGATTGAAGGATCGACGATTCCTGCCTTACCAGGATTTACAGAACACACCTAAGGTCTTCTTCACGCAGTAGGACACGCTGTTTTAGCAAACGGGTGTCTTCAACTTAGTTCGCCGGTGCGATGATGCCCTCCATGCTAACGGTGACTTTGGTTGATTAGCATTCCGATTCTTGACTGTACGGGCTTCGAACGGAAACTTTTTGATGGCCCCTTGTATGTGGCATTGTGCTGTCCGACTCTCCCGGAAAGTATTCTCTCGAAATTTCAATAGCAAATCTCTCCGTAATGCACAACACCTCTCTTGTAGCTTCTGCCTCTAAAGTTTGTGGGAGCATCTCCGTAAAGCTCTCGCACTGGCCAAACGACCACATAACGAAACGTGACGATCTTCGTCCGATCGTCTGTAAGTCTTCTACATGTTCCAGAATGGTGGCCAATACTCAGGAATCGGTTGAACAAGAGCCTTGTAATCTACTTTCGTGGAAGGTTATATTTCCTTAAGATTCTTCCTATTAATTTCTGTCTACCATCTCCTTTTCCTACTATTTGGTTTATGTGGTAATGGCACTTTAGGTCACCCTGGACATTCCTGAAACCAAAGCTGATCTGGAGGACGCAACCTGTTGCAAGGTATGTCTTTGTTTACAAACTTTTTGTTCTCAGATTACCGGTTTCGGTCTGCAATGACTATCTTCAGGTCTGCAGCTAAAATATGGGAAAAACATAAATACACTTGCAGATTGTCTACTGCTTAAAAACGATAAATAATCGTAATGAAAAGTACAGCTGATATATATATATATATATATATATATATATATTTCTGCGCTGTAAGTATGAAGAGGCATACCTGTGTTTTATAAAAACAGTGTCCTAATGTTCTGCAGCCATAGTGGCGTCGTCAAATGTTAAATGCAAAATCAGCACCAGCATCGTCAAATATATATAAATAACAGACGAGAATCCCAAGTTCGTTGTTTTGTTCTTTCTACATTATTTTATCAACACCGCAAATGTGTCCTTTTTAACCCTATGAGGTGAGTTTGACAACCTGATAATAAGAGCATTGTCTCTCGAAACGTTTTGTTATGTAGCGAGTAGGGAATAATACGGCTGAGTGCTACCCATAATTATTGTTTCCCTTACGTTCTTTTCCTCACCGATGCTCCGGAGGACTTTCTCATTTCAGAACATTCCATAATTTTCGCCATCCTGGAATAGCACCGCATGTCACAGACTTGGATTATTTTCTTATCCACTTTTCCAGAAGGAAATAATACACTTCCGTAGAATTCTATCCGGCAAACGGACGTCCTCAGAAATTTCTTCCTCAAGTTAAGACAAATGTCTGATGGTAGTAAATTTCTTTTAGCTCGGGATGCCATCTTTGCCTCTCCGTCTATATTATGCGCTCCCTTTCATTGAGGATCAAAATGTAATCAACGAATCTTATCGTTGATATTCATTCACCCTGAATTTTAATACAACTCCTGAACTTTCAACCGGTATCATAGTACACCGCCCTTAAAAACTGCAGCACCCCTAAGGACTGCTTTCAGTGGCACCGGGGTATAACATGTGTATATTGATGGGCGGTTGTATTTATGAGTCTTTCATCACTGTATTCGCCGATCAGATGGTGCTGTGGAGCCCTGTCTATGTGCCCTCTGTTTTGGCACTGCAGGCAGTAACTATGCTGAATTTAGAGATGAACAGTGTGTGCAACATACCTTCCAAGGTACAACCCTACCCCACCAACGAGTACGTCCTCCTGAAGAGCAACTTCAGCAGTTTGAACAGGGCCCAGTTATTGACATGGGGGACGCTGGATGGATGAATCGAAGTGTTGATGCATACGTTTTGCACAATGTATCTAAGCTGTGTCGGTGCTTTATCCAGTGGTCTGTGGAATATTCCCACACCCCTAGGCCAGATTCTGGACGTCCACGAAGTACAGAATCACTTCAAGATCGGCACATGTTGCAACCTGATGTGTCACCGAGAATTATTGGGAAGCGTCTGCTTGCAGCAGGATTAAGATCACGTGTGCGTCTGGCCAGGCTACCGCTGCCACCACGGTATCGCTAAGCAAGGCTGCTCTGGTATCTTGAAACAGTCGAAAGTGAAATGGCACTCTGCAAACTTCAGAGCTGAAAGTAGTTTCTGTCTATATGCCGCTGATCGAGGAAGACATGTACGGAGTAAATCAGGTAAAAGGCCTATTCGCACACGGCACATATGTTCCACACCAAGCTTCATGATGTGGAGGACTATCAGTTAAAACTTGCTGTCAATTTTGGTGTCTCTGTAGGGTGCAGTAACCAAGGCCTGCTACCATATACAGGTTGTTATCCTCGTGCCACTACCATTCCGTCCATAGTAAGGTGATATGTTTTTTCAGTAGAATACTGCCCGTCCACGGCTGTTGTGACGCAAAGACCTCTTCTTGCTGCACAACCTCCACCGTATCATGCAAAATCACCAGATCTCTCACCAACTGAAAATGGTGAAACGGTAACTTACTTGTTCCTCAATGCCTGTAGGGAACATTGTCGAATAGCAACAAAGGTGCAAGGTGCTCGGTACGTGTAACGTTGTGTGTGCCTCACTGCTATTTTTCTTTAACTAATTTGTGCCTGATTTTATTCTGAGAAGCTCAGTAATGTATGTAAATACGGTAAATGTAATGTGATTTTTTTTAAAAAAAGACAATTGATTTATTAAAAACAAAAAGAGAACTGTTAATATGTATCTTGTGGAAAAAGGACGTGTTGCTAGGCCGTCGCTCAGAACGTATTGTTACATTTAATGAAAATTGATATTTTAGTGATAAAACCGAGTAAAATATGTGTAAGAGTTACCAAACATTTATGTATACAAATTTCCTGGAAGTGAAGAACAGAAATATCTTGTTTTTGGAAATGGAGGTGAACTTCATTGTCGTCGCCGTCTATCAATCGACAGAATTGTAAGTGTACAAAGTTCACTAAAATACAGGAAAAGAAATGCATTCTCTATAGTTTTCATTCAATAAGTAACAATCTCTCATAATTTCTTAATTACAGTAATTGGATTATATTCTTGCACAATAGTATGGTGCTGAACTCCACTGACCAATTTTGATGTAGCAGGATGTGTAGTTTGAGGAAATTTGTGTGCTAAGCAATCGCCTTTTCTCACGAAAAGCAGATTGCTGTTTGATCTTATTTACTTACAACAGTGGTCCATTAGGTATGGAAAGCTACGAAAACTTGGGCGCCGCAATACGGCCAAATAACTAACAGAGTTGTATTTTAAACCTTAAAGAACAATAACTTCCTCCAAATTGTAATACGTCACCAACTAGTGCAGAAGCCGATCATTCAATGAGGCAGCAACCAAAATTCAGGTACCAGTTATGACTTAAAGTGAAAATCTCAATCAAAAATCAATCTCTCTTTCTCTCTCTCTCTCTCTCTCAAAACATACATATAAACATTCATATTATTATTAAAAAAAGTCATTTTATAGACGGTTCTAGCGCAAGATGCCACTCGGAAAAATTACGATTGTTTGCACGCGAGAATACACGCCTGCGTATTGCTGACACTGCTTGGGCTACCTTTACTGTGCCATGTGTGTTTCACTTTACACTGAATTTGCTATCGTATACTCCTACAATGATCTGTCACATCATTTGCCAATAAAATGACCTAACCCTTGAGGGTCCTGCATTTTTTTCCCCGAAAGTGTATATTCAGGTAAAACTTCGTCTCTGCTGTGCTGAAAGAGACTGAGACGTAATATCTCATTTACTAAGCTTTTGTAATCAATCCCGATGCAATTTCTGTGTTTCATTGTCAATGTGAAGGTCCAAGGGATGCAGTAAACCAACAGTGGTGGATCGGATTCTAACACTGGACTCCCAGGAAAGCCTAAAAGCACAGACTGTTTGAAGTGTCACTCCCCGTGTACAGAAGTCGGCATTGTGCCTTTTGTATTCAATCCCGATGCAATTTTCTGGTTTCATCGTCAATTTGAAGGTCCAAGGGATACAGTAAAGCTGCAGGGTTGCATCGGAATCTTACACTCTTGTCCCAGGTAAGGCTCAAAGCACAGACTGTTTGAAGAGTCACTCCCCCGTGTACAGAAGTCGGCAATGTGCCTTTGTATTCAATCCCGATGCAATCTCCTTGTTTCATCGTCAATGTGAAGGTCCAAGGGATACAGTAAACCTGCAGGGTTGCATCGGAATCTAATACTGTTCTCGCAGGAAGGCTCAAAGCACAGACTGTTTGAAGCGTCACTCCCCATGTACAGAAGTCGGCAATGTGCCTTTGTATTCAATCCCGGAGACAGTATCCGTGGTCTAGGGGTAGCGTCTTTGATTCATAATCAAAACGTCTTCGGTCCCGGGCTCGATCCCCGCCACTGCCTAAATTTTGATAAATAATCAGCATTGGCGGCCGAAGACTTCCGGCATAAGAAGTCAGCCTCATTCGGCCAACGGCCTTGTCAAAGAGGGTGGAGGAGCGGATAGAGGTTCAGGGCACTCTCTTGTCCTAGGGGTGGGAAATTGCCCCTAAAGGCGGAAGAATCAGCAATGATCAACGACATGAGGATGCAGAAGGCAACGGAAACCACTGCATTAAAGACACGTAACGTGTATCCACAGGACATGTGGCCTGTAATTGAAGAAGTGTCATGATGATCTCTCCATTGGCAAAAGATTCCGGAATAGTCCCCCATTCGGACCTCCGGGAGGGGACTGCCAAGGGGGAGGTTACCATGAGAAAAAGATTGAATAATCAACGAAAGGATAACGTTCTACGAGTCGGGGCGTGGAATGTCAGAAGTTTGAACGTGGTAGGGAAACTAGAAAATCTGAAAAGGGAAATGCAATGGTTCAATCTAGATATAGCAGCGGTCAGTGAAGTGAAGTTGAAGGAAGACAAGGATTTCTGGTCAGATGAGTATCGGGTAATATCAACAGCAGCAGAAAATGGTATAACAGATGTAGGATTCGTTATGAATAGGAAGGTAGGGCAGAGGGTGTGTTACTGTGAACAGTTCAGTGATCGGGTTGTTCTAATCAGAATCGACAGCAGACCAACACCGACAACGATAGTTCAGGTATACATGCCGACGTCGCAAGCTGAGGATGAACAGATAGAGAAAGTGTATGAGGATATTGAAAGGGTAATGCAGTATGTAAAAGGGGACGAAAATCTAATAGCCATGGGCGAGTGGAATGCAGTTGTAGGGGAAGGAGTAGAAGAAAAGGTTACAGGAGAATATGGGCTTGGGACAAGGAATGAAAGATAAGAAAGACTAATTGAGTTCTGTAACAAGTTTCAGCTAGCAATAGCGAATACCCTGTTCAAGAATCACAAGAGTAGGTGGTATACTTGGAAAAGGCCGGGAGAAACGGGAAGATTTCAATTAGATTACATCATGGTCAGACAGAGATTCCGAAATCAGATACTGGATTGTAAGGTGTACCCAGGAGCAGACATAGACTCAGATCACAATAGAGTAGTGATGAAGAGTAGGCTGAAGTTCAAGACATTAGTCAGGAAGAATCAATACGCAAGGAAGTGGAATACGAAAGTACTAAGGAATGACGAGATACGTTTGAAGTTCTCTAACGCTATAGATACAGCAATAAGGAATAGCGCAGTAGGCAGTACAGTTGAAGAGGAATGGACATCTCTAAAAAGGGCCATCACAGAAGTTCGGAAGGAAAACATAGGTACAAAGAAGGTAGCTGCGAAGAAACCATGGGTAACAGAAGAAATACTTCAGTAGATTGATGAAAGGAGGAAGTACAAACATGTTCCGGGAAAATCAGGAATACAGAAACACAAGTCGCTGAGGAATGAAATAAATAGGAAGTGCAGGGAAGCTAAGACGAAATGGCTGCAGGAAAAATGTGAAGACATCGAAAAAGATATGATTGTCAGAAGGACAGACTCAGCATACAGGAAAGTCAAAACAACCTTTGACATTAAAAGCAACGGTGGTAACATTAAGAGTCCAACGGGAAATCCACTGTTAAATGCAGAGGAGAGAGCAGATAGGTGGAAAGAATACATTGAAAGCCTCTATGAGGGTGAAGATTTGTCTGATGTGATAGAAGAAGAAACTGGAGTCGATTTAGAAGAGATAGGGGATCCAGTATTAGAATCGGAATTTAAAAGAGCTTTGGAGGACTTACGGTCAAATAAGGCAGGAGGGATAGATAAAGTTCCATCAGAATTTCTAAAATCATTGGGGGAAGTGGCAACAAAACGACTATTCACGTTGGTGTGTAGGATATATGAGTCTGGCGACATACCATCTGACTTTCGGAAAACCATCATCCACACAATTCCGAAGACGGCAAGAGCTGACAAGTGCGAGAATTATCGCACAATCAGCTTAACAGCTCATGCATCGAAGCTGCTCACAAGAATAATATACAGAAGAATGGAAAAGAACATTGAGAATGCGCTAGGTGACGATCAGTTTGGCTTTAGGGAAAGTAAAGGGACGAGAGAGACAATTCTGACGTTGCGGTTAATAATGGAAGCAAGGCTACAGAAAAATCAAGACACTTTCATAGGATTTGTCGACCTGGAAAAAGCGTTCGACAATATAAAATGGTGCAAGCTGTTCTAGATTCTGAAAAAAGTAGGGGTAAGCTATAGAGAGAGACGGGTCATATACAATATGTACAACAACCAAGAGGGAATAATAAGAGTGGACGATCAAGAACGAAGTGCTCGTATTAAGAAGGGTGTAAGGCAAGGGTGTAGCCTTTCGCCCCTACTCTTCAAACTGTACATCGAGGAAGCAATGATGGAAATAAAAGAAAGGTTCAGGAGTGGAATGAAAATACAAGGTGAAAGGATATCAATGATACGATTCGCTGACGACATTGCTATCCAGAGTGAAAGTGAAGATGAATTAAATGACCTTCTGAACGGAATGAACAGTCTAATGAGTACACAGTATGGTTTGAGAGAAAATCGGAGAAAGACGAAGGTAATGAGAAGTAGTAGAAATGAGAACAGCGAGAAACTTAACATCAGGATTGATGGTCACGAAGTCAATGAAGTTAAGGAATTCTGCTACCTAGGCAGTAAAATAACCTATGACGGACGGAGCAAGGAGGACATAAAAAGCAGACTCGCTATGGCAAAAAAGGCATTTCTGGCCAAGAGAAGTCTACTAATATCAAATACCGGCCTTAATTTGAGGAAGAAATTTCTGAGGATGTACGTCGGGAGTACAGCATTGTATGATAGTGAAACATGGACTGTGGGGAAACCGGAACAGAAGAGAATCGAAGCATTTTAGGCGTGGTGCTATAGACGAATGTTGAAAATTAGGTGGACTGATAAGGTAAGGAATGAGGAGATTCTACGCAGAATCGGAGAGGAAAGGAATATGTGGAAAACACTGGTAAGGAGAAGGGACAGGATGATAGGACATCTGCTAAGGCATGAGGGAATGACTTCCATGGTACTAGAGGGAGCTGTAGAGGGCAAAAACTGTAGAGGAAGACAGAGATTGGAATACGTCAAGCAAGTAATTGAGGACGTAGGTTGCAAGTGCTACTCTGAGATGAAGAGGTTAGCACAGGAAAGGAATTCGTGGCGGGCCGCATCAAACCAGTCAGTAGACTGTTTGAAGAGTGTCAGCCCCGTGTACAGAAGTCTTCAGTGTGCCTTTTGTATTCAATCCCGATGCAATTTCTGTGTTTCACCGTCAGTGTGAAGGTCCAAGGGATACAGATTTATTATACTCCTACAATGATGAAGTAGCCGTCACATCACTTGCCAATAAAATGACCTAACCCTTGAGGGTGCTGCATTTTTTCCCGACAGTGTATATTTAGGTAAAACTTCGTCTCTGCTGTGCTGAAAGAGACTGAGACGTAATATCTCATTTACTAAGCTTTCTTCCAGCCCCTAGCTCGGAAGACATTCTTTCTCCTCCGATTGCACCCTCCCAGCCCCAGGCACCGCATCCGGCGGGCAACCCCTCAACAGAGACTTAATTACCTTTAACGAGCTATCCGCAACGTTTCTCAGATTTCTTCCTCATTCTTTCCGCCACGGACACGTGCCGTCTCGGACCCCTGAGCAATAGAGAACCGTGTCGTGGATGCAGATCCGCACGCACTCTGCCGCGAGTCGCAGCCGCCAGAGGGCAACGGCGGCGGCGGCGACGACGACGACGGCGGTGGATTTATACCCCGTGATCTAATAATCTCAGATGCTCTCCCGAGATGGAAGGAAATGAAATTTGGCGCGACACCTTGTGCAGTCTTCCTGCGCTTCGCAGGGCGCGCCACCGATTGCCGCGGCCGGCGCTCGGCGTCGCACGCTTCTCCGGAACTCTGGGCGCGGAGGCCGCAGCGCAGCGCTACAGTAGCTGGCGTTCTCCCTATCATCCGAATTCCCAGCTTTTTGCCGACCGTCCTTTCCCTGTGTTCCCCTTCGTCCGACCACTCACCGCCCCCTTTTCTTTTTACACAGAAGCGACGCCCTCCCCTCACCCTCCAACCACCCGTCCCCCTGTCCACCCCCACCCCAACTCACCCGCAGCTTCGGGATCGCTTGCGCTTCCCTATTAAATCCAATCACTCGGTAATATAATTTGTGAACACACTCTGGCTTCCGACTTCCGCTCAGAGATATTCAGAACTGCACTCAGCTGCGAATCTGCCTTCTTTCCTCGCTTTTTGCCACTCCATTCCCCTCATCCAGTCGCGCCCGTCGACAGTCACGCTACATTTTCTAGTTGGTGGTGCGGCATCTGATTTTTACACAGAAAGAAAAATGATCACAAGACATAACTTACACTTCAATACGCTTTCTATTCAGTTATGATGGAGGACACTTGTCCGTCCTCTGCTGGAATATTGCTGCGCGGTATTGGATCCTTACCAGGTAGGATTGACGGAACGACATCGAAAAATTGCAACCAAGGGCAGCTCGTTTCGTGTTATCGCGCAATGGGGGTGAGAGCGTCACTGATATGATACGCGAGTTGCGGTGGTAGACACTGAAACAAATGCGGTTTTGAAACTTCCGAGCACTTGCCCGCAAAAGGCAAAGGTCCAGAGTTCGAGTGTCGGTCCGGCGCACAGTTTTAATCTGCCAGGAAGTTTCATATCAGCGCACACTCCGCTACAGAGCGAAAATCTCATTCTGGAAACATCCCCCAGGCTGTGACTAAGCGATGTCTTCGCAATATCCTTTCTTCCAGGAGTGATAGTTCTGTAAGTTTTGCAGAAGAGCTTCTGTGAAATTTGGAAGGTGGGAGACGAGGTACTGGCGGAATTAAAATTGTGAGGGCGGGTCGTGAGTCGTGCTTCGGTAGCTCAGTTGGAGCCGGCACAGTAGCTCAGCGTGTTCGGTCAAATGGATAGTTGCCCTCTGTAATAAAAAAACTGAGTTAATGGATCAACAACGAACTGAATCGGGTGTCTTTCGATGTCCGCTCAGAGCAGATACAACTAACAAAAACGAACAAAATGAGATAAAAAAAAGGTAGAGCACTTGCCCGCGAAAGGCAAGGGTCCCGAGTTCGAGTCTCGGTACGGCACACAGTTTTAATTTGCCAGGAAGTTTCATATCAGCGCACACTCCGCTGCAGAGTGAAAATCTCATGCTGGAAAGACGGTTTTCTTTGCGGCGAGATCTATTTACGAAATTTCAATCATCAACTTTCTCTTCCGAATGCGTAAATATTTTGTTGACACCCACCTACGAAGGGAGAAATGATCATCATAATAAAATAAGAGAAATCAGAACTCAAACGGAAAGATTAAGGGTTTCCTTTTTTCCACGCACCGTTCGAGAGTGGAATGGTAGAGAAGCAGTATGAAAATGGTTCTATGAACTCTCTGCCAGGCACTTAAGTGTGAATTGAAAAGTAACGATGTAGATGTAGATGGTTCAGAGGGGTCCGCGATGTCTGCAGAGCTCTTACGCCAGTTTCGCGCGGCTTCGTACAATCTGTTTCGGTGGACTGTTTCCTCACTGGATAAGTTGCTCAAAGGCATCGCTTTGGGCGTTTAGCTGTGCTTTGCAACTGTCGAAAACGTTTGATTTTGAGCCCTGCCAGTTAAGCTTTTGTAGGAAAATACAGTTCGACACTGCTGCAACATAGGTTAAGTTAAGTCTGCTAAAGTGAACCGTATTCAGCGAACGGCATGTGTACTTCAGTATTCCGTGGTTCTCGTCCGATAAGGACAAGTAATTTATTGCTAATGAAATAGACGTTATCGTGGCTATCGGATTAAAGTTTCCAAAGCAAGCGAAATGCAAGTTCCAGGTATGTCGCAAATAATTAATCCTAAAATAAAAATTTTATACTGAAGATTCGCATCAGGCAAGAGCATAAGTAGGAGCCAGTTTAGTACCACGTACCACAGAGAAGTTTTCCTTAAACATAGCAGTGACCAATCTAAGAGCTGAGGAATTCCAAAAATAACTAATTAATTAACATCAAGTCCAAGGAGGTTTCTGTTCTCTACTTGAATGAAAGCTGCGATATGGAATTTATTACAGTATAAGATTTCATCGTACGTTACAGACTCAAAAGCAGAACAGGAGTGACTCATTTCATATCGGTAGTGATGATATATCTCGTAAAATTCCTGCGGTACAAAATAGTTGATACAAAGATTAAATTACAGAATCCATCAGTACGTGGCAGAGATTATCATGACAGCGCACAGTAAGTTAAGTTAGCATAATATTCATAGCATTTCCATAATAGGATAAGATGCTCTATAGGATACCCCTAACTACGTTTCAAGAAATCATCTAATATCATGACTGGGGAAAGCATTGCTGGATAATTTGACGTCAGCAATTTGCAGATAAAAGATAAATAGTCACCTGCAATGTAAGAAGACAAATATGTACGACATCATACGTCACATGTTTATTTCTTACCCAAAAGATTAATAAAAAATACATTGCCTGTATGGGCCCGTGATGATAGCGAACACTTTGTGAATACAGCTATCTAGATTTCTTACTGCATCTCTTTATTTGTCACACCACTTCGACTACTGTCAAATCAAGACTTAAAATTTTCAAAACAATATTTAAGGTCTAGTGTCAGTATCAAAAACCTACATCTAATCGGGCCTTGCAAAACAAGGATCAGGGCTCACCGATTAGGCATGGGTTTCTTATACCGAAAGGACACGGAACCTAGTTTTCTAGATCCTGATATAATGATGGTAGCACCCGTAAAGGTTTAATGGCTAAAAAAGTGTATTAAGAAACCGGCTTCATTCACAAAAGTACCAAAAATAAGGGAACATCCAAGACGACGAAGCCATTTAAAATGAAGCGTTACGTTATTTCGAGGAGGATGGAGATACTAAGAATCTGTCGCTTATTAAAAAGATATTGTGCCGTATGGCACCTCAACTAATTTCTAGGGGACAGTCGTAAAGCAAATTCAGAATGTACGTGAAGAGATTAGAAACTCGCTCCCTCAAAATAATAATTTAAGAGAAATAAACGCTTTGTCACCACAGATGAACAGTATGCATGTCATTTTTCAGTTTTTTCGTCATATCACATTTCCATACATCTCAGCCAACAACGCATGCACGCTTGAGTAAAATGAAGCTTTGTTCAAATATCCACTAAACCATCGAGCCTCTAAATTTACTTGCACTTCTTGACTTACTTAATACAGAATCCCGAAGGATTTTCTGTACAATTCTTTTCTAATCACTGTTCAGCACGAGACAATCCTCCAATGACCACCAATTCGACTAGACGTCAACCATCCATCGGTCCTTCCTTTCGTAACGGAATTGCTCCTGCGACGGACATGAAGGTTTCAAATTTGGTGCGAAACAATCTTCACAGAATTCTTGTTCTCTGAAAATGTCATAAGTGTACGTACCCCATATCCCTTAAATCTTCAGCGACTTTTTTTTTTGTCCAGTCATCAGTCTTCTGACTGGTTTGATGAGGCCTGCTACGAATTACTCTCTTGTGTCAACCCCTTAATCTCAGAGTATCACTTGCAAACTATGTCCTCAATTACTTGCTGGATATATTCCATTATCTGTCTTCCACTACATTTTTGCCCTCTACAGATCCTTCTAGTACCACGGAAGTTATTTCTTGATGTCTTAGCAGATGTCCTATCATCCTGTCCCTCCTCCTTGAAAGCGTTTTCCACATATTTCTTTCCTCTCCGATTCTGTGCAGAGCCTCGACATTCCTTACCTTATCACTGCACCTAATTTTCAACATTCGTCTGTAGCACCACATCTCAAATGCTTAGGTTCCCTTCTGTTCCGGTTTTCCCACAGTCCGTATTTCACCAATTAAACATGGGTCTCAGCAGCGTAGGCCTATAATTATGTGCATGTGTTCTAGGAGCCTTCTTGAAAAGGGAAATAAGTTGCACTTTCTCCAGTCCATAGGTACCCTCCACTGCTCCAGCGATCTACGATAAACTGCTGGTCGAAGAAGAGCAAGTTATTTAGCGTAATCTCTGTAGTTATTCTCAGTTATCTCTTCAGAATGAGATACTTTTCCACTATTGAGGAATTTTAGTTGTTTTTTCCATTCCACAATGACTTAGGTGAATATCTGCCACTCCGGCGTTCGTGCGATAATTCAAACGAGGAACCAAATTACGATCTTCCACTGTACTTCGGTCTTCTCCCTAATGTCTTTTGTTTCGTTGTCACAAAGGTCGAGGAGTGACTTACCAGATTATATCGATCGATTTACTAACTTCTTGGGGTTTTTCATCAGAGAAGTTTACTGTTTAAGTTCATCTACACTATAGTATGAAGAAAAGTGATTAACAGTGGCCATATTGTAAACAGATTTTATAAATGGGTAAATTAACGTAAAAATTTCTCCACTTCCTCTTCTCATACGTCAAATTTAAGGGATTGGCTTATGTTCGGATGAGAATTATTTTGGACCATGTAGTTCCAAGAAATCTGCTTACGGTTGGTTAGCATGTAATAATAATAATAAAAGACCTCAAATGTTTTCTTCAGGCAACTGTCAGCAATGGTTATGTGTTTCAGGAAATTCATGACACTTGGCTGTAGTAGAACAATTTATTATTTAGCAAGCGGTTTCGGTTACTGCCAGAAGGTCAGTGATCGAAGCCGGTAGCAAACTGATAAATTGTTCTAATACAGACAAGTATCTTGAATTTACTGAAATAAAAAGCTGCCGGAAGCATGTTTATTTGGGCTGGACGTACCTGCCAGATATTGCACTCGGGCTTGCATACAGACTTCAGGTATACGGCGTGAATGTTGTCCCCACTAACAAAATGTTGCAACTGGTGGTAATTCCTAAGGGAACAAACTGCTGAGGTCATCTGTCCCTAGACTTCCTAGACTTACACAACTACTTAAGCTAACTTACGCTGAGAACGCCACACACACACACACACACACACACACACACACACACACACACACACCCCCATGTCCAAGGGAGGACTCGAACCTCCGGCGGGAGCGGCCGCGCATTCCAATACATGGTACCTCAAACCACGCGGTCACCCCGCGCGGCTCACCACTAACCTTACGTCATCTATAGATGTGTTATCTCATGGCGTAGCTCCCTGACAGTACTCACCTTGTCACCAGTGAAAATAGCAACATGTTATTCATAGCCTGCTTGCCTGCCTTCGATGAGCATTCAAACATTTTTTCGGGATGCTGACATACTTTTCATTTATCATGAGCAGTGCCCTTGTGAAATCTGTACAGCGTGTATTCACTTTCAATATTAATTACACACAATAGAAATGATGAACAATTAAAATGGGTTTTGGTTAGAACATGTGCTTGCAGTATTGTATTGTGTTGTATGTTAATCGGGGACCAAGAAACGACGGAGAGGCTCCGTCCCCGCCGCAGCCGCAGTGGTCCACAACCCCACGACAACTACCGCATTCCACTTCACCCCTCTGCCACCCCACACCGAACCCAGGATATTGTGCGGTTCGGCCCCAGGTGGACTTCCCCAGGGAACGTCTCAAAAATAGTTCGAATGGCTGTGAGTACTATGGGACTTAATATCTGAGGTCATCAGTCCCCTAGAACTTAGAACTTCTTAAACCTAAACAATCTAAGGACATCACACACATCCATGCCCGAGGCAGGATTTGAAGCTGCGACCGTAGAAGTCGCACGGTTCCGGACTGAAGCGCCTAGAACTGCTCGGCCACCGTGAACGTCTCACACCAGACGAGTGTGACCCCTATGTTGGCGTGGTAGAGTAATGTCGGTGTACGCGTACGGGGAGAACTTGTTTTGCAGCAATCGTCGACGTAGTGTAGCTGAGGCGGAATAAGAGGAACGAGCCCGCATTAGCCGATACAGATGGAAAACCGCCTGAAAACCATCCACAGTCTGGCCGGCTTACCGGACGTCGACATAAGTCCGCCGGACGGATTCTTGAAGGGGACCAGGCGCTCCTTTCCACTCCGGAAATCGGTGCGTTAGACCGGTCGGCTAACCGAGAAGATGTACTTGCAGTAAGTGCGTCTTTGTCCCTGCAGTTCTATACTCAGACTGCCCAGCCACCCCTTCGCGTTATGCCACTCTAACGTCAGTAGTCTGGAATGTTAGCCAATTAGAGGTCAGAAAAGACTACGCTTCCTGACAAGGGTATGCTATGGGCAGTAGTGGGAGACGAGGAAAGTATTTTTCAGTCGCGTGACGTGTACGACAGCACCCGTGTGTAATGGCGACGCAACTGATATCGCCATTTCAGTTTACCTCGTATTCTATAACATTACAGTTCCCATTTAAGGCATTATGTGGTTGTCTCCCAACAAACCAATATATCATTCCTGATTTGTTAGGTATCACCATAGATCCAGTTAGCATAAACACGCTGTTTAATAGAGTTGTAGCCGGCCGATATGGCAGAGCGGTTCTAGGCGTTACAGTCTGGAACCGCGCGACTGCTACGGTCGCAGGTTCTAAGCCTGCCTCGGGCATGGGTATCTGTAATGTCCTTAGGATAATTAGGTTTAAGTAATTCCAACTTCTAGGGGACTGATGACCTCAGCAGTTAAGTCCCATAGTGCTCAGAACCATTTGAACCATTTGAATAGAGCTGTACTTGAAGCTTCCTGGCAGATTAAAACTGTGTGCCGGACCGCAGGAGAGCTTCTGTAAAGGTTGGAAGGTATGAGACAAGGTACTGTCAGAAGTAAAGCCGTGAGGACGGGGCGTGAGTCGTGCTTGGGTAGCTCAGTTGGTAGAGCACTTGCCGCGAAAGGCAAAGGTCCCGAGTTCGAGTCTCGGTCCGGCACACAGATTTAATCTGCCAGGAAGTTTCATATCAGCGCACACTCCCCTGTAGAGTGAAAATTTCATTCTAGAGTTGTACTTCCTTTTTTTATTATTACTCCACCTACAAGCTATCGTTCAGTATTCTCTTACATGTGTTTCTCATCGCCCCTTTTGCACTGCGTGTTTTTCGTCAACTTGCCTCGGCCCGTACGCTCGCTAACGCAGACCTTCTCACAGGGGAGCACGGACAGAGTGTGCTGGTGGACACGGGCTGGATAAACTGCCGACAGTATTTCGCGCAGCTAGGCGGCGCCGCAGTAGCAGCAGCTATCTGCGGCGTGCAGAGTGGATCCGTGGCCTCGACGACAGTGATGGATAGGCGGCTGCCCGCGAATAAGCAATTACAATGGGCCGCGCCAGGCCGCACAGCCCGACAGCCGCCGTCTGAGCGCCGCCACTCTCCCCGGCGCGATCACTGTGTTACTCAGCAGCTAGTACGGTCCCCACATTTCAACCACATGTCTATTGCGGATGTGTATCGCAATATTTTTCTCCTTGTGTCAAACTCTTCGTTTCAGAGTGGCTATTAATACCCAGCAGCCTCAACTGTTTGATGAATATATTCTAATCAAGTCCCCTCCCGGAGTTTTTACCGCCTACTGCTCTCTCCAGTGCTGTGGATGTAATTACCTATTGTTTTCACACTTACTATCAACCTGTTCCTGAGTCTACTTACCGATTTTCTTGTATAACCTAAGACAAAAAAAGACAAAAAACGAACCACCATGATGGAATTATCCGAATGGGGCGGAAATCGATAGATATGATGTACACGTAATGACTAAGAAATAATTATAGTTTCAGGAACATGCATGATTTATTCAAGAGAAGGAACTTCTGATTTAGAGCAAGTCAGTGACGCGTTGGTCCACTTCCGTCCCTATTTTGGGAAGATGTGGTTCATCTGTAAAGGAGACCGCTTATAAAACCTAATACGACCTATTCTTGAGTACTGCTCGAGTGTTTTGGATCCCTATCCGGTCGGATTGAGGGTGGATGTAGAAGCAATTCAGAGGCGGCCTGCTAGATTTGTTACTGTGTAACGTTGTTGCATTAATTCGCTATGAAAGCGGTGCTGATAGACAATAAAAGCGGGTTAAAAGTTGTGAGCTGTCTGGGGAAGTTAACCTTGCATTACTGAGCAACTGTTTCACCAGGTATCCAGTCTAGCCTACCAAATTCCCAACCAGACTAACATTAATTATAATCTTTTAATCGTCATGCGACAACCGGTGATATATATATATATATATAAGGGAATTTAAATGAAAAGAAATAAATCAGTTTATATTTGCAAATTTATTTTAACATTGATCATTGAAATTTCAGCATATTAGACTTGAGTCATAACTAAGCTGGTGCCCTATGTAGGACTGTAAAAATGTGAGTTTGTAATCTTACGGAACACATCAAATAGGGAGCCAAGATTGAGAGACTACATACAACACTGCGTTCATAAAATAACACACAAAGAACGTTGAAACATATGCAAGAGGAAATTAACCACAACCAACCGATTGAATTTTCACCCAAAGAAGTTACGTTCGTAGCGCAATCCTGTCCGTCATGTAATTACCACACACTGGTATACTAAATTCATACTAACTCTCTGTGAAATCTTCCCGAAAAGAATAGCTGAGGGCTAGTTTGATGCTCTCACCACATACTTCACGTGGTCAACTTGGTTTACACAAAGAGTGTAACTCCACAATAATTTTGATAATTAAAATAAATTACATCGAAACGCAATTTACTAAAGAAAAACCTCGAACTGGTTACTATCGTCTTACTATTAACCTGATGAGTCAAACAGTTGTATAAGCACGTGGTACTGGTCTCATAAAGTACACCCCACGTGGGTTGAACATAAAGAAAAGCTGCTATATTAAAAAAATATTGTTGAGACGAGACGCTATAATCACACGAGCATTCGCATTTAAGATTGATGATCTTAGTTAGAGCTACTGATCAACACGTGGTTCCACTTTACTCACAGAGTAGTGACAAAGCAACTACCGGAAGATATTCTGAACTTCACACGCGAATTACACTGCGTTGCAATTTAAGATAACATTAGATATTTTTTAGCTAAACCTCAAATAAGGCTGATTAAATTTTCAGTTAGGCTGAATTTAAGAAATCCATTGTCCTACGGACTTAGCAGACACGCGCTTAGCCAGGGATATTACCACTTCAGACGCTCGCCACGGACAGACTGCCATGGTCCCTTCCTGAGGGGGCCTTCCAAATACAAACGGAAATGACCAGAGAGGCAGCTCCCTATACCAACATGACAAGGGACAGACAGGACCATACTAAGAATAGAAATCTCTCTGCTTTTAGAAAGCGTAGCTACCTGTTCCGACGTTGGTCCTACTGTTCTCTAGCAGACAGGCTTGTCTGCTACCATCCAGCATGCAACTAGAAATACATTTGCTCATTCATCCTCTCACACAGAAGGGAAGGGGGATGACAGTATCTTATCATATACAGTATATAAAAGAAAGCGGATGTAGGTTCCGTATGAGAATGTGTGACGTGAATTACATATAAACTGTGTTTTAAAGTGTAGTAGTGTGACAGATCGTTCTTGTTTATATGTATAAGTAACACGTTCCACTACTCAGTCTCCTCCCAGATAGTCAGAAACGCCACAGTAAATTTAGAAGAGGAATTTATGCCGTAAATGACAACAGATTTAAGAAATCAACATGAAAGGAATCCAACAGAGACCTTTCAACTGGTAGGTTTGATCATCACGCGAATGTTACGGAAATGCTTCAGGAACTCGGGTGGGAGTCTCTGGAGGAAAGAAGGCGTTCTTTTCGTGAATCACTACTGAGGAAATTTAGAGAACCAGCATTTGAGACTGACTGCAGTACCATTTTTCTGCCGCCAACTTATATTTCGCGGAAAGACCACAAAGATAAGATAAGAGAGATTAGGGCTCCTACAGAGGCAAATAGGCAGTCATTTAACCCTCGTTCTGTTTAGGAGTGGAACAGGGGGAGAAGATGCTAGTTGTGGTACGAAGTACCCTCCGCCACGCACCGTATGGTGGATTGCAGAATATGTATGTAGATTTAGATGTAACACAAGCTATTATTTGGCCTTGCATTGATTGATAGACTTCTCGGATATCCTCCTGATAGATATCGTGACAAATTCTGTCCAACTGGCGCTTTAAATCGTCAAAATCCTGAACTGGTTGTAGGGCGCTGCCCATAATGCTCCAGTTGGGGAGAGATCTGCCAATGTTACTGGCCAAAGTATGGTCTGGCAAGCACGAAGACAAACAGCAGAAACTCTCGCACTGTGCATGTGGGGATATCTTGCTGAAATGTAAGGCCAGAATGGCTTGCCATGAAGGGCAGCGAAACAGGTCGTAGAACATCGTCGACGTACCGCTGTGGGGTAAGAGTGCTGCAGAAGACAACCAAAGTGGTCCTGGTATGAAATCAAAGGGCACCCCAAGCCATGACGCATGGCTGCCGGGCTGCATAGCGAGCGACAGTCAGGCTGCTATCCCAGCACTGTCCAGGACGCCTCCATACACGTCTTCGCAGGTCATCGGAGCTTAGTTCAAAACGGGACTCATCAGTGATGATCATTCCACTCCAGCCATTGAGATTCCAGGCCGAAGACATGGCTGTAGACTAGCTGGACCGCGGTGGGATACCAACCTGACCTTCGGCCGCCACGCATCCCGACAACCAGAACTAATGATCTTGGGTGCCAATTCTTTTAGGAATAGGACTGCTTTGGTTACGCCACAGCGGTATGTCTACGCCCCGTTATGTTGCCATTCATGGCAAGCCATCATCATCATTTCAGCAAGATAATTTCTTTCCGCACACGACGACAGTTACCTTCTTCTACAATTTTTACCCCCTAGACCTCCCGCTACTGCATCTACACCTACATCTACATCTACGTGGTTACTCTGCTATTCACAATAAAGTACCTGGCAGAGGGTTGAACCTCCGTGGAAGTAATTCCCTGAAGTCTTAATTGATGTCGGACTATCCCGCCCCTTCTTCTCCGTGTTTTCCATATATTATTTTCCTCGCCGAATCTGCGGAGAACCTCCTCATTCGTCACTTTGTCAGTTTACCTACTTTTCAACATTCTTCTGTAGCGCCACCTCTTAAATGCTTCGAGTGTCTTCTTTTCCGGTTTTCCCACAGTCCGTGTTTCACTAGCCTACAGCACGATGCTCCAAACCTACATTGTCAGAAATTTCTTCCTCAAATTAAGGTCTATGTTTGATACCAGTAGACTTCTGTTGGCCAGGAATGCCCTTTTTGCTAGTGCTAGTCTGCCTTAGTGTCCTCCTTACCGCGTCAGTCATTGCTGATTTTGCTGCATACGTAGCAAAATTCCTTAACTTCATCAACTTCGTGATCAGCATTCCTAATGTTTACTTTCTCACTGTTCTCACTCTGCTACTTCTCATTAATTTCGTCTTATTTCGATTTATTCTCAATTCATTCAGCAGATTCTGTAATTGTTCTTCACTTTCACTGAGAATAGCAATGACATCATCGAATCTTACCATTGATATCCTTTCACCTCGAATTTTAATTCCACTCATGAATCTTTCTTTTATTTTCTTCATTGCTTCTTTGATGTATAGATTGAATACGAAGGGCGAAATGCTACAGGCCTGTCTTACACTCTTGTTAATCTGAGCTCTCGTACTTGGTTTTTCACTCCTATTATTCCCTTTTGGTTCTTGTTCATACAGTATATTACCCGTTTCCTCTACAGCTTACTCCTGTTCTGTTCGGAATTTCGAACATCTTACGCCATTTTATATTGTCCAACGCATTTTCCAGGTCGACAAATCCTTGAACGTGTCCTGATTTTTCTTTAGCCCAGCTTTCATTATCAACCGCAACGTCAGAATTGGCTTTACCTTTCCTAAAGCCTAACTGATCGTAACTGACGCAACAAATCCTAAATTATTTTTTACATACTTTTGTGCATTATTCTCGTCAGCAACTTGGATGCTTTACCTATTAAGCTGATTCTGCGGTAATTCTCGTACATGTTGGCTCTTCCAATCTTGTGGATGATATATATAGCCAGACCCATACATTCTACACAACAAAGACAATAGTCGTTTTGTTGCCAGTTACCTCAATGATTTTAGAAATTCTGATAGTATGTTATCTATCTCTCCTACCTTATTTGATTTTAAGTCTTCTACAGCTGTTGTAATATTAGATCACCTACCTCTTCTGTATCGACTCTTGTTTCTTCTTCTGTCACATGAGACAACTGTTGCCCGTCATAGAGGCCTTCAATTTATTATTTCCGCCTATACGCTCTCTCGTCTGCACTACCACTGAACTCTTAATATTACCGCCTTTGCTTCTAGTTTCATAGATGGCTCTTTTAACTTTCTAGATTTTGAGTCAGTCCTTCCGACAATCATTTCGTTTTCGATTTCTTTACATTTTTCATGCAGCCATTTCGCCTTAGCTTCCTTGCACTTTCTATTTATCTCATTCTTTAAGTGTCTTGTATTTGTGTATTTATGAATTTTTTTGAAAATTTTTGTGCTTCTTTATTTCGTCGATCAACTGAAGTATTTCTTCTGTTACCCATGGTTTCATCTCTGTTATCTTATTTGTGCGGACTGTTTTCTTTCCAATTTCTGTAATCGCCCTTTTTAGAGATATCCATTCAACTGAACTGGCTACTGAACTATTCCTTATCGCACTATCCAAGGCCTCAGAGAATTTCAAGTGTGCCTACATTCCTTAGTACTTCTGAACCCACTTCTTTGTGTATTGAATCTTCCTGACTAATGTCTTAAACTTCAGCCTACTCTTCACCACTACTATATTGTGATCTGAGTCTATATCTGCTCCTTGGTACCCCTTCCAATCCAGTATCTGATTTGGGAATTTCTGTCTGCCCATGGCGTAATGTAACTGAAATCTTGACTTATCTCTCAGCCTTTTCCAAATATACGTCCTCTTCCTGTGGTTATTAAACATTCACTATTAGCAGCTGAAATTTTTTGCAGAACTCAATCATTTTCCTCCCTCATTCCTAGTATGAAGCCATATCCACCCGGAACCCTCTCTTCTAATCCTTCCCCTACAAACACATTGCTATCCTCTGTAATTATCAGGTTTTCGTCTCCCTTTATGTACTGACTTACCTGTTAAATGTACTCATATACTTTCTCTATTCCATCATCTTCGGGGCTTGCGACATCACCATGTATCCCAAAACTACCGCTGTCGGTGTTTGTTTGCATTCAGTTCTGATGAGAGCCACTCTAATCACTGAAGTGCTCACAGTAACTCACTCTCTTGTATCATTTAATTAGCTAACAAAATTCGGCAACCCTCTGTAACATTACACCTCAGACACATGAATTATTATATTTGCCAGGTCTTGCACAGTCCGTTATTCACCCCCATACTAAACTGTGCTAATTATCTAGTAACTAATATGCTGGTATACAACTGGACTAGTGTAACAAGAAATGAGATTCATCCTATTAGGCGACACGTTTCCAGTTTATCCACAGTCTAATCTCTGTGATACCGTACCCACTGCATTCATAACTTGACAATGCCATTGGATCAGTATAGGAACTAATAGTGGTCACCTGTTGTGATGACTCATGTTCAATAGTGGTCACTGAGGGCTGCACCGGCTCTGTACTCATTCGTCAGATTTGCCACAGATCACCGCTTGTCTTCCTTTACAGGGCGGTCAATCCTATGACATTCACGGTCATTGATGATAGCTGGATGTCTAACACAGGCTCGTTGTTTCAGTGTCCTCCAGCCACTTTCCATAGATGTTGTCGACGATAATGTTCGAATACCGACCAGCTCCACCGTTTCCGAGCTGCTTCTCCCCAAGCACCGGACCACGACAGTTCTCTTATGACTGGATTTTTCCACCTGCGACACGTATCGTCGCTACATTAATTACCTATTCGTCTCAACTTCACTTATACACATTACGTACTGCGTTAAGAGCTTCCAAATCCTCAAGGTCGAATGCAGTCTCGCATTGGGCGGTGGTCATAATACGTTCTATGCAGTTGTCTTGCTGTTTCTTAAGTTTTGATTACATTATAAAGCGTTCCTTGGTACGCCCCTCTGTTGATTTACGCGAGGCAAAAAGAAAGAAAAAAACTTTTTATCATCTAACACTAATTCTGTTTAGAAACTAGGCGGGAAGGTTACATCAATCTTCTACCTCCTTTGGTCGCAAGTCTTGCGTAACTGGGTCTTGTTTTAACCCAACACTGTTGCTTTAGCATTCTTGTAATTTCTACTGATTTCATCTACATATCGGTAATATTGCTGTATTCGATACTTCTTTGCATATTAAAACTATGTGCAAACTGGCATATTAACCGACTGAGCTGGGGAAGAGCGATTGAGGGCCAGCTCTCACAGCTTCACTTCTGCCCGTTTCTCTTCCCTACTTTCCAAAGTTCGCAGGGGCCCCACCTATCTTGCTGGACTAGCAGTCCTGGAGGAAAGCATACTGTGGAAGTATGATTTAACGAGAGTCCAAGGTTTACTTCCAAAATGAATCTTTCACGTCGCAGCAGAATCTGCGCTGTGCTGAAATTTTCTATGTGCTGGACTGTGGGAGTCGAAAACTCGAAACCGTACCTTTCACAGGCAGTGCTCTTGCGTACTGAGCTGCCCCGGAAAAGCCGCTGGACCCTCTCTCGCAGTTTTTCTTCTAACGGCAAAGACTTTTGCTCCTCCCAACTTTTACCATTTCTTTAAAACCCTCGAACTATATTTACTCATATCCAACAAGACTGTCTTCAGATCCACACCGGCGGGAGATTCAGACTGAAAATATTAATTTTATCTAAACTTTACATAACGAAATTTATGTATTTGTTTTCGACACGTGTGCTAGATGTTCACTTCTTGGACCTCATTGATATTTGCTTTGGGCCGCAATAGGACCGCTGGTTGAACACCCCTGAACAAAAATATATTCGCTTGTTTGACATATCCCAAGACCTTGAGACTTTATATATCATTGTATTCCTCAGTCATAACAGTACAGTTGTCATTCCCATCTAAATACTCCGTAACAATTGCTGAGGTAAGGTTAACCACAATCTCCTTACAGGTCGTGAAATCATCCCTGACATATACCATTTCAGTCAACTGCACCACACCCAACATGTCCATTCGTGGATGGAGACTCATTCACACCCTCCTAACTAGAATACTTTCTAACTTCCGTCACAGATGTCGCCAGATCCTGCGACCACATGGTCCCTACAGTATTTTAGATAACACATTTTTACCACTTCGAAATCTAGGCAGTAAAGTTACCGAGAGTTCTGATCATAGCCATCGACATGCTGTAGAAACACATACATTAACACCTTGGCCAGAATTTCATCATCATTTATCCTAACCAGTCAGTTCAAAATAAATCTGCGGACTGGATTAATAAAAGAATATCGAAGATTTAAGATTATAGTTTTAATGCTTCGGGTGTTCAACATACTCTCCTCCCACTTCACTTCAACGCACAGAACGCCCATACAACGAAATGAAACTGTCAGAAAAGTCCCTCTTTGTGATTCTGTTCAACTCATGTGTCACACTGACTTCAATGTCGGTTATATCGTCAAAGCGTGGACCCTTCATGTGAATATCTGCATTTTTCAGTTTGCGCCAGGTTCGTATTGATGATATCAAGTCCCATTTCCCGTCATGATTTTTTCCACAAACGAAATGTCTGCGATTTGCATTCCAGTCAAGTCGCAGAGAGGGAGTCAAGGTGTGCGGGAAAAATGTTGCACACACTTTTCGCTTTTACAAAACTTTCTGGAAAATGTCTTGAGCACTTTAGATTGGGATGTTGTTCTATTGTGATTCATGACACAACATTTGTTGACGCACTACGACCGCATGACCGCTACTGAACACTGCCTGCTCCCAACTGACTGGCAGAATGCATTTCTGTTATTAATTCACGGGTGTTAGTTCAAGCTGACTTGTAGTTTACTGCCCTGACGCCGCTTAAACGCCACGAACAAAACCAGCCACGGAACATTTCGGACGGAGGGCGTATAAATGCTGCCACTGCCAGTTCCTCTCCAACAGTGTGGACATTAAAAACTGAGAAATAAATATTTAAAAAACTGACCTGCTCTTTGATTATTCCCTTCGTGCAGTGCAGTACTTATCATCAGTTGGCAGTGTTTGCCGCTATTACTGCTATGTACGGATTTAATGAAATATAGCATTGTCAAACTAGACCTCGCGGTCCAGTTTGATAGCACTGGATGGGCTTACAACAGTTAACTATGTTGATAATAAGGACTAAAATTTAAGCAAAATGCCATCTTCCTATAATATTCAGTAGCGTTATTTATCCATAAGACTTCTCTGGGTTCATCCAACACGATGGAGACAACTACAAATTTTCAAAAAAAATTCAGGAATTACGTTTCTGGATCACTACCGTGTCAATATATACCACGCCGCTGACGTTTATTTGCCTCCAGTTTGGAATTCCTAACTGCGTAAAAAGTGATAACATTTTCGGTAAGTGTGTTTTGAACCTCATGCTACTAACAGACACACATATGTATTTAGTGTGTCGTAATGTTGTTTCGACCTGAGTCGAAACAAGGCCCCGGGAGTAGGCAACATTCCATTAGAACTACTGACGGTCTTGAGAGAGACAGCCCTGACAAAACTCTACCGTCTGGTGAGGAAGATGTACGAGACAGGCGAAATATCCTCAGACTTCAAGAAGAATATAATAATTACAATCCCAAAAAAAAGCAGGTGCTGACAGATGTGAGAATTACGGAACTATCAGTTTAATAAGTCACAGCTGCAAAATACTAACGCGAATTAATTACAGGCGAATGGAAAAACTGGTAAAAGCCGACCTCGGGGAAGATCAGTTTGGATTCCGTAGAAATACTGGAACACGTAAGGCAATGCTGACCCTACGACTTCTCTTAGAAGAAAGATTAAGGAAAGGCAAACGTACGTTTTTAGCATTTGTAGACTTAGAGAAAGCTTTTGACAATGTTGACTGGAATACTCTCTCTCAAATTCTAAAGGTGGCAGGAGTAAAATACAGGGAGCGAAAGCCTATTTACAATATGTACAGAAACCAGATGGCAGTTATAAGAGTCGAGGGACATGAAAGGGAAGCAGTGGTTGAGAAGGGGGTGAGAGAGTATTGCAGCTTCTCCACGATGTTATTCAATCTGTATATTGGGCAGGCAGTAAAGGAAACAATTCGGAGTAGATATTAAAATCCATGGAGAAGAAATAAAAACTTTGAGGTTCGCCGATGACATTGTTATTCTGTCACAGACAGCAAAGGACTTGGAAGAGCAGTTGAACGGAATGGACTGTGTCTTGAAAGGAGGATAGAAGATGAACATCAACAAAAAGCAAAACGAGGATTATGGAATGTAGTCGAATTAAGTCGGGTGATGCTGAGGGAATGAGATTAGGAAATGAGGCACTTAAAGTAGTAAAGGAGTTTTGCTTGGGGAGCAAAATAACTGATGATAGTCGAAGTAGAGAGGATATAAAATGTAGACTGGCAATGGCAAGGAAGGTGTTTCTGAAGAAGAGAAACTGGTTAACATCGAGTTTAGATTTAAGTGTCAGGAAGTCATTTCTGAAAGTATTTGTATGGAGTGTAGCCATGTATGGATGGGTAGATCACTTAACTAATGAGGAGCTGTTTAATAGAATTGGGGAGAAGAGGAGTTTGTGCCACAACTTGACAAGAAGAGGGGACCGGTTGGTAGGACATGTTCTGAGGCATCAAGGAATCATAAATTTAGCATTGGAGGGCAGCGTGGAGGGTAAAAATCGTATAGGGAGACCAAGAGATGAATACACTAAGCAGATTCAGAAGGATGTAGGTTGCAGTAGGTACTGGGAGATGAAGAAGCTTGCACAGGATAGAGTAGCCTAGAGAGCTTCATGAAACCAGTCTCAGGACTGAAGGCCACAATAACAACAACGTGTCTTAATGTAATGGGGTAGGGTGGGGGGACAATAATTTGGAAACACCGCAAATACAACACATTATCATGCCCATTACAGTGAGGGAAAACACTAGCATTGGAAGTAGCTTACAGTCACCCGTGAATGCATAAAAACAGGTACTGTATGTAAGCGTAGGCTTCCGCGGCCGTTGTCTTCTTCAATAAAATTCTTCAGGGTATCAGACCGCATCGTCGTAAGGCCCTAATGAAGGCTAGCTGCAACGCTGGCCGAAACGTTGGCGCATTTTAAAATTATGACGATGCGGTCTGATACCATGAAGAATTTTATTGAAGAGGTACTGTATGGTTCTCAGTGGACTCTTATACAGATCTTCTAGGAAAATAGTAGCAAGTTCAGGTAACGATGATGGAGGAGATTACAGATCATGCGCCCTTTCCTCGAAAGTATACCACAAAGGTTCTATAATACAGAGATATTCCCGTGCTGAAAAAGCCAGTTCTACAGACTGGAAAGCTGCCAGGTATCTTACAACACAGCATGACCAGCGGGGAACGAACGCTCTACCAAGCCCAATACCGGTCTTGTTCGAAGTAAAAGAACCTTTCAACTGTAGGTGTATTTTCAACCTCAGGTATTGTACCAAGGGATGGACCCGATTAGCCAAAACGGTCAAATAATCCTTGGTAGTAAAGCAACTTTGCAGTGTAACCATGGCGACCATGGAATACCTCGATATGGCTGCTCAAATCATCACCATACCGCCGCCACATTTCACTCTCGGGACCTAAACCCGGGCATAAGTTGGGAACAGTGTGCAACAAGACACAGCCGATCAAATTATTTTGTTCCATTCTACCATAGTCCAGGTTTTATGGCTTCAGCAACACGTTATCCTGTTCTCTTACGAGCCTTTACATCACTGACAAATGATTTTGAAATTCCAGTTCGCCATATAATTCTCTGCTTATAGAACTGCGTTCATGTCGTTTTGGTGGTAACAGTCGGCGAGTGTGAAACTCAGTCCTGCGGTGACTTGCGACGTTGTCGTCCTCTTATTTTTCATCACAATCTTCTACATCTACATCTACATCTACATACATACTCCGCAATCCACCATACGGTGCGTGGCGGAGGGTACCTCGTACCACAACTAGCACCTTCTTTCCCTGTTCCGCTCACAAACAGAACGAGGGAAAAATGTCTGCCTAAATGCCTCTGTACGAGCCCTATCTCTCTTATCTTATCTTTGTGGTCTTTCCGCGAAATGTAAGTTGGCAGCAGTAAAATTGTACTGCAGTCAGCCTCAAATGCTGGTTCACTAAATTTCCTCAGTAGCGATTCACGAAAAGAACGCCTCCTTTCCTCCAGACACACCCACCCGAGTTACTGAAGCATTTCCGTAACACTCGTGTGATGATCAAACCTACCAGTAACAAATCTAGCAACCCGACTCTGAATTACTTCTATGTCCTCTCTCAATCCGATCTGATAGGGATCCCAAACGCTCGAGCAGTACTCAAGAATAGGTCGTATTTGCTCAAAAATGGCTCTGAGCCCTATGGGACTCAACTGCTGTGGTCATTAGTCCCCTAGAACTTAGAACTACTTAAACCTAACTAAGGACATCACACACACCCATGCCCGAGGCAGGATTCGTACCTGCGACCGTAGCAGCAGCGCGGCTCCGGACTGGAGCGCCTAGAACCGCACGGCCACCGCGGCCGGCGTCGTATTAGTGTTTTATAAGCGGTCTCCTTTGTAGATGAACCACATCTTCCCAAAATTCTACCAACCAACCGAAGATGACTATCCGCCTTCCCCACAACTGCCATTACATGCTTGTCCCACTTCACATCGCTCTGCAATGTTACGCCCAAATATTTAATCGACGTGACTGTGTCAAGCCCTACACTACTAATAGAGTATTCAAACATTACGGGATCCTTTTCCTATTCATCTGCATTAATTTACATTTATCTATATTCAGAGTTAGCTGCCAGAGTTAGCTGCCATTCTTTACACCAATCACAAATCGTGTCCAGGTCATCTTGTATCCCCCTACAGTCACTCAACGACGACACCTTCCTGTACACCACAGCATCATCAGCAAACAGCCGCACATTGTCTATCCACCCTATCCAAAAGATCATTTATGTAGATAGAAAACAACAGCGAACCTACCACACTACCCTGGGGAACTCCAGATGATACCCTCACCTCCGATGAACACTCACCATCGAGGACAACGTACTGGGTTCTATTATTTAAGAAGTCTTCGAGCCAATCCCCTATGCTCGTACCTTAGTTAGGAGTCTGCAGTGGGGCACCGAGTCAAACGCTTTCCGGAAGTCAAGGAATATGGCATCCGTCTGATACCCTCCATCCATGGTTCGCAAGATATCATGCGAAAAAAGGGCGAGTTGCGTTTCGCAGGAGCGATGCTTTCTAAAGCCGTGCTGTGATGCATGGACAGAAACTTCTCTGTCTCAAGGAAAGGCGTCACCTGCGCTTTTTTCCAGTCGCTCGGGACATTACGTTGGGCAAGAGATTCGCGATAAATGGAGCCAATGCAGTAGAGTACTCTCTGTAAAACCGAATGGGAATCCCATCAGGACCTGGCGATTTATTTATTTTCAAGCCATTCAGCTGCTTCACAACCCCAGGGATCCCTATCACTATGTCCTCCATACGGGAATCTGTACGAGACTCAAACGGCGGTATGTTTGTACGATCCTCCTGCGTGAAAGATTTCTCAAATGCTAAATTTAATATTTCAGCTTTCGTTTTGCTGTCTTCCGTTGCCAGTCCAGACTAATCAGTGAGTGACCATCAGTAAAGATCACTCGACACACACTTGCATAGCCTCTTGAAACACTTTGACTACCTTGATTACGGAAGCACCCACCATACGAGAACCATCATTTTGCCCACTTTCAAACTGACTTAGCTCCGACATAATACACTCACTGTGCACAGAACACTGTAGTGACCACGGCTGGCACTCGCAACCTACTGAGGACGATTTTGCCGGCCGCGGGGGTCTCGGGGTTAAGGCGCTCAGTCCGGAACCGCGTGACTGCTACGGTCGCAGGTTCGAATCCTGCCTCGGGCATGGATGTGTGTGATGTCCTTAGGTTGGTTAGGTTTAAGTAGTTCTAAGTACTAGGGGACTGATGACCACAGAAGTTAAGTCCCATAGTGCTCAGAGCCATTTGAACCATTTGAGGACATTTTTAATAGGTACCGTTCGTAGTGAAACACATCAGCTCAACCTGCAGGCTTGGCTAGAATCTGCTACTCTCCAAGCAAGCATTTCTCGCGGTGTTTCCGTATTTTCCTCCACCCCTTGTACCTTCTGAGCAATCAGCAGATCTGTGTGGCAGTTGGGCCACTACGAGGCCGTTAGTATGTGTTGGCCTAGTGGCTGCAACCATGTGGCGCCTTCCTGGCCGGCGGCGTGTATCGGCCGAGGCGCCGTCGCTAGTCGCGTCACGCGCCCCGCAGCTCTGTGCGGCGCCGACGCCCCCGCCCCAAGCCCGGCGCCGCCCCTGTCTCCACCCCCGCCCACCTCCTGAATAATAAATGGCGCGCCCCGCCGGTCCACGCCGCCCATGGCTGCCCATCGCCCTCGCTCTATGGTCAAAGACCAGCTTCTCTGATGTTCGTCCCAGGGCCGTACACTGCTAGCGGGAATATTACGTACAACTCCAGCACAGTATCGAGACTTTAAAGACAGTTTAAAAACTTCGTGGCCACCGTGACTGTTAAAGAACGACATCATTTGCATTAGGCTGTCCCTACAAGGGAATATTTTATCAAACACTAATAGAAAGTTTCAAGCCTGCGATGTGATTCTCGTATATGTGTAACAGCAATCACAGACATGGCTACATATGGAATTGTCGTCAGTGGGCACACCTCGGAATATAGCTGAACTGTAAACCATTTTATACGCATGGTTTGCGCATACGTACTCCTCCATTATGTCCACTGACGACAGTGGCATGTGTAAGTCAGTGTGCTTATCGTGTCTTTTTATCTTTAAACGTGTTCGGTGCTATGTGGTCTGACCCCATCTTCCATGACCCACTTGGAGTCTGGTTGATCATCCAACGCTCGCTGTGTGGCCGCAAATTTATCCAAAATTGCAACGTTAAGTTCGTCAGTGACGTTTTCTCTCATGAAAAAGGGCTAGTAATGCCTCAGCTGATCACCGCAGCCCAAAGAGCAACTTTTGGAAAATATGGGGGTTTCGCGTCACACGAATGGGGATTCTGGGAGCCCCAAAGTTGCCAGTTTTCTTCATTCACGACTCCATATAGGGGGAAATGTGCTTCATCTGTAAGGCAGTTCAGCCAACATCAAATCCCTCCTTATCAGTCACTGAGCGAACCTTATTTGTAAAGTCAGTCCCCTGTCCCACAGTTCGTACTGGTGTGGTCTGGTGGTTCTGGATTTTGACGGAAGACATATATAGGCTTTGTCTCAGTATTGTCTCCGTGTTGGAACGGTTCAAACCACTCTCTTCTGATATTCTTGGGGCAGATTTCCTTGGACTTTGAAAAATAATTCCACGAAACAACGGCGACATGTTCCGTAGTAACTACACTTTCCCTGAGGCCAACTTTATCCGCTAGTCCATCATCCACTTATCGTGTCCGTTGAAATTTGGCGAAGAACTAGTGAATGGTTTTCGCTTCGGGTTCGAAAACTGTGCCTTGCTGCCGTATGGGCTGCCAGGACCAGAAAAACACGTTGCTTAGTGGAATACGTGATTTCTGTCTCTTTCTTCGGTATTGTTCATGTTTCAATGGTGGAACTGATCGCTCTGAGATGCGGCGCACTGTTTATAGCCACTAAGTATTTGCAGCGTCATGTGTTAGCAGCTGCCTGCAACTATGGCCAAGCGGTTCAACGCGCTTCAGTCCGGAACCGTGCTGCTACTACGGTCGCTGGTTCGAATCCTGTCTCGGATATGGCTGTGTGTCATGTCCTTATGTTAGTTATGTTTAAGTAGTTCTAAGTCTGCGGGACTGATGACCTCAGATGTTAAGTCCCATAGTGCTCAGAGCCATTTGAACTATTTTGTTAGCAGCTTTTCGAACTATTTCCAAATGTCTATTTAACTTTTTTATAAAATTCTTATAGCTTTTACAGTAAACGTACCGTTTGTTGCACGTGCCTATCGATCTTAGTTATCGAGATAATTTTGGTGTCAGGGACTCTTTTGCCGGACACATTGTACGTACTCTCTAAGCGACCATACGGTGCAAATCTTGTACCACCGCTGGTCATTTCCTTTCCTGTTCCACTCGCAGGTGCAGCGAGGAGAACGACGACTGTGTATACGTCTCTGTACAAGCCCCTGCTTCTTTTATCTTACCTTCTCGGTCCTAACGTGAAATCTACGTGGACGAGTGTATCGGCGATCGGGTTCAAAATGGCTCTGAGCACTGTGGGGCTTAACTTCTGAAGTCATCAGTTCCCTAGAACTTAGAACTACTGTGACGTAACTAACCTAAGGGCATCACACACATCCATTCCCGAGACAGGATTCGAACCTGCGACCGGAGCGGTCACGCGGTTCCAGACTGTGGCGCATAGAACCGCTCGGCCACCTCGGCCGGCCCGGAAACAACCGCAAATCCTAGCAGCGCTTAATAAAGCAGTCACTTAAATGTCAGCCTGGTGCACATGATGTCGTCTTTTAAATAACTTAATTACACACACTGTTTCTGTATATATTTCCTTGTTTAATACAGTGGCTGAGCAAAACTGTAACGGCGATCAAGATAGAAACAAACGTTAGGATATTAGTAAAACACTGAGGTACCTAATCACCATTCAGATTTAAGAATTTGTCGTTACCTCTTAATGAGTTGACAACTTTCCTCTGCATGAAATTATGCCATCTACGTGTTCCGGAACTCAACGAATACATGACTTACGGTTTTATAACTAAATAGTTACACATTTATGGAAAGAAAATCCGAGAAATCTGCGGACAACTATCCGACACTTGCGGTATCGTGGAACGCCTGTTTGTTACGATATATTTGTAATTAGTCCTGCAGTGGTTCGCTCCTATTCACATGGATGACCTCTCGTCTCTTTTCCATGACCATTCGCCCTTCTACAGTTGAACAAGCAATTACGTTGACGCACAATACCGCTCCTCTTAACATGTGGTTTGTATGCTGCAGAAATGTCACGATGAATGTAAACAGCGTTGAAGTTTTTGTCCTTAAATTCTTTATTACAAAAAGGATGTCACATCAGGATTAAATTTCAACTGCATAGTTAACATTGGACGAGTATTTTAGACAAACTAGGTGCAATATTGCTCGCCAATTATAACTCTAAGCCAGCTGAGTCAGTGTACCAACTGTTGTATATCTCATACTACATCGCACGCTACGTGTAAGCGTGGGATATTTTACAAATAACCCTCGTAGTATGGACCCCGCATTCCATCCGAAACAGTCGGTATTCTCCATTGGATCGATTAACTGAATCCCTGAACGATAGGGCTTGAAATTTCAGTTCGTTTCTCGGTAAGAAATTATTGCAATACTTGAAGATATATTAGCTTGTGGGAGACCAGCATTGTTTCCAAGTAAAAACGGAAACCTGTCAGTGACATTCAAATACAAGGGGTTGTGGAAGTCAGGTACTTTATCCTTGTGTTCATCAAACGAGACAGGGTCCTCTTCGGCAAAATGAGTGACGCAAGTAAATGTAATAGAAGATTATTACTTGACTGAGGCCCAACTGAAAGAATATTGTGTTCTCTGCCTTTAAGAGCCTCCTTTCCCTTCTTTTCAAAAGCAAAAGATTTTGAAAAACATGATGTGAGGACGCAATCATTACTAAGCCTCAGCTGTGCTACACAGAAACAGAAACTTCGGTTAGCGTATTCCCCATTACACTGCTGCAGTGGGCCAAAAGAGCCAGTACGCACCGAATTACACGCAGTGATCACATTACAAGCAGCTATTGGCTGATTATCAAAGTTGTACTCGTTGCGCCCTGAAGCATTTAATTTGCGCTATTTAAATTTAAGAAAAGGCTTGGTTGGCCACAATAAACACATCATTAAATTTTATGGAGTGCATGTTGCACTACAGATACATATTAAATGTTGAGGTCACTATCTTCATTGTGCTCACTTCCTCTTAGGTACTGTATCTTCAGTCTCATGGCTCTCTGCCCGTAAATTTACGAATTTTTAAATTTCTAAATGTCTCTAATTGCTCTAATGGAGGATTCAGCTGGTTGCGCATCAACATACAGTATGTTTCGATGTCTTCACGACAAACGTCTAGGGGTGATAGCTCACGTCATGGGGAAAACAAAACTTCGCTGACATTTCCAGGCGACGCCAATTTTCATTTAAAAGTGGTTATGCCCCTGACAAGAGATAGCCACTCTGCGGGGTTCTTATAGAATGTGTGTTGCCTATCATCCAGTCATCTGCTCCATATGAAAGGTAGTAAACCCATCAAAATCAAAGTTGTTAATTCACTTCTAAAATACCTTTCTCCAGTAAGAGACAATCATTTTTATGGTGTTCTTGTCTATTTTTCTCTCACTTTACTAGCGTACGTAGTATTCTGCACACTGGCTATTAGACCCCGCTAGTGCGGCGAAATCTGATCGTCCCAGGACCAGCGAACACTAAAGGCTACCTCGCGTTATTGGAAAGCATCAGCCGAATTTTGTCTCTGACAAATGTTGTTCTTCGTGACGTGATTTATTACCTTACACGTTTATCCCAAAGACTATGTAACATCTAGAGTGAGGCTAGACGTAGCTATAAATCAACACCACACCATGATTGTTACCCAGAAGCCAACCAAAACTGTTACAGAACAAAAAGTAGCCCAAAAATTTCGTACTATTTCTCAGGAATATGAAAAATATGTTCAGAAAAGTGTTTACACGAGTGTTCAATGTATGTATTATTCTGCATTGTACTAAATAAACGTTCATTGAAAAACATTAAGCAATTGAGCTATTGGTACTAACTGAATCTAGAATCCTTTGGCAGTGAGAGCCACATTTCATCTTTCAGCAGTGACATTAAATTATAAAAGAAAATTCCGGCGGATAAAATGAGATCGCACTTACAATTTCTTGTAGTCCATCAAATATTTTGACGTAATCACCCCGTAGTCGAAGGTCTTTCTTTTACCCTTGTCTGCTTCTTAATATTTAATAACGAGTTGTGGTTCTGCCTTGAGGAAACAATCTTTTTTCTTCTTATAGTACATTTACAAGGTGCGGAGAAGTTTCTCCATTTTAGTGGATTTTATATTTTTTCTGTTACACAACACACAAAGAAAATAAGCATTATGAGATGTAGCTGTTTTTGAAAGTATGGTATTTACTTCAAAAATAAGTTCTGAGAGAAATATTAACAGGAAAAACAAATATGTACCTTACTATTGCATATTGTTTTTCACAAGTCTGTTTGGTACACATTTATAATTTCTGCCACCCAGTATGTCATTTCCAGTTCATAAGCATTTATTAATATTTTGTTAAGTAATTTCGGATATTGCTTAATAAATGAATATTACCTGCAGGTGTCATAATGGAATACAATAACCATAATTGCGCTGCAAATGCCAAACATACTTTTGAAAACGGGTAGTTTCCTGTTAACATTTCCTTCAGTACTTTTCTTAATGTAAATACTACATCTTAAAAAGAGATACATCCCATAATGGATGTATTCTATGTATGTTGTTTAACAGAAAATAAATAAAATGCTCTGGAGATGGAGAAACTTCTCCAAAACATGTATTGGTACTAAAAGACGAAGACATGGTGTTTGCACAAGGCAGAACCACATTTCCTTATTACATACACTGGCGGTAAAAAAAATCACTACACCAAGCAGGAGTTGTGCGACATAAACGAAAGTTGTTAGGCGTATTCCTACATCTGAAAGGTGATGTCTGGTCAGATTTCGTGCCAGTCGCAAAAGAGTGGTGCTAGTAACGCCACCATGAGAATGCAAATCAGGTTTGGTTTAAATATACGATGTAGCGGTCGTGAGCGTTAGTTACCTTTGAGACTGGACGTGGTCAGTTGCTTTTAGTCAAAAGTTCCTTTAGAGCGACAAAGACGCCGTTATCAGTACCTCACTAGCTCGTGCAATAGGGCTACGAGAAGCTGGATGTTCCTTCTGTAATATTGCAGAAAATCTTGGCGGGAATGTAGTAGCCATTGTACATGATTGCTGGCAGTGATGGTCAAGAAAATTTGCGATCACAAGAAGACGCGACTCTTGAAGATCGGTTCCTTAAAGGATAACGCCAACCCAGACGCCCTGTAGCGTCCATTCAAATGACCCCAAACCACCATCATTTGAGAATTCATTGGTGTCAAGAAAGAGGTCGTTGGAGGGCAGGGTGGAGGTCTGTTGTTCTTCCTGATGAAAGCTCGTTCTGTCTCAGTCTCAGAGACGGCCTTGTGATCGTTAGCAGGAGGCCAGTTGAGGACCTGCAACCAACCTATCTGCGTTTTGGACACACTAGAGTTACGCCTGAAGTTATGGTCTGGGGTGCGTTTACGTGTGACAGGAAGAGCACGCTCGTGGTTATCCCACTCACCCTGACTGCAAAATTGTACGTCAATCTGGTGATTGGACCTGCTGTGCTGCCAAAAGCATTCCAGGGAGTGTTTTCTAGCAGGATAACGCTTGAACACGAATCGATCTTGTAACCCGACACGCTCTACATAGTGTAGACATGTTCCCTTGGCCTGGTCGATCACCAGACCTGTCTCTACTGAAGCATATGGGATGTCATCGGGTGACAACTCCAGCTTCATACACAAACAGCGTTAAACATCGCTGCATTGACCGACCAAGTGCAACAGGCACGAGACTCCGTCCCACGACCTAACACCCGGCACCTGTACAGCACAATGTATGCGCATTTGCATACTTCCATTCAACATTTCGGCGGTTGCCCTGGTAACTAATGAACCAGCATTTCACATTTGCAATGGCTTATGTCGTGCTTTCATTAATCTGTGATCTCTGTAATATGTTACCTAGACGAATGTATTCCCGTAATTTTATAATTGTACATGAATTATTTTTTGGTGTTATGACTTTTTCCGTCAGTGTATTTTCATGCAAATTGTGTATCTGACGAAACTTTTTCACCGTATCACTTGTGCCTAAGTTAAACAGATGCTTAAAACCAAAGAAGCGTTCAGTAATTGCTACTGCAAATAGTACCTACAAATGTTTTACATGCTGAGAGGCGGAAAGAATTACAAAACAACGTTCTATGTCAAATGTGAGTCCTTAGCATTTTGTAATCTTTCATAAGTCCCGCGATTTCTCTGGAAAATACTGTAAGTCTTAGAACTACTGTTGTTGCTGATATATGGTTGCTGCTGTGTAGTACGATGTGCACATGACAGTTGAGATGTAGGTAAGCAATTGCTGCTATCCTGTTTTTGCGAAATGTGTTTCACCAAAACCAAAAAAAAAAAAGAAAAAAGAAAAAAACTTACAGTGTTGTGTCCAAATACAAGTATAGTTGTTCCGATTTCTCTTAAGATGGAAGCATATCATAATACAGATTTATACCGACTGTCGTACTTCAGTCAAGTTAAGACAATATGTTCCAACACCGAAATAAGTTATGTAGTTGGCCTTTATGTTATTTTATCACAAATAATATTTAAGCATTACTACCTGAAAGTGGCACCGATACAGAAAAATAAAACCCAGTATAAATGCACATAGCAGAATATATCCCTACGGAAAGTCCCATCATTGATCAACTGAAAACTGGTATTCGCGCCAAGAACGCATGGCAAAACGTGTCGGAGCATTAGCCCTATTGCGAAATGAGAAAGATCTTCTATTAAAGAATCTTAGGCTGCGTTCACACTGCCGGCCGGGCCGGGCCGGGCTGACGCGTACTTGCTCGGCTCGTGCCTAGCCAGTTCAGGCCGGCAAGTAGTGCATTCACATTGCGCGCCGCGCCGAGCCGGGACGGCGAAATGGGGGAAAATCCACTTCTCCGATTTTCATGTTTTAAAAATTCTTAGCGGTATATAAGACTTCGACACATCGTTTTATGAACTTATTTCTTCCTTACAAGCGTTACTTACGTCGTGAAAAAAGAAAAAGTCTACTTTTCGTTTCGCGTGATTTCTTAGTTTCGTAACGCTTCCCAACCGATTTTGAAGAAAGTATGCGGCTAAAGAATCTGATTTTTGTACACGTGGTAGTGCAACATCTTAGCTTCGTATTGAATCATTTATCTTTCCATATTTCTTAACAGTCATTGTGAAATGATGCTATTTGTCAACGTTGTGCACTTGATTTACAAATCTTGTAGTGAAAAAGTTATGTAGCGGGTAGCTTACTGTTAGATCCGTTTTAGACCATACATTGTTGGGAATGAAATGTAGCTAAAAGTACCAAAAAGTTTTTGAAATGATAATGATACTGATATCTGTCTCTGGTCTCAAGTAATGCGAGCTATTCAGTGGCGTCAGTGCCGCGTCCGCAAGCCACGGAGTTCGCGCGGTTACAGCTTGGTTTAGTGTAGTCATATAATGCAGGACAGAAAAAAACTAATTACTAGTGATCAGCGCAGACCTAGTGCCGGTCCCTCTTACTATTTTAATGGTCTCATTCTCTAGATAAATCCAAATGTATAAGAATTTTTTCCTCGGCTACTGGACAATCATCTGCTATGCTTTTATAATTGGCCACACGTTGCATCACAAAAGACAAACAATTATTTGTCATCAACATCCTACAATTAGTATGATGTACATTTCGTATTTCGAACTAAAAGATAACTGAAGCGCAATTCTGTAGTCTCGTTGTCTACTTTGACAGAAAAAATAATGCAGAGTTAATGAAACTACTGTAGATCGGCACAGATGTGCGTTTCATTGTTTTTTTTTTTTTTTTGTTTTTCTTCCTTGGCGGGCTGCGCTGCAGTGTCAAGGTAATCCCCACTCTTTGGCTAAATGGCTGGCGGGAGGCCAAATAAATAAATTTAAAAAGATCTCCACCCTTCGACAGCTGACAAGCAAGTCAGTAGAAAACGCAGCTGCAGTCAACAGTTGCTCGCCTTTAGCTAGTCTGTGCTGTCGTGTAGAACAATGTCTTCACTCTTTTATTGGTATTGTTTTGACTCTGCAGTAACTCGTCGAGTGTTGAAGTACAGAAGAACTAGGAGGTTATGGATTCATCCCATGAATAGCGACAGACATTTAGGAGAGTTTTTTTCTTTATATGAAGAACTTAAAAACTATCCTGAAAAATTTTATTCAAATTACAGAATGAATCATAATACATTTCAGTATGTGCTGCAGAACATTCAAGACAAAATTTCTAAACAGAACACAAATTTTCTCAGAAGTATAACAGCAGAAGAAAAATAGTGTATAACGATAAGGTAAGATTCGTTAGTACACACTTTTTGGTTTGCAGTAGAACTTTGTACAGCATTCACTACCTCCAGTTAATTGTCGTCATGCTTTTGTATTTTAAATTTCACAAACGCTTACCTCTGAGGGGAAGAGAGTTTATGGGACTCCTGAGAATCATTAGGAAGTAATTAGCTTCGTCATTTTGGGTAATGTCTTGCTGTGCCTTCAACGAAGAATCGCAGAAATACTCCTTCAGAATTTTCCAACTTTTTTCTTCATGATGCAGCGCTTGGCAATGGTGATGGTTCATCATGTGGAGCCACTGATGACCTCACAGAATTCTTTTCATTACCTTGTAAGATAGACAGATTGATAGGCGAAGAGTTTTGAGATAATGCCCTTTGACTCAGTGGTTCTATTTCCAGTGATAAGGAACTGCCACAGCATGACTTTACAATGCATTATCATCTGGTAGGGACACATTTCCGTTCCTCAGTGACACTCATATCTGTCTCCGTTTACAAGTAAATGCGAACTATTCAGTGGCGGCAATGCCGCGATTGCTGGCAAGCTATTGTTGTAAATGCATGTAAATACGGTAGGTTAAATAAATGAAATAAAATAAAAGTAATTTCGCATGTATCATCATAATAAACGTAAATTTTCCTCACTGATTGTGAAATGTGAGGTAACATCTTAAAATAAAAGACGTGTGCAGTCACACTTGTGAAGAAAGCAGAAGGGAGACGTGTGATGCGTGTACTGCAGAAGCTGTACTGCTGCTCCACAGGCTCGCGTCTGCGGTCGGCTCGCGCCGGCAATATTAAACACTCGGGATGTCGCCGGCTCGGCTCCGGGAGGCTCACGCCGTGTCGGCGCGGCCCGGCCGCCAGTATGAACACCGCAATTCAAAACCACGTGTTTGATATCGAAGCGGGCGGCGGCCCGGCCCGGCTCGGCTCGGCTCGGCTCGGCCCGGCTGGCAGTGTGAACGCAGCCTTACTCTCGCATGCGACTTTCAAACTAGTTTTTCGCGTATAAACAGGAAAACAAAGTCACGAGAATTCCACAGACGACATTTGAACGCAATACTGTAAATTTGTCAGCCAGAGTCAGTGTCATACATGAAGACGTAAGAAAGAGAACAATTTGCTGACGTCAGATAAAACGCCGAGATGGCAGATTTAGGTGGGTGGGTGGGGGGGAAGAAGAGGGGATATCATCTCATGAGACATACTGATTATAGCAGTTGGCGTGCGTCTGCGTACGGGGGTAACCTACATGCCCAATAATACCGCGGGACAGAGACTTGTGGAACGATCTAGCAGAGCCCCTTGCCCAGCAGTTCGAAACTAACGGCTGGGAACAACAAGGACAGCAACAAAGACAACAGGTATATTACATTTTCGAAGTTCTCTTCCAAACGTTATCGCCACAGCAAAGAGACATAACAAAGACCTTACACTATTGTTCACTTCGTAGAAGAAATAATATACCTGTACGCCCATATCAAACCATGGGGAGAAGAGTACGGTCTACGATCACGTAGAACGAATTATGTCGATGTTCATAGTAAGTCATTCAGCGAGAGCGTATTAAACTGATTTCAGTGCAAGAGAATGATAATGAAAAGCAGGAAGATCTACAGAGGTTGGAAGCATTGTGCGTCACTCGTCAACTGATCCTTAATATAAGTAAATGTAGCCTATTTTGAAAAATTAGGAAAGAAATGCCATTATTATAATATTGCAGAAGAGTCACTGGAAGCAATCACATACTTTAAATATTTGGGAGTATACTTGCCCAACGATTTAAAGCAGATCAACGAGATAAAATTGATCGTAGGAAAGACGAATGGCAGAATGGGTGTCACTGGAAAAATCCTCAGGAAGTCATAGGAACCCAGACTACAAAGACCTACTTCGATCAATACTTAAATACTACTCATCATTCTGGTATCCCTAGCAGACAGGAGCTACAGAAAAAGTAGGGATGCCCTAAAGAGGTGCACTGCACTTCTGCACAGGCTCATTTAGCGAGCGCGAAAGGGTTACGAAGTAGCTGTTCAAACTCCAGTGGCAGACGCTAGATGACAGACTTTGCGCATTACGGTGTGATTTACCATTGAAATCCCGAGAGCTTGCGTTCGTAAAAGAGACAACCAATACATCGCATCCGTCAAACGCACTTCTCGTGAAAATATCGTGGACGTAAAATTACGTATGAACTTACACAGAGGCTTACCAAAAACCGTTCTTTCCGCGGACTATTCGCGACTGGAACAGCAAAGGGTTGAACCATCGTAATTCACAAGATCCTTCGCCACATACCATAAGGTACCTTGACGAGTGTAGCTATATGAAGGATATTAAGGTAAGAGGTGAGCGATACCGCCCTATCGAACGTCATTTTAAAGCTGCCTAATAAACCTTACCATTGCAGACACTGACAGGTTGTTGCTCTGAAAACTAATTTACTATTTAGTTGTCTCTCTCTCTCTCTCTCTCTCTCTCTCTCTCTCTCTCTATATATATATATATATATATATATATATATATATATATATATATATATATATATGTTTGTGTGTGTGTGTGTGTGTGTGTGTGTGTGTGTGTGTGTGTGTGTGTGTGTGTGTGTGTGTGTGTGTGAGAGAGAGAGAGAGAGAGAGAGAGAGAGAGAGAGAGAGAGAGAGAGATATATATCTTGTAGTCGATCTACAACGTTCCCATTTAGACACTTGTGATTTCTACTAACAAGGGAACCTCCCCATCGCACCCCCCTCAGATTTAGTTATGTTGGTACAGTGGATAGACCTTGAAAAACTGAACACAGATCAATCGAGAAAACAAGAAGAAGTTGTGTGGAACTATGTGAAAAATAAGCAAAATATACAAACTGAGTAGTCCATGCGAAGATATGCAACATCAGGGACACTGAAAGGCAAGCTGCTCCGTGGTTCCGTGGTTAGCGAGAGCAGCTACGGAACGAGAGGTCCTAGGTTCAAGACTCCCTTCGGGTGAAAATTTTAATTTTTTATTTTCAGTTTATGTGTCAAACTCTTACGTTTTCATCACTATTTTGGGAGTGATTATCACATCTACAAGAAAACCTAAATCGGGCAAGGTAGAAGAATCTTTTTACCCATTCGCTAAGCGTGCAAGTTAGGTGGGTCGACAACATATTCCTGTCATGTGACGCACATGCCGTCACCAGTGTCGTATAGAATATATCAGACGTGTTTTCCCGTGGAGGAATCGGTTGACCTATGACCTTGCGATCAAATGTTTTCGGTTCCCATTGGGGAGGCACGTCCTTTCGTCTACTAATCGCACGGTTTTGCGGTGCGGTCGCAAAACACAGACACTAAACTTATTACAGTGAACAGAGACGTCAATGAACGAACGGACAGATGATAACTTTGCGAAAATAAAGCAAGTAAAATTTTCAGTCGAGGGAATACTTGAACTAAGGACCTCTCGTTCCGCAGCTACTCACGCTAACCACGGGACCACGGCGCTGCTGAGCTCGCGCTCTCCTTGATGTTGCCTATCTTGCGTATGGACTGCTCGGTTTGTATATTTTACTAATTTTTTTCACGGTTCCACACAACTTCTTCCTGTTTTCTCGATTGATGTGTGTTCAGTTTTTCAAGGCCTATCCACTGTGCCAACTTATAACTAAATCTGAGGGGGGTGCGATGGGGAGGTTCCCTTGTAAGCGTTTATACTTGCCAAATTGTGAACTGCAGAAGTCTGTGAACGGCCCTATATATCGCAGCCAAAGACAATCGTACAGTCGAGATAATGTCTCGCTCGCCGCCGTGGAGCGCTGGGAAGTAGCCCCGGAGTGTTCCGTGCAATGAGGTCGCAATATCCGCCTTCCCTCTAATGGAGCAGCGAGGGCCGTCTTGCAGCACAGAGGCGGCGCTTGCTCGATCGTTCTGCAGCAGCCGAGGCCACGCGTTTAGATTCTGCCGGAGATGGTCGTCTCATTGTGCTCAATGGAATGTGAACCAGAGTCAGACGTGCGGTTCAACTGCAGTCAGCCGGATCACCGAGATGCCGTGGCTTTACAAGCCATCTCTACTGCTGGCGTTCCTGAGGACTGATCGTCAAAAGTTACTGAGCTGAGATTCAGTAAATCTCACGGAATGGTTACCGTTCAGGAAATACAGGGTTGCTCAACAAGCCATCTTGAAATTTACGTCTCTTGTTGTTCACTGGCGGCAAAATTTTGCAGCACCAAGAACAAGTTGTCTGACATTAACAAAAGTTGGCAAACGTGTTGCTACATATAAAGATTATGCCTAATAAAATTTCACGAAGTGTTAGTAGCCTCATTATGAAGATGCAAGTAATGGTTGCCTTAAATACGCATATCGTGTGCGTTAGTTGCCTTTGTGGTTGGACGCGGTTATTTGATGATAGTCAAGAATGCCTTTTAGGGGACAGAGGAGCCATTATCAACGCCTCACTGAATTTGAACGAGGTCGTATAACAGGGTTACGAGAACATGGATTTTCGTCAAAGATATTACAGAAAGACTTGACAGCATTGTAGCCAATGCACATGGTTGCTGACAGCGGTGGAACCGGGCTCAGGATGACCACGTGGCATTACCGAGAAGGAAGACCACAGTTTTTGGTTCAAATTCAATTGGCTCTGAGCACTATGGGACTCAACCTCTTAGGTCATAAGTCCCCTAGAACTTAGAACTACTTTAACCTAACTAACCTAAGGACATCACACACACCCATGCCCGAGGCAGGATTCGAACCTGCGACCGTAGCAGTCCCGCGGTTCCGGACTGCAGCGCCAGAACCGCACGGCCACCGTGGCCGGCACAGTTTTTGGTGTATGGCTCTGGTTCAACGTACTGGATCTACAGCAGCAGTTTAAGCAGCAATTTACATCACAATGATGCAACTAACTGTTACAAATCGGTTAGTTGAAAGGCAGATCAGACCCACTCGCCCCCTCTAGCGTGCATTCCACTGACCCAAAAGCAATGCCATTTGCACTTAGGTGGTGTCGAGTGAGAGCCCATTCGAGGGCAGGGTGGACTGTTGAGTTTTCTGATGAAATCTGGTTCTCCTTGGTGCCAGTGAAGGCCTTCTGTTGTTTCGAACGATACCAGTTAAGGTCCTACAATCGACCTGTCGGGGTGCTACACGCACTGAACCTATGCCTGGAGTTATGGTACGGGGTGCGATATCGTATGACAGCCGGAGAACTCTCTGGATTATCCCACGCACCCTAACTGCAAATTTTGTAAGTTAATCTGGTGATTCGACCTGTTGTGCTGCCATTCATCAACAGCATTCCAGGGGGTGTTTTCCAGCAGGGAAACGGTCGTCTCGTACCGCTGTTGTAGCCCAACATGCCCTACATATTGCCTTGGCATGCTCGATCACCCGATCTGTGTCCAGTCGAGTACATATGGGACATCATCGGACGACAATTACAGCGTCATACACAACCAGCATTTATCCCTGTATCGATCGCACAAGTGCAACATGCATGGAACACCATCCCACAAACTGATTTCCGGCATTTTTTAAACACAATGCGTGCACGTTTGTATGCTTGCATTTTACATTCTGAGGATTACACAGCTCATTAAAGTACCAGTATTTCACATCTGCCATGGCTTATCTCACGTTTACATTAATTCATATTCTACAGTAATTTTTTATGGCGTATTTGCAAACATGGCTTGCTCGAAACATTTCGGCAGCAGGTACACTTTTAAGAGCCAAAGAAAATACCTGCCTAATATCGTATAGGGCCCTTGAAAGTACGCAAAGTGCCGCAACACGACGTGGCATGGACTCGACTAATGTCCGATGTAGGTCTGGAGGAAGTTGACACCATGAATCCTGCAGGGCTGTCCATAAATCTGTAAGAGTACAAGGGGGTGAAGATCTCTCATCAACAGCACTTTGCAGGGCATCCCAGATATACTCAATAACGTTCATGTCTGGGGAGTCTGGTGGCCAGCGGAAGTGTTTAAACTGAGAAGGGTGTTCCTGGAGTCACGCTTTGGGAACTCAGGACGTGTGGGGTGTTGCATTGTCTTGCTGGATTTGCCCATGTCCGTCGGAAAGCACAATGGACGTGAATGGATTCAGTTGATCAGACAGGATGCGTACGTACATCTCACCAGTCATAGTCGTATCTAGATTTATCAGGGGTCCTGTATCATTCCAACTGCACGCCCCCACACCATTACAGAACCTCCACCAGCTTCAACAGTCCCCTGCTGACAAGCAGGGTTTATGGATTCATGAGGTCATGCCCATGCCCGCACACGTCCATCCACTCGACACAATTTCAAACGACACTCGTCCGACCAAGCAACGTGTTTCCAGTAACCAGAAGTCCACTGTCGGTGCTGACGGGCCCAGGCTAGGGGTAAAGCTTTGTGTCGTGCAGTCATCAAGGGTACCAGTGGGCTTTCCACTCCAAAAGCCCATATCGAAGATGTTTCGTTGAATGATTCAGACGCTGACACTTTTTGAAGGCCCAGCATTAAAATCTGCAGCAATTTGAGGAAGCATTGCACTTCTGTCACGCTGAGCGACTCTCTTCAGCCGTCGTTGGTCCCGTTCTTGCAGGATCTTTCTCCGGCCGCAGCGATGTCGAAGATTTTATGTTTCACCGGATTCCTGATACTAAAGGTACACTCATAAAATGGTTGTACTGGAAAATCCACACTTCATCGCAACATTGGAGATGCTGAATACCATCGCTCGTTCGTCGTCTGTAACCCCACGTTCAAACTCACTTGAAACTTGACAACCTGCCATTGCAGCAGCAGTAAACGATCTAACAACTGGGCCAGACACCTGTTTTTTTATACAGACATTGCCGACCGCAGCGCCGTACTCTGCCCGTTCACATATCTCTGTATTTGAATACGCATCAGAGGCCATTATCTGATACTAGGGGCTGTATCTGGTGAACACATATTCATGTGCTATCAAAGAGCTCGAGATTCTGAACCAATATGAAGTTTTTTTGTCTTTTTTTTAATGGCTTGTGTTAAAGGTACTGGAGATCTTCAAATGAAGAAAGAAAGAAAGAAAGAAATAATAATGAAACTTTAGACACTCTTTCATTGAAGATATATTAAGCCAGTTCATTAATTTTTTCATTTGCGGGACCATGTGAGTACCGAGTACTTGGTTACAAAATAAAATTCAGAGAACACAGATTTCAAAAAGGAAACAACGCGAACGTCACATAAACGTGGGAGCATCTACTAATAAAGAAACATGCTACAGCGAGAAACACTGGGATACTGAGGTAACCTACAGCACTGAATAAAATAAGTTTTCTGGAAGGAAATTTTTCACTTAGATGAAACAAACGTGGTGTTTATCACTTACGTTTTTGAGTTCTCCTGGAAGCCTGTTGCAATTGATGTAAGCTGTATACTGCATTCCCAACTGTAGGATGTTGAAGGAGACGTTGCGCAAGTGCTGGAAATTTTTTTTCTCTGAGTTAACGATTGCGAATTTGCGAGTAAGTTCATATTTTCAGCCGTGCTGGGATGGACAAGTTAAGAGTTCTGTGACACTCGAACAGCAGTGAACTGATACCACATGTTGCTCGTTCTGCCTTTTCAAGGAAAAGAATATTCATTGAGCTGCCCAAAAATATGAAAGCAAAAAGTTTACTGTCATTGAAGTAACCAAACTGAACAAGCTTTCGCGTTTCAATGTTACTAACTCATAATTGCGCAAGATCCTGGGCAAGAGGCTTCCAATAGGAAGTCAATCGGAAGAAATTAAAAGGAATCACATCACTCATTAATGAGGGACGTTGTGATAACAGTTTTCTTTTACTAAATTTGTAAGTCTGAAATTTTATGCAATGGCTTTTGTCGCAGTTTCAGGACAATCTGTTTTCCGCAAGCCACGAACGGGTGGTACCCTATGTTCTGATATATATTATTAGATTAAATTCCACGTCTTTCATAATGAGAATTCTACATGTACACGTATTGTAGTTACCGATTGTCCGTTTATTGGGGCTTCTTCCCGTTTGACATATGTACGAAGCGCATAAGGTATAACTATTTAATCGGATCTGCTCTCATTGCAATTAATTTAATCTTGTAGTAGCGGTCACTGCGCGGGAAACACCAAGTGGTTTGTAGTATATTCCTAGGTACTTCATTGTAAGGACTGGTTTTTGACACTTTGTACTTAGGTCTTCTCGAGAGAGTTTGCGTCATCTTCAAGTGTGTGCCAGTTCAGTTCCTTCATTATCTCCTGTTACTCCCACACGGATAAAACAAACCTGTCCTCAAGTTTCTCAGAGCTAGTTCCCAATCCTTAGTCGACTTTGAAATCTTTTGAAGATCCGACAGTATTTGCGCAGTATTTTTCAGATAGTACCTGGCTATAGATAATGCATTCTCTGCCAGAACTCTGAAGTTATTGTAAACAATATGAACAGCAAAGGTCCAATACACTTCTCTGGGTCACATCTGAAGATAATCCTACATCTGTAACCATACAAGATAACCCGCTACGTTCCGTTTACCAAAATTCCTCCACTACAGCTACAGATTTCGCTATACACCCCATGCGATAGTACTTTCAGTATTAAGCGCAGATGTGATACTGACTCAAATGCTTTTCTGAAATCGAGAAATTCTGCACCTACCTGACTGCCTTCATCAATGGCTTTTAGTACGTCGTTTGAGAAAATAAAGAGTATGGTTTCACATATTGAGTGTTTTGAGAATGGCATGGAGTACGTCATTCTGTTCAGAATTTGTTATAAGATTCTATAACAAATGGATGTCAAGGACATTTGATGGTAGTTTTGCGGATAACTTCTGCTGCCTGCTTGTTGAAGAGACATAAGTTGGAGTATGACCGAGCGAGGTGGCGCAGTGGTTAGCACACTGGACTCGCATTCGGGAGGAAGACGGTTCAATCCCGCGTCCAGCCATCCTGATTTAGGTTTTCCGTGATTTTCCTAAATGGCTCCAGACAAACGCCGGAACGGTTCCTTTGAAAGGGCACTGCCCACTTAGTTACCCGTACTTCCCTAATCCGATGATACCGATAACCTCGCTGTTTGGCCTCTTCCCCCAATCGGTTTCAGATATTTCTGAACACTACTGACACTAATATCTATATCACTTATCTTTGGTGGGTCATAACTGTGGTTATGAAAACTGAGTTCAACGTTTCATCTTTTGCTTTACTACCCTCAGTCTGTCTCGTTCTTGACAGTCTGTACACTAACTTAGACGCAACTAAGAGCCATTACATATAATCAGAGTTTCTTAGCGTTTTCTGAGAGATTTATGGGGAGTATTCTGTTATGGTCGTCTTTGAAGACTTCACTTGCTGCCCTCTTGACAGCCAAACGCGTTTCATTCAGCATATCCCTATTTTCAGTGCTATGCTTGTCGTACACTCTTTATGCAGTAGTTCCAGTTTCTTGCACTTTCGTTACAGTTAATGTATATCATGGAGATTATCACCCATTACGAACTGTTCTGCTAAGTTCATATGTATCAAGTGCATGTTCAAGAATTCTTATACACCTGAGCCATAGTTCTTCTTCATGGACGCCTGCAGGTCTAAATATTTCGAGTTCTTTGTTGAGATACGATACAGCTGCTATTTAACCTAATTTGCTGAACCTATAAATCATTCTGCTGTTTAATTTTCTCTTTAGACCTTAGGAATAATGGCTGCTACCACTGCATCATGGGCACTGGTGCCATTTTGTTTGTGGTCACCCTAAAAGGGCTCAGATCTATTTGATGCTATTAGATACAATATACACTACTGGCCAATAAAATTGCTACATCACGAAGATGACATGCTACAGACGCGAAATTTAACCGACACGAAGAAGATGTTGTGATATGCAAATGATTAGCTTTTCAGAGCATTCGCACAACGTTGGCGCCGATGGCGACACCTACAACGTGCTGACATGAGGAAAGTTTTCAACTGATTTCTCATACACAAACAGCAGTTGACCGGCGTTACTCGGTGAAACGTAGTTGTGATGCCTCGTGTAAGGAGGAGAAATGCGTACCATTACGTTTCCGACTTTGATAAAGGTCGGATTGTAGCCCATCGCGATTGCGGTTTATCGTATCGCGACATTGCTGCTCGCGTTGGTCGAGATTCAATGACTGTTAGCAGAATACGTAATCGGTGGGTTCCGGAGGATAATACGGAACGCCGTGCTGGATTCCAAAGGCCTCGTATCACTAGCAGTTGAGATGACAGGCATCTTATTCGCATGGCTATAACGGATCGTGCAGCCACGTCTCGATCACTGAGTCAACAGATGGGGGCGTTTGCAAGACAACAACCATCTGCACGAACAGTTCGACGAAGTTTGAAGCAGCATGGACTATCAGCTCGGAGACCATGGCTGCGGTTACCCTTGACGCTGCATGACAGCCAGCAGCGCCTGCGATGGTGTACTCAACGAGAAACCAGGGTGTACGAATGGCAAAACATCATGTTTTCGGATGAATCCAGGTTCTGTTTACAGCATCATGATGGTCGCATCCGTGTTTGGCAACATCGCGGTGAACGCACATTGGAAGCGTGTATTCGTCATCGCCATACTGGCATATCACCGGCGTGATGGTATGGCGTGCCATTGGTTACACGTCTCGGTCACCTCTTGTTCGCATTGACGGCACGTTGAACAGTGGCCGTTACATTTCAGATGTGTTCCGACCCGTGGCTCTACCCTTCATTCGATCCCTGCGAAACCCTACATTTCAGCAGGATAATGCACGGCCGCATGTTGCACGTCCTGTACGGGACTTTCTGGATATAGAAAATGTTCGACTGCTGCCCTGGCCAGCACATTCTCCAGATCTCTCACCAACTGAAAACGTCTAATCAATGGTGGCCGAGCAACTGGCTCGTCATAATACGCCAGTCACTACTCTTGATGAACTGTGGTATCGTGTTGAAGCTGCATGGGCAGCTGTACCTTTCCACGTAATCCAAGGCTTGTTTGAGTCAATATCCAGGCGTATCAAGGCCGTTATTACGGCCAGAGGTGGTTGCTCTGGGTACTGATTTCTCAGGATCTATGCACCCAAATTGCGTGAAAATGTAATCACATGTCAGTTCTAGTATAATATATTTGTCCAGTGAAAAACCGTTTATCATTTGCATTTCTTCTTGGTGTAACAATTTTAATGGCCAGCAGTGTATGAGGATCAAAAGGTGGATTCGGAACAATCTTGTAGGTAGTTTCAGAGAAGGCGTTTAGTAACGGTTCACAAGACGTCTTATCACGACCACCATTAACATAACCTTAATTATCCCAGTTGATTGTTGGATGGTGTAACTATCGTTCAGTGAGACGCTATCAGTGGGAAAATTACATGCTAGTGAACTTAGGTTTCTCCAAAATTTTCAATTATATCTGGAGGTGAGTCTGGTGGGTAATGGCAGATTTCGATTGTAAGCTTATGGCCACTGTTGATATCTCGCATGCTTCGCCAATCTCTGTCTCGGTGGAAATGAGTTTCTTGCCTACTGCGGTAAATACGCTATCGTCATTTCCCATTAGCTGATCCTTTCCATATAGAATTAGATTTTCCCCAAAAATCTGATACAGATTTTGGATATTAACTAGCTTTTTAGAAGTGGTTCAAACGCTGACATTGGAACTTTGACATCATGTTGCGAATACTTCAGAAATTAATCGCTCTCATCAGTACCGAGCATTTATTTCGTCTAATCTAAACAAAACCTTGGGAGCACCCGACAAACAGTCATCTATCTGCGTAGCATCCTCTTAAGTGTGGCGCACATCTTGCCTATTTAGGGAACCTCTACAGTTCTTTACTTTATTGAACAAGTGCAGGTACTCACACCCTAGCTAGTCAAATAATCTTCGAAGTCTGTGATTCAGTCTTTCCGATCGACTGAGAACCAGGAGGCAACGGCCCGTTCTTGGGACGGTGATGTAAATTGTGAGCTTCTTTGGAATTTCGTGAGCAATGCTGAACTACCAACGTTCTCTTCCAGTCACTGTGATGAACCAAGAAAGACATTTCGGCCGATGTGACAGGTGCAATGTGTCGGTTGCATGCTGTTACCCCAGTGGCTGCTGGAACAGCCTTTTCGGTATTTGGAATGCGACCCCAGGCGTACGTAATGAGTGCACCTGCATTCCTTCCCATCCCTTGCTGCCACTTCCGTAAGAGGTGGAATTATTCGCCATACGTTTGAACTGACACACGACATAACTGGTTTCCCAACAGGCGAAGCGAGTTTCACTGGTTCAAATTCGGTTTCATTGGAACATAGCAAATCGAACTTGTTGGTTAGTTGAATGGGTATAACATCCTGAGCTGTCTCCTTTGTACAGGGGCGCAACAGTACCGCTAACTCGCCATTCACAGTAAGATGTGCGAGTAGTGCAGAGCCTATATATCCTGCGGAGGACATAGGAAACACAGGAGAGGTTATTACTTGAGGTACTTTGGTATCTATGGTACGTGACTCACGGGATTCGCTCCCAGCACACGCATTTGCTGCAGCTTCAAATCGTTAATAGTAGTCAGGGTCATTTTCAGCTGCTTACAAACGTCAACTAACTTTTCCCGTGTTCGGGAACAAACTTCTCAGTGGAGCTCCAATGTGGATGGTGCAATGTCTTACAGAGCAGTGAATAAATTAAGTCTAGCTTGCTGACCTCGTTTGTTTTCTAGATCTGTTAAGCTAAATGTATTACTATTTTATTTAAGAAATGGAAAAATTAGTACGCATAACGAGATTTCTGTTGAATCGTGAGTTAAAGTTAATAATTTAAGGAAATGTTTTTGAGATTATAGTCAAAATACTGGAAAAACAGTGTTAATCTACTGTAGATACAGACGGTATACAATTCTGTTGAGAAGGAAAACAAAATTTAGCGCGATGTGTGTTACAGTAACTACATCACAAACGCCGGTTTCGTATGAATATGTTACGCACAAGAACAGTAATTTCGAAAAATATCTGAAAAATGTTCTTTTATTCACGTTCATATACACATAAATTCCGCATGAACGATTCTCTGAGCGAGAAAACGGTTGCTAAAATTGTATAAAGCACAAATGTTGATTACATCTGATACCGTAACGAAATGAACACTTGTCGCAGTGCTTAACGTTCGAAAACATGCAACATATCACGATACATGCAAGAGTCTTGATACAATCAGCACGAAAACGGCATTTGATTTTTACGTAACATTTTGGGCCTGAGTTTCCGAGGCGAGTCTGTATCATACACGTGATTTTAATGGGAAACAAAGAAAATATCATATGCTGTCTTATACAAGGTGGTCAGAAACAGTCTGAGAAGCTTGTAAAGGTACTGCAGGGTATTTTGTGCTGAGAAATACCAATTAAGAACAAAATTAGATACATTGTACCGTTTCCGAGTTAATTAGCACTGACGTTAGCCAATGAGGCCGCTACGAGTGCAAATTCAACCGGCACGCAAAATATAATTACTGTCAATTATTCTCATAGCGCAGATGACAGCGCACAAGACTGCTTCGCGTTTGGCTTGGGGTCGATCTTTACCACAATCCTGTGTCCGGCTGTTGTGTTACTTCCTTGTTCAGTTTAGGAAACCAAACAAAGAACACATCGGCGACACGTTCTGGTTGGCTAACTTCAGTGCTAATTATTTCAGAAATGCTATGAAATCTTGACGGGTTATCAGCCGATTTGCGTCGTCTTCTAGTCTCAATTCATTGCGTATCCATCATCTTCAGACGAAGAAATGTTGCGACTAGAAGACGACGCCACTCGGCTGATAACCCGTGAAGATATCATAGCTGAAATACTTCGAGAAAGCCTGCAATCGTATATTTCACAAATGGCCCAACGTATCGAATTATTTCTCATTACAACCTTCGGTGCAACACCTTTAAAAGCATTTCAGACTGTTTCTGACCACCCTGAATATGTAAATACATGTAAATAATCTTGCGAATTCCACGGATTTTGCACTTATCTGCTGTTTGACACATGTTAGATGAGCATCCCAGAGGTAACACTGTAGCGTCAGCATATGTCACAAAAACGACGTAAAATGCAGAGCACAAACCGTTCGTTTTCTGCTTGGGGCTTATGTCGTCTACCACGATTTGCTTTTATAACATATTTAGTGGCTTACCACTGTCATAACTCGAGAATATTAGTGGATTTTTGGCGTAATCCTGTGGCGAAACCAAATTTACAGCACATCATCCGTTCACAAGTATCTTCCGTGTTTGCCGAAATTTGAGAATATGTTCGGATTTATATTGTCTCGATACAGAAGGTATCATGGTGCACATCTTTCCTAAATTCTACGATGTTGCCTATTAGCACGTCCCACACTACCAAATGTCAGTGTTTCATCAACAAAAATATCTAATGTTATTGCAAGATCATTTAGTGGCCAGTGTTCCTCACACACTAAACAAAGAGCACCTGCTTCTACTGCTGATATTCCTTTAATTAAGGAGAAGATGGAGAGAGACTGTAAGTTAGGTTTACTCAAAAGTGGTACTCCGTTCACCGTTGACGAAAATTGATAACGACCGGGAGAGCGGTGTGCTGACGACATGCCCCTCCATACCGCTTCTAGTAACATCTGTGGGCTGAGGATGACACGGCGATCGGTCGGTACCGTTGGACCTTGAAGACCTGTTCGAATGGAGTCTTTTTTGATCTGAAATGTGTTACTACTCTCTTACAACTGGTTTTTTCAAAACTGTTTATGAAACGTTGTTATTAAAAAATGTCTTCGTTATATATTTATTCGTAATTACGAAGTTCACTTTTTGAGTGTTATTTTAGCCAGTCTTCAACTAATCATACCTGAAAGATACATCGCTCATGCACCGATCAACAAAAATATTTTGATCACTTACTTGTGTTTTGGTTCACCTTTTTAGCGCACACGTGCAGCGGCTGTTGACTTGGCATAGCAAGAAATCTTACTCATCCGACACGTTTCCGTTGATTCACAGTCCGATGTCGAAGATCTTGTCCAGGTTTCTACCGTTGACTCAACATGGTGACATGTAGGGGTCGTCTGCTGTGGAGCCACATGTTCAGTAATAGGTGTTAAATGGCAGGTGTTGCAAAAGATCTGTGCATTCACCATTCTGTCGACATAGCCGCCACAGATCGCCGCCTATCCTTCTTTAGAGAGTGGTCAGCCCTCCGAATTCCGCATTCTGTGATGATGCATAGAAAACCATTATCTTGTAGGTTATGTGTGGTTCCAGAGTTATTCAACAAATTCCCAAATTCTCACGAAAGTAACGTGTGAACAGCCAACCATATTGGTATTTTCTGCGACGCTTGTTTCCAGGCGTCGTATCAGAAAAATTCGCCCTTTTTGAGAGTCGCCTATGTCTGTGGATTTCCCCATTTGCGGGCCGTGCAATACTAGCTGACGATATAGTTGAGTCACGATGGGAATATGTAGGGGGCGTCTCCTGAGGAGTTCCGTGTTCAACAGTGAGCGCTGAACAATGTGTAATCCAAAATACTTGTGCCTACACCAGTATTGTACTCTGGCGTCAGATCCTGTACCGATCGCCGCCCATCCTGCTCTGTAGAGTGGGAAAAATGGTTCAAATGGCTCTGAGCACTATGGGATTTAACTTCTGAGGTCATCAGTCCCCTAGAACTTAAAACTACTTAAACCTAACTAACCTAAGTTAGTTTCTGAAACGCTTGTTCCCAGGCGTCGTAGCATAACTACGAATATCTGCCCTTTGTCAAAGCCGCTTATGTCAGTCGATTTCCCAATTTGCTGACCACGTCGCCACTAGAATGTTTATCAGCTACCTCTGCTCCACTTACATACTTTCATTACTACGGCACGCCACCAGACGGTATTCAGTTTCTTAGTGAACAGTGGTCGTTGTATTTATTTCATAAACTAAAACGCGTTTTCTTGCTACACTGAATTTTATGTCTCCAAGAAGCGTTTCGCCTTTTATTTTAAGGCACCTTCTGTTGGATCCAGAACGATACAGTTTTAATTTGATATGTGGTATTTGTAGAGCATAAAGCAGTTAATGTCCCGTTTTTTAGGTAAATAAGTGATTACTTACAGTTCTTAATGTTTTTGGCTGGCGAAACGCGTCTGGGAGAGATAAAATACATTGCAGCAAGAAAAAGTAGCTTTTCCTTACAAAACAAATATTTCTATGCGTGCTGCGGACGACGACCATGCAAGTAAGTTGGTTAGTAGTCGTAATGTTTGGTCTCATCAGTGTATATTTCTGTCTGTGTGTGTGTGTGTGTGTGTGTGTGTGTGTGTGTGTGTGTGTGTGTGTGTGTTCCAGAATGCGCTGGAAAGGTCTGCGGTGCAATTTTAGACAAATTTCGTTCTTTCATAACATACTGTCTCGAAAAACTAAAATTAACTAAACTAAAAACTAACAAAACTAAAATAAAAACTTAGCGCCCTAGTAATGATTAAGGACGCCAACAAAATTTGGGGGTGAAAAAATTGTGACATATGTAAATAAAATGATAAAGGGCGCCAACAACATTTCGGGGTGAAAAAATTATGACATATGTAAATAAAATAAAATGACATATATTAGTATATGAGAAAAAGGAGACGACCGGTTTCGGCGGCACATTACCGCCATCCTCAGGCCCCACCACTGCCAAAAGAATATTACATTTTCTTGGCGCATTTATTTTGGAGTCCTTGTAACTAGTAGACGTGGGCTAGCTTTCCTCAGGGGTCTCTACTCGACACCGTGTTTTCTGCAGTCCACGGGATTGTACTGGTGACAACACGGTGTCGAGTAGAGACTCCTGAGGAAAGCTAGCCAACGTGTACTACTAACAATGACTCCACAATAAATGCACCAAGGAAATCTAATACTCTTTTGCGAGAGGTGGGGCCAGAGGAAGTCGGTTATGTCACGTCGAAATTAGTCATGTGAGACAATTAAGACATTCTCAAGGTACAGCTGTAGTGGTACTTTTCCTCATATATACCATCAGCTGAAGTCCCTAGTCTCTGCAATAGAATCGACATCCACAAAATAAAAATGTACTAGTGCTGAATACATAGATTTCTGTATCGCTAAGTAGAGTAGTCCAAATTACATTACACCCCCCAGGGGGTCCACAACTCTTTTGTGGACACGTGCGTAGCGAGCACGGGACCCCGAGCTAATGTGGCCCTCCTTCCTTTCCGGGCTGCATACCTTCCCTTCCCTTTCCGCATCCCTCCCCGTCCCCCATCTTCGCCCCCCCCCCTCACCTCTGTCTCTTTCCTTCCCTTTCTCCCCCTCTGGGAGTATGGTTTGTGCCTACGTCCGGAGACGGACGCTCGAAACTGTTCCAAATTCCTTGCTTTTACACTTGCAAGTCCTCGTCCTTCCTCTGTCCTTCTCTTTTCCTTCCCTCTTCTCCTTGCCCTTTTCTCCGCTGCGGCGTTTGAGACCCCCTTTTCTTTCCTTTCCCTTTCTCTTTTTTCCTCCCTGTGCGTGTCTGAAGGCCGACCCACGCACTTCCATGCGTAGCCGGTGACGGGGTAACGCGTAATTCCCCGCCCCGGGTAGCCAGGTAGGACACGTACGTACCCCCTGGTAACGGCCAGGCCCAGGGAGGGGTGATTACCCGAGCTGATACCTTCCGAAAGTGCCGATTGGTCCCTCCGTCCGTTTGTCGGGAGGTGTGACCTGAGGTGTGAACAATCACCTAAGGCGGGTGTGCCCTCGGTGAGGGCCCCCACAAGGGAGGAGCGCGCCATCGGAGACGCCGGTAATCATGGGGGATTCTTCCGCAATGGTTTCCTCACCTTCCACTATGTCTGCTCACAAACGTAAGTTCACTGAGTCTCAGCCACAGACGGTTCTTCCATCGTTGCCACAGTTCCTTGTTGTTTCTCGGTCTGACGAAGGTCACGACTTTTCCACGGTCAACCCTTTTCATTATTCAGAAAGGTGTCGACGCAATTGCGGGTCCTGTAAAGTCTTGTTCCAGATTACGGAATGGTACCCTGTTGTTAGAAACACACATTGCCCTCCAGGCTCAAAAATTGCTGCGTACTTCTCTGCTCCACACCTTCCCTGTCCGGGTGGAACCGCACCGTACCTTAAATTCCTCGTGTGTAGTCGTTTATACACGCTCCCTCGATGGATTGTCTGACGAAGAAATTCAGCACTACCTGTCTGACCAGGGCGTCACCGCTGTTCATCGAGCTATGAAAAGGGTTGACTCGAACATCATTCCAACCCACACTGTCTTCTTGACATTTGACAAAGTTCAACTCCCATCAAAAATCAAAGCAGGCTATGAGATAATTTCCGTTCGCCCTTATGTCCCAAACCCTACGCGTTGCTATCGATGTCAGCGGTTCAATCACACCAGCCAGTCCTGTTCCAATCCGGCCAAATGTGTTACGTGTGGCAAGGAGGCCCATGAGGGTGCTTGTCCACCTCCATCCCCTCACTGCATCAACTGTATGGGTGACCACGCTGCTTCCTCTCGAGATTGCCCCGTTTTTAAGGATGAAAAGCTCATCCAGGAAATAAGAGTGAAGGAAAAGGTGTCGACCTTTGCTGCTCGAAAGTTACTCGCCAGTCGACAGCCCACCGTGCCTCAGAAAGGAAAATACAGCACTGTCCTTGCTTCTCCTCGGCCAACAAAGGAGGCGGCCACGCAGACTTGCGACCTCACATTTAGTACCACGGTCGTCAGATCGGCCAGCGCAAAGATCGCCCGTTCAACCTCACCACTTTCGCCTGCCCACTCTATGGCTCACCCCTCGTCGGGTTCTGCTAAATCTCGAGCCCAAAAGTCAGACGCCAAGTCTTCGAAAAAATAGCATTCTCGTGAAGAGTTTTTACGTACCGCAACTTCACAACCATCGGTTCCTCCTTCATCTAAACATCATACCTCCAAGAAGGCTACGAAGAAACACAGTTCCTCTCCTTCTCCGCCAAGGCGTGTCCCAACTACAGCACCACCTGGCGGAAATCGCCCTCGGCCATCTTCTGTGTCGCCGAGGCGCACTGCTGGTGGCCGGTCAACTGGCCGATCGTTGGTGGCAGGAGCTGCTCCTGACCAACCTATGGATTAGGATCTTCTGCCTTCGACTGAATGCCATTCCATGCTGTCGGTCGCAAGCTCTGAGCAGTCGTTGAGTTGACAGCACCCTTGGTCACGTTTCTCCATTTTCTGTTCACCCTACGTCCATTATCCACTGGAATATCCGCGGCATTCGCGCCAATCGGGATGAATTGTCGATCCTCTTACGATCCTACTCGCCGGTCATCTTCTGTCTTCAGGAAACAAAGCTGCGTCCCCATGACCGCTTTGTTCTCCCTCATTTTCAGTCCATCCAATATGACCTCCCCTCTGTTGAAGGCACTCCAGCCCATGGAGGACTCATGATTCTGCTCCATGATACTCTCCATTATCACCCAATCCCCTTAAACAGTTCCTTCCAAGCTGTCGCCGTCCGTCTTTCCCTTTCTGGATACACGTTCTCTCTATGTACGGTATACATTCCATCGTCTACACCAATGGCACGAGCTGATCTCCTTCATCTTCTTGATCAGCTTCCACCTCCCTATTTGCTGGTTGGGGACTTCAATGCCCACCACCCGCTTTGGGGATCTCCACATCCTTGTCCACGTGGCTCACTATTGCTAGACGTCTTCCACCAAGCGGATCTAGTCTGCCTCAACACTGGGGTCCCCACATTTTTGTCTGCCTCCACGGCAAATTTATCTCATTTGGACCTTGCGGTCGGTACTGTTCCGCTAGCTCGGCGCTTCGAATGGTTCGCCCTTGATGATACACACTCGAGTGACCACTTTCCATGTGTTCTTCGACTGCAGCCTCAACTGCCATATATGCACTCGCGACGCTGGAAGTTTGCCCAAGCCGATTGGACACTTTTTTCGTCTCTAGCGACATTCGATGACCGTCGCTTTCCCAGCGTCGACGATGAGGTCACACATTTTACCGACGTTATTCTCACAGCTGCGGAACGTTCAATACCACGCATCTCCGAATTGCCCCGGCGCCCCCCAGTTCCTTGGTGGAACGAGGCATGCCGGGACGCAATACGTGAGCGGCGACGTGCTCTTCGCATTTTCCGTCACCATCCAACTTTGGCCAACTGTATCCGATATAAGCAGCTCCGTGCGCGATGCCGTCGCGTCATCCGCGATAGCAAGAAGGCAAGCTGGCAATTCTTTATTAGCTCATTTAACACCTTCACTCCCTCCTCGGAAGTTTGGAGTCGGCTTCGACGGTTCTCAGGCGCGCCTAGTTTCTCCCCGGTCTCGGGGCTCACTGTCGCGCATGATACCTTAGTGGACCCCGTCGCAATATCTAACTCATTGGGTCAGCACTTTGCTGAGATTTCGAGCTCTTCAAATTACCCGCCAGCGTTTCTCCCGAAGAAACGTGCAGCGGAAGTGCGACATCTTGCTTTCTCCTCTCAAAATCGCGAAAGCTACAATACTGTTTTCTCCATGCGCGAACTCCAACATGCACTCTCTTCTTCTCGCTCCTCCGCCCCAGGACCGGATGGTATCCATGTCCAAATGTTGCTGCATTTATCAACCCATAGCCTGCGCTACCTCCTTCGCCTTTATAATCGAATTTGGACCGACAGTACCTTTCCCAGGCGATGGCGGGAAGCTATTGTCGTTCCCGTTCCGAAACCTGGAAAGGACAAACATCTCCCCTCTAGCTATCGCCCCATTTCTCTCACGAGTAGTGTCTGTAAGGTTTTGGAGCGTATGGTGAATTACCGTTTAGCTTGGTGGCTGGAATCCCGCAGTCTTTTAACACCAGCCCAATGCGGATTCCGACAACATCGTTCTGCCGTTGACCATCTTGTTGCTCTCTCCACTTATATCATGAACAATTTCCTCCGGAAACGCCAAACGGTAGCAATATTTTTTGATCTGGAGAGAGCATACGATACCTGTTGGAGGACAGGCATCCTCCGCACACTGTTCTCTTGGGGCTTTCGAGGCCGGCTACCCCTTTTTCTTCGCGAATTTATGGCAGAGCGCACATTCAGGGTGCGGGTGAACACTACTCTATCCCGTACTTTCTCCCAAGAAAACGGGGTACCCCAGGGCTGAGTGTTGTACTGTTTGCCATCGCCATTAATCCAATTATGGATTGTCTCCTTCCTGATGTCTCGGGCTCCCTCTTTGTGGACGATTTTGCGATCTACTACAGCTCTCAACGGACCAGCCTTCTTGAAAGACGTCTTCAAGGATGTCTCGATCGCCTCCACTCGTGGAGCATCGAAACCGGCTTCCGTTTCTCACCCAGTAAGACCGTTTGTGTTAATTTTTGGCGACGTAAGGAGTTTCTTCCGCCCTCCTTACATCTAGGTCCTGTCAACCTTCCGTTTTCCGACGTCGCTAAATTCTTGGGTCTTATGTTTGACAGAAAACTGTGCTGGTCCTCCCACGTTTCCTATCTTTCGGCTCGCTGTCTGCGTTCCCTTAACACCCTCCGTGTCCTGAATGGCACCTCTTGGGGAGCGGACCGAGTGGTCCTTCTCCGCCTCTATCGCGCCTTAGTGCGCTCGAAATTGGATTATGGAAGCATAGTCTACTCCTCTGCTCGGCCGTCTATTCTTCGGCGTCTCGACTCTATCCACCACCGTGGATTACGTTTAGTGTCTGGAGCTTTTTACACCAGCCCTGTGGAAAGCCTTTATGCTGAGACTGCTGAACCTCCGCTATCCAATCGGCGGGCAGTCCTTCTGAGTCGTTATGCTAGCCATCTGTCTTCCATGCCTGCTAATCCAGCCCATGACCTTTTTTTCGACGCCTCCCTTGATGTCGGGTATGCAGGCCGCTCCTCCTCCCTACTACCCCCGGGAGTCCGCTTCCGTCAACTGCTCCATTCTCTTTCCTCCCGCTTTCCTAAAACCTTCTTGACAACTTGGGGTACAGCACCGCCTTGGCTCCGTCCCCGGATCGACTTGCTCAGAGACCTATGTCAATTTCCCAAGGATGGTACCCCTACACTTGTTTACCGTTGGGCATTTGCTGCTCTATGTGCACAAATGACGGAAGCCACATTTATTTACACCGATGGCTCGAAAACATCGTTAGGTGTAGGGAGTGCCTATATTGTTGGCGACACCCCAAATCACTTTCGGCTTCCCGACCAGTGTTCGGTTTATACTGCGGAGCTTTACGCTATTCTCCAGGCTGTCCACTACATCCGCCGCCATCAGCGGATACAGTACGTAATCTGCTCAGATTCTCTCAGCTCTCTCCTAAGTCTCCAAGCTCTTTACCCTGTGCACCCTCTGGTCCACCGGATTCAGGACTGTCTGCGCTTGCTCCACCTGGGGGGCATCTCGGTGGCGTTCCTCTGGCTCCCAGGACACGCTGGTATCTGTGGAAATGAGGCGGCCGATATAGCGGCCAAGGCTGCAGTCTCTCTTCCTCGGCCAGCTATTCAGTCTCTTCCGTTTACCGATCTACGGAGCGGTTTATGTCGCCAAGTTGCTCATTTATGGCATGCGCATTGGTCAACACTTCCCCATAATAAATTGCGGGAAGTGAAAGCCCTTCCTTGCGCATGGACCTCTTCCTCCCGAACGTGTCGTCGGGAGGAGGTAATTTTAGCTAGACTCCGGATAGGGCACTGTCTTTTTAGTCATCGACATCTTTTAAGCGGTGATCCTCCCCCACTCTGTCCCCACTGCTCTCAGCCGTGGACGGTCAGACACCTTTTAATTGAATGCCCCTATTTTAATCCGTTACGCTCCCGTCTACAGCTATCGCCTGATCTATCGTCGATTTTAGCAGATGACACGCGCTCAGCTGACCGCGTTCTACAGTTTATTAGTGACAGTGAAATGACGTCAGTCATTTGAAGCCTTTTTTTTGGGAGACAACCAACCCCTTTCTATAGTGGATTTTTAAGCATTCCTTCTGCCTTTAGTTTCTCAAATTTTATGACTTTGTTCCCATTGCTGCTGATTTTAAATTTCGTTTTTTTCCTGTTTTCTGCGTCACGGGCTGGGCGCTAATGACCATAGAAGTTTTGCGCCCTAAAACCACAAAAAAAAAAAAAAAATTACATTACATCCTTTTGGACTGGCGCTGGCATGAGAAGGAATTCCACTGGGCTGTCTGTTGGCATTTCAATCAAAATACATTCTAACGTAAGTAGAAGAACCAAAAAAACTCTTGTTTAAGAACCAAAACTGTAGAAAACCTTTTTATCACATCATTACGCTCCGAGTGATTCATATCCGTAATTTGGCAATACCGTATTTTCAGCTACGGATGGATGTTCATTTACAGTGAAAATAAACATCACCCGCGTCATGTATAGATTGAGCGGCCAACGGACATACCGTGGGTTGTCTCAGTTAAGGATGTGCCGCGTACGGTGTCAGTATGTTGACGTGTATAGGGAGAATGTGGACACGGTATGTGACCTGCCTGACACAGAGTGGCGTGTAATGAACATAGCAAGTGAGTGGCTTAGCTTACTTTGAATGTGGGATGTTAATCTCTGTGAGACGCATGTCGTAAAGTAACGGAGATGACTGAAGAACTTGATCTCCGTGCTGGAGTGTCGATGGAATATCTTAAATACTGCAGAGACAATGTTTCCACACATGTGAATCGCAGCATAGAACGCCCATAAGTGTTCGACGAATGGGCGACACGTCGCCTGCGCAAGGCTATGCTGCGCGATCGATAGTCTAATGCGAGTCAATCGCCGTCGATATTAATGTGGAGTGTCAGGAACCACATGGCCCTACAGAGTCATAAACACCGCTTATGCAGGCGATAACGACGTCGTATCAAGTGCCTTTGCATATACAATCACTTATCTTAAGTTTTAAGGGTTTAATCAATCTTCGACAGCTGCGTTGTGGTCCCTTTCGCCGGCATTTACGATCACTGCAGCCTTCCTTTTTCAGATCTTTCTTCCCCATCACTCCAGTTATATCCGCTCTCTATATTATTCCCGGCTGTCCGCTATTCTTCCATCCCGGCGGTTACCATTCCATGATAGATTTTTACTATCGTCCTTCCTCCATTCGCCGTGCGTGGTCATACCGTTCAAGAGCCCATTTCTCAATTCTTTGCACGACTAATTGCTCCATATCCATTATTTCTCTAATATCCTCTCCATCCTGGATACCCTGACTGCCCTCCTCATTACATCCACATCTTCTGCCTATGTTCTACTTCTCTGCCGCTCCCCCCCCCCCCTCCCCCTCCCCGCCCATGGTCCATCCTGCTGCACTATAAGTTACTATACTTTCAACTATGTTTGCAGTATCCTCTTCTTTGTTTCTTTTGGCATTTTCATGCTCCAAAAAACTCTATTTAGCATGTTCATGGTTCCTCTTGTCTGCTAGATGCTGCCTTTCACATCTACTCCACAGCTTCCTGAGGTGTTGACAATCGATCCTAAGCATTTAAACTGACTTATTGCTTCAACATTTCTTTGCGGCAGAACTACATGCCGTGCATCTCCTCCCACTACTGGACAACCTGATTTACTCATATGTACTCTAAGCCTACCTCGATTAAATGCTTTCATTAACTTCACCATAAACTTGACATAATTCTTACTTTGGGCTATCAGTACATGATCATTGGCAAATAATAATAGGCGGTTAGTTCCATGCCGGAAAGCAATTCCCGTACCTCCGCAAGGGTCATTCCGCCGTACCAATATAACCAGCATATAGAGGGTGTCTCCCCTAAGGGTCTCTAGGGGCATTATCTCTGGTGTTTCGGCAGATGTTTGCAATTTCACTTTTCTCTGCGCACAAGGATGGAGTCAGCTTAACAAATATTGCTTATGAAGTCTTTCATGCGACGTCCATTGTCGACGGAAAGCGTCGGTTTATTTCCCGTTACAAACACAATGACTTTAAAGCGGAATTTTGCGTGTTCATTCGATGGAGCGGTCCCAAATTAATCTAGTGAGATTCTCGTGTTACCGGTATGTCTTAACAGGTACAGTAACACACGAAAAGCAATCAGTACTCCAGCAGCGATTAAGCAGCACCGCCACGTCATAGCGATAGCAGTCAGCGAGAGTCAGAGCAGTACAGTCGCTGCTGCAGTTCTGATGACTCTTCGTGATTTGCTGTCCTCTTACTACATATCGATAACATGAATATCGCACTACACAAATTTGGGACCGCTCTTTTAAATGAGCACCTCAAATTTTTGTTTGTAGTAAACAAACCAACGCTTATAGTTGGAACTGGACGTCGCATGAAAGACGTGACGAGCCGTACTTGTTTTGGCTGATTACAGCTACAAATGGCTTTAAGCACTATGGGACTCAACATCTGAGGTCATCAGTCCCCTAGAACTTACAACTAGGTAAACCTAACTAACCTAAGAACGTCACACACATCCATAGCCGAGACAGGATTCGAACCTGCGACCGTATCAGTCGCGCGGTTCCGAACTGAAGTACCTAGAAACAAAATAGCAAATATCTGTCGAAACACCAGCGAAAACGTGACTGACGACTCTTACGAAAGCCATCCCGTGTATGTTTTTTAGGGTCGATGTCATACTGCAATGCATTACATAAATAAAAAATTGTGCTTTGCACTGAATCATAGAAAGAACATTCGACACAATTGTGTCATATCCCGCGGAGTTGAATTTCAGCAGTGACAACGTGTGTATTGCAGGAACAGTAGTGCCGTCGGTAAAAGCGTAGCGGTTGCGTCCTGGCCCTTTTGCGAACTTTTTGGAGTGCAGCTCCAATACCGGAAGCTTGTTTTCGTGCCTGCGTAGCCTCTCACACATTCAGAGGGCGCCGTCATCGCTGGGGCTCGGTGCAGAAGCGACGGCAACAGCGCGCCGGGTTTCCGGCCGGGCGGCTGCCGCTCTGGCAGAGCGCGCGACGCGGGCAGTCGGCATTCAGGCGCGGCGAATGGCCACCCTCCAGACAATACTCCGGCCACGGCGTGTGGGCAGGTAGAGGATCCAATATTGCGACCCGCCGACATCTTATCTTCCTCCCGCCCCTGCCTCGATTTCGCCCGGCCCTCCCGCAAACCCTCGCACTCGAGGGACCGACTGGCCAGTATTGCACTCGGCGTGCACGAGCATGTTATTTCTTGCGCAGTGAAGTTCATATTACAGGAAGACTTCACAATATGCAAAAGCATAAAACTAGACATCAACGAGCAATGTTTGCAAAATTTATTTAAGAAGATCTTCAACAAGTAAAGAAACAAAGTTTTTCCTCGGATAATTTCAGTTATAAATAGGCCGAATTTGTTGTCGGACATGGTGTAATATTTCCGCTTCAGTCCCTACGTTGTTATGAAGTTCAGATAGTTGGCGTCGCTTTACGTAGGCTTCAAACTGGTGTCTCTAACGGGGGTACGTTCCACTCAGAGGACTGAATTTCTTTTGGCAGAAAACTAGAGAATCGCAGATATAAGGGCTTGCAGAATGTCTACGGAGAGCTGGCACTGAACAAAAGCACTACGAGTCCTTAGGAAAGGTGTCTGTCATCATCGCAACAAGGTCGCGCACAGCTATGACTTCTGCAGTGTTGGAACGAGCGCACACTCTCATTCGCATCACAGTCAAACAACTCGCTGTTCAACAGAACGTCTCTGTCGGTAGTGCTGACACACTCTTCCAGCAGTTGGAGTGCTCAAAGGTGCGTGCCTGCTGAGTTCCTCGCCTCCTAAACGAAGATCATAAAGAGCAACGATGAACAGTATTGTGCTGAATTGCTGGCGCATTAAGAGGCTGATCGTGACAAATTTTTGCAGAACGTCTTCATAGGCGATGAAACGTAGGTTTATCACTTCGAACCTGAAACAAAGTGACAGTCCATCGGGTGGCGTGGTACCACCTCATGTCCGAAGAAAAAGTTCAAAGCCGCACCCTCAGCCGGTAATGTCACGGCGACGGTCTTCTGGGGGTCTGAAGGAGTTTTTCTCTTTGATTTCCTCCGTCATGGTGCCACGATCAGCTCTGCAGTGTGTTGTGCTTCTCTCAATAAAATAGAGAAACGACTTCAGCATGTCTGTTGCCACAAAAATGCACACTAACTTCTCCTTCCCTACACAAAGCAACACCATACACAAGTCTGCTCTCCCGAGAGACGTTCACGAAACTTCTTTCGCCTGCTCTTCCTCATCCATCCTACAGCCCGACGCTTGCACCTTCCGATCTCCGTCTGTTTGGCCCTATAGAGGATGCACTCCACGGGAAGAGTAGTTGGACGATGAGGAAGTTATTCGTGCAGTAATACGTTGACTCCGACGTCGACCAATAGGGTCGTACCATGCAGGCAAACAGGCCCTTCCAGTACAAGTAGGTTGGCGTAAGGTCGTTGCATTGAACGGTGATTATCTTGTAAAATAGTATCTAGTAGCAAAAAACAGTGGATAACGATTTGACGTACTGGAATCATCAATGTAACCAACCTGCTTTCAGAAAAAAAGCTTTGCATTATTTATTGAATGCCGCTCGTGAATGATGAACGAACAGGTTGAACAATAGCTTCACAATATTTCGGATACTGTTCAGAGATAATTTCTGAATGTTTTGGTATACGTGACTCATTGCACAGTATTTGCATTTCGTTTGATTTCCTATCTTCATTTATTTATATATGTGTGTATTATACTGTATTTGTAACGTAATGCACAATTTAGTCTTCACTTTCAAGCTTGCATTCAGTGTTGCTCATTTCTCTCTCGGGTACGTTTTTGTGGCAGTGTTAGCTGCATGTTAACAGTGATACACAGAAGTGTGGACAGTTTTATTAATGGAGAATAGGGCGTTATATACCACCAGTGTGGGTTCGCTGAATGCAGTAGAAGAGTTACACAATGAAGCTATATTGAACTGTTTACTCAGCGACGGCAACCACATCACAGAAGATTTGCGGCTCGATGTAGACGCGTACGAGAAACAGGATGTTTCGCTATTTATGTTTTACATTTTAATTAGTGTACGTTACAGGCTTTTTTCTTGTCGTGAAAGTATTTTCACAGAAACAAAGATAAGTGTGGTAGCTACTGCATAAGTCTAGCTGCATTATTACCCTGTAAGGAATCACAGGAGACCATGGGTGCCTTATACCAAAATGCTCGCAAGGAAGCATCGCGATCTCGACTTCATATATTAAGGAGAAAAAAGTACACAAGCGAGATACCAGCCTTAGAATTCGACCCCGTGCGAAACTTTTGGTTATAATTCTGATGGTACACTGTTATGACCTTCTGAACGTACAGTTTTTAAAATTTGCACGCACCGATTGTATGTCACTCACTCCGCCTAACTGGAGACGCGTAATGTTCGAGCGTGAGAAGATCCGTGTTCACAACGTCACCGGAAAAACAGGCGATAGTGCTTTGCTCATTGTCTCAAGCGGCGCGGTTTCCAATCTGTAGCTGGTCCCAGAGATCTCTTTGCTTTGAACACACTTTCTGTTGCGATTTACAAATGCAGTGTAATGAAATGAAATGAAAGATTGCGTCGTTGAAAAAGTAGCATAGCGCTATGTAATTATTAACATCTCTGTCCTGCGTTATTTTCTTTGGATTGAAGGGCTGACACCGTTAATGTGGAGGCGCTGCTTTATTCTTGAATGTGATTGGCATGATTAAATTTCAAAACGAAAAACGTTAATTCCAGTTCATAAGTCTTCAGTTACTTACGTTAATTTATACTGAGGCATGTTATTGACCACATATGCGCGTCAGGTTGACATATTACATACTTCCCTTTCGCGTAACACAAAGTGTTCTCGAGCGGGATTTCAGACACACTTGGCAAATGTGACCCCACTGTCCTCTCCTCCTCCATCGCCATCAACATTCGTCGAGCAGGAGGGCTCTGGTTGTCGGTACTTGGCGCTTGGCCATTAGGAGGCTCCCGAGGGCTGGAGCAAAAGACAGACAAATGCCTCTGAGCACTACGGGACTTAACATCTGTGGTCATGTCCCCTAGAACGTAGAACTACTTAAACGTAACTAACCTAAGGACATCACACACATCCATGGCCGAGGCAGGATTCGAACCAGCGACCTTAGCGGTCACGCGGTTCCAGACTGAAGCGCCTAGAACCGCACGGTCGCACCGACCGGCAAAAGACAGACAACCGGAGCGCTCGAAGTTTAAAAACTATACATTCAAAAGATCATAACTGCACACTATCACTATTATGGTCTAAATTGTTGCGCGGGATCAATTACTGGGTCAGATGTCCTGCTAGTGAGCTTTTGTCTCCGTAAAATACGAGATAAGGTTGACCTGACGCAGTTCGGTATTGTTTGTCATTATTTCTCGAGTTTCGTTAGAGAAACATTAATTCATCATCCACTTCATTACACCACTTTTATTTTTGCACAAAGAGGATCAAAAAATATCTCTGTGTTCTGTTTGGAGTTAAGGCAATAATGGAAACATGTAGTTACGCGCCAGTTCTAGGAAAAGGGGTCACAAATATAGCTGTAGAAAAATTTAAGCCGGTAACAAATCTGTATCAGTAACGAAAGGAAAACAGTAAACAGCTAATTATCCATTGAGAGATTTCCCATATTACGTGTAGCGACAGCGAAGCATTAATATTGGTGTAATACTTGGTACACTTGCAAGTAAGAAAGATTTACGGAAGACATCGCTTATACTGAAGATTAAAATGGAACTTCTGTTGTCTGAACGAAACAATAATACAAAATTAGATATGAGAAATATTAAGTGGCCGCTAGATAGATACAATTACTCAAGAAGATAGAGAGCTGAATTCAGATGATGACAGGTGGAAATTAGTCAATAGGACGAGCTCAGAGATAGGAGACGGGTTGCGACAATTTTTGTAATAGCAAGTAGATTATGGAATGTTGTGATATAACCGTGGAGCAATGGCAAGGGAAATTCCTGCTAATTTTGAAGAAGGAATTGTTGGAATAAAGTGACTTCATTTGAACTTCGGTGTAAACTGCATTCAACAGTTCATTAGCCGCTTGACTGCTTGGCAAGGCTGCATATAGGCATTTGCACAGATTTTGGTCTTCAGTTTTGGACTCTCATGTTGGTCCATCTTGATTTCAATAAGGATGTAGTCCCGGCTATGTCTTGCCTCTTGGAATGAAAGAAACAAGTTCCTTGCTCCACATACCACTCATTCATCTGCCTACGTGTCCCGCCAGTATCCATTTCAGTTTCCTCTACAATCATTATTGAGTCTTTCAGTCTTGTTCCCTTATGTAGTTGCGCCTATTAATGCGTTCCCAGTGATTCACAACTCACAACTCTTCGTTGCACAGTGACATCTACATCTAAAAAGGGCAGTTAATTGAAAACAAGACAGATTGAATAAAAGTAAGTAAATTCTCTACTATTTCCAAAGTAGTCGCCCGAACTGTTCAAACATTGATTCCAATGTGAGAGAAGACGGTCAGGTGGAAAGACATTGGGGTTGCCTATGGTCACATACTGACATATGTGTTCAGCATGGGTCGATGCCTGATACTTCAGTAGCTCTTATACTATTTTTGTGTAAATGTAATCATTTCATATACTCTATACGAACTTTTGCAAGAATAAATCTTGAGTGAACTGGAAACCTCTAAAAGGCTGTATTGCTTTTTCCCGGCAGTGTATTACCACATTTTCCACATCATATCGAGAGGTCACGAAATGATATACTGAATACGAAAATTAGTAACTAAATAATCAGGGTCATTCTGTACATAATTTTCAAGATCTTTGTGCATTACTTTCCATCATACTTCTATTTCTATCGTTACCGTCATTTTAATGTGGATTTCGTTTCAGCATATTTCAAAATTCTTCACATACTTTATGTGGTTCTCGGAATATATAGTGTCATGATGGTATAAACAAAAAAAGTTTCTCGAGCCTGCAGTCCTATCGAAAGGTTAAATATCCACAAACTCTTGGACGAGTCTTTCTTGTCCTCTTTCACTAATATTCGAAGAGGAGCACTCGCTCGAAAGGTCGTCGATGTTAATCACTGGATGCGGTTGGTAGAATGAGAATAGTAACATTATTCTCATTACTAACTATCCACGTATCTAACTATCCACGTGTCTGACTCATCTCTTGAACTTTTTCTAAAAAAGCGTTCTCGTGCTACAACTGCCGAGTACTGCATTAACAAGTAATGATAATCGTTACACGCGGTGTCTGTCACTGACTTACTAGTACAATTTTCTCTAGAGTCTCAATGCCAGTACTATTGTCTTTAAATGTTCAGACACATTTTTTCTCTATTCTGCTAATCAGTTTCGTCTTCTTTCATGATGACGGTAGGCGGTAGGAGATGCTGCTCCGGCTCACAAAATTCCAATGTTTGGTAGCACGCCAACGTGACAGATGGCGCAGGGTACGGCATTGATTTGAGGGGAGGTGTACGGACGTGGTTGTGAAAAGTAAGGGAAAGCTGCGCCAGAGATAATACGTCACATCAGTGGCGCCGCGGGGTGCTATAATTGGATCTGTGGCCGCGTACAGAATTCGTTATTGGCGTGGTTACTTCCTGAGTGCACAGTCGAGTAGAGATGTTAGCTGAGACTGTGGAAATTCATCCAAACGAAATAGAATGATTTTCAAAGCTGAACATAGTAGTTACAACTCCATTAATGTTAACAATAGCCAACTGAGTTCAGAAAAAACGATAAGTCATTTTTTTTTGGCATATTGAAATATTTTGACGAAAGAATTCATTAAGACTAGAGTGCTCCAGTTAAATGTGAGACAACTATGTGTAGCAGCTCAAAGGAAGCAAAACGGTATGGTATTTTTCTAGATTAGCATTAACTAGGAAAACACGTGAATCACATATCACTGTTGTATACTTCCTGGATGCTCGTTTTACGCAAAATCTTCAAAGAAACTGAAAGACTGCGTCTGCTTAGAGTTTGTACGTCTCTGGTATGACGTAGATATAAAATCTTTAAAATATGTCTTTTTGTACTTCTTCACGGAACATGTAACAGCATAATGAGTGGAGACAGCTGAATCCAATAAACATAGAGATCAATTATACAGTTCGTGACTTTACAAATGCGTGGTACAATCACTTCGTCTCCAAAGAATTCTTAGAAGCAAAACTGAGGATAAATTGAAATTTATGTCGACTCTAAAACGGAATTACTCTTCCAGATGTATACTATAACTGACATACGAGTGTGGACGTTAGCACATAGAGATGCGTAATATTTAGATCAAAAATCGATTGAAAAAAAAACTATAGTCTGTATATAGATGTCCGTAAATTCTGTTGTTTGCTTCACACTTACCCTTAAGTGGTTTGTAACCACGCTGGATTTTCTGTGTGTTTGACATTTGTTATTTTGCCCAGATGATAATGAAAAATCGGTATGGTAATATTGCGGAATTAAGAGAGAGAAAATAAATCATTCAAATATATTCATGTTGATAGGAACGGTAGTAACTGTGATCGGAGCTTCTGAGGTACTTTGAAGAGTGTGCTAATAGAGTGAATAAGATTGGCAAAGAACCCCAGAAATAATTATTTATTATTATGAGGATTATCGGTAATTTACAACACTAAAGTATTTGTCTTGGAAATTGATTGTAGAACAAAGAAATACTGCCTCAGTGCGTTGTGAAGAACAGTAAATGTGTCTACAGTGTTGTAACAATCAATGCTCGCAACTATCAGCAATAATTGCCAGTTTATTCGTGTTGGAGAGGAGCAGGTTTAAATATTCTGCCGACAAACTAGATTTAAATTTTACTTTCTCTATGCTGGGTCTTGCTGAACAACGTGGTCGTTAGCGATTTTTGGTGAAAGACACAACCAAGATATTAACTTCTCACGGTCGACGTTCACAGTCACGTACAGTTTTTTAAAGAACTGTTGACTGTAGAAATTATATATTTCGCTATTGAAATTTCGGCCTTGTGGGCATTTTCAAGTGGTACTACAAAAGATTTTGCTTCAGTACATGTACGACTTTAAACCCTCCGACATGTATACATGTCATCGTCAAAAATATAAACAGTGTGCCAGAACATCTGTTTATAATGATTTACGTGAATGACGTTAATATAGGTAACAGTATAAGTACTTTACTCAATTTCACTATGTACAGAGCTTCACACTCGTCTGGTGTTACTGTTTTTCTTCAGTGAAAAGGGTTATTTTTGAATATGACATGTATACACGTCCCAATATTTTTGAGTCTGAAATGTGCTGAAGCAAAATATTTCACAGTACCACTTGCAAATGTCCCAAAAGCCGAAATCGCAATAGTGAAATAAATAACTGCTACAGACAACTGCGGATGTGATGTTCTTAAAAAACCAAGGTAGTTGCACTCTTCGCACACGATAACAATTTTTTAGTGTTTTGCTGACTCTCATTATCGCTTAAGACGAAATCCGGCTTGACTCCTTCGAAAAGGACTGTGCAGATTTCCTTCCCAATATTTATCTATTCTGAATCTACGCTCCGTCTCAAGTAGACTCGACCTTGACGGGACGTTAACCCGAAATGTGTTTTATATCTTAACCACTACATCACTTCAGAAGTAAATGTAAAACTGAAGTCACTTTGGTCACATGAAGACAGAAGGCTTACATACAAACGTACTCAACCGCACTGAAGGTTCTAAACATTAGTAAGGACGCTATAAAATTGAAGATTTGCAGTGCTGTTAAAGACGAACTCTCATACGTGCTCGTTATGTAAATTGTGTATACCGTCTCGAGTAAACTGTGCCTCATCAGTAAATAAAATTTATTTGTGTAAATTCCGATTAGTATTTAACCAGTTGCACATCTCCTAGCGAAGGGTGGAATCTCACGGATGTAAATGATGCACTTTTTGTTTATGGTAAGGCTAGAGATTATAGTACTTCGGTGTACGCCATGCCTTAGGTTGTGAAATGCCTAATCGTTAAGACATACGTCGTGTATTGGTACCCGGGCTACTTTGAACAGCATCCATAATATCCTTATCATAGTCTTCGCGTATCGAGGGGTCGTACTGATTATGAACGCTAGACAGAGAACCTGTCTCCCGTGACATTTGAAATACTGCACTAATGGTTCGTGCATCTGGAATCTACCCTGTAGCATAACGTACGCGATATTCGTTAACTGCAGCCGTAGCATTACCATCACATTTGACATAAACACCATATCGGTGTATTCCTCTGTCGTTAATTTGAACGGCATCCCAATTTAATAAATAATCTACAAACTACAACAGTTACTACGTGCTTTGACTTAAATACACTGTTTTTAATATGTTCGTTCACTGAGCAATACAGAAAACTAACGCGTTTCAAGGTTAGGAAATGACTGAAACAACTCCTTAACGGTTTCCAACAATCACATAAACGTTTCTACGTTCTTAATGGTAAGTAAACAAATTTACTTGTATAATAATCTTTGATTCTCTAGATGTTCTGTAAAGCTACTGTCGATACATTTTTGGGACATGTTTTATTACATTCACCAGAGTAACAAAAAAATTAATGGAAATCGTGCTTTACTTTAACCTCGCACAGTTTAGCGATGGCTTCAGAGAAGCGAAGTTGGTCTGAAGCAAATCTACATGCAACAGTGCAACGCAATGTCCAGCAGCGATTTAGCATAAATGTGTGGTGTGGTATAACCAACACACACTTTATTGAACAATTCATTTTCCCGTGACTTCTAAGTGGTGAGACGTACTTACAATTCCATCAAGAAGAAAATGCCCTGCTTGCTTGAAGATATTCCACTTGCTACACGATTCCAAATGTATTTCCAACATGACGGCGCGCCTCAACATTTCGCCAACGCCGTTACTGCACATTTAAATGAACATTTTCCCCAGAAATGGATTGGTCGTGGTGCTACACGTCTGTGACCACTCAGATCGGCCGATTTAACACCAATGGATTTTTGTGTATGGGTATGGATGAAAGACATAGTTTATGAGGACAAAGTCAATACACGTGAGGCCTACGTGCTCGCATTGTGAATGCAGTTGACGAAATTAAGAACAACCCTGTGAAACTGAAACGAGCAACAAGATCTGTTCATACACTTGCAGATAAATTCATTGATCTCTGTCGAGACATTTTTGAACATTTATCGTGAATGTACCGTGAAATTGTATGTGCACTGTACAACTTCCTTAGCACTGAACTTTGTTTTTTGCAGTTCAACATGACTTCACGTGTGCTATGATATTAATAAAATAAGACTATCTAGCTCATTCATACAGTTTCAGTTAACGTTTTTACCATCATTTTTCCAAAATTAAATTCTCTACAACTTCAGTTGAAAACTTCGTGCAACTATCTGGAATTTAAAAAACAAATTGGGCAAAGTGGTTAATAAATTAAAAAGTTTAGGAAATTACTTCTTTGCCTCTCTGGATGTTCTGGAAAGCTACTGCAGATATATGTTCTGGGACATGTTTTATTAGATTCACCAGATCTATAACAATAAATGAATGGAAATCGTGCTTTAGTTTAACCTCGTACAGTTTTGCGATGGCTTCATATTAGCGAAGTTGCTAAATTTCAGGAAAATCTTTTATTGCCCGTAACTCTGTAAGTAAACATCTGCAAAATTACGTTTATATGAAGTTTTTTCATTAGTTTTACTTGTAGAGTAACATATTAAAATATTTGCATATCTTCGTTAATCACCGTGTATATTGTTTCGTTACGAAAAAGGAACATTTAAATAAGTGTTACTCTCAACAGTGTTTTTACGTGGATAAAGGTTGAGTCTGTTGTGATCTCATATCGTTTACCCTTTCAGCCACATCTTTTAAAGATCAGTTCTTAAATTTTTCTTGTCTCCTTTTGCCTTCTATGCAGTGTAGCAAATGACTCTCAACCTTCCAAGAATGTAAACGGAAGAGTTGGTCATAGTGGTTGAAAAAATATCAACTGTTGGCTATTTCGGCGTGAAGTGTATACTCCTTAACCAAAATACAAATTTCTTTTCATACTTCCACTGATCATGAGGTATTTAAATTTCCCGTCGTAAGGAAAAGTCAAAATAATTTCGAATAACATTTATTACAATCCCACCGGTTACGTGGAAACTAAATAGTATTCATTCCTTACATAAATGACATAACTAAAAACGTTACTGTGAGATCGTAGTAAGTAACCCCATTGGTTAATTCAGTTAGGGAAATGTCTTACTAGCGGACCTGTGGACAGATTCGTGGAAAGTATATAAAGCGGCAACCTAGCATGTCGTCAGAAATAAAGGCACCCTACGGCGCAAAAAATGTAGAAGATTGACTAAACGCCAGAGAACGTTACGACATGTTTCCCTTACTAAGTGGAACCTGAATTGAAAAGTAATCATTCTGTTACCCAGAAGTTCGTAAGATTATCACCATGAAACAGAATATTGCAATAGATGTGGGGAAAAAGCAGGTCCAATAAAAATATTTCGTTAGAACATAACATTCTTCGGTGAATTAAACGCGAGATAAAAAAGGAAAGTAAGCTTTTCATTATCTACGTAATATATTATCGTCTGTACGTAGGAGAAACAATAGGCCCATTCGGTAACCAGCTCGCTTGATCACGATATAGTGTAATAATGTTTTCGCCACAAGTTTTCCTTTAGTTTTTTCCGACATTTCTCTCAACATTTTTAAAACTGTAGCCTATTTGTAACTTCCCATGAAGGTTTTGCACGAGGGGACGGCAAAGAGAAATAATCGTTTACATCTTACGTTAGACACAACGCTTCACGATATTTCACTCCAAATGCTGTGAGTGCCGTGGATACATGACAATTTGATTAGAGCAGACCGTTTATTTTACAAATAATACTTCAGCACAGGTATCAGATGAATATTCATCGTCGATAAGGTTACGTTCATATTTTATGCAAGATAAATGCGTAATGTATTCATCGGATATGAATTATTTTCGCCCCAACATCGGTATGAATTTTTAAATCTCGGGGACTCTTCATTTTAATCAGTATATATTTTGAATGATAAATAAACACTGAAACCGCAGCTTGTACGTAATATGCAGTGAATCCATCGAGCAGCCGATATCGAATTACAGGTAATCCCTGGCAGAATGTCGAACGGAGTGAGATTCCCGTCAGTGTTGCGCTTTGCTATGTTTCAATACTGTTCCCGAAGCACAATCATTTGTCTACTTAAACTGGGATATATTGTCACGTCTCACTCAAAACAACTCCAAATCCGAAAGCAGTGTCATCAGTTAAGTGCGACACTTAACACTTTTCGCAAAAAAATGGCTCTGGGCACTATGGGACTCAACTGCTGAGGTCATTAGTCCCCTAGAACTCAGAACTAGTTAAACCTAACTAACCTAAGGACATGACACACATCCATGCCCGAGGCAGGATTCGAACCTGCGACCGTAGCGGTCTTGCGGTTCCAGACTGCAGCGCCTTTAACCGCACGGCCACTTCGGCCGGCCACTTTTCGCAGAAAGCACGTTACTACGAACGCCAACTTACAGCCAGAACAGAACGCCTGATCCGAGAATGTCGCTATTTATAGAGACATCGAATATTTCACAAGATACAGACAGTACACTAATACACTTATTTTCACAACAAAACAGAATACGAAACTTCCTGGCAGATTAAAACTTTGTGCCCGACCGAGACTCGAACTCGGGACCTTTACCTTTCGCGGACAAGTGCTCTACCATCTGAGCTACCGAAGCACGACTCACGCCCGGTCCTCACAGTTTTTCTTCTGCCAGTATCTCGTCTCCTACCTTCCAAACTTTACAGGAGCTCTCCTGCGAACCTTGCAGAACTAGCACTCCTGAAAGAAAGGATACTGCGGAGACATGACTTAGCCACAGCCTGGGGGATGTTTCCAGAAGTAAAGCTGTGAGGACCGGGCGTGAGTCGTGCTTCGGTAGCTCAGATGGTAGAGCACTTGCCCGCGAAAGGCAACGGTCCCGAGTTCGAGTCTCGGTCGGGCACACAGTTTTAATCTGCCAGGAAGTTTCATATCAGCGCACAATCCGCTGCAGAGTGAAAATCTCAGTCTCAAAACAGAATACGTTCAACGACTAGAGACAGAACGCCCATACTCACTGGACATGTACATCACTATGTTCTGCAGAAATTATTACCATTTCAGTCACTTCGGTTCAGCATGTGTCCTGTTGTCTGGCAGGCACAGAGTCCGCCTTGTTCCATGCGTGTGGCGTCGACGATTATAAGGAGCAAATAGCGTCCTGTGGTATAGTATTCATCTGTGGTGGTTGTAATTGCGTCACAGCGCAGCACCCATCGTTTCAACATATCTCACATATTTTCAAATGGCAACTAGTCTGGTGAGCCAGGCCAAAAGGCTGACCTCTGTCACACAGGGAAGGCACGAGTTTATGAGCAACGTGTGGTCATGCATTGTGTTGCTGAAAAATGGCGTCTGGGATGTTGTGCAGAAAGGGTGTGGTTACCGTTCGCAATATGTCATTCACGTAGGTCACACTGGTCATAATGCCCTGAGCACGTACCATCTGTAATTGTGGTTTTACCCAGAAGCATCCCACACCATAAGGCCTTGAGTTGGCGCTGTATGTCTCGTGCGAAAATAGCGACTGTGATGACGCTCCCCCTGTCTGCGGCGAACCCAAATTCGGGCATTATTTTCAAAAAAAAAAGAACCTGGATTCGTCCGAAAACACTATCTGATGCCACTCCTGTCCCTAGTAACATCGTTCCATACACACTGCCGTCTAGCATGTTTCTCCACATTCGCAGGCGGAGAAGTGGACGAACTGCACGTAACCTATGCCATAGTAAACGGCGACGAATTGTCAGTCCTGATAGTGCACGAAGTTTTGTACTGTTCCACTGTTGCGTAAGAGCCGAGGACAACGCAGATCTGTCCTGCAACGCCATTCGTATGAGGTGTAGATTTTCTCTGGGGATGGTCGTTTGTGTGGTGCGACCAGACCCGTCTCGTCGTGTTACACGATCTCCCGTGAACCATTCTGTATACAACCGTCGCGCTGCCGAAACACTTCGTCCCACACGAGAAGCAATTACTCTGGTGGATGCATCGCATTCTCTCACGCCAGTAATGTGCCCTCTTTAAAATTCACTGATCTGACGGTACGGTACGAAAATGGGTCTGAGCACTATTGGACTTAACATCTATGGTCATCAGTCCCCTAGAACTTAGAACTACTTAAACCTAACTAACCTAAGGACATCACACAACACCCAGTGATCACGAGGCAGAGAACTGATGGTGCGGTTTGCCCATACGTCTGCGAGGCATCGCGCAAGTCAGCTCAAACCACACTGACGTATTACCTTCGGGTTGTAGGGACAACGAGAGCCGCAGACACATTTTGCCGGTAGTTCATGTTGCGCCACGATATTTAAGTTGATCTTGCTGCAGAACATACTAACGTACATGTCTTGTGCATATGAATGTCTTATCTCGAGTCGTTCAGGCTTTCTTTCTCAACATGAGTGTACTAAATTTCTAGAATCTTCCACAACTGTTAAATACTAATTGACAAATAATTTCTGTTAGTCAGATTTGATTTGGCAATCCACATCACACTAGCCAGCGATTTCAACCGAACGCCACTCTGAATACTGCACGGTTCACGGCGTTCCTCCTTCTCCTGGGAAAACAGGGACCCATTATTTCAGTACCTCGTGTCCTGATCGTGTTGGCACTTCCTCTTCACCACGATTATCATGGAAGCTTCACGATCGTCGAACGGGTGTTCAGCTTCCTTAAACGAGAAGCTGTCATCGTCTATATTTGCCTCATGACTGCAGAAGAGCTTCACAGGGATGACGTGTACAATGTCTCTGCACTTTTGTGTTCTTGATGATAATAATCCTCAGTTACTTATGTATCGTCTGACAAGCGACGAGCGATACGACACACCCCAAAGCAGAACTTACGTAACTTCCCCAATAGTCCTAAGTCTCCCAGTCTGTACCATACTTGCCGGTCCTTGACGCTACAGTGCCCTCGGCCTGTCTCCAGTGCGTCCAGGATGTCTTTGGAAGTGTTTTCTTATTCGGTCCTGGTGATGTGTTGAAACTGGGAGTGTCGTTTCACCTACGCAGCCGTGGGGAAGAGAGAATGGTGTGAAGCTGGCTTGCTTTGCTTTATTGCATGCTAATGTCGGGGCGTACAGTACTGTGTTCCAATCTCTCTCTTTGACTTCACAGTAAAGGAGCATATCTGTTATTAAAGAATACTGCGAGACCTTTCGTGGATGGCAGGCAGTTTCATCCTGCGGGTGACACCGCAACGTGAAATTGCCTTCAATACTAGTCTCGACTTTTCCACGATGAGAGATGATCACGCAGGATGCTCTGTTCTTCAAAATGATGTCTTCTACTTGAAACCTTGCAATTTCTTGAGCTTCGGCAATCGACACAGCTTTCTTGACAGTAATATAGTTGATGAAGTCAGTGCAGGCTACCATTCTTCGATACCCCTTTGTCTCCTTCGGCTACTACCCAAAGAGGCCGATTTGAGTTCGGTGAAATGGTGCCGCTGCAGGCGGAATTGGTACCACATCCTCCGGTCTCAACTGCAGCACGTGCTTCTGTCGCTTGCAGTCCTTAGAGCGGTACATACGTAGTGTCTATCAGACCGCGACGGACGTGGGTGGTTGCACCTTCGTCTGATTCTGTCTAAAATCTTCACCAATCCCAGGTGACCAGATGTTGGAGGGCTGTGGAAAATCCTCAGAATGGCTGACAGTAGATGAATTGGAGTCAGGAGCAAAAATTTCCCGCTTATCGAATAATAGTTCCTCTTACATGATCCCTTTCTTAAATAAATTCTGCCTTAGTCGGTTCCGCTTTCTTCAAGGCTTATATGGTTTTGAGCTATACTGGACTTCGCTTCGCACTCCAGCGTCGCTCACTACCTTTTAAGGAAGAACTGACCGTCGTTCCTCCACGGACATTCAGACACTTCAGCGAAATGTCCATTATAATTATACGGGCTGTTATGCCGTGGTCGGTTGATGAATTCTGAGGTGATTCCAAACGTTTCGTCTCCGACTGCGGGAGACATCTTCAAGGGGGTCCGTAGCTTGATGGAAGGTCCAACACACACACTGGCTCGCTACTGACTGCCGCTAAATTCCGTGTCCGCGCGCCCCCGCGCCGCGGCGTGACGTCACGTGTTTTGAAAACGTCAGTGCAATTGGCCGCTGTCCGTCGCCGTCGATCGCCGTTGCCATCACCCAGTAGTGGACGAGTGGTACACATATTCTTTAACACCGGCATCCATATACCGTTTAATTTGACGTCACGTCGCGGCGCGGGGGCGCGCGGACACGGAATTTAGCAGCAGTCAGTAGCGAGCCAGTGTGTGTGTTGGACCTTCCATCAAGCTACGGACCCCCTTGAAGATGTCTCCCGCAGTCGGAGACGAAACGTTGGGAATCACCTCAGAATTCATCAACCGACCACGGCATAACAGCCCGGATAATTATAATGGACATGATATTTCCGGCCGTGAAAGTTTACATTTTAGTACTTCACTGAAAGTGTCCCTGGAAGAGTTCTAGCAGTCATAATGGCGGAGGGTGTACACATCCCATATTAATGTCCACTAATAGGTATATCAAAAGACCTGTAAATTTTAGACTATGTTTCTACGAAGCTCTCACCATATTCTAGGCATTTGTCAAAGCGTTGTGCAATTTCGTATGCCTTCTTCTTTCTCATAGAACGTTTCCGTCAGTGTTGTCAGCCTCACGGTGACATTTCTTTGAGCATGTCACTAGGGTTAAATTTTTGACCATCAAGGAATATTGTCAAGTGCAAGAAGGGGGCATTTCAGTTCTGTATGAAGGATGAGCAAACTGGACACAGACAAGTTCAACTAAGAGTTGTATCTTATTCGCGGAGTGAAGTCGCACATTACCGTGAACAGAAACGACTATAGATTGTAAGCTTTGTCGGCGCATATTCTGTATTGCACGACAGAGTTTCGTAAGAGTCTTTTGCACTGATTGTTTCACTTTGCAGTAAAAAGTGTACCATCAGAACGCCGAGTCTCTTCCAAAAGACTGCACATGACTATCTGAGGTGTCAAGATTTGCTTCGCATCAGTCTTTACTGGGGACGCTAGACGTTCCCATAAGCGAAGTCAGTCTCACCCTCGGTCACTATCTTTCTTGGAGAACCGCCGCCATCTTTGTTACAAAGTGTCAAAAAGTGCACTGATCAGACGCGGTTCAACCAACAGCACAAGGGCACACAGTTATCGAAAATTCACTTGAAAAAGCTGTTTCGTAAAGACGTGATCTTGAAATTTATGAAAAATTCTAAGAAAGGTTGAATACTTGCGTTTTCCCTTTACCATTTCTTGAAATGCACGAACCAATTCTTCTTTAACCAAATATGGACGACCATTTCGTAAACTTGTTTGTTTGTTTGTTTTGGTTTTAGGGCGCAAAACTGCTATGGTCATTAGCGCTCGTAAACTTGATCAAGACCTTCACTGAACTGTCAATCCCATCTCCTTACCGTCACTCATCCCATTTTGTCCAGAAACCTCACATATCTCTCAACGAATGTCGATTGGTTTAGTACTATTCACATTCATAAAACAAACTACACATCTAATCTCACAACTTCCAGGATTTTCTATCAGTTACGCTGCTCTAAACAAGTACTATACAGCATAAACAACACAGAGAGAACTCAAAATGGAGCCATCGCCTTCTTCTTGCCTCAAAGCAATTATTTCACATGGTGTGAATTGCGATTCTAAAACTGCCACACTAAGAAATACAAACGAAACTTACTTTTGACCCACTCCAGTTTCCCACAAGTAGCACTCAGTATCTATGACCGGACGACTTGTCTATCCTGGCGGTAATATTCTTTGCGGACCAATGTGCTGTGCTAACAACCTTAGACTGCCGAACATCATCACTCTCATGTAAGCTAAACCATTTAAACAGCAATTGTCAGCGCAACCCTCAGGAGGCACCAATATTATCTTTTCAACACTTAATGGAAAGAAATTTCTTCTGAAGCCAAGGTCGTTAAATGTTATCTCAGTTTCGACAGAAGCTTGCTGTTGGCATCTGATGTTCGACATTTTAAAGTTAATAGATATCAATGTCACAGTGGCAGCAAATTGATATAGATACAGTTTAAATTTCCGGATAACGGATGATGACAGCAAGCTTCTGTCTGAACCGGTCATTGTGAAATAAATAGTATTTACAGTAGTGCCAGATTGGCACGGTCCACCCGACTGCAGCGGACTCACTGCGAGCTACGGCCGCTTCCTGGCTCGCCGGTCCCAGCGCCACTTCGGCTGGAGTCACATTAACTGTGTGATCTTCTCCTACGATTCGCAGTATAACATCATTACGAAGCACCATCCACCAAGCGAAACCTTTGAGATGGACTCTCTGCCACACAGCATTGTTATGAAGCACTTTCTACCACACAACACTGGTAAAAAGCACCCTCCATTGCGTAACATCAAAATGAAAAACCGCCTGCTAAGAAATGTTGGTATTAAGCACCCTCCGCCACGCAGCGTTGCTTTTAAGCAACCTCTGTCACACAACATCAGTACGAAATGCCACTGGCTTTGTTGGAATATACGAGGAGTCTTCTAGTCGCAACGTTTCAATGGATCGCATATCCATTATCTTTAGGTGAAATGACGCCTGAAGATGATGGATACGCAATCCTTTGAAACGTTGAGACTAGAAGAAGACGCCACTCGGCTGATAACCCGTGCAGATTTCATAGCTGAAATACGCCGAGAAAGCCTGCAATCGCATAAATGCAACACATTTTTTCTCGGCCAGTTTAGGTCGAAAAAATCTGGAATTTGTTGTTGGACGTCGTGGAATATTCCCGCTTCACCCCCTATAGTTTTATGAAGTTCCGATAAACGGTGGAGCTGTAACTAGAATTCAAAAAGACGTCTTTAACGCAGGCGCGTTCCAAAGCAGAGAATTTCCTTTTCGCGGAAAATCAGGTCATCACAGATATTCATAGGCGCTTGCAGAATCTCTACGGAGACCTGGCAGTGAACAAAAGTACGTTGAGTCGTTGGGCAAGAGGCCAGTCATCATCGCAAGAACGTCGCGCGGACATGTCCAACCTCCCGCGTGAAGGTCGGCCGCACGCAGCTGTGCGAACACTCATTCGGGGTGATCGATAGATCACAAAGAAACACCTCACTAGAGAACTGGACGTCTCTGTTGGTAGTGCGGACACTCGTCCAACGGCTGAGACAGTCAAAGCTGTGGCCGCGCTGTGTAGCCACGCGGTCTGGGGCGCCTTGTCACGGTCCGCGCAGCTTCCCCCGTCGGAGGTTCGAGTCCTGCCTCGGCCATGGGTGTGTGTGTTGTCCTTAGGTAAGTTAGTTTAAGTTGGGTGTAAGCCTAGGAACCGAAGACCTCAGAAGTTTGGCCCCATAGTCCTTACTACAAATTTCCAAATTTTCAAAGCTGTGTGCCCGTGGGTACCTCACCGCCTAACAGACCACTAAGATCAACGAAGGACCGTCTGTGCAGAGTTGCTTGCACGATACGAGTCCTATCATGACAATTTTCGGTCGAAGATTGTCACAGGTGATCAAATGTAGGTTTATGACATCGAACCGGAATCAAAACGGCAATCCATCTTCCGAAGAAAAACTTCTAAGCTGCACCCTCGGCCGGTAATATCATTGTAACGATCTTCTAGGACTCTGAAGGGAATATTCTTTTGTCCTCCATCATGGTGCAACGATCATCTCTGAAGTGTATTGCGCTGCCATCAGGAAAGTGAAAAAAGAAAGACTTTAGCACGTCCTTCGCCAGAAGAAATGTTAACGAACTTCTTTTCCATGAGACACAAGGCCTCGAAAAAGTCTACGCACCCTAAAAGAACTCTCAAATCTTCATTGGACTGTTATTTCTCACGTATCCCAATGCTCGGATCTCACACTTTCCGCCTTCCAGTCCGTGGGAATCAATACTGAATCATGAAGTGGTTACTGATTCAGCAAGACGTTGACTGTGAGGTTGATCATTAGTGTGGTACCGTGGGGGCACACACGCTCCCCAGTAAGATGGCATAAGGCCTTTGTATTGAACTAAGATTATGTTGAAAAATATCGTTTTGTAACCAAAACAGTGGGTATAGTGTGGTGTATTGTAATCAGGAATAAAGCGAACCTGCTGTCAGAAAAGAAATGAGTCACTTAGTGAAAGCCCCTGCCTTATACGTATTAAACCAGTGAACTGTATCGAGCATCTCCGACGACATGCAGATCGACTCACCAAAATTCTGGTGCATAATGATGTAGGCGCAAGGAAACGGAATGCCGCGGGGGATTAGCTGAGCGGTCTTGGGCGCTGCAGTCATGAACTGTGCGGCTGGTCCCGGAGCAAGTTCGAGTCCTCCCTTGGGCATGTGTGTTTGTTTGTCTTTAGGATAATTTAGGATACGCAGTGTGTAGCTTAGGGACTGATGACCTTAGCAGTTAAGTCCCATAAGATTTCACACACATTTGAACTTTTTTTCTTTTTTTTTTTAAACGGAATTGGTGGGTGGCCGTAACAAACAGTCCTAACTGTGAAACATAAAGTAATAATTGTGGGTGTAGGGAGAAGGGCGTTCATCTACTGAAAATGAATTGTCTAGAAAAATATATAATTTTAATGAATACCGAAATCTGACCCCACGTAAAACAACACAGGACAGAAAATACAAATCTGATTATTTCAGGGACTGGAAATGAGTGCAGGATGGAATATGAATCCGTGATAGTTAGTTACCCATATGATGTTTGATCGGAAAGGAACCCCGCGGTAGAATGGTACAAAAAATGGTTCAAATGGCTCTGAGCACTATGGGACTTAACGTCTGAGGTCATCAGTCCCCTAGACTTAGAACTACTTAAACCTAACTCACCTAAGGACAGTACACACATCCCTGCCCGAGGCAGGATTCGTACCAGCGACCTAGCAGCAGCGCGGTTCCGGACTGAAGTGCCTAGAACCTCTCGGCCACAACGGCCGGCATAAAAACGCCGGTATTCCCAAATCCGTGCTAGTGACCCGCCTTATTCCTGCATGGACTTAGGTCGCTTGTTAGGCTGAAATGGATGGCGAGCTGGCGCTTTAGTAGGTGATGGACTGCAGAAGGCAATAGTGCATCTGTCGATAGTCGAATCTTAAGGCACTAATTTCGAAATGAAACGGGCCAAAAGATAGCCAAAGCGGCATCTACATCTACATCTACATTGATACTCCGCAAGCCACCCAACGGTGTGTGGCGGAGGGCACTTTACGTGCCACTGTCATTACCTCCCTTTCCTGTTCCAGTCGCGTATGGTTCGCGGGAAGAACGACTGTCTGAAAGCCTCCGTGCGCGCTCTAATCTCTCTAATTTTACATTCGTGATCTCCTCGGGAGGTATAAGTAGGGGGAAGCAATATATTCGATACCTCATCCAGAAACGCACCCTCTCGAAACCTGGCGAGCAAGCTACACCGCGATGCAGAGCGCCTCTCTTGCAGAGTCTGCCACTTGAGTTTATTAAACATCTCCGTAACGCTATCACGGTTACAAAATAACCCAGTGACGAAACGCGCCGCTCTTCTTTGGATCTTCTCTATCTCCTCCGTCAACCCGACCTGGTACGGATCCCACACTGATGAGCAATACTCAAGCATAGGTCGAACGAGTGTTTTGTAAGCCACCTCCTTTGTTGATGGACTGCATTTTCTAAGCACTCTCCCAATGAATCTCAACCTGGTACCCGCCTTACCAACAATTAGCTTTATATGATCATTCCACTTCAAATCGTTCCGTACGCATACTCCCAGATATTTTACAGAAGTAACTGCTACCAGTGTTTGTTCCGCTATCATATAATCATACAATAAAGGATCCTTCTTTCGATGTATTCGCAATACATTACATTTGTCTATGATAAGGGTCAGTTGCCACTCCCTGTACCAAGTGACTATCCGTTGCAGATCTTCCTGCATTTCGCTACAATTTTCTAATTCTGCAACTTATCTGTATACTACAGCATCATCCAAGAAAAGCTGCATGGAACTACAGACACTATCTACTGGGTCATTTATGTATATTGTGAAAAGCAATGGTCCCATAATACTCCCCTGTGGCACGCCAGAGGTTGCTTTAACGTCTGTAGATGTCTCTCCATTGAGAACAACGTGCTGTGTTCTGTTTGCTAGAAACTCTTCAATCCAGCCACACAGCTGGTCTGATATTCCGTAGGCTCTTACTTTGTTTATCAGGCGACAGTGCGGAACTGTATCGAACGCCTTCCGGAAGTCAAGAAAAATAGCATCTACCTGGGAGCCTGTATCTAATATTTTCTGGGTCTCATGAACAAATAAGGCGTTTTATTTCAACAGGACCCTAGGCGAAATCTCCTAAATCTCGACAAGTGCAACCACCCGCTGAGGTTTCCTCTGTATTTTAAACGTGACATTCTTTGTACTCAACACTATTTAAGAACAGTACGTTGTTTTACTTTTTTCTGTTGTGTGTGTGTTGGTGTCTTTGATGGAAAAGATCATTTACTGACTCCAGAATACTTTCGGCTACTCCATTTCTTTTTTTTTTAAGAGGCACCATGCAATCGTCTTAAAATATTGACAACGGTGGTTGACAGCTGAGACAATTGCAAGAACGCCAGCATTTGTGTTTAAATAAGTCGTTTTTACTATTTTCTTTGGTTGTCCAAGGTTTCAGCAAATCGGGGTCATTGTATTTTCTAAGAATCGTTTATATTTTCTTTGTAGGCCAATCTGAAGATGCGTTAAACAAAGCGAAATGCATTGTTGGTAAAATGTAACTTAATAAAGCCTGTTTTGCAGCCAAAATTGTTTATCTTTTAAAGACTACAAAGTGTCCAATAAGGGTGGCGCTATGCATTTCCCCTCGGCTACGAGCAAATCTTACAATGCTGGGCAACACGGAGGCATTCGCTGTTGACATCCCGATGTCTGGTCGCCCCCACCCAACTTGCGTGAGATCACCTGCAATCGTGAGACGCACTATTGTTAAATGTCATAGCCTAGCAGATGTGTAAGACTACCGTAACTGTAAGACTACCGTGCTAGCCTGGCAACCCAGTTCGCCAAAACTTCAATCCTCTCAATCAGCGCTTGCCAACTCTCCTAAGCGGGTAGGATGACATGGCGGCCGGACATTGCCGCACAAAAGCCCAGATCCCGGCCAATTTTGGGGCCCATTCCTAACCTCACGTATTTCCGCCCTAATCGAACCGTCTTGGCCATGATTCGGTTGCAGCAATACAATCTTATTACGGAAATACAATCTCATTACCGAAATAAATATTACATAATGAGAAACGGTGACCTCTACAATCATCGGTCCTGCCATGTACAGGAATCAAATCCCACATTACGCATGCATTACTCTACTAAACAAAAAATATGCAAAGCACGTCACGGAATTCATTCGAGCGCTTAATAAAAAGGCTACGACAGGATGACTATAGCAACCACTGCCAAACAAAGTTGGTAGCAAGCATCATTTGCTGGTATGAAGCACCGTCTGCCCTCACATTTGTTAAACATTACTTATATTTTACAAAAAACGTCCTTCGCCACGTGTCAGTGGTACAAAGGTCTCGCTACAGTGTAACATTAATACAAAGCATTCTCTGCCATCTAACTTCAGTATGGAAAGCTCTGCCCGCTGCTGTGGTTCCAAAATTTGTGCTTTTTACCGTTAATGGCAATGGTATCGTTTTCAAAACGATGGCAGTCTACATTTCATTATACGTTAGTCAATTTTCACAAAACATTTGTAAATTACGTTTACAAACCTGTATCATAAAGCCGTCTATCTATTATTGAAAACTAAATGAAAATCCCTACAGTACTTCCTGAGATTAGCCTGAACATACAGACATAACTGCAGCGGTGTTCTTCAGCTTGTACGAGGGCGTTCTGAAAGGTAGTGCCTCCATTTTTTTTTGTTCTGTTCTCAGTACTGGTTGAGGGATTACACGTCATGCATATTACTCGGCCGACTTTCTCGCTTCGCTTATGCATGTTGCCACCCTGTCCCAATAGAGGGCGTTTAATATGGATGTGTGTAATTTAACCGTGTCGGTGCACAGCCGCAGAAAACTGAAAGCAAGAATTCGACGAGAGCACCCTCTCCTTCAACATAGCAGTGCCAGACGACACTCGACCGCTGGACATCTGCTACAATCGAACGCCTTGGGTTCACCCTCATCGATCATCTTCCATACAGCCCCGACTTGGCCCATCCCATTTTCATCTGTTCCCAAAACTTAAAGAACGCTTTCGAGGACTACACTTTGGTAGTAATGAAACGGTGTAAACAGACGTAAGGCTGTGGCTCCGTCAACAAAGTCTAACATTCTACAGCGACAGTATGAACAGACTGGTCTGTCATTGGGAAAAATGTGTTCTTCGTCAGTGTGACTATGTTGAGAAATAAATACTTATAGATGAAGAATAAAGATGTAGAACGTTATTAAATCTTATTTTACTCAGAAAGCTTCTAATATTTTCACATAGCCGGCCCCGGTGGTCTAGCGGTTCTAGGCGCTCAGTCCGGAACCGCGGGACTGCTACGGTCGCAGGTTCGAATCCTGCCTCGGACATGGATGTGTGTGATGTCCTTAGGTTAGTTAGGTTTAAGTAGTTCTAAGTTCTAGGGGACTGATGACCACACATGTTAAGTCCCATAGTGCTCAGAGCCATTTGAACCATTTGAATATTTTCACATACAAAATTCTAAGGCATTCCTTAGCACTACACTCCTCCACATGAAGAGAACATCAAAAGGTTGCTCGATAGGTAGATAAATAAGAGGGAGAGAGGTTGAGCACAAGGATGACAGAAATACTGAATCATGTAGAGTTTTAAGCGAAATTTTTAGGACTAAGAGAGGAGGAGGCAAAGGTAATTTTCAATATTTTCTAAGAAAGTAACTTCACTATTTTGAGTTATTGTAATATGAAAAACTGTGCGCTTGTCACTTAAATCTGGTAAAAAGATTTCTCAGTATTGTAAATTTATATTAGCACTTCTGAATAATTTATATTATTTTAGAGCACTGATTTCGTGCTTAACAGTTAATGCCACAGCTCAGATAAATCTCTCGGGGAACGAGCGCAATGTGATTGACCTCTACGCTCTGGAAGGGGCGGTATCTCTGGCGTGACGGGTGCGACGTGGGGTGAGGTCGGTTGGGCCAAGATGGCGGCGCGGCCACGGAACGCAGTAAACAACGTTACGACGGCATTAGTGGCGCCGCTGCGGCCATCACCACAATTAGTGCTGGCTGTGGGGGCGGGAGAGGGCGGCCCCCGTTCGGGAGTATGGGGGCCCTGCGGTGGGAGAAAGAGCGGTGGAATAGCTGCGGACACGTGGGCGTCGCGCACGGCTATGGCTGTACGCGCAGGCGCCAGGTCATCTGCATGGAACGTGGGCGCACTGCGGCTCGGGTTAATAGCCGATAACGTGCATCTGTCGGTCATATTTCCTAAAATACAGTCGATGGGTTTTCCTGAAATAAAATCGATATCTTATGATTTTTACCATCCAACATTTGAAACAAGGTGCTACATTTTTCTAGGACAAGTTTTTCAGTGTCTTCTCTACTGAAACGTGTTTATTGTTGATTTTTCCTTTAATGTAGCCTGCAAAATTACCTTAAATCGCTTATTCACTCTTCTCTGTAATATTTTCTCAATTAGTCTATGCAGAGATATAGAGTATTATCTTTCGCATGTTACATTTCCTGTCTTACATCAGAGTTTTGAGCTGTGGTCGGGTTTGATTCAGTTCTCCGCACTAGTATCCTCTCGAGGCTCGCGAGAAGATAGGCCGTGGCACCTACGTCACAGCACGTGATACTGCAGGTCTTATGGGTGCCAGTAGCCGTCTCCGGCGAGGAGCGAATAATTATTTCAGACAAGTTTAGTAATTCTTGACTCAGTATTTGAATGAATACAATTTCTCGATAGCACACGAGAAAATTAAGACCTCTAGCGATTATCTATACAATTAAATATTGATATCCCATGGGGTCTGCACGGAGCCGAGCGTTCACGAAGTATGACGGACGAGCCGACTACAGTGTGACGTCACAAGTTCATTGCAGGAACCTTATATCTATCTGGCCCCAGATTGTTCTGTACAGGCCTATTCATATGTGCGTAAGTGCAGCGACATTCACCCGTTTGAAACTGTTTACTGTAGTCATGACCTAGACTCCCTCTGCAAAACTTTTCTCCATAAACTTCCTTCCATTACCACATTCTGATCCTTTAGTCAAATTTTACCATAAATGTCTATTCCTAGCGATTCGATTCAGTATATTATCGTTAGTTATCAGGTGTACTCATCTAATCTTCAACGTCCTTCTGTAGCAACATATTACGAACGCTTCTGTTCCCTCCTTGTCACAAACTCTATACTAACATTTTACTTGCATACACTGCTATATTCCAGACAAATTATTACAGAAAACACACTTCATAATATTTAAAATTATAATCTTTAGGCAGTAGCTCTTTTCTTGCTATTGGCAGTCTGCATTTTGTATCCTCTCTACTTCGACCATTAACAGTTGCTTTGCCGCCCAAATTGTTAGCGTTTAATTTCTCATTTCCTAACCTAATTCTCTTAGTCTCGTCTGGTGTAATACTACTACATTCCATTATGCCTGACATATTTTTGTTGACTTTCATCTTACATCTTCGATCTGAAGGCACTTACTACTGCCCTAAAAAAAACCTACATCTACATGGATATTCTGCAAATCTCATATAAGTACCTGGCAGAGAGTTCATCGAACCACTTTCACAAGCCGGGCGTAGTGGCCGAGCGGTTCTAGGCGCTACAGTCTGCAACCGCGCGACTGCTACGGTCACAGGTTCGAATCCTGCCTCGGGCATGGATGTGTGTGATGTCAGGTTAGTTAGGTTTAAGTAGTTCTAAGTTCTAGTGGACTGATGACCACAGCAGTTAAGTCCCATAGTACTCATAGCCATTTGAACCACTTTCACAGTTCTCTATTATTCCAATCTCGCATAGCGCTGAAAGAACGAACACCTATATAGTTCCGTGCTAGCTCTGATTTCCCTCATTTTATCGTGGTGGTCGTTTCCCCTACGTAGGTCGGCATCAGTAAAATATATTCACATTCGGAGGAGAAAGTTGGTGATAGGAATTTCGCGAGAAGATTCTTTCACAACGAAAAACGCCTTTGTGTTAATGATGTCCACCCCAAATTCCGTATCATTTAAATGACACTCTCTCCCCTATTTCACGATAATACAAAACGTGCTGCCCTTCTTGCAACTTTTTCTATGTACTCCGTCAATCGTATCCGGTAAGGATCCCACACCGTGCAGCAGTATACTGCAAGAGTACGGACAAACGTAGTGAAGGCAGTCTCTATAGTAGGTCTGTTATATTTTCTAAGTGTCGTGCCAATAAAGCGTAGTCTTTGGTTTGCTATCCCCACAACATTTTCTGTGTGTTCCTTCTAATTTCGGTTGTTCGTAATTGTAATTACTAGGGAATTAGTTGAATTTACGGCATTTAGATTTGACTGATTTATCGTGTAACCGAAGTTCAACGGATTCTTTTTAGCACTCGTGTGGATGACCACACACTTTTCGACATTTAGGGTCAATTGCCAATATACGCATAGTACAGATATCTTTTCTAAATGGTTTTGCAATTTGTTTTGACCTTGTGATGACTTTACTAGTCGGTAAATGACAGCGTCATCTGCAAACAACTTACGACGGTTGTTCAGACTGTCTCCAAAATCGTTTATATAGATGAGGAACAGCAAAGGGTCTGTAACACTACCTTGGGGAACGCCAGAAATCATTTCTGTTTTACTCGATAACTTTCTGCCATTAACTACGAACTGTGAACTCTATGACTGGAAATCACGAACCCAGTCATATAACTGAGACGAAATTCCATAATCACGCAATTCTACTACAAGCCTATTGTGTTGTACAATATCAAAAGCCTTCCGGAAATCCAGAAATACGGAATCAATTAGAAATCCCCCTTCAATAGCACTCAACACTTCATTCGAGTAAAGAGCTAGCTGTGTTTCACAAGAACGATGTTTTCAAAATCCTTGTTGACTACATGCCACAAGCCATTTTCTTTGAGGGAATTCATAATGTTTGAACACAATATGTGTTCCAAAAACTCCTTCTGCATATCGACGTTAATGATATGGGCCTGTAATTCAAGGGATTACTCCTACTACCTTTCTTGAATATTCATGTGACTTGTGCAATTTTCCTGTCTCCGTGTACGAATCCTTATTCAAGCGGACGTTTGTATATGATTGTTAAATATGGAGCTATTTCATGAACATACTCTGAAAGGAAGCTAACTGGTACACAGTTTGGACCAGAAGACTTGCTTCTATTAGGTGATTTAACTGGTTTCAATACTCTGTGAATATCTACTTCTATGATACTCGTGTTGGAAGCTGTTCTTGATTCGAATTATGGAATATTTATTTCACCTCCTTGGTGAAGGAATTTCGGAAGGCTGAGTTTAGTAACTCTGCTTTGGCAGAACTGTCTTCGATAGTATCTCCATTACCATCGCGCAGAGAAGGCAGTGATTGCATCTGGCCGCTAGCATATTTCAGATACGATCGGAATCTCTTTTGATTTTCTGGCAGGCTTCGAGAAAAAGTTTCGTTGTGGAAACTATTATAAGTCTTGTATTGAAGCCTGTGCTTAATTTCGGGCTTCTGTAAAAGATCGCCAATCTTTGAGATTTTGCGTCTGTTAATATTTGGCATGATTGTTGTTGTTGTTGTTGTTGTTGTTGTTTCGGCAATAGTGTTTTGACTCGTTTTGTGAACCATGGGTGATCAGCTCAGTCCTTCGCTAATTTATTTGGTATATATATCTCAATTTCTGCCGATACTATTTCCTTGAATTCAAGCCACATCTGGTCTGCACGTACATCGGTAATTTGGAAGAATTGGACATTGTGTCTAAGGAAGGCATTACGTGAATTTTGATCTGCTTTTTTGAATAGGTACACTTTTTCGATTTTTTTGGAGGGAGGTTACAATATTCAATCTCCCTACGACAACCCTGTGTTCACTAATCGCTGTATCCGTTTCGATGCTCGTTATTAACTCAGGATTATCTGTTGCTAAGAGGTAAAGTGTGTTTTCACAACCGTGTACTATTCCTGTGGTCTCATGGACTAACTGCTAAAAATAATTTTCAGAGAAAGCGTTTAGGACAATTTCGGATGATGTTTTATGCGTACCTCCAGAATTAAACATGTATTTTCGCCAACATATCGAGGGTAAATTAAAGTCGCAACCATCTACAATTGTGTGACTCTCATGTATTCTTTGAATCTTTCAGCAATTGTATCATCTGATTTATGAAGTCCGTAAAAGAATCCGATTATTATTTTATTCCCGCTTCAAGAATGACCTCTGCCAATACTAACTCACAGGAACTATCTACTTCAGTTTTGCAACAAGATAAACTACTTCTGACAGCAACAAACACGCTACCGCCAACTGTGTTTAGCCTATCCTTTCGGAACACCGTAAGGTTCTTCGCAAAAATTTCGCCTGAGCTTATATCCGGCCTTAGCCAGCTTTCAGTGCCTATAACGATTTGAGCATCAGTGATATCTATTAGCGCTTGGAGCCAGTACTTTCCCAACTACGACAATTTACAGTTGTTATACCGATGATTCCTGTATCTACGTTCTTCCTGTGTTCGGGCTGCACCCTTTGGACTGAAGCCCTTTTTGTGTTTTCGCGAGACCCTCTAACCTAAAAGCCACCCTGTCCACGCCACACAGCCCCTGCTACACGTGCAACCGCCTCCTGCGGGTAGTGTACTCTTGACGTATTCAGCGGAGCCCAAAACCCAACCACCCTATGGCGGAAGTCGAGGAATCTGCAGCCTACACGGTCACAGAACCGTGTGAGCCTCTGATTCAGAGGTCCGCAATCGGCCCTGTCGACTATGCTGCAAATGATCTCTGCTTTGATCTCGCAAGCACGACTGGCAGGCTTTACCACTCCTTTGGCCACTCGAAACCAGAGAGAATCTCCTTTGCTCTTCATGGTATCCGGAAGGACCTGTTCCACGCCAGGGACGACCCCACCAGATATGCACACGGAGTGCACATTGACTTTCTTCCCCTTCTCGGCAGCCATGCCCCTAAGGGCCCCCATAAGATGTCTAATATTGGCGTTCCCAGCTATCAATAATCCCACCCTCTGTGATTGCCCGGACATTTCAAGCTGAGGGGTTTAAAACAGGACAGGCGAATGCATCTGGCTGAGTGACAGTGTCAGCCACAGACATAATCTGCAACCTGTTTGTCAGACTAGCTCTATAAAGTCTTTTGCCACCACGCAGGGCAGATTTCCAAGTAATTTGCAGTAACTGACAGAATTGCAGTGTCATCAACTAACCGCAGGGTTTTAACTTTTGGCGTCTGAACTCAAATTATCTTTCTATATATGTCCTTGGTATCCCCCAGAGCTCGCTTGGTGTACATACTGAATGATAATGAGGGTAGGCTACGTTCCTGTCTCACTCCCTTCTCACCTACCGATTCCCTTTCATCCACTTCGACTTTAATAAAGGCAGTCTGGTTTCCGTACAAGTTCTAAACAACCGTTCTTCCTTGAATTTCATCTCTTCTGTTTTCAGGTTTCAAGTAATGTATTCCAGTCAACAGCTTTTTCTGAATCTATAAATTCTAGACGCGTAAGTTTGCCTTTGTTCAGCCCAGCTTAATGGATAAGTTTTAATAATTTTCATGAGAAAATTTTCTAACTTCAGTGTAATTGAATATTGTTACGAAATACTGTGAGGAATCTTCGTTATCACTGTTACCAAGTAGGAGCTGTAGTCTCTATATTATAGACTCTTTAGTTATTTTCCTTTTTGCGAAAAACTTAATTGAATTTTCTCAGTATGGGAGTGATGAAGGGCGATCTGTTTTAATTGTTAAAAACCATTCAGAAGCCTAGACCACACAAAATATTTTTCATTCATGACAACCAGTTTCAACAGTCTTAGCTTTCATCTTCACGTCTTAATTGTTTTTAGTAAAACATGTTAATTTTACGCTGAACCTTATGCACAAGATGTCAACTGGATAAAACTCAGTACATTATAAACGTTTGTCATAGTTAAAATATCTAAAAACACACTGCACCTTTTCCAAAAGGCGATGTCCATATACTTATTGCACACAGGTGCGATACACAGTAGCACATCTGTTTACATATGCTGGACACATACTACGCAGTGCGAATCCACTATAAATTTAAAAAAAAATATTTAATTTAGAATGTGATTTGGGAAACGTTAAAGTGGAATCACAACGAATTATTTGCCAAAACCTGCAGCAGCACTGATGATTTGTCAGTTTTTGCTGAAAGTCATCCATTGAAGTCATGATTAAAGACGAATTTAAGAGTGCATCGAATGTGTAGAACGTATTTTCTGGGTTGTCACAATGTTGAATCTCTGTAAAATGAATGAAATTTCTGATGATACATTTCAAACAAAGAGTTGTTCTGAAAACAAATTTAAAAGAAACAAAAGTATATTAATTTAATAAATGATAAAGAACTGAGGCTAAAGATGAAATTAATTTCAGATTGAACTATTACTCTTCACGCTGTTGGTTCCCAGTTGACCAGTATATGGAAGTGAATAATGTTTCCAGTAATATTTGTTGTTCGCGAATAACGAATAGTAATTTGTACCAGAATTCGTTATTTCCGCCCTGTTCTGGTGCTAAGCGAAGAGCATCGCGCCTGCGCATTCTGTAAGTCTGCCGCCTGTTTGCAAGTGAGCCACTGTGTGACAGCCGCGTGTGCATGCGCTTACGTGGCTGTCATTAGCATCGGTAATCTACGGGAACTTCCGCCAACATTCGTGAAGCTTTTCGCGCTCCCTCTCGCACGCTACAGACACATGCGAGCAACGTGCAAAGGTCACACGGTTGCAAGGTTCTAGTGTCTGTTAAACGATAACAGTAGATTCCCATCTGTCAATAAAACTTAACCTGACAAAAGACACATATACCGGGTACCAGCATTGAAGGGAAAAAAAACACAGTTCACGTTCGCGCGATTACTTCTGTATATATATTCTTGTCCTTGTCATGGCGTTAGGCAACGGCCCTGCCGCAGTGGATACACCGGTTCCCGCCGGATTACCGAAGTTAAGCGCTTTCGGGCGTGGCCGGCACATGAATGGGTGACCATGCGGGCCGCCATGCGCTGTTGCCATTTTTCGGGATGCACTCAGCCTCGTGATGCCGCATGAGGAGCTACTCGACCGAACAGTAGCGGCTCTGGTCGAAGAAAACCATCATAGAGACCGGGAGAGCCGTGTGTTGACTACATGCCCCTCATATCCGCATCCTCAGCTGAGAATGAGTCGGCGGTCGGATGGTTCAGATGGGCCACTTGTGACCTGACGACGGAGTGCGCGGGTCTTAACCTCTTCAAAAGGTTGGTCTATTCTTCTTTCTCCCATCCTCTGAAAGATTTTATATCTGCTTCCACATCATCTACCCACCGCTTTAGTGGCCTTCCTCTCCGTCTCCTTCCAGTTGATCTTCATTCAAAAACATTTTTATTTCTTCTTGTAGCATCTACCCTAAGGACATGTCAAAGCCAGGCATTAATTTTACAATGTCACCTTCTTATGTCAGGCGATCTAGCTCTATGTTTGTTCGGTATCTCCAGAAACCATTGTTATCGTGAAATTCTCCATAGTTTCTTGCGCAGAACGCTGCGTTTAAATATCCTGAGCTGCTGCTCATCACTACTCTTTAGTGGCCGTCTTTCATATCCGTAAGTTACAACTATCTTGATCATGATATTATAAATATGCAGTTTCAGTGGGTTGTTTAACCGCCTAGAGACCAACAGCAACTTAAAAAGTGTGGACGTATCTATTATCACTTCAGACGAGCAGTTTTATATCAGTTGACATGGAATTAGTACTATTAATATTGCATCCCGGAAAGTGAAAATTCTATACATACTGAAAATTGGAACATTCTGCTGGTAGTTTATCCATGTTATTACTATCCTTCATGCTGAAATTTATGTACATACTTAATCTTCATTTCATTAACAGCAGGCCCTCTAGGCAGTGTGGCTTCTTTCGGTTCTCATATTGTTCTTTTTAGTGACACTATTATTCTTCTAATAATCGCTTAATCATCATCAGAGTATGCATGTATCTCGATTGACGTTGTACCAACGTAACCAGATATATGGAGCTTCGGAATGGCTGCTTCAAGCGTCAGATTAAAAAGCAATGTAGAGAGGGCGTTCCCTTGTCTCACTCCTGTACTAGTGCTAAACCACTTACTTTTGCTGATTGCCATCACTTATGTAAACAGGCAAAGTCGTATGACCCTCAGCAGACACTACAGTGATTCACACCTGGCATTCCAGTGTCGATACATCTGATTCTTCAGCTCGATTCATTTGTGTTGCCTGTTGAATTATTTGTTAGCAACTTTAGTTGGTGTTCCAAAAGGTCTCATTTTTCCATGGTATGATACTCACGCAATTACCAAGTGTGTTGAGTGTGGTGACACTAGGCCCTGAGGTTGCCGACTTGAATCTATATAACAGAAATTTTCGTTGTTAGTATTTAGCTAGCGAGGGACGGACATTTGCTGCCGTACACTTCCAGGCTGCCGATTCAACTACGAGCCTAGGAATTACAAGTACGAGCAACTTGAATTGGACGATCACATAAATAATGTTGTGGGGAAGGCGAACCAAAGAACGTGTTTCGTTGGCAGGATCTATTGGGACACGCCACAGATCTGCTACAGAGATTGCCTACATTACGGTTACCCGACGTCAGTACTGTGCGCTGTGTGAGATCCTTACGAGACAGGACAGACGGAGTACATTAAATTTAAAAGAAAGTCATCTCATTTTGTGTAATCGTGGAAGAAGGGGAAGAGTGTCACGGACGTGGAACGCGAGTAGGCGTTTGAAATCATTAAAACAAAAGCCGTTTTCGGTTGTGGCAAGATCTTTTCACAAAATTTCGGACACCAATCCTGTCCTCCGAAGAAACAGTTTTGCTAGAGCCCACCTACATAGGGAGAAGTCGTTATAATATAGGGCAAATCAGAGCTCGCACGGAAAAATTTTGCGTCCGTTTTTCCAAAGCGCGCTTTTCGACCGTGGAACGGTAGAGAAATGGCGTGAAAGCGATTCAATGTACTCTCTGCCAGACACTTAAGTGTGAATTACAGATTAGTCGTGTAGAAGCAGATGTACAAAGTGTACACTGGCACCGTTGTTACAGTTGATAGTAAATTATTTTAAATGACAACAGTATCAAAAAGTTCCCACCTTGTGGATTACCACAGATTACGCGCACAAAGCGTTGCAGGAATGCGTCCCTTTTGCATTAACCTACCGTGAAAACATTTTACGAGACAGAAAATTGAACAGTACATTACAATTATTACACTGCTCAACGATTCGTAGAGAAGATGCAGACCAGAAGTTAATTCACCATTTTAGGAGAAATGTTTCGGAAAACGTAGCATCTGATTGCTGAAAAGATTACCGGTACACTTCTTCTCGTGCGCTGCTTTTTTTCCGTCGCAGAACGAGTAGCGGCGAGCGCTTGAATATGTGAATTTATGTTTTCGCCGGCAGTCCGGCACTGGTAATTCTACGCTGGGGCCAGATCCGCTGTGACTGGGCTTTTGTTGCGACTGCTCGCGGCCCCCGGGCCGCCGGCGGATACCGCCTTTGATGGCCGCCCCAATGAAAGGCCGAGTCTTTTGCCGGCGAAATGCGGTCCTTTTCGGCGACCCTCCATTGCGGCATTGTCGGGTTTTGAATGAAAATCCGTAATCCGTTTGCGCGCAGATCGGGTAAAAATGTTTGCTCTTCCGGCAGGGCCTCGGTACAGCCGTTTGTACGGGCAGCAGCGCGGGACTGGATCGGCCGACGGAAATCCATTAAACAAACACAAACGCTTTGCGGCTAGTTTGTAAGTCTGCTGGCGCATTCGTTTCCGCTGGCCTTCTTGTAGTACAGTAGCCCCCGCTCCGGCCACCTCTTGTTTCGAGGCGGAATTGCCACTGGCGCATTTTGTTCTGCGTCGAATGCAAGCACAGTTTGCATAGTTTGACGCAGAAATTAGTCGATATCTGTTCGTGGAGTGAGCAGAAGAATTGCACACAGGCTCTGTCCCGATAGAAATCGTGTACTTCCTGCCAATGGCAGGCAATGTTGTGAGTGAAAAAATCAAACTGAAGGGACCATATGAATGTATTTAACGGAACATTCGAGCGTTAGCACCGAAAACCAAAATGGACTCCAAGTCGCGGTCAACAGTAGGTTACACGTCAGGCTATACTTCGAAAATTATGACTCGAACGGAACTTTTTCGAAACCATTTATTTCTCTTGTACCTTCGGTTTCATATCCCTTACTAATACACAATCCATTCATAGCAACGTGCCGGCCGATGTGGCCGAGCGGTTCAAGGCGCTACAGTCTGGAACCGCGCGACCGCTGCGGTCGCAGGTTCGAATCCTGCCTCGGGCATGGACGCGTGTGATGTCCTTAGGTTAGTTAGGTTTAAGTAGTTCTAAGTTCTAGGGGACTCATGACCTGAGCAGTTAAGTTCCATTGTGCTCAGAGCCATTTGAACCATAGTAACGTGACCACTTGGAGTCTTGCCGACTCCGGAAAACTGCACTAGCTTTCTCAGTTGAGGATCGGTGGCGCGAACAGTCCGCTCCAGATGGTCCCACAGATTCTCCATTGGGCTTAAATCGGGTGAGTTTGGTGGTCGGGACAGTACTGTAAATTCGTCCTGGTACTCTTATAACCACACACATAGTGTGTAGATGGCATCTTACCCTGAAAAATAAACTGCGTGTAGTAGTGGACATGGTCCCCAAAGATAGATACAAACTTTTCTTAATCCATTGTGGCTTGCAGAATGACGAGATCACCCAGGGAATGCCACGATAGCGTTCCCCAGATCATCACGCTTCCTCCTCCTGCCTGGACGCTTCGGAAGTTTGTTGCAGGCTGTTTACTTTCTGACGTTTCACGACATACACGTCTACGGTCACCTGTTCGATGGAGCAAAATCGAGATTCATCCGAAGAAGCCACTTATACTTGCGGGATTCACGTTCAGATTCCAGTCTTTCTCGTCGATGGACCTCAGTCGGTATGGGTGCATGAACGGTCATCGAGGAGACACTGTTTCTGGTTTATCCGGACGGTCAGTCGCTCAGTAGCTGCACGTCTATTTGCCCGTTCACTTCTTCACAGCGATCGTTCACCCTCGTCATCTATGACTCGTGGTTCAAAATGTTCAAATGTGTGTGAAATCTTATGGGACTTAACTGCTAAGGTTATCAGTCCCTAAGCTTACCCACTACTTAACCTAAATTATCCTAAGGACAAACACACACACCCATGCCCGAGGGAGGACTCGAACCTCCGCCGGGACTAGCCACACAGTCCGTGACTGCAGCGCCCGACCGCTCGGCTAATACCGCGCGGCTATGACTCGTGGTGCAGCACAGTTTTTCTATAGCGCTATTTTTTCGTGCACATTACACTTCGAACACGGCGGCACCGTTTTCATACTTAGTTGTTTCGGAAATGCTTCCACTCTCGGCCTGAAAGTGAATGATCTGTTTCCGCACTACATTGACTACATTGTTGCCTGCGTCCCCAAGACACTACACTGGTAGTGCTGAGACTGAAGGCTCGTTTTTTATTTGAACGATCTTTCCCATTAATATTCTTATCTTTCCACGTAGATACATCGGTTCCTGTCAAACCGCCTAAGGTAAGCAACGCAAGGCGTGGCCGGTAATTGGGTGGTGACGACCAGTCTACGCCACGCGCTTTTAGCTGTATTTCTTTTAACATTACGGCAAAGACGAGGAGGTTTACCAGACTATGCCCTAACGTCCCGGATTAAATTCCAAACCTCTCCGCAGTGTTCCTCGTGAGCTGATGCGCTCGATTCGGTTTATTGCTAGCGGGCTGGTTCGCGATCCTGGCATGCAGAGTTGGCTGGTGTGGTGGCGAGAGGAAATACCCAGGGAGGCCGCGAGTGATACGTTAGTGATGAATGTAGCAATGGGATATACAGATGACGCCGCGCTATGGAAAGGGGTGGAAGTTATGAACTTGGTGCGGTGAGCACCGCGGTCGGGGCCGAGGAGAGGGACCCTTTATTTTGTAGTGATCTTCTGTAATGGCTGACAACTCCTTCCTCGTCTTTTTCTTGACTTCTTCAATGTTGTCAAATCGGTGCCCTTTCACGCCCCTTTTCATGTGTGGAAATAAGGAAACGTCGCACGGAGACGGGTCAGGCGAGCAATGTGCGTGGCTCAGCGGAACAATGTCATTTTTAGCCAACAACTGTCTAACAAAGATGGCAGTGTATCAAGGTGCGTTATCGTGGTGGAAGAACCAGACTCCTGTCTGCCACAAATCGGGCCTTTTTTGACGAACACTACTGCGCAATTTTCTTAAAGCTTCCAAATAAAAGGTTTGATTGACAGTCTGACGTGGAGGAACAAACTCTGATGGACCACGCTCTTGGCATCAAAAAAGCAAATGACGATATTTTTCTGGTCGATATAACTATGGCGTTTTCCAGTGGCTTGACTATTGCTTTTTTTCTGCTCTTGACCATAGCACCATCATTCATCACTATGACAGAAAATGTTTCAACTCGGCGTTCCTTTTGATCGTTAGTCAACATCCAAGGAACAAACTTGGCAGGAACACTTTTCATTCCCAAATCTTCCGTTAAAATTCGCTGATCTGAATTCCAAGACAAACCACTGATCTCTGAAGTTGATCAGTTGCCTGTCGACGGTCTGTGAATACAAGCTCTCGAATTTTTTCAATATTTTCGTCGATCGGTCACATGATGGACGTCCAGAACGAGGTTTTGTTTGTCATCAATCGCCATGTCGCTATTTTTAAATCGAAAAACTTCTCGTACACTTCAGATTTTCCTACAGCGTCATCTAGGTAAGCTGTTTTCAACATTAAAACAGTTTTAAGGAGCATTTTTACCGAGTAGAAAACAAAATTTCACAGCTACAACTTGCAATCATAAAAAAAGAACAAAACAGCGCTAGCAAAAACAATCACTGCACATGAAGAGCACAAAACAGATCGACTACACAGGCGGCACTGAATTCGCAATGAGATGCGCTATACACGCCTAGCGGCATAAATGCGTACTACACAAGCTTCTCCCACGACAGTGTTACTCCAGTTATTTTTGGGCACCCCCTCGCTCAGCGTTTGGACACCGACATCACCACTGCGATGAGCGACAACTTTCAGGTGCTGATTTCCTTTCAGAGCGTCTCGGCAGCCCATATAACCAATTGCAGTTCCTCAATTTCGTGCGAAAAGTGCATGTTTGCTTGTGAAGGACAACGTTCTGCGCTGCATTGCTTATGGACAACAATTCGACGATTTGTTGAGGCGTAATAAGCCACAACTTAAGGCAGCTAACGTTCCGAAGCGGTATAATATCTCATAATCAAAATGTTATATTGTCGTGATTGTTAGATAATTGCCGAGCCCGTATAAGTCTAATATTTTACCTAGAGTTTGGTGGCCACTGTTGATGTTCCATGAACAACATTAATTGAGTGACTTGTGGTTGAGTTCCCAGTTTCTTGTAGCTGAAATTCAAAACCATTCCATACACGCTGTTTGTGCAGACCAATGTAGAACGCCACTCTCATTTCACTTAAGTGCAATTGGTTTCTTCCGCATTTGCAATTGCTCATCCTTTAGAATTTTAAAGTGTTTGAGTTAAGTCAATCCGTGGACCTGTGTCATCTCGTGAGTTAATGGGCGAGAGCTTAGGGGAAGGTTTATGCTGCACTGGTCGGGGCGCGTCTCTCGTAGCGACTGACCGAGCGCCGTGTCGACGCTAGAAAAGGCCGAACCGTCTCATGTAGATCTGCTGACGGATCGAGGCCGAAATTGTAAAACAATAATAACTTTATTTTGTGGCTTTATTATGAACGCTTTTAACATAGTCAGCCATCATTCGATTATTTCATACAGGAAGGAAGTGGCGTAATTATGTCCATGCATTCCCTGGTTAAAATTATACAAATATGTTGACATCATGCAAACTGTGAACGATGTTGTTGCTGGGATAACCCTCCAGAGCCTTGTGAGCTGACCCTGGGGTCATGTGACACTGTTGATTGTATTCGAGACGAGCGGGTTATGTGCCGGCTCGGTTCCAACATGTCCCTTTTCTCATCATCATTCAACCCAGACATGATACCATACTTCATAAACACCCGTTACAATCTTCTATACGTAAGGTTATTATTCTTAACACACGACTGTCACAATTTGGGGAGTAAATGTGTCGGTGTGCGCGAACGATGGGAAAAACAATTCCAATTAGGTGGCTGAACCTGTCACTCTGGTTCTCCCAGCCACCATGCCACACGAATTTACTTTATCAGCAACTTGTACTGTGTCTTGTTTACACTTATTACCTTCTGTAACCATTCGTAGAGGACCTCGGCCTTGTCGTCACGATGCCATCACGTTGGTGGATAGACTCGAATGATACTCATGGAATATCGTTCGTATATTTTCATAACCGCACGTGCCAGTCTGCCTGACATTTATTGAACCCCTTTTTTCTAATTTATAATATGATGTATTCCGGAATATCCCTTCTCTTTTGTTCCTCTGTCGCAGTGCTTCCCAACTGGGGTGTAATCACCCGTGGGGTAAAAAGAAATGCTCTGAGGGGTAGAAACTAAAGGGTTCGATTGTGTTTCAGTCACAAAAAAAAAGTCCTTAGTGTTGCCACAATTCCGTAAAATTACAATAGTCATTATCAACAATAACAATTTTCCCAATTACTAGCATTAATGTGCGACACAACGCAGTGGAGATTACAGTTGGTGAGACGTGTGAACATCAACTTCCTCACATAGTTCACCCACGACACACATTGGTCGTGCTTTTCTCCATAACATTTATGATTATCAAACTGAGACAAATACGTAACAAATACTAAATATTTCATAAAAATATCTTTTCCAAGGTGCAGATAGTTCCTGCAGTGGACCACAAATTGCTTCGTTACTTCGAAATAGATATATGATCTAAGTTACAGCACTACACAACAGTAGCTAAGCAAAAACTACCATAGCGCTATTAACAATACAGTTATTGTTATTATGGCAGTGATCAGACACAAAACATTGTCAGCCTGAAGTCTTCCAGTTTCTGTCAGTTCAAAGAGTAAGAAGTCCAGCATTGAAGTGATATGCAGACAGTAGGTATGGTGCAGACGTTTTTACTTGGTTGATTTTAAATGAGGGCGTAGTGTGCGTGCGCAGCAAGTGTCTGTCACTAGGGAGAGGTGTGTAGAGTGGGAGTAGAAACATATTTTGTAACAAGTGTCTATCCTTACGGTGGATAGTTAGCTTTCTTTTCTGCGGATGGGTTGAAAGTAGCACTAGCAATGTCTATACTGCGTGAACACATCACATGGAAAACAAATTCTCGAATTAAAGATGGAAAACTAGATTTTTGACTGTGACAGCAGTGAAGGCAAAAACAAGGAACATAATGGACTTTCAGCATGATGTGTGATGTATGCTGACAAAAGAAAAAGAATGTGAAAAAGTTGCTACAAGATAACAGTATTAGTTGCAACACTGACTCATTAAGTCGTATTTTAACGAGAGACCAAAGAAAACTAAATATCGTTTATATTTCGTCATTTTAAAAATAAGTCTTCAGAGAAATTTATTTTCGATCTTAAAGTTTAACTTGTGCCAGTATTTTTCATGACAGCGGAGGAAGTGAAGAGGGGGAACAGCCTACTATCTGATTTCAGGGAGAGATAAGATCGTTTGGCTACCACTTCCCTATAGTAAAGCACATGACCTAAGTTTCATATTACCCGTTGTTTGGATGTGAGGTGGATGTTACTATACTTTGTCTCAAATAACTCGTACACACTGTACTTGCCGACAATAAGCTAATAATTAGCATTTTAGTAATATTTGCCGAATGTTTACAACGTGATTATGAGGGCATTGACTCACTAATCGCATTGTTATGACGAGCACAGTTAAAGTGTGTTGAATGCCACCAGATTGCTCAGATGACCAGATCTTAATTCTGTTTGATCTGAGTTTTCCTGCTGCACGTAACAACAACACTGTAACTCATCTGACCTCATTTCAGTCCTCTTCTACCTTCATTAATTTACTTCCTAAGGTCCAGCATTAACTGAACCTAAATGAAAAATGGTAGAAACGGTTTAGAGTGTGGAGTACATTTAATTGTCAATTTATTAAATCTTTCGGTAGCAAAGTGCTGGCGAAGAAGATGACACTTCATCTAAAAATGGTTCAAATGGCTCTGAGCACTATGGGACTTAATTTCTAAGGTCATCAGTCCCCTAGAACTTACAACTACTTAAACCTAACTAACCTAAGGACATCACACACATCCATGCCCAAGGCAGGATTCGAACCTGCGACCGTAGCGGTCGCGCGGTTCCAGACTGTAGCGCCTAGAACCGCTCGGCCACCCCGGCCGCCACCCTTTATCTAAATTCACTCAGTCTGCTAGTGCTAAATCTCTACATAGTTATGTCCAGAGAAGCTTCAGCCCAGGTCTGAGGTCATGTGGTGAATGACGGAATATTTTAGAATCTCCATGGGAGTTGACTCTGTGTGCAGTTTCATCTGTTCAAAATCTCTTAGATGTTCATAGATTTCTTCTTACTTATCGTGAATTGACCCGTCTGTCTGTTTGGCTGCACCGCTTACGACTGCGGGTTTGAGCAAATTTCATTTCCCAGCTTCTCGCTGGGTTCGCCGTCTACTACTTCTACTGTAAAAATGCTGTTTTGACACCCTGATTTCCATAAACAGTTTTCTGAACTCCGTAAAAAATGGTTCAAATGGCTCTGAGCACTATGGGTCTCAACTGCTGAGGTCATTAGTCCCCTAGAACTTAGAACAAGTTAAACCTAACTAACCTAAGGACATCACAAACATCCATGCCCGAGGCAGGATTCGAACCTGCGACCGTAGCGGTCTAGCGGTTCCAGACTGCAGCGCCTTTAACCGCACGGCCACTTCGGCCGGCGAACTCCGTAAAGTAACATAGATTTAATCACTTACAGTACCACATAATGGTACACCTTTTCGCTTCCTCTTGCGAAGTAGATGTCGCTGTAACCTACATGTATTACGTTCATCGACCTCAGCCAGAGAGTTCGGTTTTACTGTAGCTGTAAATAATGTTTGCAAGGAGTCCATAGGGTGGGCAAATGACATGATGTTCTGTTTGGCTGGTTGGTGTGCTTTGCTGGTAGGTGTGACCAGCCGGGGAAGTTTAATTTCCCGCAGCCTTGTCGAGAGTCATCAGCACTGGCGGTGTAGGTGGTGGCTTACACTGGTACTCCACTTTGCTCTGCGTGACCAAGGCGGGGCACAGTATGAGTTCGTAGCCACGCCCATCAAACAGGGCAACCCCTTGTTTGTACGTGGCACGGACTTTAATGAGGCTCCTTCCCTCCCACTCTGAAAGATACATACGCGCGTGCTCATACACTCACGCTCCAGCGGGCAGGTATCCGCGCACGCGCGTACACACACGCACACACACACATACACACACACACACACACGGCGAACTACTGGCGCAGCGTCGTCGGGCAATTTCTGCGATTGCCTCCTGCTGCTCAAAATAAACCCTTTATCGCCCAGCTGCGGTTCCACTCCACTTGATTTCCTCCTAAATAAAGAAAGAAAGCCCGGCCGGACTGGACTAAAAACTGCGCCATTGACTGCGGTCCAGCGCGCGGTCGGTTCCAGCAAGTGACGCGGCCTCGCAAGCGCACACGTCTGTTCCAGCAGAGTGGCTGCCCTCTGCAAATGGATCCCGCGCGTCAGCGGCGCGAGGTAATGCTTTTAGCAATCCTCTGCTAATGCGCTTTGATCAGGTCGCGAGAAAAATTTTAGCGCCAGTGCGGTCAGCGCCGTTACTGAGTTACGCTTGTCGGGCGGCTAAAATGGCCTTCACTTTAAACGGCACTTCACAGGCTAATAGCAGGGAAGCCCCTGCTGTCCATGATGGTATCTCTCTGCTCGCACGGAAAATGGCGTCTGATGCTCAGCAAAGTGCCGTTTAATTGCATAATGGACTACTTGATGCATTGTCCCATAGTTAAACGTGCCAGCACAGGACGTCCCTAGACTAGCTGTTCGTACCGTACACCTCCACCTGACTGCCGCTTTTTTCCGTACTCTACTGCACGCATATTTGAATACGGTCTAACGTATCATATGTGCATTACCCCACACACACTAAACTATACAAACAAAGAACGGATACTACAGTATTACAAGACAACGGCGAGAAATGCCGTATTATGTACTGCTTAGACGATAACACAAAGAACACATGACGTAGAACAACCAGAGAAAGAAGACAGGAAAATGTGGACTCTTAGTGATGAGACGCGGATGCGGAGAGCTAAGGAAGAACCGTACGGTAGCACGACGATGATACCATGGCACACCAGACTGAAAAGGGCAAGATATACAGCACGTGATCAGAATGATTGTAGACTCAACGATCAACAAAGCACAGCAAATGACGGGGAAGGAATAAAGGTATGTAGTGGGTTCCTCCGAACTGACATTCAAGCTGGAAAGGAAGCTAAATTGGAGAAGCAAATGCACAACGACTATTATGCCACACACCAGGATAAAGCAAAAGGATAGATTTCACCACTGGAGCACTGTATTTACGTATATTTCAGAGTAACATTGCAATATATGTAGTAATGACTTTACTTCATTTCACACACTAACAGATACTCATACAGGCACTAGCCTTCATATTTTTGTCTGGGACACATTGACCCACACATGTTGATTGTACTGCAATAAATGTGGAGCACGTCGTCGACCTTACTGCATCCCAGACACAGTCAGACAGGTCAGGCCTTCGCATATTCGTCTGAGTAAAGTTTCCCAAAGTTTCTGACCAATGTTGTCTCTAGCTCTTACCTGGGTGTAAAGCAAATGACGGAACTGTTAATCCCCTCCTAAATATTTCAAACCCTGAAGACGATTCCTACTTCACTATGATGTGGGTAAAAAGACCCAAGTCTTACAATGGCCAGAACTTCAAACAGATCACGTACTCCTTAGGATATGAAGTGAAACCTATCATTTTTTAAGAATTTGTACCTTAGTTTCGTTGTCGTTGATAACCATTTGATCCGCCGCTCTGTGGTTTAGAGATATACAAGGTGACTGTGCATCAATACACGATTTCTTGAGACATTTACACCAACACAGAAATATAAATTAATGAATTTATCAAAACTCAAAGAGAAGATCCCTTTGTGGTCAGCAAGAAGAGAGATCGGTTTCACCTGGAAACGTAAACAGTGAAAAACATTTCACGATAACGTCTGTAGTCGTTACCTTAGAAGCTGCTACTGGTGCACCATCCCCAGCCTATCTATCACAGAAGAGGAAAGTTTTTAGAAATTTTGATGGTTGTTACAGCACGTGATAGAAAGGTCATAACGAACGATGAATTCACATTACTTAATAGCTACATCTTGTTCTCTTTGCGAATGGCAAGCGGGGAGAACGACTTAGCTAAGTGCCCTCAGGAACCAGAACTGCTTTGACTTTTCCCGACATGGTCATTTCGCGAGTTTGCCACTCAACTTGCTCCCAAGAATGGGCTGAATATCATTATTATAATCATCAACATCATCAAGTTCATCATCATAATGATCAGCATCAGAAGATTGAAGGGGTCATTCAGACTTCTCCACGCATTACGGCTTTGAGTTACAAGCATCTATTTTAGTCCTGTGTTTAGCAATGTCGTCAATCCATCTACCAAAAGGTCATCATCTGGAGCTTATCTTTTCAATCGAGTGAAGCACTTCCTTCCTTCGTCAAAAATAAATTGGTTTTCTACATGTCCCGCCAACCCCCACTTATTTTGCACTGTAGTCATAAGTAAATTTTTTCACTCCTGTTTTCTTCGTGATCCACTTCTTTCTTTTCACATATCTCCTAGTAACTCCTTCCATGCTTCTCTACGTTGCTCGATCTGGAAGCCTCACTTTATGAATAGTTTTCACGTCGAAATTTCACATCTCGCTGCCGTAAAGGAAGATCAGTAAGTAGAACACAACAAGAGTAAAGTTTCAGATTAGATTAGATTAGATTAGATTAGTTTTTCGTTCCATAGATCCATGCTGAGGAGATCCTCGTGAATGTGGAACATGTCAACTTTTTTTTTTTTTTAGCTGAAATAACAATACTAATAGTATGAATATATACAATACATCATTTGTTTCTATTAAAAAATTCGTCTATGGAGTAGAAGGAGTTGGCCGCTAGTAAGTCTTTCAGGCTCCTTTTAAATTGATCTTTATCTGTAACTAAATTTTTTATGTTTGCTGGCGAATTATTGAAGAAGAGTGTTCCTGAGCAGTGGACCCCTTTTTGAACTAAAGTAAATGCTTTTAAGTCTTTGTGCAGATCATTTTTGTTTCTGGTATTGTATGTATGAACTGAGCTGTTTGTTGGAAAAAGAGATATATTATTTAGGACAAATTTCATTAAGGAGTAAATATACTGAGAGGCAGTGGTTAGTATACCCAGTTCTTTGAAGAGGTTTCTACATGACGTCCGTGAATTTACTCCACAAATAATACGTACTACACGCTTTTGGACTCTGAAAACGTTTGTTTGACTTGAAGAGTTACCCCAAAATATTATACCGTATGACATTATGGAATGAAAGCAGGCAAAGTATGCAAGCTTTTTCATTTTTATGTCGCCTATGTCTGCTAACACTCGAATTGCAAATACAGATTTGTTAAGGCGTTTCTGCAGTTCTGTGGTGTGCTCCTCCCAACTGAATTTATTATCGAGTTGTAATCCCAGGAATTTAAGACTGTCAACCTCTTCTATCTGCTCTTCTTCATACTTTATACATATGATGGGTGGAAACCTCTTATAGGTTCTGAATTGAATGGAGTGAGTCTTTTCAAAGTTTAATGTCAATGAGTTGGTTTTAAACCATTTATTAATATCCATGAAAATATCATTAGCAGATCTTTCTAGAACTACACTCTACATACTATTTATTGCAATACCTGTGTCATCTGCAAACAAAACGAACTCTGCTTCTGGCAGTGTAACTGATGAGATATCATTAATGTACACAAGAAAAAGCAATGGCCCTAAGATGGCTCCTTGTGGGACACCACATGTAATTTCTTCCCATTCTGATGATGACTGATGACGTAATTCACTAGTCCCTTGTACTGACACCCTTTGTTTCCTGTTAGCTAGGTATGACTTGAACCATATTGCAGCACTGCCCGTGACACTATAGAATTCTAATTTATTTAAAAGGATGTTGTGGTTCACACAATCAAATGCCTTTGACAAATCACAGAAAATACCTGCTGCTTGTAATTTGTTATTTAGTGAATTAAGTACATTTTCACTGTAGGAGTAAATAGCCTTCTCGATATCAGAACCCTTCAGAACCCTTCATTGGAAGTTGAGTTTTGGAAAACTGTTTTGTTCAGAAAAAATGCTGACTGCTCTTTTTCCGCTTTCATTTTTTTTCTTCCCTTCCTCTCGTTTCTTGAAGGACATAATGGTCGCATTTGACTGTAAAATTATTTATTTAAAAACTTCTTTCGCAATTTCGGCAGCGTGATCATTATCCAGTGGAATACTGCAAAGTTTGACAGATGTTACTTGCGTGTATCTTTCATAATGTGGATTTTACTTGCGTGTGGCTTCTATAATTTCATTTTTGAGCTTTTGCGGGTTTATATTTAATTTTTCCAAAATCCACATTGTTCTGACATATGTAGGCGCCGGGGAAGGATTTCTAACGGAGAATTTATTTTACTTTAGTATGCTATATGACTACTGAAGTGAACGACCTAATTCGCTTCCAGACCCCAATTTCTTATGTAGCCACTTGCATGAAAACAGTGGGATGTGTTTGGGGCAAGCTCTTCCTTATTCTCTTCATCACAGGAAACAAGGAAAATTCGTCGGCTTTCTTCAAACTTGATAGGTGAGAGCGACCCACAAAGGCGGCGACGGACTTTTAAGCCGTTTTCAAAATCCAGTCTTTCAAGTGGTTAGATGAAGATCATGTATGGAAGCTTCCAGAATGTCCTAGAAATCCTCTGTCCTCGGGGCACTGAGGCCGTTGGCATCCCGCGCTTTTAACACTCATTCTGGCTTAACGTCTCGGGTTGTGTAATGGGTGGTGGAGTTTTACCGAGACTGCTCCCACTATATTTCCTCTTGGCTCGGCTTCCAGTGCTGGAGCCACACACTCCTGTTCCAGGCTTCAGTGAGTTGAAACGTTTCTGCTAGAATTGGGTTCTAAGTGTTAGTTCGGGATGAAATTTACACGTTAGCTCGCTTTCAAAGCTGATTGCATCAGCGCCACCAGGAGTAGAAAATAAATATATTGTTGCTAGTGTTTCTTAACTATTTCGCATGAAGTTTTAGATAGCGCACTTGGATCTTGTGTTAGTCACGTAATACTCACGTAGTCATTGGAGCGCCTGACTCTTTTCTTCAGTCTGTCAAATGCAGTTAAGGTTGCGAAGCATTCACTGTGCAATATTTATGGAGTTATAGTCCAGTGAGTCAGTATTTGTTCTAAGATGGGATCGGTCGCCACTTGGTCACGCAAAACTATCGTAACGTCTGCCGCGCGGTCTCAGACGTCCTGTCATCGAGCCCTCCCTCGGGCAAGGGTGTGTGTGTGTGTGTGTGTCTGTGTGTGTGTGTGTGTGTGTGTTGTACTTAGCGTTTGTTAGTATAATTTAGAGTAAGTAGTGTGTAAACTTAGGGACCGATGACTTCAGCAGTTTGGTCCCATAAGACCTTAACACAAATAGTTCTAGGTGATTGGTGACCTCAGAAGTTAAGTCGCATAGTGCTTAGAGCCATTTGAACCATTCATCAAAGAAAATGCCCACGGAGTGTAACTCGTTAGTGCTGATTGTACTCGGCGTCAGAGTACCATTGGGTGCATTTGTTCCTTTGTCACTCAAATTTAAGATAGAAGTGTAGGGTCCTCTGTCTCAATCTGAATCTGTCATGGCTCAGTCCAACCACTGCACGGGCAGTGAAAGAACTGCCACCCAGGTTTTTGTCTCCTCCCCTTCTGCCTCCGTCCATGTACAGTCCGCATTCAACATTCTCCGTAGGTTTCCGCCTAGGTGCGCGTGCTGGTGGTACCTCTACATCTACATGGATACTCTCTAAATCACATTTAAGTGCCTGGCAGAGGGTTCATCGAGCCACCTTGATAATAATTCTCTATTATTCCAATCTCGTACAAAACGCGGAAAAAACAAACATCTATATCTCTCCGTGCGAGCTCTGATTTCTCTTACTTTATTATGATGATCGTTTCTCCATATGTACGTCGACGTCAACGAAACGTTTTCGCATTCAAAGGAGAAAGTTGGTGATTGAAATTTCGTGAGAAGAGTCCGCCGTAACGTAAAACGCCCTTTTTTTAATAATGTCAATCCTAAATCCTGTACCATTTCAGTGACACTCTCTCCCCCATATCGCATTACTGCAAAACATGTCGCCCTTCTTTGAACTTTCTCGATGTACGCCGTCAGTCTTGTCTATGGATTCCACACCGCCAAGCAGTATTCTGAAAGAGGACTGACAAGCGTACTGTAGGCAGTCTCTTTAGTAGATCTGTTACATTTTCTAACTATTCAGCCAATAAAACGCAGTCTTTGGTTAGCCTTCCTCACAACATTTTCAACATTTTCTATGTGTTCCTTCCAATTTATGTTGTTCGTAATTTTAATTGCTAGGCATTTAGCTGAATTTACGGCCTTCATATTTGACTGATTTATCGTGTAATGACCCCCCCCATGAACCATGGACCTTGCCGTTGGTAGGGAGGCTTGCGTGCCTCAGCGATACAGATAGCCGTACCGTAGGTGCAACCACAACGGAGGGGTATCTATTGAGAGGCCAGACAAACGTATGGTTCCTGAAAAGGGGCACCAGCCTTTTCAGTAGTTGCAGGGGCAACAGTCTGGATGATTGACTGATCTGTCCTTGTAACATTAACCAAAACGGCCTACTGTGCTGGTACTGCGAACAGCTGAAAGCGAGGAGAAACTACGGCCGTAATTTTTCCCGAGGGCATGCAGCTTTACTGTATGGTTAAATGATGATGGCGTTCTCTTGGGTAAAATATTCCGGAGGTAAAATAGTCCTCCATTCGGATCTCCGGGCGGGGACTACTCAAGAGGACGTTGTTATCAGGAGAAAGAAATCTGGCATTCTACGGATCGGAGCGTGGAATGTCAGAGCCCTTAATCGGGCAGGTAGGTTAGAAAATTTAAAAAGGGAAATGGATAGGTTGAAGTTAGATATAGTGGGAATTAGTGAAGTTCGGTGGCAGGAGGAACAAGACTTCTGGTCAGGTGAATACAGGGTTATAAATACAAAATCAAACAGGGGTAATGCAGGAGTAGGTTTAATAATGAATAAAAAAATAGGAGTTCGGGCAAGCTATTACAAACAACATAGTGAACGCATTATTGTGGCCAAGGCAGACACGAAGCCCACGCCTACCACAGTAGTACAAGACTATATGCCAACTAGCTCTGCAGATGACAAAGATATTGGAGAAATGTATGATGAGATAAAAGAAATTATTCAGGTAGTGAAGGGAGACGAAAATTTAATAGTCATTGGTGACTGGAATTTGATAGTAGGAAAAGGGAGAGAAGGAAACGTAGTAAGTGAATATGGATTGGGGGGGGAAGAAATGAAAGAGGAAGCCGCCTGGTAGAATTTTGCACAGAGCATAACTTAATCATAGCTAACACTCGGTTCAAGAATCGTAAAAGAAGGTTGTATACATGGAAGATGCCTGGAGATACTGACAGGTTTCGGATAGATTATATAATGGTAAGACGGAGATTTAGGAACCAGGTTTTAAATTGTAGGACATTTCCAGAGGCAGATGTGGACTCTGACCGCAATCTATTGGTTATGAACTGTAGATTAAAACTGAAGAAATTGCAAAAAGGTGGGAATTTAAGGAGATGGGACCTGGATAAACTGACTAAACCAGAGGTTGTACTGGGTGTCAGGGAGAGCATAAGGGAACAATTGACAGGAATGGGGGAAGGAAATACAGTAGAAGAAGAATGGGTAGCTTTGAGGGATGAAATAGTGAAGCCAGCAGAGAATCAAATTGGTAAAAAGACCAGGGCTAGTAGAAACGCTTGGGTAACAGAAAAAGTATTGAATTTAATTGATGAAAGAAGAAAATACCAAAATGCAGTAAATGAAGTAGGCAAAAAGGAATACAAACGTCTCAAAAATGATGTCGACAGTAACTGCAAAATGGCTAAGCGGGCATGGCTAGAGGACAAATGTAAGGATGTAGAGGCTTATCTTACTAGGGGTAAGATGGATACTGCCTACAGGAATATTAGAGAGACCTTTGGAGAAAAGAGAACCACTTGTATGAATATCAAGAGCTCAGATGGAAACCCAGTTCTAAGCAAAGAAGGGAAAGCGGAAAGGTGGAAGGAGTATATAGAGGGTCTATACAAGGGCGATGTACTTGAGGGCAATGTTATAGAAAGGGTAGAGAATGTAGGTGAAGATGAATTGGGAGATACGATACTGCGTGAAGAGTTTGACAGAGCACTGAAAGACCTGAATCGAAACAAGGCCCCAGGAGTAGATAACATTCCATTAAAACTACTGACGGCCTTTGGAGAGCCAGTCCTAACAAAACTTTACCATCTGGTGAGCAAAATGTATGAGACAGCCGAAATACCCTCAGACTTCATGAAGAATATAACTCCAATCCCAAAGAAAGCAGCCGTTGACAGATGTGAAAATTACCGAACTATCAGTTTAATAAGTCACGGCTGCAAAATACTAAAGCGAATTCTTTACAGACGAATGGAAAAACTGGTAGAAGCCGACCTCGGGGAAGATCAGTTTGGATTCCGTAGAAATGTTGGAACACGTGAGGCAATACTGACGCTACGACTTATCATAGAAGCTAGACTAAGATAAGGGAAACCTACGTTTCTAGCATTTGTAGACTTGGAGAAAGCTTTTGATAATGTTGACTGGAATACTCCCTTTCAAATTCTGAAGGTGGCAGGAGTAAAATACAGGGAGTGAATGGCTATATACAATTTGTACAGAAACCAGATGCAGGTATAAGAGTCGAGGGATATGAAAGGGAAGCAGTGGTTGGGAAGGGAGTGAGACAGGGTTGTAGCCTCTCCCCGATGTTATTCAATCTGTATATTGAGCAAACAGTGAAGGAAACAAAAGAAAAATTCGGAGTAGGTATTAAAATCCATGGAGAAGAAATAAAGACTTTAAGGTTCGCCGATGGCATTGTAATTCTGTCAGAGACAGCAAAGGTCTTGGAAGAGGAGTTGAATGGAATGGACAGTGTCTTGAAAGGATGATATAAGATGAACATCAACAAAAGCAAAACTAGGATAATGGAATGTATTCAAATTAAGGGAATTAGGTTAGGAAATGAGACACTTAAAGTAGTAAAGGAGTTTTGGTATTTGGGGAGCAAAATAACTGATGATGGTCGAAGTAGAGAGGATATAAAATGTAGACTGGCAATGGCAAGGAAAGCGTTTCTGAAGAAGAGAAATTTGTTAACATCGAGTACAGATTTAAGTGTCGGGAAGTCGTTTCTGAAAGTAATTGTATGGAGTGTAGCCATGCATGGAAGTGAAACATGGACGATAACCAGTTTGGACAAGAAGAGAAAGAACCTTTCGAAATGTGGTGCTACAGAAGAATGCTGAAGATTAGATGAGTAGATCACATAACTAATGAGGAGGTATTGAATAGGATAGCCGGCCGTAGTGGCCGAGCGGTTCTAGGCGCTACAGTCTGGAACCGCGCGACCGCTACGGTGGATGTGTGTGATGTCCTTAGGTTAGTTAAGTTTAAGTAGTTCTGAGTTCTACGGGACTTATGACCTCAGCAGTTGAGTCCCATAGTGCCCAGAGCCATATTGAATAGGATACGGGAGAAGAGGAGTTTGTGGTAAAACTTGACTAGAAGAAGAGATCGGTTGGTAGGACACGTTCTGAGGCATCAAGGGATCACCAATTTAGTATTGGAGGCAGCGTGGAGGGTAAAAATCGTAGAGGGAGACCAAGAGATGAATACACTAAACAGATTCAGAAGGATGTAGGCAGCAGTACATACTGGGAGATGAAGAAGCTTGCACAGGATAGAGTAGCATGGAGAGCTGCATCAAACCAGTCTCAGGACTGAAGATCACAGCAACAACATCTTGTAATGAAAGTTAAACGGATTCCCTTTAGCACTTTCCGTATTTCAGGGTCAATTGGCAATATTTCCGCCCTACAGATACCTTTTCTAAATCGTTTTGCGTTTTGTTTTGATCTTCTGATGACATTACAAAAAGATAAACGAAAGCATCATCTCCAACGACCTAAGATGGGTACTCAGATCGTTTCCTAAATCGTTTATGTAGGTCAGGACCAGCAGAGGGCCTATAAGGCTAGCTCGGGGAACACCAGAAATCACTTCTGTTATACTCGATGACTTTCCGTCATCTTCTACGACCTGTGACCTCCCTGACGGGAAATCACGAATCCAGTCCCATAACTGAGACGCTATTTCATAAGCACGAAATAAATTTCACTACAAGTTGACTGGATGGTGTCAAAAGCCTTATGGAAATATTGAAATACGGAATCAATTTGAAATCCCTTGTCAATAACACTAAACACTTCGTGTGAGTAAAGAGTTAGTTGGTTTTCACAAGAATGATATTTTCTAAATCCGTCTTGGCTGTGTGTCAATAGGCCGTTCTCTTTGAGGTAATTCACAATGTTCGAACACAATATATATTCCAGAATTCTGGTGCATATCGACGTTAATAATATGGGCCTGTAATTTAGTGGAATACACCTACTACTTCTTGATTATTGGTATGACCTGTGCAACTTCCCTGTCTTTGGGTGCGGATCTTTCGTCATGCGAGTGGTCGTATATAACTGTTAAGTATGCAGCTATTGCAACGGCATACTCTGAAAGGAACCCAGTTGGAATACAGTCTGGCTCGGAAGACTTGCTTTTATTAAGTGATTTCAGTTGCTTCACTACACTGAGGATATTTACATCTGAGTTACTTATGTTGGAAGCTGTCCTTGATTTTGAGTCTAGAATATATACTTCGTCTTCTTTGGTGAAGAAATTTCGGAAGGCTGTGTTTAGTAACTCTGCTTTGGCAGCACTGTCGTCGATAGTACACAGATCAAAGAAAGTTCTGCGTCACCTCGGTTCTGAGAGTTCCGGAACCCGCACAGAAAATTGGAACAGAGATCAAAATAAACATCATTTCCGCCCTTTTTTGCCCCTCATGAAAACCACACTTTGCATGTTGTACCACCATGCAGGAGACCTTCAGAGATGGTGATCCAGATTGCTGCACACACCGGTACCTCTAATACGCTGTAGCACGTCCTCTTGCATTGATGCATGCCTGTATTCGTCGTGGCATACTATCCACAAGTTCATCAAGGCACTGTTGGTCCAGATTATCCCACTCCTCAACGGCGATTCGGCGTAGATCCCTCAGAGTGTTTGGTGGATGACGTCGTCCTTAAACAACCTTTTTCAATCTATCCCAGGCATGTTCGATAGGGTTCATGTCTGGATAACATGCTGGCCACTCTAGTCGACGATGTCGTCATCCTGAAGGAATTCATTCACAAGATGTGCACAATGGGGGCTAGACATGTCGTCCATGAAGACGAATGTCTCGTCAATATGCTGCCGATATGGTTGCACTATCGGTCGGAGGATGGCATTGATGTATCGCGCAGTCCTTACGGCGCCTTCCATGACTACCAGCTGCGTACGTCAGCCCCACGTAACCCCATCGCCACCCTAAAACAACAGTGAAACTCCACCTTGCTACATACACTGGACACTGTGTCTAAGGCGTTCGGTCTCACCTGGTTGCCTCCAAACACCTCTTCTGCGATTGTCTGGTTGAAGGTATACGTGGCACTCATATGTGAGGAGAGCGTGATGCCAATCCTGAGCGGTCCATTCGACATGTTGTTGGACCCATCTGTACCGTGCTGCATGGCGTCGTGGTTGCAAAGATGGACCTCGCCATGGATGTCGGGAGTGAAGTTGCGCATCATGCAGCCTATCGCACAAAGTTTGAGTCGTAACACGACGTCCTGTGGCTGCACGAAAAGCATTGTTCAACATGGTGGCGTTGCTGTCATGGTTCCTCCGAGCCATAGTCCGTATGTGGCGGTCATCCACTGCAGTATTAGCCCTTTAGCGGCCCTAGCGAGGCATGTCATTCACAGTTCCTGTCTCTTCCATGACAGAACAACACCGCCTTTGGATCTCTCCGCCGGTCGTTGTGGCCGTGGGGTTCTAGGAGCTTCAGTCCAGAACCGCGCTGCTGCGACGGTCGCAGGTTCGAATCCTGCATCGGGCATGGATATGTGTGACGTCCTTAAGTCAGTAAGGTTCAAGTAGTTCTATGTCTAGGGGACTGATGACCTCAGATATTAAGTCCCATAGTGCTTAGAGCCATTTTTGGATCACTCCGAGACACCTGCACACTTTCCTTGTTGAGAGCCCTCCCTGACACAAAGTGATACTGTGGTGTCACCGCCAGACACCACACTTGCTAGGTGGTAGCTTTAAATCGGCCGCGGTCCATTAGTACATGTCGGACCCGCGTGTCGCCACTGTGTGATCGCAGACCGAGCGCCTCCACAAGGCAGGTCTCGAGAGACTGACTAGCACTCGCCCCAGTTGTATGGACGACTTTGCTAGCGACTACATGGACGAAGCATTGCTCATTAGCCGAGCCAATAGTTAGAATAGCCTTCAGCTAAGTCAATGGCTACGACCTAGCAAGGCGCCATTAGTAACATTGCATGTATCTAAAGAGTCTCACTTGTATCGCCACAATCTCCGGATGTACCAAAAGGATGGATTAAAGTTAAGAATTCCAGAAGCTACGTACTTTTCTTTATAGCACTCATTACGTATCCTGTTTCAGACCTCACGCACCCTGCTTTGGCTTAGCGCGTGCCTGTCGGCTTCCTCTCATGGTGTCTAGGCTGTCTTGTCTAGACACAACAGATACCGCAGACGCGATCGAATCGCGGTATTGGCCGTCTAGGCATGGTTGAACTACAGACCACACAAACCGTGTACCTCCTTCCTGGTGGAATGACTGAAACTGATCGGCTGTTGGACCTCCTTTCGTCTAATAGGCACTGCTCATACATGGTTGATTACATCTTTGGTTTAGTGACATCTCTGATCAGTCAAAGGGGACTGTGTTACAGTATCCACAGTCAGCGTCTATCTTCAGGAGTTCTGGAAACCTGGGTGAAGCCAAACTTTTTTGATGTGTGTATTTCCATCGCGCAGAGAAGTCATTGACTGTGTCTTGCAGCTAGCATACTTCACATACGACTGGAATCTCTTTGGATTTTCTGCCCGGTTTCAAGACAAAGTTGCGTTGTGGAAACTACATATTATAAGCATCTCGCACTGAAGTCCACGGTAAATTTCAAGCCACTGTAAAACATCGACAGTCTTGGAGATTTTGTGTTCATTTGAATTTGGCATGTTTTTGTCTTTGTGTCTACAACAGTGTTCTGTGCCGTTTTGTGTACCAACGAGGATCATTTCCGTCGTTTGTGAATTTATTTCGTATAAATCCCACAATTGCTGCAAATACTGTTTCGTAGAACTGAAGCCACATCTGGTCTACACTTACTTTGTTAATTTGGAAGGAGTGGAGATTGTCCCTCGGGAAGGGAACTTTTATCTGCTTTTTTGAATAAGTGTTTTTCCGATTTATTTTTGGATGTATTGGTTGTTATGATATTCACTTTCTCTACGACAACCCTGTGTTTACTAATCCCTGTATCGGTCTTGATGCTCAGGGTTATTTGATGCTAAGAGGGCGAGTGTGTTTTTAAAACCGTTTACTATTCGCATGGGCTCATGAACCAACCGCTGGAAAAAAATTTCAGAGAATGCATTTAGCACAAGTTCGGATGATGTATGCGTACTTCCGGATTTAAACATGTATTTCGCCAACATATCGAGGGTAAATTAAAGTTACTACCAACTATAATTGTTTGGGTCGGGTAAATGTCCGAAGTTAAGTTCAAGTTTTCTTTGAACCTTTCAGCAGTTGTATCATTGAACTGGGAGGTCGGTAAAAGGATCCAACTGTTATTTTATTCCGGTTGCCAAGAATGACATCTACCCTTACTAACTCAAAGGAATTATCTACTTGAATTTCGCAAAACAATAAACTACTACTAACCGCCAACTGTGTTTAGCCTACCCTTTCAGAACACCGTTTGGTTCTTTGTATAATTTTCGGCTGAACTTATCTCCGGCTTTAGCCAGCTTTCAGTGCCCATAACAATTTGAGCAACACTGCTTGCTATCAGGCAATGGAGTTTTGGTACTTTCCTAATAGAGCTACGACAGTTTAGAACTGTTATATCGTTGGTTCTCGTTTTAGACCTTCACCCTTTGAGCCTGAAGCCCTTTCTTTGTGTTTCCCCGAGACCTTTTAACCTAAAAAGCCGTCCAATCCACGCCACACGGTCCCTGCTACCCGTGTAGCCGCCTCCCGAGTGTAGTGGACCCCTGACCTATTCAGCGGAACCCAAAACCCAACCACTCTACACACCCTATGGCTACAGGCGAGGAATCTGCATCCTACACGGTCGCAGAAGCATCTGTGCCTCTTACTCAGACCCTCCACTCGGCTCTGCACCAGATGTCCGCAACCGGTCCTGTCAACTACGCTGCAAATGGTGAGCTCTGCTTTCATCTCGCATGCAAGACTGGCAGCTTTTAGCATTTCTTACAACCTCTCGAAACCAGAGAGAATCTCTTCCGATCCAAACAGACACACATTACTGGTACCGACGTGAGCAGCTGGCTGCACCCTAGGCTGTTCATAGTGTCTGGGAGGACTTGTTCCACGTTTGGAATAAGTCCATGCGGTATGCACACGGAGGGCACATTGGCTCTCTTCCCCTTCTTGGTAGCCATGTCCCAAAGGACCCCATCACCTAAAATTGGAGCCGTAAGCTACCAACAATCACACTCTCTGTGATTGACCAGATCTTGCAGGCTGAGGGGTTTCCTCTGAAAAAGGACAGACGACTGCGTCTGGCTGAGCGACAGGGTCAGCCACAATCAGCACCTGGAACCTGTTTGTCAGACTAACTGGAGAAGCCTCACGAGCGGTCCCCTGAGAATTCTTTCGCCCTCTGCTGTTCCTGACCTGCGACCGAAGTCAATTTATTGTCTGGTATCTCATCTAATCATTCTAATAGCGAGTTCCCATGCATTACTAAGAATGCCAGGTTTTATCAGCTGTTCCCTTATTCTAACATCGATAAATTCATTAATGAAGAAGCCCCATAATTTGGACGTCTTTGTCAGAGCAATGATGTGGTCATAATCCATTCCATGTAGTTCCATCGGGCAATGTTCTGTGACTACCAACTTGTTAGGTTGCTGCAATCTGGTGTGCCGCTCGTGTTCTCGGCAACGATCTTTGACAGCACGCCCTATCTGATATGTTTGTCTTAGCACACTGGTACAGAGCGACGTGGCGCTTTCTCATTCGGAATGACGACGGTTCAAATGTACGTCCGGCCATCCTGATTGAGAATTTCCGTGATTTCCCTATTTCGCGCAGGGCACGCTCGACTTCCTTCCCCATGCTTCTCTAATCCGAAATGACTGATGACTTCGCTGTTTGGACCCCTATACCCCAAATCAACCATCTACTCACTTGGCAGGATACATGAAAGACCCACCGTGCCAATGTTTTGATTGGTGGGTTGAAGACCTTGAGGAGAATTTGTCTTACCTTTCAGGGCAAAGCGCCACAAAAAGAAATACATGCAATGGCCACCCCCTCCTGAGAATGCACTTCTCGTTCGGCAAGTTCAAGTTGTACAGGGAATATAGGAATATTCCACTCTTAGTAGACATTTTCCTGGGAAAACGCTCTTGGTAGATACTTCCGTTTTCAGAAAGGGTGCTAGTCCGATGTCCAGATGTTTTGGGCACGCCATTCCTCTGTGAACGAAGGAATACTTAATTGCCTATCTTTATTTTTGAGGCATTAATTACAACTCTGTGACCACACCTCCTACTTACTACATATCTTTAACGAAATGGGGTGCGAACATACACTGATTACGGCCCGTCTGCAGCGCGGTTTTGTTCTCTTTGGCGCCATTTCTGGTGCCGACCGTTTGCATCCACAGAGCGAGATTACAGCTGGCCACCGAGCGCAGAACACACCTGCTGTTTTCTGCAGCGCGTTGCTGCTAAGAAGCGTTAGTGAGTCCCCCGAGGCTACTTGGCCAAGTCGTTAGCCACAATGCGAGGGTGCGGCCGTCCCCTTGTGTTGCCGGCGAGGTGTACCTCGGCTCATGTTTAATGAATCAGGCGGGGCGCCGGCGCTTTCGGCGACAGAGTGGTCTGCGCGGCGCACCCCGCAAACTAAGTGCCGCCCCGCGCCGTTACAGGCAACTGCCGCCGCCGCAAAAGGAATGTGCATACCGGCGCCGGCCAGGGCGGGCGGGGCGCGGCCACTTTGATCGGCGCTGCAGGAATGTCTCTGGCGGGCCGGCTAAGTGAATTAGCAAAGTCCGCCGCCGGCTGCGGATGGCCTCTTGGCAGCGGTCGCCGCAAGCCGGGTTAACTTGCAGGGCGGCGCTGCGGCCGCTATCCGATTAGGCCAGAATGGACCCCGCCGACGCCGACGCCAAAGCCGGGGCCGGGGCCGGGCAGCGCCGTCGCGCCGTGTTATCTGCCGGCGTCCGGGCGCCACCGCAGCGCCTCAAAGGCCCGCCCTTGTGTCTTACTGTTTTGCTGGTGACCTACACGTAATCCACGATTATTACGACGCTGACCATACACCCTTTCGGTCGATAAATTGTTGCCAGAGGAACATCCAGCATTTAAATAACACATCCATAAAGTAATGACCGGACAGTGCGGATAGGATTCTCTCTCCGATAGCTCCGAACAAACTTCGTAATGTACCGGGTGATCAAAAAGTCAGTATAAATTTGAAAACTGAATAGATCACGGAATAATGTAGGTAGAGAGATACAAATTGACACACATGCTTGGAATGAGATGGGGTTTTATTAGAACCAAAAAAATACAAATGTTCAAAAAATGTCCGACAAATGGCGCTTCATCTGATCAGAATAACAATAATTAGCATAACAAAGTAAGAGAAAGCAAAGATGATGTTCTTCACAGGAAATGCTCAATATGTCCACCATCATTCCTCAACAATAGCTGCAGTCGAGGAATAATGCTGTGAACAGCACTGTAATGGATGTCCGGAGTTATGGTGAGGCACTGGCGTCGAATGTTGTCTTTCAGCATCCCTAGAGATGTCGGTCGGTCACGATACACGTGCGACTTCAGGTAACACTAAAGCCAATAATCGCACGGACTGAGGTCTGCGGATCTGGGAGGCCAAGCATGACGAAAGTGGCGGCTGAGCACACGATCATCACCAAACGACGTGCGCAAGAGACCTTTCACGCGTCTAGCAGTATGGGGTGTGTGTTTTTTTTTTTTGTACTAATAAAACCCCATGTCATTCCAAGCACGTGTGTCAATTTTTACCTCTCTATCTGCATTATTCCATGGTTTATTAAGTTTTCAAATTTATACTGACTTTTTGATCACCCGGTACATAGCTCTTCTATAGGTTTTGGTGAGTGAGAGCTTCAAAATATAGGGAGACCCTAAAGTCAGTTTAATATTTGTTGCGGGGGCGTTCAGTATCAGGTGTACCGGTATGAAATGAGAGTTAAGATACAAATGTTTCGATAGGGAACATTTGTTGTGAACAAGCCTTAATTTTTTCTGTTTGGTTGGTGTGACACCTGTCAAAGATATTTAGTATACATCAAGTCATGGAACAAACAACATCATATATTTTCATCGTGTTAACAATTTCGAATTCTGTACCAGAAAGTGATGATTTGCGGAAAGCATTAATTTCTTGTTTTCATTTGAAAAAAAAATGCTGCAGAGTCTCATCGAATGCTTGTCGAGGCATATGGTGATCATGCTCTATCAGAAGCAACATGCAAAAGATGGCTTCAACGATTCAAAAAAATGATTTTGAAGTAAGAAATGAAGAAAGTGGAAGACCACCAAAAAAGTTCGAGGACGCCGGATTGCAAGCAATATTGGATGAAGATGATACTTTGAGTCAGAAGCAAATGGCAGCAATGCTAAATGTTGCACACCAAATGATTTCTGACCGTTTGAAAGCTATTGGAAAGATCCAAAAGTGTGGAAAATGGGTGCCACATGAATTGAGTGAAAGATGGGAAACGGAAAAACCTTTTATCACATTTTGCTTCAAAGACATGAAAGAAAATCAATTTTGGATCGAATTGTTACTGGCGATGAAAAATGGATTTATTTTAAAAAACCAGATCGATTCGGCAATAAGACAATGCTCTGTGTTTGGTGGAATCAGAAAGGTGTGGTGTATCATGAGCTTCTAAAACCCGGTGAAACTCTGAATACTAATCGCTACAGACAACAAATGATCAATTTGAACTATGCATTGATCGAAAAAAGACCAGAATGGGCCAGAAGACATGGCAAAGTAATTTTTTTACACGACAATGCACCTGCACACAAAGCAAAACTGGTTAAGGATACAATCAAAACGCTTGGCTGGGAGCTGGTACCCCACCCGCCGTATTCACCAGACTTGGCCCCTTCCGATTACCATTTGTGTCCATCAATGGGACACGCATTGGTTGAGGAACACTTCGATTCCTACGAAGAAGTCTGATTGGTTTGCTTCAAAAGACGAATATTTCTATTGGCGTGGTGTCCACAAATTGCCATAAGGGTGGTTAAGATGTATAGAAAGCAATGGTAAGTATTTTGAATAAAATGTTTTTACTTATCAATTCAAAATAACTGTTTCATTTTCACAAAAAACCGCTCATTTCATACCGGTACACCTGGTAAGTAATGCAACAGTTTTTTTTCTCAAAGCACGTCGTTTTTATTCCGGATTCCAAAACACTATATTACCACCCAGACTGTTGACTAAAAACTCCTTTTTTTCCAGCATAACCTCCGTTCAATGCGACGGCCTTACCCCACCCCACCCCAAGGACTTGTATGTCGTCATGGTACCACTATAGGTGTCGACGTCGGAGCCAACGTCTTCCTGCAGTAATAACTCGCCATCATCCACGTACTGCTTCCCGCGGGGTGCACCTCTCAATCGAACAAACACACAGAGAACGAGGAATATAATGGCACACACCTTTGAGTACCACAACTGGTGGACGATTGTGTCAGCACTACGATCAGAGATGTCCAGTTGAGTAGCCAGGTATTAGATTATGATCCGTTGACCACCTCGAATGAGAGTATCCGCAGGTACCAGTATTAAAGGAGTCACAGCTACGTGTTGCCGGTAGGCACGCGGGGGATGGGACACATTAGCACAACCTCGTTGCGATCATAACACACGCCTTGCCCAACGACTCACTATGCTTTTGTTCATTTTCACGTCTCCGTAGCTACTCTGTAAACGCCTGTGAATATCGGCGATGCTCTGGTTTTCCTCAAAAAATAAATAAATAAATCAATGACCGTTTATTGCTGGGAATACACCTCTGTTACGGAATCCATTTCGAAGATTACGTACAGTACTACCACGTATCAGCACTTCATGAAACTACAGGGGCTGAAGCTAGAACATTCCACTACGTGCCACAACAAATTCCTCTTTTTCAGCCTTAACTGATCGAGAAAAAAATACGTTGCTTTGCTTACTGAACGCCCCTCGTAAATGGAAATGTTCACAGAATAATGTAGCGAAGGTAAATATTGACATACATGTCTGAAGTGACATGGGGTTTTGTTGACACCGGAAAGGAGTGTAAAAACTGGCTAACAGTTGTTGCTGGACAGCAGCAAGTCAAAGACGACCCATGAGAATCGTGTACAAAATGAGCTTTACTGAGAGAGGGTGTTGAGCTTTACTGAGAGAGAGGGTCAGATATCCCAGCAATCGTGGCATGTTTACTTTATCTGTTAGTCGAGCCTCAGTGTCGGAATGGAGTATCTGCTTCTGCAGCTTTACAACCCTGTAAGAAGGGTATTGGAACGGGTAAAGGTCCTGTGACCAGAGTCATTGTAAAGAAAGTGATCACTAAGTTCGAACCTACGTTTTGTTTAGATGATTGGCCCAGTAGTGAATGAACAAACACAGGTGCTTCTGCTGCTCGGACTGAAGAAATTGAGACTTTAGCGGATAATCTACGCATGGTGAAATCAGCGCTCGTGAAATCTCTCGTCGCACCTGCATTCCACACACTACTGTTGGAGTGTACTAAGGAGTACTCTCCAACGCTTTCCGTACTAATTCCAGCATCATCATGAACTGTTTTGCGACGCGGACAGCATTTGCGCACTGGGCTCTCCAAAACTGAGGAAGTTGATGATTGGTTGTCTAATGTGTTGTGGGCCGACTAACACAATTTCACACCCCTAGGGTCTGTCAACACCCACGACTGCACAATTTGGGCTACCGTAAATTCTAGCAATGTTATGGAAGCGTTTTACACGACAATGGATCTGTGACATCAGGCCTGATGGAACCATTTCTTTCCTCCAGTGGGGGGACCGAGCAAAAGTAAAGTTCTTGTTCGCTTCTGAAATATCTTGCACCTCTTAGAGACACTCATTCTTTTGGTCTTCTTGTCGAAAAATCCCTCTGTCGTTTTACTGTGGCACGCAGTAAGCAGCACAACTGGTTGACAATTCCTCCTAGTTCGGTGGAATCTCGTATTCCAAAGGCCATCGAATACTGAAGGACTCCAAGCGTTGCCGGGAAGCGTCAGTGAACATTTTGTCTCTAACTAATTTTTTCCCCATGGCTTGATGTATCACCCCGTGAAGTTTTATGCCGGCCGATGTGGCCGAGCGGTTGTAGGCGCTTCAGTATGGAACCGCGCGACCGCTACGGTCGCAGGTTCGAATCCTGCCTCTAGCATGGTTGTGTGTGATGTCCTTAGGTTAGTTAGGTTTAAGTAGTTCTAAGTTCTAGGGGACTGATGACCTCAGATGGTAAGTCCCGTAGTGCTCAGAGCCATTTGAACCATTTGAAGTTTTATGCAAACACTTTGAAACGCCCTGTACGAAATTATTGGGGTTAAAGGTAAGCAAACGGGAGATGAAAGTAATCAGCTTATAAGGAAGAAAATAAAATACGCAATGTCAGCCATTCTGGTACTTATTCAACTCCTTTGCAGTAAAGGACGTCGGAGATGAAGGCACCATGTCACAAACACATTAAAAGGTCTCATTTTAATGCCTGTAATGGACGAATCTTCTACAGTCATTTTGACCTCGAGAAAGCGCTGTATTTCTGAACATAATGAGACAGGGAAGTCCAAGAATGTGTAGGTAACATCTTGTCGATACATAAATAAGTTATTTGAATTTAATGCGATTCCAACATGAATGCTCTGATGATTGTGAAGGTAGTCAATGTGAAGGGTTTGTAAAAAACTAAATATGATAATGGACGACTATTTGCCATGCGAGGAAGAATTACAGATAAGCGCGGCCGCTACAAGCTTTGAGACTAGACGCAGTGAGGTACTACGGCCTTGAAAGTCAACATGCTGAACCTGATAATAGCTATTAGTGTGCAGTAAGAAAAACACAACAATGCACTTTCAAAATAAGTAAATCCGAGACGGCCAAGAACAAGGATTATAATCTAAAAACGGTCATTGTGGACCGAAACCGATAATTTTCTAATAGTTTTTTTGCAATCATTGATTCGGATTAAAGAAGAAGATTTTGATGTGAATCTTCAGATTTAACTCCGGTGTGATCACAAAGCAACGGAGATTTTAAATTTTGCAGAATTTATACATTCGATTTTCTAATCTTTTTTCATCTTTTTGGTACACTTGTTCCTGATGTGTATTTGCATTTTCAGCTGTTTTGAATATTTTAAAATTGCTGACAGACGAAAAGATTGAACGTATTTTCGAGTGTTCGACGAATTTTTACTTATGAAAAAGTTTGATCAAAGAATCTGCATTAAGTATTGTTTGAAAAATTGGATAAACTACACCACCGCATTAGCAATACTGACTGTAGCTTTTGCCAAATCTTCTATTACTAAGACAAGAGTTTGAGTGGTCGAAATATCACAAAGAGGGTGTAGAAGACGTTGAAGACATAGACGGCCCTGGACGCCCTAGCACTTTAATTACCGACGACATTTTGAAAGAAGTAAAGAAAATAGCTCTTGAAAATCGTCTACTAACCATCAGAGAGGTTGTTGATGATGTCGGCATATCCTTTGGCTCATGCCAAGCAATTTTTTCGGATATTTTTGAAATGAAACGTATAGCATTAGAGTTTGTCTGGAAATTGTTGAATTTCGACCGAACGCAACGTCGCGGAGACATCGCTCGGGACATGCTCAATCATCCCAATGGAAACTTCCTGAAGAACCAATATAGAAATACATTAGATTCGGCCGCGCCCTTTGAAAGGAGCCATCCCGGCATTTGCCTGGCGCGATTTAGGGAAATCACGGAAAACCTAAATCATGATGGCCGGACGCGGGATTGAACCGTCGTCTTCCCGAATGCGAGTCCAGTGTCTAACCCCACTGGTTGATGTTGCGACTTCATTTGGTCCTCCCGTCTCTTGGAGACACACACTCCGCAGTGTCCCTCATGTCAGCTACTACGTCATAAATGTGCTTTATTTGCAGTGTTTTCGTTTCCAATGCAAAAAAGTCTTGTAAGCAAAGATGTAACCCATTTACCGAGGCTAGAGCTCAATTAACTTACGATAACGAAGATTATGTGTTGGAGATTCGACAAATTAGGAACAGAAAATAAGGTTTCTTCAAAGAGTAAATTCATTATTTAAGGACTACGGGACAAGTTTATTCAAAGACCATTCTTTTTAATTAATGGAATTTCGACAAAACATGAAAGAATCATGAAATTGCGTTTTATAAATAAAACATTGAAATACGTTGTTTGTCATATTGTCCTAGCTGCTGTGAGGAACAGATTCTTGAAAATAATTCAATTGCTTTTCATATCGGATTGCACAGATTTGACCCTAACAATAGACCAGCTTGCATACCTCGTCACTGTAGGTTGTCTAATTTTGTTGATGGAGCCACAACCTCATATCTGCTTTGCACCACTTCATCACTATCGAAGTGTAGACCTCGAAAATGTGTTTTAAATTTTCTAAACAGATGAAAACCTGTTGGGGCCAAATCAGGACTGTATGGAGGATGATCGATGACAGTAAACCCACGACGTCGGATTGCTGCAGATATCGCAGTGCACATTAGTGGTTTGGCATTGTCATCCTGACGAAGTTAGTGCTCCATGTGTGGACGAACTCTTCAAATTCGAAACCCCCATTACAGCAAAAAAATGGTTCAAATGGCTCTGAGCACTATGGGACTCAACTGCTGTGGTCATAAGTCCCCTAGAACTTAGAACTACTTAAACCTAACTAACCTAAGGACAGCACACAACACCCAGCCATCACGAGGCAGAGAAAATCCCTGACCCCGCCGGGAATCGAAACCGGGAACCCGGGCGTGGGAAGCGAGAACGCTACCGCACGACCACGAGATGCGGGCCCCATTACAGCACGCTGTTGCTTATACACCGACATAGTTAGGTTGCACACTGCAATGTACACGCTATAATTCGGAGCCCAATGGCGGAAGATGGTTGCAAGTTGCACCAGCAAAGCAGGAAAGTCAACGCCGTAATTTGCATGAAGTGTGATATCTCGACCGATATTGAGAACAGAAGAAAAAAATTGGAGGCATTACTTTTCAGAACGCACTCTTACTTGGCATGTTGAAATATCGCTACAAAACATTGATAAATGGTTGTCACCATTTCGTGGTTAATTTTACTTTGTGTGTACTGGCCACATTTGGGAGGACGAAATGTTTACGTATTTGTCACTAGAAGGTGTTTCCCCAGTGTGCTCTCTGGGTCCTCTGTTGTCAGGAAGCGGTCAGTGAATCTCATTAGGAAGGGCGAAGTTCTCTGGGGGCTCGGCAGTTTTCGCAGACGTAAGGCTGCGGCCCGCTTCATACTTTTTCGGCGCAGCCGGCCCCTTTCCTATCCCTGAGCAGAAGGGGCTGTGTGTGCCACCACTGATACCCCAGAGAATAACGTGTTTGCCTATTCTGTTTGGACATCAAAGGAAGAGACACGGAGTTGCCATCCAACCAAACCGGAAAGATCCTTAGCTTTTGTTCCAAAATTTAGTGTTCCAAATCAAACTAAGGTGTCACATCAACGACAGCAGTTGGCGCAGAGAAACTAACCAATCGATGGGACTTTGCTCCATGCTACTAATAAACTTTTATTTCTTACAAAACGAGCTGCCCTTCTTTGTACTTTTTGGATGTTATCCGTCAGTCCCAACTGATGCGGACCCCACACAGCACAGCAATATTCCAGAATAGGGAGCAGAAGCGTGGTGTCAACAGTATCTTTAGTAGACCTTTGTACCTTCTAAGTGTACTACCAATGAATCGTAGTCTTTAGTTTGCTCTACGCACAACATTATCTATGTGATCATTTCAATTTAGACTATTTGTAACTGTAATCCCTAAGTATTTAGTTGAATTTACAGCCTTCGGATTTGTGTGACTTATCGCGTAATCAAAATTTGGAGTATTTCCTTTAGTACTCACTTGAATTTCACACTTTTCTTCATTCAGGGCCAATTTCCACTTTTCGCACCATACAGATATCTTATCTAAATGGCCCCGCGGGATTAGCCGCGTGGTCTAGGGTGCTACAGTCATGGACGGTACAGCTGGTCCCGGCGGAGGTTCGAGTCCTCCCTCAGGCATGTGTGTGTGTGTTTGTTCTTAGGATAATTTAGGTTAAGTAGTGTGTAAGCTTAGGGACTGATGAACTTAGCAGTTAAGTCCCATAAGGTTTCACACACACATTTGAACATTTTCTTATCTAAATCATTTTGCAATTCGTTTTGGTCATCTGATGACTTCACAAGACGGTAAATAACAGCATCATCCGCAAACAGTGTAAGAGGGCTACTCAGATTGTCTCCTATGTCACTAATGTAGATCAGGAAAAATAGACAACCTGTAACACTTCCTTGGGGAACGCCGGATATTACTTCTGTTTCACTCGATGATATTCCCTCTGTTACTACGAACTGTGACCTATCTTACAGGAAATCACGAATACAGTCGCACCATTGAGGCGATATACCAGAGGCACGCAGTTCCGTTAGAAGACGCTTGTGAGGAACGGTAGTGAAAGCCTTCTGGAAATCTAAAAATCCCCTGTTGATAGCACTCATTATTTCATGAGTATAAAGAGCTAGTAGCGTTTCACAAGAACGATATTTTCAGAACCCGTGCTGACTATGTGTGAATTAATCGTTTTCTTCGAGGTACTTCATAATTTTTGAAAAAAGTATCTGTTCCAAAAGCCTATTGCAAATCGACGTTACTGATGTGGGTCTGTAATTCAGCGGATTACTCCTATTTCCCTTTTTGGGTATCGGTGTGACTTGAGCAATTCTCTAATCTTTAGGTACGGATCTTCCTGTGAGCAAGCGGTTGTATATAATTGCTAAATATGGAGCTATTATATCAACATACTCTGAAAGAAACCTGACTGGTATACAATCGGGACCGGAGACCTTGCCTTTATTCTGTGATTTTTAGCAGCTTTGCTACACCGAGGATTTCTACATCTTTGTTTCTCATCTTGGCAGTTCTTGATTGGTATTCAGGAATATTTACTTCGTCTTCTTTGGTGAAGGAGATTCGGAAAACCGTGATAATAACTCTGCTTTAGTGGAACTGTCATCACAGACTTGACAGTTGTTATCGCGCAGTGAAGATATTGATTGCGTCTTGCCAGTGGTATGTTTTGTGTATGACCAGAATCTCTTTCGGTTTTCTGCCAGATTCCGAAACAGAATTCCGTTGTGGATGTAATTAAAGGTATCTCGCATTGAAGTACGTGCTATATTTCGAGCCTCTGCAAAACTTTGCCAATCTTGGGGATATTGCGTTCTTTTAAATTTGGCATGCTTTTTTCGTTACTTCAGCAACAACTGTCTGACCCGCTTTGTGTACTATGGGCGATCAGTACCATCGCTTATTAATTTATGTGGTATATATCTCTCAATTACCGACGATACTATCCCTTTGAAATTATTCCACATGTTTTCTACGCTTACATGATCAGATTGGAAGAAGTGGAGGGTGTCTCTTAAAAAGGCGTTAAGATCATTTTTATGAGCTTTTTTAAATAGATGTACATTACGTTTCATTTTGATGGTTGCGGGTGTACGGTATTCAGCCTAGCAGCAACTGCCTTGTGGTCACTAATCCCTGTATTCGTCATGATACTCCCTATTTGTTCAGGATTATTTGTTGGTAAGATGACAAGCATGCTTTCTCAACGATTTACGCTTTGAGTGGGCTCATGAACTAACTGTTCAAAATAATTTTCTGAGAAAGCATTCAGTACAATTTCAGAGGACATTTTATTCCAGCCGCCGGCTTTAAACGTATAATTTTTCCAGCATATCGAGGTTAGATTGAAGTCACCATCGACTATTATTGCATGGGTGGGGTACCTATTTGAAATGAGACTCAAGTTTTCTTTGAACTGTTCAGCAGTTGTTTCTTTTGAGTCGGTAAAGCGATCCAATTAATAGTTTAGTCCGATTGTCATGTATAATTTCTACCCATACTATTTCGCAGGAACTATCTACTTCAGTTTCACTACAAGGTAAAATACTTCTGACAGCAATAAATTCTCCACCACCAACTGTATTTAATCAGTCCTTTTTGAATACTGTTAGGTTGTTTGAAAAAATTTCTGCAGAACTTATTTCCGGCTTTAGATAGCTTTCCATACCTATAACTATTTGAGCTTCAGTGCTTTCTATTAGGGCTTGGCGCTGTGGTTCTTTCTCAACACAGCTACGACAATTTACAACTACAATACCAATTGTTTCTACAACTACCTTACTGCGTTTTACCTGCCCCTTTTAAACAGATCCTCTTTCTGTGGTTTCCTGAGACACTCTAACCTAAAAAACCGGCCAGTCCCTTACACACAGCCCCCGCTATCCGTCTAGCCGCTTCCTGTGTGGAGTGGACTCCTTACCTATTACGCGGAACCCGGAAACCCACCACAAGATGGCGCGTCAAGGAATGTGCAGATGTGCAGCCTGCACGGTGACAGAACCGCATGAGCCTCTGACTCAGACACTCCATTCGGCTCCGCACCAAAGGATCACAGTCGGTTCTATCAACGATGTGCATTTTGTACACCAAGAGTGTTAAGTTGTTGCACCATTCCCCCATTTCTTCATGAAATAAGCGATGCTCTCGACCATCATATTTGCAACCACACTTTCTAACTTCCATATAATTTTTTTTTTTTTTTTTTTTTTTTTTTTTTTTTTTTTAAATAGAGACTGGTGGAGGGATATCTCTCATCGTCTTCATTTAATTGGTACTAGCCATAAGCGTCCATTGCCTGCCAGCTGCCATTTGATGCTGATCGATGCGTGATTTCCTGATATTACTGAAATGTGTCACAATTGAAGTAGCACGATTAATATTCTGAACAGCTCGCTACCTGCCTAGTTTGCCACGCACCATGTGTTGCATCGTTTATCCACAATTTGTGGCCTCTTGTATAGTTGCCTTTAATTTTGTGGGATGTCCGGATGAGCAGATCTTGTTGCGCTTTCTTCAGACAGCCTTTGACACTTGCTGCTACTACCCTGCAATGTTAGCGACATTAATTTTGATTTTTGTCACACATTAGAGGGAGTGATAGTGTGTTACTCTCAGTCTTGACTTAGATTATAAGTAATTTCACAGTGTACTACATGTTTTCCATGGTTAGACGGCCCAATGTTAATATAGCCTGGTGCATACCTAAGCTTGTTGTCCTCACTGTGACTGCTTTATCATTGTGCGCAGTGGTGAAGTCAACCATGAGTTACATTAAGAATTCAGAGAAAAGAACGAGTTTTACACTCGTTCACCTTATACGATCAAAGATTTGTTTTATAACGAAAATTGCACTTACAGTCCTCCACTCTGATGAACAACATATCGGCAGCATTGATAATAGTTTACTTATTTCCTTGATTGGATATTAGACGTGACTACCGGCAGACGTCACAATCTGGATGCAACATTGAGGACATTTTGTTGTAAATGCTTTATAAAAAAAACTCAAGAATGACAATACATACAATACTAACGAGACAGACAATAGCGTAGTGGCAGCAGATCAGGCGGCAATAGCACAGGTGAAGACATAAAAATGTAGAGTAAGAACTAAATCTATAGTCAGCGGAGTGTCACGAAAGTAGTGCGGGCTTCATTTAGCAGTAATATAGGAGTAGAAGTCAAATATAAAAATAATGGACAGCACAGGCTGCTGTGTAGAGCAAGTAAAAAACAGAACTTAGCTGTAGGATCGCGCCTTCTGAGGGCGTGGGTGCCTAGGAACGAAGAGATCAGTGTCTTTCTGAGGTGTTCGTTCTTAGAAGCACAGGTGGTGGCATTATGTAACCAGAAACGCTTTCTTATTTTCCCATTTTCATATCTTCTTAGATTATAAATTGTTAATCTGAAGCATTTCCATTTCTCAATTAGGTTTAAATTTCCGTGCGTAAGGCCACTACTTTCTTAAAACTTCGTTAAAATGTTGAAAATCAAATAAATTTCATTTTATGCACATGTGCAATTTAATAATGTAAAAAGGCGACCCGTCTTAGTCCTTATGCGACAGATCAAATGTAGTGGCGATAAATTAATACCTCTGGAATAATGGGAGGTGTGTGACGGGGGGGGAAGGAGAATCTGCCAGGAGAGGCAGATGTAGAGAAACTAAAGCAAATTTGACACTTTCCTTCTTTCTGAAACCTACTAAGACCATTATAAGAAGGTTCTCAGAAACTGTCACATAAGATGTCATGTACAACTGTCATGTGACTGCTTGACAAACACACGATGATCCTCCGTTCGATTGAGCATGACAGCGAAAATGTTGTCACCAAGATATCACTTTACGGAAGTACCTCGTCAGACCAGCCAATTTTAAACCACGTGGAATCCCTAAATCCTTTAAGGTAATTGATGGAAGGGTTCTTTTGGATACGAGGTGGAGAATTTCCCTCGCTACACTCTCCTCATTCGAGTTTATGCTTCAAGTGTAATAACCTCATCATCACTGGGTCTTTAAACAGCAGTCTCCTTCCTGGTTCGGGTGACGGTCTCGGTCCTGGTTTTAACACTTCAGGAACATTCACAACAACACACATTCCGGTGCTAAGTGAAAGATTTAGTTTGGATGTTCGTTAAATTTTATTGCGAACTGAAGTAAAATGTTGAAGAAAACGGAAAACGTGTCTCAACAGTTCGTCGACGCGTTTTGTACGCTGTATTGTGAGCTAAAATGCCCAGCTGTGAAATAGGCGGAGAGCTCTGGCAACAGCGAATAAAGCCCACAGTTTAGGGGTAGGCGCGGGGAATGGCATTATTTCGCGAAAACGAATGCTCCTGTTCTCGGGGGTGGGGGAACGGGGAAAGGTTGGTGGTGGGTGGGGGAAGCTGTTGGTTAGGAGACGCGGAGGAGGAGAACGGGCGGAGAGCCGAGAGACTAAATCTGCGGGATTACCCGCCAATCACGTTCGCGAGATAAAACACCGCTACTGGTGGCCCGCACCCCCTGCCCGTAATAAAAATGCCGCTTAGCCGAGGCGATGGGGCCGGAGACGTTATGGGCTGGCGACCTCCATGACGCCGTCACGACAACAGTTGTTCTGCCGAGATACACCTCACTGCGCACTGGACAGTACCATGTAACAATAGTCTCTCTCTCTCTCTCTCTCTCTCTCTCTCTCTCTCTCTCTCAAACACACACACACACACACAATTATGTAAACAGTTTCGAGATTAAAAAAATCCTGATAATAATGTCAGAGCATAATAGGCGATATCAGATCCAGCAAAACTTTCTAGATGGCCATTGACGGGAAAAGAGTAGTTGTAGAGTGACAGCCGTGAAACTGCAGCCAGTTACCGATGGGCGAGCTGAAGATTGCCTGGTAAAAGGACTTGTTTGGGCACGTCTAACAGTTCAGCTATGTCCGACTAGGCCGCTGCCCCAGAAATCTGCTGGAAAATGGGAGAGGCCGTCATTTGCTTCGAGTGTTTAGGATCTGTTGCCACTGGTACTGGAGATTGCCTGCCTGAGATCCGCATGTGCTTTTCAATTGTGAGAAATTCGACAGCAAAACGTGCTCGCTGTCGGAAGGGCGCTTGTATCACTACCGAGACAAAGCTCACCCTCGTCCGAACTCTAATGTTTCTTATTGTGATCTATGCAACAGAAACTTTTGTGAGATTGATCTCTGGCTGGTGCTGTAGAAGATTATGTCACTACGGACAGCACATCGAACTAATAAATCGTTCAGTAGGCAGCTCGGCATCGGTTCTCGTCAACTATAATCAGTTGCAATATTTTGGACACATTGCCAGAAGGCAAGAGGCAATAGAAATAACAATGTTGGAGGTAAAAGTGGACGGCTGAAGACGTTCAGGACGCACATCATTGCGGTGGATACACTAGATTAATTTCCTTACCGCGATAGGCTTGCAGCAAGCGAGATACCATACCCAAGACAGAGTCTTGCGAAGGCAAGTAGCGCATTGTGGTCCATAAAAATACTGCCAGGGCCGAAAGCACCCCTGAAAAGACGCATATGAGGAAGGAGTACACCGTCACAACAACGTTACTCGGTCAGTGTACCTTGTTCAAAGATTTGGAGGTCAGAACGGTAATGCCACATTACTCCCCCCAGCCCCCCGCCCCTGAAACACACACAACAACATATGGACCACTCAAAACATTTATGTTCGACAATACTGGAAGTATTCTCAGATGACGAGTGGTGTGAAAACCAAACGCACCAAAGAACATTGTCGAACGTGACTGGTTTGATAGTCCAGACGTTATGGAGTGTAGAGGCAAAATGTCGCATCGTCGTACTGACCTCCAAATCATTAAACATGGTACACTCGGCGGTCAGCGTTATTGTGGCACTGTACTCGTTCTACACGTGCGTCTTTTCAGAGAGCATTCGCCCCTTCCTTCTTTTTACGGACAACCGGCGACCACAATTAACTGCGCAGTTGGAGGAGCTCTTCGAATGAGAGGATACTCGAAGAATGGACTGGCCTGCCCAATCCTCCAACTTCAGTCCTACCGAACAAGTGTGGAATGGGTTGGGGAGACGTATCACAGAACGTCCACATACACCAACGACCATGCAGGAGCTGTCAACTGCGCTAGTGGAAGAATGGAACCTCTTACCACAAAACTATTTACCAACCTTGTTACCAGCGTGGGAGCAAGTTGCAGAGCACGCTCTGTCATCCGTACTGATCACACAGCGTATTAGGAACCATGTCCCCTCTTTTTTTAATGTCCACGGCCCCATCGTGGGTCCCAGTGTTTTTACTATAACTATTTCCTTTGTTGAATGTGTCCTTGCAGTTCATCTTATTGCGTATCTCGTCCAGGTACCAACTGTACTATGATGCAGCAATTCTTTCTATGTACAGTCCAAGTTTCCGTGAGCTAGTTTACTTGGCAGCAACACATCATGCGGAAGTTACTTTCGTCTTTAAGTTTAGAACACCAGCGTGTTTACAAGATACAACCTTATAGTGCAATACATCAACTACTTTGTAACAGCGCTGTTTCCGCAGTAGTGGACAGTGATGCATCCTGAGTATAGTTCACCTAGGAATATTCACTACAGACCGCCATAAGCGGCTTCCAACATTTTCCACTAAATTTGTTGTGAGACATGAGGTTTTGTTTTCTGCAGCATTTTTAAATATTCTGAAACGTACAAATTTAAATCCTGTGTACGGAATTAGAGCTATTTGGAAGCTACTGTCGATTCTTCCGTTGCAGAACGATATGGTGAGCAAAAGCAGTCTTTGCTTAACACTGGGCAACTCCTCATGCCATCCCACCATACAACAACACAAAAAAATGCTGAATTTAGGTCCATGCTACACAGAGAACACTCCCTTGATTTAGAAGCGAACAGCCTCAGAAGCGAAATAGACATAATAAAAATCATTGCCATAAACAACGGCTACACAACCAAACTAACTGACAAATCAGAGACACAAAAACACAAAAGTAAGACAACAAGTGGAAACACTGTGAAAGAAGAGAAAGTATTTTCCAGTATCTCATACCTGGGCCCCATATCACAAAAATTCGGTTGCCTTCCCCCCCAAAAAAAAAAAAAAAAAAAAAAAAAGAATAAAAGATAACAGTTGCATTCTTAACTAATAACACGTTAGGAAACTTATACGTCCATGGCATAAAATCAAATACAAAAAAATTCAACAACAGTGGAGTGTACAAAGTATGATGCCCCAGTTGTTCTGCTTAGTATATAGGGAAAACAGGCAGACACTTCAAAACCATTTTTCAAGAACACACAAATGCTTTCAGGCTCAACCACTTCGAAAAATCAGTTATTACACAACATATGTTGGAAACGAAACATATCATCAACAGTCTAGAAAACAATTTTGTAGTACTGCATAATGAAGCCAATGGCAAGACACTAAATCTGTTCGAACAACTGGAGATATATCTCCACTAAGTCAAAAAACACAGAGTCTGTGTTAAACGGAAAAGCAGATTTCACAAGCCATAGTTATTTCAGTAAATTTAAAGACCTGTTCTCAAGTTAATCCCTGCATATGTGAAACGTTTAATAATTAGTTCTCTGGCACTACGAATAAATTCTTCTTTGATCGCACCATGTACAACGATATCTGTGAAGTGTTTCCAGACATGTATATGCAAATGTGTCTCTTGTGTGAAGTGATACTCATGAACATGGCGGAGAAAGGAATGTACGATGGTGTTACAAAGTTAAAACGCTTTTCTTTGATTATGGGTAAGTTTATACTGTTCATTTTTTCCACTGTTTCGCACAAACTTTCCGCATTTGACGTACGAAACGCGTAACCTAACATAAGACATTTTCATGACTGGAAGATGCCATTCACCTCATACAAGAGGAAAAATAACCCATGTATTAAGTCAAGTTACAACTGATGATTGACCCACAGGGTCCGAAATGCATCATGTATTTGATAAAACACGAAGCATCTGTGACGGAATGATTTTTTAAATTCATACTTCCAGAGAAGAATGATCACTTTTGGTGATCATATGCAATTTTTTACGACCAACCTCCGCAATGCTCCACGGTAACTGTCCGTCAGTACATGAGGTCTCACTGGTTGCGGTATAGCTGTGGTTGTCGCTTCGCGTTTCCACTTCACATCAGTAACAGTCGACTTCGGCAGCTATGGATTTGCTACTTAGGTGACATCCAATGCCAAGTCCATGTTCTAAGCCACTGGGCTCTTCTGTTACCTGATCCACCTGATCCTCTACTGACAATATTCCCCGCCTGATTTTATACCGGAGGGTCCGCTTCTCGTGACATGCAGATATTAATTCCGCATTACATAGTGGTGGCCGGATGCGTTTGATCATGTAGTGTCTACAAGGAAGGTATATTACTAATGAACTCTGCACTCATACATTGTACTCAGTGATCAAAATTATACACTAGTGACCATAAAATTGCTACACCAAGAAGAAATGCAGATAATAAGCGGGTATTCATTGGACAAGTATAATATACTAGAACTTACATGTGATTACATTTTCACGCAATTTCGGTGCATAGATCCTGAGCAATCAGTACCCAGAACAACTACCTCTGGCCGTAATAACGGCCTTGATACGCCTGGGCATTGAGTCAAACAGAGCTTGGTTGGCGTGTACAGGTACAGCTGCCCATGCAGCTTCACCACGATACCGCAGTTCATCAAGAGTAGTGACTGGCGTATTGTGACGAGCCAGTTGCTCGGCCACCAATGACCAGACGTTTTCAGTTGGTGAGAGATCTGGAGAATGTGCTGGCCAGGACAGCAGTCGAACATTTTCTATATGCAGAAAGACCCGTACAGGACCTGCAACATGCGGTCGCGCATTATCCTGCTCAAATGTAGGGTTGCGCAGGGATCGAATGAAGGGTAGAGCCACGGGTCGTAACACATCTCAAATGTAACGTCCACTGTTCAAAGGGCCGTCAGTGCGAACAAGAGGTGACCGCGACGTGTAACCAATGGCACCCCATACCATCACGCCGGGTGATACGCCAGTATGGCGATGACGAATACACGCTTCCAATTGCGTTCACAGCGATGTCGCCGAACACGGATGCGACCATCATGATGCTGTAAACAGAACCTGGATTCATCCCATAAAATGACGTTTTGCCATTGGTGCACGCAGGTTCGACGTTGAATACACCATCGCTGGCGCTCCTGTCTGTGATGCAGCGTCAAGGGTAACCGCAGCCATCGTATCAGAGCTGGTTGTCCATGCTGCTGCAAACGTCGTCGAACTGTTCGTGCTCATGGTTGTTGTCTTGCAATCGTCCCCATCTGTTCACTCAGGGATCGAGACGTGGCTGCGCGATCCGTTACAGCCACGCGCATAGGATTTCTGTCATCTCGACTGCTAGTGATACGAGGCCGTTGGGTTCCAGCACGGTGTGCCGTATTATCCTCCTGAACCCACCGATTCCATATTCTGCTAACAGTGATTGGATATCTTCCAACTTGAGCAGCAATGTCGCAATACGATAAACCGCAATCGCGATAGGCTACAATCCGACCTTTATCAAAGTCGGAAACGTGATGGTACGCATTTCCCCTCCTTACACGAGGCATCACAACAACGTTTCACCAGACAAAGCCGATCAACTGCTGTTTGAGTATGAGAAATCGGTTGGAAACCTTCCTCATGTCAGCACGTTGTAGGTGTCGCCACCGGCGCAAACCTCACGTGAATGCTCTGACAAGCTAATCATTTGCATATCAGAGCATCTTCTTCCCGTCGGTTCAATTTCGCGTCTGTAGCACGTCATCTTCGTAGTGTAGCAATTTTAATGGCCAGTAGGGTACGAATATAAAGGGGAAAAATGTACTTCAGGTGAGCAGTAGCACTAACCAGTGTAGTATATGGAAAAAATTCCACGACTCGTGCATGTGATGAACAGGAAAATGAGTTCAGGAGGGATGGATGTCATGGGGTGAGGGAGGGGTGGGAGCGGCACCATCCACTAATGGAACAAAAACGATGGATAAGATTCTGACACATTATGTACACTTTGCCACGCACGGTGCCTTAGCTTACGTAGTGAGGACGAAGAAGTAATGCAAGAGCCTAGTCTTTGAACACAGAGCCCCGTATGAAACTCGTACGCGGTCGCCACTTTTGTATTTGAGGCTTCTAGCGGCCAGAGGTACTGTGTGCTCCCCTACCGTTCGACCCTGTCAGGGAGAACGCTGCCTGGTTAAGCAAGGGGCTTCTGCAGCTTGTAGTGGCGAAACTTGTCGATTAACACGCTGTTGGCGCTGGCCTTCATTAGGCGAACACGATGCTCTGGTGGCGGCGGCGAACTCTGCCGCCCTGGAGCAGGCGCTAACTGCCGTGCCACTCCAGCGGCCACCACCCTGCCGGAACCTCATTCTCGTAGCATACACTCGACAGGCTGACATGTACCACTATCAAATCCCAAAATACGCTGACAACTTCCCGCAATTTCTAATTCGCCTAGAACATTACCTTCAACGCCAGTGTTACCCATTGAAATTGCAACACCGACGAAGATATCCTGTAATAGAATTTTATTATACTGTACGGTAAAGTAGGATGAATAAGGCTACATTTGTAGTTGACCGGGGATACGGAGAGTACCAAATTTAGTACGCAGACCTGCCACCTTTGACAGCTAAAATACGAGTGACGTTGAATAAGTAATACAAAGACTTTTTCTCGGCCCAGTTAGGTTGAAAGAATGAGGAATTCGTTGCGGGCCGTCGTGGAATTCAGCCATTATAGTTTCATGAACTTCAGACAAGTGGCGGCTCTGTACCCGGCGATCAAAATGGGGACTGTAACGGAGCTTGCAGAATGTCTACGGTTACCTGGCAGTGACCAAGAGCGTGTTCAGTCGTTGGGCTAGGCGTCTGTCATCATCGCATCAAGGTCACGCAAACCTGCGGTCTGTCGCGTCCACTCCGGCCGTATACAGCTGTGACACCTGCAATATTGGATGTGAGCACACCCTCATTCGAGGTGATCGAGGAATCACAATCAAACTCCTAGCTGTTTGGCCGGACTTCTCTGATGGTTGTTTTGACCCAATTGTCCACCAGTTGGCGTACTCAAAGGTGTGTACCAGCTGGATTTCTCGCCGCCTAACGGAAGACCATGAAGAGCAGTGAAGGACTGTATTTGCGGAACCGCTCGCGCCTTACAGAACTAGCTGACTGTGACCATTTTTTGTCGAAGATCGTCACAGGCGGTGAAACATGGGTTCATCTCTTCGAGCCGAAAACAAAATGGAGACGGTGACGTTTCACTCTCGCACGCCCGAAGTAAATCTTCAAAGCCTCACCCTCAGCTGGTAAAGTCACGGCGATGGTCTTCTGGGAATCTGATGAGGTTATTGTGTTTCATATCCTCCCTCATGGTGAACGGTCAATTATGAAGCGTATCGTGCTACCCACAGGAAACTGAAAAAAAAAGGCTTCAGCGCGTTCGTAGCCACAAAACTGAAAACTAACTTCTTCCCCTTGACACCACAATGGCTCGCCCAAGTCTGCGGACCCGAGAGGAGCCCACAAAATTTCACTGGAATGTTCTTCCTCATCCATCCTAGGGCCCTGATCTTGCACCTTCCGACTTCCATCTGTTTGTCCTACGGAAGAATACGCTATGTGTTAAGCAATACGTGGATAGTAGGGAAGTTACTGATGCAGTAAAACGTTGGCTCCGACGTCGACCAGTAGATGGTACCATGTAGGCACACAGGCCCTCCCGGGAAGGTGGCGCAAGGCCATCGCATCGAACGGAGATTATGTTGAAAAACAGGGTTATTCAGCCAAAAGTGCGGGGAATAATATACTGTATTGGAAACCTGAATAAAACCAACGCGTTTTCAGAAAAAAAAGTTGTCCATTGTTTACTGAACACCCCTCGTAGCTTTATAGCGATTAGGCATCGGATCGAACTGCGCTAGACCACAGTTACGGGTGCGATGTTCCATGCAGCTTCAACTCTATGCCGGAGATCATCAAGTTACAGTGTCTGACAAGCGATGCCGTTTATAATTTTCTCGCCAACCTATGAGCAGATATTTTCAGAGGACGAGAGCTCTTGGGAACATGCTGACGAGGAAACGATCGAACTTAAACCATATCCAAGTAGGTCAAGATAGTACAGACAATATGCGATCTTTAGTTGTCTTCTTGAAAGATAATGTCACGAAACCTTGATGATAAGGCACTATCACTGCCTTATATGTGAAATGCTAAGCTGTTACCCAAATTACCAACAACGTGAACCATACTAGATCGCGTTGTGAACCCACTAGCCAGATAATGAGCCCTTCTAGCGATGACTAACGCAGTCTTGCGAAACCCACCCACGCAATTAAAGAAAGAAATGATGCTAGTTAGTTACTTGTCTAAATCTTTCCCCCGAATGAACCATTTTAAGTGAACTGTGCGCAGCAGAGTTAATAAACGCTCATTTCCGTCCCAGTAATAGATCAGTTTGGTGGTGGGAGGGGCGGGGGTGGAAGGGAGGGATAGTCACGAAGTTTCCTTAATTATGCGCTGGTATAACTAGCTATGAAGTGAAATTCAAGAACATGATAAATTCCTGAGTTTATTACCGCAAGCTGATTTCGTTAAATCATTGACAAGCAATCCAGTAAAATTTACTCCGGGTGCAAGGCCGTTAGTACACGGACCATGTATTCGAAAATTCAATGTGCCGAGCTTCTGACGTCATAACGTGGAAAAAACACATTGGGAGTATTTCCGATCGTGCAGAGTAGTCTCTAGCATGTCACGTATTCGGAAAATGCGATTGGACGTAGACCAGTGAGTTGGATGAACGCAAACTATGTCACATGACGCCGTCTCTCTTGTCTTGAGGCGCTATATTGGCTTCAGTTGAAGCCCGTATCTGTATGTGCCGTTTCTAAGCACCAGAAAATTGAGAGCCTCTCCCAGGCTCGTCGTTAGTTGTACGATGTATTACCGTAAAATTACGGGGAACGTTATATCGGTGGCTAAAGAATTATTGTACTTTGTATATTATGATTGTGAGGTATTTCAAGGCAACAGCACGATGTGGTTCTATTAAAAACGCATTGCTCTTGGTACAATTTGTTGTAATTAAAATCGATTGATATCGCCGATTAAGGAATTCAGGACATGGTAAGCTATAAAGTATGGTCATAACACTTTCACGGTCACTGTAGCTTAGTCAGTAGAAACGCAAAATTGTAAGGAAACAGGTGACGTGTTGCTGGTTCACGCCTCACTGAATTCAAATATTTTTTTCCTAACCTTCGCATTTTGTAACACATTCTGATATGCTCTTATCAATGTGATAGAAGTGTATTTCCCTTTCTCAAGAGTGGGATCGTTCGACTGGCATCTACAAGACAGCTTGCACTAATAAAACTAACATATTTTGTACTTTCTTTTTTCAAGTTTCGTATTCACTTGTTGTAAAGGTTCTGCTGCTGAATACGAACATTGAGCAAGTAAGGATGACCTCAGGGCTTCACTAACTCACGAGAGTGATGAAATAATTTTTGCGTTATGTGGAGAACTACAGGCTTGCCGCAGTGGTGACACTGAAGATCAGCGATATCGGACTTTGCTATCACTTCTATGGGTCACCGTCCGGGCTGGGGAATGTTATTAGCAAGTTGGATGGACTCAAGCCATCTGAGGCCAGTTGAGGAGCTACTTGACTGAGAAGTACCGACACCGTTCACAAAAACTGACAACGGCTGGGAGAGCGGTATGCTGAGCACATGCCCCTCCGTCTATGCACCCGCTGACGCCTAAGGGACGAGGATGACTCGGCGGCCGTTCGGTGCCGTTGGACCTTCAAGGTCTGTTCGGTGTCTGTTATATGTGGATAGCTATTGTAAATTGATATCGGATTATTTGTAACGGAACTTTTACATGTCGTCGTCCTCATTGACTGGACATAAAACTTTCCTTGTTACCTTATAATATTTTCATCGATATTGAAGTTTTTGTTTACCCATACTACAGGTAGAACAACATTATTAACATATGGACAAGGGAGGAAATATGCTTTTTAACAGAGCAAACGAAGGAATCTTATGCCCGTCCATATTGCAAATAGTGTGATTTGTGAACCAGGTGCAGCTGACAACTGCCGCTGGGGCTCGCTGAGGTCGCTTATACCACGTTGAAACACACGAAGTCGCATCGTTACTCAGCGTTCAGCAGCACGTTATACTCGGCACGCTCAGCGATGATGTTAGAAAGAATGATCCTTGTGTCGACGGCTTAACAATGAAATTATTGAGTTATTAGATTCATCGTGGCCTACACCTGCTGGTGCTTCCCGTAAATCTGACCACTGTTGGAGTGTGGAAGCGCTAACCGTGGGGTGTGCAAATGGCTAGCCTGTGTACGTTCTGCTACTCCTTCGTCCTCCGTCGAGGTCTGACGCAGTAGTCACCGCTTGGAGCGTCCTGACTGAAGATAGTCCCAGTTCAATGCGGACTCCCCGTGTCTCGCGGAGTACAAAACGCGAAGTGACTGCTGCAAACAGAGGCCCAAGCGTCCCCTCTCCAAGCAGAGTAGAAACAGAAGTGAAGTTAAAAGGGAAGAGCGCTCAGTTCTGCGGACATTTCCTGCATCGCAATCATTAATTGCCAGTTACAATGAAGTGTACTAAAACGCCTCTCCAGAAACTAGCTTTTAAAAATTTTAACTTATGATACTCCAGCCAATCCACATGACTTTTGGCGCTTTGTGCGTGCTGTTTTCTCTCGTGGGAATATAAAAAGAGAACACGAAAAAAGAGGGAAAAAATGTTGGGCTAGACCCCGAACATGCGTCCGAGGCGTGCGACCATCATTCCCAGAGACTGGCTGTGTCTTTTTGGGAAGCTTTCGAAATGGTTCAAATGGCTCTGAGTACTATGGGACTTAACCTTCTGAGGTCATCAGTCCCCTATAACTAACCTAAGGACATCACACACATCCATGCCGGAGGCAGGATTCGAACCTGCGACCATAGCGGTCGCGCGGTTACGGACTGAAGCGCCTAGAACCGCTCGGCCACACGCGCATTCGAGGCTTTCGAGACCGATATCTTTCCTAGAATGTTTTACATTGAAAATGGCTAAAGAAATTCGCAGATCATACTGACTCTAACTTGCGTATAAAATGTCGCTGGTTTGCATAACGACTCACTGCGGAATTAAAAGAAAGGATGCCTACTGCTCTGACACTTTTCAGTCTGCCAACGATCGTCCAAAACCAGAACTCGTCTTGAAATACGACGTGGTGACTCTCCTGAGTATAGATCTGTCGTTGGACGCACGACAGCACTTAGAAGTATTTGCACTCAAAGGCCGCTCGAAAATATTTTATGCTTTTTTTTCAATGGCATCAATTGAAATACATTATTTGACCCCAATTATATGTTTATTTACCAAATATATTAACTTGACATGGATAATATTACAATATATATTTTTTCTGTGTCAAACTGTTGGTCGCCGTTCTCCTCGACATCTTTGCCTTCCTGTATAGTTTCGTCGCCATCATTATCATCCAGAGGCGAATACGAAATGCTTGCGACCATTAGACTGATTGCCTCTTCCGAAAATCGGACACTTTTCTTATGATGCCTTGGGCTAATGAAACTTACATATGGCTCTGAACTTAATAACGATCTGTATTGTACATCTCTGTTACAATCCACACGTTAAGATTTACGAGGAAAATTTATTCTATATTGCCGTATGAGCGTAAGCGGAACTCAGTCACTCCCTCCGAAAACTGACATTTAGATACTCTTTGGTAGTGAAGAGTAGGTGATGCAGGATACCAGCCTTAGGAACCTGTGTACATTTTTGCAGTTTCACGAGCACAGGCATCAAAACCTCACAGTGTCAATGTTGTTGCCACATTTTAACATTTCTTCAAGTTTTTTCTTCCATCAACGAAAAATTCTCTCCTATTTTCTTCCCTTTAAATTGCTTCAAAATATCTTACAAAGCTTTTCAGGTAAATAATTTCACTATTCCCAAAGAATCTACAACAGAATAAACGAAAAACTGCTACGTTGCAGTAGTTTAACTAATTTAATATTTCTCTTTAATGAATGAAAAACCAAATGGCGGATGAAAGGCGAGAATGTTACTCTACTAAACAATTGTCATCGGTCCAAATTTCAAGGCTTTAAAATAACTATAACTTAACAAGACCTGACAGTAACTAAAAGCGTTGAAATCTCAAGATTTTGAGGTAACTAAAATACCCGTAAAATATTCTATGAAAGTACAGTTTGAACAATGAAACAGTAAAGAAGATATGATGTAAGATGAAGTATATACATTTCGTTTCCATATTCAACATCATTTTTTAAATCTACACTTAACCACAAAAGCGAGAGAAATGAAAGTCACCAACGAGAGCGCTCGGACGAACACATGTATTACTCACTATGTCTAGTTCGCGACTGACCTTGCAACAGGAAGTGTGAGTGCAGAGGAAGGTTCTGGCTGTCGAAAGAGGGACAACTTATCAACCTTGAATATTAACACGTTTGAAAGATTTTTAAAGTAACTTGGCGATTTTCATTTTTGACCGCTCTGATGCGCTCTTCTCTTTGCTTCAGCGTCAGAGGATACTGCAGCAATGGTTGCCCTACAAAAAGTCTGTGGCAAACCAAACGTCGTCGCATAGTCTGTGTGCAAACTTGTTTTGCTACTAAGAAGTTCATTTCTTGCTTGAAAATAAGTGACGTGGCTGTACGATATTTTATGACAGAGCGAAAAATATGTCTTCGCGGTAGTGTTTGGCGTGACGTTCCTGAATCCCCTGATCCAATACTCGCATGACTGTCTTAGATACCCCACCAAAGCGAGAAGTAGTATAGTGGAAGGACGGCCGCGCGGGATTAGCCGAGCGGTTTAAGGCGGTGCAGTCGTGGCCTGTGCGGCTGTTCCCGGCGGAGGTTCGAGTCCTCCCTCGGGCATGTTTGTGTGTGTGTGTGTGTCGTTAGGATAATTTAAGTAGTGTGTAAGCTTAGGGACTGATGACCTTAGCAATTAAGTCCCATAAGATTTCACACACATTTGAAGATAGTGGAAGGACGAACCGCACTTTTCAAATTCGTTGCAGGAAACCAATACCTTCTGGTAGATGTTTTGACTTCTTACATGAGGAATAACACAATCTTTTTCAGTCAACAATAAAATGCTGTTTACAAACGGTAAAAGCTCCGAACAATCTTTTCTTACACCCTGGTGCAGAAGATTGTCACGACGCATGTCCACCGCGGGATCGAACGCCGCCTAGTAGCGTTGTGCCACATGGCACGCTAACGAATGTAATTACACTATCGATGGCGGTATAAAAATGGTTCAAATGGCTCTGTGCACTATAGGACTCAACTGCTGTGGTCATAAGTCCCCTAGAACTTAGAACTACTTAAACCTAACTAACCTAAGGACACCACACACATCCATGCCCGAGGCAGGATTCGAACCTGCGACCGTAGCGGTCGTGCGGTTCCAGACTACAGCGCCTTTAACCGCTCGGCCACTCCGGCCGGCGATGGCGGTATAGGCCACCTGCGAGGCAGTAGATGTACTGATAATGGTTTCAGCGTCGTCCGCTAACAATACATTATTGGCATAGCTATCAGAGCGCCAGCTGTGTCTACCCTTTAATAGGGAATGCTGCAAGCCAGAGGACTCAGTGTAGTGCAAACGTGTGAAGCAAGCAGGCAACCGTGTCACGGAGACGCACTCGTGCTTCCTACAGCCAAATCAGTATATTAGAAGTGGGTGAAATTGTAGCCTTCCGAGTGGCGGGTTAGTCCTTTCGGTGAATTGCAACACAAGTTAGACGCGCTCCGTCACTTGTCTAATGATACTGGTATCACTGGTCACGTGAACATTCTCACACCTGTAGACGAGGTTCTGGATGTCCGGGCTAGCACAGACGCCCACCAGGATCATCGTATTGTAACAGCAGATCGTACAGCTACCACAGCACATATATGTGGGCTTGTGAACCGATTATTAGCAGTGGGGCTACGAGCACACACACCCCTGGTCCGTTTTTTACTCACGCCCAGCACCGAAATGCACGGTTCTACTACTGTCGTCAGAGGATCACTCGGAAGATGGAATGGCGCACCACGGTCTTCAGAGATGAAAGCAGATTCTGCCTGCACGATTGCGCGTACGACGTATACCTGGTGAGCGCTGCCCCGTAAAGTGCATTCTTCCAAAAGACACTGTCCTCATCCCCTTTTTTCCCTCTGCTCTTCAAATCGCTACCCTCACTCGCGTTTCGTCCACTATCTATCACCTGATGGACCGTGCTAATGCGTAGTCATACCCAGACGCACGGATAACATCACAGCCCAGCATCCTGTGATCCACTTACTAGATAACTAACATGTTGACGGAGGTGACAGTAGAACTTTTAGTCTAATCACCACGTTGGTGCGAGCGTGGAGGGGCCCCATCTCTGTTTAAATGTCCTCATCCCAGGCCTTATGGTCTCGTGTGTGATAAGCTACAACTCTCGTTAACCTTAGGTGGTTCTGGAGGAGACGCTAACCAGCGTGCAGAATGTTGCTAGACCCATTCTTTTGCCGTTCTTGCAACGGGAAGTTGATGTGTTGTTCAGCAGGATAATACTAGCTCTCACACTGCCCATGAAACTCAAAGTGCTCTGCAGGACGTGCAGCGACTTCCCTGGCTAGCACGATCTCCGGTCTTGTCTCCAATTGAGTAGGTGTGGGATATGATGGGACGAGAAGTGACTCGTGCAACTCTTCAACCAACAACTCTTCCTGAGTTACGTAAACAGATCGAGTAGGCGTAGCATAACGTATCCCAGGACAGTATTCGCCATCTATACAATTGGCTGCGTGCCAGAGTCAGCACCTGCATTGCGCACCTTGGAGGTTCAAATGGCTCTGAGCACTATGGGACTTAACTTCTGAGGTCATCAGTCCCCTAGCCTTAGAACTACTTAAACGTAACTAACCTAAGGACATCACATACATCCACGCCCAAGGCAGGATTCGAACCTGCGACTGTAGCGGTCGCACGGTTCCAGATTGTAGAGCCTAGAACCGCTCGGCCAACCGTGCCGGCACACCTTGGAGGCTACATCGCGTACTGATACGGATGTTTCAGAATGCGATGATACCTGGTACCTACGAACAGTTAGTGCTATTGATCTGTAAAAGTAAACGTTTCAGATGCTCCATATGCACTATTTGCAACAAATTTTGAGTGGAAATTGGAAAATTTTGCTAAGGTCAAATGAGACCAAGCTGTTGAGGTCATCGGTACCTAAGCTTACGCACTACTTAATCTAACTTAAACTAACTTACGCTAAGGACAACACTCACACCCATGCCCGAGGAAATTTTGAGTGAACTGAAATCTCTAAATAGGAGCACAAATTTTTTCCGGCAGCGTATATAGGCAGAGTAGAGAGGAATTTCGAATTATTCTGGCGTCTATACGGGCAGCAAATGGAGAAACCAGTTGACGTAAGTGACCTTGAAACATGGGTTGTTATGGGCTGTTATTTAGTGACAAGCATATAGGAAAGGGTAAATCTGTTCGAAAAACACAAGAAGTCTCAGCCATTCATCTAAATAACAGACAGGCTCTCTTTCATCTGCGAATATACTTCGAAGGAACCAGTTTAAGGCACAATCAGCACCCTAAATATCTAGGAATAACGCTCGATTGAATCTCTGCTGAAGTAGAAACCAGATCAAACATGACCCAAAAATTAGTAGAAATATCTTGGGTAGATGAATCTCTGCTAAAGCAGAAACCAGATCAAACATGACCCAAAAATTAGCAATAATATCTTGGGTAGATGAATTTAGAAGTAACTAGCTTCAAAATGTAGTAGGGCATTTATTCAGATTACCAGTTTCGGCAAACTGTGTTACCATCTTCGGATCTGTAAAGCATTGACCGAGTAAGAACAAAACTGAATGTGACATATCTACATAAAAATTTTAACATAATACGAACTGAATTATAGATTTTCGCCTAAAGCATAAAAAACTGTAGTTCAGTTTGCCCCCTGGTGGCTGATGGTAGTATTTACGTTGTTTACTATTCAATCTCAGTCTGAATGTGGCTTTTAAGCGAGTCTGAGCATGTGTATTCGGCTCACTGCGTGTGATATTTTATATAATGCTTGGTTTACTTTTGGCATGTTGGCATACTGTTCCATGTGTATTCGTGGAATATCTATTAATTATGTGACACAAATTATTATACACATTGACGAGTTTCCGTGAAGTGTATAGTGCGTAAGGTAAGTTATGGATCGATATCATGTTAAAAAATTTTTTGCAGCTATCTCACACCCAGTCCTGTACTTGCTCGGTCTATGCTTTACAGGTCCCAAGATGACAGCATGTTTTGCCTAAATCGGTAATCTGAATAAATGCCCTACTAATGCCATCGTGTCCTTTTGAAGTCTGTTACTTCTGTTTTCATATCAATTCTATCACGTCCTCAGTATGTAATAGTATCAAAAATGTAAGTCTTGAGGAGATGATGCCAAAGCATTGAGGACCAGCAACATCTCTTTGGTGTACGCTGCTGCTGAGTACTGTGCCCATGTTTGGATCAACAGCCACCACACACATCCAACTCAATCAAGCAATAAGATTAATTGCTGGAACAATCAGGACAAACCCCACTCAGTGGCTACTTATTATCAAAACCGTAGCACCTCTCCAAGCCAGGCGTCTCACTACTCTTAGCGTCCCAGCTTCAAAAATGTTCTAATAAGCCAGCTTTGTATATTCACGCCGATTCCATCCAACTTATCAACGAACGTACGGAATGAAGACTGAAATCAAGAAATCTCCCACAGATAACAGCAACACATCTTTTGAACTCTACTGCAGACGATGAGTATTGGCGATCAAAGAGGAGACAAGAAGTGAGATAGTGTAACCTCATAAAAAGACTCATGCTTATTCAGAGAAGAAGGGTATGATGCAAACTCGACGGAATCCTCACTGGACAGGGAATATGCAGTAAATCACTGTTCTGATGGGGAATGGTCGAAAATCCTTCTTGTGGAAAATGTGAAGTCAAAGAACAAACTATCTTCCGTACAGCGTTCGAAGGCCCAGATAACCGCTTCGAAGCGTCGCTACAAGAAATCCACGTCCTTACACCTGCAGCACTGGATAACTATAACCTGTGTTTATGACATACCTGTAGCCCTCTTTTAAATTTGTTTTATCCATATTTCGCCGTGGTAGTTATTGTTCGTGTGTATGTTATTTACCAGTTATTCATCTATAACGTATAATATTCATACGAAAATTAAGTAAATCGAGTATATTATCAGATTTGTGGCAACGCAACGTATAGGCCTGATTAAATCTTAGTTTTTGACATCTGGAGTTGAATACTACAACAGTCACGAATCGTTGCACTATTATGCAGTATTTGATACCAGTATAATGTTTTCCTACCGATTATGATTTTGATACGCTACTATTGACACGAAAGTTTGTGTGTGTGTGTGTGTGTGTGTGTGTGTGTGTGTGTGTGTGCGTGTGCGTTTGTGATTACTGATTGTTGTCGTAGCTTGGCGCTGAGACCAGCGTTGCAGTTACCATTGCTGTGTCCCACGGAATTACGAGTAGTTTATGCTAAATGTTGCTCTCGTTAGAAAATGTCCGAGAGTGTTCAGTGATTATCTGTTTAGTTAAGCTCACGTGCAGTCAGACTCAGCGAAAGAGTCTGGTTCTGAAAATTTTCGTCTGACATAAATATTCGGGTTTAAAATTATGACCGATAATTAAATTCCCACCGTGCATCTTATTGAACGCCGAATAAACTGTCTCGGATCTTTCGCTTCAAGCATCTGCACAACTCACACAATACTGTCTTTTAGATGTGTTCCCTCAATCACAAAATTCTCAAGTAACTAAAAAAATGTGCTACGAAATACTTGTATAGCCACAAAAAGCTTGTCGTGTGGCATATGTATTCAAAACTTTAGAAAATTTATGCAGAGTTTTAGGCGTCAGTATACCATTATACTCATTCTCACACAAGTATTTTCTTTGTTTCAGATACTGTACCTTACTGGAGGAGGAAACGTAAGTAAATGAGAACGACTATGTAGCATAAAATTGAGCATGGCTAGAAATTAACACTGTTTCAAACACACTAAGTTTACGATAAAACTGAAGCGCAACGACAGAAGCAACTGAAGTTCCATATCAACTTAACCAGGAATAATTTTTGGTGAGAAACTAATTTACGTAGAGGTATCATATATCGCTATTTATCACTCGCCAGATATTTCTCTTTTTTGCATAAATGTCGTTCCCATCGCACTCTACATTTGATTCTCGTTTTTTCCGATTACAAGTATGCCACGGCGCACAATTATCGTTTGTAAGGATGACTGCCGATGGCGATTTGTACTCGATTAAAATGGAGGTTTGCATTCAAATGAATTAATTTCCCAGCAGTGAAAACACTGTGCCGCATAGCACATCGAGAACCTACCATACCTATTCCACATTATTTTCGTACAAACAGTATGAGAACCACTTGTAGGATAAAAAAAAGGCAAGTCTTTGAAATATGAAGCAGTTTGCGTAATGGTGCGCAATAAATAGCTGTAGCTTGATTAACCATTCACTTTAAATGTTAGGCCGTCGAGATGAAAAACAGTCTGTGAGCATAAAAAGGAATGAATTAAACTCTATAATTTTATTCTCGTGTAATCGTATTACGGTACTTCATTCAATTTTAGCATAAGTGTGGGATCTTAGGCAATTATTACCAAAGGCGGTGTATCTGTATTCGTATTCTTTCCTTTCCAATTAATTTCAAAGCTATTGGACTCTGTCTTTATCACTATCTTCCTTATTCTTTTCCCCTCACTTCTTTCCTACTCCCATTACTTCATGTTACCTTTCTCTTCATTACTGCTATCTCTTCCTCGCACTTTACCTTAACTTTTACACCCTTCTCGCAGCAGTTCGTACTCGCTTTACTCCCAATATTTCTAACATCAGCTAATGTACTGATAAAACTGAACACCAGCATGTATTGACTACATTCAGAAAGTTTCAGGTATTTACTGGTAACGTTATTGATTCCGAGGGCGTTGTACCGAAACTGAAAATGTGTGCCCATGAGGTGTGATGAAACGTTAAAGTAGAGCTACTTTTCTTCCCTCCGTAGAATTGTTTAAAGGTTCAAAACGAACAATAACGTCTTTTGGACAACTTTAATATGTCACTATAAGAAGTACTTTGATCTACTTGTTTTTAAAGAATAAACAGATCTTGGCTTTAATATGTTGATTGATACAAGAATTAAGGCTTAGCCATAGAACACAATTACCTCCCTTTAGTACACAATCATTTGCGAAATTCTGAACCGTTCACGAAATGAAAGGTCTGTAAGCTTCTAGAAATTCACCCTGTATATGAATGCGCGTGTGCTTTTGTGTGCACTTGGTATTAGTGCAGTGAGCGGCAGTTGAGCGAACGAGCGTCTGAATATGCGTGCACCCGCGGGCCTTCGTATGCCCCCACGCAGTTGCGTCGACTGCGTACACAGGCATGTCACAGCCTGGCGCTATTCCGGCCGGCGCGAGTGTATCACATGTCCACCCATCCCGTCCACGCTGGCGCCACTATTAGCATATACGTACGTGTGGGGAGCCCCCGCCCGATCGTAAATCAGACGCGGTTCTGCTGTATTAACACCGCGATGATGTGCTGAAAATTGCTGGCGCAGGGGCCGGCCCGCGTAATACCTACCACGTGTGCACTCTAAACAACGCACGCGTTTGAGAATTACTGGCTCCTATCCACACGAGCGGTGAGCCCTACAGCACACCACACGTCCCGACCAAGCTGTACACCAGTCCCTCACCGCAAACCTTCTCTTTACCAATTACAAAACTACCCTTTTTCAAGTGATTTATAGTACGTTTTTAACTTACAGTGTTGGAAGATAATGTAGTGTGTCATCTATTGCAGTGGGCATAGGGGTATTCGTAAGAACATCTGCTGCTTCAGATGAAGACCCGACGAAAACGACAAGGCACACAAAAAAAATTAGAGATATCAGTCAGTAGATTATCTCTTCAAGTTTCCAACAGCAAGTGACGCCATAGCGTAGTTGCAGAGCATAACATCAAAACATGGCCTATAAAGGAGCGATGAGTGTAGTTTGTGACACTGAATTCGAAAAATGTGAGTCAGCTGTGACGCTTTACCGAGGATTTCACACATATTATCAGGTAAAAGCTCCATCAGACAAAACAATCCATGAATAGCACAACACATTTCGTCATACTGGGGTCGTCAACAGAGAAGGTGGAGCGTGTCATGAGCTGGATCATTCGTCAGGAGTCCGAAGATATCGACGACATTTGCGAAGCGGACAACTGCAGACATTGCAGTCAATTGCCTGGCTCATTCTGAGCAAACTCCAGTTTGTAAAATCATACCGGCTGGAGTTACTACAGGCACTGACTATTTGGGTCAGTCAGCTTCGTTCTGACATTTGCAATGACTTGCAGAGGCTACTGGAGGAAGACGAATTATGATAGAATCTGGTTTTCAGTGGCGAAGTCACGTTCCATGTATTTGGGAAGCTGAATAGTAATAGCGCGCGCTTCGGGGCACATAAAATCCATAGGATAGGTGGAACACGTTCGTGATTCACTTTGAATGTCTTCTACAAAATTTTACATTTATTTCGTCTTTTTGAAGTAAAATTTTTGACTGGTCACTTGTATCTGGACAAGATGAAGCGATGGGTACGCCGCAATTGCAGCAAAAGACTGGATAACTCATTATGCAAAAAGGTCGTGCTCCACTCACTTTCTCTCAGACATTCGTGATTATCTCACTGCCGAACAACTTCAATTTGGTATTGGCCGTGCTTAATACCATGACACTTTCTCTTCAGTAGTGCCCACGGTCACCTAACTTAACTCTATGTGGTTTCTTTTCCGTCTGGTCCTGGCTCCGCTGCCAGCATGAAAGCGTTTCACTGGAGAATAAGCAATAGCGTCGCTACTATTGACCATGCCAGGAGTTTGGCTAACGTACTGAGTTTTGATACGTCACAGTCGATGCTCATGCTGAACACCTGTGACTTAAACACTCGAAGAGTCGCTCTATCCACATATATGTGTCTGTACTATCGCGCAGCTTTACTTCACGAATTAATTAATTTCCAAGTCGATTCTCTACTTATACACGAGTCGAAAGAGACGCTGAAATTAGATAACGCTATGCGTCAATTACGGGCGTATTTTTACATGACTTCAGTTTGTAGTAACTCATTTCAGTTTACAGTTATCCATTAGCAACACTACCACAGTGATATATAAACTCCTTTGTGCGAAAGAGGAGAATGGCATCAAATAAACGTTAAGGCTTTCGACGGAAATATCAACAAACATCTGTTCCGCTCACAACGTGTATGTTATTATGTGGTTTTGGGTTATTAGTGGTTTGGTGGATGCGATTAGCAAGATAATGGCAACAGATGTGTTGAGTTCCCTCTTAAATCTGTTGTTACAAAAATGGTTCAAATGGCTCTGAGCACTATGGGACTTAACATCTGAGGTCATCAGTCCCCTAGAACTTAGAACGACTTAAACCTAACTAACCTAAGGACATCACGGACACCCATGCCCGAGGCAGGATTCGAACCTGTGACCGTAGCGGTCTTGCGGTTCCAGACTGAAGCGCCTAGAACCGCTCGGCCACACTGGCCGGCCTGTTGTTACAATGGCTTTCTTTGTATGAACGACAGTCTAGGGTGGCAAAAGAGGATACAATGAAAACTCAACAAATCAGTTGAGCTACAACCTAACTGAAACAAAAACAGATTTCCTTGAAGTAATCCCTACACTTAGCAACCTCTTTGCGTACAAAGTAACATGCCACATTGCATTGATTTAAGCCTGCACGCTACGTGGCATGCTGCCCACGATTTCTTTTATCCACTAATTGACTAATTCGTCATGTTCTTCTGTTACAATCCTGCGCAACTCTCGTCGACTTTGTGGTGAGTCAGGACTTTCCCGTACAGCTGTCATTAATAGGTTCCAAGTCTGTTATGTTGGATTTGCAACCGGTAATATGCAAGGCCATCCACTCCGGCAATATCAGCACGCTTGATGGAAACGTTGACGATGCCTGCACGAGGAACTCGAGAATTACTAGCATTAACTAGAAGTTTTCCGCGAAATACTGATGATACGTTTCAGTGATAGGTTGGGGGGAGGGGGGGGGGGTTGCAATCCCTTTATTGTAGAACGTTCAGAGTGCCTTAGATTACAACAATACCGCCCGATGCGCTTCCGCGATACCACCCTAGAACACCACAGATTCACCACCATGCCGCACTCGAGTAACGGAATCTCTCTGGCGTGCATCATTACCAGGTACCCTCTTCAAACATTGGCGATGGCCATCTGATGCGAGATATGCGACATTCACTTGTAAAGATAACTTTACCCATTTTTCCACACAAACTTTTCACTCATTTCTTGCTCATCTGTAGTTCAGTATGGGTTTACAGATTGCGGACAACTGTCGTTCAGTATAGTTTGATTGGACCCGAGCCTCCCGTTGGCCATCACAAAGTCATAATTTGTCACGGCGGAAGTCTGGTCGTGGTTCTTCTGATGCGGAAGTCACAGATACCGACATGTACTGCTGTTGTTGCGCTAGAGCATCGGCGGCCAGGACTTCGGCTCTCAGGCCGCGTCCGGGGACGAGTGCCAAAGCGCTGAGCTATGCTTCACATTTCCCCAGCGCCACGCCACGCTGCCTGAGCGCGAGGAGGGGACAGGGGGGAAAACTGCAAACGCACCGCGTCTATGTGGCAGTACGCATAACACTTGGTGATACATCGGCGACCCATAAGACGTCCATAAATGACTAAGTGGAAGTACTGGACCTTGGGGGAAAGGAGAACTTCATTCACCTTTGTTGCATACAGAGATTTATTCATGTACACAATTAATTCAAATAACAATTATAATGAAAACTTTTGCCAAATGGGTGGTTACCAGATATCTAATTAGACACAAGTTTGCCCTTAAGACAATTATTCTGACACAGATACAATCAGTAAAAGCATCAAACTAAAATTAAATACCAATTCCCTGAACAGCTTGTTGGTATTGTGTTTACTAGTTACACATCACACGGCGGCAGGTGATTTACGCTAAAGCAAACTTTCATGGTATTGTTGTACCGTAATTTACAGTATAATGATAGGAATCAATCATTACAGCTCAAACAGCAGAAGCCAATTTTTGCTAACGTATATTTCATGGGATTATAGTAATACTATCACAATAAATGCTTTCACTATTAAGTTTCTCGAGGACTTGACTGAAGACAAAGTGAACAGTGACGAAACTGACTTACAGGCAGTAAATCACAGGCTTCATAAATGCATTCGTAATGGAATAAATAGAATAAGCAGCTTTAAAAGGCAAGTCTTTCATCTGAAAGAAAACTTTGCTAACGACTGAAAAGTACAGATAGTAGTTACATATACAGAAACGCCTTATAAGCTTGCGAATCTTGGACTAATAAACGGTACTTATCTAATAAATATAACTGAGCTCGAGGCGCCAACCAGGTACAGGCACGAACGCCGTATACAACAGCCAGCGTGGACGATCGCCCGTAGTCCCGCTCAACGACCAATTGTCGGCCAGACCAGCAGTGCGAGATATGCAAGTGTCAGAGCGACTGTTTCACATATATTCCCCCAAACAGTATTAACTTCAAAACAGGCAACTGTTATTGGGTGTACCGGTCGTTATGGCCGAGCGGTTCTAGGCGCTACAGTCTGGAACCGCGCGACCGCTACGATCGCAGGTTCGAACCCTGCCTCGGGCATGGATGTGTGTGATGTCCTTAGGTTAGTTAGGTTTAAGTAGTTCTAAGTTCGAGGGGACTTCTGACTTCAGCAGTTGAGTCCCATAGTGCTCAGAGCCATTTCGTTATTGGGTGTACCTGGAGCATAACGGAACGTTAAAAGCCTACTAAGTAAGAAAGACACACAGGGGGCCGAAGGCATAGGTCAAACTCTTAACCCAGCGATACAAAAAATCTGAAGAAATAAATCGCACATCCCAATACGATGAAGAACGCGCTACAACTTAAACTCCTTAAATAAATAGTATTATCCTAATAAAGCCGACGCAGTGCGGTGATAACTATATTATATAAAAAAACACCATCAAATTCTACATCTACCTATGTACTCCGACAGCCACCAAGGGGTGTGTGGCGAAGGGCACAATTCGCGCCAAGTCATAATTCCCCCCTCTGTTCCACTCGCGGATCGCGGGAGGGAAAAACGACTGTCTTAACGCCTCAGTACGAGCTCTAATTTCCCTTATCTTTGAATGGTGATCATTGCGCGATTTGAAAGTTGTTGGTAATAATATATGCTCTACATCCTCGGCGAAGATCGGATTTCGGAATTTAGTGAGCAGCCCCTTCCGTTTAGCGCGCCGTCTATCTGCAAGTGTGTCCCACTTCAAACTTTCTATGAGTTTTGTAACTCTCTCGCGATGGCTAAATGTACCAGTCATGAATATTGCCGCCTTTCTTTGTACCTCCTCAATCTCTTGAATCAGATCCAACTGGAAAGGTCCCATACAAACGAACAATACTCTAAGACTGGACAAAGTAACGTATTGTAAGCAATATCCTTTGTTGAAGGACTGAATCGCTTCAGGATTCTATCAATAAACCGCAATCTAGAGTTCGTTTTGACCGTCAGTTGTGTAATCTGATCATTCCATTTGAGATCATTTCGAATAGGCACACCCAGGTACTTGACGGATCCTACCGCTTCCAAAGACTGGACATTTATTTTGTAATCGTACATTAATGGGGATTTTCGCCTTGGTATACGCAGTAGGTTACACTTACTCATATTGAGAGATAACCGCCAGTCATTACACCGCGCATTTATTTTCTGCAAATCTTCATTGATTTGTTCACAACTTTCGTGTACTACTACTTTCCTGTAGACTACAGCACCATCGGCAAACAGTCTAATGCCGTTGTCAATACCATCAACCAGATCGTTTATGTAAATCGTAAAGAGCAGCGGACCTATTACGCTGCCCTGGGGCACACCTGGAGTGACACTTGTTTCTGTTGAAGTCACCCCGTTCAGGACGACATACTGCTGTCTGTCTGCCAGAAAACTTTCTATCCAACAGCATATGTCATCGGATAGACCATAAGTACCAAAACGCGTCAAATTGTTACTGCCTCTAAAGGCACTCAAATCACAGGTATTTTAAACCAGCAGTTCAAATCACACTTCCTGTAAGATTATCTCAATGAAAGGCATAAGTTGATAAATTAGTCTTACAATAATTACAGGTTCTTCATGGAACCAAACAACTCCGCAGAAAGATCTGGCAGAATAACCATAAATTGGTGCATCGGTTTGTTCAGTGATACACAGTACTTTCTGAAACAGACTGAACACTAAGATTACCAAGTAATACACAGCAAACCTCAAGGTTTCAACGATGAACCAAAATATCGACGCAATCAGACGCCATCATGATTTACTAGAGTCAGAATGGCACAACAAGTTTCGTAGCGCCGAACACAAGATAAATTGTGCACAGTGTTTCGTGACTGAGAATCAACCAGTGATCTGTCTCAGATTTATCACACTTGCAACACGGAGAGCAGGAAACGTGTCTCCAACGAATGACGTAAATACAATGATATTACCGTATTGCGTCTCTTGAAGGCCGTGTCCTACAGCACCGGAAAGGTACGTCGTGAACCAGGCCCACAACAACTGCAGGATGTTACAAAAAGGTACGCCCAAACTTCCAGAAAACATTCCTCACACACAAACAAAGAAAAGATGTTATGTGGACATGCGTCCGGAAACGCTTACTTTCCATGTTAGAGCTCATTTTAGTTTCGTCAGTATGTACTATACTTCCTCGATTCATCGCCAGTTGGCCCAATTGAAGGATGGTAATGTTGAATCCGCACGCAATTGTGCAATCACGTCATCAACACAAGATTTTCTGTGAACGTTTGGGCAGGCATTGTTGGTGATGTCTTCCACCTACGCTCAATGGAGCACGTTATCATGATTTCATACGGGATACTCTACCTGTGCTGCTAGAACATGTGCCTTTACAAGTACGACACAACATGTGGTTCATGCAGGATGGAGCTCCTGCACATTTCAGTCGAAGTATTCGTACGCTTCTCAACAACAGATTCGGTGACCGATGGATTGGTAGAGGCGGACTAATTCCATGGCCTCCGCGCTCTCCTGACCTCAACCCTCTTGGCTTTCATTTATGGGGGCATTTGAAAGCTCTTGTCTACGCAACCCCGGTACCAAATGTAGAGACTCTTCGTGCTCGTATTGTGGACGGCTGTGATACAATACGCCATTCTCTAGGGCTGCAACAGCACATCAGGGATTCCATGCGACGGAGGGTGGATGCATGTATCCTCGCTAACGGAGGACATTTTGAACTTTTCCTGTAACAAAGTGTTTGAAGTCACGCTGGTACGTTCTGTTCCTGTGTGTTTCTATTCCATGATTAATGTCATTTGGAGAGAAGTAACAAAATCAGCTCTAACATGGAAAGTAAGCGTTTCCGGACACATGTCCACATAACATATTTTCTTTCTTTGTGTGTGAGGAATGTCTGCTGAAAGTTCGGCCGTATCTTTTTGTAACACCCTGTATAGCCGGCTAACAGCCACCAAACTTCATCGCTAATCAGTCCATACCTAAACGCGCTCCATACAGCCGGTGCCGATCGTAATGGACGTTTTCATAGCCGCCAAGGTTGCCTCGTGTCCACTACCAACAACCCGCTGAAAAAATCTGCCCCTCAACAACGCAGATCACAAACAAAGCAAATTTTGATTATTGTTTAAATATTTTTATCGCGCTGAAAACATAATATAATTTATATCTGGTGCAAACTGTTGACATACGAACGCACACAGAAAATTTCACAGAGTTTCGCACTCAAGCTACCACGTTATCGTGACTTAGTTTCATAATAGAAAAGAGATCTTTCACACAAATACGTCGATCAAAATCTTGTAGCACTTCTGTAACCTCATTATGGAGACCGAAAGAGGAAAGTAATGTACACGTACTGGACAGTAAAATGATTTTTCATTAAGACAGGAATTATCTTACAGATCAATAAGCTATATCTGCACATGCATAGTAGCGCATTCAGCTGAAATGGGAAACGGTCTCGAAAACAGCTCGGAAGCAGAAGTGAGACAGAAAATGTCCGTGTAATTCTTTCAAGGCCACAATGAATTCTTCAAACCTCGGGTTTTCTTTAACGCCAGTGATCTTATGGAACTGGACTGTTTTTGTCAACATGTGTTCCTTCTGCTACGCGATATTCTACTTAAATGCATCCTCATCAAATCAGAAAGAAGGTACCTTGCAATGTCTTACTGTGGGCAAGACGCAGTCAAGTCAGCTTAAAATTAGGAGTCTGCACTGCATTCTGGATGTTCTAATTTTCGTTCTCTCACACTTCTGTCCTTCATAATTTCCAGAATAGTGTGTTTTAAATAAAAAAAATCGTTCCGGCCATGTCCCTTGACTTAACCAACCTACTTTGCAATAATATATGAATATTCATACTTTTCATTCAATTCCACTTAAAACTGTTGCAGCTGACAAGGGAATAATGTGTGCAACGTCAGAAATTTTGCTATTCGTACCACCAATTTCTTCATGTGCTCACGGCCTCAAAATTATGTACAAAGTGCTTCTTGATGTACAGAACAATAATGCCCGTCTGTCAATAGTTGTAATTTTTTGCTCTTTCATTGTCAGCTGCGTGATATTGGCATATCATTTCATAGCAACTGTGTAGTATATGTCTCTTACGCGATTGAGAATTCTCATTTCAGTGTTCTTTCATTCACATTCATTTTAAAGGATTGTTAAGATAGATCGCTAGACTGCCTCTTTTTGAGTAAACGTATACTGGACTTGTGTTCGTCTTTCACACCATGAACAACCAGCGAAGGTCAAACAACGCTGACTCAAGAGAGTTTTGCCGACCGAAAAACGCCGCACCGCAATGCTAAATGAAGCGTCACCCTATTCCATGTATTACCGAGAAGAGCCGAGCAAAGCCGAGTGGCAAGCCAGGCCTTTCCCCACCTGCCACCTGCCGCCCCACACGTGAAATGTGGAACGCCCTGGGGGAGGCCCTGCTCTAGCGCTACTACTGTGGTTTGAATACGATTCCATGTCCGTATCACACCACTCTCTTTCATGGATACTCGCCTCACAATTTCTCTTGTTGACATAAATCGACCAAACATTGAGATTCATCGCCGGCCGCGGTGGCCTAGCGGTTCTGGCGCTGCAGTCCGGAACCGCGGGACTGCTACGGTCGCAGGTTCGAATCCTGCCTCGGGCATGGGTGTGTGTGATGTCCTTAGGTTAGTTAGGTTTAAGTAGTTCTAAGTTCTAGGGGACTTACGACCTAAGATGTTGAGTCCCATAGTGCTCAGAGCCATTTGAACCATTTTTTTTTTTTTAGAGTCATCTTTTTGGTATGGCAGAGAACCCGCTGTCCGTTTTCATGTTTTAGGGCTCAATGACGCCTTACAATGTGCTATGAGAAACGCATTTAAAAAAGAAATAAAGGATCTAATATTTGCTTCTTCTATCTGACGACTTGTAACAATGAGGCATATCGCTTTAGCCATAAACCCCAAGAGAAGTATAACTGTTTAAAACATATCACAGAGTTGCAGGTTCGAAAATACGCTAGTAGAGAAAGAGCATTAAACGATTGCGGCATCAGATATTCAAATACGTCACAGATTATAATTACACTAGTGGCTATTAAAATTGCTACACCACGAAAATGACGTGCTACAGACGCGAAATTTAACCGACAGGAAGAAGATGCTGTGATATGCCAATGATTAGCTTTTCAGAGCATTCACACAAGGTAGCCACCGGTGGTGACACCTACAACGTGCTGACATGAGAAAAGTTTTCAGCCGATTTCTCATACACAAACACCTGTTGACCGGCGTTGCCTGGTGAAACGTTGTTGTGATGCCTCGTGTAAGGAGAAGAAATACGTACCATCTCGTTTCCGACTTTGAGAAAGGTCGGATTGTAGCCTATCGCGATTGCGGTTTATCGTATCGCGACGTTGCTGCTCGCGTTGGTCGAGATCCAATGACTGTTAGCAGAATATGGAATCGGTGGGTTCAGGAGGGTAATACGGAACGCCGTGCTGGTTCCGAACGGCTTTGTATCACTAGCAGTCGAAATGACAGGCATTTTATCCTCATGGCTGTGACGGATAGTGCAGACACGTCTCGATCCCTGAGTCAACAGATGGGGACGTTTGCAAGACAACAAACATCTGCACGAACAGTTCGACGACGTTAGCAGCAGCAGGGACTATCAGTTCGTAGACCATGGCTGCGGTTACCCTTGACGCTGCATCACAGACAGGAGCGCCTGCGATGGTGTACTCAACGACGAACCTGGGTGCACGAATTGCAAAACGTCATTTTTTCGGATGAGTCCAGGTTCTGTTTACAGCATCATGATGGTCGCATCCGTGTTTGGCGACACATTGGAAGCATGTATTCGTCATATTGGCGTATCACCCGGTGTGATGGTATAGGGTGTCATAGGTTACGCGTGTCGGTCACCTCTTGTTCGCATAGACGGCACTTTGAACAGTGGACGTTACATTTCAGATGTGTCTCTACCCTTCATTCGATCCCAGCGGAACCCTACATTTCAGCAGGGTTATGCACGACCGCATGTTGCAGGTCCTGTACGGGTCTTTCTGCATATAGAAAATGTTCGACTGCTGCCCTGGCCAGCACATTCTCCAGATCACTCACCAATTGAAAACGTCTGGTCAATGGTGGCCGAGCCAGTCACTACTCTTGATGAACTGTGGTATCGTGTTGAAGCTGCATGGGCAGCTGTACCTGTACACGCGATCCAAGGTCTGTTTGACTGAATGCCCAGGCGTATCATAGCCCTTATCACGGCCAGAGGTGGTTGTTCTGGGTACTGATTTCTCAGGATCTGTGCACCCAAATTGCGTGATTGTGTAATCACATGTCAGTTCTAGTATATTATACTTGTCCAATGAATACCCGTTTATCATCTGCATTAATTCTTGTGTAGGAGTTTTAATGGCCAGTAGTGTATTTTCAATAGTTATGTTCTTTTCAATATTTATATTCTTTTCAGTAGTGCTCGTGTGAATTGGAAATCATATTACAATTAATTTTTTAGCTTTTTCCCTGAATGGAAACAAAATATTTCTGAAGAAAATTTTTTTTTATCGTAAGACAATACCTGCACTTCATGGTGCTAATCTACCAACGAACAATAGCAGAATAGGGGTTGCAAAACTGCCACGTGATATTATACTTGTACGGCAGAAAGCGGAAGAGAAGGACGACAATTTTTTTTTTTTTTAAATTGCATTTACACAGCACCTGTGGACTCTTTCACTACTCAGAGGAAAGATCACGATCATCGTAAATCACGAATTCTAGACACGACGTATTATTCGATACATTACATTTAGTCCGTGCATCTGTATAGCCTCTATGTCTTCTAATGCTTATGTCGCTTACCGTTCGGCCATCTTAAGAGTGAGTCGACAGACAAGCCATACCACTTGATATGTCCTTTGAAACTCAAGGAACGCGTCACTGTGCACGCTGCCACAGATGCGCCAGAGACGTTGATCGGCGACAAAGAAGTGTGCACTTACGCGGTCGATGCATGCCAGGATTGGCTGCAATGTAGCAATATTTTTGCAAACCCACTAAAGAAATGTGCGAGTTCGATGATTTATTCAAGCTGAAATCGCTCTCTCTATTACTTAAAGTCATTGCCAATGAATTTTGAACTGCTTCTTTCAACATCAAATCCCAAAAGCCTGAAATAGAAGCCAGAATTTTGTTATTTTCGTACGGCGTAGAGTGACCAGTTCGATGCAATGTTCTTCGTACTTATTGGGCTGTAATGGCCAGGTGTACCTACGATGTCGTCCCACGCATCCTCCGATTTGACTACGACTAAGGCTGCCCGGGATACTGCCCACATTGAGGCTGATCCCTCACCTGTGGTAGAGTGGGAGGTCGTCTCGAGGTGTGGCAGGGGGCGAAAGACATTCCGGAGGGCTAAACGGAAGGCCTCTCCATGTTTGTCTGACGAACCGGTTTCAGGCTCTGTCTCAGGCTGATACTGATCTTCGGCCAGACATGGCTGCTTGTCCTGTTCCAGAGGTTGCCCCTCAGTCTGCAAGGTCCGGGCGGTCGCAGATTGTGGGCTTACTGGTAGTTGGGAGCTCCAACGTCAGGCGCGTAATGGGGCCTCTTAGGGATATGGCAGCAAGAGAGGGGAAGGAAACCAATGTGCACTCCGTGTACATACCGGGGGGAGTCATTCCAGATGTGGAAAGGGTCCTTCCGGATGCCATGAAGGGTACAGGGTGCACCCATCTGCAGGTGGTCGCTCATGTCGGCACCAATGATGTGTGTCGCTGTGGATCGGAGGAAATCCTCTCTGGCTTCCGGCAGCTATCTGATTTGGTGAAGACTGCCAGTGCCAGTCTCGCTAGCGGGATGAAAGCAGAGCTCACCATCTGCAGCATCGTCGACAGGACTGACTGCGGACATTTGGTATAGAGCCGAGTGGAGGGTCTGAAACAGAGGCTGAGACGGTTCTGCGACCGTGTGGGCTGCAGATTCCTCGACTTGCGCCATAGGGTGGTGGGGTTTCGGGTTCCGCTGGATAGGTCAGGAGTCCACTACACGCAGCAAGTCGCTACACGGGTAGCAGGGGCTGTGTGGCGTGGACTGGGCGGTTTTTTAGGTTAGATGGCCTCCGGCAAGTACAGAAAGGGCAGCAGCCTCAAAGGGTGCGGGGCAAAGTCAGGACATGCGGGGGTCAAGCAACAATCGGTAATGTAATTGTAAACTGTCGAAGCTGCATTGGTAAAGTACCGGAACTTCAAGCGCTGATAGACAGCACCGAAGCTGAAATCGTTGTAAGTATAGAAAGCTGGCTGAAGCCAGAGATAAGTTCTGCCGAAAGTTTTACAAAGGCACAGACGGTGTTTAGAAAGATAGATTGCATGCAACCGGTGGTGGCGTGTTTGTCGCTGTTAGTAGTAGTTTATCCTGTAGTGAAGTAGAAGTGGATAGTTCCTGTGAATTGTTGTGGGTGGAGGTTACACTCAACAACCGAGCTAGGTTAATAGTTGGTTACTTTTACCGACCTCCCGACTCAGCAGCATTAGCGGCAGAACAACTAAGAGAAAATTTGGAATACATTTCACATAAACTTTCTCAGCAGGTTATAGTCTTAGGTGTAGATTTCAATTTACCAGATATTGACTGGGACACTCAGATGTTTAGGACGGGTGGTAGGGACAGAGCATCGAGTGACATTATACTGAGTGCACTATCCGAAAATTGCCTCGAGCAATTAAACAGAGAACCGACTCGTGGAGATAACATCTTGGACCTACTGATAACAAACAGACCCGAACTTTTCGACTCTGTAAGTGCAGAACAGGGAATCAGTGATCATAAGGCTGTTGCAGCATCCCTGAATATGGAAGTTAATAGGGATATAAAAAAAGGGAGGAAGTTTTATCTGTTTAGCAAGAGTAATAGAAAGCAGATTTCAGACTACCTAACAGATCAAAACGAAAATTTCTGGTCCGACACTGACAATGTTGAGTGTTTATGGTAAAAGTTCAAAGCAATCGTAAAAGGCGTTTTAGACAGGAACGTGCTGAGTAAATCTGTGAGGGACGGGAAAAACCCACCGTGGTTCAACAACAAAGTTAGGAAACTACTGCGAAAGCAAAGAGAGCTTCACTCCAATTGTAAACGCAGCCAAAACCTCTCAGACAAACAGAAGCTAAACGATGTCAAAGTTAGTGTAAGGAGGGCTATGCGTGAAGCGTTAAGTGATTTCGAAAGTAAAATTCTATGTACCGACTTGACAGAAAATCCTAGGAAGTTCTGGTCTTACGTTAAATCAGTAAGTGGCTCGAAACAGCATATCCAGACACTCCGGGATGATGATGACATTGAAACAGAGGATGACACTCGTAAAGCTGAAATACTAAACACCTTTTTCCAAAGCTGTTTCACAGAGGAAGACCGCACTGTAGTTCCTTCTGTAAATCCTCGCACAAACGAAAAAATGGCTGACATCGAAATAAGTGTCCAAGGAATAGAAAAGAAACTGGAATCACTCAACAGAGGAAAGTCCACTGGACCTGACGGGATACCAATTCGATTCTACACAGAGTGCGAGAAAGAACTTGCCCCCCTTCTAACAGCCGTGTGCCGCAAGTCTCTAGAGGAACGGAAGGTTCCAAATGATTGGAAAAGAGCACAGGTAGTCCCAGTCTTCAAGAAGGGTCGTCGATCAGATGCGCAAAACTATAGACCTATATCTCTGACGTCGATCTGTTGTAGAATTGTAGAACATGTTTTTTGCTCGCGTATGATGTCGTTTTTGGAAACCCAGAATCTACTCAGTAGGAATCAACATGGATTCCGGAAACAGCGATCGTGTGAGACCCAACTCGCTTTATTTGTTCATGAGACCCAGAAAATATTAGATACAGGCTCCCAGGTAGATGCTATTTTCCTTGACTTCCGGAAGGCGTTCGATACAGTTCCGCACTGTCGCCTGATAAACAAAGTAAGAGCCTACGGAATATCAGACCAGCTGTGGGGCTGGATTGAAGAGTTTTTAGCAAACAGAACACAGCATGTTGTTCTCAATAGAGAGACATCTACAGACGTTAAAGTAACCTCTAGCGTGCCACAGGGGAGTATTATGGGACCATTGCTTTTCAAAATATACATAAATGACCTAGTAGATAGTGTCGGAAGTTCCATGCAGCTTTTCGCGGATGATGCTGTAGTATACAGAGAAGTTGCAGAATTAGAAAATTGTAGTGAAATGCAGGAAGATCTGCAACGGATAGGCACTTGGTACAGGGAGTGCAACTGACCCTTAACATAGACAAATGTAATGTATTGCGAATACATCGAAAGAAGGATCCTTTATTGTATGATTGTATGATAGCGGAACAAACACTGGTAGCAGTTACTTCTGTAAAATATCAGGGAGCATGCGTGCGGAACGGTTTGAAGTGGAATGATCATACAAAATTAATTGTTGTTAAGGCGAGTACCAGGTTGAGATTCATTGGCAGAGTCCTGAGAAAATGTAGTCCATCAACGAAGGAGGTGGCTTACAAAACACTCGTTCGACCTATACATGAGTATTGCTCATGAGTGTGAGATCCGTATCAGATCGGGTTGACGGAGGAGATAGAGAAGATCCAAAGAAGAGCTGCGCGTTTCGTCACAGCGTTATTTGGTAACCGTGATAGCGTTACGGAGATGTTTAGCAAACTCAAGTGGCAGACTCTGCAAGAGAGGCGCTCTGCATCGCGGTGTAGCTTGCTCGCCAGGTTTCGAGAGGGTGCGTTTCTGGATGAGGTATCGAATGTATTGCTTCCCCCTACTTATACCTCCCGAGGAGATCACGAAAGTAAAATTAGAGAGATTCGAGCGCGCACGGAGGCTTTCTGACAGTCGTTCTTCCCGCGAACCATACGCGACTGGAACAGAAAAGGGAGGTAATGACCGTGGCACGTAAAGTGCCCTCCGCCACACACCGTTGGGTGGCTTGCGGAGTATAAATGTAGATGCAGGTATAGATGTTCCGTGCAGTTTTCACTACTGTACATGTAGTCTGCACGATGTACGAAAGACCATACTCACTGACGTTCTTGTAAAGCCCAGTCTTTCCGTGCGTCAAGCAATCATTGATGGAACCCAAAAGGTAAAATGATGGAAACATTTTAAACACCGTGGGCTGTCAATTTTATTACTTTAATGCACCATGCATATAAGGTATGTTATTGGCGTCTTTAGGCCTTAGGCCAGTATCAGATGTATGATAATGGTGATGTGTGCGTTACATTTAACAAACGCTTGTTGCATGTTTAGTGGGGATATGTACGTATGTCGAATGTTATAGTCTTGCATATACCAACTAGCTTACAAGTACAACATTCACAATATGTCATGTTGGCAGAAACCTTGCTAAACGGTAGCTTATAAGTCCTTGCACATTCGTTTAGCAGCTTACGGTGTACTTTTTGCACTCATACGTTTTTCCGATATTCCTTCACCAAAAAAGACGAGGTGTGTCCAACGGAATACGAATCACCAATCATCTGCCAACTCGAGTAAGTTAGACGTAGATATCCTCGGTGTAGTGTATCAGCTTAAATCACTTGATAAAGGCAGTACCCCCGGTCCAGTTCCTATAAAATTAGGTTCCTTTCAGAGCATGTAGACAAAATAGATCCTTACGTAGCTATCACATACACCGGCTCGCTCGTGAAAAGACCCGTATCCAAAGGCTAGAACGTTGCACGGGTCACACCAGTACTCAAGAACGGAGGAGGAGGATGAGGGCTTCAGTTTTTAACGACCCGTCGGCAATGAGGTCATTGGAACCGGGTTTAGGGAAATATAGAGAAGGAAAGCGGCCGTGCCTTTTTTTTATCTTAAGCGATCCAGGGAAATCACGGACATCATAAATCAGGATGGCCGCACGCAGATTTGAACCGACCTCTTCCCGATTACGAGTCCAGTGTTCTAACCACTGCGCTAGTTCAAGAATGCAAATACCAGTAATCTTCTGAATTTCTAAAGTTGATTTGCGGTGGGGTTTAGGAACACATACTGTCTTCGAACATTATGATTTACCTTGAAGAAAACGGTTTATTGACTAATAGCCAATGCAGATTCAGAATATATCGTTTTTTGTGAAACACGACCAGCTCTTTATTCTCATGAAGTGATGAATATTATCTACAGAGGATGTCAAATTTATTCCAAACTTTTAGATTTCCATTAGGCTTTTGAAATCATTCCTCATAAGGGACTTATAATCAAATTGTGTGCCTACAGACCATCGCCTCAGTAATGCGATTGGATTCGTGATTTGATCTCATAAAGGTCAAAGTTTGTAGTAACTGACGGAAAGCCACACACTAAAATATAAGTAATGTCTGGCGTGCGTCAAGGAAGTGTTATAGTCCCTCTCGTGTTGCAGACCTATATAAACCATTTAGCAGTCAATCTGAGCAGCCCTCTTAGAATGTTGGCAGATGATGCCGTCATTTACTGTCTTGCAAAGTCATCAGATTATGAAAACCAATTGCGAAATTATATAGACAAAATATCTGTACAGTACGGAAAGCGTCAATTGACTCTAAATAACGAAAAGTGTGAATGATGATGATGTTTTGTTTCTGGGGAGCTCAACTGCGCGGTCATCAGTGCCCGTACAAATTTCCAATCTGTACACAGTCCAATTCAGATACTTTCACGAATGATGATGGAATGATGACAGCACAAACACCCAGGCCCCAAGCAGAGAAAATCCCCAACCCGGTCGGGAATCGAGCCCGGGACCCCGTGATCCAGAGGTAGCAACGCTAGCCACTGCACCATGAGCTGCGGAGGAAAAGTGTGAAGTCACCCACGTGAATACTAACAGGAATTAGCTAAATTTCGGTTACAAATAAATCACACAAATCGAAGAGTTATTAATTCAACTAATTAGATACGGAATTCAACTGCGTTTGGGACCTTTTCCTAATATCATACAAGATCTTGCAATGTCCTTGATAACATTCTCACCTTCCCGAATATCAGGTCTACTGCTGTAAACTGGTCTAAAGAGTGCGATTCCCAGTTCTTCACAGAGTGATCGTCTGCCACTTCTTTCTTCGTCAGTCAGACTTGTTTGAAAATGTTAGAAGCGTTTGTGTCATCTAATTGCTGTGTCATGTAATGGGGAATTGTAGCTGTACTCTTACGCCAAGTCAACAATGCAACAAAAACGATTTACCGCAAGATGCTCCACTTCAACAAAGTGCTGTGATCAGTTTTCTTTTATCTCCCTTTCTCCCTCTACTTTACTGTGTTCCAAGAAACAATGACCTGAAACAAACCAAATTCTGATAACATTTCCTCTATTTTCTAGTCTTGCCAAATTGTTAATACACTACAATCTTTCGACCGAGTGCTCCTCAGTCATTATGAAGTGTTGACTACAGTGTGTCTGCGGCTGCCGTCCTGACATAATTGTGCCACTGCCTTTGGCGAGTCCAACCCAATAAAACGCTACGTTTTCGTTGAAAGACCGCCACGCTGGTTGCAGCTTTCCGATGGCCGGGCCCCAAACCTTGCTTCCTTGGGACTGCCGCCTTCGTTGAGGATTCTTTCACTTCTAACGCTATCCCAGATGCCGTTGGCTATTTAATAATAAATGCCTCGACGAATGCAATTCTGAAATTCAACAATCACCGATTTCTCCTGATACCGTAGGCAGAAACACCTGTCATGAAACTTCCTGGCAGATTAAAACTGTGTGCCGGACTGAGACTCGAATTCGCGACCTTTGCCTTTCGCGGGCGGTCCCGAGTTCGAGTCTCGGTCCGGCACACAATTTTAATCTGCCAGGAAGTTTCATATCAGCGCACACTCCGCTCCAGAGTGAAAATCTCATTCTGGACACCTGTCATGTTCTGTACGTCGCTATTCAATAGCGTGCATATTCTGCTGTCCAATAAAACTATCTACAATCACAACTTGACGCTGCTCGAAAATATATAAACTTTTTCAGTATATATATATATATACAGCATTATCCCGTGGTGGTTGCAGAGGTTTAAAGAAGATGATTTCTCTCTTCTGGACAATCTACGATGTGGTAGACCATCTACGGCAGTGAGTGATGGGCATGAGGAGACCACTGCACAAATCATCCAAAATGACGGACGTCTGACGACACGACAGATTGCTGAAATGACTTGTTGGTCATTGGGTAGTGTGGCATCACTGGTACAGTCATCAGGGTACAGAAAAATCCATGCAAGTTGGATGCCTAGATTATTGACAAGAGAAATGAAAACGAAGAGGAAGAATGTGTGCGAGGGTCTCATGAAGAGCTTTACTGAAGAATGGTAACAGTGTTTTGACGGCGTCCTTACCCAGGATGAAACATGGTTGTTTTTGTCCGAACCTGAGAGCAAAACCCAATCCATGGAGAGCCGTCATCCGGGTTCCCCTCGGAAGAAGAAACAGCAGGCCGAGGTGATGGTCTCCTTCTTCTGGGAACAGTGTGGCGTCATTTTTACCGACTTTTTGGAAGCTGGATCCACAATTAACCGGGACCGTTACTGTTTGTCATGGGACAAGCTGCGACGTGCCATCAAGACCCACAGTTCACAGCTTCAGGGTAAGCTCATCAGACTACACCATGACTATGCCGAACCCCATACAGCCCTTATGACTCAGGAGGAAATCAGGAAAATGGGTTGGAAAATTGTTCTTCATCCTAACTACAGTTCGGACTTAGCTCCGTCTGTTTTTTACCTCTTTGTACGTCTGAAAGCCCACCTGCGTGGTAAAACATTTGATAGTGAGAAAGACCTCCTTTCCTGTGTCAAGCGATGGTGTAAAAGTCAATCCCTAGAATTTTACCAAAGTGCATTTCCATCATGGAAAGAACGTTGAGCCAGATGCGTCACAGCTGAAGAAGGCTATATTAAGAAGGCTCAGTGTGTAGCTAAATGTACAAAATATGTTCATCCTGCAAAAAATAAAAATGTTAGAGTCGACTGTGCAAAACGTTTTGAACGCCCTTTGTATATATAGCCGTCAAAGCATTCATTCGTACAAATGAAAAACTTGACCATGTCAAATTAATTTTTCTAGTTTGTGGACAAAGGCATGGAAACACTAGAAACACAACACATTACATTGCCTAATACGGTGCAGGAAAACCGTTGACAATCAAAACCGATTCCAGTCGAATCGCAATCGATAAATACAGCTCGCTCATCGTTTTCAAAGGAATCATACATCAGTCTTCCTGCAAAATGGTTTCAAGAAAATTTACCGATGATGGAAGTGTATAGCGATCTCACCCAGGTCTCTGCAAGCTAGACACAAACACTCAATAACATTGTGATATGGTGACTGTGGTGGCAAGGGAGATGCGGTAATTCAGTCTCCTGATCACAGAACCAGTCCTGGACGTTGCGAGTCATGTGAACAAGAGCCCTGTCGCATTGGAAGACAGCTTCACAATGGGGAAACAAAGATTGTACCATGGTAAGGACTAGATCAGCCAAATGGACACATTACCCTTGACGGTAATGCTACTTTGGAGAGTATCACGAGGCACATCGGATACCGCGATATGGCTGCCCAAAGTGTCAACGAACTGCGGCCATGTTTCACTACTAATGGCATGGAGTTTGCATTTCGGCCTCAATACGGCGTGCGCCAGACGTAAACTCGGCCGCAAGTTGGTGTCAGTGTAAAACAGCGCTCACCAGACCAATTGAATTTCTACTTTCAGGTTTTTGTGGTTTCGGACCGCGGTTTCGTGTTCGGGTATTTGCGTCACTGACAAGTTTGTGGAACTCCTTTCGTGTTGCTTTGGTGCTCACAGCGTTCACGAGTGCGAAATTCGGTTCTGTTCACTGACATTTGGAGCTGTCGTCAGAATCCTTTTAAATGACCGTCCATTACGATCATTCAGCGCACACTTCCGACCAAGCTGCGACTCTGCATATGACGTTTTTCCTCTTTCTCTCAATACGTTGCCTCTAGAAACACCAAACACTTCCACTACCTTTGTTATGAAAGCACTCGCCATACGATCAACAACAATTTGACCACGTTCACATTTATTTTCCGTCTGACATGATGCACTCACAACTACATAGACTACTGGCCATTAAAATTGCTACAACAAGAAGAAATGCCGATGATAAACGGGTATTCGTTGGACAACTATATTATACTAGAACTGGCATGTGATTACATTTTCAAGTAATTTGGGTACATAGATCCTGAGAAATCAGTACCTAGAACAACTACCTCTGGCCGTAATAACGGCCTTGATACGCCCTGGCATTGACTCCAACACAGCTTGGATGGCGTGTACAAGTACAGCTGCCCATGATGCTTCAACACGATACCACAGTTCATCAAGACTAGTGACTGGCGTATTGTGACGAGCCAGTTGCTCGGCCACCATTGACCAGACGTTTTCAGTTGGTGAGATATCTGGAGAATGTGCTGGCCAGGGCAGCAGTCGAAGGCAGCAGTAGAACATTTTCTGTATCCAGAAAGGCCCGTACAGGACATACAACATGCGGTCGTGCATTATCCTGTTGAAATGTGGGGTTTCACAGGGATCGAATGAAGGGTAGAGTCAAAGGTCGTAACACAGCTGAAATGTAACGTCCACTGTTCAAAGTGCCGTCAGTGCGAACAAGAGGTGACCGGGACGAGTATCCAATGCCACCCGATTCCATAACGCCGGGTGATACGCCAGTATGGCGATGACGAATACAAAATTCCTATGTGCGTTCACCGCGATGTCGCTAAACACGGATGCGACCATCATGATACTGTAAACAGAGCCTGGATTCATCAGAAAAAATGACGTTTGGCCATTCGTGCACCCAGGTTCATCGTTGGGTACACCATCACAGGCGCTCCTGTCTGTGATGCAGCGTCAAGTGTAACCGCAGACATGTTCTCCGAGCTGATATTCCATGCCGTCGAACTGTTCGTGCAGATGGGTGTTGTCTTGCAAACGTCCCCATCTGTAGACTCAGGCATGGAGACGTGGCTGCACGACATGCGGATAAGATGCCTGTCATCTCGACTGCTAGTGATACGAGGCCGTTGTGATCCAGCACGGCGTTCCGTACTACCCTCCTGAACCCACTGATTCCATATTCTGGTAACAGTCATTGGATCTCGAGCAACGCGAGCAGCAGTGTCGCGATACGATAAACGGAAATCGCGGTAGGCAACAAAAAGAAGAGGGTCAAATGGCTCTGAGCACTATGGGACTCAACATCTGAGGTCATCCGTCCCCTAGACTTAGAACTACTTAAACCGAAGGACATTACATACTTCCATGCTCGATGCAGGATTAGAACCTGCGACCGTAGCAACAGCGCGGTTCCGGACTGGAGCGCGTAGAACCGCTTGGCCACCACGGCCGGCGGTAGGCAACAATCCGAACTTTATCAAAGCCGGAATCGTAATGGTACGCATTTCCCCTCCTTACGTGAGGCATCACAACAACGTTTCACCAGGCAACGCCTGTCAGCTGCTGTTTGTGTATAAGAAATCGGTTGGAAAATTCCCTCATGTCAGGACGTTGTAGGTGTCGCCCCCGGCGCCAACCTTGTGTGAATGCTCTGAAAAGCTAATCATTTGCATATCACATCATCTTCTTCCTGTCAGTTAAATTGAGCGTCTAGAGCGTCATCTTCGTGGTGTGGCAATTTTAATGGCCAGTTGTGTAGAATACAGTTCTGACCTCGACTGACGCTTGCGATGTATTGAGGACATTAGACATGTGCCCTTCTACGACACAATCTGGAATCTTGAGTACCGTCTACATTTATGTTCAGGCATGCATTTTTGTACAAGGCAGAAACATCGTCTTGTCGCTGAGGATGTGTTTGGCCTAGAAACTCTGCACGTATTCTTGGAACTCAAATACCTTCATCCGTATTTTAGTTAAACATCGCGTAATTTCCTCTCTTCCAGCTCTTAGCGTCTTTCGCTCTCTAACCACCCTTGCAGCGTAACAGACAGGCGACGCCCGCAGACGGGGCGGTTTACTCGCTCGCGTCGCAGAATTAATGAGCGGGATTTCGGTCGCGACCGGGCCCGATCGCCAAGAACCGATTCGGCCGCAGCACCCCTCAGATACCGTGCGGGCCCCCCGCGGTCTGCCCGCGCTTTTAGTTTCGGACATGTAGCGGCATCAAATGCTGGGCCTCGCGGCGCGCTCGGCCCCGTCGCGCCGGCGCTATCGACTGCCGGCGTCCGCGCCCAGGCCGCGGCCGCCGCGCCGGCCTTACCTCCTCCCGTCCGCCCTTCCTTCCTTCCGTCCTTCCTTCCCTGCCAATTCTTTCCCCTTCCGCAGCTTTGGACCTGCCCTTTTTTCCGGTTCCGCCCGGGTGCCCAGCATTGCTGGCGAACCCGCCCACCCCCACGCACCATTCCGCGCGTGCCTCTCCGCCCGCGGGACCATTGTGGGCGCGCCGAACAATGCTCCCGGCGTTCTCAGTTTATTCGGCGGACTCCTCTCGCCCGCCGACTGTCCTCGGGCGCTTCGTCCCCCACTCGACCATAACCACTTTAATGAATATATTTACTGCCTCCCTCTTTACTTCAATCTTGCTGCTTTTTCCCACCTGCGCTTCTCTTCCCTCTACCGGCCTAACTGTTGGCAGTAATGCTGCGTCGACGTCTGAATATCCGGCGAGCGATGTATGCAAAGAATCTACCAACCACTAAATTCGTGACGTACAGGGTGTTCGGAAATTCCCATTACTCGTAGAGCGGAGTGAGTAGGTTATATTTTGAAATGGAACCTATGTTCGGAAACGTATCGTTTCCGTGCTACAACCATTTGAAACATGTTAGTAACGTGACCACTTTTACAAGTAACTGATTAGGTGTAATCCAGTACATCACCTGTTTTACGGTCTCATTCATTAATAGTCAGCCGACCAGTGTGTCCGAGCGGTTCTAGGCGCTACTGTCTGGAACCGCGCAACCGCTACGGTCGCAGGTTGGAATCCTGCCTCGGGCATGACTGTGTGATGTCCTTAGGTTAGTTAGGTATAAGTAGTTCTAAGTTCTATGGGACTGATGACCTCAGAAGTTAAGTCCCATAGTGCTCAGAGCCATTTGAACCATTAATAGTCAAAGTAATTGTTCGAGTATACGTTGACGGGTTTTCTTCAGCGAGATGCATTACGCTCTCTTCCAATAATTCGGGTGTGCAACATCTCCTACCAGCATACAGTCACTCCTGCTGACGGTGAAGATACCCTTTCTCGAAGCTGGTGCTTTATTTTGGCGCAAAGAGTATGCGACGGCGTCGGACGTCGCGGAGAGCGATGCTGGTAAGGGCGACAAGCACTTTTTGTATTAGCGTGAGCTTCGCAATTCAGATGTACTCTGCAAACTGTACTCAGCTATTTTGTACTAACACCCTCAGACACGTGAATGAGGCTCGAAACATGTCAGAGACGTAGGATTGACGTCAGATGACATCAGCTGAGGCGGCCGGAGTGGCCGTGCGGTTCTAGACGCCACAGTCTGGAACCGCGTGACCGCTACGGTCGCAGGTTCGAATCCTGCCTCGGGCATGGATGTGTGTGATGTCCTTAGGTTAGTTAGGTTTAAGTAGTTCTAAGTTCTAGGGGACTAATGACCTCAGCAGTTGAGTCCCATAGTGCTCAGAGCCATTTGAACATCAGCTGAGGCCGGCCGGAGTGGCCGTGCGGTTCTAGACGCTACAGTCTGGAACCGCATGACCGCTACGGTCGCAGGTTCGAATCCTGCCTCGGGCATGGATGTGTGTGATGTCCTTAGGTTAGTTAGGTTTAAGTAGTTCTAAGTTCTAGGGGACTGATGACCACAGCAGTTAAGTCCCATAGTGCTCAGAGCCATTTGAACCATTTGAACATCAGCTGATCCGACGTAATCGTCTCCCACCATGACTACTCTGTTAAATATCTACCTAGCAAACATGTTTTCACACGGCTGTAGCACGGAAAAGGCACGTTTCCGAACATGGGCTCCTGTTCAAGATGTTACGTACTCACTTCCCTCTAACAGTCCTAGAAGTTAGAAAAAGGAATCTTCGAGCAACCAGTATTTATCATATATAATATTTAGCCTAACTAATGGGATTTTTGTGAAGAACGACATTCCGTTTTCGGTGACAGATTTGTTCGAAAATTCTATTTATTCACTGTAGCCGACATATTCTTCTCGATAGAATCACTAACTGCGTCGATACTTTATATAATTTTCATTAATTGTTCAGTCTAACGTTTTTATTACATGACATGTTTCGATCTCACTGGATCAACTTCAAATGATAACAAGTTACTGTGGCTTGCAAAAGATGACAATGTTTCGAACATGTATCTGGTGGTGATAGGGGAGGAAGGAAACCCGATGAAGAGGGGCAGGGTAAAGGGAAAACTGAAAATGAGGGTGATGGGAGAAGGGAGAGAGAGCCTGGCGTGGGAGCGGGGGGGGGGGGGGGGGGGGGGGTTTATGAGTTTAACAACAGGCGAGTTTCTAAAATTTTTGAAAGTATAGTTGTGTTAAATTCACGTCAAAATATTAATAGTGTACCACAAAGGGTGTGGAAACTGTAATCGCATAAAACAGTAAAATTCTAAAATGATGGGAGAGGATTGAGAGCGGGGAAAGAAAGCAAAGGAAGGGGCGGAGGGAGGGGGGCGGGAGGGAGGAGTATTAGAGGCAGGGATGCTATGGGTATAGCGAGAAAGTCTTGTAAAACTTCAAAAAGCTGCTTATGAAAAAAAAATCTTCTTTTAATATACTGAAATCATAAAGCTGTAAAAGTGGTGAATAGTAATTGATAAAAGAGAAAATAAATTATATAAACTGAATTAGTGTCTTACTCTGGAAGTATTCATTTTGACACAATCACTTTTTATGACACAGTCAGGACCAGTTTTCTCACGCGTAACTAAAATGATGAAGCTACAACCGGCCTTCCACATTTGGCTGGCGGTCGGGTCGCGTTATGCCCCTCGCTCACTGTGTGGTGCTATCTTTGTCGCGAGCGCCGAATTTGCGAAAGCGTTGTTAACGATTCGACCGCTACTAAGTGTTTGTGATAAGCAAGAATATAAATTTTATGTTTGCTCACTTCACTAAATGGTTCAAATGGCTCAGAGCACTATGGGACCTAACATCTGAGGTCATCAGTCCCCTAGAACTTAGAACTACTTAAACCTAACTAACCTATGGACATCACACACATCCATGGCAGAGGCAGGATTCGAACCTGCAACCGTAGCGGTCGCGCAGTTCCAGACTGTAGCGCCTAGAACCGCTCGGCCACTCCGACCGGCACTCACTTCACTCGCAGTAGTTTAAGCTGCGGTGTTAGATTCGTGCCTAACCACACTCTGAAAACACGACATATTTAAAATCAACAACAGTGTACTTCTGACAATCAGTCTAGAAATAGGGTTGCTGTTCGTTTCACTCGCAACTGTTTTTGCTGATGTCTTAGATTCCTGTAATACAACTTCCTCAGAAACAGCGACGTATTCGGAATAAACAGCTAGGTATTCGTCAGAAGTAAGAGTTCAAATGCTTCATTCCCATAGATTTAAGCCCTACTCTTAGGTTCCTGCCTGACAACAGCCTCAGAAATCTCGACATATTCTGGAAAAAGAACTGGCAGATGTTTGAGACAAGCGAGAATACAAGTTTCATTGCTTGTCATTTCACTCTATCCTTCGGATTTTATTCAGGCTAAAGTCACAATATGGAACAGAATCATACCTCAGAGAACGTGCTCTTACATGCAAATGATAAAATATTGCGGAACATAATTCTGTTATATAAAAAAGAAAGAACAAGAATCTGTTACAAAAGCGAAGATGGGAAAAGAAGCAAGCATGTCACAGGACGCGAACCTATCTCCTTCGACTTTATCGCTAAACATCTCTAAGCAAAAGACCATACTAAACACCTAAAACAGCGGGTATTAATATCACTTATCTACTAAAGCCTTTTATCACCGATTTCGAGTTAGCTGAATTTTAACTGTAACATGTCATACCAAGAGTTATGCGTGTGAGATAAATCTTCAACGCACTATTGCCTTACAACGACACTCTGTCATGCCACGAAAGTTGTTATGCCGAATCTACAAAATACCAGGAAACCAAACATGTCGTCTCGAGGCTAGCAAGCGAGGGACATCTCGGGACCCGACATTGACGCAGGTTGTAGCTTCCTCACTTCAGTCACACGTGTTTCAGTCCACGATGGTCATCTACAAATGCCATGAGCGACATGCGATGAACATATATTCGAGCGTTGTCAGACTGATAACTCGTGAGCTCTAGTCCACCAGATGCTGCCCATGACATCTGAATATGACTTGTTATTGGAGGAAATATGTTGCCAGAATGAAATTTTCAGTCTCCAGCGTAGTGTACGCTGGTTTTTGTAACTTCCTGGCAGTGTACTTCCGCCGGTACCTGCTCTCCTACCTCCCAAATTTCACAGAATTCTCCTGCGAAACTTACACGACCAGCAGTGCTGGAAGAAAGGATATCGCGGAGACATGGCTTAGCCACAGCCTGGGGGATGTTTCCAGAGTGAAAGTTTCACTCTGCAGCGGAGTGTACGCTGGAGAACTTCTGTGAAGTTTGGAAGGTAGGAGACGAGGTACTGGTGGAAGTAAAATTGTGAGGACGGGTCGTGAGTCGTGCTTGGGTAGCTCAGTTGGGAGAGCACTTGCCCGCGAAAGGCAAAGGTCCCGAGTTCGAGTTTCGATGCGGCACACAGTTTTAATCTGCCAGGAAGTTTCAGAAATTGGTTGTGTTGGTGTCATAAAAAGTCACAGTGTCAAAAATAAGTAGAACTTAATGTATCTTAATCAGATGTTCAACGTCTTGATTGCCATAGCGTCACGAAATTAAATAGATTATGAATGTTATAAAAATAGAAGTCGTGTTCCCCAAAAAAGTTGGTTCCAGTGGAAGCATTTTAAGATACGGCGTGGTTTTTTGTAATATACCAATTCCTGCCCACCCTTGTGTGCTGGTCTTGTTCGCTATTGTAGTCTCATCCACTAGTTGCTGCTTGCAGAGCAAACAGGGCCTTTGTCCACCATGAAGTTGATGGGCTCGGTTTTCCCCAATCCTCCTAAATTAGTGGTGCTTGGAGCCGACTAGGCTCATTTTATGGGCAAGTAATTTCCATATAACGGACGGTGTTTCTAGCATCCGTTGCCGGAAAAGTTGTTAAAAGTCCATCCAGAAGTCAGAACTTAACAGAAGCGCTGTAGACGTGAACGAATGAGATTCCATACGTTCTGCTCCTGATTCTGGTAGGCTGAAAGGCCTATAGGTTAAATAACTTTCTGGATTGATTTGGAACTCCAAAATCGGGGAATAGACTAGAAGACTACGTCGTGTATATAATTTGTGGGGCAGACGTTGTAGCATTATTTCCTTTTGTTGAATTACACTTAAAATCTGCCCAATGGGTAAAAAAAGGACAGTGGATTCACTATTTTATTCTATAAGGAGTTTCCTTTTATGAGTTATTGGTAGAAAATCAGAGAACTCTTTTTCATGTAATCAAAGAAAGCATTTTACTGACGACGAAGCTTCTAGAAATCTCTTAAACACATATTTTATATCTGTGGTAACAAATGAGGAGATTGATCTACAGTTGTTTCTTTTGTTATTTTTTGCCTGTGTAAGCTCTGATAGGCTGGAGGTAAGTTTTGTTCTCTCTGTTTGCTGGAAAATAATCATGTCATTTACTATAAGTAGTTGTGTTAATTGTTTAAAAGATTAATAACATTCCTTATCTCCTTGTCGTCAAAGTAATTTTTACTCCGTTCTAATAATTTTCAGACATCAAATGCGAGGAGTTGGCGACGAATTGTTCGATGATGAAACGACATGAACAATGTTCGTGTTTTCTCGTTAAATCTTCGTTAAACGAAGCGTGAAAACCCCCAACTATCCCCATCCCCCTGAGATTAATTTGCCGAACATATCCATTATCTTACGTAGCTTCCTGCGCAGTAATTGTTCTTGATTGATCGATCACGCATTATCTAACAATGTCTAAACTTCAGTTCAGACTGATCAACTGGTTTGTGCCTTTCGGAGTCTCTGGAAAGATAAATTTATACCATCATCGTTGTGATAGCATTAGCAGCAGCATCCTACGGTAGTCCAGAAATTGCTTCATTATTCACTTCGCAACAATAAACGATGTAATTCAGAGCACAACACATTTATGTAGTGGCTCGTGTATTTCTGTAGGGCCTAAACAGTTTTATTGTTCCTATTGTTATTATCACTACTGTTATTATTTTTGTTATTACTATAATAATAATAATAATAATTATAATAGTAATAATTATTATTATTATTAATAGTACTAGCAGTAGTAGTAGTAGTAGTAGTAGTAGTAGTAGTGGTGGTGGTGGTGGTGGTCGTGATCCGACATAAAGCAGTCTGCCATTTCAAAAGTAAGTTAAGAGATAGGGAGCACAGTGCACACATTTTAACTTAGTTGATTTTAATTGGAGGTGCAGAATGTGGGTTAAGTGGGTGTCGTTAGGGAGAGTAGTGTCTCGGAGGAAGCATGTTTGTTAGAAATAAGCAACTCTAACTGCCTCATTGAGTGCTTCATTCGTGGTTTAATGAAAAGTGTTCAAAGAAAATTGTTTCCCTATTCGAAAGTTTATCTAGGCGCTAATGTTGTTCTTGATTGGAGGGGGGGGGGGGCGGGGGGAGGGTGCACTAGCTAACACAGGGTTTCTCAAACTGATCTAAGCACTTTCAAGTGATTGTGAATAGTGTTCGTATTGATGTATGGTATTTTATTGTTATATGCACTGAAACAGCAACTCAAGACTTTTGTATTACAGAAATATCCAACAAAATGACTGACAGACTAACGGAGAAGGCATTTTGCATGATGGAAGTCTGTAAGAGCTAGTCCTCAACCGCAATGCATAGCTAACTCAGGATTACATTTAACAAGGCTCCAACCATCAGATAGTCCATTTAAGAGTGAGTAAAGAAGTTTAAGGAAAAGGGATGTCTTTGTAAAGGCAAAAGCAGTGCGTGGCCATCAACACCTGAGGACCAGGTTGAACGGATCAGGGTAAAATTCCTCGGAACTTCACAGAAATCAACGTCTCGTGCCGGTCGCGAGCTAGAAATTCTACAACCAACTCTTTGTAGAGTGCTGAAAAAACGCTTTCAAATGAAACCATATCGGATTGATTGCTCCTTCCCATTACACCTGGCGACAAAGATTTACGGAAACCTTTTCGCATTAATATGCGGCACTTAACTGAAGAAGACGATTTCGCCCGCAGGTTGGTTTTCAACTTTGAGGTTACCTTCAACCTGAGCGTTTCAGTAAAGGTCTTGCTGCATTAATAATCTCCCCATGATCCATGTATTGGTTCCCACGAAGTGCATCCTTCGTTGGTCCGAACAGACGGGAGTCGGAAGGTACCAGATCAGGACTGTAGGATGAATGAGGACAAATAGTCCATCTAAGGTTTGTGAGCTCTTCTAGAGTGCGCATACTTCGGTGACGTCTTGCGTTGTCGCTGAGAAGAGCGTATGCATTTTTGTGGCCACGAACTCGCTGCAGTCGTCCTACAATATCCTGAAGATCGTTGCACCATGGGGTAGGACACCAAACAGAAAAATTCCCTGAGAGTCTGGAAGACCGTTGCCATGACTATATCGGCTCACGACCAGTCTTGGAACTACTTCTTCGCCGAAGAGATGGTATGATCTCACTCTATGGGTCCATGAGTTGCCGTTTTATTTCCAGTTCGAAGTGACCATGTTTCATCGCTTGTGATGGTGTCCGACGAAGAAAAGTCAGGATCAGCCTCGTAAAGGGCAATCATTCCCCACAGATGGTCCTCCTTTGCTCTTTATGATCTTCCGTTAGGTGGGCACACACCTTTGAATACCACAACTGGTGGACGAGTGTGTCAGCACTACCAACAGAGACGTCCAACTGTGGATTTATGTGTTTGACTGTTATCCATCGAGCACCTAGAACGACTGTGTTCGCACATTCCAGCATTGCATGAGTCATAGCTGAGTGCGGCCGGACGGCCAGCGAAGGATCGGACAGGTTCATTGACCATGTTGCAATGATGACATACGCCTCGCCCAACGATTCACCATGGTTTTGTTCACAGGTCTTCGTAGATATTGTGCAAGCACCTTTGAATATCTGTCATACTCTGGGTTTCCGCCAAAAGAAACCCAGTGACAGCTCTCTGCTTGGAACCCACCTCCGTTTACAGACGCCGTTTTGAAGGATACATATAGCGCCTCAGATATGGGAATTTCATGAAACTATAGGGATGAAGCGGGGATGTTCCGCGAAACCCCACAGCAAATTTCGCATTTTTCAACCGAACCTGGCAGGGAAGAAAGACACGTAGGAAAAATATTTAAGGTTAGTCATTGAATGCCTAAGGTAAAATCATTTTTTACAATTATTTGGAGGTGTCTACGTGATTTTGAGTAACCCTGTACTTGAGTGCACTCAGAGTTAATGGTCTCAGATAGGTTGGGAAGCTCTGCGTTAGAGAGATCTGCTTACATTCATACATTCATGCGCTCGTACCTTGCAGGAAATAACTTACTACGGCTCGATATCAGTCCATTCAACATGCTATGGTACCCCCTACAACCTACCCTCTTTTTATGTGCAGTTAAACCAAAAACATAGTCGGAGCAGCTTCTTGCCGCATCAATAAGCTCCCCATCATCCACAGTTGTGTAGCGAGGTGTTTGATTGTGATCCACCGATGACCTCGAATAAGAGTTTCCGCACATTCGAACACTTCAGTAGTCACAGTTGTGTGCGGCACGAACGAGGTCGAACAGGTTTTCGCAAACTTGTTGCGCTGATGACGGACGCCTTGCCCAGCGACTCGCCGTGCCTTTGTTCACTGCCAGGTCTCCTTAGGCAATCTGCAAGCGTCTATGAATATCTCCGTTGTTCTGGTTTTCCTCCAAAAGAAACTCAACGAGATTTCTCTTCTAGGAAAACACCTCCGTTAGGGACGCCATTTTGAAGGATTCTTACAACGCCGACAAAAATCGGAAATTTACGAAGTTGTAGGGGCTGAGGCGAGAATATTCCACGATTTCCCACAGAAAATTTCACATTTTTTAACCAAAAGTGGCCGAGAAGAAAAATAGGTTTCGTTACTTATTGAACTCCCATCGTACAAACATTTTTTGCAATTACCTGAAGGTGTCTACATGATTGTGAATAACACTGTACTTCATTGCACTCAGGTGTAATGGTATGAGAAAATTTATGAAACATTGAGTTAGAGAGATCTGTTTATTCTCAGATCGCGCGTAGCTTGTAGAGATAAATCACTGCGCCACGAGATCAGTCCACTCACCATGCTGTGGTATGCCTAATCTCCTCTCCCGTTGTTATATACTTTCAATAGAGAAAAATGTTATAGGTTACAGGTTCCGCCTTTCTGTAAACATGCTGTTCTTTTATTTTTATCCAGACATGTTTCAACACCTTTGTGCTATCCTCAGTTGGTTTCTGTTTGTTGAAAACTGTAAAAAAATGAACATATATTAGGTTGTAAATGGTCTAACAAAGTGAAGCATAAAGCAAGTTTTTGTTCGTTTTCTTCTTACCGCCATTTTACATTATACGGTTTTACAGGACCTTTTGTATGGTGACAAGCAGACAGTTTGTCATCTAGATTCTAAAATTCACATTTACATCGTTTGGTTTGCAGTTGAGAAGCTATCAGTACAGCTGTTGGTCCTGCAAAACCGTATAACGTAAAATCACAGTAAGAGGCAAACCGAACAAAAACTCTCTTTAGGCCTCACTTTTTTAGATCAGTTACAACCTAAAATATGTTCACTTTTTACAGTTTTCAACAAACAAAAACCCGCTGATGATGACAAAGAGGTGCTGAAACATATTTGGGTAAAATGGAAGAACAGTGTGTTTGCCAGAAAGGCGGAACCTGTATCCCATAATTTCACTGTAAACACGAATGAAAAGACAGGAGCTGCAGATCCAAAACAGAATCAGAGTGCTTCTAGTATGATAAATGTTCCCTAATCATTATACTTGTAGCATATGATAACTTTAATAGCCTAGACCTCCGAAAGCATGGCATTTCCGACAGAGGCATTGCATTTTGGAGCCGTCAGTATACGGGGTGGTCCATTGATAGTGACGGGGTCAAATATCTCATGAAATAAGCATCAAACAAAAAAACTACAAAGAACGAAACTCGTCTAATTGAAGGGGGAAACCAGATGGTGGTATGGTTGGCCCGCTATATGGCGCTGTCGTAGGTCAAACAGATATCAACCGCGTTTTACTATATAGGAACCCCAATTTTTATTACATATTCGTGTACTACGTAAAGAAACATGAATGTTTTAGTTCGACCACTTTTTTCGCTTTGTGATACCTCTGTAATAGTCACAAGCGTATAAGTACGTGGTATCACGAACATTCCGCCAGTGAGGACTGTATTTGCTTCGTGATACATTACCCGCGTTAAAATGGACCGTTTACCAATCGCGGAAAAGGTCGATATCGTGTTGATGTATGGCTATTGTGATCAAAACGCCCAACGGGCGTGTACTATGTATGCTGCTCGGTATCCTGGAGGACATCATCCAAGTGTCCGGACCGTTCGCCGGATAGTTACGTTATATAAGGAAACAGGAAGTGTTAAGCCACATGTGAAACGTCAACCATGACCTGCAACAAATGATGATGCCCAAGTAGGTGTTTTAGCTGCTGTCGCGGCTAATCCGCACACCAGTAGCAGACAAATTCGGCGAGAATCTCACAAACGTCGGTGATCAGAATGCTACATCTACATCGATTGCACGCGTACCATATGTCTATGCACCAGAAATTGCAAGGAGGCGACTTTGAACGTCGTGTACAGTTCTGCCACTGGGCACAACAGAAATTACGGGACAACGACAGATGTTTTCACGCGTTCTATTTAGCGACGAAGCTTCATTCACGAACAGCGGTAACGTAAACCGGCACAATTTGCACTACTGGGCAACGGAAAATCCACGACGGCTGCGACAAGTGGAGCATCGGCGACCTTGACGGGTTAATGTATGGTGCGGTATTATGGGAGGAATGATAATTGGCCCCCATTTTATCGATGGTTATCTAAATATTGCAATGTATACTGATTTCATACGTAATGTTCTACCGATGTTACTACATGATGTTTCACTGCATGACAGAATGGCGATGTACTTCCAACATGATTGATATCAGGCTCATAGCTCGCGTGCGGTTGAAGCGGTATTGTGTAGCATATTTCATGAGAGGTGGATTGATCGTCGAAGCGCCATACCAAGGTCCGCACGTTCACCGAATCTGTCGTCCTCGGATTTCTTTCTGTGGGGAAAGTTGAAGGATATTTGCTATCGTGATCCACCGACAACGCCTGACAACATGCATCAGCGCATTGTCAATGCATGTGGGAACATTATGGATGGCGAACTACTCGCTGCTCAGAGGAATGTCGTTACACGTATTGCGAAATGCATTGAGGTTGCCGGCCGAAGTGGCCGTGCGGTTAAAGGCGCTGCAGTCTGGAACCGCAAGACCGCTACGGACGCAGGTTCGAATCCTGCCTCGGGCATGGATATTTGTGATGTCCTTAGGTTAGTTAGGTTTAACTAGTTCTAAGTTCTAGGGGACTAATGACCTCAGCAGTTGAGTCCCATAGTGCTCAGAGCCATTTGAACCATTTTTTTGCATTGAGGTTGACGGTGCATTTATTGCATTAATGTGGTATTTACAGGTAATCACGCCGTAACAGCATGCGTTCAGAGATGATAAGTTCACAAAGGTACATGTATCACATTGGAACAACCACCGAAATAAAATGTTCAAACGTACCTACGTACTGTATTTTCATTTAAAAAACCTACCTATTACCAACTGTTTGTCTAAAATTGGTAGCCCTATGTTTGTGACTATTACAGCGCCATCTATCACAAAGCGAAAAAAGTGTTCAAACTAAAACATTCATATATGCGCCATCTGGTTTCCCCCTTCAAGATAGACAAGTTTCGTTCTTTGTAGTTTTTTCGTTTGAAGCTTATTTCGTGAGATATTTGGCCTGTTCATGATCAGTGGACCACCCTGTAGATATAGGCGGCCTACGGACGCTGGCTTAAAAACTGCGCCGAAGTTTCATTATTTATGCGACGCCACTTCCTGGCGGTGGAATGATGAGCTGAATGATTGAATATACTACTAGAGAGACCCCAGAAGTGGTCGCCGGGTGGGGCCCACGCTGCTGTGGCGTGGTGGTACGCCCCCTGTGCGGTTGTGTCGCTCTGCCGAACCGGAGCAGAGAGCCGGACGGAAGGGGCGCCGGAATTTATTGTGGCGCCTGGGGAGCGCCGGCGATGATAAAACGGGCCGACCTGCGCCGGCCCGGTCCAGCCGTATTGTTCTCCGGCTGCCAAATTAACTTCGGCTCGGAATTAGTTTCTGTGCGACGGCCGTCCGACTGGTCAGCCGCCGCCGCCGCCGCCGCCATCGCCGCCGCCCACGCTGCCGCCGCCGCAGCCGCTGCCACCACCCCCGCAGGGGGCGGCAATGTCATTAATCCCTACCTGAGTGACATACCTTGACATCCTCGATATCCGGACTAGGAGGTCGCCTTTGATAAGCGACGTAATTACAGTTGCTCAATATTGCAGCTTCTCAGGTGAAGGACACGGCACGTCGCACAGAACTCGGAAAACTATTTCATTTGCTGTTCACTCGGTCGGCATGGTTGTCTCTGGGCCAACAGTCGCATACCAAAGGCGTTACGTCAGAGTAAGAGCTGTGACGGCTGTAATAAATTACTGGGTATCTAAAAAAGACTTATCCAACTCTACAAGACTACATATTTTCCATGTGTTTGATAGAAGCTTGAAGCAAACTGTGGTTCATTTATCGAAACTAAAAGTTTACCTTAGCGCGAGTTGTAAGTTGCTGGTGTATGTCGTTGTCAGTAGGTATCTCCGTGTTGCAAGTAACTTGCCCTCTTGCTCATCCTTTACCCAATGTGAGTCTGTTCGAAATGGAAAAAACTGCAGAAATAAATTACATTCCGCTTTCACCGTTTCAGCAAATGCTATTCAGATACAACTGTGGAGCATTATTTTCTTAGAAAACACGTCACTCTACCTCTTAAGGCTGAAAGCTTTCGACGGCTAACATTACTGTAGGTGCCATCAGTCGCATCCTCTTTGCATGTGGAAAATGGGACGTGTACATATAATCATTTTTGCAAAAGTTACGTCGCCTGAAAGTAGAATTTCCCACGAGAGCAGCCATTCTACTTTCTTTTAGTAAATCCACGCAAAAGAACGACCCTTTTAAATTTTTGCGAACTGACAAGATGTAACGCGTAACTGGGAGCTGTATTAACAGTCATTTCATGTTAATAAGAAGGTTATCTGTAGAGATATTTGAGCTTAGGCCTCGTATCATTGAATCGCCTTACTTCATATTCCTTTCGTTTTTTTAAATAAATTTATGATGCTAGAAGAACTGCCTCTGTCCAGTTAACGGAATATATACGTTCTGAGAAGTAAACTGTGGAACGTTATTAACTGAACATCTCTCGCATTTGCCTTTTAACTTGGAAAATCGCCGTTAAATGCGGAAGATAAATGAGAACATGACACAAGTAGTTTAAAGGCACAGCTCACCACCGAGCGCTCGTTCAAGGCGTAGAGAGCATTCAGTAGAGTTTTTCATGTGTCTGGCATGTTTTACTGCGACTTTTGTGTTAAATTGTTACAAGCCTTTCGTGATGGTGACAACTTGTGAAGGTTTATGAATGCTTCTGCTAACGGATGCGGATGATAACAGTTTCCTTTTATATTTGAAATTCATTCCCACTGAAATGGAAAAGTGAACAGCCACAGCGTAAGAACATGGGCTGTCATACGCCATAGTGAGTACAAGAGAGACTTTACACAGAGGCAAGCGTTTCGTGCCAATTCATGAGTAAATACGAGTATTTTAAACAAAATTTTTTTCGGAAATATGTTTACATGAATCACATAACTGCATTGCAGATAGGGATTATTCCAGAGAGGACGGAGCACATCTTAGTGACTACTACATGCATGTGTATTTCTTGATAATGATGTCCAACAATTGTGGATGGGATGTAAGGAGCTTATGCAGCTCGCATTGGACAATTGCCCTTGACGGTCTTATGACGTGATATTAAGTGATTTCTTCTGTGCTGGTTTTGTGAAAGAGTTTCGTGTATGTGTGTCCCCTTCATACAGCTCTGAGTAAACTGCGATGTCGCGTAACAACAGCTAACAAGGGAACCTCCCCATCGCACCCCCCTCAGATTTAGTTATAAATTGACACAGTGAATAGGCCTTGAAAAACTGAACACAGATCAATCGAGAAAACAGGAAGAAGTTGTGTGGAACTGTGAAAAAATAAAATATACAAACTGAGTAGTCCATGCGCAACATAGCCAATATCAAGGAAAACGTCCGCTGAGAAGCGCCGTGGTCCCGTGGTTAGAGTGAGCAGCTGTGAAACGAGAGGTCCTTGGTTCGAGTCTTCCCTCGACTGAAAATTTTACATTCTTTATTTTCGCAAAGTTACGACCTGTCCGTTCATTCATTGACGTCTCTGTTCACTGTAATAAGTTTAGTGTATGTGTTTTGCGACCGCACCGCAAAACCTTGCGATTAGAAGACGAAAGGACCTACCTCTCCAATAGGAACCGAAAACATTTGATCGCAAGGTCATAGGTCAACCGATTCCTCCACAGGAAAACACGTCTGATATATTCTATACGACACTGGTGGCGGCATGTGCGTCACATGACAGGAATATGTTGTTGACCCACCTAACTCGCACACCTGGCGAATGGATAAAAAGATTCTTCTACCTTGCCCGAGTTAGGTTTTCTTGTGGATGTGATAATCACTCCCAAGAAAGTGATGAAAACATAAGAGTTTGTCACATAAACTGCAACAAACGAATGAAGCAGTTTCACAGTCGCACAGTTTTCCCTGTGCTCTGTCAAAACACATGTTTTTAACGTTTTCAAATTTTTCCGTGTGTAGACCGTCAAATCCTGCATATGTCCAAGCAAATCTCAACATGTCCTGGAATTTTGGAGAGCGAAGTTGATTATGTGTGAGTGCCTGAACTTTGATAATTGTCTGAAAATAAAAAGTTAAACTTTTCACTCGGGAGTAGACTTGAACCAAGGACCTCTCGTTTCGCAGCTGCTCACGCTAACCACGGCACCACGGCGCTCTTACGCTCAGATTCTCCTTGATGTTGGTTACGTTGCACATGGACTACTGAGTTTGAATATTTTGCTTATTTTTTTCATGGTTCCACACAACTTCTTCCTGTTTTCTCGATTGATCTGTGTTCAGTTTTTCAAGGCCTATCCCTGTGCCAACTTATAACTAAATCTGAGGGGGGTGCGATGGGGAGGTTCAGGTTCCCTTGTAAGAAACCAGTAAGTCTGGGCATGCTCGCATATTTAGGGAACGAATTTGACTGTTGTCTAGATATTTCTCATGTGACTGATGGATGGCACATTGAACATCTGTCAAAGGTAAATGAAGACTGTTTTTAAACGTAATTTTAGAAAACACCTCAGTGATGTTTGTGCATGTATGAAAAAATATGCCCCTGTAAAAAACATTGTAGTCTTACGCCTAACTTAAAATCCACCCCAAATTTCAGTCTTATATCGTGTAGAAGATTTAATGTTGTGAAATCTGTTAAATCTTTTGGAAACTTCCTGTATTACAAAACGTTTAGGATAGTCCTTCCGCGTCATCATTCCATCTGCAGCCTTCTTACATTTCGACACTGATCCTGCAGTGACGTTAAGAATGTAAGAAACATGGATCATGATTATGTGGTTATAATAACCACATAGTTGTGTAAACAAAGTAAATATTATATACTGATACAAACAGAGAATCAGCGCAAATATCCGACTAAGCGACTAAATGTAAAATAGGAAGAGCAAACAAATAAATAACTCAGCCTGCCCTGTACATGATAGACGAGATCCTGGTCATTCGGAAACCAAGACTTTGGAATTAATATCAAAGGTCCTCAACCGGAGATTCTAGAACTGAATATTCCATTCCCTGCTCTCCATCTGCTTTACCATTCACGATGAAACTTTCCAATTTCGCCCCATACTATTCAATCCTTTTTCCTCCCCCCTTTTGACATATTTTAAGTTAACAGCATCCCATTCCTTTAACTACTCTACAATGTGTTTAGCTGCCATTGAATTTAATTATTACTACCTTAATATGGTGACATATATTTACCAGAAGCAATAAGTTTGTTTTGTGGAGTTATTTATGTTCTTAAAGAGTGAAAATTGTGAATAAACGACCTATGTCAATAATACTGGTATCAGATCTTTGATAATGCAATAAACGAAACTTTCAAGGTTGCAATGTTTCCATGCATTCGTTTGGCTACAGTGTACCAAACTTTGATGATGTTTGATAAAATCATGATTGTCTAATAAGCCACGACGAATGCTCCAGGATCGAAATCGGAACGGCGGTAGGAAACAACAAAAAGCACAGATGCTGATCAGTTATTGAGACATTAATATAACTACATCTATATAAAAAATAATGGACAGATTTACTTAGACCAAATCGTTTCACAGCTTGTTCTATGCCATGAATTACAATACGTTGCCGGCCGAAGTGGCCGTGCTGTTCTAGGCGCTGCAGTCTGGAACCGCGAGACCGCTACGGTCGCAGGTTCGAATCATGCCTCGGGCATGAATGTGTGTGATGTCCTTAGGTTAGTTAGGTTTAACTAATTCTAAGTTCTAGGGGACTAATGACCTCAGTAGTTGAGTCCCATAGTGCTCAGAGCCATTTAACATATGTTCGTCACCTCTTTTTGTAGCAGCGGATCTGTTTCTATAACGTACCTGAATATTAGAGACATAAATTTTTGTCTAACACAGACGGAAGTTGAGAACACGCGTCTGGGAACTTTTATCTAGATTCGATTTAATTCGTTAAAATCACGTGTATGTGCCTGAGCCGGCCGTTGTGGCCGAGTGGTTCTAGGCGCTTCACTCTGGAACCGCCCGACCGCTACGATCGCAGGTTCGAAGCCTGCCTCGGGCATGGATGCCTGTGATGTCCTTAGGTTAGTTAGGTGTAAGTAGTTCTATGTTCTAGGGGACTGATGACCTCAGAAGTTAAGTCCCATAGTGCTCAGAGCCATTTGAACCATTTTTGAACCATGTGCCTGTGATGACGAGTCCGGTGAAAGAAGTCTCCCACGCCACATCAGAGTGTTTCAGTCACAAATTCCCCCACGCAGATGTAAACTCGATTTCAATTGCTATTCATTAATATTTATACATACTGATTACCATAAGAGATTGAATCTAAATCTGCTCATAGGATGGTAGCAGCGTATCTACTTCACAGTGTTAGAGGCAAAACGCTAATGGTCCTTGCCAATATAAAGAAATTTTCAGGCCACGGATAAAAATCGAAAACACGGTATTTACTTCTGGCACAGTGTAACCTTCTTGATATCTTCGCATGGTAGAGAATATACACGTAAGTCCAGGACTGGACCTTCGCCAGAAAACGGCAGGGACGGTACTGTTTCTTCTAACAGTCTATGACGTCGTTTAGGTCTGGCAAGTTGTTTGTTTACCGAGCCGAGCTGAATATCGTGATTGTATGATCTCCGAGACTGCCAATTTTCTTGTTTGCGTCTTCGCAAATCGAGGAACGTTCTCGTCGGACCTAATCAAGCCCTACGTGCTGATATGAAAACAAATTGAACCGTCGTCCACCACTGCAGAATTGCGAAAGTGATTGCCTTTGGTAGAAAGTTGCAACGCTTCGTCTTTCTCATTCGGAAGACAGCGTTGGTTAAATACGTTTTTTCTCAAAGTTAGTAGTCTATCTCTACATATATCAGCCATTTATGGATGACTACCGCAAAAAATATAATTTTCTAATTGCACTATTTTGTTTCTTATTTACAGGTAATACTAATACAGCATGCTCGAAAAAATATTAAAACATTTTCATAATATTTTTAATCTGAGATCTATAAAATCCTGTTATTAAGGGAATCGATAATTGAAATTCAAAACGAAATTTGTAAAAACAGAAATTACTTGTCCGAACCTGAAACCAAAATTCATTCCGGTCTCTTGTTTAGAACGATCTATTTTGTACTTTCCCCGCATTTCCTATTTGTTTATTTATCGTTAAAACTGTCCAGTCTGGAAAACGTACTAATTTAGGTATAGAGGTCGCCCATTAGGTTGAAGACGGTAGGTCCTGTATTTTATAGAACCCCCAACTGTATTTTAGTAATTTTCGGTAGTAGTTTATAAAGTAGACTGTCTTACATGATGCTTTTAATGACTACTTCCCCATTCTCTCCTCCCCTTGGTTGCATTGCCATAAGAATTTCGTATCATAAATTTAAAAAATATGCTATATTCCATTTAGTAATGTAGAGGATAACAATTTGTCTTACTCCACCTGAGAAACATCTTAGCAGTCACACTTTATCTCGCAGAATGGAAACAGGGGCCTGAACGTGCGTGGTCATTGTTTCTGTTTCTGTAGTATCTAACCATTCAAGAACTGGCCTGTTTGCCTCTAATAGTTCAGTACACGAGATTACTGCACTAGTGAATCATCTGGAGTGAATGAAATTTTTTTCCTGAGAAGCCCCTTAGTATACCGTGTAGTTAATGGAGAGAAAAGAAACTGAAACACGGATAAATTGTCATGAACATTCGTTCGCCGGTAGGTAACAACAGCGTAACATACATAAAAAACATTTATAAACCATAAAAAAACTGATATATTAACAGTTCATCCTTCCTCTAAGAAATATACTAGTATAACGAGTAAGCAAATTGCCGGTGTCAGCAGCCAAGACGATAGACGATGAATATTCTGCCTGTTCTGTAAATAAGTGTCTCAGGCTGCAAAGGACAATCTGCGCTTTAACTAGTAACACGCCATTAGATATTCGAAGCTAGCAGCAGAAACAGAAAAATCAGAAGAGGATACCCCATATGAAGCCACGTAGATACCATTCCTCATTTAACTGCAGAAGTAAGGTTATTCGGAGCTACTGTGAGCAAAGCCCGAGCCCCAAAAAATGCGTGGTTGTAAAAAAAAAACCACCTTTTTCAATGTAGTTTCTCACATACAAACCATAGTCATAACTAGAAACATATTCTATAGTACTATAGGGGAATAATATAATCTGTAGGGGAACGTTCTGAAAGATTCCAATATGGCGCAAGAGAAGTAAAATTATAAAGAGGCCCATAACACTAGTCCATTTTCCTGAACATAAAATATTACTGTTTTTAAGTACTGTGTAGAAGTTAATAACAGGGATATCTAGGTGAGAAAATGTAAAAATGGTTCAAATGGCTCTGACCACTATGGGACTTAACATCTGTGGTCATCAGTCCCCTAGAACTTAGAACTACTTAAACCTAACTAACGTAAGGACATCACACATACCCGAGGCAGGATTCGAACCTGCGACCGTAGCAGTCACGCGGTTCCAGACTGAAGCGCCTAGAACCGCACGGCCAAACCGGGCGGCCGAGAAAATGTAAATTGTATAGCAGTTTAATTACACACGACAAAATACACATTCCAAGTCAAACATCCCCTAAGAAAAATTAGTGAATTACTGTGCTGATATACTTCTTACGTTATTTGATTTTCAAACAGCTGAGCAAAACTGAACGTACTCAGACATTTCTCTCTTTACTTATTCTGATCATCACTAAACTGACACAATATTTTTTTAGCGCAACGCAATCTGACTTTCAATAATCCCTATAAAACAATGGCGCTAACTAACAATAACCTATATCTTACATGAATCACTTACCTCACAAAAATCTTCGTTACTCAAACTACTGCAATACAGCGTGCGCCAATACTGCCAGCTGAATAAAAGATTCTAACTACTGAAGATACTAACTACTGATAGGCATAGTTAGCAAATGAAAGATTTTGATAGAGATCAAACAATGTATTTACCTTAATAATGTTCAAAAGTCATCATATTTATATCAGTTCATGATATCCAATATTAAAAATTTACTCTTTGTGATGGACACACGTCCAGATCGTCCGCTCTCAAAATTCTGCCATTTATCTCCCTACATCTACCACTGCTGGCGGCTCACCTCCAACTGCGCAACGCTACGCGCTGTTCACATCCAACTGCCCAGCACTACAATAGCGAATATTCCAACAATGCAAACCAGCCACAGACTTCACACAGCACAGTCAGTGATTTTCATATAGAGCGCTACCTGATGATACCAACATAAAAACCTTAACAGCCTACTAACACATGGAATCAAGAAAAGCCATGCCAGCATGGGCAAAGTGAGTTTCAGAACTTGGAAGGTTAAAGTCGGAGTCCGTTATCGTGGTAGTCCACTGTGTGCTCCATCTCCAGCCTGATATTATCCAAAGAGCGACAACTTAAATTCAAAACCAAGAGTCTGCGGTAATGGCGTGGAAGTGAACAGGAGCGAAAGTTTGTGCATCAATTCTTCTTTAGTCTTTACGTAAGCACTATCTAGTCACCCACTTAACTCCTCTACTTCTTTTTGTCCTTGAGAGAAATAAGTACATATGTAGATGCGATTGGGGACTGTGGCTGCCGTGATCAAGGACTTGGCTGCTGTTGACGAATGGCTGGAAACGTTGATCACAGTATACAGGATTCATAGGGTTGCTGCGAAGCTCGCCAGGGAATGAACGCAAGCCGGCCGCAGGTTCGAATCCTGCCTCGGCATGGATGTGTGTGATGCCGTTAGGTTAGTTAGGTTTAAGTAGTTCTACGTCTAAGCAGTTCTAGGGGATTGATTACCTCAGATGTCCCATAGTGCTTAGAGCCATTTGAACCGATGAATGCAGGACTCTCTCCCATTGCTAATGGGAAGCAAAACTTGCCGCCCATCCTTTTCGCTGACGTGATCTGTGGAGAACCCCGGACTAGCACCAACCGGTCACCAGACTACCACCAAGCCGTCCACTTCTATTCCCTATGTGCCAAATGCCTTGACGCAGTGGTAGCACCGGTTCCCGTCAAATCACTGAAGTTAATACGTAGCTTACTTCATGGCTAGCACTTGGATGAGTGACCTTTCGGTCTGCGCAGCTGTGTTGGCGAGAGAGGTGCACTCAACCCTTGTGAGGTAAATTGAGAAGCTGCTTGACTCAGAAGTAGGATTTCGGTCTCGTAAACGGACAAAGTTTAGGAGAGCGGTGTGCTGACCACATGCCTTCCGTATCGGCGCCCACTGACGCCTGTAGGCTGAGGACGACACGCGGTCGGTCAGTACCGTAGAGACTTCCGACGCCCGTTCGGACAGAGTTTAGATTTTCCATTCCTTGTATATGTATGTGAATGACCTTCCACTTAACATTCAACAAGCAGAAAGGGCACATTTTGCTGACGATACTCACGTTACAATAAATCCCACTGGAGAGAAAACACCAGACGAGATGGTATATGATATATTCCAAAGAATTATAAAATTTTTCTCAGAAAATAGACTGATCCTAAATTTAGGAAAAAACGCACTTGAGCCGTAGTAAAATTTGTTGCTTTGAAGCCGCGCGATATTAGCCGATAGCGGTCTCAGGCGCTGCAGTCTTGGACTGTGCGGCTGGTCCCGGCGGAGGTTGGAGTCCTCCCTCGGGCATGGGTGTGTGTGTTTGTCCTTAGGATAATTTAGGTTAAGTAGTGTGTAAGCTTAGGGACTGATGACCTTAGCAGTTAAGTCTCATAAGGTTTCACACATATTTGAACATTTTTTTGCTGTTTTGAAGAGCGCGCCGCAGCGTGTAGCGTAAAGCAGTCGCCCTCCGTTTGTGGTGGTGGTGCTGCTGTGGCAATCGCGGCTTTGGTGTCTCCCTCTGGTGTGAAAGGGGAAAGGTCGCCTGTTCATGTGCATTTAAGGGGCGCATAAGCTCGCCAGTGGCAGTTGGGCAGTCTGTTAGTCTCGTCGAGTCTTGTCAGTTGGTCAGCCGGGTCAGCGTGCGGCAGTTAGTGTCTGTTCGGAGTTCTAGTATGTCTGTCGTTTGGATCAACCTTAAAGCCAGAAAATGAGAGTCTTGCCACTCCGCCAGTAACACTACTCAGCTAGTGGTCATCCGGGGCTGAGTTCCTGCAGCCTAGTCTTCGCGTTAGGCCGCCAGTCTGCTCGGGCAGTGTCCATTGGCGGTTAAATTGTTCGTTTGTCGGTCGCACACTGGGACACAAGATGACTTGTCCGCCTGGAGCGTCGACGCATGTGAGGTTGCCACGTGAGTCAAGTGGTCGCGCCGTATAGCGATGCGTAGTGGCTTCGCGGCCTACACGAGAGCAAGCAGGGGTCAACCCACGACATCGGTCTGGCCGGGGCGAGCTGCGACGCCGTGAGACGGGAGATCGGCGCGCCTTCCTGCGTCCGTTGAAGCGGCTGGCAGCGGACGGTTCGGGAGAGCGATTTGGGGGTGCTGCGCCAGGTCTTCGCCAGAAATCGCAGTTATTAGAAGCTGAGTAATTAGTGATATGTTGTTACAGTTACTTGTTAAACTCTACTTGTGTTGTTGGTCAGTCTCCCGTCCCCAGCTTGCTTGCTTGTTGTTAGGCAGTTGGCATCGGTCTGTCGGTCTGCCATACCTTAATAGCTGCCTGTGTCATGTTTGTCGGATTCGGTGTTAACTAATTTATAGAATTAAGGTAAAGGCCGAATTCACGAAATATGTTTTTATCTTGCCTATCATCTTGCGAGGCGGTATATGTGTAATATAGAGCATGTTGTGCATTTTATGTAAGTATGAATTTCATGGGTTTTATTTAAATAGTTATTTTTTTATACAGTTGCCACTCTTCCACCGTAAGAGCCCTTTCAAAAACAAATTGAACTTTTGGTGGAAGATAAGTTCTTAGTGTGAGTGTTTGTACCATTTCCATCCCTCTTACGGGGTGCATAGCTAATGTGTTTGTGTGAGTTGTTAAAAATTTTAGTTTAAAATAATCTGGTGTGTTGCAGATTTGCACCAGTGTAGTTTTTCAGAGGTCATTGTGAGCGGTCGTGACTACGGCCGTGCTGAAAGGTAGCGGAAGCTTCTAAGCCCGAAGGCTCCTACTGTAACAAATCTGCCTATGAATAATTGTAACTTGATATTTGGAGGGTTCTTGTCTGCTTATAATTTTAAAACTGTTTTGAAAAGGTTTTAGGAATAAAATTCACATTTGTTAAATTGTAACTAGATATTTCGAGGGTGCTTTTCTGCTTATAAATTTTAAACCTGTTTTTGAAAAGGCTTTTATGAATAAAATTTCCATTGATTGAAATTTAATTTGTTTCCATTAGTTACTCCTTGGCAACTACTTCCACGCTCACATAGTGTGTTAATGTTCTTCATGAATCGCTAGTAAATAAAGTAAATTCTTTATGAAAAGATTTTTAAGTCTAAAATTCACGGTTCAGCACTGTATTGAGATCTGTTCAACAAATAGAGTAATACCAACAAATGATGCAGCAAATGAGCAAGAATCAGTAAATAGTGTAGAACGTTCCAAATTTTGGACTGTATATATTGATGAAAAGTTGAATTGGAAGAATGATGTTACTAAGGATCTTAAACAATTAAGTTCAGCTACTTTTACTCTTCGTATAATTGCTAATCTTGAAAACAAACGAATTAACTTCTGGACCATTTTTTTTTAAATTTGTGGTGAGGACTATGGGACCAAACTGCTAAGGTCATCGATCTCCAGCCTGGACACTTTTGCTCATTCCTGCTCACTAATGTCTAATGAAAATTACTTGTGGTTTATCTCGTCACTTAGAAAGAAAGTACTGATTGCAGAAAGCGAACAGTAAGAATAACATGTGGTGTTTACCCACAGACTTCATGTAGGTACCTCTTCAATGAGCTAGGCATTCTAACTGCGCTGTCACAATACATATATTTGCTAAGTAATCTATCACAATTTGAGAGGATTTGTGATGTCTACACCTACAGCACTAAAGGAAAAAGCGACCTATACTGTCTATTAATAATGCTGACAATGGCTCAGAAAGAAGTTCAACATCCTGCAAATTTCTTTCATCATTTGCCCAATAACCTAAAATATCTGACAGCGAATAGAGCACGTTTTAAATCTGACCTCAAATCTATTCTCGTGGACAGCTTCTTCTGTTCAATTTACGAATTTCTACCTAAAAACTGGTAGCCAGGAAAAAAAGGATAGTTGCGTAAGTAGGAATAAAATAATAGTGTTTAGTAATGTTAACACTAATCATGTGTATATATTCTGTAACCTGCCTCGTCCACATCATTTCGATAAAAGAATCGTCCACATTATCTGTGGAACATGTAGTTAGCAAAATAAATCGCAAGACGTGCCCAAATCGAGATGTTTCGGGAACGTGATTGTATCTAGGTAATGGCCAGGAAGGCAAGGCAGCAGGAAGTGTAAGACTGTGTAGATGCTTTCGACAAGAAGTGTATATGAGCCGCATTTTTGTGTTTCGTACTTCTGTGAAGAGTATTGCCACGTACTTATTGTTGTTGTTTTTTGAATTTAGTCTATTCAGTGCTAGTCTCTTGATTTCCGCAATACATGTACAGCATTTTTATGTTTTCTCTATTCGTCAGTTTAATTCAGAGAGGTATCATCTGCATCTAAATTTTTTTATTGATTTGATCCTCTGATGCCCTCCGTATTTCATCTTTCAAATGTACCCATTCGTCTTCTATAGCATTCCTTTCGGCTCTCCTGTTCAACATCGCCTAACACTCTCACTGAAACTCTCAGCAACCTAAGGTTCTTTCAACTTATTCAGGTCCCACCTCCTTAATATCCTTTTTGCAGTTTCTTCAGTTTAATCTGCAGTTGATAATGAATAAATGGTGGTCGCGATCCACATCTGCCCCTCGAAAAGTCTTATAGTTTACAATCTGGTTTCAGAATCTCTGTCGTACTATTGTATATTCAGTCTGAAACCTTCGAGATTCTGAAAATCTTTTCCATGTATAAAGGGGAAGCAGATTAATTTTCAGCGGACAGGTTGCGCCCGCACAATCCTCTCCGAGTACAATTCTTTTTTCACGATTCTTAAACCAAGTGTTAGGGACGATTAGATTGTGATCTGTGCAAAATTCTTTCAGGCAGCATCCACTTTCATTCCTTTTTCCCATTCCGACTTCTCCTACCATTTTTTCGTTTCTTCTTTTTCCTGCTATCGAATTCCAGTCACACACCACAACACAATTGGCAATGAAAACACCAGGTTTGCAGTTTGCTAGTGAAGTAGACCGAAGATTTTTTCTATATGTGGAGCAAGTGTTTACAGTGACTCTTCTCAACTGTAGTTTTCCTATTTTACAACACACCTAAGTATTTGGGCTCATTTTTTATTCTTCGTTTTTCTTCGTGCCATTTCGGTCCATGATGAACATCTTCAGACCTAAATATAATAAAAATACAGCGGTAGATTTATGTACAGTATTTCATAATTAAATAAAATACATATGTTACTACTGGTTATCCGACTTGAACTGACTGCACTTTAATGAAAAAGAATTATACAATAAGCGTTTCCTTTTTTTATAAACATCTTCCGTGGTTATTCTCCAAACTGGATACATAAGTTTCTACCAAGGTATTATCAGACTTGCAGAATAACCACGGAAAATGCTTACAAATAAAAGCGAAACGCGTCTGGTGTAATTCTTTTTAATTAAATTGCAATCAGCTCAAGACGGATAACCAACAGTAACATATTTTAACAGCTGCTGCGGAAGATGGCTACGCAAACAAATGTAAGATAAATGAAATACAGAATCAGTGATAATTATTAGCAAATATGACAACACTTCCTCACCCGACTGAATCCAGCACACTATACAATTCGTATCATTGCGTATACAGACGGTACAGCCACGTTATTCAGTCCTACAAGCTTCGTCACGAAATCATTACGTCCTGCATACTGACACTCCGGGGACACAAAGTATACCGCCGTGCAGCGACTGGACACGTGCCTGCAGTCCGTCACTCAAGATGTCTCTGCTGCATGACAGTTCACACAACTCCAAAGAAGTATTCTTTTTAATTAATTGCACAAAATCTTTTCCTCGGAATTCAGTGGAAATATATCTCAAAATGCGAACGACAGTGCATGTATATTATGTAATAAAATGTAACAAGGAAACAAGCTTCATCAAAAATGGTACTAATAGTGTCACAAAATTACATAGCGTCATCATATAGAGCAGTCGACCATCAGAACAGTCTACAGTTCGCTAATGAAACAGACCAAAACAACTACCTCCAAGTGTGCACACACCGCGCTCCCGTAAACCATCCGGTAAACATGTTCCTACAAACTGGCTCTCAATTACATGCAAAAAAACCAGCAAATGTCACTTAGCGCTATGGTCTGTCAACATTTACTCATGAGCCACAGTTAAAGAAATAGTAAAAAAATGGTTCAAATGGCTCTGAGGACTACGGGACTTAACTGCTGAGGTCATCAGTCCCCTATAACTTAGAACTACTTAAACCTAACTAACCTATAGACATCACACACATCCATGCCCGAGGCAGGGTTCGAACCTGCGACCGTAGCGGTCGCGCGGTTCCAGACCGTAGCGCCTAGAACCGCTCTTCCACACCGTCGGCAAATTCTTACAAAGAAGGCTTTATTAGAAATATAATACAGTGTACCATAAAATATGCAGTGTTATTGAAGAATGAATTTCAGTCGTTAAACAACAAGTCTGCAGCTCATTAATGGAATTTTTGAAACGGAGAAGCTGCGTTCACACAATCGATGCATAACGGGGAACACGTAAGCTGGCTCACCATCATATGCAATGAAATTGTATAAAAATTGTCATTGGACATAACCAATGTATTTATTGAATCATTTACTAATATTATCTAAAGATGTACCAATGAATCGTAATGAGGAAGGAGAACCTATTAAAATACAGTACTGCATTACATACTTATTAGTACAGTTACACAATACTGTTGCTAATGAAAACACCAGGTCTGCAGTCTGCTGAAGAACTAGAACAAAGATTGTGAAAACACAAGAATCACTTAAAATATAATAACCCCGTTAATTGAGAGCACAGTAAACTGTCTTACAGCAATGTAGAACGAAATGAAAAAACGGTTGTCACTGGATATTGTCAGCGCTAACGGCTTATGTACCGTCCAGTCGTATGAGCAGCATATACCACAGAATAATTGTAAACTGACGCGCAGGAAATGTCAGATATTAGACGCTAATTACGCCCAACCAAGAATCAGTCAAAACTTGAGTATGTGTATAGTCTATAAATCGGAATAGCTGAGTAGATAGGGTCCTAACACAGACATCAATAACACGCTAAGACAACGGCAGAACCTAGTGAGATGTACAAACATGTATAACAATATCACTTTCAGCATTTCGTAAAACTGCGTGTAGAGCCATATGAAGAAGTCCACAACTGCCGACTGCACGTCCTCGCCTCTTCAAGGTCTTTTTTTAAGCGACCGGAGTCCTGATAATCGCACGGGGAGAGGGCGGGTGCTCAAGTGTCTCCCAGTTAAGTGGACGTAGCTGGTGCATTACAACATTTGCGATTTGGGGACGTGCGTTATCATAAATCAACAGCACCTCCTGTCGCAGTTTTCCGGGACAACGATGGTTTCCAACAGATAAGCTCCACCGTACACATTCTTCATTCTCCGATGGATATCTGTCGGTGTTTGTCCTTCGGCAGCCAGGAAAGAATAACATCACGATGGTCCTATTTGGACGCCATTGGTAATAATGTCGCCATAGTTCACGTCGCCGGATTTACCGCACATACGTCGGAAAGACCCGAATGTTATGCCAATTCCTTGCCAACATGTCGGTAGTTATATGCCCATGGAAAGACACGAATGTCACAACGAATCTTTGCCAGCATGTCAGTAATTGCATACCCACATCAGAGTAGCATTACGCTGCGCAGATTCTGCGGCAACGTCCTCAAACGGGAAAATTTTAGATCATCTCTTATAACATCGTTAGTATTGTATTTTAATAAAGTCTCCGTCATCATAACATTTCATTGGTTCATCTGTTGCTCATACCAATAAATGGTAGGTGCAACAAATATGCTGATTATGTCCAATGACATTTGTTTTACATTTATTTATAGGTATAATTGTGAGCCGGCTTACGTACTCGCCATTGATGGGGCGGTTGTACAGAAAAAATTGTTCTTTTTGATTGGTGAGCTACACACCAATTGTTTAGTGATTCGAACGCATTGTACATTGATATTACATTTTTTTGTGAAATAGTCCTACATTTTTTAAAGTTCCCATCGTTACAATTTTGTTTCAACTGTAGCTCATGGGTAGATGCCGTGGGGAAATAGCGCTGATTATATACAGTGACCTTTGCTGGTTTGTTTTCTTTTTCTTTACATGTGGTTTGAGAGCCAGTTTGTCGGATCAAGTTTGGTACATGGACTACTGAGGCGCAGTATGGGTGCTCGAAGGAATGATTTTTTGGTCTACTTTGTTTTCGAGCTGCAAATTCTGTTTTACTGATCGCCTGCGTTGTATGATGATACAACGTAATTTTGCAATACTGTAAGTATTATGTTCAATGAAGCCTCTTTCCCCGCTACATTTTATTATGTAATACGTAAGCGCAGTCGTATACATTTTAAGGTATGTTTGATTCAATTCTTTGGGAAAGAACTTGCATAGTTAGCTAAAAAGGACATTTCTTTAAATTTAGGTGAACTGACGTGCAGGCAAGTACTCGTCGTTGCACGGCAGTACAATTCGCGTGCTTAAAGTGTTAATATTAGGACGTAATGATGTCCATGGTCCTCAAAATTTCGAACTTTGTGACGAAGCTTGTATGACTGATTAACGTGACTGTACCTTCTGTATACGGAATGACAAAAATTGTGTAGTACACTGGATTTATTCAGGTCCGGAAATGTTGTCCTGTTTGCTAATATTGATTCCTGATTCCGTATTTTACGTAATTTGGTAATAATGTACATCAGGTTAGGTATGGGGAAGATCATCGTTGACCGAAATCAAGTACCTGATTATTAAACTTTTGTGGTCGCTGACGATTTATAGTAAAGTAGAAAAGATTTGTTTTCCCCGATGGCTTTTTCCTGAGTCGTCCCCGCCCACATATCCGAATGGGAAAGTAATTTAAGTCTTGAATATTTTGTTCTAGAGGGTGCCATCGCCGTTAAGTTACAAGCAGAGCTGCACGCCCTCGGGACAAAATAACTGCTGTAGTTTTCACTTGCTTTCAGCCATTCGAGGTACCAACACAACAACGACATGTTGGCTTCTGTTGTTACAAAGCGAGATCAGTTGCCACTACAACACTCGAAAAGTCTGGAGCCCTCTTCAAGTACCACAGATAAGCTTGGCATCTCTACAAATACTGCGCTGTCGTTTCATCTATCGCAAGTCTCACTCTATCGTTGAGGCTAGGTAGACACCCGGCAGGAAGATCCATGTTTCATGTATAATGTAGCCATTCGAATCCATTAACAGTGAAACTACAGTAATTGCCAATGCTATTTCTTTGTGTGACACTGTGTTACCGACGACGCTGAGCAGCAAAAATGCAACACACCAAGTAGCATTTTAAAGGGGTTTGTTTGCTCATTCTAACCGCTTAAAGGAAGCTATAAGTCCAGGACGTTTACTATTTGTCCTAAATATGACACTAGCAGTAAGGATTCTTATATTATTTCCATCTTGAAGAGACATCTGAAAATTTACTTCTTCCACTGGCATAAGAAATTCGTAACGAAAATGTCTCTTGGAATGAGTTCATCCAAAAAGCTATGCCACGTGACAAGACAAAAACAATTGCTCTGATCATATTGTTCAACAGAAATGTTAGTTCACCATGTATGGGGTGAAACTACATCTTCTCGCAGTGGATAGGAGATCACGAATTTGTCGCCAACTTGCGTGTTAAAGAGAAGTGGCTGGTAGAATTAACGAACGAAAGTTAGTGAGACCTACTGTAATACAGCGAGCGTCAATACTGCCAGCTAATTAAAAGATTCTAACTACTGAAGTCACCAACTACTGATAGGCATAGTTAGCAAATGAAAGATTTTGATAGAGAACAAACAATGTATTTACCTTAATAGTGTTCAAAAGTCATAATATATATATATATATATATATATATATATATATATATATATATATATATATATATATATATATATATATATATATATATATATATATATATATATATATATATATATCAGTTCATGACATCCAGTCTTGCAAATTTACTGTCTCTGATGGACACACGTCCAGATCATCCGCTCTCAAAACTCCGCCATCTCTCTCTCCACATTCACTACTGCTGGCGACTCACCTCCAACTGCGCAACGCTACGCGCTGTTAACAGCCAACTGCCCAACACTACAATAGCGAATATTACAACATTGCCAACCAGCCACAGACTGCACACAGCACAGCCAGTGACTTTCATATAGAGCGCTACATGGCGTTACCAACATAAAAACTTAAACAGCACACTTACAACCTGATACGTGGAAAGTAGGATGTTCTTGATCTCATACAAATGTTTGGGTCGTTTCCGATTACTACTCTCACTCTTTCTTTGCCAGGGTAACGACAGAAGAATATCATGAAACCAGTCGGTCAGTTAACTGACACTGATTGATCGACTTGTTTGACTGTGTAACTTGTGAAGATCATGTTGCAAAAACGTTCGCTTTCGCCACCCGTTAGAAAGTCAGCATATGAATTCGGAGCGTTACTTGTAGGCTGGGACAGAAATAAATGTTCGTAATGGTGGCGAAATGTACGTCTTAGTGGCCAACGAAAATGACATCGAACAAACGTCCCCTTACAAGTGCTAGAAAATCGGTAGAGGCAAACTATCCACACACCTCTGCAAAAAAGAATGTTACTGTAAACTGAGTATAGCGGAAATATCGCTGCGTGCGCGAGACGGCGGGGCGGCGCCGGCACGTCAGCCGGCGGCTGCGGCGCGCCCGGCGCTCGAGGCGCGTGGGCGGCGCCGCCCACGGCCTGCCCGGCGGCCGCCTCCGCAGCGGGGGCCTGTCCGCCGGCCCACGGCAGAGCAGCACAGCACAGCACAGCACAGGTGTATTTTAAAACCAGCACGCTCCGTGCGCCACCCGCCGCGACATCGATCGACATCGCCGCCGCGTGCCGCCGCCACGGCCGCAGCCCACGTCGCACATGTAGCCGGAGTTGTCGCCACGTATGTTTTCTCATACAGCGAGCAATAGCGTGAAATTTACCCTGCGTTATTTCTACGGGCTAACTCAGAAAAGAAAAATTGCTACGACTAAGCAGTTAGTCCATTAAAAATTTCTTACAGCATTCAAGCTGTAGTGGAGAGTTATATGGCAATGACAACTATTCAGATATGTGACTCCTTGGTGATTTGTGATGCAATTGTTCTTTGCTCTGCACCTGATGATGACCGGTAAGATCGAAACTGGTTGTGTTTGAGAACAATAAAGTAGTTTTGTGTGAACAGTCTTCGGTGATTTTCTAGAGGGTGCGTCACCGAATTCCTTACAGGGTGAACAAATATTTTAAAAAAGCCGTCAGCTGTAAGTTAATCTAGTTCAACTAGTGCTGTGTACGTCATTACAGTGGTGGGCTTTATATTTTCGAATTTTGTCGTTCTTGATACAAAATGGTTCAAATGGCTCTGAGCACTATGGGTCTTAACATCTGAGGTCATCAGTCCCCTAGAACTTAGAACTACTTAAACCTAACTAACCTAAGGACATCACACACATCCATGCCCGAGGCAGGATTCGAACCTGGGACCGTAGCAGTCCCGCGGTTCCGGACTGCAGCGCCTAGAACCGCACGGCCACCCTGGCCGGCGTTCTTGACACACACTGCATAGTTTCATCCTTTTGATTCAAGTTTAATTTTTAAGACCTACTTTCTTGAGGAATCCATTCCGAAGCGAACGATAAGTTGTCGTGTCACTACTTGTTGTTTACTGCTACTTACGCGTGTGCTTAACTGCTGTCGCACCCCAGAGTAAAATTTTCACTCTGCTACGGGGTGATGATTTCATGTCAGACAAGAGTTGGGACATATTGAAAAAGTTAGGTACTGATTCCGACTTATTAAATGAAGTTCCTATATCTTAGGATTCAGGCACTTTCTACCTCGGTGCCAAAGCGGCTACAAAAAATTTGTGTATGATGACATATTATATCGCCGAAACCGGCAACCTACAAAATCAACAGGAGATGAACTGACAGTTGACGGTTTTTTTTTTATATTTGTTACGTACAAATCAGCTGCTGTCTCGTCATGAAACATAGCAAGACGGAATGTACCAAAATTTACAGTTGGTTATAATTAAACTTTCTCTACTTGAGAGGGGCACGGTGAAATCGAGGGATTGTAGAACAATGAAAACTAAGTCCGCAAAGCTGTAAGGACGTACGGAAGAGAGATAACAAGAAAGCATTGAAAGAAACTGATGGTACGAACTGCAAAATTCTAGAAGACGCACACACTGTTCCACGCTCAGCTGCAGTACTTTTCGATGGAACTGGACGAAGAGTATGGAGACTTTATATATTATTTCAGACTGTTTGAACAAGTCGACCGGCATGCTTGAGAGAATTTTCGATTTAAAACCTGCTAGTGTTGAATCTATGAAGGAAAAAGGAGTGCACGAAAGAAAATTACAACGTCCATAACGGATTGCAGACCTCTATTTTAATTGGATCTGCCTACAAACTGGCCACATACAGACACTGCAAGGTGATAACCCACTTATTTCTGATTCTACGGGAATGCATTTACATGCATATTGTAAAAGGGACTAATTCTGACGTAGTCCAGTTTCCTAACCTCTCTGCCGTTAAATACTGCGCTATTTCCCATAATTAGTGGTGTGCAATATTAGTGGCCGACCGTATACTTTTCCAACTGTGCGGTGATAGGTGTTCTCCTTCTAGATGAAATTGCCAGGCAGTTTAATAGCCCACTCATATTTGTACCCGTTGGTCGCATCGTATTAGAATGTAGCAAATGTTACGTGACTGTTTTTTTTCCAAACTGCCCTGTAACTTATGTACAGTTTCAAAGAAGAACTCGACTCAAATCTAAATATTAAATTAATATCCGCCAGATAATGTAATACGAATCTGTGCCGGTGGTTGTAAATATTTAACTGCTTGGATAAAAATTTTATATGTTGAATTGCGTGTACACCTAAATGACAACCACTATGAAAGCAGGTTGCACTTGTCTCTGGGCGCAGAAGAGCGCTTTAGTGGTCACAAGACCAGCAGGAAACTATGTCCCAGCAGAATTCACAACCAAAATCCGCTCGCACACATGCAAAAGACCAATCAGGCAGTCGGGCCAGTCTTTGCTCTTAGGGAAGCCTCCTTTGAGCCGGACACCCGAAATCGCAATGCAAATAATATCTCCAGTATGTGTAGGTTCAACAGAAACTGTTTTTAGCAAACTGTGTGTAGTCACGGGATGAGTGCAATTTTTGCCTGGGTCCCAGAAGAGCTTCAACTGTGGAAATAAGTGCAGACAGAATTCACCGAAAAACAGGAGCAGTTAAGATAACTTTCAATTGAGAACAGAAAGTTTACGGCTCCTTTGAAAATCGTGAGATACCAAAAGCGAATGTTTAAGTAAATGTGAAAACAGCTAACACTGGTTTCCGTAAATAATTCAGAAATGGGAATTAGGAATACGATTGGGGTTACAGAGATGCAACTCTTCCGGCCAACACATAAATGCAGATAGTGAGTGGGAATGAGTGGACACGTTTTGGAGAGCGAAGCCAACGAATTTGCTAAGATCAGCGTCTTATCACTTACTGGTCAGCACTCACAGTATTAATTGTTCAGGCTATCTAAAGTATGTGAAGCTGAAGAAATCAGAAACAGTCTTGCTTGCCGGAAGCAAACTACTTCTCAGTCTTCTTGACCAGCAAACAGCTTGATGCGCAGACTCCACTTCTAGACAAATTCTCCAGGCTCGCCTTGGACGAGATGTTCTCATCCGGCTGAGCTGAACTTGGATGCAAGTTGTTGGTGCAGAGAAAATGACTGATTCTGCAGTGGCTTCAGCTGCTAGGAGCAGATTATGAGTAAGAAGAGATCCCGCAGTAAAAGTGAGCCGAACTGTAGGGAAATATGAATCATTTTTAACGGTGTTCAGTACTTACAGCCTCCACGCTGAAGAATCATTTGCATCGGGGATTCAACATGCTTTCATCTCCGTCAGTAAATATACACATATATCTTTCAGTACTATTTTCTGTCTACACTAACATTCGGCTATTACATTCATTTTAAACATATTCCAAGTCACTTGTTCAGACCTGCCAAGGTATTATCTTATTTTTTTCAGTGACGGTTAACTCCATGCCCTTTTATGTTTAATGAACTGAATCAATTCGTATCCTCGTCTAATTTCGTAGCCAGTTGAACTCCGTTGTCACTGTTTTGGTACGCAAAGATTTATTTTTATCACATATACCGGGCCATGTTAAAAGATTCAGTCAAGTTCCCCTACCACAGTCTCTAACAACGTAACGGCAACTTATACAAGTTTTTTGGCTGAATGCGGTCTCCGAGACGCATACAATTTTCACAAAACGCAGGGAGGTCGGATTTAATCCTTCTTTGAGTATGCAAATGTCAGGACGGGATCCTAGCTGTGATGGACAGAAATGAAGCTGTCAGCCATCTGTTGTGTGGATATTCTGCTCAAGCAATCTCTGAAGTCAGAATGAGATTTTCACTATGCAGCAGAGTGTGCCCTGATATGAAACTTACCGGCCAGAGTGGCCGAGCGGTTCTAGGCACTTCAGTTTGGAACCGCGCGACCGCTACGGTCGCAAGTTCGAATCCTGCCTCGGGCATGGATGTGTGTGATATCCTTAGCTAGGTTTAAGTAGTTCGAAGTTCTAGGGGTCTGATGACCTCAGCTGTTAAGTCCCATAGTGCTCAGAGACATTTGAAACATTTGATGTGAAACTTCCTGGCAGATTAAAACGAGACTCGAACTCGGGACCTTTGCCTTTCGCGGACAAGTGGTCTACCATCTGAGCTATCCAAGCACGACTCACGCCCCGTCCTCACAGCTTTACTTCCGCCAGTACCTCGCCTCCTACCTTCCAAACTTTACAGAAGCTCTCCTGCGAACCTCGCCAGACTAACACACCTGAAAGAATGGATATTGCGGAGACATGGCTTAGCCACAGCCTGGGGGATGTTTCCAAAATGAGATTTTCACTCTTCAGCAGAGTTGAAAGCATTTCGCCAATGAACAGAGCATGCCGACAATTTGAAACTCTGTCAGCCAAACCTTCAATTAGCAAGTGCTCCGAGAAAGCTGTTATTTTCAGTTATACGTGTATGCGCACACGCCAAACAGCCTTCTTCGAGTATTGTTTTTAACGAAGTCTATATGGCTCCACGGTTCGAGTCCCGGTCGGGTTGGGGATTTGCTCTGCCCGGGAATAGAGTGTTTGTGTTATCCTCATCATTTCATCTTCATCATCATTTCTGAGAGTGACGAGATTGGTGTGTGAAAAGAAAATGGACGGTGCAAAAATTGGTGTTTTGTACGCTGTTGACCGCGCAGTTGAGCGCCCCCCAAATAAAACATCATCATCATAACAAAGTCTATACGTTTTTAAATGAGAAAAATCCAAACTGAGATGACCCGCCAAGTGATATAATTTTTGATAATTTTTACTGTCACCGTTAAGCTGCTGTTTGGAAGGATATGACAGAACAAGACAGGATCATACCTCAGATCACTTCAAGAAACTGCAGCGGATATATTGTAATAATGAAGCCAATATAATCCATGCATCTGTTCATAATTGCTTAGAACGTAAAACCGATTTCATGCTAACTGTAAGATTTGATAATGTGACAGCAAAGGAGAAGACCCGATTACGATTTCCCGAAATGCTTTAATTCACGTTAGTATGACCAAACATATCCTTCGATGTTCCTAGCTGGTAAAGACTGAACGGTGTATCCAGTTCATTTAATCGGTCAGTCGCAAGAAGTCTAAATTTAAACTGTTACCCACGTACTACACACATAGCGAAGAAAATAGGACCGGTTAATATGTAAATGACAGAATTGATATGTTACGCATTCATGGCTGAAATGATGTCGACTGTACGGCCAGAAAAAGACAAAAAGAGTAGAGGAAAAACGGATAGAATTTCAAAACTAAGCTATCGATACTGGAACTTTTAAAATCTATGTTTATGACAACTTTTTGACCTGTATCATGGACATTAAATAAAAAAGTCTACTGAAAAACTGAGGACTGCACAGAGAGAGACGGAGATATGCATTTTGGTTTGTACTACGAGAGCCTGGAAAAAATTTGCCCAGAGAAGACACTGGTTTGGAATGTATAGTTATAACTATGACGAAGACGAAAAATAAGTTCATAGTGCATATAACAAAACGGGTGGTTAACAGGTAGGCATTGCTATTCTGTACTGTACTTCAACAGATGTGAAAATACATAGATGGTAATGTAATAGAAGATACGTACACGGCATTGGGAAATTTGCTGGAATATTTACTGGTCAGTACACGTACAGAATCATGCAGATATTACCGACATACACGAAGATACTATTCCCCTTGAATTGACATTCAATTGCCGTGTGTACTGTGCGCAGTGGAGAGTAGAAAAGAGGATAAGTGTCGTTGTCGAAACTGTATGGCTTCAAGGATTAGATTAAGCTTGCTAGCATGAGAAGCCAGAGTAGTGCAGAAACACTTGACGAAGGATTGTGTGAGCGCCTCGTCTAGATTGGAGAAGCGGAATCCAGTATTTCGACGTTATGTCGTAGTCACTGTTATCTTGCGGTCAGCATTACTTTAATATTTTCAGATATAACATTCCAAAGTTTCCTTGCCACCAGCGCGTGGCATTTTATAAATTGAAAGAAGTACTGAACTATGACGTATCGTATTATCGCTAATTGAGCGATTTCACTCAGTAGTAAAACAGGATTAGCACTCTGCTGGACGGCGGTTCAAAACCCCATCTCTCCGTCCACTTTCTAGAGCCCCAAAATCGCTACACCCCAGTGTCGGGACAATTGCTTCTCCACGCCCCATTCAGTCTCTGCCTCTACTGACGCACTGTCATTGAACTTTTTTCTTCCTTCCTGCAGGTTCCCATGAGTAATGTCATACATAACTACGAAATGAAATTCTTAGAGCGTAAAGTAGGGTTTCGTGCCACAAAATAGCCTTCCTACTGTATTCTCGATCCTAATCACCAACTTCTGCAAAGTTTCTCCCGCACTCCTACCCTCCAGAACAAAAACACCGATGTGTGGACGCCTGCCACGACTTGATTAAAATACAAAACACGGACAATTCATCACTATTGACGAGAATTGGTATTATCAGTTTGAAAATACCAAAAAATGTCGATGTTGAGAAATTCACTTGGACAGTGGATGCTTTGATGACATAACGGACATTCAAGCTAGTGTGACACAATTAGAACAACAAAGTCCATATGGGTCCCGGGTTCAATTTCCGGTCGGGTTGGGGATTTGCTCTGCCCTGGGACTGAGTGTTTATGTTATACTCATCATTTCATCTTCATCATCATTTGTGAGAGTGACTAGATTGGAGTGTCAAAAGAAAACAGACGGTGCAAAAATTGGGACTTTGTACGGCCGCTTTTGTAAGAGTTTCACATTACAGTGCGAACGTTCTGTGATAACGTCTAGTGACGTTTCGATTTCAGTCCTTGGACGTCGAGAGTGGTCATATGAAGGATCAACCGGAGCGTGCCCTCGCTGAGAGGCTGTAATGTTGTTGTCGTCTTCAGTCCGAAGACTGGTCTGCTGCAGGTCTCGATGCTACTCAATCCTGTGCGAGCCTCCTCATCTCCGTATAGCTGCTGAAACCTACATCTTTCTGAATCTCCTTACTGTATTCATCTCTTGGTCTGCCTCTACGATTAAACCCCAGCACTTCGCTCCAACATTAAATTGGTGATCCCTTCTTGTCTCAGTATGTGTTCCGTCAACCAATCCCTTATTGTGGTCAAATTGTGCTACAAATTTCTTGTCTCCCCAGTCCTATTCTGTACCACCACATTACTTACGAGAGCTACCTGTCTAATCTTCAACATTTTTTGTAGCATCACAATCGAAAAGTTTAGATTCTCTTCCTGCCTAAACTGTTTGTCATCCGTGTGTCACTTACATGCATGGCTACGCTACGGGCAAATAATTTCAGAAAAGACTTCCTAATGGTTAAATCTATATTTGATGGTGGTAAAATTCTCTTCTCCAGAAATGCTTTTCTTGCCATTGCCAGTCTACACTTTATATCCTCTCTACTGCGTCCATCATCGGTTATTCTTCATACTAAATAGCAAAACTTATCTACTAATTTAAGTGTCTCGTTTCTTAATCTAACCTGATTTAATCCGAGTGCATTCCATTATCCTAGTTTGCACATACTGATGTTCATTTTATCCTCCTTCGAAGCCAATTTTCGATCAATTCAACTGCTCTCCCAAGTCCTTTGCTTTCTCTGAGCGAATTATGATGTCAGCGGCAAACCTTAAAGTTTTCATTTCTTTTCTCTGGACTTTAATTCCTACTCCAAATTTTTCTTTGGTTTCCTTTACTGCTTCTTCAGTGTAAAGACTGAACAGTATTTGGGATAGACTACAAACGTGTCTCTATTCCTTCTCAACCACTGCTTTCCTTTCAAGCCACTCAACTCTCATACGTGCCACCTGGTTTCTGTACAAGATGTAATTAGATTTTAGCTCCTCGTATTTTACCCCTACTGGCTTCGAAATTTCAAAGTGAGTATTCCAGTCTACAATGATATAAATTTTGGTTTGTCTTTTCTTAACCTGTCTTCTAAGATAAGTCGTAGGGTCAGTACTGCATCACGTGTTCCTACTTTTCTCTGCACTCCAAACCTATCTTCCCCGACGTCGGCTTCTTCCAGTTTTTCCATTCTTCTGTAAAGTATTCGCGTTAGTAATTTGCAACCATGAATTATTAATCTTAGAATTCGGTAATTTTCGCACCTGCCAGCCCCAGATTTCTTTGGAATGGGCATTATCACACTCTGCTTGAAGTTTGAGGTTACTTCGCCTGTCTTACACATCTTGCACTTTATATGGAAACGTTTGGTCATGGCTGGCTTTCCCAAGGCTATAGTAGTTCTTAGGGAATATCGTACGCTCCCGGATCCTCGTTTCGACTTAGATCTTTCGGAGTTCCATCAAATTCTTCTCGCTATATCTTGTCTCCCATCTTATCTTCATCTACGTCCACTTCCCTTCCTGTAATATTTCCTTCAAGTACATCTCCCTTATGGAAACCCTCTATGTACTCCTTCCACCTTTCAGCCTTCCCTTCTATGCTTAGGACTGGTTTTTCATCTGAGGTTTCGATTTTCATTCAGCTCTTTTCCCCAAAGTCCGCTTTAATTTTCCTATAGGCGGTAACTATCTTTCTCCTATTGAGATATCCTTCTAAATCGTTACATTTGTCCTCTAGCCATTCCTGTTTAGATATTTTGTACTTCCCGTCAATATCATTTTTTTAAACACTTGTGTTCCCGTTCGCCTCCTTCATTGTCTACATTTTATATTTTCTCCTTTCATCAATTAAATTCAATATCTCTTTTGTTATCGAAGGATTTCTACTAGGCCTTGTCTTTTTACCTATTTCATCCTCCTCTGCCCTCACTATTTCTTCTCTTAAAGCCATCTATTTGTCTTCCATTGTGCTCCTTTCCCCTGTTGCAATCCTCCCTCTGAAAGTCTCAGCAACCATTGGTTTTTTCAACTGATCCAGGTTCCATCACTTAATTTCCCTACTTTTCCGGTTTCTTCAGTTTTAATCTACAGTTGATAAAGAATAAATTGTGGGCAGAGTGCACATCTGGTCCTAGAAATATACTACAATTTAAAATGTGACACCCAAATCTCTGTTTTAACTTTATATATTCAATCTTGAATCTTCCAGCGTCTCGAGGCCTATTCCATGTATTTTAATTCATAAACCAAATTTTAGCGTTGATTAAATTATAATGGCATCCGTCCATCCTAGAGGGATGATGGTGTAGCATGCTTGGTTCAGAGTCTGCAGCGTCTGCTGTGGCTAAAAAGTCCCACTCTGGAGTGGCAGTCCCTACTGCAGTTTGGACATGTGAAATTTGAGGGACTTCGAACAGGAGCCTCTCTGTCTCTTCTCTTTGTCCTCTTCCTGATTTGTTCCTGTGTGCGTTCGTCCTCTGAGTGCTTGACGCCGTTGCGCACAGTTACTCGCCACTTGCCACGGTCATCTGCAATGCTTTCCCAGCGACTTGGATTGATTCTGGTCTTGGTCAGGTCTCTCTTGCAGACATTCTTGAAACGAAGATGCGGTCGTCCCACTGGCCTCACACCTTCCTGAAGTTCGCCGTACAGCAGCTGTTTCGGTATCCGTTCAGGATCCATGCGCCTGGCATGTCCCAACCATCTTAGACGTCGATGACTCGGGAGTGCAAAGATGCTGGTTGTGCTCGCACCATGAAAGACTTCGGTGTTGGGTACTTTATCTCTCCAAGAGATCTGAAGGATCTTCCGGAGACAGGGGAGATGGAAGCTGTTGAGTCGAGATTCATGCCTAGAAAGAGTAGTCCATGTCTCACAGCTATAGAGAAGGGTGCTTATACCACAAGCGTTAATTTAGTTTTTGTGGTAAGCAGTCCGTTGTTCCATACTCTGTTTTTCAATCTAGCCATGACAGATGATGCCTTTGCGATTCTGTTAGTAAGTTCCGTGTCCACGGACAAGTTGCTACATATTGTGGATCCCAAGTAGGTAAAGTCATCAACCACCTGGAGAGGATTGCCATCAATGCTAATGGATGGAAGGTTGGTAGTGCTCTGCGCCATGATCTTAGTCTTTTGAAGGCTGATGAGTAGACCTAACTTTTCACAGGCATTTAATAATCTGTTGATTATATACTGCAGCTCATCTTCTGTGTTCGCTACTAGAGCTGCATCGTCTGCATATAACAACTCACGGATAACAACTGTATTTACTTTGGTCTTGGCCTTGAGGCGAGCAATGTTGAAATGATTTCCATCAGACCTCGTATGTAGATACACTCCCTCCTCACAGTCTTCAATGGCAAATGTGAGCAGAAGGGAAAAGAAAATCCCAAATATTGTAGGAGCTAACACACACCCCTGTTTCACAACGCTATTAACAGGGAATGCTTCTGATGTTTTACCGTTGAAGCAAATTGTTACTTGTGTCTTCTCATGGAAAGAGACAATTGTCTGTAGTAGTTTAGGTGGGCATCCAATCTTCTGCAACAGTTTGAAAATCCCATTTCTGCTCACTAAATCAAACGCTTTAAGAAGGTCAATGAAAGCAATATAAAGTGGCCTCTGCTACTCACGACATTGCTCTTGTAGCTGTCTTAAGGAGAAGATCATATCTACGGTTGATCGGCCGGGCCTGAAGCCACACCGAGATTCTGGGTAGATTCTGGAAGCTAAGATCTGTAATCGCATTAGGATGACTCTTGCATAAGCTTTCCCGGCTACGCTTAGTAATGAAATGCCTCGGTAATTGTTACAGTCACTTCTGTTCCCTTTCTGTTTGTATCGAGTAACTATCCTCGAATTCCGCATACTCATCGGGACATAACCTTCTTCCCAACTGGTTGTGATAAGTGAATATAAATGTTTGAGAAGAACAGACTGGTTATACTTAATAACGTCTGCAGGGATCCCATCTTCACCTGGGGCCTTTCCGTTAGCAAGAGAATCTATTTCTCTACTAAGTTCTTCCATAGTAGACATTGCATCTAGTTGTTCCATAACTGGCATTTGTTTGATGGCGTCACATGCATCCTTGCTAACTTCATTCTCGGTTGCATACAACTCGAGGTAGTGTTCAACCCAGCGTTCCATTTGTTTGCCTTCATCAGTAATGACTTCACCCGTCTCGGACTTCAGAGGAGCTGTTTTTCTGACAGTTGGTCCAATTTCTTTCTTAATACCATCGTACATTGCCTTAGCATTCCCAGAATCGGCCGTTTTCTGTATACCTGCACATAAACTCAGCCAGTTGTTATTTGCGCATCTCCTGGATGTTTGCTGTGCCCTGATCTTTGCTTTACGTAGATCATCTCGAGATCTTTCATTTGGGTTTCTTTTGTAAGCAAGCAGGGCTTTCCATTTAGCCTCAGTGACTGGTTCCATTTCTTCCAAAATTTGCTCGTACCAGTCCTTATTTCTTTTTCCTTTTATTCCATAGGCCAATACTGCTGAGTTGTAGATTGCACACGAGAGTTTTGCCCATTTCTTATCAACATTCCTTTCTGCTTGCACGTTTCCTGGGAAAGCACTTTCAAAATTACTGGCAAAATCCTGCTTTCTTTGTGTGTCACGAACATGATCTGTGTTGATACGGGGATGACCTCTCGTTTAGCGTGGTGACATTTCTTAGGAGTGAGCCTCAATGTGCATGCCACTAGGGCGTGGTCTGTGTTGCAATTAGCACTATGATAACTTCGTGACAGTAGCACATTTTTGAGACTAGTACGCCTAGCTATGACTAAGTTGATGCCAGTGATGAGAGCGCGGGTGTCTCCAAGACACCTTGTGCTGATCCTTAAGCTGGAAATATGTGTTTGTGATACAGAGTCCATAAAAGCAGCAAACTTCAAGCAGTCTCTGGCCATTTTCATTCATTTTTCCCACCCCATGATGTCCCAGGCAATTCGGTCATATGTCGTTATCTGATCCAACTCTAGCATTAAAGTCCCCTAGAATATACAGTGTCTCGGTGCTAGGTACCTTGGCTATTCTGTCACTGAGTAAGTCATAAAACAGATCCTTCTCTTCCATGCTGGATGATAATGTAGGAGGGTACAGATTTAGGATGTTGACAGTGCCACTTGAGGAGCATATTTTCAAATCAATAATTCGCTCTGTTCCACGGGATGGTGGCACAGTACAGTCCAGGAGGGCGTTTTTAACAGCAAATCCTACGCCATGAAGTCTTGGCTCGTCTTGAGACTTCCCCTGCCAGAAGAATGTGTAATTATCCTCCCTGATAGAGCCCGCGTCTGGAAGCCGCGTCTCCTGCAGTCCCGCGATGTCTACATTCGAACGATGGAGCTTTCTGTCAATTACGGCAGTTTTACGGCTGAAATCAACCTTTTGGGCATCGTCAATGTACCTTGGACACATGGTCCTAACATTCCACATGGCAATAAGAAATAGTGATTTCTTTATTATTTCATTTTTGTTGTTGGTAGGTGTACTATATCAACCCGCTTGTCGAAGATTACTTCTAAGCGTCACACACCCCGTGAAGCAGGCGGATAGTGGCGGGACAGCACCTTATTGGCTGGGGGCTGCCCTGCTTGAGGCTGGCGGTAGCTGTCCATTGAGACGCAATGATCTCTCCCACCGTCGGAAGTGGCCCCTGGCACTCGAGTCTTACGCCATTCAGACAGAGCTTATAACCGGTAACTGCTTCTTCCCGTGTTGTGCCGAAGTCCTTGGACGTCGCTGAAATGCCCTCTCCAGGTTGCTACAAGCCTGAGCAATAAATATGATAACACGTGAGTTGCCCAATCATCAAGGTCTCCCACTCGACCTAAATGATAATATCCACAGGAAAGGCAAGCCAAAACGTCTGGTATCACTTCGGTTGCAGGAGCTACCGAAAGGGAACGTAGTACGCCTTCCAACAGCCTTTGGGGCCCCACTCCAGACTTTCTGTCAGGGTTTTCTCCCTTAGCCTTCATCCCTACCGAGACCAACCACAAGGCAGTGGTGTGTCAAGGTAATTAGAGAAAGAAAAGCAATGGTAACTGAGGAGAGGATAGGCAATAGGATATATAGGATATAGGATATAAGACGGGTCGTTGTGAGGCACACTTTGCCCGGCTCCTCTGCTGAGGCCTGCAGGATGGGTTGGACCTGCCAGTAGCTACGCAACCGCCGATATAGCTCTCAGCTTCCTTGGAGCACATAAACACTCTCGCTCACACGGACAGTGCTACGATAAGGCGGTGCCTCATGGGAGAGAAATGATGATTAAATTACGCTCTGTGCAAAACTCTACCAGGAGGCTTCCTCTTTCATTCCTTTCCCCCAGTCCATAACCACCTACTACTTTTAAACCTCTGCCTTTTCCTACTATTGAATTCCAGTCATCCATCACTATCAAATTTTAGTCTCTCTTAACTATGTGAACAATTTCTCTTATCTCGTCAAACATTTCTTAAATTTCTTCATCATCTGCGGAGATAGTGGGCATTTGAAGTTCTAGTACTGTAGTGTGTGTCGGTTTCGTGTCTATCTTAGCTACAATAATTCGTTTACTATGCTGTTCATATTAGCTTACCCGCATTGCTATTTTCTTATTCATTATCCCTATTTTATTTGGTATTAATAACACTATATTCGCATGACAAGGCGTCCTGTGCCTCCTGCCACCGAGCTTCCCTATTCACGGAAGTACGGAATTTTCGTTTTTTTCTAGGTTGTCTACTGAAATAAACTAATAAGATTATAGTTATAACAGACGGTACTATTGCATGATGACATGTATGTAAATTAAACTGAAAACCAATAAGGATAACGAAGAAAAAATGATGACTCAACCACCTACATCATTTTATTGTTGAATGCAGGTGGATGTTCTTCAGTACGAGGCCATCTGAATCATTTTATTGTTGAATACAGGTATATGTTCTTTTTCAGAACAAAGACGCTCTAACGTGAACTTACTTTCGAGTGGTATCTTATGTGAACATTAATCAATGAATAAGTTCTTAAGTTAGACCATAACATTAGACATGTGCACCTCTGACTTAACCATTGCCGCTTCACAGAGCGGATCCAAGGATTTAAAAAAAAACTGGCGCTGAAGTTTCCATGTTTCCATACTACGTGAGACATCACCGTGAGGACGTCGATGGATTTAAACGATTAAATGCAGAGGAAATGAAGTATATAATCGTAGGCTTATCGGAAAGTTACAGATCTACAAGAACTGTCGCGCCTCGCGTGTCAATTCGCCTAGAGCTCTATGCGGGCTACAAGGGCACATTGGTTACACACGAACGCCGAGGCGAGCTACTGTACTTCTTCCATTCTCGTGCGGTATGAGATCTGCAAAGCAATGAGGAAGAGCGAACGATGGAAGGTGTTAATAAATGACAGTATATCCGGTAGGTAGCCTGCAAGGCGGAGAGAGGCACGTCCTGATTGTTGTAGGATCGGTTTAAGCCGAGATCGCAGCAGCGGCGACTGAGCAATATTCCCCCTACGAAATCCCGGGTGCTCACCCGCGGGAGCCGCGCGAGAAATTAACACCAAATGGATATCGACAGGCGGGGGCGGCCCTGGCCAAATCCTCATTGAAACGCCTCTTTTTCGTTCGTTACTTCCGCGCAGCGGTTGAACAGTGGTGGAAGCCTGAGAGCTGCCAACATACAAGTCAACAGATAGATCGAGTCAGTCGTCGTCTTTCAACTTTCACTGCACGTACGGTGTAGAGAACTAGAAATGCGACCAGAAGGGCTGTACCCTGGGTAATGATTATGATACAGGAGTCGTCGAACACTGACTGAAACTGTCATCCTGTGTCAAGCTCTTCAAAGTGTTGAGTAGTTCTTTTCCAGGAAAATACTTCTGTGACAGAAAAGGCGCTCCTTCAGCTACACTGGCTCGTAGATGCGTTTCAGTTTTCACCTGATAAATATGGCGTTACATCGGTACAATGAGCTGCTGAATCTGCCACCCAGAAGTACGAGGAGCATTCAATACGTAACCCATTTTTTCTCAGCCAATTTTGATTCAAAAATGCGGAATTTTTTGTGACACGTTTTAAAATGTTCCTGCTTCAGCTCCTATAGTTTCATGAAGTTCCAGTGAGTGGCAGCACTAAACGTGCCCTTCAAAATGACGTCTGTAATGGAATTTCTTTCCAAGCAAAGGGCTATCATTGAGTTTCTTTTGGCGTAAAACCAGAGCTTCGAAGAAAGTCATAGGCGCTTTCGGGATGTCTACAGGAACCTGGCAGTGAACAACAGCAAGGTGAGTCGTTGGGCGAGGCGTCTGTACCATCACAGCTAGGTCCCACAAACCTGTCCGTCCTCCCGCGTGCCGGCCGGCCGTACACAGCTGTGACTTCGCAAGTTTGGAACGTGTGGACAGTATTATTCAAGGAGGTGATCGACGGATCACAATCAAACACCTCGCTGCACGACTGGACGCGTCTTTGGGTAGTGCTGACACACTCGACCGCCAGTTGTGGTACTCAACAGTGTGTGCCCGCTGGGTTCCTCGCAACCGCACAGAAGACCACGAAGAGCAACGAAGGACTAACGGTGTGGGACTGCTTGCGCCTTACGAAGAAGGTCGGGAGAATTTCTTTACAAACATATCTACAGGCTATGAAACATGGGTTCATCACTTCGAACCCTAAGCGAAACGGCAACCTATGGAGTTGGTGTCCTCCTTCATGGTGCCGCGATCAACTCGTGTATTGTGCTACCTCAGGAAATTCAAGTATCGAATTCAGCGTGTTTGTCACCACAAAAAATGAAGACGAACTTCTCGTTATCCATGGCAACATAAGTTTGTGCAGCAAGAGGAGCTCATAAAACTTCATTGGACCATTCTTCCTCATCCACCCGACAGCCCAGATCTCGCACCTTCAGTTTTCCATCTTTGTGGTTCAAAATGGTTCAAATGGCTCTGAGCACTATGGGACTTAACATCTGAGGTCATCAGTCCCCTAGAACTTCGAACTACTTAAACCTAACTAACCTAAGGACATCACACACATCCATGCCCGAGGCAGGATTCGAACCTGCAACCGTAGCTGTCGCGCGGTTCCAGACTGAAGCGCCTAGAACCGCTCGGCCTCTCCGGGCGGCCATCTGTTTGGTCCAATGAAGGATGCACTCCGGAGGAAGAAGCATGTAGATGATGGGGTGGTTTTTGATAAAGCAAGACTTTGGCCCAGACGTCGACCTATAGAGTGGTAAAATGCTGGCGTACAGGTCCTCCCAGTAACGTGACGTGAGCTCATCACATTGAACGGAGATCATGTGAAAAAATATGGTTTTCTAGCCAAAATTGTGAGGAATAATGTTGTGTATTGGAATACTGAATAAAATCAATCTGCTTTCAGAAAAAAAGATGTTGCGCTACATGCCGAATGCTCCACATACTAACCGCCCGGTGGTGGAGCCGGCTAATAACTGTACAATTTAGAACTGAGAAAAGCCACAGATTGCTCCCTGTGTCTATAGTACGTCTGAACAGGTAATGTATCAGCCGTCGAACGACACCCGTACGCTGAGCCTGGGGTGAAACCAGACGTCAGCACTTTTTAAAGGTGCTTTCCGAAGACAAAAATGACAAATGTGCACCTCTCGGGATACGGGACGACAAAATGTAACGGGCGAGATGCTACTTGCCAACAGAGGCATTTCGCTGTAGAAATAAGTTTCTTGGCGACTGTGGACGGTCTTTCTACAATGGGAATTCTGGGCAGCACACAACAACTTGGAAAAATGTTCCAAAATAGTGTGACCAGCCATGACAAGTACATGATTTGGGCAGTCGAACGCATGGTCATACCCAGGACGAGTTGTGGGCAGAACGCTTGAGGGGAGATTCCTCGTGTTCGGGAACTGAATTCAAGACAATAGACACTTCCCTACGATACTCGATAGTGCAGACCTCACTTGGAGGCGCCATATTAGGTGCTTTGGTGATAGCCTTGATGAGAACTGTATTCTGAGCATCGCTACAGCTACACGGACCTCAAGTTGTAGCCGCAGTCGTAAGTCATACATCGCCCACCGCTCTCACGCCGCCTCCAGCAGATGCTGCCGGCCGACTGCAGAGTGCTTTCAACCGCGGAGCCGGCAACCTTGTAAGCCACTTTCACCACAGCATTCTCATTGAAGTCTGCCTGGCAGATACGTTTGTCATGTAGCAATCACGATTAAAATATTAGTAACGAGCCTGAGAATCTTATTTACTGATAATGGTGATGGTACAAGTCTGCGGTACAAGCCCATGACCAGGCTATTCGTCTAATTGTATGTAGAGTTCAGGCTTTCTTCGAAGTGACACTTGGAGGGTGCGTATGGTGAGTCCAGCATCCCTCCCACTGTTTCCGCCTTAGAATGACCCACGGTAGTCAACCGATATCAGGCTGAGCAGACCTCGGACCATCCTGCCGGACCTGGAACGGAGAAAAGCCCCAACTCTCATTCGGGATGATTGAACCTGGGACTTTCAACGCCTAAGTATAGTGCAGTACCTACTAGACCTCTGTGGCCACACTATTAACAATGAACGTACTCATATTTAATTACTAATAATGGTGTGTAAGTATCATAGTCATCTTCCAAAGTAATTTTGTTTGTCAAAATACATGTCACTGAAAATCTAATTGTACTGTAACGACTCGCATTCATAATACCTGTATCTAGTATGCAAATTCTGCAGTGAGCAGAACATTGAACAAAATTATACTTTAAGTATACGTGTAGTGCTTGTTCTTTCGGACATGCCTGAAACAACGCACACTTTTCATGATCCTGTAGCTGTAGATATACATGAAGAAGTAAAATAAACTGAAATAATTTTTGAGTCTGCAACCGTTCGCGAGAAGCGGGAAATCCGAGGTCGAGACCTGGTCCGGCACAATTTTCCATTTGCTACCATTGAAATTACCTCAATGCTTAGTTGCAGACGTATCAAATATTATTTAATTTCATTTCACGTCATCATGTATACGTAAACCTGCAGAATCAAGAATGGTGTCTATTATTTTGGTCATCTACAGAAAGAACAGACACAATACATATATAAATGTAAATAAGGCCTGATGCGACAGTAGTATCTCTTCATTGCAAATGCACTCTCTCTCCCGAAGTCCTGCGGGACCCCAGCGACTTCCGGCGAGCAACGACTATATGTATAGGGGGTCCTACAACAGTTTTTTTTGGTCATCAGTCTACTGACTGGTTTGATGCGGCCCGCCACAAATTCCTTTCCTGTGCTAACCTCTTCATCTCAGAGTAGCACTTGCAACCTACGTCCTCAATTATTTGCTTGACGTATTCCAATATCTGTCTTCCTCTACAGTTTTTGCCCTCTACAGCTCCCTCTAGTACCATGGAAGTCATTTCCTCACGTCTTAGCAGATGTCCTATCATCCTGTCTCTTCTCCTTATCAGCGTTTTCCACATATTCCTTTCCTCTTCGATTCTGCGTACAACCTCCTCACCCTCCTAACCTTAACTGTCCACCTAATTTTCAACATTCGTCTATAGCACCACATCTCAAATGCTTCGATTCTCTTCTGTTCCGGTTTTCCCACAGTCAATGTTTCACTAACATACAATGCTGTACTCCAGACGTACATCCTCAGAAATTTCTTCCTCAAATTAAGGCCGGTATTTGATATTAGTAGACTTCTCTTGGCCAGAAATGCATTTTTTGCCACAGCGAGTCCGCTTTTGATGTCCTCTTTGCTCCGTCCGTCATTGGTTATTATACTGCCTTGGTAGCAGAATTCCTTAACTTCATTGACTTCGTGACCATCAATCCCGATGTTAAGTTTCTCGCTGTTCTCATTTCTACTACTTCTCATTACCTTCGTCTTTCTCCGATTTACTCTCAAACCATACTGTGTACTCATTAGACTGTTCATTCCGTTCAGCAGATGATTTAATTCTTCTTCACTTTCACTCAGGATAGCAATGTCATCAGCGAATCGTATCATTGATATCCTTTCACCTTGTATTTTAATTCCACTCCTGAACCTTTCTTTTATTTCCATCTTTGCTTCCTCGATGTACAGATTGAAGAGTAGGGGGCGAGATGCTACAGTCTTGTCTTACACCCTGCTTAATACGAGCACTTCGTTCTTGATCGGAATGTTATCTATCCCTTCTGCCTTATTTGACCGTAAGTCCTCCAAAGCTCTTTTAAATTCCGATTCTAATACTGGATCCCCTATCTCTTCTAAATCGACTCCTGCTTCTTCTTCTATCACATCAGATAAATCTTCACCCTCATAGAGGCTTTCAATGTATTCTTTCCACCTATCTGCTCTCTCCTCTGCATTGAACAGTGGAATTTCCGTTGCACTCTTAATGTTGCAACCGTTGGTTTTAATGTCACCAAAGATTGTTTTGACTTTCCTGTATGCTGAGTCTGTCCTTCCGACAATCATATCTTTTTCGATGTCTTCACATTTTCCCTGCAGCCATTTCGTCTTAGCTTCCCTGCACTTCCTATTTATTTCATTCCTCAGCGACTTGTATTTCTGTATTCCTGATTTTCCCGGAACATATTTGTACTTCCTCCTTTCATCAATCAACTGAAGTATATCTTCTGTTACCCATGGTTTCCTCGCAGCTACCTTCTTTGTACCTATGTTTTCCTTACCAACTTCTGTGATGGCCCTTTTTAGAGATGTCCATTCCTCTTCAACTGTACTGCCTACTGCGCTATTCCTTATTGCTGTATCTATAGCGTTAGAGAACTTCAAACGTATCTCGTCATTCCTTAGTACTTCCGTACCCCACATCTTTGCGTATTGATTCTTCCTGACTAATGTCTTGAACTTCAGCCTACTCTTCATCACTACTATATTGTGATCTGAGTCTATATCTGCTCCTGTGTACGCCTTACAATCCAGTATCTAATTCTGGAATCTCTGTCTGACCATGATGTAATCTAATTGAAATCTTCCCGTATCTCCCGGCCTTTTCCAAGTATACCTCCTCCTTTTGTGATTCTTGAACAGGGTATTCGCTATTACTAGCTGAATCTTGTTACAGAACTCAGTTAGTCCTTCTCCTCTTTCATTCCTTGTCCCAAGCCCATATTCTCCTGCAACCTTTTCTTCTACTCCTTCCCCTACAACCGCATTCCAGTCGCCCATGACTATTAGATTTTCGTCCCCCTTTACATACTGCATTACCATTTCAATATCCTCATACACTTTCTCTATCTGTTCACCTTTAGCTTGCGACGTCGGCATGTATTCCTGAACTATCGTTGTCGGTGTTGGTCTGCTGTCGATCTTGATTAGAACAACCCGGTCACAAAACTGTTCACAGTAACACACCCTCTGCCCTACCTTCCTATTCATAACGAATCCTACACCTGTTATACCATTTTCTGCTGCTGTTGATATTACCCGATACTCATCTGACCAGAAATCCTTGTCTTCCTTCCACTTCACTTCACTGACCCCTACTATATCTAGATTGAGCCTTTGCATTTCCCTTTTCAGATTTTCTAGTTTCCCTAGCAAGATCAAGCTTCTGGCATTCCACGCCCCGACTGGTAGAACTTTATCCTTTCGTAGATTATTCAATCTTTTTCTCATGGTATCCTCCCCCTTGGCAGTCCCCTCCCGGAGATCCGAATGGGGGACTATTCCGGAATCTTTTGCCAATGGAGAGATCATCATGACACTTCTTCAATTACAGGCCACATGTCCCGTGGATACACGTTAAGTGTCTTTAATGCAGTGTTTTCCATTGCCTTCTGCATCCTCATGTCGTTGAGCATTGCTGATTCTTCCGCCTTTAGGGGTAATTTCCCACCCCTAGGACAAGAGAGTGCCCTGAACCTCTATCCGCTCCTCCGCCCTCTTTGACAAGGCCTTTGGCAGAATGAGGCTGACTTCTTATGCCGAAAGTCTTCGGCCGCCAATGCTGATTATTTATCAAAATTTAGGCAGTGGGGGGGATCGAACCCGGGACCGAAAACGTTTCAATTATGAATCAAAGACGCTACCCCTAGACCACGGGTGTTGGTCCCTACAACAGTAGTGTGCGACAAACGGGAGTTTGTATCTGACTGCAGTCTTGTCCGGATGGCGGAAGTTATCAAGGTGACCGCTCACGATAAACGGGAAATCCAGATTCGTGTCCCGGTCCGGCACGAGTTTTGACTTGTCGCCATTTCCCGTGAAACTTAGAAGTCCCGTTGAATAATAGTAAGCACACAATTTTTATCTGCCAGGATATTCCATCATGCAACTTGATAGACGAATCCAAACCGGTTTATTTAAACTATTTTAAACTCGTCTATGCAGCTGCTAAAGCTGCATATTTATTTTACAATATGAATTCTGTTTTATTGGTGTAAGAAAGCTTCATTGCTTGGATTTTCGAATGCTTTCTGTTTACATCTGGAACCACAGACAAGTTGCACAGTTGTTCTGTGTTTCTGCCAAAGGCACTCAACGTTTCGACATACCTTCAATTTCGTATGCACCTCTCCACATTTCACGACCCAAAAGATGACTAAATACTGAATGTAATAATAAAGACAAAGAGACAAATAGTGGTATAATAATTTGAAATAGATAATAAACTACTTAATTTGTCTGAACAATCTGTCAGAAACACTAATTCAAAAGTTTGCAGTACGATTTAAATTTATAGAAGTCCGACAAGGGGGTGGACTCTACCCCGTACACTGTGCTTTACAAAGGCTGAAATAAATCAATAATAAATCTAGAAACGAAATAAAAAGGAATCGACATAAACTGCTAGCTGTGTCTGTCAAAGATGTACAACCAGTTTCTTTGTTTCTTGTCATTACTCTCATCACAGGTTTGATGCAGCCATCACGAATTCCGTTCCCTTCATCATCTCACATGCAGCTTTACTGTATGATTAAATGATGATGGCGTCCTCTTGGGTAAAATATTCCGGAGGTAAAATAGTCCCCCATTCGGATCTCCGGGCGGGGACTACTCAAGAGGACGTCGTTATCAGGAGAAAAAAAACTGGCATTCTGCGGATCGGAGCGTGGAATGTCAGATCCCTTAATCGGGCAGGTAGGTTAGAAAATTTAAAAAGGGAAATGGATAGGTTAAAGTTAGATATAGTGGGAATTAGTGAAGTTCGGTGGCAGGAGGAACAAGACTTTTGGTCAGGTGATTACAGGGTTATAAATACAAAATCAAATAGGGGTAATGCAGGAGTAGGTTTAATAATGAATAAAAAAATAGGAGTGCGGGTTAGCTACTACAAACAGCATAGTGAACGCATTATTGTGGCCAAGATAGACACAAAGCCCATGCCTACTACAGTAGTACAAGTTTATATGCCAACTAGCTCTGCAGATGATGAAAAAATTGATCAAATGTATGACGAGATAAAAGAAATTATTCAGGTAGTGAAGGGAGACGAAAATTTAATAGTCATGGGTGACTGGAATTCGTCAGTAGGAAAAGGGAGAGAAGGAAACATAGTAGGTGAATATGGATTGGGGGGAAGAAATGAAAGAGGAAGCCGCCTTGTAGAATTTTGCACAGAGCATAACTTAATCATAGCTAACACTTGGTTCAAGAATCATGAAAGAAGGTTGTGTACCTGGAAGAATCCTGGAGATACTAAAAGATATCAGATAGATTACATAATGGTAAGACAGAGATTTAGGAACCAGGTTTTGAATTGTAAGACATTTCCAGGGGCAGATGTGGATTCTGACCACAATCTATTGGTTATGAACTGCAGATTGAAACTGAAGAAACTGCAAAAAGGCGGGAATTTAAGGAGATGGGACCTGGATAAACTGAAAGAACCAGAGGTGGTACAGAGTTTCAGGGAGAGCATAAGGGAACAATTGACAGGAATGGGGGAAAGAAATACAGTAGAAGAAGAATGGGTAGCTCTGAGGGATGAAGTAGTGAAGGCAGCAGAGGATCAAGTAGGTAAAAAGACGAGGGTTAATAGAAATCCTTGGGCAACAGAAGAAAAATTGAATTTAATTGATGAAAGGAGAAAATATAAAAATGCAGTAAATGAAGCAGGCAAAAAGGAATACAAACGTCTCAAAAATGAGATCGACAGGAAGTGCAAAATGGCTAAGCAGGGATGGCTAGAGGACAAATGTAAGGAAGTAGAGGCTTGTCTCACTAGGGGTAAGATAGATACTGCCTACAGGAAAATTAAAGAGACCTTTGGAGAGAAGAGAACCACTTGTATGAATATCAAGAGCTCAGATGGCAACCCAGTTCTAAGCAAAGAGGGGAAGGCAGAAAGGTGGAAGGAGTATATAGAGGGTTTATACAAGGGCGATGTACTTGAGGACAATATTATGGAAATGGAAGAGGATGTAGATGAAGATGAAATGGGAGATAAGATACTGCGTGAAGAGTTTGACAGACCACTGAAAGACCCGAGTCGAAACAAGGCCCCGGGAGTAGACAACATTCCATTAGAACTACTGATGGCCTTGGGAGAGACAGTCATGACAAAACTCTACCATCTGGTGAGCAAGATGTATGAGACAGGCGAAATACCCACAGACTTCAAGAAGAATATAATAATTCCAATCCCAAAGAAAGCAGGTGTTGACAGATGTGAAAATTACCGAACTATCAGTTTAATAAGTCACAGCTGAAAAATACTAACGCGAATTCTTTACAGACGAATGGAAAAACTGGTAGAAGCGGACCTCGGGGAAGATCAGTTTGGATTCCGTAGAAATGTTGGAACACGTGAGGCAATACTAACCTTACGAGTTACCTTAGATGAAAGATTAAGAAAAGGCAAACCTACGTTTCTAGCATTTGTAGACTTAGAGAAAGCTTTTGACAACGTTAACTGGAATACTCTCTTTCAAATTCTGAAGGTGGCAGGGGTAAAATACAGGGAGCGAAAGGCTATTTACAATTTGTACAGAAACCAGATGGCAGTTATAAGAGTCGAGGGGCATGAAAGGGAAGCAGTGGTTGGGAAAGGAGTGAGACAGGGTTGTAGCCTCTCCGCGATGTTATTCAATCTGTATATTGAGCAAGCAGTAAAGGAAACAAAAGAAAAATTCGGAGTAGGTATTAAAATCCATGGAGAAGAAATAAAAACTTTGAGGTTCGCCGATGGCATTGTAATTCTGTCAGACACAGCAAAGGACTTGGAAGAGCAGTTGAACGGAATGGACAGTGTCTAGAATGGAGGATATAAGATGAACATCAACAAAAGCATAACGAGGATAATGGAATGTAGTCAAATTAAATCGGGTGATGCTGAGGGGATTAGATTAGGAAATGAGACACTTAAAGTAGTAAAGGAGTTTTTCTATTTAGGGAGTAAAATAACAGATGATGGTCGAAGTAGAGAGGATATAAAATGTAGACTGGCAATGGCAAGGAAATCGTTTCTGAAGAAGAGAAATTTGTTAACATCGAGTATAGATTTAAGTGTCAGTAAGTCGTTTCTGAAATTATTTGTATGGAGTGTAGCCATGTATGGAAGTGAAACATGGACGATAACCAGTTTGGACAAGAAGAGAATAGAAGCTTTCGAAATGTGGTGCTACAGAAGAATGCTGAAGATAAGGTGGGTAGATCACGTAACTAATGAGGAGGTATTGAATAGGATTGGGGAGAAGAGAAGTTTGTGGCACAACTTGACTAGAAGAAGGGATCGGTTGGTAGGACATGTTTTGAGGCATCAAGGGATCACAAATTTAGCATTGGAGGGCAGCGTGGAGGGTAAAAATCGTAGAGGGAGACCTAGAGATCAATACACTAAGCAGATTCAGAAGGATGTAGGTTGCAGTAGGTACTGGGAGATGAAGAAGCTTGCACAGGATAGAGTAGCATGGAGAGCTGCATCAAACCAGTCTCAGGACTGAAGACCACAACAACACAACATCTCACAGTAGCAATTGGACTCATACGCTTTCAGTTTTTTTGTCATGTATTACTATGGCTGTGTTCTCCTATTTTTTTTACCCTTTGTAGTGTTCGGTGGAACCACGGAAGTACCATCATGGACGAAAGCACGAACTTAGAATTAACCTTCTTTGGCCCCTTGGTTGCAGTCTGAAACCGCTCTTTGCTTCCTTATCCGGTCACTAGTTTTATCTTGAAGCCAACACCGCACATAGAATCCTGGTAGATGTTTCGCCTTCTTATAGGAAACACCTTTTCGAGAATAGTCTACATTGAACGCAGTTTTTGGAATCGATTCCTGCGAGTTCTTTCCTTCCAGACCAAAAGTTTGATTTTGTACGGTTGCGCTGATACGGTAATCCTTCGCTTACGCAAGCAGAAGTATGGTTCAGGTCTATTTTACATGTGTTGCATGTCAGTTTCGATGATGTTGCAATTTTAATCTCCAACTGTGTACATGGAAACAGTCAGAGTAAGGTTACGCTGCAAGTGGCAAATAGCAATGAAAAATAAACCTAAGAAGATGAAACTAGACATTAGTTAGTTCCATGCAGTTTCCCTCGATAAGACGTTAAGGTGACTGAGTAGGCAATACTGAGTTTGAAAACACGCTATTGTTCCGGGCGCGGAAGCAGTCATTTGAAAGCTGTTCAAGGGTGGCCAGTGCAGATGGAGATTTTATAAGGTATATTTCTGTGATGCGCATATAGAAGTTCCTCTGCAATAATTTATGCAGAACGTGGTAGTGAGGTCTTCAGCTTTTGTGATAGTGTAGTGCGTGCAGACTTTGCTCTTCAATTACATCATTGTTCAATTACTTGGTGAGGTGTCTGCACTAGGCCATTTTCATATTACTGTATTCTGATTATATTAATGGGAAATCATCTCATGGAACTGTGTTTAGCTACATGCTAATCGCATTTACACTTGGGAATTCTGAATGACTTTTAATAGTGATTGCACACTGTTCCATGTTCAGTTAAACAAGCTATGCATATTAATTCCACGTTTCTCGGTTTTTCTGTAAGTGTGTGGTACTGTTATTATCTCTTTTACTTACTTCATACTCAAATAAAGTGCGAAACTGATTATTGGTTCAAGAATACAGTATTCATAAAATAAGGCGTAGCGTCAGTAAATAAGGCCTTACTGTAACTACTGATGTCAGTAGACCAGTTCTTTATACAGCAGGCACCTTATAAAGTTGTAGCTGAAGCGGCTATGCATGAGTAGTAGTGTATTTATTTATTTATTTTATTTATTTGGTGACTTTAAAAACACGCGTAAATTTAATTGTATGGTAAAAATGAAAAATTGTTAACTAGTTTTTACTTCCTAGAATATTACGTGAGAATGAAAATATAACAGGATGATAATTAGCCTCGGTGTATTTGTTCATTACAGAGCATGGACTCAAAAATTTACTGTAGACCCACACAACATTCGAAGAATACTCCTCTTATCATCATATGCAGGCTGTCGTAGTCGAATCCTGGCTCTCGGAATAAGTTGAAAAGTAAAATCTTAAACTAATGTTGCTCTCCGCTGCGGCTCATTGCTGTGAACAAATGTTTGTTAAATGTTAAAGCGGGCGATCTCTGGTTTTCCGCTATGATTTCGCTTTTTAGATCGACACGTTATGGCGTCCGTTGAAGCGGCGGCCTCATTATTGTGGAGCTGTAAACCTCTTAAGAAAAATTAAAACCACTGCAAGTAAACTGACAGAGAGATCACTGTACTTTGAAATAACTCGATTAGAAACTTTAACGTACTATATTAGTAAGGTTAACAGCATAAAAGCGGACATTACTTTCGTGCAGCAAGATGTCTGCTCCTTAACACCAGTATCAAGCGAAGAAAGAGGAAGAGAAGAACAACCTAGGAGCGATCTTCTCTGTTATTAACATCATAGAGATTATTACATCTTAAGAGTTCACTCCTTGATACTAAGATTAAGATTTAATATGTACGATAAAACAAGGATATTTTCCGCTGCCTATGTGGTCGGCTAAACACATAAGGTTCATGTGCATTTATTTCGTCGTATAGTATTTCTCTTTCCAAGTTTTTTGTTTTAAATGTCTTTGCGACACAATCGCCGCTTGGACGGCACATAACAAAAAAATGGCTCTGACCACTATGGGACTCAACTGCTGAGGTCATTAGTCCCCTAGAACTTAGAACTAGTTAAACCTAACTAACCTAAGGACATCACAAACATCCATGCCCGAGGCAGGATTCGAACCTGCGAGCGTAGCGGTCTTGCGGTTCCAGACTGCAGCGCCTTTAACCGCACGGCCACTTCGGCCGGCGGCACATAGCAAAACACCTAGAATAGTGTGACTGCTTGAAAACAGTTATGAACCGGAAAACTGATCTAAAAGTTATCCACACAAGTATTGTGATGTGCAGACAAATTACTTTATTTACAAACAACAACATTGTAAGTTCATAATTTCTGCTAACATGTTGAAATTACGAAACATGATTTCAGGTAACATTATTTTCTGACAACCCTGAGAAATAAGCTCTATATAGTGAAAGGTTTCCTTAGTAAAATTAAAGCAGGAGGGCAAAGAAAGTCTTTTCGGACACTTCAAAAACTGCAAAACTAAAAATTCTACAGAAGTAGAAGTGCTTTCCTTATCTCTGACAAAGATGTGGTAACATTCGTGTGCTCTTGTCATAGTCACACATGTCAGTTTGAATACCTTAGGCAACACATCATCAACCAGATGTCGGCTTAGTCGCCTTAGTTAGACTGAAATCACCTTCCCCCCCCCCCTCCCCCCCTCATTAGTGTTCACTTCAGCTCGTCTTCTGTCCCTAGGGAGCACAGTAATGAGGGGACATTAATATTTAGTTTCCATTGTGTATTTTTTAGTACTTTAAAATATCATGTAATGACAACAGATTTGTTCTTTTTTACCACGCGTCTGTTATATATTCCACTTTATTAACAATTCAGCTGTATACACTGTAATGAAAGAGATACGTATCTTTTAGGGTTAACATATTATCATGTTGGACCTCAAGGCACAAAAAGCTGCTGGGAAAACTTTAAATAAGCAACTCACAATCCACCAAATCTCTATGTTATTGTTCCCGGTGACACAGTTTCGGCTGTAATATGATGTAACAAAAGCATCAAATTCGTGAAGCGAGGATGTTACCACACTCAAAGGGCTTTGCTCCATTGTATCTGCTGAAAGATATATTTGCGTACACCGTTAACACCGCTTTCCTGTGATCGCAGACAGGTGTTTTATAAATACGGATTACAACTTCGCCCGCATACCCATTCATTGCGCCGACTGAACCAGATATAGCTGTCACCACAAATACAGGGCGCGGAATATGCATTAATTTCGGTATTCGCGGGTGACGTAAATGCCGAGTTGTGCGGAGCAGGGGGTTGTGACGTGGACGGGCACTTGACGCCGCCGCGTGGGCCGGCTGTCAGGGGCAGTACCTGCTGCCTGCGTTACAGGCTATTCCCGGCCCGGCCAACACACGTCTGTAGGGTGGATGGCGGCGGTCTGCTGCCTCGAACAACCACGTCAGTACAAAATCGCTGAACAGCATAGTTAACCGTTGCAGCACACAGAACATTAACTTCATAGCCTTAAAACTCGACGCCGTAGGTTTTTGAAAGGCAGTGACACTCACCTAAAGGTATCTCCTCACGTGAAGTGAAATTGTACGTGGACAAGAGTTACGATGTCACAGCACGAAATTTCGAGTTCCGCTGCATTATGAAGCGTGAAATGACGAATCTGACGTGTCGAATTTTTTCCTCTTGGAGAGGAACGTCGTCAATGATGTGCGTCATTGATTTTACGTCGCAAGCAGAACTTTGGATATGCCATATTGTAGGGAGTTTAACTTGCTATTTCATTTTTTGTTGTTGTAGTTGTATTTTAGCGTAAGTGGTATGAATGTAAGCTTCTTGAAAGAACCTACAAATTGAGGATCTCTCGAAAACGCGTCGTTTAAGTTACGATTTGTTATAATAAAGTGGCAGGAACCTGCGTATCTGTGGTTAAGGGCTCCCTTAATTGGTATTTCTAGTGTTATATCTCGTGTGCTGTGAAATTAAACCGTTTTATTGTCACGGGACAATGATGATCAATTAAAAACGTGTCATTTTTGGTACAACTTGTCGTAGTTCAGTCTGGAACCGCGTGACCGCTACGGTCGCATGTTCGAACTCTGCGTCGGGTGTGGATGTGTGTGATGTCCTTAGGTTAGTTAGTTTTAAGTAGTTCTAAGTTCTAGGGGACTGATGACCTCAGGTCTCATAGTGCTCAGAGCCATTTGAACCATTCGGTTCTTATACATGTTGGAAATGAAACATCCTTCCATACAGCTTACAGCTATTTTCCTGAGAATAGCAGATATGTAGCACCATTTCAATTTCGTAACCCTTTCCCTAGGTCGAAATAAACTATGAATTTATCTTTCTAGTCTTGCTTCCACTATCAGCGTCAGAATGCCTACCTGGTGCTCTTTTGTATTCTAAAGCCAAACTGTTTGTCATCTAACAGGTCATCATTTTCTTTTACATTCTTCTGTATATTATACTTGTCAGCAATGTGGTTACTAGCGGTGTTATGCTAATTGTGATATACACTCCTGGAAATTGAAATAAGAACACCGTGAATTCATTGTCCCAGGAAGGGGAAACTTTATTGACACATTCCTGGGGTCAGATACATCACATGATCACACTGACAGAACCACAGGCACATAGACACAGGCAACAGAGCATGCACAATGTCGGCACTAGTACAGTGTATATCCACCTTTCGCAGCAATGCAGGCTGCTATTCTCCCATGGAGACGATCGTAGAGATGCTGGACGTAGTCCTGTGGAACGGCTTGCCATGCCATTTCCACCTGGCGCCTCAGTTGGACCAGCGTTCGTGCTGGACGTGCAGACCGCGTGAGACGACGCTTCATCCAGTCCCAAACATGCTCAATGGGGGACAGATCCGGAGATCTTGCTGGCCAGGGTAGTTGACTTACACCTTCTAGAGCACGTTGGGTGGCACGGGATACATGCGGACGTGCATTGTCCTGTTGGAACAGCAAGTTCCCTTGCCGGTCTAGGAATGGTAGAACGATGGGTTCGATGACGGTTTGGATGTACCGTGCACTATTCAGTGTCCCCTCGACGATCACCAGTGGTGTACGGCCAGTGTAGGAGATCGCTCCCCACACCATGATGCCGGGTGTTGGCCCTGTGTGCCTCGGTCGTATGCAGTCCTGATTGTGGCGCTCACCTGCACGGCGCCAAACTCGCATACGATCATCATTGGCACCAAGGCAGAAGCGACTCTCATCGCTGAAGACGACACGTCTCCATTCGTCCCTCCATTCACGCCTGTCGCGACACCACTGGAGGCGGGCTGCACGATGTTGGGGCGTGAGCGGAAGACGGCCTAACGGTGTGCGGGACCGTAGCCCAGCTTCATGGAGACGGTTGCGAATGGTCCTCGCCGATACCCCAGGAGCAACAGTGTCCCTAATTTGCTGGGAAGTGGCGGTGCGGTCCCCTACGGCACTGCGTAGGATCCTACGGTCTTGGCGTGCATCCGTGCGTCGCTGCGGTCCGGTCCCAGGTCGACGGGCACGTGCACCTTCCGCCGACCACTGGCGACAACATCGATGTACTGTGGAGACCTCACGCCCCACGTGTTGAGCAATTCGGCGGTATGTCCACCCGGCCTCCCGCATGCCCACTATACGCCCTCGCTCAAAGTCCGTCAACTGCACATACGGTTCACGTCCACGCTGTCGCGGCATGCTACCAGTGTTAAAGACTGCGATGGAGCTCCGTATGCCACGGCAAACTGGCTGACACTGACGGCGGCGGTGCACAAATGCTGCGCAGCTAGCGCCATTCGACGGCCAACACCGCGGTTCCTGGTGTGTCCGCTGTGCCGTGCGTGTGATCATTGCTTGTACAGCCCTCTCGCAGTGTCCGGAGCAAGTATGGTGGGTCTGACACACCGGTGTCAATGTGTTCTTTTTTCCATTTCCAGGAGTGTATTTCTGACACTTACCTGTCCATGGTCTTCAGGATTTTATGGATGATATTTTGCCGAAAGGCCGATGGTAAGTCTCCAGGCTCATACATTCTACAAACCAACTTGGATAGTCGTTGGTTGTACATCCCCAAAGATTGCAAAATTTCTGAAGGAGTGTTGTCTGTGTCTTCTGCCACATTTGATCGCATCTCGTCCAAAGCTCTGTTGAACTATAATACTGCACCCCTATGTTTTCCATATTTGTTAACTTTTATTCCTCTGTCTCATCATTGGACAAATCGTCGCATACATAGCGGCCTTCATTTAACTTTCCTGCCTACCTATTCTCTCCTCTGCGATTAACAGTGACTTCTCGTTGCTGCCTTGTTGTTGACCCTTTCCCTCTTAATTTCACCAAAGGTTGTTTTGACTTTTCTTTAGAGTGAATCAGTCTCTCTGACGACCAAATGTTTCGTAATTTCTTATATTATTGAATATTTTTCTCACGATCACCTCTCCCTTAGCAGTCTACATCTACATGGACACCTTGCAAATCACGCTTAAGAGCCTGGCGGGGGGTTCATCGAACCACCTTCATAATAATTCTCTGTTATTCCACGCTCTAACTTTCCATGCGAGCTCTGATCTCCCTTATTTTATTATGATGATCGTTTCTCCCTATGTAGGTCGGCATCAACAAAATATTTTCGCATTCAGAGGTGAAAGTTGGTGACGTTTCATCGCCAGGAGATCCGAATGAAGGACTAATCGATGTCTTCCACCAATGCAGCGAGCATCACAGCACTTTCTTAATTACAGGTCACATTTCCTGCAGATATACATTATGAGTCTTTAACGCAGTGATTTCCTTTGTCCTTCTCATAGTTGTTCCGTTGATTGTTTCTGATTGTTTTTCCATTTTGAGCAACTTCTCAAACAAGGGCCAAGACGGTGTCCACGACTTATAAATGCTCCTCCACCATCTTTCAGTAGGTCATCGGCTGAGAGAGAGTGATTCCTTATACCGGAAGATTTTGGCCACCATTGAGCCGCTTAACTGTTCTGATGCACTTAGTATTTGATGTACGTATTTTCTGTTACAATATATAGCTAAAAGTGAATTTCTCCTGATGTTATTCAAAACCTCTCCCTCCCTGTGTAAATAATAAGTGAAATTAATTATATAGAGCGAGTTTTGTAGAAGACTGCCTATCTGGCTTTCTTTTGTCGAAATTAAAATATTAAATATTGGGCTTCACCCTGAAGTCAACATAATAAATACTTTGAATACTGATGATAATTTTCAAGCATTAATACTTGCTATGTTCATTTTATCGGAACACTTACGGAATTGCACAAATTTAACTGCAGCAGGCAGCAAGGCTTAGGTAAATCAAAATATGTTGCTTCTCGTTTGCAGCTCGTAAAACAATTCACAAACGAAAGGCTGCTCACTTATGTGCTGCTAGGGGGCTGGTAGCAGGAGCCGAAATCGTCAACGACGTTCCGTTCTGTTCCATTTGCATACGGGTTGAGAATGTTTCTGAAATGACCCAAAACTCTCTACACATATTCTGACGGTTTCTGTGCCAAATATGCTGTCACAGCAGTATACTTACTTCACAGTGTGCCTTGAACATAGCTTCTCAAAGTTTTAGATCGCTCGAGATCGCACGAGAACGACAGAGGCTTTCTGCGGAAACTTCCTTTTAGATTAAAGAGCATCTGCTTGGGCGTTGTACCGACGTGCTCAACTACTAACATCACGATTTTGAATTCTTTAGATGTCTACTATCACGTTAAATTGCTAAGGATTTCAAACACAACAGCTTTATTTACTGTTACACTGAAGTTTCCAACTATTCTTTCTACAGAAGTAGGTTTTTCAAGAGCTTCATTTCTACTGATTTTGCTAGTACATTCCTTTTCATATGGCTTATTTGCATTATCCCTGCACATTTATCCATATATGACAGATCACAGAAATCTATCACTAACCTTCTAATAGCAGTATACATTATCTCTCTCTCTCAGTACAACACAAAGTGGTGAGTCATTCTAGATGTGTTTACTATTATCGAGAGATCAATAGAGGAATTTATAGCAGAATGAAACTGCTCTACCGACTGAACTACCCAAACACGACACTCACCGATCTTCACAATTTTGCTTCCGTCAGTACTTCATCCTCTACCTTCCAAACCTCACAGGAGTTCTCCTGTGGAATTTGCGTTACAAGCACTCCTAGACGAGAGGATACTGGGAGATACGGCCTAGCCACAGCCTTGGGGAATGTTTCCAGAAGGAAGAGCACTTTCCCGCGAAGGGAAACTCCTGAATTGGAGTTTTAATTTGCCAGGAAGTTTTACATTTATAGTGATCGAAAGGTTAACAGGCAAAGAAATGATTAGCGACCGCTCACCCCCTGCTGTCTCCCTCTCTCCCTACCTACCATTCACACACCAATACACACACGCATACAATATAGAATAACCACAGAGAAATGTGCGGTACTGAACTCGCCGTAGGGAACGCAGTGGTTAAAAACGTCTGGCCATTCAGAGGCTTAATGGTTTCGAAGTGCTAAACTACAGAATCGTCAACATCTGTAAATAAAATACATAGAGATTTGTGTGATTAAAACGGATTAAAACGATAGTAAGCTCAAAAACCAAGCAGGAAATACAGGAACGTAGGGAACAAAATTTAAAATATAATACTTATTCACAGAAAATAGTAAAAAGCAGTAACATGAAATTCAGATAAAATAAATATAAATAAATTGCTATATTAAAATAGTAGGTCAAGTACATTTAAAAGGGAGCTGGGTAACAACAGATCCCCCAGATGCTAATGACCTAAACTCTTCCAATTCGAAGGAGGCTAGACAGAAAAGGTCCTTAAAACACATACCACATTCAAGTAACTGTCCTTTAAAATAATGAACAGGTCCTGTGGAAGACACACATTAGTACATCCGAAAACAAGAATTTAATTAAAACACTGTGTAACAACTACACGTTCTTTCCACTACAGTGGAAAGCCATACGACAGGGAGTATTCTCCTACTTTCATTCGACTTCGTCCGCGGTCAATGCTCAACCCAAATTCGGGTTTTCTGTATCCAGTGACCTCGTAGCAGACTGGCCGTTAAGCTCTACCCTTTGATGTCCACTTTCTTCTACGAACAGTCACGCTGCTCACGGATGTTTACACAAGAGTGCCCTATTTCTCAAGTTCGGAACAAGCATCCAGCTAGGAGGTGATAACATCCTTTCTGTCTTCATGGACATCGCTGTTTCCTTTCAGTCCCCTGACATAAGGAAAGTCACTTGTTATTAAGCCTCCATAGACGATCCTCTGTTCTGGGATAATCGCCTTGTTACATTGAAACCGATCGGCTACTCGAGAGTGTTGGCGCGGCTGCAAGTTGTGGCTGTGCACAGGATGCTGGACTGCAAGGGCCGGGCTGGAGGAGGAGAGGTGATGAGGAAAGGGGGGGGGGCGCGTGGTGACATGCGCCCTCTCTGGCTGCCCGGAGCCGGCGCCGGCGCACCAGAGGAGCGCCGAGCTAAGCCTTCATCACTGGCAATTTATATGGTAATCCCGGCGCACCGCGCCCTCCTCTGGGCCAGGCCGTGCCGGCCGGTGTGTTTTTTAAACAACAGACGTACGGCAAGTGCCGGCAGACCTCTCGCCCACCTCCCCCCACCCCCACCCACAAATCTCCTTCCTTCCTCCAACCTCCTGACGAATTCTTCACCACACATCTCGCAGGACGAACGATTTCTGGCCTTTTACAACCACTCCAGAGCTCGTTTAAGTTTGTGCCGAGTCCCCACTCGGGAATATTTACTATTTTTTATGCACGTGCACTCGAAGAAAACAACGACACACCACGAAGGAATTACCCGAATGGGATGGATATCGGTAGATGTGGATTGCATGTACAGACAAAGAAATTATTACAGTTTCAGAAAAACTGGATGTTTCATTCAAGAGAAGAGCTTCACAAAATGTGCTAGTCAATAACGCGCAGCTCCAACGCTAGCTCTTTTTCAAGCAGTTGATCGGCTCTGCACTGACTGATTGAGTTGTTCGATGTCTTCCTGAGGATATCGTGCAAAATTTACGTTATGTTGTCAAAACCCAGAGCTGGTTTAGGAGGAACCCGGCTATAATGCTCCAAACGTTCTCAGTTGGGTAGCGATTCTGTGACCTTGCTGGCAAAAGTTTAGTTTGGCAAGCACCAAGACAAGCAGTAGAAACTCTCGCCATGTGTGAGGACCATTATCGCACCAGGATGTAAGACTAGGTAGGCTTGCCATGAAATACAGCATAGCGGGGAGTACAGTATGATCGACTTACCGCTCTGCTCTAACGGTGAAGCTGGTGACAACCAAAGTGGTTCTTCTATGAAAAGGGATTGCACCCAAGACCACCACCCCTGGCTTTCGGGCCGTATGGTGGGCAACAATCAGGTTGCTATCCCACTGTTTTCTGGCGCATCGCCAGACACGTCTTAGGCCTATTATAATATTATTACTGGATTACAATTGTCTTTATGGATGAGACCCACAAAGACCAGCAAAGACGTGCCTGGAGACGCCCTAGTCAGCGCCCTGATATCAACCTATCACCCACCATTCGGCCACATATCCGGGAGTGTTGGCCTAGCGTGCCATTTATTTTCATAGCAGGACCCCTTTGGTTGTTATCCACGGCATCCTTACAGCACAGCACTGCGTCGACCATATTCTGCGTCCCGTTTTGTTGCCGTTCATGGCAAACCGTCCTCAGCTTACATTTCAGCAGGATAACGCCCGCCCGCACACAGCGAGAGTTTCTACTGCTTCTCTTCGTGCTTACCAAACTGTACCTCGGTGAGCAAGGTCGCCGGATCTCTCCCCAGTTGGGACCTTTTGGAGCATTATACACTCCTGGAAATGGAAAAAAGAACACATTGACACCGGTGTGTCAGACCCACCATACTTGCTCCGGACACTGCGAGAGGGCTGTACAAGCAATGATCACACGCACGGCACAGCGGACACAACAGGAACCGCGGTGTTGGCCGTCGAATGGCGCTAGCTGCGCAGCATTTGTGCACCGCCGCCGTCAGTGTCAGCCAGTTTGCCGTGGCATACGGAGCTCCATCGCATGCCGCGACAGCGTGGACGTGAACCGTATGTGCAGTTGACGGACTTTGAGCGAGGGCGTATAGTGGGCATGCGGGAGGCCGGGTGGACGTACCGCCGAATTGCTCAACACGTGGGGCGTGAGGTCTCCACAGTACATCGATGTTGTCGCCAGTGGTCGGCGGAAGGTGCACGTGCCCGTCGACCTGGGACCGGACCGCAGCGACGCACGGATGCACGCCAAGACCGTAGGATCCTACGCAGTGCCGTAGGGGACCGCACCGCCACTTCCCAGCAAATTAGGGACACTGTTGCTCCTGGGGTATCGGCGAGGACCATTCGCAACCGTCTCCATGAAGCTGGGCTACGGTCCCGCACACCGTTAGGCCGTCTTCCGCTCACGCCCCAACATCGTGCAGCCCGCCTCCAGTGGTGTCGCGACAGGCGTGAATGGAGGGACGAATGGAGACGTGTCGTCTTCAGCGATGAGAGTCGCTTCTGCCTTGGTGCCAATGATGGTCGTATGCGTGTTTGGCGCCGTGCAGGTGAGCGCCACAATCAGGACTGCATACGACCGAGGCACACAGGGCCAACACCCGGCATCATGGTGTGGGGAGCGATCTCCTACACTGGCCGTACACCACTGGTGATCGTCGAGGGGACACTGAATAGTGCACGGTACATCCAAACCGTCATCGAACCCATCGTTCTACCATTCCTAGACCGGCAAGGGAACTTGCTGTTCCAACAGGACAATGCACGTCCGCATGTATCCCGTGCCACCCAACGTGCTCTAGAAGGTGTAAGTCAACTACCCTGGCCAGCAAGATCTCCGGATCTGTCCCCCATTGAGCATGTTTGGGACTGGATGAAGCGTCGTCTCACGCGGTCTGCACGTCCAGCACGAACGCTGGTCCAACTGAGGCGCCAGGTGGAAATGGCATGGCAAGCCGTTCCACAGGACTACATCCAGCATCTCTACGATCGTCTCCATGGGAGAATAGCAGCCTGCATTGCTGCGAAAGGTGGATATACACTGTACTAGTGCCGACATTGTGCATGCTCTGTTGCCTGTGTCTATGTGCCTGTGGTTCTGTCAGTGTGATCATGTGATGTATCTGACCCCAGGAATGTGTCAATAAAGTTTCCCCTTCCTGGGACAATGAATTCACGGTGTTCTTATTTCAATTTCCAGGAGTGTAGTTTCCCAAGCTTGAGGTTTTAATATCTATCGCACGACTTGGACAGAATTTGGCACGATATCCCTCAGGAAGACATCCAACAACTCTATTAATCGATGGCAAGGCGAATGACTGCTTGCATAAAGGCCAGACGTGCTCCAATGTATTGATTCCTCAATTTGTGAAGCTCTTTCTGTTGAATAAATTATCCAATTGGTCTGAAATTGTAACTATTTTTCTGTACATGAACATCTACCGATTTCTATATCAATGGGATAATTCCTTCATGGCGTGTCGTTCTTCTTTTTTTTCAGAGTTTAATGTTTTAATTAAGTCTTGTAATTGGTCGACATTGCTGGCTAGCGTCGAACCTTTGGAGTGTAGGGAGATAGGGAAGAGGCTTGCATGGGTGGCCGTTGCAAATTCGTCAACCCATCCATTCTCTGGTTGGAGCAGGGCTACATCCAGTCATGATTTGAAACAAATTGTTTCTATGATCCAGGATAAATCGGAGATCCTGAGCCTACATCCGCTGGCTGCTAGGTGGGCATCGAACCCTCTGTCCCAGTTTTCAGTGGGATGTCGTGTCCTCCCCTCTGGCTTGGACGGCTCACTGCGGCTCGAGAGCAGAGCGACCTTGTGAGGTAAACATTCTCGGCGAGTGGCGGAGCTGCGTCATTTGCTGGCATTGCACAGCTGCGTTGCATATAGAGCTTGCCCATGAACTGTCGCCGTAGTTGATGGTAACGGAAGTAATGGCGCCCGAGGAATGAACCCCAGTCAATACGTATGGCTGGCAGAGCCTAGTGTCAGTGGATGCTAGGCGTGTCGCTAGCTTGAAAGGTCGTAGTCCGATTCTCGGCCTGTCGGAACTGATTCTGGACTGAAAAGCCTGCCACCTCTTAGGATGGCGGACGACTATGATCGCACAAGCGGGTTTAAGCTGAACGAAGATGCTTCTCCAGAGCATACGGCAATAGTCCGCTCCAGTGCAGTCGCTGCTTCGATGTCTTTTGCCAGCTGGGTTGATATTACTTACGCACGCAAGGGTCAGGCGTGTTGGCATCTGTGTGCTAAGCCTTCACGTAACACATATGTCACAACTCTGCAGGAGCGCTCTGACTTTCGGCAATCCTACTGGTTGCTGAACAGGTGGCCGTACCATTGGACTGAGGCCAGCTGAAATGGCAGAATTCCGCGCCCCCTGATTACTGTAATCCGAGCGGTTATGAAAGCGGCGTCGTTACTCTATGGACTGTAGCGGTAAGAATATGGCAGTCACAGAAACCTCATAAAGTCAAAGTCTGTCTCTGTAGTCGTCGCATAAATAACAGCTATATCACAAGGTATGAATATTGATCGAGTGTTGGCACCTTTCTTCCTAGACGGAAGAAGCTGACAAGAACCACGTGATCCTACATGGCGATGGGTGGTGTGATGTACCTGATTGCCAGAAGGTCTTTCGTCGTGCCTCTTCCTTCTTCTGAGTTGCTGATAATTTTTCCTAGTGTGAAGTCATCCAGATATTGTCTCCAGACCATGTTGTAATGAAGACCACCACAGCAATGCATTGTAACAATTCGCTGATTGACACACACTGTGTTTTCGCGTTTCTTCAATAGCCTCGTGTTGCGGGACCAATCCTATTTGGTGCTATAGTCAGGTTGACCTCACGTCATGTGACGTCCAACTTCTTGTGCGCAACTGGGATACTTCTGGCAACTTGATCCTGCTTTTACAATCATGTCCTCAGAGTAGTTAACATGTCATGTTATTTTATCTGTCTCGTCCTTAAGTTTTGCAGAGCGTTGAATAAGTAACTTCGGGCGTCCTCCAAGGAAGCGTTAAATCTAAGGAACATTGCTATTCACTATATGTATAAATGAATGACTTACTGGATAATGTCGGAAACTCCATGAGGCTACTCTCAAAAGAAGCAGTTGTAGACAGAGAAGTTTCAACGGTACAAAGTTGCTGCAAAATGATTCATGCAGGGGATCGACAACTGGTTCAGGGATTGTCAGTTGACCCTAAACACTAATAAATGGAACTTAGTGTGAATAATTAGACGTAAAGAGCCGTCATTGAACGATTACATGGTTACCGAACTATCACAGGGGGCAGTTACATCTATTAAACGTGTTGATGTATGCCAACGGAGCAATTTAAAATGGGACTACATCATAAACTAATTGCACGAGAGACAGATGTGAGACCGAGATTTATTGACGGAATCCTCAGGAAGTATACTACTCCGTCCGCCTGCAGATAACTCTAAAGAATGGATCAGAGATTGTCGACGGCGTCTGAGATCTGCACTGAAGTCTTTCTCCACTGATGCTGTCTTGGCATTGTGCTCGGACAACTATGCCTTCCAAGCGACGACGAGTAATGATCAATATCGTGGCCTTAAGACATTGAACCTCGACCTGACATTCCGGAAATGGCGGGTGCTCCATAAGGTCCCGGAAGACCATGTAGTAAATTTCTGACGTGTGTCGGTGCCACTATATTCGTTCCTTGTTGTACCGCACCAGCGTGCGGCGTAGGGCTCGCTCTACACATTGTACCCACCACAGAAGCATGGACGAGTATTGGGTCCGCCGTCTTTCATGGGCTTTCCATGTGGTCGTGACCATTCGTCGACATTGCGGTTCCTGTAAGTAAGCGACCTTAAGTTCCCATTGATCCCGACTCCACCATATTGTTCGTCGTCGGGGGTTGATCATCTGAGGTGAAAGCCCATCGTTCCATGTTCAGGACGTCGGAAGCGAGAGGGGGAAGTCACGTAGACGCAGTCTAGTGGACTGGCTAAGTGGGTCGTGACGTATGTATATCCCAGACAGTCACAATGTACCATCTCCCAGGTGTCTACGAGATTGAGTCGACTTACTAAGAAACGGAGTGCGGTGCAGGTGGTAAAATTTGGATATTGGTACATTCTCGCGAGAACACAGTTGAAATTTCAGCTGATAATTATGGGCTTATATCAATCCAGAAAAGCGCCGCGAGTCTTGCAACATAAAACTGTGAACGCTCTCGTCGTTGGTCTTTGCCGGATGGCGCCTACAAATTCACTAGTACTCGTGTACAGCAAGTTTAGGCCTCGTGCTGGCTGCAGGTAAGTGACCTCCTCTACTGCAACCCCGTCGCGCACGGTAATTACTGCCCCACTATCTCCTCTGGCGGCGAGACTGGCGTATGCAGTATAACCATAAGAAGCGTACCAATGCAGGCTCATATAGTGAAGAACGAATGTAGTAGAGTCTTAGAATTGTGTGTCTCCCGATCATGCCCGTTTCACCGTGGCGACCCGTGGCATTTCTTCGTCAGGTGGGAGTTCCGCCCTCGATACGGCGCAGTCAGGTTCTATCAGCGCTGATGTGGGAAGAGCCATTGGTGTCAGAGTACCAACTTGGTGACTTGGGAAAGGTCACCGTTGGGGTCTCCAGGATGTTGCTGCGTTCCGCACTCACTCAGTAAATTGTCATGCCGGTGATGGTGGTGGGTACTGGCAACAGCGCATGTGACCTCCACCTGGGTCTCATCTAGTGGGCGTGTGACGCTTTCATCCTGGAAGCACGACTCCGGCTCTGCAGTCGATGTCATCTTCCTCTTCTTGTGTCTATTTGGTGACCTTTGTTTGCGTGGATGTGATTTAGAGCCGGACTACGCGATGGAGTCGCGACGTTCACGAACGAAGGCGGCAGTAGGACAACCATGACCTCGAGAGCCATATCACCTTCACATCTGTCAAGATCTTCATCCGGCACCGGGATCTCCGGAAGAGGGGCCGGTCGCTGTTGTAGTCGATTGGCCTCGCCTCACCTGGTCTCTGTGGGCTGTGAAAGATCGTGAGGATACTGCTGTGTAGGATCTGGAGGACGTCGTGTCTCAGTGCCGCTGCGTGAGTGTGTGGAAGGGACGGAAGCTGAGAAGCTTCGTCGACCCGCAGATGCGTCTTTTCTCGTCGTTAGCCATATGTCCCTTTTCACCACGTCCAGAACAGGTCTTTGGCTACTCATCATATATGACAATTGCCCGGCAATCGGCAATGAAGAGTTACGACGCGACATGTTTCTTTAGCTCAGTGCGGACTTGTATGTAGCGAAGTATGCCCATTTCTCTGCTACAAGTCCGAGTATTTTCCATAAGGGCGCCGTGCCACCGTCACGTCTTCTCCCGGTATTTCGAACGGAAGTTCGAAAATGCGGATCGTGTATAGTCCCAGGCCGGTATGTTCAACTTATACCGGGCCCATGTGGCCGTCCGAATGCCGGAATTTGAGGCGATTTTTCGTCCTTTCTAAGATCTTGTCACAAGCTGCGTCGTTTGTTTGTTTGACGTAAAGCACGCTACTGACGATGGACAGGTGTATTCCGACCATGTCTTCAAAGAGGATCTCCACTTAGTCACGTAGGAATTGTTGGACGGCGAGTGCTTTTGGTAGCGCATATTTTCTCTAAAAGTGAACTCCAGTGTGGTTTTACGGTAAGAGTTGGCCATTCTGTCTTTGATCGTAACAAACGCGAATATCACTGTGAGGTAAACAGTTACAAGTCACACGCCACGGCGAGGACGTAAAGAGCTCTCTTTGTGCACACCCTTAGGCCACCGAAGGCGTGCTGCCCCATTAGGATATCAGAACACGTATCACGGACGGATCCAAACGTCCATATCTCAAAACATGTGTGTGTAACCTGGATTCGTACAGCCATTACCTTTATTCCCGTACAGGGGAGAAATTTTAATTGAAAGTCTATTACCAAGAGTCAGAAACTAAGCGAATTTCTATTAAAATATCTTCCCTGTGCGGGAATGTACATAATGGATGTACAAGTGCATGCTGGAGACACACAACTGGCGACATGGAAGTTTGGATATGGCCGTGATGCGTTCTCGGATAGCCTAGTGGTAAGGCGACCATTCGTGACAAGCGGAAAATCCAGCTTCGAGTCCCTGTCCGGCATAGACTTCCATCGGCGTCATTCCACTGTACAGATGATGGTTGTCCTTATTCGCAACTGGGAATACAGTTCGTGTATAACAATCATTTTACCTGCGTACCATTCGTGACTGGAACAAGACTGGAAGAAAATGAGATACCCAAAATACCTTCAGCTGTACACCATAAAATGGTTTGCAGTGTACAGGTATGGATGGAGAATGAACCTTGTAAGATCCTTGCTGGGTTCTGAAAATGGATTACTGGAGAAATATGTCCGGATATGCACTGACTTAAGAGATAAGCCAACTTATATACGGTATTTAGACCTATGAATCCTACTAATAACACGGCCTGACTGAAAAGAGTTTGTAGAAAATTACCTAGGAAATGAAGATTTACTTGTTTGCGCATCTGATTATAATGGGTATACCGAAAGGATACTCAGTGTACACACACATAATACCAAGTATCAGATAAACACACTTAACGCACAATGAAGTACTGCGGCTCTGTCTGATGTGTCAACTCCAACAAGTACCTCTTTGGCTGGAAGATGATACAGAGAACACACTTATGATATTTACTAACTGCTGTTAGTTTTGATACTGGTGGTAGTTAGCAATCCATAACGAGTCTACTAATTACCGAAGACAAAGAGTTAGTTCCATATTGAATGATGATATGCTAACAGCTGAGTATAAGTCGGCAGAAACTCGTCTAAATAGAGAAATGATTGACAAGGATATATTGACTTGAAAGAATATTTGAATGTAACTTCATGTACCTGACTCTCAGAAGTAATTAAATCACAACAGCTCGTGCAATATTGATACACTAAATACACGTGGCATTCATAATTCCAACACATAAGATAATCAGTCAAAGTAAGAGCTATCCAAGTCGGAAGACATCGACAGACGTTCACTGATACAGAGTGTTACGAAATTAACTGTTCTGTGAGACAGTTGAAGTAATTGTATACCGATTCTGTACCTAGGTTCGGAATATACTCTCCTCATAAGACACAAATACGGAATCTCCACAAATGACACATGCGACCAAGCCATGAAAATTCAGTCACATTTTGATATGAATCAAGAAAATAATTGCGCTTGAAGCACACGCTTCTAGTGAATGATTAACAAAATCGCAGTGCAAGTGTGCTCTTCCTGCTCATAACAGAACTATATCGTACCACTACACCGCACAGCAAACATCCCGCGCCATCAGACTCCAAAACGAGTATCACTATCAACACGCAACGACTAGCAGTGCTTATTCAAATTCCCGACTCAGCATTCCCAGCGAGACTGGCCTTGGCGTGATTGGTCTATTCAGCCGGAAATCAAATAATACTTCCTGAAAACCTCACAGACTGACCCAGAGATAACTAAAATGATCGCAGTCGATAACTAGATACCGTATTCCACCTTTGCAGAAGACCTACATTAGCCAATATACGAGTTAATTGAATAGGGAAAGTAGCAAAGTAAATACGGAAAGTTGCAAATCTAGCAGCCAACTACCACGCTGTGCGATGGGTCCTGAGTCCTGGCTGGTTAGCTTTGACAGTATTGGTACTTTCTATCAAAGACACGGTTCTCGATTCGCGCATCGACATACACTGTTCTCAAAAACTTAAGGACGACCTAGACTAAGTGGCAAAACCATAATTACTCACTGGAGATGAATGAAAGCTTGGAAACATGTTGTCCTTGGTGCCCCAATGGTTTACAAAAATTTTGACGTAACATGTTATGAAGTCAGCCTCATTATAGCGCCAAATGGGGCAGGCCCTGCAACACGAGGCACTTGAAGGAACGGGGAAACACCCCGTATGTTAATCAGCGAGTAGTTACGGTTCGGTGTGATGTTGTTGTGCCTCAGAACACAACCTGGGGACGATATATTGATAACTTTACCCGGGGAAGAATCAACGGGAAAGAAGGAAGAAGGACGAAGTGTGTTGGATGCAATCCAGCAGATTGGTAAAGCTCACAGCACTGTTCAACCGGCCGGGGTGGTCGAGCGGTTCTAGGCGCTACAGTCTGGAACCGCGCGACCGCTGCGGTCACAGGTTCGAATCGTGCCTCGGGCATGGCTGTGTGTGATGTCCTTAGGTTAGTTAGGTTTAAGTAGCTCTAAGTTATAGGAGACTGATGACCTTAGAAGTTATGTCCCATAGTGCTCAGAGGCATTTCAACCACTGTTTCTCGTGCTTGCGGAGGGGGAGGGGGAGGTGGAGGGGGTGGAGAGGTGGAGAGGGTTTCGAATCACATGCACGGCTGCCCGAAGCAGAAGTGATGGTCGATCATGCTCAACTACAGTAGCATATGGCAGTTACATTATGCAAAGGCAGGATTGGGCCCGCAGCAAGCAGCGGGTGCAATTGCAACCACGTTTGATAGGACTGCAACGCACGCAGCCTCAAGCTCTACAGTGGCACGACAACTGCTTCAGGGAGGTCTCTTTGCCCGACGACCAGTACGTTTTGTCGGTTGACAACCGCACATTGTCATAACCATTTGTGTTGGTGCAGACTCAATCTGAGTAGTGATTCTGGCCGTTCCCTCATACGGCGACAGGAAGGAACACAAATGTATCTAGGAAAATTGTCTAACATGAATCATTTGATTGTACAAGTGTTATGACGTCGGGAGGCATAATGTTAAAGGTCGTACTGACCTACAAATCTCCATGTTACACTCAACTGTCAACGTTATTGTGACAGTGCAGTTCTTCCTCATGTGCTTCTTTTCAGGGCTGCATCCGACCCTGACTTCATCCTTATGGATAACGATGGACAATCGCATCGAACTGCGCAAATTATGAGCTCTTGGAAAGAGAAGATTTGTGCCGAATGGACTTGTCTTCTGGTTTCCACGACGTAAATCCTATCGAGCATGAGTAGTATGCGTTGTGGAGACATAATACAGCACATTCACACGTACCAAAGACCGTGCAGCTGTTGTATACCATGCTAGTTGATCAATGGAGCGGCCACCACAAAAACACCTTACCAACATTGTGACCAGCGTGTTGCAGAGCATACTTGGCCGTTTGGCCGTCGGTAGTGATGACACACCCAATTGAGGACCATGTCCCGATCTTTACATTCAAGAGGCCAAGAAACTGGTACAGTTGCCTAATATCGTGTAGGCCCCAGCAAGCCCGCTGAAGTCCCGCAACACGACGTGGCGTGTACTCGGTTAATGTCTGAAGTAGTGCTGGATGGCACTGACATCATAAATCTTGCAGGACTGTCCAGAAATCCATAAGAGTATGAGGGAGTGGAGATCTATTCTGAACAGCACGTTGCAAGGCATCTCAGATATGCTTAATAATGTTCACGTCTGGGGATTTTGGTGGCTAGCGGAAGTGTTTAAACACAGAAGAGTGTTCCTGGAATCACTCTGTAGCGATCCCCGGCGTGTAAGGTGTCACATTGTCCTGCTGCAATGGCCCAAGTCCGTCGGAATGACAGTGGACATGAATGGATGCAGTTGCTCAGGGAGGATGCTTACTTACATGTCAGAGGTCAGAGTCGTTTCTAGACCTGTCAGAGGTCCCATATCACTCCAACTGCATACGCCTCCACCAGCTTGAACAGTCCCCTGCTCACATGCCGGGTCCATGGATTCATGCAGTTGTCTCCATAGGCGTACATATCCATCCGCTAGATACAACTGGAAACGATACTCGTCCGTCCAGGCAACATGTTTCCAGTCATCAACAGTCCAATGTCAGTGTTGATGGACCCAGGCGAGGCGTAAAGCTTTGTGTCGTGCAGTCAAGGGTAAACGAGTGGGCGTTAGGCGCAGAAGCCCATGTCGATTATGTTTCTTTGAATGGTTCGCACGCCGACGCTTGTTGATGGCCCAGCACTGAAATCTGGAGCAACTTGTGGAATGGTTGCACTTCTGTCAGGCTGAACGATTCTCTTCGGTCGTCGTTGCTCCCGTTCTTGTAGGACCTTTTCCCGACCGCAGCGATGGTAGAGATTGATTTTTTACCATATTCCTGATATTCACGGTACACTCGTGCACCGACTGTAACATCACGTTCAAACTCACTAAAATCTTGATAACCTGCCACTGTAGCACAAGTAACCGATCTAACAACTGCGCCAAACACTTGTTGTCTTATAGAAGCGTTGCCGACAGCAACGTCGTATTCTACCTGTTTACATATCTCTGTATTTGAGTACCTATGCCTATATCAGTTCCTCTGGCACTTCAGTGTATACTCACGACAGGAAAATAATGCATCGCGGTGACTTCAGTGTTATTACTGCCTTTCAATAAAAGCGCTCTCTTTGTTCGTCTCATTGCTTATTTCTTTTAGTTATCTTCCGAAGTTTATTGGGAATTTCTTTTTATATGTGGACCAAATTGCTTCGAGCTATGTTATTTGGCAGAGACACATCATGCAAAAGTTACATTCGTCCTTAAACCCTGCACAGCAACGTAGTTTTCACCTGACAGACAATGCAAAAACAGCACACATTTCACTGTGGAGTGAAAAAGTCACTTTTGAAATGCGCAGTTGTGAAGTGTATTGTTCAGTCTTCCCTCAGTCGCCAGACTGTCCGCTACCTACCAAGTAACAGGCGGGACTATTTGGTTTTTCGTGGCTGCAGAGATGCTCTCACACCAGCACAGTTTCTAACTCTAATACTGTGCTGTAGTGTAATTAGGAACACATTTCGATTACATTTCTTTTTTCTTATTTTCGTCTATCTGTTACTAGATATCTTAATAACCCGCTTTATTGTTAAATGGAAGTAATCATTTCTGCAGAGGTCAAATTCGTGCTGCCGGTGACTGTACTGTTTCTGCGAGGGGTGACACAACCGTTACGGCGACAATATCCCCATTTTATGCAAGTCATGCTGGTCAATACCCTTGGAATCACCCTCGCAGAACTGTTGGCGCTTTCGCTGTGCGTGAAATGAAGACAGGGCAGTGAGAAACAGTCCTCTTGCACACACGATTGTACCACGTATTATGATGCAAAGTAAAAGATAATTGGTTAATCATTCCTTATTTGTGTGGATTATGCACTTATGAAACGATATGTGTCAGAAGCGTTCATCGGATAAGGACTTACGCATCAAACATAAATCACGTCTCTTTAAGTGTCTCATTTCGCTTCACATTGCACAGAATACTCTGAGAAAGATTTAGCACTCACGATGTTACACGGGACGACGCAGATTGTTACTAAGAAAAAAACAAAACTTAAGTAAAGTGATTTTAATTTAACACAAAGAGCAACTGATTAAACAAACCTTTAGTGGTTACCAGTTAACCAACAACAAAAAAATGGTTCAAATGGCTCTGAGCACTATGCGACTTAACTTCTGAGGTCACTGGTCGCCTAGAACTTAGAACTAATTAAACCGAACCAACCTAACGACATCACACACATCCATGCAGGCAGGAGTGGCCGAGCGGTTCCAGGCGCTACAGTCTGCAGCCGTGCTACCGCTACGGTCGCAGGTTCGAATCCTGCCTCGGCCATGGATGTGTGTGATGTCCTCAGGTTAGTTAGGTTTAAGTTGTTCTAAGTTCTAGGGGACTGATGACCTTAGAAGTTAAGTCCCATAGTGCTCAGAGCCATTTGAACCATTTTTTTTTGTCTTAGAGAGAGTAAGCTTAGATGAAGGCTTAACCAAAATCCTTGTTCCCACACACCATTCATAACTCGAGCAGGAAAGGGGAAAGGTGTCAGCTGTGTACAAAGGACTTCCCGTTAGGCACCATTAGGTGGCTTTCGGACTGTAGATATAGTAAATTTAGATGTAGAGCAGTGGAAATATTGGATGTTCATGGAATTGTGTCACATTTTAAAACTTCGTCTTCCCCGCCACGCAGTGTGCTGTTCTGTGTGATACGTGGTGTCTGTGTAATCCTCTGTCCAGCTAATCATCTAAAAATCGATTAAAAAAAATAAAAAAGCAGCGATTGGACACGCTTGTAGGCAGTACAGTACAGAGGTTTATGACACAAATCCATTAATATAAGTGGATAAAACTCTTGATAATATATAAGAAATTTGTTACACAGGAAGGCTCCATTTTAGCCCGAATAAATAAACTGCTTCCACTGCAATAATTATTTTCGTAATTTTGTGCAGGTGATCCTCCACAGCTCGTGAATACTTTACGTAAATGAATGAATAATTTGTTAGAAAACCTCACATAAAAGTACACGAAAACAGAGTTGTAAGAGCTATGTATGTACTTTTTGTTAATAGTAAAAGAAAATGAAAAGTTTGGAAGGTGGGAGACGAGGTACTGGCAGAAGTAAAGTTGTGAGTACGGGGCGTGAGTCGTGCTTGGGTAGCTCAGTTGGTAGAGCACTTGCCCGCGAAAGGCAAAGGTCCCGAGTTCGAGTCTCGGTCCGGCACACAGTTTTAATCTCCCAGGGAATTTCAAAAATGAAATTTTAATTTGAGTATAACTGTGTTAAACTAGGCATGGTCCTGTTAGCGACGCTGTGTATTAGCTTATCTTTGAGCAACATAATATTTTCCTGTAACAGAAGCGTTCAAGGATTTCGCGGTGCGTAATCGATGTATTTTCCTTATTTCAGTCATTACCTCCTTATAACAGCGAATACACTGATACTACCGTCATCGATTATCTGTTCTGCAAGAGGAGGAACGGGCATTTCCTATATACGTCAACCTTCATTGAATAGCAGCCGTTGAGCGATATCAATAGAAGAGCTCCTCTAAACAAGCGTGTGTGTGTGTGTGTGTGTGTGTGTGTGTGTGTGTGTTGGCGGGTAGGTGTGTGTGTGTGTGTGTGTGTGTGTGTGTGTGTGTGTGTGTGTGCGTGTGTATGTAAGTACCTACGTTGTGAGAACTCTCCAGGTGCTCGCATCGGCAAACAGCATTGTTAGATTTGGCGTTAGTTTCCCTAGCGACGTTCGCATGCCACAGCTGCTGACTGCTTTTGTTCGCGTGACCTTTACTGCGGCGTACAGCTGACGTCGGTAAGCTACTTCATTCTGAGAAGCTGCATTTTAGAGGAGATGGTCCCTGATGTACAGGCAGATGGTACATTAACAGTTTGAAACGTTCTACTGTGTACATAGTTCCATAGCAGTTCCACTTTTGTCAAAAATTCTTCCGTTACTATGAAATCATTTATAATGCAATACATGTAGCATACTATTACAACACGAGCAAGAGAAATCAACTTTTTCCGCTGTTCACGCACTTATTTACAATTTTTCACAAATTGTTCTTTAACCACAACAGTTTTCTTTAAGTCGTTTGAGTTCTCATGATTGCAGAGGATGAAACACGTTTAGTTCAGTCCCAAATGGTGTATGCTTACATGTCTTGCCGACCTTCTTCCTGTTCTTCGGTATATGAACTGTCTACTCCCACTTTCTATCTTGTGCAGAAACGCTATATGATTGTGAACACTTTTCATAAATGAATTACCTCGAGCCTTGATTGCTCGTTGACCACCGACTTCATTCCACATCTACGGAGACTCTTACATAATCTTGCTTAACCTGGCGCACTTGTGCATACGTTAACTGAACAGTTGGGATTGTGGGGAGAGGTAATATGAAGAAACTATCCCAGAAACGCACACATTTACTTATAACATGAACCATGCAAGGCCCTGCAAAAGACATTATGTCAGTGATCAGGTGGTGTGATTCACCAGTTTGTAGTAACACACTGGCGACTTAACACACCTTCCCTCATATTCGCAGATAATTTGTTATATTCCATTTGAGAATGAAAATTGACCCTGGAGAAATTCGTGAAACTATCAGCAGCACTACTACACGAATGAATTGCTCACACCCATCCGCACTCCCGCCAAAGAGTGTCTGCCCTACAAGCATTTCCGTGTTTTTATGCTGCCCAAAGCCCTCTGCATCATAGAGAAAAGATATATGCTCGACTTCTTGTATACAACGATCATACAGAAAGAAAATGAATCTGTGGCCAAGTGACGTATGGTAACACAAACATTATGCGACATAATAGTGGCATCATGCCTACATGAATACGATACAGCCACCTTTCAGATTTTCTGTGACGTTTACGTAGTTCTGTTGAATACTTGCAATGCTTCAGAAGGTTGGGACTAAGAAAAAGTCAAGATCACGTTGTAGCAAAACTGGACATCTTGATTAAACAATTGAAAAAGTCTATATCTTTAAAGTCTATAATTTGTGCCAGCAGGCGATAGCTTGCTCTGAGATATGCTTGAAACAGTATTTTTAAGGAAAGTAGCTAAGTTGTTGAATCACTGGACTAGAAGAGGAACAGCGCTTTAATTCCTCTGCAGCTATCCTAGTGTTACCAAGCTACTTCATGCAAATTCTTCTTCCAACTGATCTAGCATGATACTGCATATTACGACGTCGGCAGGATTCTCACTGTAAGGTGCGATCAAAATGTTTCAGTTTGATGGCTTTGCTGCAGCGTATATGCGACTTAGCGTGACCTCGATGCTGGTATACAAGCACCTACATGTTGGAAAGAGATTAATATGGAATTCGTGTCTTTTCGACGTGCGTGCGGTAAATGTGGAAACGGTAACTATAGCAACGTTATTACCAAATGAGTCCTAAAAGCACCAAGGAGCTATTATTCTTTACTTGGCTGGCGAAGGACGAAGACCGGTAGAAATCCGTCAGAGAACGAAGGATATTTATGGCGCATGTCTGTCGAAGATCACCGTTGAGGAATGGTGCGCCAAGGGATGCAGCTGCTTCTTGATAATACACGTCCCCATATCAGAAGTGTCGTAGCGCAGAAATTCCCCCAAGCACCAGCCCTATAGGCCAGCCCTCTCCCCATGCGATTGTCACTCCTCTGCTTCATTAAAAAGGCCTTGAAGTGTCGACGATTCGTGTCTCACGAGAATATGCAGCACGCAGTTACGCACTTCGTCATGCAGTAAGACACGGTGTTTTAGCAAACTGTATCTTCAATCATGTGCGTCGGTGTGAAGATTGACTGAATCCTCACGGCGATTTTGCCCGATTGGCATACCGGTTCTCGACTGTATGGCCTCCGAACAGAAACTTTTTGATATCTTCCTCCTCGTTGTTGTTGTTGTTGTGTGGTTATAAGTCCAGAGACTGGTTTGATGCAGAATCCATGCTACTCTATCCTGTGCAAGCTTCTTCATCTTCTAGTACCTACTGCAACCTACATCCTTCTGAATCTGTTAAGTGTATCCATTTGCCCTCCACGCTGCCTTCCAAAACTAAATGGGTGATCCCTTGATGCCTCAGAATATGCCCTACCAACCGATCCCTTCTTCTAGTCAAGTTGTGCCACAAATTTCTCTTCTCTCCAATTCTGTTCAATATCTCCTCATTAGTTATGTGATCTACCCATCTAATCTTCAGCATTCTTCTGTAGAACCACATTTATAAAGCTTCTATTCTCTTCTTGTGTAAACTATTTATCGTCCATGATTCACTTCCATACACGGCTACACTCCATACAAACACTTTCAGAAAAGACATCCTGACACTTATAAGTAGATAACTCCTTGAGTCTAGGCACTCGAACTGGCAATACTTTGTGTAGTGTTAATAATGAGGTTCTAGGAGCTTCAGTCTGGAACCGCGTGACCGCTACGGTCGCAGGTTTGAATCCTGCCTCGGGCATGGATGTGTGTGACGTCCTTAGGTTAGTTAGGTTTAAGTAGTTCTAAGTTCTAGGGGACTGATGACCACAGATGTTAAGTCCCATAGTGCTCAGAGCCACTTGAACCATTTGTTAATAATGACGTACATTATATATCTATAAGGCCTTTATTTATACAGTGAACAAACTGAAAATGTAATACACATTCAAGAAATTTATAATGCTTATATTAATCGACTCTTTAAAATAACGTAATGCAGAACAGATTGTTCATGTTTTAAAGCAGCACACCTAATTATTCAGAAGCCTTTATTTGGTCAAGTAACGACACAGCACAACTCATACTATAAAACCATTGATTCCTGCCTCAATCACTTTACTACGGGAGAGCGTACGAATTAAATGCGAGAGAAAATATGTTTTATGACGTTACATTCGAGTCGAAACCTTGTTTTCCTACCCATACAATTTGAGGTTACTACCCTGTTATAACATGTGAGAGTCACGATTTTACTTCTGTCATAGCGTTAAAACTATGGCCCACATATGTGATCATGAAGTAATGCTTTGCATTTTTTAGTCTGACGACTGGTTCGATGCACCTCACCACGTTAGTTTGCCTTGTGCAAGTCTCTCCAGCCCTGCATAACTTCTGAAATCTATAGTCATTTGGACCAGCTTACTATATTTAAGACCTTGTCTCCGTCTACATTTTTAATCTCTGCACTCCCAACTACTTCCAAACTGACGATTTCTTTATACTTCGGTGTATCCTCTCAGTCAATCCGTTTTATTGCTTAAGTTCTTCAAAAATCTCCTTTTTCCCCTTTTCGATTAAGTATTTCATCATAGTTTTTTTTATTTGACCTACTAATTTAGAAGAGTCCTCTGTACCACCAAACTACTATTCTCAGCTTGTCTGGACTGTATACTGCCCATGTCTCATTCCCATACAACACTGCACTCCAGACAAACATTATCACAAAAGACTTCCTAACGCAAGAAATTATATTCAGGCGTAACAAGCATATCTTTTTCAGAAAAGCTTGTTTTGCTGTTTTCAGTCTGCTTTTCATATACTTCTCTCTTCAGCCCATGTCAGTTATTTTGCTTCACGAATAACAAAACTCATCTACTACATTTCGTTCCTCATTTCAGAATTTAAATCCCTCACCATGGCGTGCTTTATTTCCACTACTTTCCACTACCATTGTTTTGCTTTTGCTGATATTTCCCTTATAACGTCATTTCAGGATACTATCCATTCCATCCAAACGATTTTCCAACTCGTTTGGGGTACCGATAGCGTTAATGTGTCGCAAATCGAGCTGGCTGCTTCGGGTTCTGTCTCGGTTACGGGTGTGAATATTATTTGTATATATCTAAATACTGTAAATGTTTCGATGTATTTTATGAGGTAGCGTAATAGAAACAGATGTCGAGCAGAATAAAACGCTAAATAAAGGAACAAATAATGAATGGAACGTTTCAGTGATATCTGAATGGGACATCTGGTAATCGATGGTAAATAAATGGCTATTGGTAGTATCCGCCTCCCACTCAAAAACAAAAAAAAAGAAAGATGACGAGTTTCGATATTGTCCCTGGCATTTGAGCAACGAAAGGTATGGGAGTAGTACTTTGAGATTTACCAGCCTAACTCTCCAAAGGCGGCGTTCTGACACATACGAAACTTCGCAAGGTGAGAGCAGTGTCAAAATAAAGGGACTCCTATTTAGCTTACACGTATGTCAACATGAGGGTTAAATTTCGAATTCTATTAACCAGTCTATGTGTGCAATGTCACACTAACTGGGCGCTTAGCACACTGGTTAAGAGCACAGTTCCGAAATTTTGCGACCAGTGTGGAAATCAAATCTTTTGTTCTATTTTCTTTGTTTATTACTATTGCAGAAGTATGTGACTTCAGAATCTCTTGTTACATCCTGAAATATGTGCAATGGAATTATTGATAACACATGTAAGTAATTAAAATATTATTACAAATAGGTTAATCATCATAAAACTTGTATCATTAACAGAAACTGAAAATGAAAAACTTATAAATACTAGTACTTTAGGTATATGGTTACATTATTGCTTATGCTTCAAGAGGACCAGCGCTTTCTCCGTGATGATATCTATCACAAAAACTTTCAAAGCATAAATATTAAGAATACCGCCTGCAACGGGGGGACATATATGACAGTCAAATTCTTTAGGGTGAATGTCATTAGGAAAAGCAACATCTTTTACGTTGCTAAATACCTCGCGATCTGGGAATAATTTCGCGGCAAACCAATGATGGACCAAGCCCTGCTTCCCGATGACAAAGTCAGACGCTTTGAATTTTCTTTACAATTGCAACAGCTTATGGAAGAAGATGGGATTTATGAGAAACTCATCTTAAGTGATGAAGCACCATTTTTGCGAAAATCACAGTAAATGAAGCACAATGTGCGAATCAGGGGGACAGAGAATCCCCACGCTGTAGTGTAGCACATTCAAGATTTACCAAAAGTTAATGTGTCTAGTGCAGCCTTACGATTTAATGTTTAACGTCCTGTTTCCTTCTGCGGCAAAACTTTACAGGACATGTATATATGGGCATGCTGGTTTGCCACCGAGACCGACAGTGTCGAATTCATCTACCGACAAGATGGTGCTCCACGCTATTTCAGTCATGATGTTCGTGAATTCTTAAACCGCAAATTGAGAAACAGATGGATCGGTCGTAGTGTTGATGATCAGCAGTTCGTGTCATGGCCTCCGGGCTCTCTCGACATAACCCCATGCGACTTTTTTATGAGAGGTTATGTGAAAGATTCAGTTCTTACGCCTCCTCTACCAACGAACCTACCACAACTGCGAGCTCGCACCAACAGTGCTATTCAACAGATTGATAGGGACATTCTGGGCCTGACGTGTGAATAACTTGATTATCGACTTCATATGTGCAGAATCAGCAACTAAGCACATATGGAGCACTTGTAATATCCCCAAAAAAGAACCATTTTCAGTTTTTTCTACGCGTGTGCAAAGCCGTCCTTGGACAATACGTCAAATATTATAGTTACAGCAAATCTATGAAATTGCTTCAGTCAATTATAATAACCTAAATTCTTTTATCAATAATTCAGTTGTATTTCACGATGTCGCAATAAGTATTGATATCACTTACTTCCATAACAACAAAAGAAAATACCGTAAGACTGGATCTGAACATCGGGCGGAAAAATTCGTAACTGTACACTTAACCACTACGCCACCGACTGTTTTCTTAAACCTTACGTAAATGTAAATGTCGAGTGATTAGGGCTTCCGTCGGGTATCCCGTTCGCCGGGTGCAAGTCTTTCGATCTCACGCCACTTCTGCGACTTGTGCGTCGATGGGGATGAAATGATGATGATTAGGACAACACAACACCCAGTACCTGAGCGGAGAAAAACTCCGACCCAGCCGGGAATCGAACCCGGGCCCTTAGGATTGACATTCTGTCGCGTTGACCACTCAGCTACAGGGGCTGGACAAACCATGCATGAAGAGACTAATAAATGCCCGTGGAAATTTTAATCGTCATTTTCTCGGAACTATTGAGTGCTGACACCTAAGACAAATAGGTGGCCGTTTATTTTATCTCTTCTTTCATCCTGCGAAATTTTGTTTGTGTTAGAAAGCGACTTACAGAGGGTTCTCCTTGTTAGAGGAAACACTGGTCCTTAACTGAGCGCTTCGACACGTACCTCATTCCACCATTCTGGCAGACCCACAGACCGCAAAGGCGTCTGCCAGAGAACAAATGCGGATACAACAACTGCGATTCTCATCATTCATGACTGTGAAGTCGTCATAGCGGCAGCGGAGGCTGTGTTGTTGCAAGCGGACGGGGACCGGAGGCGGCAGCGGCAGCGTCGGGAGCGGCGCATTCTTTATGCGGGGGCGCTCGCCAGGCGGCTTATGCCGTTTTTTACCTCCGGGATTAGCGGCGCTGGAGCATTTCTGCAACAGGAGACGCTATCCTCTGGTTAGCTGGGGCGTGGGGCAGTTTCGCACGGGCTTTTAACGGCGGTGGCGGGGGCGGGGGGCGGCTCCTTGCGGTCGCTTCCTTTCCTTGCCGCTGATCCCTTCGGGCGGGCGTCGGCTTTAAGGGCAGTGCTGCCGCTGGCAGTATGCCCGGCCGCTTACCGAGGCGCCAGGTTGCGTTACCGTGGAGGAACAACACTGTAGTACTATCGCGTACCTTTCTTCCGGAGAGCTAATCCCTTATTTATAGAAATGGAGCGGTAGGAAAAGACAGCAAGTCATGTACCATTCTTCGTTGCATATCGGTTGTGCATCCATCTCTAACCCACTTCTGCAGAGTGCTTGTACGATGGTGATACAAAATTTCGGGAATAAATCCGAGCAAGATCGAGCAGTGGTTAGCGCACTGGACTCTCACTCGGGAGAACGACGGTTCAAACCCGCGCCTGGACATCCAGATTTAGGTTTTTCGTGATTTCCCTAAATCGCCCCCGGCAAATGCCGGGATGTTTCTCTTGAAAGGGCACGGACGAATTCCTTCCCCATCCTTGATACAACCCGAGCTTGTGCTCTGTCTCCAATGACGTCGATATCGACGGGACGTTAAACCCTCGCTTCTTTCAGGAATAACAGAATGTACTAGATTTGCGCTCCACGAAAACAACGTTCCGGTAGTTTTGGTACACGACCTAAATGACGTAGTAAATGGTAGGATTATCGATAATATAGGTAGTGTCGCTACGAAAAGAAATATAAATGAATGTGTATGAGAGAAACTGGGAGCCGAAAGTTTATCTTTGCTGTTTCTGTTTGTTTGGTATTTTCTTTTGTTTCAAAAATGTTTCAAATGGCTCTGAGCACTACGGGACTTAACATCTGAGGTCATCAGTCCCCTAGAACTTAGAACTACTTAAACCTAACTAACCTAAGGACATCGCGCACGTCCTTGCCTAAGGCAGACTGAAGCGCCTAGAACCGCTCGGCCACACGGCCGGCGGCGTTTTAGGAAATAGCGTTTTCTAGCGCTGTTTATCGTTACTACAACATCGCACTGTTTCACGTTACAAATCAACAAATTTCGAAAGAAACCCTGAATTAAACATTGACAAATTCAGTTTCGCAGTAAGTACTGTTTATTCTTAAGTGACAGACGGGTGGATAACTGTGATGAACAAAAAAGGTTACGTAGGTTACCCGGCCCTTTATATATCCTCACTCAGTTTCTAGATGGTACAGTTTCTAGATGGTACACCGATTCCAGTGTTTAGGGGAATACAGTAAGACACTGATCGCAAACGTAAAGAAAGCGAGCGTTACAAGGCAAAGCCCGATAGATGTGCGAACTCCCAAGGTATAGATAAAATGTGTAAGACCTTAGCTGATCAAAGCTACTAGGAAAAATGCTATAATCTACGATTACGTATGGTTGCCTTCGGAGCCTATGGTAGTCTTACAACTCTAGAGTAGATGTAATTCGATGGTTGTAATGAAGTTTTAACTTCCATCTCAAGAATAGGGCTACATAATTAATTTTGGATTTGTTTCTTCTGTACTCCTGGTATACATGTAAATATTCACAGACAGTACCGTGGCACGATGGCAGACGAACCAAACCGAAGTAATAAGGTCCTTACGTAGAGCGGAGTGTCATGTGGTAATTAGCTTCCTGCGTCAATCCATGCTAAGGTAATAGAGAAGTACAGGAACAATACAACATCGTGAGAGAATGGATAGATGGCTTCGATACTTCCAGTATGCTCAAACAAGTCTGAATGACGCAGTGGCAGACCGTCTCTCTGCGAAGAACACGGAATCGCGGGAGACATAGAGATCGTGATGCTCGAAGACTAGCATATCACAATCGAGGTGACACTGCAAAACGTGAAATCACTCACGAACCACTTTTCAACATCTTGCAGCTCATTATGTTCCACAGCTGCACAGATCCATTAAGAAAGCCCTCCAACCGAGGTAGCTCAGGAAAAGTAGACTCTGTGTCAAGGTATTCCACATTACTTTAGCTGCCTAATCACCATGGACGAGTATTGGGGTAACTGCCGTCTGCTTCACGTCTGCTGTGCAGCGAGCTACTTTAATTTAAGTATTAACTGTATTTTTCTTACTTATCACGTCTTCTTCCGTGTGCATTTGCTTTTAGGAAGCTTTAATTGTCGAGTGCTAGTAATAGCGTTCCATAGATTTCGTGTTTGTTTTGAATACAGTCAGAGAGAGTCCCTTTAGTCAACCATAGTGCCAGTAGTGCTAGTGTTTGTTTTCAATACAGTCCAGAGACAGGTAGTGCTATTTTCATTGTTTTCTACAAGAAGTGCCTAGCAACCACAGTTTAGTGAATAAACAGCCGCCTTTAGTGAATTAGCAGTCTAGTTAAAGGTTGATTAACTCTCTTCAGTAAATTGATTCCTTAGGATGGATAGGATGTGTGACTGCTGTGTACGGACGCAGGAGGAGCTGGCCACTGTTCGCGAACAGCTGAGCGTGTTGATGGGCGCGGTCAGCCGTCTTCCGGCTGCTGCCTCGGAGTGTAGCGGCAGTGGGGAGTCTGGTGCGTCGCAAGGTACACCCCAGGTGTTACATGCTTCACCCACTGTCCCTGCTGTCGAGACATCTTCGCGTGTACTGGGCGCGGTTGGGCCACCCTCTCCCCAAGGGGAGTGGCGGGTTCAGCGGCGTTCGCGGCGCACGAGGCGGAGGGTCAATGTGGAGGCTGGCCGTGTGGCATCGCCCGCTCTGCCTGTGAGTGGACATGTGGCTGCTCCTTCAGCAAGGTCCGAGCAGGCACACGGGGGGAGGGGTTTATTAGTTATTGGGAGCTCCAACGTTAGGCGGGTGATGGAGCCCCTTAGGGAAATAGCGTATAGGTCGGGGAAGGAGGTCAGTGTTCACTCTGTCCGCTTGCCGGGGGGTCTCATCCGAGATGTGGAGGAGGCCCCACCGGCGGCGATAGAGAGCACTGGGTGCACCCGACTGCAAATTGTTGCTCATGTCGGCACCAATGACTCCTGCCGTCTGGGTTCAGAGGTCATCCTCAGTTCGTACAGACGGTTGGCGGAATTGGTGAAGGCGGAAAGCCTCGCTCGCGGGGTGAAATCAGAGCTAACTATTTGTAGTATCGTTCCCAGAACCGATCGCGGTCCTCTGGTTTGGAGCCGAGTGGAAGGCTTAAACCAGAGGCTCAGACGATTCTGCGGAGATCTGGGGTGCAAATTTCTCGACCTTCGCTATCGGGTGGAGAAATGTAGGGTCCCCCTGAATAGGTCAGGCGTGCACTACACGCCGGAAACGGCTACAAGGGTAGCGGAGTACGTGTGGAGTGCACATGGGGGTTTTTTAGGTTAGAGAATCCCCTCCCTAGGCCCGACAAGACGCCTCCTGAGACGCAGCAAGGTAGGAGTAGGCAAAATGCAACAGGGAATAACAATATTAATGTGCTAATAGTAAACTGCAGGAGCGTCTACAGAAAGGTCCCAGAACTGCTCTCATTAATAAACGGTCACAACGCTCATATAGTACTAGGGACAGAAAGTTGGCTGAAACCAGACGTAAATAGTAATGAAATCCTAAACTCAGATTGGAATGTATACCGCAGAGACAGGCTGGACAGTGAAGGGGGAGGCGTGTTTATAGCGATAAGAAGTGCAATAGTATCGAAGGAAATTGGTGTAAATCCGAAATGTGAAATGATTTGGGTGAAGGTCACGGTTAAAGCAGGCTCAGACATGGTAATTGCATGTCTCTATAGGCCTCCTGGCTCAGCAGCTGTTGTGGCTGAGCACCTGAAGGATAATTTGGAAAATATTTCGAGTAGATTTCCCCACCATGTTATAGTTCTGGGTGGAGATTTTAATTTGCCGGATATAGACTGGGAGACTCAGACGTTCATAACGGGTGGCAGGGACAAAGAATCCAGTGAAATTTTTTTAAGTGCTTTATCTGAAAACTACCTTGAGCAGTTAAACAGAGAACCGACTCGTGGCGATAACATATTAGACCTTCTGGTGACAAACAGACCCGAACTATTTGAAAAAGTTAACGCAGAACAGGGAATCAGCGATCATAAAGCGGTTACGGCATCGATGATTTTAGCCGTAAATAGGAATATTAAAAAGGGTAGGAAAATTTTTCTGTTTAGAAAAAGTGTCAAAAAGCAGATTTCAGAGTACCTGTTGGCTCAACACAAAAGTTTTGTCTCAAGTACAGATAGTGTTGAGGATCAGTGGACAAAGTTCAAAACCGTCGTACATAATGCGTTAGATGAGTATGTGCCAAGCAAGATCGTAAGAGATGGAAAAGAGCCACCGTGGTACAACAACCGAGTTATAAAACTGCTGCGGAAGCAAAGGGAACTTTACAGCAAACATAAACATAGCCAAAGCCTTGCAGACAAACAAAAATTACGCGAAGCGAAATGTAGTGTGAGGAGGGCTATGCGAGAGGCGTTCAATGAATTCGAAAGTAAAGTTCTATGTACTGACTTGGCAGAAAATCCTAAGAAATTTTGGTCTTATGTCAAAGCGGTAGGTGAATCAAAACAAAATGTCCAGACACTCTGTGACCAAAATGGTACTGAAACAGAGGATGACAGACTAAAGGCCGAAATACTAAATGTCTTTTTCAAAAGTTGTTTCACAGAGGAAGATTGCACTGTAGTTCCCTCTCTAGATTGTCGCACAGATGACAAAATGGTAGATATCGAAATAGACGACAGAGGGATAGAGAAACAATTAAAATCGCTCAAAAGAGGAAAGCCCTCTGGACCTGATGGGATACCAGTTCAATTTTACACAGAGTACGCGAAGAAACTTGCCCCCCTTCTTGCAGCGGTGTACCGTAGGGCTCTAGGAGAGCGTAGCGTTCCAAAGGATTGGAAAAGGGCACAGGTCATCCCCGTTTTCAAGAAGGGACGTCGAGCAGATGTGCAGAACTATAGACCTATATCTCTAACGTCGATCAGTTGTAGAATTTTGGAACACGTATTGTGTTCGAGCATAATGACTTTTCTGGATACTAGAAATCTACTCTGTAGGAATCAGCATGGGTTTCGAAAAAGACGGTCATGTGAAACCCAGCTCGCGCTATTCGTCCACGAGACTCAGAGGGCCATAGATACGGGTTCACAGGTAGATGCCGTGTTTCTTGACTTCCGCAAGGCGTTCGATACAGTTCCCCACAGTCGTTTAATGAACAAAGTAAGAGCATATGGACTAGCAGACCAATTGTGTGATTGGATTGAGGAGTTCCTAGAAAACAGGACGCAGCATGTCATTCTCAATGGAGAGAAGTCTTCCGAAGTAAGAGAGATTTCAGGTGTGCCGCAGGGGAGTGTCATAGGACCGTTGCTATTCACAATATGCATAAATGACCTGGTGGATGACATCGGAAGTTCACTGAAGCTTTTTGCAGATGATGCTATGGTGTATCGAGAGGTTGTAACAATGGAAAATTGTACTGAAATGCAGGAGGATCTGCAGCGAATTGACGCATGGTGCAGGGAATGCAATTGAATCTCAATGTAGACAAGTGTAATGTGCTGCGACTACACAGAAAGATAGATCCTTTATCATTTAGCTACAAAATAGCAGGTCAGCAACTGGAAGCAGTTAATACCATAAATTATCTGGGAGTACGCATTAGGAGTGATTTAAAATGGAATGATCATATAATGTTGATCGTCGGTAAAGCAGATGCCAGACTGAGATTCATTGGAAGAATCCTAAGGAAATACAATCCGAAAACAAAGGAAGTAGGTTACAGTACGCTTGTTCGCCCACTGCTTGAATACTGCTCAGCAGTGTGGGATCCGTACCAGATAGGGTTGATAGAAGATATAGAGAAGATCCAATGGAGAGCAGCGCGCTTCGATACAGGATCATTTAGTAATCGCGAAAGCGTTACGGAGATGATAGATAAACTCCAGTGGAAGACTCTGCAGGAGAGACGCTCAGTAGCTCGGTACGGGCTTTTGTCAAAGCTTCGAGAACATACCTTCACCGAAGAGTCAAGCAGTATATTGCTCCCTCCTACGTATATCTCGCGAAGAGACCATGAGGATAAAATCAGAGAGATTAGAGCCCACACAGAGGCATACCGAAAATCCTTCTTTCCACGAACAATACGAGACTGGAATAGAAGGGAGAACCGATAGAGGTACTCAAGGTACCCTCCGCCACACATCGTCAGGTGGCTTGCGGAGTATGGATGTAGATGTAGATGTAGATATCACTATGACATCGAGACAGAGGTGCAGAGTAAGAGGAGGTAACTTGTGGATTCACCACCGTCGACAGCGGCAACTATCATCAGGCAATATGTTACTGAGTATTCCTTTGGGACTACCACGATGAGATGCTAACGTATTACGCTTGTGAGGACAGTCACAAGAGCATACTACCTAAAACTCCAGACGAGACTACAGGAGGCTGCCAAGATGAAGCGTCCTGGGAAACTATACATTAAGGTGTTCGTACTCCACAGCAACGCCACAGCTATTACTTCTCTGAATAAAATTGATATGACTGTTGGGAACTAAACGTCGACTGGTTACCATTCTTTATAACTTCTTGTGTCTGTGTTGCTCTAAACAATGCAAGTGGCGTTATTACGAAAACGGTATCTGATAAAAATTAGTCCCCAGACTATCTAACACTGTATATCTGTACACCTGACTGCAATTAGCCCCTACCAAATTACTTAGAAAACCAATACTGGAAACTAAAGGACCGATCCTGTGTAAAATTGTATTGTGTAGTGTAGTGATGAGAACTACTGTAGCCGGCCGCGGTGGTCTCGCGGTACTAGGCCCGCAGTCCGGAACCGCGCGACTGCTACGGTCGCAGGTTCGAATCCTGCCTCGGGCATGGATGTATGTGATGTCCTTAGGTTAGTTAGGTTTAAGTAGTTCTAAGTTCTAGGGGACTGATGACCATAGATGTTAAGTCCCATAGTGCTCAGAGCTATTTGAACCATTTGAACCAGAGTTACTGTAGCTGAGGTCACAATACATGACTCGCAATTTCAACACTCAAAAGTTACAGAATATAAATGCTACATTAAAGTACAAAGGGGGTTTGAAATAATAAATAACCCAAAATTTTTCAGAGTAAATGCCGTGTAATCTTATGAACGCAAACTAATTTAAAAAAAAATTCAAACGCTGCACAATACTCATGCAGATTAACACTGCGCTGTGAGAATGAAACAATCTGCATAAGAAATGAGATCTGAAATGAACGTCACGTAAACTGAACCTGGCAATAATTTAGAAATGCAACACATAGCTATGCATTATCTTACTGTCTTGACTGTACTGTAATTGGCCCTAACAAATTTGTATGGCTTACCTGTGGCAAGGGAAACTACGTTCTGCTCGAAGTGATGGACATAAAAAAAAATGCAGCCCAGCAGCAAACAACTGAATAAAATAAAACTTTGCGCAGTGCAATGGAAGAACATTCTGAGCACGTTAAGCTTCGGCTTTACTTTTCTACAACTGTGGTCCGCTCAGTACAGTGCAGCGACGTATAATTAGAAAATGAAATTTGTCAGGAGACAGTGGTAGAATTTAAGCTTGTTAAATGATTGAAAGGAAACTAACATTTCAAAAACTATGTTATGTACATTGAAACTCATTCTCTGACAGCTACAATGATTTTCACGAAAATTGCTTTTTATCACAAATCTTATTCTGCCCTGATGTTAATTACTGAAATTGTAAAGGAATGGTAAATTTAGAACATCTGAGTGCAAGCCATATCAACTGATAACTTCACTTAATCACGTATGAACAGTGAAATCATCTAACTCAAATCAAGAAAGAAAAATCATACTAAAAGTTTCCGTTTTCCAAACACATCATTAATTATGACAACAACGCCTAGAAATCTTCACCTCTTAATCTAATCTTTTCAAAATTCAGCACCCTCCAGAACTTTTGGCATGTGAAGATATTCGTCTATTTTTTAACATGCAACTCAACTCAAACTCCCCTAAATGCAACTCCGTTACACCAACTGGTCCATCGCTGGAAGTTTCTGGTACCCTTCCACGCCCAGTTATCCTTTGTCATTGACTCATTCAGCCAAATTCATTTTCTTTGTGTCTCTCTTTCATTGTCTCTTTTGCCACAGACAAAGATCCCTTCATTCTGTTCTACTACTACAGTCTCATCTCACCGTCCCTGTCTAACATTTTCTTTCTCTTACAGCTAATATCTCATTCCTCCCTTCCTACCACTGCTGTCTCTTGTCATTATCACTATCTCTCTTATATTCATTGTCATTGTCATACATTCTGTCTCTTATTATCACTGGCCCACACCCGCTTCCACTTTCCCTTCCTTGCTATTCCTCCCTCCCCTCCCCCCCCCCCCTCAACTGTCTCCATCACTCTTATCCTTACACTGTTCTCCAACTGTCAACTATGCTCTATTGCCACTGTGTCCCTCTCTTTCTCTGCCATAGCAGATGGTTAGAGATGATTTGCACAGACAATTGCCAAAGCGTTGGATTGGACTCAGAGGAGATGTGTTGTGACCGGCTCGTTCGTTAGACTTATCGCCTCTGGATTTTTTCTTGCGGGTATTTGTTAATGACATTGTTGATAAAGACATTCCAACTACACATGAAGATATGCGAGACAGAATTGTCAGAGCATGTGTCTCGGTAAGTGCTGAAGTGATAAGAATACCACTCAGTCCATGATAAGAAGATTGCAGCACTGAATTGATACCAATGGTCATCACTTCGAACACCTTCTGTAAATGGACGTTCATTCCACCTTTGTGACCATCGTTGACCTTCAAAGACCTTACTGTTACACATAACCGGATTCATCGCCATAGCCGCTATCACAAAATAAGTACCAAACTACAGCATCCCATTTAAAAAAAAAATAGGTTGACCTTCATATCTCTGACGCGACCCCACGTAGCAACAAAAAACCAACTTCATATTATGCCCCCGTTGTCCCACAAACTTTTCAACTGGCGCCATATTTTCGGAGATATTCTAAGTGGCAATAGTTAGTGACTCAATCTGTATGTCTAGCAACGCAGGCTGTATCAGTCATACTTCGTTTTTCATAAACTTGGTGCGGAACATCGCGTGTCGCAGTATTTAAAAACGACGGAAAATTATTCTGTGCACATCATTTCATTGTTTAATACACAATTGCCCAAAAATCCATTTTCTCATCGAAAATCTCATTCTATACACCCTTAAAAAGAGTATGTAAGCATACGGCGCTAGGACTGATAGGAAAGCAGAAATTTATTTTTCCTGAGTGCACGCACGAGTGAAACACGAATACGGTGCTACAGTCTGGAACCGCGCGACCGCTACGGTCGCAGGTTCGAATCCTGTCTCGGGCATGGATGTGTCTGATGTCCTTAGGTTAGTTAGGTTTAAGTAGTTCTAAGTTCTAGGGGACTTATGACCACAGCAGTTGAGTCCCATAGTGCTCAGAGCCATTTGAACCATTTTGAACGAATACGGTGACGTGTTCTAAATACGCTCCGCTTAGCACTCTACAGCGACTTGTGTGTAGTTCGCAGTTCCAGTTTCCTAACTACTTATTAATTTTTGTAGCACACGGCTGCGTTTTACTACCAACATATTATTGATAGGCGCTCAAAACATAATGCAGACTGCAATGTTAACAAATTAGCTTACTGTCATTCTAAAATAAATTGGTACTACAGTCAATATACACAATATTTCAGGAAAAAAGGAGAGCTGAAAAATGACGTGTTCTTACTTGATCGCACAGAAATGTTATTTCGTATAACATCAGAGGATATTATACTACCGCCTTCATGAAATATTCATCTAGTGCTACATCTATCTTGCGCTACTTTACATTTTGAAAGGTGTGGCCCAGTTTCCATGTAACGCAGCATAATTGGCTGTCGGGCCACGATTGATTGATTGAAGTGGTGATGACGAATCAGCTGCTCTGTCTGTAACCTCACTTGCTCTGCAAAAGAGCCCTGCATCAGGATTATACACCCCTCCCCTTGACCTATAAGCAATGTGTGAAGTTACGTCGCGGTGCATTTTCCATAGAATAATACTCGTATTTTGCTTACTAATTGCTCCGTCACCCTCATCGTCATCATCATAGTTAAGATATTAAAATCTATAGCATGTTGCTATAACCACTATTATCTTCTACCTACTGATATATTTTGTAGGCCTATTTATTAATTGCATTTTTACGAACTTCATTACGTTACTTAATGTCTCACAATCAGAACAGTTACTATGCACTCGCATTTCCTTATGAACTGATACTGAATTATGTGCCAAAACAATTTTAGTAGCTACGGAGTGCTCTTGTACTTTTCCGTCATTCAAGAGTTTACTTCCCTTTTTCGTTCGGTTAACTTTCATTAGTATCCAGCACAAAGAAATCATTTTTGCGTCTATAATTATTTTCTTGAGTGTCGCAGTCATAATAATACTATAAATTTCCCTTACTTCACGTCTATGGTAACAAATTTTTGGTCACAAGACTACCCGTTTCGGTCTATAATGGCCATTTTCTGATCTGTTTTATAAAAACATGTCCTAATATTATGGAGTCATAGTTACATATTCAAATTCTCAACACAAAATCAGCGCTAGCATCGTCAAATGTGTGCAAATAAGAGTCATCTTGTCAGCAGCACTACTGTTCAAAGCAAAGAGACCTGAAGATGGCCATTACGGACTGAAACAGGTAGTCTGACGAGAAAAAATTTATGACCATAGACGTGAAGTAAAGGAAATTTATTCTATATTCGGGTCACTGTTCAAATTGCGTCCAGGTCGCAGCCTGTCAAACATAATCATACCCTTTCGTCGACAACAGTAAATTCCATTTCGAATTTGTAGATAGGGTCTCGTTGTCTTTTACAGTTACTACGAAAAAGTGAGATGAAAATCTTTAATGTTGTCCTCTGTTTTCGCCCTTCGCTTCTGGTACTTCAGTTTCATGTTTTCTACTCCGATTTTATTCCAGCCTCTTTCTTTATTCGGTTTAATCAGCTTTCACTGCCTTGAAATAAGTGGCAGTATTTAAGAAATACTTTTCTGACCGTAAGTGCCGGCTGGTGTGGCCGTGCGGTTCTAGGCGCTTAACTTTGGACCCACGCGACTGCTGCGGTCGCAGGTTCGAATCCTGCCTCGGGCATGGGTGTGTGATGTCCTTAGGTTAGTTAGGTTTCAGTAGTTCTAAGTTCTAGGGGACTGATTACCTCAGATGTTAAGTCCCATAGTGCTTGGAACCATTTGAACCATTCACCCTAAGTAAATAGCAAAATGCCATAAGAAAGTATTGTCCAAAGTACAGAAGCTTCATTATTTAATTCAGAATGTTCACGTTTCCAAATCTTCACTCTTTACGAGAAGAAAAGATTGAAGAAGTACAGTAATTGTTCTTCTAATTTAGCTTCGCTCTTTTGTCAATAATTTATTAGCTGCACAGTTTCTTATACGATAGATATATCGGCTTTTGTTTTCACAATTTAATTCTTTATCCATAGGTCATCCTTACAGTGTTATCGTGCGTCATATATTAATACACTGCGAAACCGTGATTATAAGTTAAATAAGTTAAACGTACAGAGATAGACCGTCTGGCAAAAAAACTGAAGAACATGGAAGGGGAGGAGGAAACCAAATGACACTTCGTGGATTGATAGCGTATGCGATTTTATTTAAGTGATTACTATATCTTGTCAAATCTACAAACAACCTTGCCATGTAAGTCCACTTTCCAGTATGACGTTGTGCTCCCTTCCGCCAGTATGCATGCTGTGATTCGGTTGGGAAAGATATCCTCTTCTGAAGCAAGACGGACCACAACTGTTGTAACACGTTTTCGATATCGCAGGTACTGACACTGTGACAGAGTTAACTTCCTAGTTGGTCCCGCGCCTATTCTGTCGGTGACATAGCTGAGAATCTTGCTGGCATAAGATTAACTCAACATTGCTCATAGAGACGAGTGCCCTGTTGAGAACTGGCACCACTGTACTGAGGTTTGAGAAGTAGCACACGAGAACGCAAGATATTCGGAGCGCACCGGTGTGCTGTCAACAGTTCCCTCAGTCAGTACCGGGAGGGGGAGGAGATTAGTGTTTAACGTCCCGTCGACAACGAGGTCATTAGAGACCGAGCACAAGCTCGGATTAGGGAAGGATGGAGAAGGAAATCGGTCGTGCCCTTTCAAAGATCCATCCCGACTTTTGCGTTAGGTGATTGAAGTAAAGTACGGAAAACCTAAAGCAGAAAGGCCGGACGCGGGTTTGAACCTTCGTCTTCCCAAGTGCGAGTCGAGTGTGCTAACCAGTGCGCCGCCTTCCTCGATTCAGTCAGTTCCAGGCATGATTTGATGTCGTATTGGATGACTCCTCTCACCATGATGCCTGGAGTAAAACCGCTGTGCCTCTCCAAAACATTTGAGGAAAGGACCTCCTCCCATGTCGCTGCCATATTTATCAACTACGGAAATCCGGTGTAGTGCAGAACCGCATTTCGTTTATGAACACAGTGCTACGCCATTCATCACCAGGCCGTGCTTCCCGGTCACTGCAACTCTCGAGACGCAGCCGTCTGTGCCGTGGTGCTAACATCGTCTTACACATTTCTTGGTTCAACTGCTGCTAGTGTTTAATCAATGGTGCGTGAAGACACAATGTCGCCAACCGTGGAGCTCCTATCATACTGTCAGCTGATGGTAAGATTGTCTCCCACAAGCACGTCCGCAGCTCGTGGTCTAGCGGCAAGTGTTTCTGCCTCTGGATCACAAGTTCCCGGTTTCGACTCCTGGTCGGCTCGGGGATTTTCTCCGCCCAGGGACTGGGTTTTTGTGTTGGGCCGAGACTTGTACGGGCGCTGATGACCACGATGTTGAGCGCCCCGGAAACCAACATCATCATCGTCATCATCTTCCCACAAGCATGCAGCATCTTTGTGTCCTCCACAACAATCACTCAACATCTGACTCTGTCCACGACCTTTATACGCCCGACTAGGTATAGTAACAAAACTAAACACGATCAATACTAATCAACTGTAGTGGCCGTTCTAACTGTCGTAAAGAATAGCAACTCTGATCATTTACATATCCGCCAATGATGTGTACGAGTACGATGTTACACTGATATCCAACCATGTGTTCTGGACGGCTCACTACCTTTATTGGGCAGCGTGTGATTGTTACGATCACTTGAAACTTCAAAATTGTCTGGGGCTGAGGTATCTCGTACATTTTCTGTCTCGTTTAGTGGAATACAGATAGTTCTCCTTTTGGAGGCGTTCCATACATTTCATGTCCATTTTCTGTTTTCTTTCCCGGAAGCCAGAGTCAGTGACAAACATATTAGCTTTTTCGATAGCTTCTACGAATGTATGACCTCTGTCCTTTATACTGCTACATTAATAACAGCCAGTTAGGAACGACATTTTTCTTTTCTTCCTACTTTTTCATCAGGGTCCTACACTATCATGAAGTAGTTGTCTTTGTTGTCATTCGTGGATTTCTTTAGCTTTGCGTAGATAACTTTTTCTTTCCTATCAGTGTTAATTTACTTTACTTTTTCGTGTCCTATCAGTGTCCTATCAGTGTATTAGCACGTTGCAGTAGAGTTTTACATTGAATACCTTGCGTTTATTTTTAAAACACATGCTATAATTGTATCTGGGATTCCCTTTTGTTTACAAAGCATCTTTCGTGGTATTCTGTAAAGTGGATACATACATTTGTACATTTATTACTACTTCTTTTATGTTAAAAACAGCGTTTTGTTTATGAAGTTGGTCTACTTGCTACTTACGGTGTTTCATTACATATTCTACACTTTCCCCTCTTGTTAGCAGTGGTTGGTGTCGACAGACTTCATTTCACATCTGCAGGTTTTGTCATTTTGCGCTATTTCTTGCGCTGCACTATTTATAATTCACTGTTTTTCATTCATCACTGTCACAGTGTTTATGCGTATTCGTCTGTTTTTGTTCACGTTGTGAGTTTTGCCAACCTAGAAACGATTTTTTGTGCGTGTGTGTGTGTGTGTGTGTGTGTGTGTGTGTGAGAGAGAGAGAGAGAGAGAGAGAGAGAGAGAGAGAGAGAGAGAGAGAGAGAGAGAGAGAGATTTAGTGAACTTGTATTGTATGTAGGTAGAGTAGGTAGAGACGACAGAGGGGGTACTGGTGTCCGACACTGAAGCCTACAGTCTTACATACTGCAGATACTCTCAATTTGTTTAAGTGGTACAACTACCTGGAAAGCGCGCTAGCACGTAAGCACTCTATTCGGGGCGCCAAGTTGGGCCTGGTGAATTAACGGCAAGGGCCGGTGTATCGGCTAACCTCGATGTAGTCCTTACTCGATTTCCCATATCCGACTTGTTGCGTACTGGTTTCATACCCACGTCCCGCTCGAGTTGCACGATTCCAAAATGTTTTCACCCTTTCACGTGGGATAACATTAAACGAAAACAGATTGGGTGCATAAATTCCGTACCGGTGGAGGGATTAGTGACGGGAAGGGCATATGAACCCCCTCTGCCACAAATATTGTCAAAGCCAGAATGAAAGATCGACTCTTGTAAGCCATGTGATGAGCCCAGGAAAAAGGAGTGTTTAGGAGGTACTGTAAGTTAACTTCAACCTGGGTTTCCTTACTCTTCTTTTCATTAAGTGGGAAAGATAAAACAACATCCTAATGCTTTTTATCATCCATTGAATCACCGCACAGCACCAGCGCTATCTGCCGTTAGAGGTTATGACTAGTACAAATTAATTATGAAATTACAAAATTGACAGATTACGTTAGAAAATAAAATGTGTTATATTATAAAGCTTTGACATCTATACAGAACAAAATTTCACGGCTTGCTCCGTAGGTCAGCGACAGATAAAAGACAGCGAGCACAATGATGCATCTGAATCGGTTAGACATTAAAGCAGGGAAACATTACAGAAATCCATTAAAATCTGTTAGGCAGAACTACGGTAAGGGACACTGTGAAAAACCAGCAGAAACAGCATTTAGTGAGCCAAAGTACGACTAACCGCAATTCAGTCAGTCTTTATGGACTTTTTTTAGTTGTCAGACTGTCTCTCTTAGCTTCCACTGATACGCGCACATTATTCCGACCAGTGTAACGATTCTCAACTACGATATGATGCCGCATAGTTTTTATCCAGTAAGACGTGCGGTCCGTAGCATGTACTACGTGTGCTGTATGGATAAACTGCCTAGGGCTTCATTTTCACTGCTGCCGCAACTACGTCTTCAAGTGCGGTCTACTCCCTGATCCTCTTGCTAATTTGTCTGTCTTTCCTAGCGCGATCCTTGGGTCTGTGTTTTGATTCTATTTTCCACGACAAAAGCCATGTCTAAGCTAAAGCCAAAATCTCTAACACGCATTAATTATACTCTTACCGCTTCCGAATATCAGGAACTAACTTTCAAGAAACTCGGTTTAGTTTAAGAAAAGTAACATAATTCACATTTACTCTTCGGTATTAGGTTCTAGCTACAGGACGACCTATTTTCATTTTCTGTCTTAAAAAGAAAAGTAGTTGTATTAAAATAACAAAATCTACGAATCAAAAGAACACATAAGCTTCTAATAACCTCATGTTGACAGCTTCGTGTATAAAAAAAGAGAGACGTAATACCGAATGTACACTCATTCCTTTTCTTGGACCTGTTGATGACACTGTTAGTAGAAGTAGAAAGCAAAAGATATAAATGGTGTGATATTTATTATCGATGTGTTTAGTACGGATGACGACAAAAGGATAAGATTGATGGAAATGGGTAGAACGCTATCAGTAAGTACACTATCTGACTACTTACAAGATAGAATGTAATTTGATCTTGATTGTAAATGTCCATCAGTAGTGCTCATTAAGCGATACGCATACGACGGACCATGTGTCTCAAAAACTTTGGATGAAGTTGACTCTTGACGGTCACGAAGTCATCAGGTTGACGGTTAAACATGGCCTCATGCAACTTGCGATTAAATACACAGACAAAAGCTACACAACATCTAATATAATGAAATAAGTACAAATTAAATATGACAGTCTAATCGCTAATGGTAAGTTGGATGCCTCGTAGATAAGATACAACCTTTAGTTAGGACTTCTGTTCTGAAGCGTTGCCAGCAAACATTACGCAGACTAGTATCTGGTTCCACTTCACTGTCTATGAGCAGTGCAAACCCCTGGTCTCGTGGTTTTCGCTGGCCACACTGGACTCGCTACGCTAATGGCCCGGAGGACACACTATTCCTCGCTGCAATGCGCTGTAATTGCCGCTCCTTAAATGACAGCCCGACGTGAGATACTGAGTTGCTAATGCAAATTGCCAAGCAATGGAGCGCCGGTTCAGGTATGGCCAAAATTGCTTTTGTCCCCGTAGCTCGCCTTGGCATAAAGCCCCGTACGGAAAGGCTTGCTGTCAGATGCTGTTGATCACGCTCTTTGACACACTACCGCCTGCCCAACAGTGAAAGCCTGAAATTTCACTAACCACAGGCACTTCCAGAGACCACGAATAGCGCGTCTCTTGCCTCGTCAGCTTAAAATACACGGGTGATCGCGTCCTCCAAGTTGACCCTTCCAGCGTAGGCAACCGAAGGTTGTAACGTCAAACTCAACTCCAGCGTGACTACCTGTAAGCAGAAATAACGGAATGTAAATCAGACAAAAATGTAGTTTTATCTTTCATCAAAAACACACAAAACTGCCGTTCCAAAAATTCCAACAACAAGCACGCTGACATTGCACTTTACACCACTTTTATGACAGTCACTTATAACGTACTTGCATCAAATATACAGGCAGCTAGTTTTAATTGGAGTATAACTCTGTTTTGTGTGTTTCCGTTAATCTGTGATGTCGTGAAACTATACGTGTGATTATCATCTCAATAGTTTATATCTGGTCATTTTTAAGACCAGCCAACGAGAACTTTGATAGACGATTCTCACTACTGACATTTGTAGCTGCGTTGCGGCATATTGTTATGATGTTGTTTAGATTTTAAAAAATCTACGGTAGAAATAGCTTGACAAATAAGAATAAGACCTTGTTACTTATGCAATACATCATGCAATAAGATTTACGATTTAGCATTCACTTTACTAGTTGAAAATAGCTAAACGCCCGTGCACTGTGTCTAGCTGATAGAAAAGTTTAAATAAATAAAAGATAAAGACTCCTCGGCTGTTTTGCTAATGCTCTGGATTAATGTTTGCTTTCTAAGAAAAGGAAATTAGTCCCACTTCTACGTTCCTGCTGAAAATCTTACGAGGAGAACGCGGGAAATGCCACAACCAAATTTCCCAGAAACTCAGCTCAGTGGAAAAGGAGTGAACACGTGCTGCGGCTTGTCTGTAGACACCCCACCGTTTCTGAGAAAACGAGGTCAGAGTTTTTCGGCGTAATTTAGGTGTCTTTAATCGCGGAATAAGTGTAGCCGAAATGGTGATACAGTGACTACCGTCACGGCCTCTCACTTTTGCGCCCCATGTTCGAATCCCGATTAATGTTTTTAATTATTTTATTTTATTTTTCATTTATCTACACATGCCCGTAGAAGGTTACTACCCGAATATTTCTTATGAAGTCAGGGTATGGAAGAGCTTTATGTTAATTGTAAAATTACAAATGGGTTTCAGAATAGATGTCATATATTTATTACATACTGTATGTGTGTGTAATATTTTCAGGGGTTACAAACTTTTTAAATTTTAATATTCTTATATATATTTCTTATGTCAATTGTAATATTTCATTCTTACATTTATTCTTCGGGAAGATTTGCTGCATTCCCTGGGATGATACCGATCTTACAAACATTCGAAACATAGAAATTGCGAATACCATAAGCATCACGCGATGGCAGCTTCCCCACAGTGACATTTCTTTGTATGAATTTCTTCGGGAAAGAAACGTCGTCAACACTGCTGAAGATTCCACGCGTTGGTAATAATTCCGCGGCAAATTACGCATAGTGGATCCCTATTCCTAAAACTGGCTCTTGCATTTCATTATGGATAACGATACACTACAGGAGTTTCACCGAGTCGGATACAAATAATTTTCTCATTTATTTATCGCTCTTTTCATTAATACATTCGCCAAGTAAACAATTAGTAGACGAATAAGGACAATAATATTGGAAAATCCGAAAGGGGGGAAATTTATAACTTTTAAGTGTGGTAATCTTCCAATGAGTTGCAAGAAGTGTGCAACCAAGTTATGCCAAACTGACTATCAAGAACAGTGATTAGGGATGGAATGTAAACTTTCAAAACTTAAGTACGGTAAATATTCGTAAACTCTAGAACAGAAGATAGTTTTTATATTCGTTACGTTAGATTACAAAAAAATGGCTCTGAGCACTATGGGACTCAACTGCTGTGGTCATCAGTCCCCTAGAACTTAGAACCAATTAAACCTAACTAACCTAAGGACATCACACACATCCATGCCCGAGGCAGGATTCGAACCTGCGACCGTAGCAGCAGCGCGGCTCCGGACTGGAGCGCCTAGAACCGCACGACCACCGCGGCCGGGGTTAGATTACAAGACGGGGCAAGCTCGAAAAGGCAGTTACTTCCAACAGCCTATCAAATAGAATATCCGGAAAACTTAACTTGTTTAGCAGCTGCAACTGGAATCAAAACTCCATCGACAGCTAACGGCCACCGGAGACGCCATTCGGGTACATTCACAGGACGAAATGCGGGAGTACGTACATGCGGGCAACGCAGCGTCAATTCCAATGCCACGGTTTAGAAACCAAAGGCTGTCAATAGATAGTATACACATTACGAAACCAAAGTCAAGAGATAAGGCAATCACGTCTTCATGTCTGAAGACTTAATGAAGCCCTTAAAGTAGCGCAACGTGCGCTAAGCAATTAATTAAATATTAAGCTAAGTAAGGCTTAAGCCTTTTAATTATAATCTGAAGTTTCAATTACTTTACTAAAATTGCTAATATAAAAGGATAAGAGGCTTGTGATAACCAATAGCACATTTACCAACTGACATCAAATGCATTCAATACCAGCTTGGTACGAACTTAAGGCTTAACATTTACAGGTAAGATTGATGTTGCAGGCACTCAAGATTCAAATCCCTCTAAAAAAAATTTAAAAGAACATTAGTTTGAAACGTCAATAGCTGATTCAACACTGCTGATAACGTACAACAGATAAGGAACGACTTATAGCTAAGGAACAAAAAATGGAAACACCAGTGCACATTAAGTACCGCCGGCAGAATCGGAGCGGAACAGTTCAAAGACAAATTTACCACTGTATCCAGTGACCTATCTAAGTAAACATTTAAGTTAAAATGAACAGTCAAGATGGCAAAGGTAGGAACAGCAAAGTTACAAACAGTACTATTACATAATTTGCGGCCCTGCAAAGGTAGGAACAGCAAAGTTACAAACAGTAATGTTGCATAATAGTACTGTTTGTAACCTTGCTGTTCCTACCCTTGCAAGGCCACGAATTCTGACGATGGCTTTTAAATTAGCCGAATCCTGTAAATAAACAAATATTATTGCGATCTTGACTGTTGATTTAACTCTAATATAGCATCAGCTCTCTGTTCTCCGTATACTGTTTTGCCTAAATTTGTAAGTAAACATTCTTTTAACCCTAGAATAGCTCGGAGACTCTATCAGAACAGCTGCCCGTACAACAGTTCTTATACACACATAAACAGAAATCACGAAGCATATCAGCAGAGTTACACTCGCGGCTTCAAATAGATTACAATACTGCAACAAAACCTAATCTTTCAGACTCCACAGGTGAGGTTCACTGAGGGAATAAACACAATACGTGCCACAACTTCTTAAGTACTCTAGGTGCTATGATTCAAAGCACTATTCCGGTCCCCAACATCCACGAGGCACACTGCGAGAACATTCCAGAAGGCAGAAAACTGCTGGTGCACTCTCTCTTCAAAAACCGGAAATTAGCCACAATGGACGCTATAGTGCATGCGGCTCCCAGTACAAGACACCCCAACGGCCACCATATCAATAGACTGGCCCCTCAGTTCGCACCTTCTACCGCCTCGTACCAACACATTTCGTCAACCGCCTCACTGATCCCGCCTTCTCGTCACTCGCAAACGGCGATAAACCCGAGCGAATCAGTGCGCACTCGCGACTTTACCGGTACGCCAGTCGATCAGAGGATCCGGAAGATTGCACAACACCGCCACACTGAACAACGGGCTGTTCTCACAGCCTCGCTTCTTTTTCAGCCTTCATCGAACTGACATCTACTCATGAAGGTACTGTGTTTATTTATTGAATGGTTCGAAACCCCAGAAGTCCATAGCTGGAGATTATGCGATCCAAATTATCATATTGCGAAGTCCATTTGAAAGGTAATCTCTATTTGTATGTGGCGCCGAAAAGGTGTGAGTGTACGGGGTGGGGGATGGGGTGGGGGTGTAATGGAAAGTGTGAGGTGAGTAGGGGTGGGTGGAGGGGTGGGGGGAGATTAATAGCCGATACACTCACTCCCGCTTTTGTGTTAGAGCTTCTCGGTCACTTGTAATGGCCACTCAAAATAGGCATCGCAATCAATAGCCGCGAAAATGTTAAATTCTTTTCTTCTCTGACGACAAAAAATTCAAGTCGTTTTGATTTTCCATCGCCAAAGTTGTTTCGATTACGCGATAAGTCACACAGATCTGAAGGCTGTAAATTCAACTAAATACTTAAGGAATACAATTACAAATAACCGAAATTGGAACGAGCACATAGATAATATTGTGGGTAGAGCAAACCAAAGACTGCGATTCATTGGTAGAACACTTCGAAGGTGCAACAGGTCTACTAAAGAGACTGCTTACACAACGCTTGTCCGACCTATTCTGGAATATTGCTGTGCGGTGTGGGATCCGCATCAGATGGGACTGGCAGATGACATCAAAAAAGTACAAAGAGGGGCTGCTCGTTTTATATTTTCATGAAATAGGGGAGATAGTGCCACACACATGATACGTGAATTGGAGTGGCAATCATTAAAACAAAGAGTTTTTCGCTGCGACGGGATCATTCACCAGTTTTCTCCTCCGATTGCGTAAACATTCTGCTGGCACCAACCTACATACGGAGAAATGATCATCACGATAAAATAAGAGAAATCAGGGCTTTCACAGAATAATTTAAGTGCTCGTTTTTCCCACGTGCCGTTTGAGAGTGGAACGGTAGAGAGAAAGATAGAAGGTGGTTCATTGAACCCTCTGCCAGGCACTTTATTGTATATATAAGAGTAATCACGCAGATGTAGACGTAGATGTGGTGTATATATATCGATTCAAGAATGTAAGTTCTGTGCATCAATCCTGTCGTTCGTTTAAGAGTGTAAGAGTGAATGTTCAACAGTTATAAGGCAACTGGGCCAGAGAAGTTGACTGTAAGGTTACAAAGAGATTATGAGAAGAACTTGCTCCTCTTCTATCAGTAGTTTGTCATAGGTCAATGAAGCAACAAAGTCTGCTAGCGATGAGAAATATAGTGCAGGTCATCTAACAGACGGGCATTATTGTAGACCTACGAGAGCGGGCTGCAAATTAATGCCGCCAACATTTTATATGAAAACTCTTAAAGCTTTTTTAAATAGGACTAACCGTATTAACTTTCTACATCATTATTCTTAAGCTCTACTTATTTATGTCTCAAAGTAGTAACCCAGGAGACCATCCCATTTCTCCCAGTGAGAGACCAGTTTTTTGTTTCTGTCACTGTAGAATGTTTGGCTTTGTTGACGGAGGTACAACCTCACATCCATCCGCGCCACTTCGTCACTACCAGAGTGAACTCCTCTAAGGTGTTCTTTAAGTTTCGAGAAACGGATGAAAATCGGATGGGACGAAGTCGGAACTGTGTGGTGGTTGACCTACGACAGTGAACCAAAGACGTCGGATTGTTGCAGATTTCGCAGCGCTCGCATGTGATATGGCGTTTTCATGCTAAAGGAGAGGGTGCGGAATGTATGGACGAACTCTCTGAATTCGTGGATTCAGTTTTGTGAGGATATCTTACTCATCGGTACACCTCCGCATTATACGCTACAATTCGCATCCCTCTAGCGGCAGACGGTTGCAGTTCGCGTCAGCCAAGGGGCAAAATCGAACGTGTAATACTCGCGACGTGTAATACTTGAACCAATACTGAAATTACTTTTCAGCATGCCCTCGTAAAAGAGGCCTAGTTCAAATGCAGTGTACTGTAAAAGATTAATTAAGCAAAGCGACTTCCGAGATGCATATTTAACAATGAATATTACTCTAGACTTACGTTATGTGAAAATAAATTACTTTAAAATATATGATCATTAAATTACCACTGATTTAGCGGACGCCACAAACCCCACATGTAGTCTTTTTGACATGTGATAATTGGCTATTAAAATTGATACACGAAGAAGAAATCCAGTTGATAAACGGGTATTGATTGGACAAATATATTATACTAGAACTGACATGTGATTGCATTTTCACGCAATTTGGGTCCATAGATCCTGAGAAATCAGTACCCAGAACAACCACTTCTGCCCGTAATAACGGCCTTGATATGCCTGGGCATTGGGTCAAACAGAGCATGTATGTCGTGTACAGGTACAGCTGCCCATGCAGCTTCAACACGATACCACAGTTCATCAAGAGTAGCGACTGACGTATTGTGACGAGCCAGTTGCACGGCCACCATTGACAAGACGTTTTCAATTGGTGAGAGATCTGGAGAATATGCTGGCAAGGGCAGCACTCGAACATTTTCTGTATCCAGAAAGGTCCGTAGAGGACCTGCAACATGCGGTCGTGCATTATACTGCTTAAATGTAGGGTTTCGCAAGGATCGAATGAAGGGTAGAACGACGGGTCGTAACACATCTGAAATGTAACGTCCACTGTTCGAAGTGCCGTCATTGCGAACAAGTGGTGACCGGGACGTGTAACCAATGGCACCCCATACCATCACGCCGGATGATACGCCAGTATGGCGATGACGAATACACGCTTCGAATGTGGGTTCACCGCGATGTCGCCAAACACGGATGCGACCATCATGATGCTGTAAACAGAACCTGGATTCATCCGAAAAATGACGTTTTCCCATTCGTGCACCCGGGTTCGTCGTTAAGTACACCATCGCAGGTGCTCCTCTCTGTGATGCTGCGTCAAAGGTAGCCGCAGCCACGGTCTCCGAGCTGATAGTCCATGTTGCTGCAAACGTCGTCGAACTGTTCGTGTTCAAATGTTCAAATTTGTGTGAAATCTTATGGTACATAACTGCTAAGGTCATCTGTCCCTAAGCTTACACGCTACTTAACCTAAATTATCCTAAGGACAAACACATACACCCATGCCCGAGGGAGGACTCGAACTTCCGCCGGGATCAACCGCACAGTCCATGACTTCACCGACTTAGACCGCTTGGCTAATCCCGCGTGGCAACTGTTCGTGCAGATGGCTGTTGTCTTGCAAACGTCCCCATCTGTTGACTTAGGCATTGAGACGTGGCTGCACGATCCGCTACAGCCATGCGGGTAAGGTGCCTGTCATCTCGACTGCTAGTGATACGAGGCCGTTGGGATCCAGCACGGCGTCCCGTATTACCCTCCTGAACCTACCGATTCCATATTCTGCTAACAGTCATTGGATCTCGACCAATGCGAGCAGCAATGTGGCAATACGATAAACGCAATCGCGACGGCTACAATCTGACCTTTATCAAAGTCGGCAACTTGATGGTACGCATTTCTCCTCCTTGCACCAGGCAACTGCTGTTTGTGTACGAGAAACCGATTGGAAACTTTCCTCGTGTCAGCACGTTGTAGGTGTCGCCACCGGCGCCAACCCTGTGTGACTGCTCTGAAGAGCTAATCATTTCCATATCACAGCATCTTCTTCCAGTCGGTTAAATTTCGCGTCTGTAGCACGTCATCTTCGCGGTGTAGCAATTTTAATGGCCAGTAGTGTAAATATCTGATACTTTTCTGACGGATGTGCCAACATGACGAAGAAACCGTGCGACTCGAATTGGCACAACGCGCAAAATTACAAAACTGCATTCACTTCATCTACATCTACACACATGCTCCGCAGTCCACCATACGGTGCGTGGCGGAGGGTATCTCGTACCAAAACTAGCATTTTCTCTCCCTGTTCCACTCCCAAACAGAACGAGGGAAAAATAACTGCCTATGTGCCTCTGTACGAGTCCTAATCTATTTTATCTTATCTTTGTGGTCTTTCCGTGAAATGTAAGTTGGCGGCAGTAAAACTTTACTGCAGTCAGCCTCAAATGCTGGTTCTCTAAATTTCCTCTGTAGCGATTCACGAAAAGAACGCCTCCTTTCCTCTAGAGACTCCCACCCGAGTACTTGAAGCATTTCCATAATACTCGTGTGATGATCGAACCTACGAGTAACAAATCCAGCAGCCCGCCGCCTCTGAATTGCTTCTGTGTCCTCCCTCAATCCGACCTGATAGGGATCCCAAACGCTCAAGCAGTACTCAAGAATAGGTCGTATTAGTGTTTTATAGGCGGTCTCCTTTACAGATGAACCACATCTACCCAAAATTCTACCAATGGACCGAAGACGACTATCCACCTTCCCCACAACTGCCATTACATGCTTGTCCCACTTCATATCGCTCTGCAATGTTACGCCCAAATATTTAATCGACGTGACTGTGTCAAGCCCTAAACTACTAATGGAGTATTCAAGCATTACGGGATCCTTTTCCTATTCAACTGCATTAATTTACATTTATCTATATTTAGAGTTAGCTGCCATTCTTTACACCAATCACAAATCGTGTCCAGGTCGTGTTGTATCCTCCTACAGTCACTCAACGACGACACCTTCCTGTACACCACAGCATCATCAGCAAACAGCCGCACATTGCTATCCACCTCGTATGTTGATGCAAACTTATTTTGTTCTATTTCCTGTAACGGATCAGCTCTTGAAGCTCGTTGCCTTGCTTTATATTCATCCTGTATATTGCCGGTTTTCCTTTAAGCAATGGGGAAAGACGTCTGACGTGCGATGGGCTGCTACGAGAAACCGCCCGGTCGCTCGTATCGAACGTCTCTGAGGACAAACAAGGGGTCCAGAGTACGGCGGACACGGCAGCAGGCTTATTATCTGGTTATTGGATATCATTCCTCATTTCGTCCGCTCCGGTGCGCTCTCGTGGGCGACAGCGTTCGCCAGCGTCCCTCGCCGAGTAGGCGGCGTCTTGTCGGAGGCGGCGGCGCCAGCCGAGTCGAAGGCCTCCGCCGCGGAGCAGCCCGACGTCGCCTTGTCTAAATATTTTCGAGTCTCTGAGGAGGAGGAACAGCAGAGGCGCAGACATTTTGTAATATCGCCGTGTAGACCGGGCCAGGATTCGATATTCCGGACCGTGCCGCCGGGCGGCACGCATTGCATTCCTGCAAGGCGGTAGGGTGGTAGAGGGGGTGAGGGGGGTTGGGGGCGGAGGGAGGTTAAGGGAGGGTGTGTGGTGAGGGTGAGGCGAGGGGAGGGCACCGAAGGGCGGCCCGCGAAAGGGTAGCGAGGCTGCAGATATGAGCGGAGGAAAGCAGAATAAAGAAATGCTCCTGCCCTTGTTATGCATAACGTGCAAAACCGACGGCAGAAATAAGGGAAGCACCAGATATGAGAGATACGCGATCGAGATAAATGCGTGTGACTGAACACGTTTGCGCTGCACAAACTCACTATTCCTTCCACTTCCAGACACATTTTTTACTCCACTTTGTTTCTTTATTTCTTTTCCGAGTAACTGTGTTCCTGTTGCGAAATGATATCTGCAGCAGGTTTCTTTTATTTTTTTTCTCTCTCTCTCTGTGATTTTTACTTGGAAGTCCCTCGAGCCTATGAAAAAAAATGGGAAGACGCGAAAAGGGAGTTCTTTCTGCTGAAAATACGTTACGGAGGAAGAGGCTTAATTGCGTCAACGAGACCAAAGCGAACTCTCGGAAAACTATACTGTCACAAAGCATAAGCCCTTAAAAATTTATTCAACAATGCAGTCGCTATCAAGTGACTAAATTGTGAAGGGAATGGTACTGTCTCTTTGATACGAAATTTATTTACGTGTGCTTTCTTTATATCGGTTTCCGCAATGCCGCCTGTTATCAAAAGGAAGAAAATGGATTTATCGGTCACTTTTCCTCAATTTGTTTTGTTATAATATACTTACTCCACATTCGGAACTTATTTTAGTGACTAGAATACGGTTTTCATGGACAATCTGTTCGCAGTAATCTTACATCAAATGTATTCGTGAATTTCGAAAGTCAACTATCACTGCCTTGCCTGCTCACCATATTATTTTGTTCAAATTTTTCGGTTTTCCATTTGTAACTTGACAGAGAGAAACAAAAGAGAATGAAGATTTCAAGTACAAAGAAAATTGATTCCTCCAAGGTTTGGAAGCTGCAATAAATGATATTATCACAGCAGCTACTAGTAAATTGTACAAAGTTCCCAGAACAACTCTGCTGTATAAAAAACCTGGAAAACATCAGTTCAAAAACAGACGGGACCACCCTCTATAATGGATGAAGAATATAAAGCTTCCTACTAGTAGTAGTCAGCTAACAGTAAGCGTCCACGAATTAGTTTCAGAGTGTTTGTTATTCCATTCAAAGATGGGAGACCTGTGAAGAAGTAGATACACCAGACATTGCACAAAGTCTTCTCTAAAACACGTTATTTTCTGTACAGTTTGTCACGCTAAAGTCTCCAAGAATGTAATGTCAGTGGATACAGATTCTATAGATACTGATGTTATTTAGTACTTGATTAAGGAGATACAGTCACAGACTTTCTTAGAGAGTCTTGCCACCATAGTTCGGATCAGTAAATGTTCCAGCCATAATAGAAAAGTGGTTTTTGTGAAAAGTATCAGATTTGTTTGTATTATTTCAGCTAACATGAGTTTTATGCAGTTATAAACAGCACAAACGAATCAGATGTGGAAATAATTGCTTTTTGGCTCCTTTTTTGACTTGCACCAAGTGTGATAAAATTACCGAACTTTGCTTATTGTCAAGTGCAGGTAAACCTGTAAATTAGATTAGTAGTGCCAGGTTTATTTTGCTAAATAATACAGACAATTTAGATATGTAAATACAGAATGAAATTATCACTCTGCAGCAGAGAGTGCGCTGATATATAACTTCCTGGTAGATGAATATTGTTTGGCGGACTGAGACTCGAACTCAACACCTTTTTCATTCGCAGGTAAGTGCTCTACCGACTGAGCTACCTAGGCACGACTCACCACGACCCGTCCTCACAGCTTTACTTCCTCCAGTACCTCGTCTCCTACCATACAAAGTTCAAGGATACATAAATATTTAATTTTAGCATCCAATTTACTCTGCCCTAAATAAGGTACAAGTATCAAGCTGTATCGAGCTTTCGTTATCCTGTGTGTGTGTGTGTGTGTGTGTGCAGACCTTCGAGATGTGGGAGTAACATTGTGACACGTTATCTGAACATTTACTATATGTGTATGTACTGCTAATGAAGCTTACATAATTTTGATAAATACTACAGATATCTCAGTTGTAATACTGTAATTTACACAAGTATTGTCGATGTATTTGCTTATGTTTGATAAATAATAGAGGGTTTTAGTTTGAGAAATACTGCAATAACAGCTGGCCCATAGCCTGGAAAACAAATTCTGTGTGGATGTAACATTACTGGTACCTCTGGAAGAAAAGGAAGGAAAGTGGAAAGGAAGGAAGAAAAATTAGAGTTTAAAGAGCTGTCGACAGAGTAGTCATTAGGGACGGAGGACAAGCTCGGATTGCGAAACGATGATGAACGTAATCGGCCATGCCCTTTACATGCCTAGAGCAGTTTAGGGATATCACGGAAAATCTAAATCTGGATGATCATTCGGGGGATTTGAAACATCGATCTAGTCTAGAGGGCTAATCACTACTGTATGTGTAGAAGAGGAGTTAAGTGTGACTAGAGGTGACAAGTGAATATAGTTACACGTGATGCGCACGTGGATCAGTTGTAATATGTAGTCCAAGGCAATACCACTGGTATCTGCACGCACGTGCTTATATCTCTTCCTGGATCTTCAGCCACCCTAAACTTTTTTTTTAAATTTGATATACACTATCTGATGAAAAGTATGCGAACACCCCTACGTAACGCGGCATTGAGCACTTGGTAACACGAGAGGCGGACCCACCATTATAAAAGGAGGAAGGCAGCACTGTGTTAGTAGAGTAGCAGTAACAGCAGAATGGATTGGTCAGGAGTTCTCAGTGATTTTCAGTGTGGACCAGACGTTGAATGCCTCCTCAGAAACAAATCCATCAACCAAGTTCCAGCCTTTCTAAAACTGCTCAATTCGAATGCTAGGATGTGATTTTGAAGTGGAAACGCGAAGGAACAAACACATCTAAAACATATAAGACTAGGCAGACCTCATGCACTGACGGACAAGGGTCGTCGATCATTACGGAGGGTGGCTGTAGAAATCACATGAAAGCAGTGAAAGAAATAGCTCATGAATTCCAAAGAGCTTCCAGGAGCCCAGCGAGCACAATGAGAGTGCGTAGGGTTTTGGAAAGAATGGGAAATAATTATAAAGAATCTCCTCATAAGCTTTACATCTATGTAGTCAGTGCTAAGCGATACTTGCGGTGATATAAAGAATAACTCCACTGGACAGTGGATGGTTGGAAACTTGAGATTTGTAGTGGTAAATCACTCTGCGCCCTGTAGCAATCCAATAGCAAGCTTTCGGTTGGCGAAAAACTGAAGAAAACCTTATTTGCCATCATGTGTATTTCCAGCAGTGAAGTACTGAGTACGTGGTGTTACGGTATAGGATGTGCAGCCCTTATTCTGAGGCGGACGGTGTGGCCCAGTGGTTCTAGGCGCTACAGTCTGGAAATGCGCGACCGCTACGGTCGCTGGTTCGAATCGTGCCTCGGGCATGGATATGTGTGATGTCCTTAGGTTAGTTAGGTTTAAGTAATTCTAAGTTCTAGGGGACTGATGACCTACGAAGTTAAGTCCCATAGTGCTCAGAGCCACTTGAACCTTATTCTGATTCTTCTTCTTCTTTTTCTTCTTCTTTCTAGTGCCTTCCTTGAGGAATGGGGTCCTGTTTTCCCGTCAATGCACATCTTTCCGAGGATTTTGGCCTCTTGATCTTAGATCAGTGACTATGTCCAACCACCATACTTCAGGTCTTGCAAAGAGTTTCTGGCTTGCTGCAGTGAGATTATAGACTCAGCTGATGCCTGAACTGAGCTGTACCCGTATTGTGTCCATACCGATGAAGTCTCCATTCTTGCATTGTGCTGTGTACAGCAAAGGAACAGTATGATGATGAATCCTGTCATAAAGCAGTATCTGTGAGGCAATGAAATGAGCTGGGCTGCCCACAGTCCCGACGTGAAACCAGTGGAACACCAGTGGGATGAATCAGACGATCGACTAGGCTCCAGACCCCAACGTACTGTATCACTACCTTCTCAGCTTCCGGCTCCTGAAGAAGAATGGGCTTTCGTTCCACTACAGCAATTGAGGTACGTTGAAAGGGTCCCCAATAGAGTTCAAGCTGTCGTAATGGTTGAAGACGGACACAACTAACATTAATGTCCACGAATAAGTGTCCAGATACCCTTGCTCAGATAGCATAGTTGGTGAACTCAAAATTCAAGGAAAATATGTTGGGAGTATTTTCATATCGTTTTGTTATACATATGATCTTCTTCCTGTGGAAATGCGTTCATAACAGTATCAAAACACTGTAATATCTAATCTTCAAAAAATATAACACAAAACACAGATTAATGAAACAACCCTCAAACAGCTGCAGCAGTACTTTGAACGTCGCTGCGGAAACATCTCAGCACATCGTCGTACTGTTCTTCCATTGCATCCAGTGAATCCACACTGTTGACATTTGCTGTGTTACGCAGATACTTTTATTGTTACATATATACACAATATAAAGTAAGTGGACGTCGTGTGTGTGTGTGTGTGTGTGTGTGTGTGTGTGTGTGTGACGACCATAGCTCGGGAACGCCTACGGCAATTCCTGCTCATCTTAGTGCGTATGAGACTTACTACCTGTAGAAATATTTCCTGTCGTGACACACCACGAGCGCCGTTAGGTTTGGGGTAAAGGTGTAAAAGGGAAGGGGTGAATGTGCGAAATGACTTGTAAAACAAATGAAAACAGCTATATCCACAATTTTCAGGCGTAGCTGCGCACAATGGTTACGATCTTGGTCATTTCCCCAGTGGAAAAGGTGAAACTAAAATAATTGTATATAACTAAGTTTTGTTGTACATTTGTACTACACTGAATTTCCAAAACATTTTACTATGTAATTGGTGTACTATAGTTAGTGTGTGTATATAATTTTAGGAACATATAAATAAACTATGCTCACAGTTACCCTACATACATATTTCATTTCTCTTTCTATCTGATATAAGGCAAAAGATTAACTGGGCACACATGGGGATCAGGTAGTAGGTACATAAAACTCAACAGCAAGTTTTAACACTTCGCACATTCCCTGAAACTCTTAGTTTCTAGGAATTATTTGCTCACTAGTGAACACATATTTGTGGTCTTATGTACGAATTTCCCTCCTTAAGAAGACAACTCGGAGCGTTCTGATGTAGAAACTCCGATGGCGAGATGAAGCTACTTAAAAAATTAGGTTTAGAATGGATTGTGATGTAAACGCTACTAAACTAGTACTTAACTATCAATTTACTGTCCTGATACATATTGTATCTGCTGCCTGAGTACGATCCTCTTCTTATCTATATGGCAGTCATCATTCAGTTGCAAGAAAATACGTAGAAACAGCAATGAACAAAATTTCAGTCCTATCTATTTCCGTACTACAAAGAAGGAACTAGAAATACATATAGCTAGTTTGTTCTCTGTAGCTGTGTCGCGTTCACACGTAATTCACATCCTATATAGGTAAAATCCTTAGCCAATTCAAGTATACCAGAAATTCTTTCACGAGAACATGAGCAGCTCATTGTGAATTTCTCCTAGGTTTCTACCCAAGAAATAACTTTCTTACAATTGCCGCGATCCTGTTGCAGATCTATTTTTTGTGTCATTTCTTTCGGTTCTCCCATCAGTACGCTCTGCAATACCTTACATTTATTACAGGTCTTCAAGTTCATGTCATGAGCAACACTCCATTTTCGACAAGCAGTTTTGAGATGTGAACAGTGGCAAGCTCCACTACGGACAAGTTGCATACTTCTGTTCATTAGCTTTCAAGATACAGCCTCCAATATCGATGTACATAAAAAGTTTAAGAATACATTACTCTAACACATTGCTCATTCAGGAAGACATACTGGTTGAAATTATCATCCTCACGTTGGGTTCCCCATTAGAAAATGTGAAGTTTGTAATTCTCCACTGTGTAAAATTTAGATACATATGATTTGCAACATCCATTAGATTTCGCAAGTACTAAAAGACAAGACAGTCCTGAGTTAGTAAAATCATTATTCGGAGCTGCACTGTTTCAATCCTCATGGGAACAATATGGCTCAAAAATAATCTAGAACAGTACCAGTTTAAATACAAAGAGCATGTCGATCGTTGTTTTGATGGAAATCACTGTTATGGTAAAATTAGCATAAATGTATAAGGGTTCAAATGTGAAATGGAGAAATATTTGAACTTTATTTTCACCTAAGAAAAAGAAAGCTAATTGCAGACAAATGTACTATTGGGTTTTACATGCTTTGAGAGGTGTTATGGAAGGCTACCCTGTCAATGTCTCTTCCTAGAATTACGTGACCTGGCTCGAAAATCGATGAGAGTGATTAAAAGGTTGATCACAGAAATCATTATGAGAATCTAGCAAAGTACGTGGTGACGTTGCACTTAAAGCAACGTAAAAGGGTACCTCATTCAGAAGATATTTTTCGTGTAGGAGCTTCGTTTCTAGTGACTGAAATGCTAACCCGTTACAGTACTTGCAACAATATATTAGCGTGTTACTTCCACCGAAAACCTGCCTATCGCTACCGAATGCTATGAGATTGTCTGTGCAATCGACTACCGGAGGAAAATAAAAATTAAAAGCAAATGGAGCGGACCGAATTATCCTTGCTATTATCTGCTGGGTTGCCGCAGAGAACAAATTTAAATGTCACGGACAGGCCTGGCAGACGAATTTCATACGAACGCGGGGAAATAATAATAAACGGAAGATGAGTTGGAAGCGGCGAGTGGACGCTGCGCCCGCGGCGGAGCCGGCCCGGCAAGCCCTGTGATGCACGCGGCGTTCTCAATTATTATCTGGCAGGAGGGCCAGCCGGAATTTTATGTTTTGTTCCTCCCCCCGCCGCTAGTTATCGCTGCAGGAATGAGGTGGGCTAAACGCGCGCGCTGCTGGGAAGGGGACACGACTCTTTTGATCATTTCGATATACACCAATTACAACGGAAAAAACACGGTAACCTCAGAGAGGTACATATAATTTGCGCCAGAAATGGCCATTCCGCAGGACTGCCCCCAGCACACGGGTGGTATTCGCCCCAGCTGCACTTGTTATCCGCGGCAGCCACGTGTGCGCCACACACACACACACACACACACACACACACACACACACACGTACTCATATCACCATAAGAGTATGCTACCAATCTCTATGACATTATTACAGGCAGATATATTTTAAGTGACATGATTTTCTCTATGGAAAACCTGTATGTACCGAAAGTATTTCTTTTCTTTCTTATACGTCGTAATGTTACAACAATACACAACGTATCCCAGTTCCGTTACGACTATGGCTACGAAACATAAAAGTCATGGATTATGTTCACAAAATCCCTCATTTTTTCAAAGCAATCTTCCCTTGAATCAGTATACAGCTGAAATCAGTTTAAAACAGTCATAATAGTTTTTTGGAACTGCATGTGGTATTGGAGTATAAAAATTTTTTCGATGTCACTAATTGCTTCGTAACAGTGTCCTTACATTTCTGACTCCAATCTGGGGAATTACTGGAAGTTGGCTGTGGCCAAATCCGGCGAACTGGGCGAGTGATCCAGGACTGTCATCCGTTTGCTGGCCAAAAATTCGCCCACGATCATCGCTTTGTGGGCTGGGGCGTTGTCTTGGAGGAGCGACCATGTACTTACCTCTCGGTATTTGGGTCGAATCCGAAGACTTCTCACCCACAGACACAAAACTTAGCACAAAACTTGATGTTGCCTCGCTGCTCCACCGCCATTTTCCGGCGAGTGTCAGGCTCGTACTGTTACATCCGCAGTCTTCTAAACAGATGTTGCTGGGACTTCAAGGATCAGAATGCTGCAAGTCGCCCTATGATATAATTTCAGTTTGAAATTTCACACAAGCAGCTCTAACGGAACAGGAACATAGCGTGTATGTGAGACAATTGTGATCCTATGACTCATATCAGAAGACGGACTGAAAATGGTCTCATTCTCAATTTAAAAAAAAGGCAACATATTGTACACATCTAGAGATAGCACATCAGTGATACATTGGGTGTTTGAAAGTCTTTGCAACAAACGTCTGTGGGTGATAGATCACATTATGGGGAATAATTGAGGAGTACAGTTGCACTCGGAGGGGTGAATGGTGATGGCTACAGGCCCGAGGGCCCAGGTGATGATGATGATGATGTTTGTTTTGTGGGGCGCTCAATTGCGAGGTCATCAGCTCCCATACGAAGTTCCAGTATTACGCAGTCCAGTTTTTACACAGTCCAACCTAGCCTTAGTCACCAGGGAAGATGATGATGATAATGATGACGATGATGATGATGAAATGATGAGGACAACACAAATAGCCAGTCTCTGGACAGAGAAAATCCCCAACCAGACGGGAATCGAATCAGGAACCTCGTGATCCAGAGGTAGCAACGCTAGCCGCTAGACCACGAGCTGCGGACAGGAGTGCACAGAGGAAACACTGCTGACACTAAATAAGGCTTTTGCTCATCCTCAGTACATGCTTTCTGATGGCTAGCGAGGCAAAACCTGCCTCACTCAGCTGACCATGCCAGTGCTGCCGTATGGGCAGTGATGAGAGGATGCAGCATAGGCGCCGTTCAATGCTGACAGCAGACCCATGGATGGTCGGCAGCCTCTACATGCTGCGGTCTTAACCTCAGTGGCGTGTTATTGCTCCATCGGTCATGGCGCCTGGGACGCCCACTCATCTCCACACACAGCCACCGCGGCAACATGTGGAGACTGCTCTGCATGGGATTTTACACTTTGCTACCTGACAGGAGTAGGATGGTGGCTGACACTGTGGTGCTAAGTCCCAGGGAGGGAACTCAGTGCTGGCAGCCACAGGTTCAGACGGCAGGTTGATGGTGTTTTGCTAGGAAGTCCGGAAGTTACCTAGTGCTGGCAGTGGCAGGAACAGCCAGTTCTTGAACCCACGGATCCTGCTGGCGATGTCTATTCGTCTTGAGGTCGGCAGAGGCTTTGCCGTCATGGTAGTGCTGCTGGAATCCAGCTGTGAGAATGCTTCTGTCTCAAAATTCAGACTTAGTTATATCACTCCTAGGTGCTTTCGTTTCACCAAAACTTCACACGTAGTTGCATCATCATAACAAGAGACTTAATCTTGTGTGACGATATTGTCCGAACCACTTCGTTCATTATCACTGCATGACGCAGTTGAGAGACTCCAAACCTATCTGGCTTATCGTCTCTCTCTCCCTTTTTTTTACACTCTCTGGGGATGACGATAGGAAGGTGAATGGGTATCAAGGGCATTAATTACTCATTGCTCGAATTAAATCACATGATGGGTCTTACTCTGTTTACGATATTTTCAAAGATCTTTCGGTGGAGATTCTATGTGGGAGAGATATAAAAATGGAAATGTCGTGTGGCTAGGGCCTTCCGTCGGGTAGACTGTTCGCCTGGTGCAGGTATTTCGATTTGACGGCAATTCGGCGACCTGCGCGTCGATGGGGATGAAATGATGATGATTAGGACAACACAACACCCAGTACCTGAGCGGAGAAAAATCTCCGACCCAGCCGGGGATCGAACCCGGGCCCTTACGATTGACAGTCTGTCACGCTTACCACTCAGCTACCGGGGCGGACTGTGGGAGAGATGCACGGGACAGAGGAGATGTCTGTGGTCGTATCCGCCGGATTCCAGGAAGACTGGGCCCAGGTGACAATAGCAGAGGTTGGAGGCACTGTCTTTCAAAGGCACGCTCTGCTTTCTTTCTACCAGAAGGAAGGAAACCACGATTGCGTGGAATCTGTCAGTGCTGTGCAGTGGTACCTAGGACACAGCAGTCGGACTTTATATTGTTGCATTCTTAGAATCGCAGCGTGGTGACAGCTGGATGTCCGGCAAGCTGGCACCTCACATTGGCACAGTATTTTGCTATGTCAGTTACTCTTCCAAAGCCAACTGCCTTACCGTAGTGGTAACACCGGTTCCCGTCAGATGACCGAAGTTAAGCGCTGTCGGGCTGGGCTAGCACTTGGGTGAGTGACCATCCGGTGTGCCGAGCGCTGTTAGCAAACGGGGTGCACCCAGCCCTTGTGGAACAAACTGAGGTGCTACTTGATTGAGGAGTAGTGGCTCCGGTTTCGTAAGCTGACATACGGCCGGCAGAGCGGTGTGCTGACAACATGCCCCTCCATATCCGCATCCAGTGACGCCTGTGGGCTGGGGATGACACGGCGGCCGGTCAGTGTCGTTGGGGATTCCAAGGCCTGTTCGGACGGAATTTAGTTTTAGTTACTCTTCCAAAGCAACAGTCTTAGGGTGCGTGTTTCCAAAGAGCAAGCTTGGTGACGAAATAAGGCGCCGCTAATTTTTCGCAGCAAGCCTCTCAGCTGTAGTGGGATTTTTGGTGATGTTCTGAAGGGGTTGTGTGGTGCGATTAGAACACGTACTTGACGCTAAGATCCACAACTGGTCATTATTGATAGTTATAAAGCTTTGTAGTGTCGATTTGTCTTAATTTTTTCGGAGTTTGTGCAGAGAACAGATTTTCTCGTGGAATTCTATGCTTGACCGCGGGAGAGAAAAGACTTGAAGTAGAGACTTGAGATCTGTCGAGTTAAGAACATTCGCTGTGTCCATACCCTAGACAGAGTTTTTGTAAGCGCTGATCCGGACCACTGGTCAGCATAACTCAGGTCTGAAACGCGACTTATTGGAATATCGTCCACTGCCTCAGCTTGTCAGTCTGGTCAGCATTCCTACTTACAGTGCGCAGTGCAGCACATCACTCGTAGCTGAAGCCGTATGAATCGAGTGCGGACTTTGATAAAGTATTCGGCAGCTCCTCCTGCCTGCTCAGTGCCCACATCAGGTCTGGGATTTTATATAAGTTGTGTTACCCGATCACAGTGACATAACTTAGAGAATTAGCAATCTATTAAGACAATCAGCCCACTCGCATAGAGGAATGGGAACTACAATCACATGATAGACTACAATCAACTTTTCCAGCTAACTACTCATGGAAGACTGTTGTGACTGAATACATTTTTTTTAATTCTTACTTCCAGTGCATTTAATACGGTCACGTTTGAAGCTGCGAAATATGGATAGAATTAAAAAGAAGACTGGTGTACTTGTCACGCTTTCGAATAGCCACGTATTGCCATGCTATCTGAAAACGGGCTTCATTTGCGCTTTAAATCAATAAATCTCATTGTGATACTAAAGCCCACTATCATTTTAGTGATCACAGATCATTAGTAGAATATCCCAATCGTATTATTGGGGGAGAATATTCGATGTATTGTAAGTCATGTAAAGTGACCCGCCCACTAACTGTCATTAACACAGCGCCAAATATTTTGTTTTGCGTTCAAATATCCATAACGCAGAATACGGAGAGTGATAGTTCTTGGGGGAGGTCTGTAACTTCAGAATGTAGAGATAGAAATCAGGTGACTAGTTTACCTCGTCGCCAGGCACCGTTTCACAGTTCTTCGCTGAGCGTGGCAAGGCGCACCCGGCGAGCCTCGGGGTGTTTCAGAGTCCTTGCGACAGACGTCTAGCGGTGATAGATCACGTCGTAGGGAATAACTTTTTTTTAGAGACAGGTTGTTTACTGACGCTACCTGGAGACTTTGTTTAAGATTGGTTGTGCCCTGATGGACAGCAGAACGTAGACACTCTGCGGTATTCAGATGCAATATGTTTTGCCAGTCCTGCAGTTATCTGCTCATCCGCTCAACGTAAAAGGTGGTAAGATTTGAATAAAACTGAAGTTTCTGATTAACTTCTAAAATATCTTTCTCCTCTCAGAGAAACCAATTATTACGAGTTTCTTATTGAAGATTACTTTATCAGTTTTCTGGGGTAGGTAATATGCTGCCTACCTGGTTAGCAAATCATGCTAGTTCGGTGAAATTTCGTCGTCCAGTGCCTGGTGAATGCTAAAGGACGCCTAACGTTGCTGTGAAGCGTCAGCGAACATGTTGTCTCTAAAAAAAGTTGTTCCAATGACATGGATACAAATCGGTGTATTTGAATACTCATGCCTATAACAGTTTCTTTGGCGCCTCAGCGTATAATCGCGCGTCACAGAACCAAACTGACTCTGGACGTTCGCAAATTTCGCTGGGTCGCGTCCTCTCGTAAAGTAATCAGAAGATCAAAACAGATTGAAAAACGATTTAGAAAAGATATCTGTATGGTGTGAAAATTGTCAGTTGACCGCAAGTAACGAAAAATGTGAGGTCATCCACAGGAGTGCTAAAAGAAATCCGTTAAACTTCGGTTGCACGATAAATCAGTCAAATCTAAAAGCCGTAAATTCAACTAAATACCTACGAATTACATTTACGAACAACTTAAATTGTAAGGAACACACAGAAAATGTTATGTGGAAGGCTAACCAAAGACTGAATTTTATTGGCAGGACACTAAGAAAATGTAACAGATCTACTAAACAGACTGCCTATTTTATGCTTGTCTGTCCTGTTGTAGAATACTGCTGCGCTGAGTGGGATCCTTACCAGATAGGATTTACGGAGTACATCGAAAAACGTCATAGAAGGGCAGCACGTTTTGTATTATCCCGATACAGGAGAGAGAGTGTCACTCAAATGATACAGGATTTGGGTGGGCATCATTAAAACAAAGGCGTTTTTCGTTGCGACGGAATCCTCTGAAGTCGTAAGGAAAGATTTAGGTATTCGTTCTTTCCGCGCGCTGTACGAGATTGGGTTAATGGAGAATTGTGAAGGTGGTTCGGTGAACCCTCTGCCAGGCACTTAAATGTGATTTGCAGAGTATCCATGTAGATGTAAATGTAGATGAAAACAAGCAGAATACGGCGCTGCGGTCGACAACGCCTAAACAAGACAAAAAGTGTCTGGTGTAGTTGTTAGATAGGTTACAGCTGCTACAATGGCAGGTTATCAAGATTTAAGGGAGTTTGAACATGATGTTATAGTCGGCTTACGGGCGATGGGACACAGCACCTCCGAGGTAGCGACGAAATGGAGATTTTTCCATACGACCATTTCACGAGTGGATCGTGAATATCACGAATCCGGTAAAACATCAAATCTCCAACATCGCTGCAGCCGTAAAAAGAGCCTACAAGAACGGGACCAACGGTGACTGAAGAGAATCGTTCAACGTGACAGAAGTGCAACCCTACTGCGCATTGTTGCAGATCTCAATGCTGGGCTGTCAACAAGTGTCAGAGTGAGAACTATTTAATGAAACATCATTGATATGGTCTTTCGGAGCTGAAGGCCTACTCGATTACCCTTGATGACTGCAAGACACAAAGCTTTACCTCTCGCCTGAACCCCTCATACCCGACATCGGACGGGTGATGACTGGAAACATGTTGTCTGGTCGGACGAATCTTGTTTCAAATTCTATCGAGCGGCTGGACGTGTTCGGGTATGGAGACAACCTCATGAATCCATGGACCCTGCATGTCAGCAGAGGACTTTTCAAGCTGGTGGGGGCTCTGTAATGGTGTGAGGTATGTACAGTTGGAGTGATACGGGACCCATGATATCTCTAGATACGACTCTGACAGGTGACATGTATGTAAACATCCTGTCTGATCACCTGCATCCATTCATATCCACTGTGCACTTCGACGGACTTGGACATTCCCAGCAAGATATTGGGAGACACCACAGTCCAGGATTGCTACGTAGTGGCTCCAGGAACACTTTTCGGAGTTTAAACACTTGCGATGACCACCAGATTCCCCAGACATGAACATGAATAAGCATATCTGGGATGCCTTACAGCTTACTGTTCAGAAGACACCTCCATCCCATCGCACTCCTGCGGATTTATGGGCAGGCTTTCCGGATTCATGGCGTCAGTTTCCTCCAGCACTACTTCAGACATTAGTCGAATTCATGCCACGTTGTGTTGTGGCACTTCTGCCTGCTCGCGGGAGCCCTATACAATATTAGGCAGATTTACCAGTTTCTTTGGCTCTTTAGTGAAATATGTGGTGGTAATGATCCGAATTAGATGACAGTTTGATTCATTTCAGTATGTAATAGGTCTCAATCGGTTTCAGTTAAAAATTTAATTCAAATGATTACGTTGCAATTACTTTTCTTGGTGGTTTTAACTCAAATTCTTTACACAGAGTGTGCTTAAGTATTTTAGCATTTGTCGGTGATGTGATGTAACAACATGCGACTATAGATCAGCGAATGTCTAATCTCCTATGAGCTGCTTCGGCCCTAATTTAAATGCGTATTTGTTCACGAAGCTTTCAGAGATTTACATACAGAATTTCTCGTTATTATTAACGCATTAAACAGTATTTTTTACCTTCGTTCTTTTTCGGTGGTCATACCACGTGGCACCACTCTAGGTTAAACTTAATTCCCACTTAATTAAATTAAGAAAACAAAACTAGTTCCTTCAACGAGCGATTTGCGCCATTTCACAGTCATTTTCTTTTGAAAATTTTATGTGATTTAACGTGGTTCCATTCAGTGTCGAACGTAGTCGTGGTACCCAGCGAGTAAGGCTGTGTTCAGTATTGCAAAACTTGAAATTACGTAAAGGATGGGTACCAACACAAACAAAGAAATCTTTCTCATTTTGCATTCATAGACTTTAATTTGGTTTTGCCACTATGGTAGGCCATTAATATGACTGTGTTCTCCTTGTTCATACACCAGTGTGGTTGATTTCAATACTTCATCAGTAGTAACCTAGCATGTCTGTTTCTGTGAATTTGTGCGAATTATTTCAATTGTCCTAGTTCCATACAATCTGTGACGTCTGCGATGTAGAGGATGCTAACTATATCTGAAACACCACTCCCAAGTCCATAATATTGTTTTATTAACTGCGTTAAGAGACCACTTAATTATGATTCTGTTCCCTGTATTATTCCTGTTAACAGTGTGATCATGTATGGAAAACGTATCCGTCTTTCCGTGTGAATAGTCTTGGCAACCTCGTGTTCTAAGAACAAATAAGATGCCTTAGGATTGTAACTATCGACCCCCGTCCTTTACTGATGCCATGTATGAACCTGATCTGTTGCTTGATGTTAAGCCATTTTATCATAATGCGTCAGGCCATCCACACATTACAATGTTTCACTGCGCTTGTGAGCCAAAGGGAAGGTTATACACTGCATGCATCATCAATACGAATGGCTTCATTGAGTCGATTGAGATTTAAAGATTCAGATGTTTCACACGAGCACATTAGGACGTTAACGCCACATGACGTACGGTATACCATCTGATCCTTCTTCAAAATATCCTTGCTTACCCAAAACTATCACATTTGAGAATAAATTTTCTTTGAAATAACCCCCCCCCCCCCCCCCCCCCTCTTTGTGTTATTTGGCATTCCAACGTGGGCTCTCTATTTATAAGCAAGAAAGATTCACAATTCATACACCACCTCTTTCATGTATGCAAGGTGATTTTTTTCCAAGGTGACAAAATCTAGAGACCGACCGATGAGAGGATACGCAACAAAAATGGTCTAATGAACTTACTTCCGGAAATTCATAGTTTCCATACTAGAGACCATTTATTCGATCACACATTGTTACAGAGACTGCGGTCTAATACGCGTTGAACCATGCAGGCACAGTTACAGTAAGTGTGGAAAATGGTTGCCATGTGCCTCAACGCATGCATGCACACGCCATAGCATGTTTTGTCTTACACTTTCACATCTGCCAGGCTGCATCCAAACACTGTCAGAGGCTGCATGAACATGTTACTCCAGTGTGTCTACATTTGGAATGGGCTTTACATACACGATACTTTTAAAATGGTCCCATAATAAGAAATCGCATGGGTTTACATCCGGTGAACAAGCAGGCCATGCAATTGGACCACCTCGTGCGATCCATCGACTAGGGAAGACACCATTGAGACACGTCTGGACGTTAACGGCGAAGTGGGCTGGAGCGCCGTCATTAAGCCGCCACATAGCCCTTGGAATCATCAGTGGCACTTCTTCCAGTAGGAACGGCAAAGTCACCCACAAGAAACGCCGATATTCCTGCCTTTAAGGCGATGTGGAAAGGAGACTATTCCTAACAGTCGGCCACCAAGTATCCCAATCCACACTTACCGGCTGCACCGTCACCAGGATTTCTATCTGCCCAGTCGACTGCCGAGCTTTACCGCTTGGTATTCTTCTTAGACCTTAGATAATATAGACAACGCATGACATTTGACGTAAAACCAGTCAGAATACTGATGACTAAAAAATAAAATATATCGATCAGCTAAATATTGGTGGCATCCATTTCAAGATGACTTTGAGACAGTGTTCAAATCTTTTTATCATAATTACAGTGCAGGGTATATCAAAAAGGATCATCCGATTTAAAAAAATCCTAATTATTATGTTATTTTAGATATGTGCGTGAACAACTTACTATTGGAAAGCACTAACTCTCGAGTTTTACATGATTCCCACTAGGTAGCTGCAGTGTGCCCCCGCTTCAGTTGTAGTAAAATTGGTGTCAGGACAACAGAACGCGTTTTGTGTTCTACGTTTTATGCTGTGCGTGTCAGTAATAACTGTTCAGCGTGACTTTCGTACTAGGTTTGGTGTGGATCCTCCTACAGCACAGAGCATTACACGATGGCATAAGAGGGACTCTCCTAAATTTAATGTGTTTTCTGCAGTTTTACGGGAAAAGATGTTTGGTCCATATTTCTTTCCCGAGAACATTGTTACAGGAAGCACATATCTCGATATGCTTGAGAACTTTCTTTTCCCACAGTTGGAGACTGATTCGAACGATTACATTTACCAACAGGATGGGGCACCGCCACACTGGCCTCTGGAAGTGAAGTAATCATTAAATCAAAGGGTTGCTGAACGATGGATCTGTCGCTCTGGAGCAAATGATTTAATCTTACATTACTGGCCTCCAAGATCACAGAACCTGACTGTATGTGATTATTTCTTGTGGGAGTTTGCAAAAGACTGTTCATGTGCATCCGTTATCAATAACAATGAATGAACGGAGACATCGCGTAACAGACATGCTCGCTGCAGTGTGGGAGAAATTTGAAAACCACATTGATAAATGCCGTGTATCTCAAGGGGGACATGCTGAAACCTATGAAAAGATTTGGATAAAGCTTCCTGAGTTTCCCGTTCATCAATAAACAAGATTCATTGTATATTTTTATTAGTTTCAGAAATATAGGGATGCAGAGTCGGATCACTCTTTTTGACACACCCTGTATTTTCAGTACAGGTTTCTGTATTAAATGATGAAATCTATATGAAAAGTAGTAATATTTCGTTCCGTAGGTAAAGTTATTTTGAAAGTACAAAATATGCGAAAAATGTTTGAAAGTAATGATGCATGTTACTCTTCAGATGTAAAATTGGATGGACGATGACGAACGTTAATAGCTGATTCAATACAAGAGTTTGCTCTTCTACCAACGTCTTCTAATATACTATGAGTCTTATCTTCATAAAGTTTCGGTATCTGAACTGTATTAAGCAAAAGTCGTGACACACAAACACTTATTTTGTGGAAAAATCAGACATTATGAACAGAAATTGATGTCATTTATCATAAAGGAAATAAAAAGATTGTCGAGGAATCGTCAGAAAACTAAATCATCATCCTCATCACTTTCTTTAGGTCTTTGTCTCACTTTTAACGCGGGATCGGCCTGGTTATTATGGATCTGGCGATGTCGGTGTCAGAGGGCGGCCATGGTCGCCACCCTGTATTCCCCAGGACAGAATTAGTGTACGCCAGATGTCTGTGTCAAGTGTAAGCCATGAAATAGTGCGAACAACTTCAAATGTGTGCGAGTCGTGTAACTGAGGCAGGATGTGGGGACCAGCCCGGTATTCACCTAGTGGGATGTGGAAAACCGCCTAACAACCACAACCTGGCTGGCCAGCACACCGGCCCTCTTCATTAATCCGCTGGGCGGTTTGGATCTGGGGCCTGCGCGCCTACCCGAGTCCAGAAAGCAAGGCATTAGCGCCCTCGGCTAATCTGGTGGGTCGTCAGAAAACTAAATGCTTCCTGAAAAATTGATATTAAGTCTTCTGGTCCTGTGGAAGCCATTAACTAAATAAATCAGAGGGCAACAAAGCCAGAAATTCAGTGAAGACGTTTTCTGTCTTTTATTGAGAAAAAGAACAGTCAGTGCAACTTTCACTCTGTTTGTTACCCTTCCACTATGAGCGTCGGCAGTAATTTATCGAAGAGGGGCAGAATTCTAAAATAGCCTGTGTTCTTGTAATTGAGTCGCTGTGTTTGAAACCTGACGTGTCCCAGTAACTAAATTTGACAAGAAAAACAAAATAATATTTATTACTTCAAACATCTGGTAGCTATCCACATAGTGTTTTATGAAAAACTGCTTTGATATCAAAATATTAAGTGTATTTCAGTAGCATATCGCAAAGCACATCTTTCCTATGAAATTTATATAAATGCAGTTGCCACCTTTTGAATCAAACAAACGGCAATTACATCCTTATACGATTACACTCTGGTTTTCAGTGAATCACGAAATAAATCTACAAAACATGCACAGAAGATCTTTACAAAAATTCTCATAATTACTGAAATTTAAAACTCTGCCATACAAAGAAGTCAGAAACGACTGAGGAAACAGTGTTGGATATCAATAAAAGTAACCACAAAAAATGAGAAATTAATACTCCTCCAAGTGGAGAAATATGCAAAAAACTTTTTAAAAGGATTGTTGAACTTTTATGGCATCTACATCACTTTGCTGTCGTACAAAGCATCACATGCGATCACGTTAACAATTTATACATTACTTCAATGTACTTCGTTTTTTAATGTTGACTGGCGTAGATAAATTGCAAAAAAATTGTTTTGATAGTTATATTTTTGAGACTGGTTAACGTAAATTATAGCTGAGGCCTGTATACAACTAGACCAACGTGCAAAATCTCCGCAAATCATCTTCAGATAGGTCAGTAGAATTAACAAAAGAATTTTTGTGAATTTTTTAACGACCAAACTGCTGAGGTCATCGGTCCCTAGACTGACAGACTACTGAAACTAACTTATGCTAAGAACAACACGCACACCCATTCCCAAGGGAGCACTCGAACCTCTGGCGGAAGGGCCCGAACATTCCGTGTCATGGTACCTCTAACCAAGCGGCCACTCCACGCAGCTGTAGAATTAACCTTCAACAGCTGAAGAAAGGCATTCCGCCTGAGATACTTGTCAAATAACTGTACAGTCATGCCAGCTAGACGCCTGAGTTCATCGGTCTACTTGTCGCGTAGGGTTGCACCCAGTGGAGTTTGAAAATGTCTTAATTCATGGAGATAAGAGAACAATCCTGTAATCTGCATTCTGGTAAGTAGAAACCAATCAGTGCCAGATATTCAAGAAAATATGATAATAAAATAAAGAGCCTGAATCCAGATTCCAGTAGGTCCAAATGCGTCTTCTAGCATTCCGCTACTTACCCCGCCCATTCCAGAAGCCTTATGCTTTTCACCTGGCGAAATGTAAAACTGATAACAATCGCATTAATATTGAGAATTTTGGAGAAATTAGTTAACTGTCAAAATCAATGCTTCATTCCAGTTATAATGCGGAAAACAGTAATTGACTGCTCCACTTTGCACACTGAGTAACGGCACAATCTCAGAAATTTGCCACCGCCGCCTGACTTAGATGTTGGATTCGAACTCTGTCACGGTCCAGATAATGGCGTGCAAGACCTCTATGTACATAAAGTCTAAGATATATTTATTCCATCTCCTCCAAATTCGGAAATGAAATGTATATGCACACAAAAGCAAATCTTACTGCAAATAAATACGTGCAACAGTTCCCAGATTTCCATTTCTGACCATGCGAAATCCGCCAGTGAAACACACAAATGAAAATTTCTCCCGATAACGGGTCGTGCATTATGAAATTGTAACTTTGTGGATTTTCACCAAACAGCATGTGAGTATTGTCGGTTCGCTGCCTCCTTTCCTAATAGGATCTGGCAGTATTATCGGCCGGCGCCCGCACGTGTCGCTCGGTTACACTTTTATGACGGAGCGCGGGGGAAGCTGTTTCCGGTCGGATATTGTCGCCGGAAGCGGGCGTACCGCGCGTCGGAGGTTGGCACCGCCGCCTCCGCTCCAGCCGCCGTGACAAATGGAGAGCGGCGCTTGCGGTTTGCTCACTTCCTGCGCCCGCCGCGGGGATTCCCAGGGGATCCGCGCGCCGCCACTTGTAGCAGGGGCGCCAACCACGCCGCGCCACCTCACCTCGCCTCGCCTCGCACGTACATAGCCACGTGCACGCATGAGGGGAGGGAGGCCCAGTGTACCGATCGATTGGGTCGGTCCAGTCAAATACGCTTGTCACTCGCGGGCAGCATTACCAATGGGCTTCATTTGAGTGGCTTAGTCCTGCAGTTTCTCATCAAAGAGGTTGTTTCCTTTTGAGGTGCATCTGTCCTCAAACCGTAGACTTATTCGAAGATCTTACGAAAAAATAGGCGGTATACAGTTAATCTTTTTCAAATGGTGTGTTACTTATGGGTAAAGCAAATCAATAGTACGACATCGGCGTTTTCGTTTTTAACAAGGGTTGAGTTCATAGAATTATTATTTTTTAAATAACTGATAGTCACATGCCCCATATGTATGAGTAAACATGGACTGCCGCATATGTCGAACACCTTGCATTAGAAGTAGCGTTTCCTGATCGGCGGGTGCGAAGGACGATCCACAGGTACTTGAAGGCAGTCTGAGTTTCATCCAGTTGGTGTTCAAAGCCATTATGTTCCTACTGGGATATGTTTTCTCTACATTCTTTCGTTACTAGTTGTAATTACTGTCTTATCTGTGTTTCGTTAATCTAAATTCTGAAGCTAAACTATTTCTACAGGTTTCAAATTTAAAATTTTCCACGTGAATTAAATGTTCGAAGAGATTTCGGCTACAATCCCGAAATCTCTAGTTCCATAGATGTTTCTGCAGTAAATATTTCGCGTTCTGAAACTGTATAAGATAAAGGAAGACATTTCGTTATATAGGTTAGGTCCTTTTCTTTCCAGCACACTGAGACCACACTTCTTGGGGGCAACGCGCCGCTTCAGCCCGTACTCTCTTGGAACACCATTCAAAAAATGGTTCAAATGGCTCTGAGCACTATGGGACTTAACAGCTGTGGTCATCAGTCCCCTAGAACTTAGAACTACTTAAACCTAACTAACCTAAGGACATCACACACATCCATGCCCGAGGCAGGATTCGAACCTGCGACCGTAGCAGTCGCGCGGTTCCGGACTGCGCGCCTAGAACCGCGAGACCACCGCGGCCGGCGGAACACCATTGTTGGCAGATGCTGTTGACCTAGCTGCATTCTACTAATCATCTCACAACTTTCACAAAATTACCTTACACGTGTCACGAAACCTCCTACACGTATCATGAAGCTATCTATAACTTCAACACCATTTAAAATTCCAATTCTAACATAACACTTTCGCGTATCTATTAACTGTTGATCTTCTTAATATGATTTATGCAACTGTATGAATTGCTTTCACGATAGAGAATGAAATGTTGTAAAGATATCTCAGATATACCTTGTTTAACCTTATCTTTGATGACTGGAGATTAAAACTGCGTTTATCGTCCGACATTATTTCTACCTTCCCAAAACCAATTTCCAAATATTTAGATAAAGCTGTCCTGAACACGAAGGTTGGTTTCCAACTTCGCAGTGCTATAGTAGGCATGGTTCTACTGGTTCTACATTTGAGCTTATTGGCCCAATCAGTTATACTTGGGAGTCCACAGATTACAGTGGGCACCGAACCAAATTTCAGCTAGAATTTACCGCATCAACAAATAAATGCCACAGTTGACACAAGCGATAAGTGACAAATCTCTAATTACTTTGCCCCACGCTGGGCTCCTAAAATGCAATGAATCGGGAATTTCTTGTGATACTGCTAGCACGCAAGTTACGAATGAGCTCGCCCCACAGTAGCCGCCAAAAATGTAGTGAATCTAGAATTCTTTGACCTCTTGCATAAACGGACATGCAGATTAGTAATGATATTTTCCCCACATTATCAACCAATTATTAAGTGACATCAGTAATTAGGAGAAACCAAAAGGCAAATGTTGACGAGATTAAGGGATTGATAAGTGAGTGGAACAAATTGTTAGGATGAATAAAATATGAAATGACTGCATTTATTTCAATACCGTTTACTTTACACACAAGGCGAAACAAATAAAACTACAAATTTTATTTAAAGAGCTTTAAGATTTTTCAAATAAATTCGGAGGCATTTCTTTTCATCACACACTCCTATATAAAAGAATTGAAAAGAAATCTGATAATCTGTTAGATGGCGGTTGGTTTGGCTTTCGGAAAGGTAAGGACACCGAAGTGGTACTTCTAACGTTGCGCTTGAAAACTGAAGCAAGACTCATGATTTGTCGATCTGGAGAAATCCTGGTAGACAATGTAAAATTATGCAAGATATTTAAAATTCTGAGAAAAATGGGAGTAAGTTATAGAGATAGGAGGATATGTACAATATGAACAAGAATAAAAGAGGAACAAAAATAATGACAGACTAAGAACAGAGTTCTCAGATGAAAAGGGTGTACGATAGAGGTGCACTGTCGGAGAAGCAACAACGGAAATAAAAGGACGGTTCAAGAGTGGGACTGGAATTAAGGATGAAAAGATACAATAGTAATGTTGTGTGCTGTCCTTAGATTAGTTAGGTTTAAGTAGTTCTAAGTTCTAGGGGACTGATGACCATAGACGTTAAGTCCCATAGTGCTCAGAGCCATTTGAACCATTTGGATACAATAGTAAGCTTCTCTGATAACATTGCTAACCCCATTTAAAGTCGGGAAGAATTGCAGAACCTCTTGAATGGAATGAGCAGTCTAATGAGAATAGATTATGGATTGAAAATCCGCAAAAATGCAGAAGTAATGAGAAGTAGCACAAACTAGATTAGAGATTAACTTAATATCAAAATTTCCGAGCTCGAAATAGATAAAGTCATTGAATTCTACTCCCTTGGAACCAAAATAATACGTAGCAGATGAAGCAAAGGGGACATCAAAAGTACATTAGAAAGAAATCTACTAAAACAAAACATCAGCATTAACTTGCGGAAGAAATTTTTGAGAATGTACCTTTGGAGCATAGTTATGCGTTGTAGATAATCATGGACTGCGAGAAAAACTTGAACAAGAGAATCCAAGCGTTTGAAATGGACGTTGAAACATAGGTGGACTGATAAGATAATGTATGAGAAGGATGTTAGGAGCATTGGTGAAGGAGCAGATAGAAAATTGTGACAAGAAGAAAAGACAAGATTGTGGGATACGTGTTGAGTCATCAGGAAATAACTTCTGTGTACTACAGGGAGCTAGCTGTGTAAGGTAAAAAATGTGGAGGAAGATAGGGATTGGATTATACACAGCAGCTGAGAATGTTGGGTGCAGTTGCTTGAGGCGAGGAGGTTCGTACAAGAGAGTAATTCGTAGCGAACCACACCACAATAGTCTGAAAACTCGTGATAAAAAGAATGTTATCACCTTTGATTGTACTCTTTTCGTTATTCGCAGTTTCAATTTCAACTCTTCGTCATTCTCAAGTAATAATCAAGCACGAAAGCACAAGTGAAAAATAGCCATTTATTTTTGACGTGTGGTAATGCTGTTCTTTACTACATTGAAATGATCCAACAGCTAAATTTGCAATAGTGCGGAATGTAAATAATACAGTCAAAGGCGGGAGAAAATTTCATTTAAAAAAGGCATTGTGATTGTTTAGCCAATAAGAGAAAATACAGCAAGATTAATTTATGAAATATTTATTATTTGTCGCTGCTAATTCTAAAAGCGTTCACACGTTTTTTTCTTGAACACTGCTGTGCTGTGTGCTGGGGATGTGTCAACGACCAATTAAACGTTGAAACTTCCGTTATTCTTCCTCCATTCAGTGCACACCACGAAGTTTTAACTTGGCACTGCACTCGTCGAAGGATGAAAAGTTGCTCTGTGAGTGACACTATCTTCATCATTAACCAGACAGACACGTACACTTGGCAGTACAAGAATTGGCCATCTGAATGATCCGGCAATACATTATCTGGAAGATGTGTTGGCCTTCGCTCGAGCGGCCTGTGATCTATGGCCGGAGTCGCTGAAGGGCGAGGAACCTCTCGAGTGTCAACTGTTCTGATTTTGGCACATGAGGTTAAAAAAGTAAAGGTACGATCGGACTCGAATACGCAACAGTGTGCGATATTTGATACTACACTACGAGCAAATGCCCTGCAGACCTGTAGCAGAAGACGATACTTTCTCCAGACATTAAACATCTTACGGTGTTGCCAGATCGCATAGATGGCCGGACTTAGACTTAAGAGAGGCGGCCAATTCTTGTGCTGTAAAGTGTTCATCCTATCACACTGACATGCCAGGAGCACTTGTACTGTGGAATGGGGTAGCCTTCTTGAATTTGAAACTGTTCTGCTCTAAGTGCAGGTTGTCATTCCATTCATTAACTATCAACATTCGCTAAAGAATTTTCTAAATACGTGTCCAGTTGCAGATGAATGTATATTTTTGGAAAGAAGTTAGAATGTGAAGGAAGGAAAGAGGCCAGATAAAATGGCAGTTGGCAGTACGAGATTTTGCAGTTGTTTTTAATTCCGTTTATAGTAGAAGAAAAGAGCAAAGTTGGAGTCCAACAGGTTGTTGAGTTAAGAGTTCATAGCAATTCCAATATTGGCACTGTTGCAAAAATAATAAATGGGAATTAGAAAGAAAAATGTCTCCGATATGAATGAAATGACGCACATTACCCCTTTTCTGACTGTTGAAATCTTCCATCCTACATAAAAAATCCACTGCTATGTTAGACAAACAGTACGCACCATCGAAGATCGATGCAGAGAAAACCAGCGGCACTCTTAACTAATGTACTCCAAGAAGACAGAGGTCGTAGAGCATTTTTTGTCAGAGAATACTGCGTTGGAATGCCGAGATACCAGGATTTTTAGCATGGACTTCCAAATAATGAGAATGTGTCATTACAAAAGACATCAAAATTCGCACCAGGAATAATCTTTTTAATCGAGACTGTGGACAGAGTCTGAGCAAGGCTTCCTAACCTGCACTGGGCCTAATTAAGAAGAAACTCAGGAAACACACCGATCTAACCACCAGTGCGGACAGAGAAACTACATCGGCGCTACCACAGACATCGACGCAAGCGTGGTCGCGACTGCCGCTCCCCCACGACCCCTCCCCTCCTCCCCCCCCTCCCCCCCCCAGCTTAGATCGCAGGGGGAACAGCTCAGCCGCGCCGCCTCAGAAGCTAAGTTCGTCAACCCACTCGACGATAGCGACATATCTGATCGCCGAAATATTGTTCCCGTTGGACATTATGGTCCGGCAGTACACCCACAAACTATTCAATCAACAAACACGCCGAAAGAAACCGAAGTATCGCCTCACGTAGAGTAAATGTTCGACTGCAAAGTCATACCTAATACAACTCAAACAATTAATAATAATTTTTGCTCGAGTATCATGTCGTTTTTGGAAACCCAGAATCTACTATGTAGGAATCAACATGGATTCCGGAAACAGCGATCGTGTGAGACCCAACTCGCTTTATTTGTTCATGAGACCCAGAAAATATTAGATACAGGCTCCCAGGTAGATGCTATTTTTCTTGACTTCCGGAAGGCGTTCGATACAGTTCCGCACTGTCGCCTGATAAACAAAGTAAGAGCCTACGGAATATCAGACCAGCTGTGTGGCTGGATTGAAGAGTTTTTAGCAAACAGAACACAGCATGTTGTTATCAATGGAGAGACGTCTACAGACGTTAAAGTAACCTCTGGCGTGCCACAGGGGAGTGTTATGGGACCATTGCTTTTCACAATATATATAAATGACCTAGTAGATAGTGTCGGAAGTTCCTTGCGGCTTTTCGCGGATGATGCTGTAGTATACAGAGAAGTTGCAGCATTAGAAAATTGTAGCGAAATGCAGGAAGATCTGCAGCAGATAGGCACTTGGTGCAGGGAGTGGCAACTGACCCTTAACATAGACAAATGTAATGTATTGCGAATACATAGAAAGAAGGATCCTTTATTGTATGATTATATGATAGCGGAACAAACACTGGCAGCAGTTAGTTCTGTAAAATATCTGGGAGTATGCGTGCGGAACGATTTGAAGTGGAATGATCATATAAAATTAATTGTTGGTAAGGCGGGCACCAGGTTGAGAATCATTGGGAGAGTGTTTAGAAAATGTAGTCCATCAACAAAGGAGGTGGCTTACAAAACACTCGTTCGACCTATACTTGAGTATTGCTCATCAGTGTGGGATCCGTACCAGATCGGTCTGACGGAGGAGATAGAGAAGATCCAAAGAAGAGCGGCGCGTTTCGTCACAGGGTTATTTGGTAACCGTGATAGCGTTACGGAGATGTTTAATAAACTCAAGTGGCAGACTCTGCAAGAGAGGCGCTCTGCATCGCGGTGTAGCTTGCTCGCCAGGTTTCGAGAGGGTGCGTTTCTGGATGAGGTATCGAATATATTGCTTCCCCCTACTTATACCTCCCGAGGAGATCACGAATGTAAAATTAGAGAGATTAGAGCGCGCACGGAGGCTTTCAGACAGTCGTTCTTCCCGCGAACCATACGCGACTGGAACAGGAAAGGGAGGTGATGACAGTGGCACGTAAAGTGCCCTACGCCACACACCGTTGGGTAGCTTGCGGAGTATAAATGTAGATGTAGAATTAATAATAATCTTTGTCCGTATAACTCTTTACATAAATCACTTAACAAAGTAAGTTCCTATTTACACGTTGTACTCTGCTCTGTACTCGGTACTTTAATATGTAAGAGAGCGTATTCAAAAGCAATCCCTCCGAATTTTTATGTGAAAATTATAAAAAAATTTAAATTAAAAAAAAACGCTGTTAACATCAAACATCTTTATACCTCGTGTCTACATATTTATTTCTCAACACATTTCTGCCAACGTGAGACCAGTTTGTTGATACCATCACTGTAAAATATTTCACTTTGTTGACGGAGTCACAGCCTTACCTCTGCTTGCACCGTTTAATCACTATCAAATTGAAGTCCTCTAACTTGTTCTTTAAGTTCTGGAAACACGTGAAAATCGGTTGGAGCCAAGTCGATACTGTACGGTTGATGATCTGTGATAGTGAACCCAAGACGTCGGATTGTTGCAGATGTCGCAGCGCTCGTGTGTGGTCTGGCATTGCCGAGATGAAGGATAGGGTGTTCCAAGTGGGGAAGAACTCTTCGAATTCGTAACTTGATTAAAGTACGCTGTTTCTCTCGCACCGACATATACTGGTGTCCAAAATTAAAGCAACGAAAGAAATTTTGCAAGTTTGTGTTTATTGTGCCACAAAACCCGTACAAACTGGTGACAGAAAAGTAGAAACAATGCATAGAATACAGAATGCAAGCAACTGCAACATGCATAATATTAGAAAAAATGTCCTTCGTTTATTCCAACTTAACGGATTTGCACACACAACTGCTTAATGTGCTCAGTATGAGCACCTCTGGCCTGACAACGACAGACCACTGTGTGAACGATGCCATCAGTCTCAAGTTGAAGCAATAATGCCCATTCTTCCTGAAGAACTGCTCGCAACCTTCGAGAGTGGTTGGTAGTTGCTGACGTGACGCAAGCTGTCTCCCTAGTGCGTCCCAGACATGCTCTATGGGATTCAAATCGGGAGAGCGAGCACGCCACGCAGTGCGTGCAATATCTTCCGTTTCCAAGAAAATATCAACCACACGTGCTCTCTGAGGTCAAGCATTATCGCCCTCCAGTATGACGTCTAGGCCCACAGCAACTCGCAACCACCACAAATCAGGTCCCAAGATCTCATCACGATACCTGACAGCACGTAAACATTGCTGATTCATCTGTACAATATCCTGAAGGCGGATTCAAGTGGTAAACATAATCCCTGCACACACCATTAGAGATCCTCGATCTCGGCCTCTTTCCACAATGTTCTGGTGCCAAAATCGCGTTCCACGTTCCCTCAAAATGCGACTCCATCGAGAATCGCTCTGCTGACTAAATCGGGAGTCACCTGTCAAAATAACATTGGTCTACTGTGCCTTGGTCTTCGAGATACAGTTCCGTTCTCTATAAACTGTGGTCACATTCCTGAAACACAGAGCAATTCACATTAAACCATCGGGCCTCATCAGTTTGCGATTGTCCTGAATCGTTACTTTCTATGGCTCTCCACCACAGAGAGTCTCTAGACATACTGTCTGTGCCATACCGCATCATCTGTGACTATGTATTCAGCGACTGTGGATGTGGGGCTACCTGGAAAATACTACCTCATTTCATAGGTGCCATGACGTCATTGATGGCATGGTTGTCCGCTGACCGGAATGCCATCTTCCGTGCAGAGCACGTACGGTTGACAGTTTGTACGATTATATCGTGAATTAGACGCTTTAATTTTGGACACCAGCGTTGTCATGTTCCTCACTGCCATGCTACACTCTAAAATTCGGAACTCTCTATCGGCAGAGGGCTGCAAATATTTAAACATGAAGAATAAAGATGTAGAATGTTAATAACTTCCGTTCTATTTAAAAAGCTTTAAGAATTTTCACATAAAAATTCGGAGGCATTACTTTTCAGCACGCCCTCGTAAATATTCGACGAGCAAATTAGACATTAAACGTCTACGTCTACGTGGTTTGTCTGGAATTCACACTTAAGTGCATGTCAGAGGGTTCATCGAACCATTTTTATACTACTTCTCTACCATTCCGCTCTCGAATGGCGCGTGGGAAAAAGGAACACCAAAAACTTTCCGTTCGATCTCTGATTTCAATCATTTTATTATGATGATCATTACTCTCTACGTAGATGGGTGTCAACAAAATATTTACGCATTCGGAAGAGAAAGTTGGTGATTTAAATTCCGTAAACAAATCTCGCCGCAAAGAAAACCGCTTTTGTTTCAGTAATTGTCACCCCAACTCGCGTAACGTATCAGTGACACTCTCCCCCCTATTGCTCGATAACACGAAATGAGCTGCCCTTCTTTGCACTTTTTTGATGTCCTCCTACCTGGTAAGGATCCCACAACGCGCCGCAATATTCCAGCAGAGGACGGACAAGTGTAATGTAGGCTGTCTCTTTAGTGGGTTTGTCACATCTTCTAAGTGTTCTGCTATAAAGGCGCTGCCTTTGTTTCGCCTTCCCCACAACATTATTTATGTGGTCTTTCCAATTTAAGTTGCTTGTAATTGTAATTCCTACGTATTTAGTTGAGTTGACAGCTCTTAGATTTGTGCGATTTATCGTATACCCAAAATTTTTCGGATTTCTTTTAGTACCCATGTGGATAACCTCGCAGTTTTCTTTGTGTAGTGCTAATTGCCACTTCTCGCACCATACAGAAATTCTCTCTAGATCATTTTGTAGTTGGAATTGATCGTCTGATGATTTTACTAGGCGGTAAATTACAGAGTCATCTGCAAGAAATCTAAGGTGGCTGCTCAGATTATCACCTAGTTCATTTATGTAAAGCAGGAACAGCAGAGGGCCTATGACACTACCTTGCGGAACGTCAGATATCACTTCTGTTCTACTCGATGATATACCGAGCATTGACTACACCGTAATGTCCATCCTCCATAACCTTCTGCTCTCCCATCTAGAACTCGACATCAGTTGTAGCTCAGCTCTCATTGTTTCGCGCAGAAGCGCACGAAGCGCTTCGTCTTCTTTGCGTCAAAATCAGAATGTTATGAAAAGAAACTGGTAATCTGAATAAACTGTAAAATTTCTATCTGTCGTCAATATCTGGTATAAATAACAATCAGATCTGAATTATTTACATTAAAGAGATGTTAATAAATGAAAGAATGTCGGTACGTCACTTCACCTCTTAAATAATACATGATGGGATTGAAAAACTGCACATTGTGCATGATGTTTCCATTTGTTACTTCTTGGCTGCAAACTCTGTTCGCAAATATTTTGCAGGCAATAACCTCATGTTGAACCTACAAAATTACCTTGTTTCACTTTATGAACATGAGTCAACTGAAGGAACTCCCTGGAACCTGTCAGCTCTTTTGACAGCTTTCAGCAGCGAAGCGCAAACGGCTGTGAGAGAAAACGATAGCCGTCTATAGAGCTAGGAAGTCTAGTTGACATAGAGACGTTGTAGATAGCGAAGCAGCTGGTCCTAGCGTACAGAAACTGTCTGGGCTCATCCGACTTCGGATCTAATGAAGCAGTACATAATTATAAAGTTTCAAATCTTATAGAAAACTGCAAAATGAGTACCTAAGCAATTCCGGGTTTGTCAGCTAGTGCCTATAGACCTATCTGTAAATAAAAAGTCCCCAACTAAAGAAAAGGCCAACGCATAATAAACTGGAACCCATTGAGCGTGCGTTACATATGATCTCTACATGACACACATCTAATACTTCACATTAACGTGAAAGCTTACCTGCGGAAATATCAGTAACGTCAAACATAGACTTCCCTGAATGAGATTTTCACTCTGCAGCGGAGTGTGCGCTGAAATGAAACTTCCTGGCAGATTAAAACTGTGTGCCCGACCGAGACTCGAACTCGGGACTTTGCCTTTCGCGGGCAAGTACTCTACCATCTGAGCTACCGAAGCACGACTCACGCCCGGTACTCACAGCTTTACTTCTGCCAGTACCTCGTCTCCTACCTTCCAAACTGTACAGAAGCTCTCCTGCGAACCATGCAGAACTAGCACTCCTGAAAGAAAGGATATTGCGGAGACATGGCTTAGCCACAGCCTGGGGGATGTTTCCAGAATGAGATGGTTCGCAGGAGAGCTTCTGTAAAGTTTGGAAGGTAGGAGACGAGGTACTGGCAGAAGTAAAGCTGTGAGTACCGGGCGTGAGTCGTGCTTCGGTAGCTCAGATGGTAGAGCACTTGCCCGCGAAAGGCAAAGGTCCCGAGTTCGAGTCTCGGTCGGGCACACAGTTTTCATCTGCCAGGAAGTTTCATAGACTTCCCTGTACAGCGAAGAAAGCAATGTTTGAAGCTGGCCTAAAAAGCATCGTGGGGGCCATCAGAAGTAACGTCCCACAAGGCAGAAGCGCCTGACAGAGGATGAACGTTGGTATTCCATATTGTCTGAGCATTTCTAATACCCAAATCCCCTCTGTACTCTTCGTAGAATAAACTAGTACGTTCTCTGTTCAAGACGTAAAACTTGAATAACTGCTGTTCGTGACAACAAAGTAATCAGATACTGCTGACGAGTCCTGACAGAGGGCACCTAATTCAGCAGTGACATACCAGCCAGTGAGCAGCGATGACGCACGCGGATTCCTGCAGACGCCCGCCTGCCGCGGGAGGTCAGTGTGCCGGCCGTGCTTCTGGCTAGAAACAGCCAGCTGTCACCAGCGATGCCGCCGCGGAGCGAATGACTGCGTCCATAATTACTGACGGGCATGTGGGGCGCGGTCGCTGCTGAAATAGCGAAGGCGACATACCTGCCCGGCATCGGATAGGCGCGCAGAAAACAGTGCGGTCGGGACGACACAGGAGGCGGGGGCGTCGGGGGCGGCACCCCTGGAGCCGGGGGCGGCCTACCCCGCGCTGGCGTGTCCGGCGCTCGCCACGTGCCTCCGCGCAATTAACATGCCATCAATCAGGCGCCGCGCCTGCCGCCGCCGCCGCCGCCGCCCCCGCTGCCAATTACAACCGCGGTATCGGCGGCCCCTGGCGCCAGCCGACACGCCACCCGCATCACACCGGCCATCTTTTCACGCCGCACAGTCACGAACGGTGTCGTGCGATATCGTCGGACCCCACACGGTGCGCGAATGTAGAGAAGATTCGGGTATTATAGAACAGTAGGGCAATATTGGATACCGAGGTTTCTCCTGATCGTGGGAACGTAATTCACTACTTCTGACAGCGCTGTAGCGAGTGTCGGCCACTTACCATCGCTGTTTTCTTCGCTGTTCAGCGAAGTCTGCATTTCACCTTCGAGAAAGTTCCTCAGCTTAATTATGAAAATGATGAACGAAATACAAGATTTGCGTCTAGACACTGAGTTTAGATGCAGTGCACAATCGAATAGTGTTACTGTATTATGCATTTGCCGTTGTTTATTTGGCAATGATTTTCTTAGAGATGGAAACCGTTTTTGCATCTTGGCTAGTCAGTAATACAAATCATCTAAGAGATGAGATGCCCCTGTTCCTTTTTCTTCTAAGTGTTCATATGCGCTAGCTCCTTGTTCCACCTTTGAAGACATCACCAAGACTTAAAAAGAAGACGTTCAACAGAGGTAGAAAAACAGGAACATCATCTACATTAAGTAATCCTGCGCGCAAAAGTCAATTATGGCTCGATCTAAGAGCTAAGAAACAGTCCAAAAACAACAAAGCGTCGAAGAACAAAAATCCGAAAAGCAAAAAACCAGACGCCTCCCAACGAAATACGAAATTTTCAGCAAACTATAACTTAGTTCTAAAGTGGCAATGACGAATTTTTCAGTTCTAATGTATAGTCTGAAATGAACTTCGCATCATCCGCGACGACGACGATGTTAAATTTCTCTTCTGCGACACAAAACTTTCCTAAGACAAAGAGGAAGTGATGTGGGTGAAATGTTTGGCTTGCGCACTGTAGGATCACATCGATTGTGCTGGATAAGAGAAGGGAGATAACATTTGTGATTTTTACAAACTGAAAAAGCTAAGTGATCTACTAAACTGCAGAACTGTTTAGTGAATTGTATTACACATAATATGTTGTCTAATTTTTATTGCATCACTCTGTACCAAAATACAGTTACGAAATAGTTTCGCGGTCTGCGGTTGTATTGACTTTTTGTTGTCTGCGGCAGATTAAAATTTGTGTGCACCAGGACACTAACCTGGGTTTCCCGCTTATGCGAGCAGTCGCCTTAAACAATTCGGCTAACCCAGAACGCTCCAAGGACTGGTCCAAGCTTCCTGTGCATGCATGCATGTCTGTAAGACACTGTATTGCGAAGATACTGACACTGTATAGACACAGGCATTGTATCTATCAATAAAATATAGTTAGTTTCCCGCACTGTTAACCCTCAATCAACTCTCAATTCCATATTACCCGACTTTTAAAAATTACCTTTCCACAAGATATAACTTCTCACAATAAGGTGCAGTCTCCAATTGTTTTGGTTTTGGGCGTTTTCATCACATCACTAGTCAACTGCACTCTCAAAAGTGAATTGTTTATATATTGTAGGGATATTAGGAGATCACATCAGGTCGTTAAACTACGTGACTTTTCTCGGTTGTAGTATCTCCCCACATCAGTCCGGTGCTCTTCTTCAGATGTTGGAAAGGTTTTTTTTTCAGTCTTTTACATTATTTTTAGGGCGAAGGATAATGATTTTAAATCTTTGGAATGTTCTCCCAATTCTGTTTATCACACAATTATCCGCCCCCCTTCTTCCCGATTCCATCTATTGTCCACATGAAACAATGCGCAGTCCAAGTACTTAATAAGGAAAATCTTAATAAAAATTTTCAGAGGAGCAAAGATTACAATAAACTTTCAAGTTTACTTAGTCATGTTTAGATGACTCCAGTTCTTCTTGTCTAGCGGTCTGATTCTTGAAACTGAAAATCTCACATCACATCCTCACTGTTGGTTTGAACTAAACAAAATTGAAAATGGTTGTTGAAGCATTTTTTACGTAAATATATTTTCTCATATTTTGATATATCATACAGTATTTTCATTTTTCACAGTAACAAATCCTAAATTACATTCTTCCCACAAAAATACGTCTGACAAGCTTACGACTCTCACTCTCTGCTGAAATAACAGTTTTTCTTAACAAATGAATTTCTATTAGATTACGTTACATTAATAATTTCGATTGTTATTTAATAAAGGAATCCAGAAATAAATATAGTAAACAGTACAGGATTGCGTAATTAATAATAGAAATTTTTTGTGTGCCAATAATTAGTAGTTTCAAATGTTTCTAAAAAAGTATTTTTGAAATACAACATACAGTGTATAAAATTATATTAAAATTTTCAGAAAAGCAACTGAGATAATACTGACCCGTCCAAATTCGAAAACTAATACTGGTATCGACAACTACTGTTTATGAAAAGTACTGCTAGAGGAGGATGTCCCGTTACAATGCCTGGCACTGATCGTTGTTGTTTTTGTTTAATATACGGTCTTTGATTCTAAGAGCAGTGAGACGTAGCCAGTGATCTCTGAACTACCTAAATGTAGAACTCAGGTCCTCGAGCACAGAATGACAAAGTTCCTGCTGATTCCCGTTCTTTGCACAGGCCACCATGTAGTTGTTGGGCTAAAAGATTCGATCGCTCTCTAAGTAATTATTAATTGTTTATCCTTTTGAGATTATAAACTTTATGCCATGGTCTATAACAGTAACTGAATCAGAATATGTGAAAGCAAGAAGATATTACACACTTTAGTGGAGCGTCCACAATCAGAACAATTGCTTCATTCACGAATTCTACTTGTCTTACAGACTCTCTCGTGATTTTTTTCCTGCAAGGGGCAACAGAAAACTATATGATCAAGAAATATTTCGTTTCTTTCGTATCTCTACTGAGTATATCCCGCAAGAAACTGACAAGAATTTGCAACACCATTCCCGAAATCTGTCATCTCGCACATGTATCTGTATTGCAAAACAGACCACATGTAACATCTATAAGCGCAAATAATTTTCCTAAATGCATGATACTTAAACCGTATTGTTGTTGTCTCTTTTGTAGAACGTGTCTCCGTGATATCGACTGGCAAGATAAATTCTGCAGGCAATGCATTACGTCAGATATAAAGTATTTCAAAACGTATTTCGTTTTAGACTGTCGTGAAGATGCCACTCCACATTTTAATGTCAGGTTGTATTGAATAAGTTCAAGGTTTGCTCTTATCAAATTAGTATTAGTAGTGGATAAATATTGGGGTTTCTGAACCAGCTGGAACCAATTTATCGTATTAGAAAAAATACCTAATCTTAAAACATTCGTTGCGCCAACATATTAAAAATGACTCGAATATCCTCTCATAAATCTCAGTTTCACTAACTTGCTTGGCATAGCGAAAAAACGAAAATATTTACAACAGTAAAACAAAGCTGTAAAATGTACAAAGATTGTTATCAGAGTGAACAAAATCTTAAAAATCGTTTTGAAAAGAATCTGAAAAACCCTGAGTATATGTGAACGAGCCTGAACACTGAGCCGTGCCAGCTCGTATCGATTGATCGATCGGGTCGGCATGGTGTGATCTTTGGGTTCGGCCGTTTCACGTGACTTTTGGCCGCGACGGGCGTGTGGTGCTAGAGAGGGACAGCCGGAGAGCCACTCGGCGCGGGAGAATCGGGCACGAGCGTGGTTGAGCAGGCCGGGGCACAACGCAGAGGTTGTGGTGTGTTTGACACGTTTGCAAGACCGAACCTGGCTTGTAGTGTGGGAACTGGACTCGGCCACATTACCCGAATCGAGTCGTGCGGCCCTGATTTGGATCTGTAAAGGATTTCATAAAAGATTCGTGTGTTATAGTTTACTGTGTGCGGCACCCTGTCCAGCTCGCCCGCTTGCTGTGGGTTCTGGGTCTAGCCGCCTCTGGTCTGGCTCCCGTGGGGCCCCCTTCCGCTCTTGAATTAGCCCGTGCCTGTGTGACGTCACATGTTTTGAAAAAGTGTCACGAAGGGGCGTATATGTTTGTATTTTATTTTGTGTTAAAATTTTTTTGTGATATCCATTATTGGTTAAAGTTTTTCTCATTATTGTAGTCTCCTTTTGGGAGCTTTACTGTGTACAGAATTTAATTGACTTTTGAGTCATTTAATACTTGTTTAAAGATTAATGTTGTTGTTTGAATAGGGTGGTCGCCCGTACTTGTAAGAATTTTTTTGCTAACTTACCTTACCACAAGAATTTTAAAGATAAAATTGTATTTTGCCAAAGAAAAGTTTAATGAAAGTGTTGTTGTTATAAACTGTGAATGTTGCTTATGTGGCCCGGCCCTCCCGCTCAACAGCAATTGGCTGATTAGTGTGAATTGACCACCACACACACATTTAAAATAAAGCTAAAATATTTCATGCATAAACATGTTTGCAGCAGAAAATAAAAAGACATAAAATATACAGATTGATAGTAAATATGACAAAAATCATGAACGATTTACCATGATCTCTATCCTGACATATTTTCATGATAATGAATTGAGTCCGGCAGGATATTTTTATGATAATAAATTGAACTCGCTTGAATAAAATATAGCGAAAAAGATTAAAAATACATGCTGCATAAAAATTTTGGAAAAGAAATATGGAATAAAAGGAATCAATCACGCATTCAATCTGTATTCTTTATATATTTATCTGAAAAATTTTTCATTATTGTATTGAGCAGATTTTTGTGTATTTAAAAGAAGGCAATACCGTCAGCTGAAGCATGCTTTAACTATGTTCAGGCATGATCTGTGTTGAGATCATTTCTGTCATCAGTACAAAGTAAAGGATGATCATTTTAGTACACGTAAAGCAGGTTACATTGGATTATATAAGGAACACTGTTTGAAGAATTACGTATGATAGTGTCATTTGATGATGATGAAGTCCCATACTCTGAGGACCGTAGGGGACGATGCGGGAGACTCGCACCGCTGTATTAGGCAAGGTCCAAGTGGAGGTGTTTTGCCTTTGCCTTCCGCCGACCGTAATGGGGATGAATCATGATGAAGACGATACAACAACACCCAGTCATCTCGAGGCAGGAAAAAACCCTGAACCCGCCGGGAATCGAACCCGGGACCCCGTGCGCGGTAAGCGAGAACGCTACCGCAAGACCACGAGCTGCGGACGATAGTGTCATTAGGACTAGGTAAATTGATATCCAGTAAAACATTTAGTGATGAACAATGAGTCTGACGAAAGATACTGTTGAAACCGTAAAGAAAAATTCCTTCATTAAGTTCTTTGTGGGCGTCGTAAATATGCATGTAGTCCATATATCATAAAACGTGATACTAAGAATGTTTATATAAAAAATTCAATGTATATGCAGAACAACGAAATTATTGAATAATTAACGAATAAAATTTTATGTATTGAAATGAATGTTATTTTAAGAGTTCAGAATCAGCTTCTACTATTTTGAAACCACTCAGAGTATAAAAAAAATTCATACGACCTTCATGAAGAAATGCAAGTAGGAAGGGAAAGAATATTTTTCTGCTTGGAAGCCTGAAAAAGATTTTGCGAGGAATGGGTACCGTATTGTGACTAATCCGCCTCTGGAACGCCTTTTCTCCAACCGTCCACGAGCCACAATGCCATTCGGGATCAGCGTGCAGCTTGTGTAGGACTCACTCGGTGTGGAGCAAGTACAACCCCAAATACAGGATTTTAACCGTCTGTCGCCCTGGTTACGGCAGAGGCTCAGCGTCATTTTAGATTTAGTACAGTGTAGCAGAGATTGTACTGCAGCTTCTGTTCTTAATTCGCTGTTTTGTGATATTTTATATTAGCACCACAACTACGTAGGTCTCTTTACGGATGGCTCTAAGCAGGGGGATTCCTTTGGATGCTCTGCGGAATTTACGGTCTTTGATGCAGAATTATAAGCGATCTTACGGGCACTGGAGCAGATGTGACATTCTTCCAGTGCTAAATATCTTGTCTGTTCCAGATTCCGTAGTGCCTTGCACTCTCTACAATTTACACCCAGCAGATAAAGTAACCCAAAATATCCAGGATGCCCTGCTCCAACTACAACGACTGGGTTGGGGTTGTTTGGGAAAGGAGACCAGACAGCGGGGTCATCGGTCTCATCGGATTAGGGAAGGACGGGGAAGGAAGTCGGCCGTGCCCTTGCAAAGAAACCATCCCAGCATTTGCCTGGAGCGATTGAGGGAAATCACGGAAAACCTAAATCAGGATGGCCGGACGCGGGATTGAACCGTCGTCCTCCCGAATGCGAGTCCAGTGTGTTAGCCACTGCGCCACCTTGCTCGGTACAACGACTGTGGAAGGGGGTGTCTCTCTGCTGGGTATCAGGGCTCATGGGAATTGCAGGGAACGAAAGGGCGGATCTAGCAGCCAAGGAGGCGTGTCATGATACTCAGGTATTTCAGTGTGTCAACCCCCTGCATGCTGTCACTTCACTGTTGAGGTACAAAGTCATGCGTCAATGGGAAGGCGAGTGTCTGGCACTGACTGGCAACAAGCTCTGTTCATAAAGCCCACAACTCGGCCATGGCGTACTTACTTCCAGCCACGTCGATGGGACGATGTCCTCCATACTCGTCATCGCATCGCCCGCAGCCCAATGACGCATGGATTCTTACTCTGGCGAGAGGACGCTGCAATGTGTGGCGCTTGTGGCGTGCAATTCATTGTGCTCCACATTTTATTGGACTCCGTTTTATTTTCCGAACAGCGGCCCGCGGCGGATTTGCCGACGTCTCAGCAATCCATTTTAGGTAACATTCAAACGAATGTGGTTCCAGTTTTAAAGTTTTGTGAATTGCCCAACATTTTTAGCACGATTTGAACAGAGATGTTTTTGACGTGTTAAGAGGGTCACTGGCTTAACCAGGTATTTTGTAAGTGATCAGCCAGTCACATTTTCCTGTGCCTTTCTTTTAGCTCTTCTGTGTTCCATTTTCTCTGTGTCTTAATTTCATGTATAGCTACTTTCTTTCTTTCAATTTTTTATTTTATTTTATGTGAGATGCACTCGAAGCGACCATGCAGTCACTCTAAGAATGTGCAAAAATTTTTGAGTCTATCTTCACTTTCGTTTGTTTTGATGAGTGTAAACGCGCTGATGACATCGATTTTGAGCACCCCCCACCCTCCACCCTACCCCCCCCCCCCCCCCCACACACACTATCCTGCCTATCCTTACGTAGCTTTCGCCATTTATAGTCGGCACACATCGTGAACACTGATGGCCCAGTAATATTCTTCTCACTTTCACGTTTGATGGTTTCGTACTGTTAAGAAAGACGTGTTCTAACAGCAGTTTACAATGAAAACTCTCAGATCCCAAATTCCTAGGTACATCAGGCGTCACATTACTCTCTGCCAAACAGATCACCCTAAGTGATCATGGCGGCAAAATCAGGGACATTACCGCTCATGAGATGAATTCCTGGCAGTCGTTCCTTCCACGTACCATTAACGAATGGAAAATGAAAGCGGAAATGATACCGATACCAGACGTATCTTTCGCAGCTCCCGAAAAGGCAACGTAAACTCCTTCCACAGGCCCTGGCTGGCTCTTTCGGTACCGACCGACCGCCATGCCACCGTCGGCCAGTGACGTCATTGAATATGCTAGGGAGGAACGTGGGTTCAGCACGCTGTTCTCCCAGTCATTGTCAGTCTTCATGACATGGAGCCGCCACTACTTGGACTCCCCACAAGGTATCTAGACGAATAATAGATGCAGGTGTAAGCAACCTTCCTGTGTCTACCATGTCGGGTCGCTAGGGAAATGTGATAATTTCGTAATAGTTATTCCCGTTACCTAGTCTGACTGACCATCACCGCCAAAAAAAGAGTTTTAATACCCGGCGACACTCGACGTTAGACATATATCCAAAGACAACACAGTCCCCATTACCGCATGTGATGTGTTTATTTACGACGGCATTGATTGTTGGCTGTGAATGCAAGTTATTAACTCCGTATTATAAAAGCTGAATATTGTAGTTTTAGCACTGCAGACTCTTTAATCATAAATGCAAAATCTCAATATACTAGATCTTTTCAGTAAGACTGCCACATCCATAGCAGCTTAACTCGCACTTGTGATCACGAAGATGCCTTGAGATCAAATTCGTTTAATATTCCTGACAGCCAAAACCGTACTGTATGACAGTGACCTGAACAAAATTCTTTGTAATATTCGTAATTTGTACTCAAGACACTGCAGAGTACTTTATATGCCTTGCTACTACAACGCAGGAAGAAATATCGCAGTACCAAAAGATAATTAATATATTTGTACAGGTAACTTATTTAAGTGATTAATACATTGCAAGATCACAGTTTAATGTCGAAGCGATATAAGCCATTGTAAATGTGAAAATCTTGTGCATTAATAACCAGTGTAACCGCCAGAATGTTGGAAGCAAGCATGCAGACGTGTACGCATTGTACTGTACAGGCGCCGCATCTCAGATTGTGGCATTGAGTTCCATACCTGTTGTTCTTGGTCGGTCAGTGCAGGAATGGTTAATGCTGGTTGTGGATGTCGCTGGAGTTGTCGTCCGATGCTGTCCCATACGTGCTCTACTGGAGACAGATCTGATGGTCGAGCAGGCCAAGGCAACATGTCGACTCTCTGTAGTGCATGTTGGGTTCAGCAGCGGTTATGTGGCGGAGCGTTATCCAGCGGGAGAACACACCCTGGAACGCTGTTCATGAAAGCTGGGTGCTGTGGTCGAGCGGTTCTAGGCGCTTCAGTCCGGAACCGCGCTGCTGCTGTGGTCGCAGATTCGAATCCTGCTTCGGGCATGGATGTGTGTGATGTCCTTAGGTTAGTTAGGCCGGTATTACACTATCAAATTTCTTTGTGAAATATCTTTGTCCAATATCTTTGTCAAAGATATTTGATGATGTATTTGTCAAATTTCGTCCAATATTTGATCAAATCTAGGGCCTCGCTGTAGATTTGATCAAAGAACTCGCTTGTCTCCTGTTCACTGCAATGTGACATATTACCACATGGAGCTGCATTCTGTCGTCTGTATTGTTTTTATAAACATTGCGGGTAAACACAATTGGTGTGTGCAAACAACTACAAAATTAATAGAGATGTATGAAGCCGATGAGGCGCTTTACAACGTGAGGCACGCTGAATACAAAAATAGATTACGAAGATTGGAGACCTGACCTAACCTAACCCAACCCTCTCCTTAGCAAGGAATCGGAGTGTTACAGTGAGCCTGTCTTGTGCAGATGTAGCAGTTCTTAAGTGAATATTGTGCTTTGTGATATGAGGCTACACTTCATTGAGCACAAACAGAAATGAATGCTCATCAATTCTTAAGTAACTGATGTACGACTTGACGTCCTTCACTATAAGCTCACGTAACAAGTTTTGTTGAATGCTTTTATCATGTCGTCGTAAAACCCACAGCTTCACCCAGGTATGTTTCCTTCCCCCCCCCCCCCCCCCCCCCCCCCCGTTTCTCTTCTGCATATGCACACAGTGCAATTGTGGTAAATGCAACTGCTGCGGTTAATAACAAGTTGTTGTTGTCAGCCATCTTATGATGACAGTGTAATACCCCTTCTAGCGCTACGTCAGAGATCTTCGTCAAATATATTTGATGGAATATTTGATCACATCTTTGATCAAATCTTTGACAAAGAAATTTGATAGTGTACTACCGGCCTTAGGTTTAAGTAGCTCTAAGTGTAAGGGACTGATGACCACAGATTTTAAGTCCCATGGTGCTTAGAGCCATTTGAGCTGTTCATGAATGGCAACACGACAGGTCGAATCACCAGACTAACGCACAATTCTGCAGTCAGGGTGCGCGGCATAACCACGAGAGTGCTCCTGCTGTCATATGAAATCGCACCACAGAACATAACTCCAAGTGTAAGTCCAGTGTTTCTAGCACGCAGACAGGTTGGTTGCACGCCCTCAATTGGCCTCCTCCTCCTCAACATACGGATCATTGGCGACGAGTTTAAACCAGCTTCCATCAGAAAACACAACAGACCTGCATCCCCCATTACAATGAGCTCTCCATCGACACCACCAAAGTTGCAAGTGGCGGTGTGGGGGGTCAGTGGAATGCACGCGCCCGGGCATGTGGCTCGGAGCTGTCCTTTAAGTAACCGATAGGTAACAGTTCGTTGGGTCACTCTGGTGCCAACTGCTGCTCAGTTTGCTGATGCAGATACAGTACGATGAACCAAAGCCATTCGCTGAACACGATGGTCGTCCATCTCGGTAGCAACACGTGACCATCCTGAGCCCGGTCTTCTTGCCAGTGTATATTCTACTGGTCACCTCTGCTGCAGTCATGTATAGTGGTTACATGCTGCCAAGTCTTTCTGCAGTGTCGCAGACGGAACAGCCAGCTTCTCGTAGCCCTTACACTACCTCGTACAGTCTCAGTGAGGTGTTAATAATAGCGCTTTTGTCACCTTAAAGGTATTCTAGACTAACAACAGCTCATCACATTCAGTATCGAAGGTAACCAGCACTCTCGACCATCACAACACGTATTTAAAGAAAACGTGATTTACATCATCATTGCGCTATTAGGACCACTGCTATGTGACTGGCGCGACATTTTAACTATCCTCTTCCAGATGTAGGAATATGGGTACCGACTTTTGTTCATGCCGCACAGCTCATTATTGGTGCTGCGACATTTTTCCGTTAGTGTAGAAAATATATCAACGCTCCCAGACATGAAACCTTTCATAAAATTTTTCGTTTGCATTACCAACAATATTCAAACAAGTATTAATGTCCCATTACACATTCATTAATAGTTATACAGAAATAAACTTGAAATTCACTGAATTAAGTAAAATGAAGATACTGATGCTTCTGATTAAGTTCCATTCACATTCACATACAGAACTGCTTAATGTTTTAATGTAACAGATTTCCATTTCTGTTCACCATAGACCGAAGACAAAACCACAATAATGGCACACTTACAATTACTGCATTAGTTTTCTTACGACCGCTTGTCATCTTTCAGTATATGTTCCATGGGTAGAATGCTGCTTTGTGATGAGTTTGAAATTTATGCTGAAGATCGTTATTTTCTCTGTCTCTGGTGCTATTCATTGTTGGCTGTAGCTACGGTCGTCAATCATCCACACTTTTCGCCACTGTTTGGCATCAGGGCGCACTACCATTGACGGGAAAGAGCTTCTCTTAGCATTCTGCACCAAAGCAGTTACGTACAGATCAACAGAACTCGAAAATTTGATTTTATATACCGTTTCTCAATGTTACTTAAAGTAACCTTATTTCGTTCCCACGTTAATTTCCTGTTTACGATGACCGAAGACATCCATCCGCTACTTCTCATTCGTGACGATATACTCTAGAGGAAAGAAAAGACTGAAATGACGAGTGAAAATTTGTACCAAGGCAGGGAATCGAATCCGGGTCTTCTGCTTAATACACAGGTGAGCTAGCCACTGAGCCACCTAGGCGAAGCGGTTCACACCACTGCACGGATTATCCTGGTATGCCTCCCTCATCGGTTAAAATTCTCATCTCGGCTCCAGTCTACTATAAATTCGCGTTGCACACGAACAGAACTGCTGAGTCTCTCCATGTTCTGGAATAGCACCTTGTAACGTTCTTTAAGAAAATTGAAATAATTACTTTACAATTACGTTGAATGAAGTCTGAACTGTGGAATGGATACAGAACTCGAATTTTTGTGTTGTGTGTTGTAACTGTAAGTGGTGTGCTTACGCTGTGTTATTGTTACCGAAACTTTACGCGAATTGATTGGGCAATGCAACTTCCATTACCAATAACGAAATACAGTCACTACAATATACATTCAGCCTCTTAGGCACTGAATCATCTGACCCTGTTCAAAACTGATAACTTTGGACCCTGTGCACATGAAGGCGGTCGTAGTGGCCGAGCGGTTCTAGGCGCTACAGTCTGTAACTGCGCGACCGCTACGGTGGCAGGTTCGAATCCAGGCTCGGGCATGGATGTCAATGATGTCCTTAGGTTAGTCAGGTTTAAGTCGTTCTAAGTTCTATGGGACTGATGACCTCAGCAGTTAAGTCCCATAGTGCTAAGAGCCATTTGAACCATTCTTTCGCACATGACAAATAAATTAAATTATCTTACCTCTAGAGCAGCAACGGATTAACAAGATATATTCTGTTCTCTCACAATATGAATGCTAGCTACAGGGTCAGCAGTATGCAATGCTGTCAGTAATACTTGAAATGCACATGCGATTGATTTGGCTGATAAACGAGAACATTTAACAAAACTCAACTTCTTTAAAAAATATATGACCTGGACTGGGAGGTGGTACTGATTATGGTGATTTACTAACACTCAGTTTTTTAGAAAAATTATATTGCAAACTAAGTTTGGCGTTTCAAGAACATCTGACAATTGAAGTTACATTACTCACAATTGATTCACAAACAATGAGATTTAAACGGCAAGTATTATAACTTGATTAAGTCAACATAAATGCAAATTGTCAAATTACACATAACCCAGTGAATAAATCTTAAAAGCACTACAAAAATGAAATATTTAACTAGCCTCTTTATCAAAATCGTTTACATACATTCTGGGGCTACTCAACAATTACAAATTATCAGCGAAATCATCTATACTAGCGCGCCGGCGAAAACATGGTCTAGCGGTTCTAGGCGCGCAGTCCGGAACCACGCGACTGCTACGGTCGCAGGTTCGAATCCTGCCTCGGGCATGGATGTGTGTGATGTCCTTAGGTTAGTTAGGTTTAAGTAGTTCCAAGTTCTAGGGGACTGATGACCACAGATGTTAACTCCCATAGTGCTCAGAGCCGGCAAAAACAGAAATCATAATTATTTAGGTTAGGTTAGGTTAGGTTAGTGTTTAACGTCCCGTCGACAACGAGGTCATTAGAGACGGAGCGCAAGCTCAGGTTAGGGAAGGATTGGGAAGGAAATCGGCCGTGCCCTTTCAAAGGAACCATCCCGGCATTTGCCTGAAACGATTTAGGGAAATCACGGAAAACCTAAATCAGGATGGCTGGAGACGGGATTGAACCGTCGTCCATAATTATTTAAATCTTTACCTTATTTACCTGAAGACTTATGCTTCCAGGTTCAACAATACTGACGTGCCTCCATTAATTTAACTCTTGGTGGCTTCACACAGCACACCACAGGAAACTGCCTACTCCATCGTCTTTCCATCACGGACCTACGACTGTGCGCTCAGCGCTCTCTTACTACAACAAAGCAGAACAGTATCCTTGATTATGTGGTCGCACACAGTCAGCAATCCACATTATCGAGCCTATCAGAGACATTCATTATTTATTGTACACTAGTTTCATTTTATTTTATTAATATTCTTATCTTATTCTGGTGCCGTATAGAAGTGTGCCCCAGAATACTTCTTTCAACCTCAGCATCGAACGTAAATGTGGGATCCAGCCTGAAATCCAGGTGCAGGTAATTTCACAAAAGAAACGATACAACTTCAGAGAGTTTACTTCGTTGTGTTCACTTGTACCTGTGTAGTGAATATACTTGTTATTGTAAAAGAAATGAGTTGCATATGTTAAAGCTAATACGTTGCAAAGAGATACAATTGTGTTAAGAACTGTATCCTCCTGACGACTCTGCAGTACGTAACGGACCGCTCTGTGTTAGCATCACAGAGCACAGAGGAGTGTGTATGTCATAACCAACGCTTACGGGGGTGCTGAAATGTGGGGTATATGACGCATAGCAGATTGAGCAGGCAGTGGAATGGGCCACCAAAGGGCGGACATGCGTATTGTTGCTAATGATAGCGAGTGACACTCGGGCCATCGCAGTAATTGGGCGAGCGTCGGACCCGGGCCCTTCACAATCTGTTGAAAGCCACCTCTGTGGCGCCTGAGCCCTGCGCCATGGGACTTGTCCTGCTGGGGAGCCTTTCATATGTCAAACGCCATTGTTACCTGAGCTGACTTCTGACGCTGCAGTATTGCATCCTCAGTCAGACTGAATAAACGGGCCAGCACGAGTCCACGCATCCAGGGAGATAGTTCATTTCTCTCCTATTGTTGTAGCCCTGAAGCTGCGGTACTGAATTTTTCACCCTCCGTAACTGCAACAGCTGCTGAGTCGTGAGTAACGCCTGCACTTATGTTTTCTACCAACAAGCGTGCGTATAGTTACAAACATGTCTTTAACCCCTGCCATATTTCTGGTCGCTATCTTCGATAAGCAACTAATGAGCGGTTTTTCGAAAATTGGAAGTCATAGTACTAAGAAGGAGCAGTATGCCCTGAATAAATTTTAGGCTCAAGTTGACGTTTCAACTTCAAAGGCACTGACTCAACAGCAATTCGATTAAAGACCTTAGGATAACGCAAGAAAATTCTCCCCCTGTCTCTGTGCCCACTTCGTCATACCACCTCTACATGTTTATCTTCTACTCCCACTCTCTCTGTCTCCTCTTCTCCTACCTCTCTTTGTCCAAACTGTCTGCCCCCACTCTCCGACCATATCTTCATCCCTCTCCCTCCGTTCTTATTCCCCTCCCCATCCCTCTGTCCAACTCCTCCTCCTCCTCCTTTTCCACGTGCCCACTACCCCTCCAGACATTGCACCTGGCTCTCCATCACCCCCTCCTTCCCCATTTCTCAGTCAACCTCCTCCTTCCCCTCTCTATCACCATCACCTCCTCCTCTTCTCCGTATCTCTCCTTCTCCACCCTCTCTGTCTGTCCCTCCTTCCTCCTCTCTGTGAATCTCGTTCTGCCCCTGTCTTCCTGTACAGCCCCTCTTCCCCTCTCTCTGTCCATAAACTCCTCCCTCTCCCTACCCATTTCCTCCTTTCGTATTTCTCTTATCACCTCATGCCCTCCTACCTCTCACTATCCATTTCCTCTTCCGCCTCCCCCCCCCCCCCTTCCTCAGTCATGCCTAGCCGCATGCGTGACCCTGAAAAGGCATGCTGATATTATCCAGGCAATATGCCTGTCCTGCAGGGCTTTCTATATGTTAGGGTTAGAAAAACTCTTTTTGACGGTATCTCCACTCCTATGGGAACTAGGAGTTCATAGCCCCCACAGTGTGTCTTCGCATGTAGCAAGCAGTATGTGTACCAAGTTCGGATAAATGTTATCAATTGACTTAAAACCTTACAAAGTTTATTTATTGGTCTCTAGGAGCACACACTTTAATGAATCAAAATAGAAGCGAACACTATTTTGAAAATAGTAACCAAACTGCCGAAATAATTTCAGATTGTCATATATATTCCACTACAGCAAATTGGGCGATAATTAGAACTATTAACTTGGTTTGCTCCCAAGTCTTGTATAAAGTGAATCCACGGTCTCAGATTACTGACATTGCCGGTGGTTGTTGGGAACCCTAATTATACTGACAAGATGTTGAACTTGGGATGTGTTATGAGTTGATTCTAGAATTTTCATTCCATAGAGTAATAGTTGGGGTGTGTTTTCACACTGATTAAACCAGTTCGCAGACAATTAATAACTGTTTATGTTAACACTATATTGTATGAGAGACAATCACAGCCAGCAGTAGACATCTTCAACAACCGTGGCCCATACTTTCTGCTTACCTGACGATTCGCTAATTCTGTCATTTGTTAATAGAGAAGGAATGTTCGGGCCCATCCATGTTGCAAGATTAATGTCATGATTCAACATATCTAACCTGATGATGGGGCTTGTAGGTTACGAAACCACTCGTTAAGCTTCGTTAAATTTGTGGAGAAGTTAGCTGTGTTTTACGAGCACAGAACTTGATTTAATGCAAATTATTAATAGTTCTTCTATAGTCTTGCTGTCCTGTATTGAACTTTATTACAGTTTAGCCATTGTTTCCTACAGAGAAAATATCCTGAAGCTGTGGTTTTTTTTTACCATGTTTGATGTACTGGGTCCTCAAAAATTTGAAAACTTAATAAACCACAGAATAATGTAGATAGAGAGTTAAAAATTGACACACATGCTTGGAATGACATGGGGTTTTATTAGAACCACCCCATATCGCTAGACGCGTGAAAGATCTCTTGCGCGTCGTTTGGTGATCATCGTCTGCTCAGCCGCCAATTTCGTCATGCTTGGCCTCCCAGGTCCGCAGACCTCAGTCCGTGCGATTATTGGCTTTGGGGTAACGTAAAGTCGCAAGCGTATCTTGATCGACCAACATCTCTAGGGATGCTGAAAGACAACATCCGACGCCAATGCCTCACCACAACTCCGGGCATGCTTTACAGTGCTGTTCACAACATTATTCCTCGACTACAGCTATTGTTGAGGAACGATGGTGGACATATTGGGCATTTCGTGTAAAGAACATCATCTTTGCTTTGTCTTACTTTGTTATGCTAATTATTGCTATTCTGATCAGATGAAGCGGCATCTGTCGAACATTTTTTGAACTTTTGTATTTTTTTGGTTCTAATAAAACCACATGTCATTCCAAGCATGTGTGTCAATTTGTACCTCTCTATCTACATAATTCCGTGATTTATTCAGTTTTCAAATTTGTACTGACTTTTTGATCACCAGGTATATATTACGTTCTTAGATCCTAAGGTAGCCTCGAGGTATTTCTCCACTCTAGTCTGTCCTGTGCAGATAGTAACTACGAGTAATATGTTGGAATCAATACAGATTTGGACGTAGATTGCCGGTCGGGGTGGCCGAGCGGTTCTAGGCGCTACAGTCTGGAACCGCGCGACCGCTACGGTCGCAGGTTCAAATCCTGCCTCGGGAATGGATGTGTGTGATGTCCTTAGGGTAGTTAGGTTTAAGTACTTCTAAGTTCTAGGGGACTGATGACCTCAGAAGTTAAGTCCCATAGTGCTCAGAGCCATTTGAACCATGTTGGACGTAGATTTCCCTGTAACAAACTGGACGACGCTTAGAGTAGTTACCATCGTTAGCTCCAAAGTCCTGTGCAAAGTGAATCTTTTCTAGTTTACGGAACCTACATAAGTGATCACCCTACTAAAGTCAATCCTTGGTCATGTGTTACAATATTGACCCCTCACACTTCCCTCAATAACAGATTAACTGTTCCTTCACGCCTCAGGATGTGTCCTACAACCAGATACTTTCTTCAAGCGAAATTATACCATAAATTTCTTTATTCTCCAGTACTCCAACGTACCTTTCCAGTCATCATTCGCTTTGGCATCACATTTCAAAAACGTCCATTCTCATCTTATCTTTCTTGCTTATCGTCCACGCTCTGTTTCCCTACAAGGCTACATTGCAGAAAAACACGTGCTTAAAAATCTTAATGCATCTTCAACTTCTATTTGATGCTAATAAATTTCTCTTATTCAGAAATGAAACTCTTGCTGTTGTCAGTCATCTCTTTATATTCTTCATCGTCAGCTTTTCTGTGCAAATAGGGCACATATTTAATTTATATTTAGTCAGAGATCGTTAACTCTGTTGTTGGTTAACTGTCGATAGGCCGAAGTTTATGAGAACACACTACAGTAGTTAGTTGACAACCAGCTGCAGCATCTATGGTTAGTAACCGGCCCGCAACTGTTCATAATCTAGATGGCTGCCGGTATTTTCAGTTTCTCCCGGATTTTGCGGTACGACGGGTCGAAATTGGCATCGTGTTGAAACGGTAGGCTGCAGGTTACTGGTTAGATGTTTGTAATTAAATTGTTCAAGAATGTAAACTAAGGTTCTTAAAATCACTTTATATGGCCGCCTTGACAGTCGATTTACCTCGGGTTGACGACGAGGTTCTCATAGTAGCATTACGGATCTCAGCAATGTGATATAATCTTATCTCCCCGAGCTAAGTATTGCTGTGGTTAGAGTAGGGTTGCGCTTTGCCAGAACTACGGTTCGGTAGTGATGGTACACGTAGTGAATGGTAGGATTGCCGTGGTATTGGCAGCATGGATAGGAAGAGAAACATAAATGAACCTGGGTGAGAGAAACTGGGAACCGACGACTACTCTCTGTTTTTTGGTTGTTTGTTTTGCTCATTAGAGCCGCACGTCTTCAGTGTTGACCTTTTGTGTATTTTACATTTTTACAAAATCCGTTTTATAAGTAATAAAAATTACTTGATCGCGTAACTTCTGCGCTTTTATGCTACCAAAGCAGTTACTTTTGGTGCAAGAACAGCTAATAAGCGCAACCATAAGGAAATTTATATAATTATCGTTGTTATGTTGTACTCAGTAGAACGTTCTTCATCAATATCAAAGGTAAGCTGTTTCCTATTATTATTTGTAAGCGTGAAATTTGTTAATGAATAACAGAAATAAGTTTTATATAAGCTCGTCGAAGTATTGAAGCGATGTTTGAGGTTTTTGTTTTCTGTTTTCTTTAATTTAATTTCACATGTTTTTTGAAGAAATTGCGTTTTTCAGAGCTATATGATAAATTTATATTGTTTTCTATTTTTACTGCAACATCCTCTGTTTCACGTTGCAAGTCAGCAACTTCCTATTTTGCAACAAATAGTGTTTATTTTTAAGTTATATACAGGAGGATAATTTTTTGGGCCAAAAATGTTATTTGTGTAGCAGCCTTTTACATATTCTTACTCAGTTTCTAGAGAGTTCATTGCTTCTGGCGTCTTGGGGAACCTTAAACGACACTGTCCGTATACGTAAACAATGAGGTAACGTACGAGGAATATGTAGCATCACTATCGCACACGTAACGCAGTTACTATCTTAACTGACCAAGCCTATGCAGAACTACCGTAGTCTACGCATACTTATGATAGTCTACGGCAGTCTACAGTGGTTTTAAAACTCTAGGTTAGAGTACTGAGCTCACATTCAAGAGGGGTGGGGTTCAAATGCGCGAGCGGTCAACGTGACCTAGGTTTTCCGCGGTCTCTCGGAGTCTATTAAGGCAAATGAAGTATACGTTCTTTAAAAACGAACTCCTTTTCCCAACCTTGATTTATTTTACTTTTTGGTCCATCTCTATGACCTCACCGTTGACAGGAAGCTATACTTAATCTTAGAATGATAATTAATCTTGCTTCCCCTAATCTTACTTGAAGAGGTTTTGCAGCATTTCCTTCGTGCTTCTTACTATGAAAGTTGCTTCCCATCAGACGTATATGAATGTCATTCCACATGTACATTTTTAATCCTTGAGGTTTTATGTGACAGTATTTGAGAATTGTTTGTTCAACAACAACTGTAGATTGACGGTATATTGATTTCGTTCAGGTGGCCGCTACAGCCTCAACAAATTCCAGGAACATCTATTATGCAAAAGCTTTAAGGTAGAATAAATATTTGCTGTCGAAGCTTCTCGGCTGAGAGCTCATGACAGGTTTATAAAACATTTCCATTTGCGGGTCACATCTTCTGACAGAAAACTGACAACTGTCTTCATTGTACCGTTAGAATAAATATGTATTTATGCTTTTGGTAATACCGATCGGTATCGGCATTCCAGACGTGGTCAAGCGCAAGTGGGATGGAATACCCCTCAACTAGCTGAATCTTAAAAATTAAAGCATAACATTTTCACCCTTAGCTCTGATCATTACTATGTGCACAGGTCACACCAGTAATCAAGAACGGTAGTAGGAGTAATCCACTAAATTACAGGCCCATATCGTTAACGTCGATATGCAGCAGTATTTTGGAACATATATTGTGTTCAAACATTATGAATTACCTCGAAGAAAACTGTCTATTGACACACAGTCAACACGGGTTTAGAAAACATCATTCCTGTGAAACACAACTATCTCTGTATTCACATGAAGTGTTGAGTGCTATTGATAAGGTATTTCATATGGATTCCGTATTTCTGGATTTCCAGAAGGCTTTTGACACTGTACCACACAAGCGGCTTGTAGTGAAATTGCGTGCTGATGGAATAGCGTCTCCGTTATGTGACAGGATTTGTGATTTCCTGTCAGAGAGGCCACAGTTCGTAGTAATTGACGGAAAGTCATCGAGTAAAACAGAAGTGATTTCTGGCATTCCCCAAGACAGTGTTATAGGCCCTTTGCTGTTCCTTATCTATATAAACGATTTGGTAGACAATCTGAGCAGCCGTCTTCCGTTGTTCGCAGATGACGCTGTCGTTTATCGAGATCAAAACAAACTGCAAAATGAAAGAGAAAAGACATCTGAATGGTGCGAATATGTGAAATTGACCCTAAATAAAGAAAAGAGGGAAGTCATCCACATGAGTGCTAAAAGAAATTCGTTAAACTTCGGTTATACAATAAATCAGTCCTATCTAAAAGCCGTAAATTCAACTAAATACCTAGGTATTACAACTTAAATTGGGGAGGACGCTTAGAAAATGTTGTGGTGAAGGCTAACCAAAGACTGCGTTTTATTGGCAGTAGCCTTGGAAAATGTAGCAGATCTACTAAGAAGAATGCCTGCACTACGCTTGTCCGTCCACTTTTAGAACATTGCTGGGCGGTGTGGGATCCTTACCAGATAGGACTGACGGAGTACATCGAAAAAGTTCAAAGAAGGGCAGCACGTTTTGTATTATCTCGAGATATGGGAGAGAGTGTTAAAGAAGTGATACAAGATTTGGGCTGGACATCACTAAAAGAAAGGCGTTTTTCGATGCGGCGGAATCTTCTGACGAAATTCCAAATACCAACTTTCTCCTCCGAATGCGAAAATATTTTGTTGACACCGACCTACACAGGGAGGAACGATCACCATGATAAAATAAGGGATATCAGAGCTCGTGCGGAAAGATATAGGTGTTCATTCTTTCCCCGTTCTATACGAGATTGGAATAATAGAGAATTGTCAAGGTGGTTCGATGAACCCTCTGCCAGGCACTTAAATGTGATTTGCAGAGTATCCATGTAGATGTAGATATGTGAGTGATTCCGTGATGTAGACATGAACGAGTCGAAAGCTATAAGCAAAAATCTTTCTGACGTCACTAATAATGGAACTCTATTGCAGGCTCTTGACTTTCCATATTTTGGAAGGAGGTAGTATACATCAAAACAAGAAAATAATGTCCAGCAAAAATAGGCTCTAAACTACACACATTAAGAGTTTATGAGCACTAGTTCATCTTTGCTGCAGCGAAACACATCTTTTCGCCTGAACAAGTGGTCATAGCTACTAAGATATGCATTTTACAGCTAATGTTTATTTGATTTTTTTTGTTTCGGTCCATACTAACTACTCCCAAAATATGGGAATGGAAAAGTTCACAGTAGAAGAGGTCAGCTGTCAGAGGTGTCAGTATGATTTCTGCTGGTAACTTTCAACCTAGCCATTTCCAGACCAACCTCGTCCTCATTGTTCATGGGACATTTTGTAGGATTGTGATGTACATGGAGGTACAGAACATAAGCTTCTCTAGTGGATATTTTCTGTGCACTAGGGAGTCCTTTAGCTTCAGCTGTGAATCCCCTGACATGGGCGTTCCCGATGGAGCTGAAAACTACTTCGGGGTGCATTTCATTGCCAGATGCTTGCAGGGGAGGCGGGCGACACGCTGCGCGTTAGAGTCTGAAGGAAAGCGATGTCACAAAGGGGGGTGGGATCTTTTGTTTTTCATTTGGGAAGGAAGCTAGAAATATCAGGATCATTTTTGTAGCTGTTTTGCATTGATTTCTGAAAAGCGTTTGCGATTTGCAGTGGTGTTCAATATGCATCATGTAAACTTACCGGCCACCTAAGAGGGATTTAAAATTTCTTTTGCTTCTTCACACCCACCCAACTGAACGGCTAATACTTTCCCACGTAAGAGAAGACATAACAGGTAGCAGATACACTAAGTTGTTGGTCTCGTCATACTAGTTTGTTAACGACAGAGCCCTAAAATTCTTAAAGCCATAGTACGGAGACTACGTACATGACTACGTACATCATTTATGGTCAAATCCAGAAACTACTTGAGGATTCCTCAGCGCAAAGCGTTGCCACATGGCTGATTTTAAGGACATTCAAGTATGTATGTAGTGTTCACGTATTCTGTCGCACTTCACTCGGTAGTTGAGGCATTATTTATTTTCGATCTTAACATGCCTTTCGAAGGGTCAGTAGTCAGTAATTATCATTATTACCAAACTACAGCTAACGGAACTAAAATAGCAATATAATCTGTTTTGTAACTATTAAGAAATCTCAAGTATTATTATTTACTCTCATAATAAAATGGTTCAAATGGCTCTGAGCACTATGCGACTTAACTTCTGAGGTCATCAGTCGCCTAGAACTTAGAACTAATTAAACGTTACTAACCTAAGGACATCACACACACCCATGCCCGAGGCAGGATTCGAACCTGCGACCGTAGTCTCATACTAAAAGATGTCCCTCTATAATACTCCTGCTTTTCGGAAACAGTAACCTGTTTTCAACAAGTGCAGTGTCATTTTTCTTTTACTTTGTTTTTGTTGTTGTGAATCTACAATACGTTTCTTTATTTCTTCTGTTGTCGATGGTGTCTGTGATTGGATCGACAAGATACTGTTTTCATCAGATTTACGTTCACTAAGTCACAATAAAAGTGGGGAACAATCCTGCGAAAACAAGCCTATTTTTTATCACAGTGAAATAAAATTACACCGAAAACGCCCCGCCGGCCGGAGTGGCCGAGCGGTTCTAGGCGCTACAGTCTGGAACCGCGCGACCACTACGGTCGCAGGTTCGAATCCTGCCTCGGGCATGGATGTGTGTGACGTCCTTAGGTTAGTTAGGTTTAAGTAGTTCTAAGTTCTAGGGGACTGATGACCTCATAAGTTACGTCCCATAGTGCTCAGAGTCATTTGAACCATTTTTTTGGACAACACAGTGAATTTTTTATAAATGAAGTAAGAATATGTTAGAATGCGGAGCCACATGGCGGTAACAGTGAAAAAAAGTTCTCGGGTTTTTAGCCGTGTTAAGTGGTTACAACCTCACTAGCTTTTGTCCAAGCAATTCTTGACAACTTTCATGTAACATGAGTGCCAATGGACTACTTGGGGCGCCCTTATATACACTAGCTGTCGGCTGTGACGTCACTGGTCGTCGTCACATCGTCATACACTGGTACACCTGCCTAATATCGTGTAGGGCCCCCGCGAGCACGCACAAGTCTGTCGGCAAAAAATTGTTCAAATGGCTCTGAGCACTATGGGACTTAACTACTGAGGTCATCAGTCCCCTAGAACTTAGAACTACTTAAACCTAACTAACCTAAGGACCTCACACACATCCATGCCCGAGGCAGGATTCGCACCTGCGACCGTAGCGTTCACGCGGTTCCAAACTGAAGCGCTTAGAACCGCACGGCCACACCGGCCGGCGTCTGTCGGCAACGCCTATATAACACAAGTGTCTGGCGCAGTTGTTTGATCGGCTACTGCTGCGACAATGGCAAGTTATCAAGATTTAAGAGAGTCTGTACAAGGTGTCATAGTCAGATCGATGGGACACAGCATACCCGAGGTAGCCATGAAGTGAAGATTTTCCTGCACGAACATTTCACGAGTGTAACGTGAATATCGAGAATCCGATGAAACATCAAATCTCCGACACTGCTGTGGCCTGAAAAGATCTTGCAAGAAAGGGACTAACGACGTGACTGAAGTGCAACCCTTCAGCAGATTGCTGCAGATTTCAGCGCTGGGTTATCAACAAGTGTCAGCGTGCGAACCATTCAACAAAACATCATCGATATGGGCTTTCAGAGCCGAAGATCCACTCGAGTACCCGTGATGACCGCACGACACAAAACTTTATGCCTCGACTGGGCCCGTCAATACCGACTTCGGCTGTTGATAACGGGAATCATGTTGTCTGGTCGGACGCGTCTCGATTCAGATTGTATCAAGCGGATGGACGTGAACGGGTATGGAGACAACCATGTGAATCCATGGACCCTGTATGTTACCAGGGGACAGTTCAAGCTGGTGGAGGCTCTGTAATGGTGTGGGGCGGGTGCAGTTGGAGTGATATGGGACCCTTGATACGTCTAGATACGACTGTGACACGTGACGCGTACGTAAGTATTCTGTCTGATCAACAGCATCCATTCATGTCCACTGTGCATTCCGACAGACTTCGGCAATTTCAGCAGGACAATGTGATACCTCACACGTCCAGAATTACTACAGAGTGGCTCCAGGAACACTGTTCTCAGTTAAACACGTCCACTGCCCACCAGACTCCCCAGACATGAACATTATTGAGCATATCTGGGATGCCTTGCAACGTGGTGTTGAGAAGAGATCTCCACCTCCTCGTACTCTTCGGATTTATGGACAGTCCTGCAGGATTCATGGTGTCACTTCCCTCCAGCACTACTTTAGACATTACTAGAGTTCATGCCACGTCCTGTTGCGGCACTTCTGCTTGCTTGCGGGGTCCCTACACGATATTAGGCAGGTGTATCAGTTTCTTTGGCTGTTCAGTGTGTATGGGCATACCTGGTGTTCAGAGTGCCCGCCTTAGCTTTACTATAGCTGGATCCATCGCCACGCTGAGCCACGGGCCAGCGTCTTTATTAAGGATGTAGTCGGCTGTTTTTATTTCAATTGCTTCTTTAATTACACAGTCCCAGAAGCCGTTAGTACGAGCCACAACAAAGGTTACGTCGAATTTGAGGCGGCGACCGGTTTCTAGAGGGGCCGTACAACTCGAAGCTTCCTTTTTCCTTTCAGTCCCACGTAATTCTAACAGCAGATGTGTGTAGTACGCAGCGAAATTGTGAGAAGCGTTTTAGTTCTATAAGCGCTAGATCTGTGGATTGAACGTCGCTGTCTAAATTCCAACAACAGCTATGTATGGTACGCCACGAAGCTGTGTGGTGAGCGAGAACCGTTTATGAACGTAAACCAAGTTTGCTTTGCAACAGACGCATTGAAAGAATCATCGACATGCAAAAATTAGGCATTCATTACATGTGTAGTATGTCGCAGTAATTTTTGTTTGCCGTTTCTACGATCAATATCATCCCGATTCATGCGGCGATCTGTAAGTTACAAATTATACGTGTCAGAAATGTAGGTACACAATAAATAAAATGACTGTACTGATCAGACTGAATGATCTTGTGTAACGTCTTTTTGTTTCGAGTCTCCTTTGTTTCAAGATAAAGATTATGAAAATGATAAAACTGTTGTTACAATTACGTAAGGAAGCAACAAAGTATCGGCAGCTAGATTCGATCCAGACTCTTTGCACTTATGAAACCAAGCGTTTACCGGCTTGGCTGCGAACTCTTTGAAAACTACAGACCGTAAAAAGTATGTAAGTTCGCCTAAGATTTTTAATGATGACTTACTCTAAAACGGTTGAGTTACGTATTCATGTTTTCCTGCGTTCAAGCTCTATTTGTACTGTACACACTCAGTCTGTCGTGTCCGGCCTACTCGTCTAATATAGGGTGCCTAGGAAGCTGTTTCCTCGGATAGCTAGACAACAATTTAATCAAATCATATTAATGGAGTTTATTACAGTAAACTGAATTGACCATACTTAACTTTGCCGTTTTACAAAGCAATTGACGACATGCAAATAATCAATGTCCTTGAATATATAAAATTTCCATGCGAGTAAATAACACGGTTCACAAGCCACGGCTCGTCTTATAGTGAGACCGAAGCTAGATCGGAGCGGCGCTTATATTCTCTTTGTATAGAGGCCGCTGCTGTCGTGGTGCTGTCCTAGTCAGCGTACCACTGGCTGACGACGTCTCACAGCCTTCTGTGTTGTTTGTTCCAGGCTGACGTACCGGCTCTTGATGTTACGCCGGAACACAGTCAGTGTAAATCAAATCGGCGAGGGGGGGGGGGGGTGTGGTTCGCGCGGTCCCCTTGTCAGCTAAAGCATATTTCTCGCGTAGCGTAGTCGATAAAACCTTCCCTCAGTATTCTACAGTGCGCACTGTTTCTCCGGCGAAGTTAATGTGGGTGTATCGATCGCCGAGTAAACGTAGGCTCACATATGGCGATGCGGTAAGCACTGGTAATGCCACAGCCGAGAGCTTGGATGTATAAGGGTGTCCATGCATCCCACACCACTTGGCGATGCTTAAGGTGTGTTTTGGCGAAAATTCCTGGAACTGTAACCACTTGACGCGGGTACAAACCCGAGAACTTTTTATTTAAGTAAAAGAAGTTTTCTTGCAGAAGTGCGTTACCGTATATAGATTATAAGACGCTAAGGACTATAAGACACACCTCGATTTTTAAGCATTTTTTAAAAATAACATTTTTACCATTTTATTATTAAATTGTTGAGCCAGACTAAAAAAAGAATTTACTTTATAAAACCGAACTGGCCTTTAAATCTCTGAAAATTGTCATCTTCTAGTTTGGCCATTTTGCATTCAGTCCTCTATTTGTACATTCAGCCTTACTCAACTTTTTTCATTTCTTTACTTGCCCGCTAATCACGAATGGTTTTTTATGTTGGTGGAAGGCCCAATTGCCACTCAGCTGCTGTGTTTTCATGTTCTTCTGCATATGCTACTACTTTCAATTTATGGCTTGTATCATTTGAATACTTTTTATTTTTTTTCCATTGCGAAATTAGTAACTAATAAAAATATTGTACTGTTGCCGATAACACAAGTCACTTTCAATTGAAGTTTACTTGCACCGCAGACTGAAATGACGCGTCATAGGCTAGACAGTGTTCTGGGCTTCAGATGGCGGGGTGGCAGGCAGACAGAGTGAAGCTAGTAAATGCTTTCAACTCCTGTTCGTCGCATCGGTTCGCTGCTGCCGCTAGTTGAATCCAGTGTTGCCAGATAGAGACACGTTTTCCGCGGCATCTAATATATGGCCATTTTCAAGACTGGCAGAAATTTTAAATTAATGGGTGGACATTTTTATATTAATGTCGAGTATGAGGCGCACCTGAATTTTGGAGGCAATTTTTCCTAGAAAAAAAATACGTCATATAGTCTGCAAAATACGTTACCTGGAGCGTCTAAAAAATTCAGTGGATCGGAATTTACTAAGTAAATAACACACCTTTCTTAAATCTGAAGGGGGCCAAGAACCTGTACTGGCTACTGACAACTATTCAATAACCTTGCAAGGTTTAACATAAGCCAAACTTACTCTCGCGCGGCCTCTTTTTCACCCACAAACTCCCGTCCAAAAGAAAAAAAAAGAAAATGCGCACACATACACATTCATTCGCTCGCATACGATTTGCATGCTAAAGTGAACGTGTCTGCGTACGAATTCACATTCTCGCTAAACCATGTGCGCACTGGCCCGTTGACACATTCAAAACGCTACGTCGGAGCTAACTGGCAGACGCAGATATAAACCGTTGGAGGCCGCTATGGGATTTCCGGGGAGGGAGTCGAATTGTTAGTTTAAAAGAACAATGAGCACAGCTTGCCGAGGGCAAGTGAGTGGGCTGGCGGGAGCTTAAGGGGAGGGCGTGGGAGGGGCTGCTGCCAGAGGGTCAAGTTGCGCTCGTGGGCAGCCGGGAGGAAACTGAATTATAATTAAAAATGAAAGGCGTGGAAAGAAAGGTTACGACGGCGTAGTCTGGAAATCATAAAGGCGCCTCTGCCGGATGAGGGTTGGTTGGGGTGGGGAGAGGGGGAAATGGCTGGGGGTGGGGAGCAGGCTGGGCGGAGGGGGTGGTGCAGTGTAGGGACGGGGAGAGATGGCAATCCGCCTCTCGCGTTCATGAATTATGAGGCGCAGGCCTTTGGGTGGGGTCCACTAGAATTCCCGTGTGTAACACAGCCCAGACAGCATGCACCCAGTTTGAAGGTGGATGCTTATTATGTTGTACCGGTATCTCTGCACATGACATGTGTGTTACTTAATTCCAAGACGCCAAGAAATGTGACGTTCTACCGACCTCACGGCTGTTTAAATAGTTTCATATGAAATTTCATTTATTTCTCGAGTCAAAATCATCAAATTTTGGCGTACAAGATACGGACATATGCATACATAATGATAATTTACACACAGGAAACTTAAGTTTGACTTTACAACTGGATATCCAGTCATTCAATCCAGCGCACTGCATCTGGAGTTGCTAGCAGGAAGTCCTCTTCAGCGCCGTGATAGGCTCGAATCCTGCATTCACTGACTATGTGATGAACAGTCCGGTATGGAGCCACGCAGTCACAGGCTGGATCAGGCAGCTTCTTCCACTTAAAGAGAGCATCCCTGCATCGGCCATAGTCGGTACGGATTCTGTTGAGGAGAGTCCAGATCTTGTGTGGTAGGTCGAATCCACTTGGAAGTTTAGCACCTGAGAAGATGTTATGCAGGCGCACATCTGTCATTGCTTCCCACCAACCTTTCCATTCTTCAAGGGGCTTGAAACCCTTAACAATCGCCGGCCACGGTGGCCGAGCGGTTATAGGCGCTTCAGTCCGGAACCAGGCGGCTTCTGCGGTCGTAGGCTCGAATCCTGACTCGGGAATGGGTGTGTGTGGTGTCCTTAGTTAGTTAGGTTTAAGTACTTCTAAGTCTAGTGGACTGATGACCTCAGATGTTAAGTCCCATAGTGCATAGAGCCATTTGAACCGTCTGAAACTTAGCAATGTTGTCAGCAGCATCGCACAGTGTTGGATGGCTTGATTTCAGTCTCTTACGATTTAAAAGAGGTAGGTCGCTATGCATGGGTAGGTTAGAATTCCTGGAGATCTTGTGGAATTCCCTCATGGGGGTACTACATCTGCGTATAACGACGGGCATTATATCGGTTAACGGTGGAAGCATATAAACTGGAGTAGATCTTATTGCGCCAATCATGCGCATTGTCGTATTCAGCTGGGTGTCAACAAGCCTTGTATGATGATTGTATATCCAAACAGGCGCACAATACTCAGCACTTGAGTACACCAAACCATGAGCTGAAGATCGCAGGATGGTTGCCGAAGATCCTCAGGTTGTTTCGCACAGCTTATTGAGGATGTTGTTTCGAGTCCCCATCTTCTGAGATAAGTTAAGAAGCCGTTGTTTTGAGAACAGTGTACGGTCTAGGATGACAAGAAAAAATTTTGGGTTCCAATTATGACGAAGAATTCTGCCTCTGAAGCTTACTTCCAGTTTTACATACGCCAACCGATTATGTAAACGGAAGCAATGCACTTCTGTTTTACTCATACTGGATTGTAATCTCCAGATTTTTAAGTAATTGTCCAATACAGACAGGTCATTGGTTAGAATCTCTTATGTTGTCTTCATTTGCTTGTGTTGTACAGCTAGAGCCAGGTCATCGGCGTAGCAGAATTTTGTGGAGGAAGTGTCAGGTAGATAAGATAGATATAGGTTGAACAGTAATAATGGGAGAACTGATCCTTAGGGCAATCCGTTGTTTAGCTTCCTATCCGACCTGGAACTTCCGATCACTTAGAATGCTGTTAACCAGTCGAACCATTGTTCTGCAGGATATGACGCGGACAAATTTGTAGGTAAGGCCTTCCCTCCACATCGTGTCGAATGCTGCAGTTAGATCAACAAACGCCACAGATGTTTTCGGCTTCATTTGATATCCCGACTCTATGAAGGATGTGAGTGACAATACTTGATCGCAGCCGCTACGCCCTGGTCTGAAGCCCTCCTGATCAACTGGAATATTCTCTATGACAGCTCTACTTATTCTGTTATATACTAGCCTTTCAAAAAGCTTGTAGCAGCAGATAAGTAGGGCAATGGGGCAATAGCTTTCTACCATGTTGCTGGATTTGACAGGTTTCAGAACACTTTCGTTGCAACTAACAAAGCCAAGTCCTTGCCCCAAGCAGCTGACCTGAAAGTGCCTTAATCTTTGGCATCAAACACTAGATAAAGATTATTCTCTTAAACCCATTCTGTAAGACTGCACTCATTTCCATCATTTTGAGAGTACTTCCAAAGTTCATGGTAACTATTGAAGTCTCCTTTGTAAATTACAGGATGTTCTGCTGTGTGTAGGACAAAATCTGGCCGTGTTGTTTTGGGTGGTTTGTAAATATTTATAATAGTAATAGCCTGCAATTGTATAATAACTGTATGTGTATCTGCCTCCACACTTAGAGAAATCAGTGAAGCTTTGTTTATTTTGTTACAGACATACGTAGCAATTCCATACACCTCGTGGTAAGTTACACCAAGTGCTGAATATCCAGGGATTCGAGCTAGGCTTTGGAATATATCTTCGATGGAAACGCGAGCTTCCTGAATGACGACGAAATCAATATTGTCGTCCAGAAAATATTTTGACAGGTAGTCACACTTTGGCCTGCCAATGCTTTCGATATTCATTGGAAGGAGTCTCATAGCTGGTCCCATATATCTTGTTTAAGAGCTCTGAAAAGACTGTCACTGCTATTTAGTAGATATGTCATTGCCAGGAGATCCTATAGATAGTCTGGCTGCCTGTAATCACTGTTGCTCAATTAGCACCACCCAGGAGGCACGTGTATGATATTTTAAGGTTAAACCTACGGACGTGAGCAACGCTATCTTCCATACAAACTAATAATTAATTTAAATATTTGAAGACAAAGTTTCATTTTTCAGGAAGTAATTTACATTGTAAACATTAAAAAATTTTTAAACAGAAGAAATGAAGACGAAGATGACAATGTAGGCAACTGTAGCCCAGTTTTTGGAAGTGGTTTGTCTTGCTGGATGTAGTTGTCTTTGATATGAATGCTTCGTTTGTTGAATCACACATTCACAAAGGGTTGAAGACACGGAAAAATCCGTTTCCTAAACTGTCTACTGACCTTGCTACCCCTGTTCTGAGGCAGTTCAGAGTTTTCCATAAGGGCTATTTTTCAGAAAACCATGCAACAAGATTTTCCGATGGTGTCTTCTAGTGGTTTCCAGGCCTCATCTTCCGTATAGACAATTGGGAAAACATCTGTTGGCCAATGTTGTCAGTCGTCCTCACGAAACTCTTCCTGAACGTCTGTCTTGAAGGAGGCGGGTAGCGTTTATAACGGAGGTAGGTTACCTCTACCTTCCTTTACGTACGGCTACGTCACACCCGATGCCTGTAGGGCCAATTCCAACTGAATGATGGAGTTTATCGTGCGCTGTGGGTGTCAGACATCCAGGAATGAGTCACCACAACTCATTAAAAGCCTTGTTCAGCCTGGGAAGAACTTTACCGTCACATGACTAACGTTTCCCCTAAAAATGCTGCAACTGTGTCCACGGTTCTGGTCTCACTTTTGCTGAAACCGCAGTCTGTGCGGGGTTCCAGCTGAATCCCATCTGAAAACATTCCTAAAAGGAACAACTTGAGTGAGAGCTCGAAAAAGGCCAATAATGATTACAGCATTCGACGCCCCCGCTTATTGTCCATCACTGAGCCAAAACATTGGTTGATAATGGCAACAGATGGCGGGACTGGAAGTATCCAGTGATGAACACAGTATGAGGCTATGGAGCCTTGCTGAACTGCTAAGTCGACGAGGAGCTCACGTCAGTGCTACAGTGCTAGTGGTGTTGATACAAATGGAGCAATGGCAACGATAAAGAAAGCAAAAACTGTATTGTATCTACAACACCAATTGCAAAAGTTGGCACTTCGCCTGAAAGGAACGCAAGGAATTTCAGAGAGTGACAAATGAAACATTAACGTTTTAGTGAGATGAGTCAGTGGAATGTGTGTATATGGTCGAGTGTGCCAACAGTGTGCGTGATGAGTACCATAATGGCGACGGGTGTTTAAAAAATGACAGTGATATTGAAACAGGTGTTCAGCCACGTAGTTCATCATCTTTGTCGGACAGGGAGCCACATATCCCGTCTCCAATGAAACGTAGTAAAAACAAACTTTGTCCAAGAAACGGACACTAAACAATTACGTACGAGGAAAATCATCCGCAGCGTAGTAAAAACAATTATTAACAGATATCTTTTATGTCTGCTGCAATACGAACGTGTAGTGTTTAAGAAAAACTACAAATATTCCAGGGAAGAAAAAGGCTCACCTGTTACAAAAACTGGTAACAAAATTAGAAGACGTAAGGTAACGAAATTTGAAACAAAGGGTCAACTTGGTGATGCACGGCAGGCTGCGGAATCGAGCCCAAAATTTGTAGATGAAATAAACAAACCTACCCTATCATTCAATAAGGGATTTGTTTTCTGATCCGACCAATAGGGATTTGAATAGGAAATGCATATGAAAGGAAGCCGAGAAATTAGAAGTACCAAGAGAATTGTATCAAAGTCAACTAACGTCAGTGCCTTAATGCATACATATAATGCACGCCGACTATTAATCTGGATGGTAATTTGTTTGGAAAGTTATTTATTGTGTTGCAAGAAGTTTGGAGATCCACTGCTCCGTACGATTCTTTCTCGTGTGCGTGATCTTGCAAGAGCACTAGGGAATATTTACGCCACAGCAAGCAAGAGTGGGATAAAGGGCGTACGAGAACTACGATTGTTGTATGTGCACTGTTTTTGGCGAATAGCTGTTCAAAAAACTTGTTTTTCCTTGATTCCTGGTCTGCACATAAAAGGCATTCTCCTTCAGAGGAAAATATCCCTCTTAAAAAGTGTGTGACATAGAAATTCGTACCACCTGGAATCACAGGATAAATTCACCCGCCGGATGGCTTTTTCCGTGCCTATAAAACGTAGTGTCGCACTATCTGCAGCAACGTCTTAAATTATAGCCAATTTCACGACGAGCTCCACGACAGGTTGTTTGCATTCGCTTGCATGCCATCACATTCCATCAGTTCTCATCACGCCGTTACACCAATATTATTCTATACGTATTCTTTAAGAGTGGGTACCTAACTAAACGTCCTGCACGATTTGTAATTACCGAGGAGTTCGCCTCCGGTCTTAAGGGTCCTTAGTGACTACTGTAGCGAGCCATTTTCCGTAAGGTGTTAATGGTCAAAGTAAATGATTTATTTTTATTTTGAATGTGGAGGATGTTCATTTTTTTGAAATGCATTACATACCTCTCATAGAAGGTTGGTCCCTGCGCCTCCAGGACTCTCTTTCTGCCGCCCTCCTGATGCCCATGGTGAGTCTTTAGCAGCTAATATTTTTCCTTTCATAATTGCTAACACATCACTTTCAAATGACCCTTACTAAAGACTAAACCTGCGACCTCGCACGCGAGGGGTTCCTTGTAAATTCTGTGAACTGTACTGAACTGGCGCCTTCTCTCCTAGTAGTTTGTCCTGAGCACCGTGTAAGGCGATGAGTCGGACCTCGATGAGGCAGTGTTTGTTGAAATGGATTGCTACTACACATGTTCGGATGTTCTGACTTGTGCAAACTAGTAAGTGAAGTAGCCGAAGTTTCATAAAGGATGGTACTTACTTTATTCACGACGTTGGCGTTGATCGAAATAACACAACCACATTTGTCACAAATCGATGCTCTTTGGATAATCAACAGTCTATAATTCACACACGAGATAATCAACATATGCTGCCAAAATACAGTTCGTGCACAACGAGCAATAAATAACTTTCATAACGTAACTGGTCTGCCTTGTTCGCTGACGCGCACCACCACGGAACTCCACTGCTGCCGGCAACGCGGCTACCCCGCCACTAACTGCCAGCCCTGATAACTTCTATCAGCCTTATTCGTGACAACCCGGCAACAAACGAGGTGATTCGAGCTGTTAATAACTTCCGTTATTTTGAAAATGTTGTAGTCAGATTATTTTAAGAAGCACGCTGTGACAAGTACAGTTACGGAAGACTTTTATTTCCGCAGATATCTCTTTGACGTCTCGTGAAACTAATAAGTATGTTCGCTCCCGAGCTGTACTCTAGTAACGGACGATGCTGTAACATTGCTCTGCGGGTTCTACATCATTTAACTATAGCAGCTCAACGAACTGTAATGCCCTGTGCAGACCGACAGGTGACAACTTTCTTTGGTCCCGAACTCCGATCAAAACTTTTTGTTACGTCAGCTCGCTGCTATCATGATAATAACGCTATCATGACTACAAGAGCTATAAAGGTTAAAAACTCGAAGATAATGGTAATTCAAAACCATCTAATTTAGCCGAAGATCAAGATAGAAAGTCAGTTGAGGCAACATTGGTGGAAACCAACTTAAATTTTTCAGGCATTATTTTAGGCAAAAATAGCGTTTTCTACTTAGGGAGGCTGATGTATAACTGAAGGAGAGACATCAACATCCCTCTGCGGTCATCAAGAAATTGGTTCCTTTACAACAGCTTACGCTGAATGCTGGGATGATTTCTTTGAAAAACCGCGATCAGTTTCCAACCTTAATCTGCTACATGACGAGTTTCTGTTTCGTCTTCGACGAAACGTTTAAACTTTATTATTCCTACCCTCACTGCTTTCACTTGTGAGTTTGGTGAACTCATTTGAAGATACTTCTGGTTTTAACAAGAACGAAGAACCTCGAAAATGCATCTATTTGCCGGCCGACGTGGCCGAGCGGTTCTAGGTGCTTCAGTCTGGAACCGCGAGGCCGCTACGATCGCAGGTTCGAACCCTGCCTCGGGCATGAATGTGTGTGATGTCTTTAGGTCAGTTAGGTTTAAGTAGTTCTAAGTTCTAGGGGACTGATGACCTCAGATGTTAAGTCCGATAGTGCTCTGAGCCATTTGAACCATGCATCCATTTACTCATTGATTTATCCTTTAACAACACGGATTACAATCAACGGCCTTACCGCAATAGTAAAGCCGTTTCCCGTCTGATCACCCAACTTAAGCGCCGTCGGGCTAGGCTAGCACTTGAGTGGTGACCATCCGGTCTGCCAAGCGCTGTTGGCAAACGGAGTGCACCCAGCCCTTGTGAGGCAAACCTAGGAGCTACTTGATTGAGAAGTGGCGGCTCCGGTCTCGTAAACTGACATACGGCCGGAAGAGCGGTGTGCTGACCACATGCCCATCCATATCCTCATCCGGTGACGGCAGTGGGCTGAGAATGACACGGCGACCAGTTGGTACCTTTGGGCCTTCATGGCCTATGCGGGAGGAGTTTAGTTTATCCTACAGAAAAACACCCCCTGGAATAATCTTCATGAGTGGCAGCACAATAAATGGTTCAAATGGCTCTGAGCACTATGGGACTCAACTGCTGTGGTCATCAGTCCCCTAGAACTTAGAACTACTTAAACCTAACTAACCTAAGGACATCACACACATCCACGCCCGAGGCAGGATTCGAACCTGCAACCGTAGCGGTAGCGCGACTCCAGACTGTAGCGCCTAGAACCGCCTGGCCACTGCGGCTGCCCTTATATTTACTGCTTGATACCATACAACCAACCAAAAATAAATCAAGAATCGATCCAGTGGCTTAGGTGTAAAAGGTGGCTTCACGACGATTGTACCACAGGCACATGCGCATAAATTTCAACTGTCGGCCTCCATATCTGAGTATCAGCGTAGATGGCTGCCACGCGGAGCATCCGGGCTCGATTTCTGGTACGAGGAAAGATTTTGCCTTGGTAAGAGTACTAGTTCGCGGGGCACTCAGCTTCGTGATGCCAAATGAGAAGCTACTTGGCAGAGTACTAGCGGCTGCATTGTCTGGAAAGTCGGCTAAACGACCAGGAGAGCTGTGAGCTGACCACCTGCCCTCCATACCGCACTCACGTAACGCCGCAAGGTAGGGGATCACACGGCAGATAGTCGACACTCCTTGGGCCTTTACTATCTAGATGAGGAGCAACTCTGATAATAATGATGAATAAGTCCGTAATTGACATTTGAACGACTATGTAGTCCATGTTGATCTAACAGGCAGAAGTTCGCCAAAAAATTTGTTTACTGCCAGTAAAACTGTTTTGTTTTACCACATTGATTGGCCTAAGGAACACTGTACTTTTGTATACAGCCAACAAAATACATTTTGAAAAGTTTAGTCTCTTGTTTGTTTGCTTATTATTGTGTTCCGTTATATGCGTTAACGTGTCCCCATAGGGGTGTAAATGTGCCCACGATATCTGGCGCATATAAAATTATTTTGCGCTATTAAGTGTAATGTTGAGGTAGAAGAACATATACTAAGTCAACTTTCATTACTGTATTATAAGATTAAACAATTTTAAATACTATTGACCTCTCCGAAACAAATTTAAAAGTTCCGAAAGGAATACACGTAAATGTACCAGAGTCTGTCCCACTGCTTCTTATCCACTGCTTCATTATAGCGTCACTGACCTCTACTACATTATATTTATGCATGTCGCATCATAATTCTTGATTACAGTATACACGACGAGAAACGTCTACGTTAGGGATTCATTAATCCAGTTTTTCTGTAATCATTCTTCACATTAAGTAACTTTCCAGCTTTAGTCTAACAGTAAACCGCTGAGTTGACTCACAGTTAAACACCTCTGACTTTTACGGCTCCTCATGGGACAGGGAACACCTGTTTAGTAGTTCCACGAAGGAGATCATTACTGCATCTCTGAATAGCTAGTTCTCGAAGTTTCTACATAAAGTCTGTAAGCATCTACCACTTGCGAAACAAGCTGTCGATTTGACAGGGAAGTATACGCCAACCACTAGATATTCCTTCAGCTGTTCTTCACGTTCGATAATAAACGTTATACATACAAAGAGTCGAAAAAAATGGTTCAAATGGCTCTGAGCACTATGGGACTCAACTGCTGAGGCCATAAGTCCCCTAGAACTTAGAACTACTTAAACCTAACTAACCTAAGGACATCACACACATCCATGCCCGTGGCAGGATTCGAACCAGAGACCGTAGCAGTCGCATGGTTCCGGACTGAGCGCCTAGACAAACAGTCGGGTACCACGAAATGGAGAACAAGACAGAGAAGAATTGTCGTGGCCTTCAGTCTTAAGACGTTGGATGTTCTTCACCGTAGTCCGTTTCATTCGAGTCCCTTGATCTCTGCATAACTACTGCAAGCTAATGACTTACTAAAGTTCGATAATATTCATGCCAGTCAGCACCTGCCTTTATTAGCAATTTAACATTATTTTATCCTTATTAAACCTGCGTCTGATATACAGCGTGGACGGTGGCAATCTGTTAAAGTTTCCGGTACTCCTTATACTTTTCCAGTGATGATAGTTTCTGGCAGCTTCATCGTTAGTGAACAACAGAACAGTTCACTGCGTAATTGTGGGCGTTTGTTATTCGGTAATATGAACATAAATAATCCTAAAACACAGACTTCATCAAGTTCCCTAATTTGATGGACTATGCTTTCTGATAAAAAGCAGCTCGGGAAGGCGCAGAAGATCCTTACGAAGTTAATAAATGATATGTTGAGACACAAAGGTTATGGTCATGGAAATAATTTTGTTATGTCTACACCACATGCATAATAATTTACACACGGAGAGAATAAGCCAGGAACTCAAATATGAGTAAACATTAGAATTAACAATAATAATAATAATAAATAATAATAATAATAATAATATGGTGCAGCTATCTAAATCAGTAAAAGTAAGCAGTCTGTTTTTGAAAGTTAACACCACTGGAGACAAGGTATCATTCTCGATAAGTCTTCTGTCATTTGAAGCCAGTGACCCCATTGATATCCGCATTCCTGTGCTATGGTGGTCTTCTCCAAGGACGAGTCCTCTACTTGGGCTCCAATAGAGTACTGCTTTTGTCCACCTTCCATAATTTCCTCTTGCATCCTGACTGCCTATTACCATATCATGCCTTAATCTGTAGCATTATCTCACTGACTTTGGTCTTTACATGAGTACTTCACCATTTTCTACAACCTCATACAGTTAGGTCTGCCATCGATCTTTACATGTCTCTCTTTACAGTTCTCAATTTCCCTTTCTGAATAGCTTAACGGCCATGTTTCTCAAGCGAAAATTACAAGGAGAAGAACACACTGGCAGAAAACTAAAAATGGTTCAAATGGCTCTGAGCACTATGGGACTCAACTGCTGAGGTCATAAGTCCCCTAGAACTTAGAACTACTTAAACCTGACTAACCTAAGGACAACACACACATCCATGCCCGAGGCAGGATTCGAACCTGCGACCGTAGCGGTCGCGCGTTTCCAGACTGTAGCGCCAGAACCGCTCGGCCACCAGCGGCCGGCGGCAGAAAACTCTTCCTTTCAGACACTCTGGCATTCAGAACTTCAAGACGACTGAGTTTCTTCCATGTGGCCTTAATCCTACCTTTACACGGCGAAAAATACGCTTCGTGTCAAGAGGGTCACTTACGTTTGCAGGTCGGTCGAGATGGCCTAGCGATAGAGCGCATCCGTGGAAGTCAGTAGGTCGCTGGATAGAATCTTGAATGGACTACAGAATTTTAATCTCCCTTTTAAACCAGCAGTCATCTGTCAGTGATGTCGGGATTAGTCAGATACTACACGTGGTTCGGATTCCACGTTAAACTATAGGTACTCTTTGACTGGTTAAGTCAGTGTGGTAGGCTAGTGGTTTCCAATTGAAAGACCTGCACCAAGACATTGAGCAGTACAAAGTTGTTATCATTACACCAATGTAAACAAGCAGCAACAAGTGAACTGATGTGTGGTGTCGAAGTGACGAAACACAGCCACTGGGATAAACTGCCCATTCACCGGCCAGTCATCTGCTAGAGAGGCACAGTAAACCGTACAACACTTACACGGTCACCTTAACTTCGAACTCTACGTTCAGAAAAGTGACGTCAGTCGGCAAGTGACTACCAGCATGACTTTCCTGATCGTCACTGGGCTCGTCACCTTGCAAACAGCTACCTTACCTGAACGGAGAAATATATAGAACACAAAGAAGCAAACTAGGACGTGAAGTGTTGTGCCGTACGTTCGTGTATCGCGGTCGCCGCACGTAAGACACGACCACCGCCTTCCCGAGCACCGTGTGCCAACCCTCCAGTGGCAGCGGCGTGGCATACTTCAATGTGCTCACAGTGGGGACGCCACAACAGATGCAGCAGTCATGTCACTGGAGTCGACAGAGCCAATCAAGATGCAGCCCCACGTCTTTAAGTCGCGTCGTCGCGGCTCGGGACGAGTAGTCGTCGGTTGAGCCTCCTGGAGTACGGAGCAGGTCTCTTAAAGCTTTTTAAATAACATTATTAAATTTCGCAGCGCTCGTGTGCCTTGTGGCATTATCATGCTGAAGGTGAGTGTGCTACATTTGTGAACGAACTCCTCGAATACGAAAATCGGTTACAACATGCTCTTTCTCACGCACCGACATAGTTATGTTACACACCATAATCTTACACGCTACAATTCGGAGCCCTCTAGTGACACAAGATTGTAATTTGCATCAGCGAACCGGCAAAGTCGACCGAATAACACGAATGACATGTAATGACTCAAACAGATTAAAATATTTGAAGGTACCACTTTTCAGCATGCCGTCATACACAGGGTTAATCACCTAAAATTTGCACCTCAAGTATTGCGGAAATGGGAAGTGCTATTGATGTGCGGTTTTCACACAATGCATTGGTAGTCAAAGTTTCCTATTGTTAGCCAATAAACAGACTGTAATGATACGTAGGAAGTATACTTTTGCTTAAACATTCTTTTTTTTAATGAAACAGTGCATATTGAGATTAACAGGCTAATAGTTGGGTAAACTATAATATCAGTTGTGTTTGTTACAGGGTTCTCGTACGAGTCGTTTACGAAGTATCATGTTTTAAAAGGTTCACACCGACACTTGTTTGTACCATTCACCCTGCGCAGTTGCTAGGTATAACGTTGTTATGTGTGCTAAAATTGTTATGTGTTTTCCTTGAGTGGACTGTGACTTACTTGTCAGTATATAACCGTCATTCAGTAGGTCGTGAGTGGATAACGGGATTTACCAGTTCAGAAAAAGCCCGACATGCTCATGGCGTATGGAGAGTGTAGGAGTTGTGCAATTCGTCGCCGGCAGCTGTGGCCGAGCGGTTCTAGGCGCTTCAGTCCGGAACCACACCGCTGCTACGGGCGCAGTTACGAGTACTGCCTCGGGCATGGATGTGTGTGATGTCCGTACGTTAGTTAGGTTTAAGTAGTTCTAAGTCTAGGGGACTGCTGACCTCAGATGTTAAGTCCCATCGTGTTTAGAGCCATTTGAACATCTCCGCTGAAATGATTCCACGTGTGCAGTAGTCGTTCCATACCAGACTGGAAGCGCGTACCTCTGCAGCCGCTAGTTATTTTGGACCAAACTGTCATGGCCTGATGCATCGTTATTGGGCAGAACACAAGTAAGTAGTGTATGCATTTGCGTTGTTCTTTAGCGTATGCTACACACATCAAAAATATTTTGCTTCACACCGGTACCAAGAACTCCTGAAGACAGACGTTGACTGTGGATATTGTATCACAGAAACAGTCCCCTCTGACTGTTCGGAGATGTCACTAAACCCACATAAAGATGTGAGCAACCATGCATGAACAGCGCCTATTAGACGGAAGGGGTCCGACAGCCGATCAGTTCCAGTCATTCCACCAGGAAGGAGGCATATGGCTCGGTCTCTGTAGTTCAACCACGCCTAGACGGTCAAAACCGCGGCTTTAACACGTCCGCATTGTTACTTTGTGCCAGGAAGGGCTCTCAACAAGGGAAATGTCCAGGCGTCTCGGATTGAACCAAAGCAGTGTTGCTCGGACATGGAGGAGATACAGAGAGACACGAACTGTCGATCACATGCCTCGCTCAGGCCGCCCAAGGGTTACTACTGGAGTAGATGACCCCAATCTACGGATTACGTCTCGGAGGAACCCTGACAGAAAAGCTACCTTGTTGAATAATGCCTTTCGTGCAGCCACAGGACGTCGTCTTACGACTCAAACTGTGCGCAGTGTGATGCATGATGCGCAACTTCAGTCCAGACGTCCATGGCGAGGTCCATCTTTGTTACAACAACACCAAGTAGTGCGGTACAGATGGGCCCATCGACATGCCGTATGGACCGCTCAGAATTGGCGTCATGTTCTCTTCACCGATGAGTGTCGCATATGCCTTCAACCAGACAATCATCGGCGGCGTGTTTGGAGGCAACCTGGTCAGACTAAACGCCTTAGACACACAGTGCAGCGAATGCAGCAAGGTGAAGGTTACTTGCTGTTTTGGGATGACATTATGTGGGACCAACGTACGCCGCTGGGACCATGGATGGCTGTATGATACTTGAATGCCCTCCTCCGACCGATAGTCCAACCATGCCGACATATTGGCGAGGCATTCGTCTTCATAAACGTCAATTCGCGTCCCTATCGTGCACATCTTGTCGATGACTTCCTTCAGGACAACGACATTGCTCGACTAGAGTGGCGAGCATGCTCTCCAAACGTGAACCCTGAGATAGAAAGAAAAGGGCTGTTTATGGGCGACGTGACCCACCAACTACTCTGAGGGATCGACGCCGAATCGCCGTTGAGGAGTGGGACAATGTGGACCAACAGTGCCTTGATGAATTTGTGGGTAGTATGCCGCAACGAATACAGGCATGCATCAATGCAAGGGGACATGCTACTGGATATTAGAGGTACCGGTGTGTACAGCTATCTAGACCACCACCTCTGAAGGTCTCGCTGTATGGTGGTACAACATGCAATGTGTGATTTTCATGAGCAACAATAAGGGCGGAAATGAAGTTTATTTTGATCTCTATTCCAATTTTCTGTACAGGTGCCGGAACTCTCGGAACCGAGGTGATGCAACACATTTTTTGGTGTGTGTACAACAGGTATTGTGGCAAGTGTCGGAATAGAAACTTTTCAAAATACAGTATCTCGTAAACGACTCGTACCAATCCATTCTGTGTAATCTGCAGATCAGTAACACTTTCCCACTCCGCAACATTTGCGGTGCAAATTGAGGTGATTCTCCCTGTATACAGTTTATACCATCCCCAGCCACCAGCACTTCAGTCATCCGAAGAAGTCTGTAGAAAATTAGTCGAAACGTCGGTGCCTATAGTGGTTTCAGTTTCAAATCAATGCGGCCTAACGCTCAGAAGCATTTAATTCAAATTGTCACTGGGGATGGAAGAATTCGCACTTGCATCAATGAAAAAATGTTTGTAATTTAAAAGTTCTGCAGATTTCTGCGACGAGACAGTGCAAAATACGTCTATTGTGTAACAGATGCCGAATAAGGTTACGAATTATGCCGCTGGGGAATCCGTAGCCACGTATCGCAAACGTTCTGTTTAGCTTCTTTAACATCGCAGGCGACCTCTGCTGTAAGCGCCGTCATTACTGGGCCGGAAGGCGAGCAGGAACATCTTTGAGCTGCTCGGTGTGCGGCGTGGTTTATTCATTAGCAGGTCGGGACGCAGCCGCTCCTCGGCGCCACTGTGCCGGCGTCCCATTTGCCACCCCCCCCCCCCCCCCCGGCCCTCACCACCACTTCTCCACCACGACTCTCCACGGCCGGTGGGCTTCCTCGGCGGCGCCACGGTCCTCGTATTTGCCGGTAAATTCACATATTTGCGCTCCGGGGCGGGGCGGCCTTCCCTTCATCCTGCGGACACGGAGGTGCGCAAATATTTGCCGTGCTGCAGCTCCTCGGCTCCAGCAGCTCGCTGGAATGTCCAGCTCCGTCTGGGCAGGTCCGCCTGCAGCTCCGGCCCGCAGTGATTAAACTCCAGCCACGCCACGTGCCGACGCAGCCGGCGCCTCCTGGACAAGTCCCAGTTGCTCTCGCTGTTGGAAGTTGCTACTCCAGGTTAATTAAGCGGTAATGAATTGGTCGCGACGCAAAATAGAGAGCGGTCACAGCGCGAGAGACTTGCCGTCCGTTCTGAGCCGCTTCTTACGGCTCCACGCTGTTCTAAGGATGCAAAAAAAAAAAAAAAAAATTTAAAGTTGGCCAGTGGCGAGTCGGACTCACGCTCTGAGGGCTCCCCACAAACAGACAGTTCGTCCATCACGGGACTCGAGAATCTCGACAATTTCCGTCGTTTATCAACAAGCGCCAAAGAAACTGGCATAGGTATGCATATTCAAATAGATATATATAAACAGGCCGAATACGGCGCTGCGGTTGGCAGTGCCTATACAAGACAACAAGTGTCTGTCACACTTGTTAGATAGGTTACTGCTGCCACAATAGCAGCTTGTCATGATTTAAGTGAGTTTGAACGTGGTATCATAGTCGGCGCAGGAGCAATGGGACACAGAATCTCCGAGGTAGCAATGAATTGGGGAATTTTTCCCGTACGATCATTTTGACGAATGTACCGCGAATGTCAGGAATCCGGTAAAACATCAAATCTACGACGTCGCTGCAAGAACGGGACCGACGATGACTGAAGAGAATCGTTCAGGGTGACAGAAGTGCAACCCTTCAGCAAGCTGATGCAGATTTCAATGATGGACCATCAACAAGTGTCTGCGTGCGAACCATTCACCGAAACATCTTCGATATGGGCTTTCGGAGCCGAAGGCCCACTCGTGTACCCTTGATGACCGCACCTCACAAAGCGTTACGCCTCGCTTGGGCCTGTCAACACCAACATTGGACTGTTGATGACTGGAAATATGTTGCGTGGTCGGACGAGTCTCGTTTCAAATTCTATCGAGCGGATGGACGTGTTCGGGTGTGGAGACAACCTCATGAATCCATGGAACCTGAATGTCTGCAGGGAGCCGTTCAAGCTGTTGGAGGCTCTGTAATGGTGTGAGGCGCGTGCAGTTGGAGTAATACGGGACCCCCGACACGTCTCTGGCTGGTGAAACTTACCTAAGCATCCTGTCTGATCACCTGCATCCATTTATGTCCGTTGTGCATTCCGACGGACTGGAACACCGACCGGGGAACATAACATTTTCTTGGATATGTAATCCTCCAGCTACAGCGTTCCCCCATTAATAGAATTCGGTTGATACAAATATCCAAGAAAAATTACATTAAAACAATATTTTAGAAACGAAAGATTAAGTTTTTCCAGGGTAGCTCTCAGTTCCATGAATATGCTCGTTGCCAAATTTATTTGCAATCTCGTCCGTCCTTATAAAAGAGAACTTTATAATTTTAGGCTCTTTTTCGTATGTTTTATTGAGGTACATTTTCATATAATTGCATTGTGTGACAAAAGGTTATGACTTTTGTTATAATGGTGCAGGCTGAGTAATGTACTTAGTGCATTACATATCACATTCAATTAAGAAGCTTCCTGTCAGATTAAAACTGAGTGCAGGACCAAAACTTGAACTCAGGACCTTTGCCTACTGCTGGCAAGTTTTCTACAAACTGAGTTAATCAAGCACGACTCTCGCTTCAACGTCACAGCTTCACTTCAACTATTACCTCAGATGCTGCATTCCAAATTTCACACAATTTCCAGTGAAACTTGCCGGACTAACACTCCTGGAAGAAAGGATATTGTCGAAATTTGGGATAGCCACAGCCTGGGGGATGCTCCCAGAATGAAATTTTCACTCTTCAGCTGAGTATACGCTCATATGAAACTTCCTGGCAGATTAAAGACTCTAACTTTGGACCTTTGCCTTTCGCTGGTTGAGTGCTACACCGAGTTCAAGTCTCTGTCAGGCACACATTTTTAATCTACCAGGCAATTTTATATCAGTGCACACTCCACTGCAAAGATAAAATATCATTGTAGCACGTTCAGTTATGTTAGATATTTTGTAATAAAATCAGACCTATGTTCCGTTTGCATAATTCTGTCAAATATTTGTATCTGTTGACATGGTTTGAAACCAAATAAAATAAAATTAAAATAAAGTGTTAAGTAAACAAGGCGATATATGTTGGTCTATTTCTCGGATACTGGGAACATGTAGTCTGTGTACAAATAATCCTGCTTACAAAACACTTTTGGAAGCTTTCGTGGACTACTTCTGAGGCGTGCGGGACAAATAGGAATAACATGAAATACTAGCATATTCAAAGGGAGGGGGGTCTACAAATAGGACTGTGTAAAATTTGGGACTTTGTACGGGCGCTGATGATCGCGCAGTTGAGTGCCCTACGAACCAAACATCACCTGTTCAAAGGGATGTAGAACGAATGGACATAGATTTGTTTCACTGACGGGAGCCAGTACCGCAAATGGAAAAAAAATCTTAAGTCGTAGTTGCAAGAGGGATGACTACAAAGATCCCAAGAAAGCCACTTCCAAAGTATCAAGAAGCACCATTAAGTAACTAATCTAAAAATATACCTCAGCTCCTTACGTTTAGCTCCCGTCGAGACAACTTGTACAAGATTAGACCAGGTACTAGACGTACAGTGTCCATCGCGTTTGCAACAAAACATCTGCACGTATTAAGAATTAAAATACACCGCTGCGTTTTTCTGTCTGTGTGAAAGCTAACGTCGGGACCTAATATAGGGATATTGACACGGTTTGCACTAATACATAGAGGGGCTCACGAGAAAGGTTTATGAACGTACCTACGTATTATAAACATGTCGTCAGGCAGTAGGTACTCAGCAGTAACTGTGCAAAGCCAGAATGGGTAGCTAGTACGGTGTAATGCTAAGTAACTTTCTCTATGCACTTCTCAATGGGTTCCAGCTAAGAACAGTCAACAGAAGGGGCGGGGAAGTCAGCTGATAAATACTGACGAAAGATTTGTTTTTAGCAGCGTTTGATAGTGTTAAATTTATACGCACTAGAATTGTTATTCAGATATTTTCAACTTAAATGCCAAGACAGGACCCGTGATCCATTCGAGATCAATAGATCCATTATTATTGTTCCTTCCCGACGAAACATACTCCGTTGTAGTGGAACAAGTGTGGAAGATAAGGAAAAACATGTGGTGTGTTCTACAACCTTAGTTGGTGGCCCATTGGCTGTAGACTTCACTTGCTGCGTTTCTCCAGCAGTTGCGCTGTTAGACAAATTTTGAAGGATAGTTGATACGTGCAGTTAAAGAATATATAAGGGGCAGTCAAATTAAAAGAAGACAGATGGAAAATGGTAAGTAAACTGTTCTTTGAAATCGCCTGGCAGATTAAAACTGTGAGCCGGACCGACACTCGAACTCGGGAACTTTGCCTTTCGAGGGCAAGTGCTCTACCACCTGAGCTACCCAAGCACGACTCATGACCCGTCGTCACAACTTTAATTCCGCCAGTGCCTCGTCCCCTACATTCCAAACTTCACAGAAGCTCTCCTGCAGACCTTCCAGAACTAGCACTCTTGGAAGAAAGAATATTGCGGAGACTTGGCCACAGTTTGGGTGATTTTTCCAGAATGGGATTTCCAGTCTGGAGCGGAGTGTACACTGATATGAAACTTCCTCGCGGATTCAAACTATGCGCCGGACCGGGACTCGAACTCCGGACCTTTGCCTTCCGCTGGAAAGTGCTCTACTTTCCTGAATTTGCCCGCGTAAGGCAAAGGTACCAAGTTCGAGTCTCGGTCCGCACACACTTTAATCTGCCAGGAAGTTTCATATCAGAGCACACTCCGCTGCAGAGTGGAAATTTCATTCTGGAAACTGTTTATTATTTCAAGCGTAATCACCGTAACTGTTAATATATCTACCCCACGGCTAGTCAAGACGGTCAGTGCATCCACAGAAAAGTGTTTGTGGTTGCCCACCGAATCATGATTGTATCCTGACACGCACCTCTTCATCCGGTACAAATCGACGGCCACGAATGTCTAACTTCAGGGCTCGAAAAACATGGAAATCACGTAGAGAGATATGTGGAAAGTATGAAGGATGAGCAAGAGCTTTCCAGCGAAACGTCTGCAGCGTAGTCGAAGAAACTTTGATAACATGTAGGCAACCGCAAACATTTGTCCATGAAAGCGTTGACCGCCTTTTCCTACAGTGCAATAAATGTATTAATAGTTATGATTACTTTTGAAATAATCAACAGTTTTTTTTAATTTTTTTCTCATCTGTCTCGCTGTTATTTCACCGCCCCTTATACGACCTGGATTTGTACGAGACTGAACAAAAATGGCTCTGAGCACTATGGGACTTAACATCTGTGGTCATCAGTCCCCTAGAACTTAGAACTACTTAAACCTAACTAACCTAAGGACACCACACACATCCAGGCCCGAGGCAGGATTCGAACCTGCGACCGTAGCGGTCACGCGGTTCCAGACTCAAGCGCCTTTAACCGCATGGCCACACCGGCCGGCAAGACTGAAACAATTTCGCGAATCCCTACCGAATAAACCGTCCTTTAAGGACATCTGAAGATGAGCATACCTAGGTTCGAAATTAACTGTTTTGGTTGTATACTTCCGTTGTCAGATTTTTTGCCTATACCCTTGAAATCACAATGAAAAAATCAAAGTAAACGAGTAGTCGACATACTTTCATTGAACATTAGATGCGAGATCATTGCTTGCAATCTTGTTGAAGCTCACAACTACAACTGTAAATCATCACAGACAGGTAACGTGGACTTAATAATGTATCATGTAGCTCATTTCCCCCCCAAAAAAAAAAAAAAAAAAAAAGGAAGGCTGTGAGCACTATGGGACTTAACTTCTCAGGTCATCAGTCCGTTAGAACTTAGAACTACTTAAACCTAACTAACCTAAGGACATCACTCACATCATCCATGCCCGAGACAGGATTCGAACCTGTTACCGTAGCGGTCACGCAGCTCCAAACTGTTGCGTCTTAAACCGCTCGGCCACTCCGTTCGGCGCTCGTTTCCCCTTCACAGCTATCAATGTTGGACTGAAATGAAAGCACTCGCATTCCATCCAGCATGTCCTCACTATCACATCATTCGCTAACGGATACCAGGTTCGCTACGGTGGCCGGAACCTTGAGCGCTCTAAATTAAATTCTCCCGCTCCGTCGGCTCCATGAATCTGCGAACGGCGGTCTCGCTGCCGGTGAAGTCCTTAAACGAGGAGCTACAGCGTAGCAAGTAGGACGTCGTCGGAGGCATGTGAAGGTGGCTCGTCAGGAAGCGCTCCGCTGCACCGGGGAACAGCCAGTCGACTGATATATGCGAGCGGTGGAAGGGGGTGGGGACCGGAGAAGCTGTTCTTCGGGGAACCCCCTCGACTCCTCTGCTCTGCTGACTCTGGTATTTCCGATGTTACGAGAACTGGAGGCGCTCGACCGGCACGGCTGCGCTATTAGCGTCGGGGAGGGGCGAGGGAGACGCGGCTAGTGTATTTGGTTCATTTGGCCAGCCTGCGTGACTCCAGCTGCCGCTGGGTCGTTTTCCACGTGGTTACCTTCATCCATCACTTGTAACACCACTCAGTGTTACAGTGGCTCTTGGAGTAACAGTGTCCGTAGGAATTGTTTCTGGAAGGTTATCCGCAAGAAAGAAACGATACCTAACTTGTCGCAAAAGAAGGAGACGATAGGATAGAAGTGATCACTGAAAGAGCAGAGTAAAAATATATGGGTTACATTATACGCCATACTGTGCTCTGATATACTCCTATAAAAACAGGTATATCGCCCGATAATCTGGCAGATGATTGTATCCGATTGTTTGGGTAATAATAGAGAACCACGATCCATTTTGCTAGTTCTTCAATTACTCCATGCTCTCGGTGTGAAACGAACTTCCCACTGTGTTATCCAATAAGCAGCCAAGCAACATGGATAGCACCTGGCTTCCCACCTACACAAATCCACTTTGATCGGTGGTGAGACTGACAGTTTGTCGAATCATTTATACATGATGCGTTCAAAGACCTTAATTGTGTGTGACATAAGACGCAGTGTCTATAGTTGCTGCACTCAGCTGGGCTACCTTACTCCTTCCAAACTGGAGTTGTTCTACTACATGTCCAATCAGTTGGAACCCTTCTCTCTACAATGACTTTGTTGAAGTAGTCTGCCAACCATCTAATTGAATACCATTGCTTTAATTTACACATATCAGCGGTTATATCGTCTTGTCCCGTTGCCTTTCCATTACTCAATATAGATAGTATAAATGACCTAATGGGTAACGTCAGAGATTTCACGAGGCTGTTCGTGGAAAATTCTCCTGCATATGGAAAAGTCGTTACTCTAGAAAATTGGAGCGAAATGCTGTGAAACGTGCAGAGGATCGACATTTGGTGCTGAGATTGGCATTAGGTTTCGCTCTCACTATAAGAAAATATTATGATTTAGCATACGTACTTGAAAATCTCCGTTTCTTATGATAACATAACCGCCGAACTGGAATTATTGATATCCATTAAATATCTGGGAGTATATGGACGTAGCGATTTAAAGTGGATGACTACGTAAAACTAATAATAGGAAAGGAAGATTCCAGATTGACATGGAGAGATCCCCAGAGGTGTGATCGACTTTTTGATACAATCTATACGGTGGCGTAGGTGATCTTTGTGGCCACTGGTTTGCAATAATTGAAGGGAAAAATCCTGGAATTTCGTCTGATGTTCTAGAGTCCTGAAAACAGTAGTACAATGTAAACTGACGGTGTAGCGTAGTGTTTAAGAGTTATTCCTAACGTCCTGACGTTTGTGTTTTCAAGTCTTGTCAGGTACTTTGAACTGTATTTTCGTTATAGGATGTACATTTTATTGGCTATATTCGTGATATATTCTTGTAAACGAGTGCAAAATAGTGCAGAAGATTTAGACATAGGAAATAGTTATATATAAAACACAATCAAAGCAAAATGAGGAACATGAGGAATAGAAATAATGAATGCAATAACATGGACGAAAATGTAAGACGATAAAATCAAAGTTAATACATAGAAAATTAAAATCACATGCATACGGATTCCAAATGAAAAAAGAATGAAAGTGGAAAAACAGAACTAATGAAAATGTTAGCAGAATCTTTAAAATGACTTCACAGAGGATTGTAAGTAAACGATTACCTTTAAATTATTTAACTGAATAAAAATAGTGATTAAACTCATTTTAGCAAAATATTGAAAATAAAAAATTTCAAAGCACCTGACAGGATTGGACACCACAACCTTCTGCACGTTATGAGCGGATCTTAGCCATTGTGCTGTACCGGCAGTCTAGATGCAATTTCATTCTCAAACCTATAGAACAGCATTCGAAACTGAAAAATACTTTTTTATCAACTACTCGGAAGCGAGGGCCCACTTGGGTAGATGGCTTCAGGGTGCGATACGTGGGATGCTAACCTACACGACCGTATAGATGGTTCAGAAAGTTGATCATACCCATGGGAAACTCTCCTTGTGAGAAGCGCTGTTAGAATACTCGTGAAGTTTAGTCCATACACGAAGGAAGTACCTTACAAACTCCATTCGACCGATGCTCAAATACTGCTGTTAACTCTGTAACCCCTATCACACAGGACTGATAAAAACAGAGAACAGCCAATGGAGAACAGCTCGTTTCGTCGCAGTCTTGTTCAGTAAGCGCGTAACCATCACCTAGATGTTCAACCAACGTTAGTTGCAGACGTTAGGTTACTGGGAAACTAAAACCATATCTGATTCCTGCTGGTGAATAAGGCTTTGAAAATAAAACTGGAACGATTCGAGCTCACAATAAGCCTATCAACAACTGTTCTTGCAGCGCTTCCAGGAAAAGGAGGAAGTGAAAATCCGACACAAAAAACTCACTGCCACACAATCGTAAGGCGACTTGAGAGTGAGTGTAGATTCAGACGTAAAGTCTCGAAAAGAAGTGTCAACTCTTCGCTGTTATCGCAAAGTTGAGAAGCACACCATTTCCTGAGGTATAGGAAGAGGTAACTGAAGGCTGTGAACTGCTTCTCCAAGTTTAATGCCAACTATTTCCCTGATGCCGATCAGATTTTCGCCTGCAAATATCTTTCATTTATTACATCCTCACTATGCTAAGTACCATTTACTGCTTACATCATCTTACATTTGAAGTAATCCAATTGTTCAGTTCAAACAATTTATTTAATATTATCTCTACGCAGGCTCTGTTAAGAACTAACATGTTCCAGGCAATCCTGGCTCCAAAAAGACAAATGGGTACAAATGAGTAATTTGAAAATGATACAATTATTGTAAATTACTAACAGTTAATGTAGTCTTACTTTCAACATAGTTGTAATTTCAGTTATTTTCGGTCTTAATGCTTGATGGGTTTCCTGTGCTGAGTAGTTCACATGGTCTTACGAAAAAAAAAAAAAAAAATTGCTTCAAATGGCTCTGAGCACTATGGAACTTAACATCGGAGCTCATCAGTCCCCGAGACTTAGAACTACTTAAACCTAACTAACCTAAGGACATCACACACATCCATGCCCGAGGCAGGATTCAAACCTGCGACCGTAGCAGCAGCGCGATTCCGGACTGAAGCACCTAGAACCGCTCGGTCACAGCGGGCGCTCTTAAGGCAACTGCTAATGATTTACGCAATGTGGTTTCCTACCAAATCGATTCAACGTGTCAGGCTCCTACAGCCATGTGCTTCAAACCTAGAAACAGCTCCTACAATTTTAACGAATTGCTTACAAATACTGCTGACGGACTGAGAAGTGTTAAAAGTGATTTCACATACACCACACGACCTAAAAAAAGTGGAGCTTCTAGATATGGGACAAAAAAGGAAATGAAACCTGAAGAGTTGAAAGGTTTTGTGATGTTCTTTCAGTTATTCCAAACTCGAATCATGTTTGCAAAGACCTTGAAAGTGGGCGCCCACTTAGCGGTATGAAGCTGCACTTGCTACCGCCTGGATGCATGCATTGATTCCTTTGGAAAGAGTGTCATAAACACGTTATGTCCTCTCCTGAGCCAAGCTGGGAATTGGAAATTTGTGGTACGGTCTTATGGGACCAAACTGCTGAGGTCATCGGTCCCTAATCTTACACACTATCTAATCTAACTTAAAATAACTTACGCTAAGGACGACACACACACACACACACACACACACACACACACACACACACACACACACACACACCCTTGCCCGAGCGAGGACTCGAACCTCCGACGGGGGGAGCCGCGCGAACCGTGACAACACGCCCAAGACTGCGTTGCTACCCCACGTGGCTGAGCCAAGCTGGCACGATATTGTTGTAACTCAGCGTTGATATCATGGCTAAAGGTACAAGCATGGAGTTGACGTCCGAACTGAGCTCACTCATGTTCTGTTGGGGACACGTCTGGTGATTTTATTGGCCACGTGAGTACCTCATCATCAGGCAGAAAGTTTATCGAGTCACATGCCATGAGTAGACGATCATTGTCATGTTGCAAAGTGGCACCACAGTACTGTAGCATAAGAGCTAACACATGAGGACGCAGTATATCTGCAATGTATCGTTGCGCCGTCGGAGAACCCTCAGTCGCTTCCACCTGCGATCTGACTTCACGCCCGATGTTTACCAACATCCTGACGTCAGGAGTAACACCGCTGTGCCTCTACAAAACATTAGAAGAACGGGACCTCTGCAGCAGACGCCCTACACGCCGACCGTGATCTCCCGGGGCAGCGAAGAACTACAAGTAATCGCTAAATACTATGCGACACCGTATATCACCAGTCCATGCTGTCTGGTCATAGCACGACTCCAAACCCATCCGTTTGTGTTGTGGTGTTAACTGTAGCCTAAGAAACGGACGATACTTTCCTAGTCCGACTGCTACTAGTCTCCAAGGAATGCTGAGGGACGACACAGAATGTTGCAGAGGTTCCATTACTTGTTCTCGGATGGCAAGATGATGATAATGATTATGTTTGGATTGTGGGGCGCTCAACTGCGTGGTTTTCAGCGCCCGTACAAATTCCCAACCTTTCCTCAGACCAATCTCGTAACTTTCATGAGTGATGATGAACTGATGAGGACAACACAAACACCCAGACATCTAGAGGCAGGTGAAAATCCCTGACCCCGCAGAGAATTGAACCCGGGACCCCGTTCTCGGGAAGCGACAACGCGACCGCGACACCACGAGCTGCGGACCGGATGGCAAGAGCAGATACTAATAGGTTATTACGAGTTTAGTGCACAATACGGTGAGCCTTCGTTGTGGTAGTCAGATATGGTCAACCGAAAACTACCCAACGAGTATACCTGCTCTCAACTTCCCATGCATTCCACCATCGGGCCATTGTCACATCAGAATGCCCCACAAGCGCGTATATTACACCATCTGGACGAGCAGGACAAATGGAAACCTACACTGAGGCCCTTTCAAACTCAGTTAGGTGCTGATAATGCTGTCTCATACCAATATGCGGCATCTCCGTGTCATTCACGGTGATCTCTCAAACATCTGACGCTGGTCGCACGCTTTACATACCGCATCAGATCTGCTAACACTAAAAACGACCAACACTAATGCATTCTGGTTGCCGTTCTACGTTTCACACAGCATTGCTACAACAATAATTGATATAACTGTCGATGTGTACGCGAACGAAGTTACATTGATATCAGACCATGTCTTCTGGGGGCTTCACTTGTTTTCATGCACTGTATAACATCAAAACTACTTTTGAATGTTGCAGTGAATAAGTCAGCTGTTTTCGTATAATTGGCTCAAATGGCTCTGAGTACTATGGGACTTAACATCTGAGGTTATCAGTCCCCTAGAACTTAGAACTAGTTAAACCTAACTAACCTAAGGACATCACACACATCCATGCCCGAGGCAGGATTCGAACCTGCGACCGTAGCGGTCGCGCGGTTCCAGACTGAAGTGCCTAGAACCGCTCGGTCACCCCGGCCGGCTGTTTTCGTATAATAAGCCATTTTTAAAGATATGGATAATACAGCGGGAGCGAGCAGGTTAATTGGAAAATATTATACTCGTATATCACCTGGCAATAATGTTACTTCTAGTTCCTCTATAATTCAGCTGAGTATTTGAACACAACTTTAGCTATTACAGAATTATAAATGATTCTGTGTCTGGACACGTATTTTGCCTATCATCCCCGCGAATCATCTTAGAAAAGAAAAACAGTGTAGAGTTCCTTCATAGACAATGACGAGTCTCTCTCTCTCTCTCTCTCTCTCTCTCTCTCTCTCTCTCTCTCTCTCTCTCGTGACGGTTCTGTTTCTTACCTGTAACTCCTTTCCTTTCCCCTTTTACAATGGAGGTCGCTCAGAACGCAGCGGGTGTGAACGGCAGTGTAAGAACTCACTGACGAGCCCGCAGAGTTTCCTCTACCCTCGCTCTCTCGTTACCTGTAAACTTTTTCAGGCGCGAATTCAGACTAACGTCCTCAGCAACACGAAGTTCCCATCGACACCGGATTCCAATCCACCCCTGTGACAGAGTACAGTAGTAAGAGCATTTCACAAATATCTGTACTCTTTTGTCACGAAACGTATCATTCTAAGAAGCAAGTGGTTTTCAGACACAGGTGTCATACCTTACAATTACTATCGTTACCGACGCACTGGACATGTTAATGAGACGAATCTCCATATTAATAACGCTGTTAACGTCAAAACAAAGTAGCGATATTGCTTCGTGGTGGGAAAATTGTGCCGGCCGCGGTGGCCGTGCGGTTCTAGGAGCTCCAGTTCGGAGCCGCGCTGCTGCTACGGTCGCAGGTTTGAATCCTGCCCCGGGCATGGGTGTGTGTGATGTCCTTAGGTTAGTTAGGTTTAAATAGTTCTAAGTTCTAGGGGACTTATGACCACAGCAGTTGAGTCCCATAGTGCTCAGAGCCATTTGAACCATTTGATTTGGGAAAATTGTACTGAATCTGTCGACTAATTGAGAAGCTGTTCTTGCTAGGATGACACAGAAAAAGAAATTTTATTACGCGTAGTATACCAAGCGCGCAGTTAAGAGCAGTTTTTGTGTCTGCGATCACCATACGAGGTGGCGGAGGTGTTGTAACAGTGGATGTGCGTTTGGGAGCTGCGGGGTTTGAACCGTGATGGAGCAGTCCAAGATACAAGCTTGAAATTTGTCTGTTACAGTCTCAACTTTCAAAACTGACTGTTATTTTACGTATTCTAAATCGCAGACACTCCTAAAATGTGTTTCTGTACCGTGTAACCGATCTCTGAAACCATATCTGTATTTGGCTGTCTCAGTAGGAGTATATGAGAAAAAAAATTTTGCCGTACGGATAGGGCGATCAACCTGGTACGAACGTGCTGCGAAGTCCATTTATACGCACAAAGGGAGTACTAGTTCGACGTTCTCTGTATTGAGGTAGCGGTCAATATGTGTTTGTGCGCATAGACGCCGTTATTTTAAAGTAACGCATTAAGTAGAATAGAAGTTAGTTTATATTGTTCAATCTCAGATCTCGTGCTATGATGATTTGCTGATGTTCTGGGTTACATTCCAAGGTTTTATTTACAACATTTCCAGACCTTTAACGAGAACTTGCGTATGTTCAAACTATTCGTTTGGTGTTCGGTGAGACGGTTAGTTTTCAAAGCACTGTTTACAATCGGGTTTACGTTAGTCCATCCGATTGCTAGCCTAGCTGAATTCCTCGCACCCCTGTCTAGTTGGCCGATTTCGATTGTTGGTAGCATTTGGGAATTATTTAAATCTTTCATTTGTTGTGAGTTATTGTACAAAGTACTCCGCACACAAATGTCTTGTGCGTCAGTGAGTCAATAATTACGCTGTAAATGCAGCTGCATTTTCATCCTTTAAGATTCTGAGGTTTTTTCGTGATGTCTTGTCACTGCCTCAAGATTCTAATGTATGTCAGACTGGAACTGCATTTTGCCATCTGCAACCAGCTATTTCATGTAATATTATATATTTTTTGCCATCAGCAGACATGCCAGTTTTCCTGGGCCATTATCGCAATGAGTATGTACATTTGTTAGAACTAAAGTACCCTTCGACTATCTATTTACATGTTCTTCAGGCTAGAGGGTGAGATGCTTGGAGATGCTAAGAGAGCTGGTGGTTCACCACTTTACGCACGACGTGATTGCCTACTACCTCTAAATTTCAGATTTTTAAATAGAAGAGCTAGGTTAACGCATGGAGTCACCTGTGCACACTTCATCTACAATTAACTTCGCTATGAAGTGGGCTACTTAAACGTTACTTGTGCCAAGCCATGAGCTTATCACAACCTAGTACGTTTGTAGAAGTCAGTCAAGTCATCATTTTACGGAATGTCTCCGCTATATCCTTTCTTTCAGGAGTGCTAGTTCTGCAAGTTTCGCAGGAGAGCTTCTGTAAAGTTTGGAAGGTAGGAGACGAGATACTGGCAGAAGTAAAGCTGTGAGTACCGGGCGTGAGTCGTGCTTCGGTAGCTCAGATGGTAGAGCACTTGCCCGCGAAAGGCAAAGGTCCCGAGTTCGAGTCTCGGTCGGGCACACAGTTTTAATCTGCCAGGAAGTTTCATCATTTTACGCATTATTGTTACATTGCACAAAATAAGCCATTGCTGACCTTCTCCTTTGTATATATTTAAAAATAATCAGAAAGAGTTATCTTATCATTTAATGGGTCTAAATTTCGTATATGAGAGGGAGGGGGGGGGGGGGGGATGTTCTGTGTTATGAGCCGCTATCATGAGTGGTTCTATTAAGCTATGTTTTACTGTTTAAGTATTTATGTCGCTGCATACAAATGAAAACGTGATGTGACCACGAATGATTAATGAAGTAGCCAGAAACACACAATTAATTAATGCAAGCTCTGTGGTAATGAACATGCATATCCCTGTATTGTGATATGCATTAATTGATAAACCGTCATCACAAACCTGTCCAAAACCTATACAGTTTGTATACTTCCAGCTCATAGGCAAAATCAATGCAATGAGGTTGTTCCCTCGTAACTGTAATCCCTGAATTTAGACTCGAAAGAATAATTAGTCAAGTATTTTAATAAACCAGAGAAATGACGACGTAGTTTTAAAACCAAATCTCCACATACCAATGAGAATATGGAATCGTTAACACTCTTACGTTCCATGATATACTAATTATTACAGAAATTACAATGCATAGTCCATCAAACTAATCAGTGTTCCAGCACAGCGTTCAGTTGCCTGCCTGTCTCTAACTTCCATTTTTTTCATGCAAAAACGCGATATTTATTAGTAATGGGCTGCAGTAGCAGCATAGGAACATTTACCTAATCCCATGGTACGAGGATGCCTCTCACATCTTATCAAAATGGCGGCACAGCAGCATACAACTAAGTTATGTACAGTAATAAAGAAATGACTTAGGTTGAGCGAAATAATTCAGAGAGATGTTACAAATAACTAGTGTATTGGTCTCAAAAAAGGCAGACAAATGAGAAAGATCGCATGGGTTCTCAATGTTTGCAATGGACAGAGAGATTCTAAAAGAGTCACGAATTTAGATATTTCTTAAGACACGTATTCCTGCAAGTCAATGAACTATTTATATTGCAGGATAGGATGATAAGTCCGAATCTCTTACGCAAATAACTAAAAAGTCATTACTCAGCCCCTTACATCAGCCTCTATTTTACGAAAAGAGAGCAGCCTATAAGCCTTTGTGTCTCCAAGCGGAAGGATACAATTTCACATTGTAATTAACTGCAACCATTGTATGTAGAATGATCACTTGATTACTCTGCGCCCGGATCTCGTGTTCGTGCGGTAGCGTTCTCGCTTCCCACGCCCGGGTTCCCGGGTTCGATTCCCGGCGGGGTCAGGGATTTTCTCTGCATCGTGATGGCTGGGTGTTGTGTGCTGTACTTAGGTTAGTTAGGTTTAAGTAGTCCTAAGTTCTAGGGGACTGATGACCATAAATGTTAAGTCCCATAGTGCTCAGAGCCATTTGAACCATTTTCAGAACTCTGCGAATATTTAGAGCACATAACTGAAATAACCTAAACGTTGCCTTTTAGTCAAAACAGCAATAAATGTACAGACCTCGTCCAAAATCTTCAGCATTGCAGGACTCCAACTGCAGCTCACATAAAGCCAAGGAGCCGCAAGCAGAACCTGAAACAATTAGCAATGGTGAGTTCGTATTCGAATTATATGGCTTCGTGACTAGAGATCCGTGAACGTTCCGTACTTGCTGAGGGTTCTAGGAGCATTGCAATAGTACAAATATGTTTCAGAGGACACAAAAGGGATAGCTGAAAGATCTTAGATTGACTAAACGGAGGTGGTTATTGTGCGAACTTACGAAACATAAACTCCCGAGTTTAGAAGAAAAATAATGTGTGGAAAATGAAAGTGTAATTGAATAGAAGAGGGCATTTTATTCAGAGCCTGTTTCAGGATACACATTTACAACTTATCTAAGCATAAAAAAGAGAATGGTAATCTTAAAAGTTGTTTCTCTAAATCGATTAAGAGAATGATTTAATAATACCTTGGAGATGAACACTACGGATTTTATTTCATATTCCCATCCAACACTAGATTGTACTCCGTCTTTAATGACTTTGATGTCGACGAGAAGTTGTTTAAATTGCCTTCTTTCCTCTCTTCCTTTTTTCCTTTCTTCCAAACTTCATCTATCCTTACTACCGTAACTGCTACCTGCTAAACTTAGGACACTGGCCAATGGCTGTTGTTGATTGTCTCCACACCTTCTTTATAGTGAGTGTCATCGATGTACAGGATGTTCCATGTACCATGTATGTGCCATCTTCAGAATTGTCCCTGCACCACCAATACGTCTGTAGCCAGCCAGCCTCCTAACAGCGCTGACGCCCAGCGTGTGGTTCGGAGTGTGTGGCAGGTGACGTATTTGTTTCGACCGAGAATAGACAGGACCGGTTACATCTTCGTCTGCATGCACATTCCACAAGCCACGCCGGTCGGTACCTTGCATCACTGTTAGTCATACTCTTCGCTCCTCCACTAGCAAAATGAGAGAGAGAGAAACTACTGTCTGCATCGTTCCGAATAAGTCCTCAATTATTTTCGCTTTTCTTCGTAGTCCTTGTGCGAGATGTCTTCTTGTGCCAGCGGAATCGTTCTGAGGTCTGTCCCAAATGAGAATTCTCTAATATTTCTGAATAATGTTGCACGAAGAGAACGCCGTCTTCCCACAAGAGATTCACATTGTGGTTCACAGAGCTCTGTCCCATATGAGAATTCTCTAATATTTCTGAATAATGTTGCACGAAGAGAACGCCGTCTTCCCACAAGAGATTCACATTGTGGTTCACAGAGCCCTCCATAATAATCGCGCATTGATCGAAGATACCGGTAACAAATGTATCAGTACGTCTCTGAATTTCTACGATGTCTGGTTTTAAACGACACGTTGCGGATCCCGAACAATCGAGCCGTGCTCTCAGGAACAGGTTGCAGACGAGGTCTACACCTTGTCGCTTTTATGCGCTGGCTTGTTGAAAGGTAGTACCTCCGAATTTTTAGGTGAAAATCGTTAAAACTTTTTCAATGAAGCAAAAGTTATTACATTCTACATCTTTATTCTTCGTGTCTACATATTTGCAGCCCTCTGCTCCTGGAGGGCTCCGAATGGAAGCGTGTAAAATGACAGTGTATAACTTAACTTTGTTGGTGCGAGAGAAACAGCGGACTGTAACTTACTTTCGTATTGGAAGAGTTCGTCCACGCATCTTGTACTCTTTCTCATCTTCAGCGTTAGAAGTCCTTGCCGTACGCGAGTGCTGTGACATCTGGAATAATGCAGCGCGTTGGGTTCACAGTCATCGATCATCCTCAGAACAGCCCTGACTTGGCCCGATCCGATTTTAATCCGTTTAGAAAACTTAAACAAAAGGCATCGTCGAGGACTTCACTTTGATACTGATGAAGAGATGCAGGCAGAGGTGTGGTTGTGAATCCGTAAACACAGTCAAACATTCTACAGTGACGGTATTAACAAACTGGTCTCGGGAGGAATTCGTTCGTCGCCACGGTGACTATGTTGAGAAATAAATACGTGGATAAGAAGAATAGTGATGTAGAATGTTAATAATGTTCGTTTTATTTTAAAAGTCTTAAGAGTTTTCGCATTAAAAAATTCGGAGGCATTACTTTTCAGCGGGCCGTCATAGATGAGCTAGACTTTCCTACAACTCTCCCAATAAACCGAAGTGGACCATTCGCCATATTTACAACAGACCTTGTGCGCTCATTCCATTTCTTGTCAGTTTTCAACGGTACACCCATATATTTAATCGATGTGATTGTGAATAGCACCCCATCACTAATACTGCTTTCTAACATTATAGGATTGTTTTTCTTAATTATCTCAATGAAATTAAATTTTTCTGTATTAAAAGCAATCTGCATTAATAACACCTAATATAAATTCTGTCCAGGCCATCCTATATACTTCAATAGTCACTCATGATGGCACTTTCAAGTATACTACAGCGTCTTCAGTAAACAGTAGCACATTGCTACAGATCCTATCCGACCGCTTATGTATCTAGGGAACAAATTCAGTCCTATCACACTTCCACGGACACAATTCTTTTGTCTCTGATGAACACTATCCGTACAGGAAAACGCACTGTGTCCTATTACTTGAAAATTAGTCGTTCCTTTGCAAAAAAATTAAGTCCAAGGAAATCCGTACGCCATTTAGGACTTCAGTCGATAAGTAGTTGAATGGCTCTCGGCAAATATGTTACAAGTAGCTGAAGCATTCCTAATGAAAATTAAGTGTGGATAGTTCCTCATTATTTTGGTAAGCACGCTGTCTGATTACCCGCCGTTTTCATCCCAATCTGTTGGACAATAGAGGAATTACGCTCATGTACAGCATAAAAATATAGTTATTTAAGCTACGCATTGCCAAAGCAAAATTATTGATTGGCACATTTGCACAAAAGATAAAGTTAATTTAGTCGCCGTAAAAGCAGTTTAGAACGACAGTATGCTCTAAATAATATTTTCGGTTCACTTACCGGAAGTGGTGATAAATTGTCGAATGATTCCGGAAAGTTCTACAGTCTCAGTCGCACTACACAATAATCAATTCCTTGCCTCTGCCATCAATGTGGTTCTCTTATTATTTTCTTTCTTTCTACTTCTTCTCTATGAGCCGATGCTCACTTCTAGGAGAGCTAAGGGTGTCTTACAATCTACTGTATTTTTTATAAATAGTAGGCCACATTTTTACCTTGGTAGGTTGCACTTGTCCCAGGCGTTCCCGTTTTATCGCACGTATCCCCATCTCACCTTCAACTCCATTATTTTTTTCTCAATTGGTTGGTTGAAGATGTCTCAGTCGTTCCATAATACTGACCCCCACACGTACCACTAAGGTTCCTAAATTGTCTAAATCTCATAGGCATGCACCAATTCTGGGTGAAAAGGTTTCTGCAATTCTAGGGCTGCGTTTATTCATAAGTTATACGTCTTCTCCAACCTAACAAATAGCCGTAAAGGTGCTATGGGTATCTTACGACCATGGTGATTTTTTTCCTTGCGTTGGTGAACATGTCATTGAGCGGAAAAAACAAGAAACCATTTGTCAAGGTGATTATATGGATTGTAGTCCTGTATGGAACTGAAAGGTAGGTACTATTGAAGCCAGACAAAAGGTCCTTAGATGTGGTGGAAGTGTGGGTTTGGAGGAGGGTGACGAAGACTAGGTGGACAGAAAGAAAACCAATGAGGAAATTGTAAAAGAGTTTAATGTACGCAGAAACCTCATACAACTTAAAAGAAAATTGTGCAAATTTGAGACACAAATCAGAAATATATATTGGAAGGAAAAATTATGGGCAATGAAATCAATGAGAGGCCAAGAAAGAAAGTAGTTGAAGGTGTGCTGGAAGTAATGAAGTGTCGAATTTATCAAGAAACAAAGAGGGTAGCACGGAACTGGGAAGAATGATTTCAGCGACTGAACATTGCCTTTAGGAGATGATTACCCTGATGTTGTTGCTGATGATAATGATGTGATATGTGAACAACGTTTCGTCAAAATTTCTCCAGATGTTGGTAGATTTTACACCCACACCAACGAAGACACTATCATCTTCTGAGGATGTCAAAATCGTTTGTCGAAACTAGTCAAGAAGCTAATTTACTAAAAATCTGTGGAGCTGACTACTGATTATTTCTATTCTTAAAACGTACTTCACAGTTGCTGATTGACAGCCATGAATAAAATCTTAACACTACAGTTCCTCAGGTTTCTGAGTACCACAGTAGTTTTTTCAGGGAACAGTGAAACTCCAACAGGTTCTAGAGTTGTATTTTCATTTATAAATGTCACTTTCTTCCATCGTTATAAACTTTGTTACTAGTGACAGGAAATTTATAATCATGCTTGACCTTGCCCAGCGTTTACTGGACTACAACCTGAAAAACTTCCGCTCCAATCGATGTACTCATAGTGTGTAGCGAACGTGACGTTCCTCAGCTGCATAATCTCCTGTCTGGCATTGACAGTTCCCAACAGAGGACGGCGCGTGATGGATGAATACAGTAAGTGCACAAACGTCGGCCGGAATAAGCGATGTGCGCCGGCCAGAGAGAATGAGGTCGCCGAAGCGTCCCGAGCCATTCCGAGGTACGCGAGGCGCATGCCATCGGTGGCTGACTAGCAAATCAATGCCGCTGCCGCCGCCGTCGCATCAAAAATGGATGCGAGACTTGCGCTGCGCGTCACGTTGACACGCGAGACGTGTCCTCTGCGGCGGCCGCGTTTGCCGCGGCACAAGAGGTAATCATTACGTATAATTAAACATGATTCTTTGATCAAAGGCCGGCAGGGTGACGGCAGCCGAGCACGGGTGGATAGAGGGTGGCTGGAAAGGGGTATAGCGCCGTTCGGGACGCCGTGCGCGGCGGGAGGGGTTATTAAATCTCTCAGTGCATTACGGGTCCTTTGACCTTTGATTAAGCTGGCGGCGCAGCGCGTCAGGCGCATACGAATGTCACACGGGTGGCCCGCCTGTCAGGGGCCTCCACTCACGACCCGCCGTCTGCACTCACCTCTGACGCATACGCGTGACTGGACCTTGAGGTTGACCCGACGCTTTGGTAACCCGATAGCGGTGCGTGCAGTTTCCCTGCCGAGTAGAGTAGCGCTGTGGCTAAGGTCAATCCGTATGTGACGCCGATCGTCCTACGCAGAATTGTTAAAATATTTCCGTTAACAGTGCAAAGGTGCGAAGGCACGGTAAATTGCCTCCTTTGTAGTCGCCTTTGATCGAACTCTGTTTCGCAACAGAAAGTGAATGACCGACGCACTGAATATTTTTTTCTTCCCATTTTTTGTTAGATGACACTGGACGAACCTACAACAGTTTCGACTGTTATTAGTCATCATCAGAATTAAAAATACAGAAAAGGCGAAAAGAAAATTAAGTAAACAAGATAAATTAGGATAAGTGTGTTCACCGGTTAGTCTGGTGTATTCTCTCTTAATTAGATTTTATTCAATTATGTGTTTCCATGACGCACAAAGGTTAACACGACAGCTCTCACTTGCTTGACGTGGCAGAATCTGTCGTCCAGGCCCATGGTCACTCCTACAACGCACAACTCCAACTGGAAGTAATAACTAGAAAGCAAGAGCCCTCCTGCAGATCGCGCAACCTGTCAACGTTTGTTAGTTAATTCCACATTTTTATTTTATGTTCCTTTACTGCGTATTTACCCCCCTGCGGGTTCGGGGGAAAGAATAGGCCCACGGTATTCCTGCCTGTCGTAAGAGGCGACTAAAAGGAGTCTCAACACTTTCGGCCTTTAAGATGATGGTCCCCTAAGGGGTTTGACCACCACCTTTCCAAATTTTCCGTTAGTGCGTACCATTTGAGGAAGGACGCCTTACGTGGTGCATCTTAAATCCGTCTTGCCCTAACAAGGGGAGGCCGCCAATTGTGAAATTCAGATTCGATTCATACTGCGCATAATAAAAGCTCATGGCCAGAGGTGTTATGTGGCAAAGCACCAAGATGCACTTCTCAGCCGTTGTCGAGAAAATCGGCAGTTAAAAGAAACCGTTGCGGTGAAATACTCTCTACGGTTAATAATTTTCTTCAGCGTCGTGGCGCAGCGGTAAGCGCTCGGGTTCGTAATCCGAAGGTCGCCGGATCGAATCCCGCGGCATGCAACTTTTTTTATTATTAATTTTTGTAATTCAAATATATATATATATATATATATATATATATATATATATATATACATATATATATATTTGAATTACAAAGAACTAATAATAAAAAAAGTTGCATGCCGCAAATTAACGAATTGCTTATGCATGTTGGTGAAGGCGGATCGCTCTACAATTGTACCGCCTCCATTTTTCCGTTTGTTTAACAGGGTGTACCAAAGCTCTCACGCCCGCACTGATTTTCGACGATGTTATAAGTTGCGCTAGGTACCGCATCGACCTTCTTTCGAAGTTAGCAGGCAACTACGCTGTTATGCGGCGGCTCGTTTCGGCCCATTCAACATCTGTCCATCAAGTGTAACGAGCGAGTAACGGAGTTTATATTTCATACCTGCCACAGCAAATTTGAGTTCGTGGGGTCTCTATTCTAATTCGAACGTTTGACTTACGCTATACGTATTCGTTTCGGAATATCGTTTCTACGTCTTTCGTTAACTATACGTGGTAAACATTATGAAGATAGTTAATAACATTTGTGAAATACACCTTTGTTTGCGGAAAACATAATGATGTTCGAAGTCGCCAGTTTTTCCACGACAAACGACTTTCAACAACTTATTATATGCATAATTGTTGCAACTGATTGCCGGGAATTATATATATATGTGTGTGTATATATATATATATATATACGCATTTGAATTACAAAAAACAAATACTAAAAAAAAAAGCTACATGGCGCGTGATTCGATCCGGCGACTTTCGGATTACAAACCCGAGCGTTTACCGCTGCGCCACAACGCTGTAGAAAATTATTAATCGTAGAGAGTATTTCACCGCAACGGTTTCTTTTTAACTGTCGGTTTTCTCGACAACGGCTGAGAAGTGCATCTTGGTGCTTTGCCACATTACTCCTCTGGCCATGAGCTTTTATTATGTGCAGTATGAATCGAATCTGAATTTCACAATTGGCGGTCTCCCCTTGTAAGATCTGGCACACCCGGTATTGTCATGGAGTTGGATTTACATCGAGCTTCCGGCCACATCCGCTGCAGTGTGTTCCGGATAGCATACATTCCCTTCTTTGTGCACTTCCATCTTTGCCCTCGTGACGTACATGGATATTTCGACACCCGACATCCAGCACGGTAGCCAGTCCGTTGTGGTGGGGTCGTCATGTACCCTCTTGGTGGTAGCCCCCTGACTACACAGGGATCGCACTGCTGATGCCTGAGCTGCTACCTCCCCACGTATGCCAAGGAGTAGATGCCTATCCCTCTGGGGCATCTGGACTCCCAGCAAAGGCCATCCTGCCAGGTGGTCTTTGCTGTCGCTGGGTGACGCCCGTGGGGAGAGCCCCTGGTCGGAGTGGGTGGCATCAGGGCGGATGACCAGCAATGAAGCGTGGTACATCATCTCTCGCTGGTGGGCCTCCACCAGCGGTCTCCAAGCGATCGAGGTCTAACCTCAATGGAAAGAAATTTGATCAGAGATCGTTTCCCTCCCTGGCCACTCCATGGGAGGAACGTATGGCTAAAGAAGGCAGTGGAGATTATGTACCCCAGTACCTCGTGTGTACGCGAGTTGATGGGGAATCGTTTATGCCGACCAAGCCCCAGTTTTTTGTGGAGCATTTAGAGGACAAGTTCGGGGAGGTGGAGGGCTTGTCCAAAATGCGCTCTGAGTCGGTTCTCATCAAAACAGCATCCTCTGCCCAGTCACGGAGGTTGCTCAGTTGTGACAAGTTGGGGGATCTTTCCGTCACCATCACTCCCCATAAAAGTTTAAACATGGTCCAGGGTATTATATTCCACAGGGATCTTCTACTGCAGTCCGACGATGAACTACGCGCCAATCTAGAACGATGGGATGTTCACTTCGTCCGGCGCGTCCATTGGGGTCTGAGAGATAATCAGGTAGCCACCGGTGCCTTCATCTTGGCCTTCGAAGGTGATGTTTTACCCGAAAAGGTCAAGGTGGTGGTTTACCGCTGTGATGTGAAGCCATATATCCCTCCTCCGATGCGGTGTTTTAAATTCTGGAAGTTTGGGCACATGTCATCCCGCTGTACTTCCGGCATCACATGTCGAGATTGTGGACGTCCTACGCATCGCAATACTCCATGTGCTCCGCCTCCCATCTGTGCTAACTGCGGAGAACACCATACCCCTGCTCGCCGGACAGTAGGATCTTCCGGAAAGAACGGAAGATAATGGAATATAAAACCCTGGACCGCCTGACCTACTCTGAGGCTAGGCGGAAATATGAGAGGCTCCATCCTGTGCCAATGACGTCAACGTACGCCGCTGCTGCAACGACGGTTCATCCATCTCCTGTGTCTTCCCGTACGGTTGGTTCTATGATTGGTCAGAATCCAACAGCCCCCTTCATTGTGGTGGGCACTTCACACCCTGTTGCTCCTTCTCCATCTTCTTCAGGAGCAACACCCTCCCAACCATCGGGGACATCAGCTCCCCCTTCCCAGCCGGAGAAGCGTAAGACTTCATCGGCTACTCTCGCCAGGAAGGGATCCCTTGGGGACCTCCCTTCGCAAGTTCCGACCAGTGGAAAAGCGGACACCTGCAAGTGGCTGAAACAACCACCAGCCCCTGGTCGTAGGGCCTCACGGTCTTCGTCCGTCCCTGAGACTGACCAAGTGAAGCCCATGAAGCCTGAACCACCAAAGGCACAGTGCGACAAGCAGAAAAAGAAGAAAGTCCCCAAGACCAACGACATTGCCGTGGCACCCGTCCCACCACTTCCTAAAAGCTCTGCCTCTGAGGACGAGGTGGAGATTCTGGCGTCCGCTGAGGACCTCGATCTCGCCGATCCCTCAGACGCCATGGGTAGCGCTACCACCGGTGCTCAATTGGAGGCAGCAGGTGACCCAGCGGCGTAATCTGCCTTCCAAGTCCCGTCACGCCTTTCTCAGACATGGACAATACCATCCTACAGTGGAACTGCAGCGGTTTCTTCCACCATCTAGCTGAGCTCCGCCAATTTATCAGCCTTCACCCTTTCTTCTGTATTGGTATTCAGGAAAATTGGTTTCCAGCAATGCGAACCCCCGCCCTCCATGGCTATCGGGGTTATTATAGGAACCGGGCAGCTTATGAAAGGGTGTCTGGTGGCGTCTGCATATATGTCCTTAACTCTCTTCACAGCGAGTCTGTACCTCTACAAACAGCTTTAGAGGCTGTCGCTGTTCGGGTGTGGACGCCACAGGCTGTTACCGTCTGCAGTCTTTACCTTCCACCGGATGGTGCTGTCGTGCAGCTTGTCCTGGCTCCTCTGATAGCCCAATTGCCGCCACCTTTCATGTTACTGGGCGACTTCACCCATAACCCTCTGTGGGGTGGGTCAGTGGCGACAGGTCGAGGCGCCACCATTGAGCATATATTGGCACAGCTCGATCTTTCGCTTTTAAATGATGGTTCCTTCACACACTTCAGCGTGGCGCATGGCACGTACTCCGCCATCGACCTTTCGATCTGCAGCCCTTGCCTCTTACCGTCTATCCAATGGAGAGTGCATGACGACCTGTGTGGTAGTGACCACTTTCCGATCTTTCTGTCACTGCCACAGCGTCAGTCTTCTCTGCACCCTGCCAGGTGGGCTATGAATAAGGCTGACTGGGTCTTGTTTTCCTCCTTTGCCGCTATTGAGCCTCTCCCTAGTGATGACATTGATGTGGTGGTTCAATCGGTCACCACCGGCATCCTTACTGCCGCCAAATCTGCCATTCCCCGTTCTTCTGGGTCCGCTCGGCGGCGGACTGTGCCTTGGTGGTCGCCTGAGACCGCTGAAGCGATTAAAGATCTCCGGCGGGCGCTCCAGCGTCACAAGCGACATCCCTGCGTTGAACACCTCGTCACCTTCAAACGGCTGCGTGCGCGGGCCCGCTGCCTTATCCGCCAAAGCAAGCAGGAGTGCTGGGAGCGGTGTGTGTCCACCATTGGCCTCCATGTCTCTCCATCGCAAGTCTGGGCCAAGATCCGACGCCTCCATGGCTATCGGACCCCTGTTAGCGTCCCTGCGCTCTCACTGAATGGAGCAGTTTGTACAGACTCCGATGCAATTGCCAACAGCTTGGCCGAGCATTTTGTTCTGAGTTCCGCTTCTTCCAATTACCCACTGGCCTTCCGCTCCATTAAAGAGCGGATGGAACGTCGGAGCCTTTCTTTTCGCACCCACCATTCTGATTCCTACAATGCTCCATTCAGTGAGTGGGAATTTCACAGTGCCCTTGCCGCTTGCCCTGATACCGCTCCTGAGCCAGTTCGCATCCACTGTCAGATGCTGAAACACCTTTCCGTGGACTGCAAGCGACGCCTCCTCGCCCTTTACAACCGTTTCTGGGTCGAGGGTGAGTTTCCGTCGCAATGCCCGCATCTAATGGTCGTGCGGTAGCGTTCTCGCTTCCCATGCCTGGGTTCCCTGGTTCGATTTCCGGCGGGGTCAGGGATTTTCTCTGCCTCGTGATGGCTGGGTGTTGTGTGCTGTCCTTAGGTTAGTTAGGTTTAAGTAGTTCTAAGTTCTAGGGGACTGATGACCATAGATATTAAGTCCCATAGTGCTCAGAGCCATTTGAACCATTTTTTCCGTCGCAATGGCGGGAAAGCATTGTCATCTCCGTTTTGAAACCGGGCAAGGTTTGCAGGTGGACAGCTACCACCCCATTAGCCTCACCAACGTTCTTTGCACGCTTCGCGAACGGGTGGTGAGCCGGCGCTTGAATTGGGTACTGGAGTCTCAGGGCCTTCTGGCTCCGTCTCAGGGTGGGTTCCGTAAAGGCCGCTCCGCCACTAACAATGTGGTGAGTCTGGAGTCGGCCATCCGTACTGCCTTTGCCAGCCATCAGCACCTGGTCGCTGTCTTTTTCGGCATGCGGAAGGCGTACGATACGACATGGCGTCATCACATACTTTCTACGCTTCATGGATGGGGTCTTTGAGGCCCTTTGCCAATTTTTATCCGAAATTTTTTGTCGTATCGTACCTTCGGCGTGCAAGTCGCGGCCTCTCATAGTTCCTCCCGAGTCCAGGAGAACGGGATACCACAGGCATCTGTCCTCAGTGTCTGCCCGTTTTTTATCGCTATAAACGGGCTCGCTGCAGCGGTGGGAAATTCTGTCTCCGCTTCCTTGTATGCTGACGACTTCTGCTTTTACTATAGCTCTACTGGCATTGCAGCTGCTGAACGTCAGCTACAGGGCGCTATCCGCAAGGCGCAGTCTTGGGCTGTAGCGCATGGTTTTCCGTTTTCGGCTGCCAAGACCCGCGTTATGCATTTCTGCCGGCGCCGAACAGTCCATCCTGAGCCGCGGCTTTATCTTGACGACGACCTTCTTGCTGTGGTGGAGACCCACATGTTTTTGGGTGTAGTTTTTGATGCCCAGTTGACTTGGCTGCCTCATATTCGGCAGCTTAAACAGGCGTGTTGGCGGCATCTAAATGCTCTGCGATGCCTGAGCCACACCAGGTGGGGCGCCGACCGCTCTACTCTCCTACAGCTCTACCACGCGTTAAACCTGTCTCGTCTGGATTATGGGAGCCTGGCTTACGGCTCAGCATCCCCATCTGCGCTGCGGGTACTGGACCCAACCCTACACAGCGGAATACACCTTGCCACTGGTGCTTTCCGGACCAGCCCAGTGGACAGCATACTTGCGGAGGCTGGTGTCCCTCCCTTGCGATTAAGGCGCCAAAATTTACTGGCCGCTTATGATGCCCATGTTTTTAGCTTGCCTGGGCATCCTAACTATCGTCTGCTATTCCCAGAGTCGCACGTCCATCTTCCAGAACGTCGACCCAGGGCTGGAAGTACGATCGCGGTCCGCGTCCGAGAGCTTCTCTCCGGGCTTGGGGCTTTACCTCTTCCGCCTCCTTTCAGGGCACCTCTGCGTACACCCCCGTGGTGTGTGCCTCGCCCTCGCCTTCAGCTGGAATTGTCACAGGGCCCGAAGGACTCAGTCCCTCCGGAGGCCTTCCGCCGCCGCTTTCTTTCCCTCCTTGCAATGTATCAGGGCTCTGGCATTGTGTACACTGACGGCTCGATGGTTGCTGGTCGTGTCGGTTATGCGCTAACTCTAGGGGACCATTCCGAACAACGTCCATTGCCGGCTGGCTGCAGCGTTTACACTGTTGAGCTGGTCGCCATCTTTCGTACCCTAGAGTATATCTGCTCCAGCTCAGGTGAGTCCTTCGTGATCTGTAGCGATTCCCTGAGCGGTTTACGAGCTCTCGACTAGTGTTTCCCTCGTTCTCGTCTGGTGATGGCTGTCCAAGAGTCCCTGCATACTCTTGCCCGTTGCGGCCGCTCTGTGGTCTTTGTGTGGACCCCAGGCCATGTTGGGATACCCGGCAATGAGAATGTTGACCGCCTGGCGAAAGAGGCCACCGGTAAACCATCTCTGTACGTTGGCCTCCCGGAGACTGATTTGCGAGCAGTCCTCCGCCAAAATGTTTTGGCGCTCTGGGACGCTGAATGGCTCGATCTAACCACGCCCAATAAACTCCGTGCTATAAAGGACACGACGACTGTGTGGCGTTCCTCCATGCGAGCCAACCGCAGCGACTCCGTTGTTCTTTGTCGGCTCCGTATTGGCCACACCCGGGTGACGCACGGTTATTTACTGCGTCGTGAGGACCCGCCTCTCTGTCGCTGCGGGGCGGTTTTGGCGGTGGTTCACATTTTATTGTCTTGTCCGCTTTTAGCTGTGCTCAGGCAGACCTTTGCGCTGCCTGATATGCCCCCTGCCCTTTTAACTGATGACCCTGCTATGGCTGACTTAGGTTTACGTTTTATTCGGACAGGGGTTTTTTGTCATTTAATCTGAGTGTTTCTGTTTTATTTTATTGTTTTGTGTTGATTCTGGCCTTTGGCCTACGATTTTAAACTGAGTTTTTAATGTGTTCTCGGTGGTTGGCTTTTCCTTTTTTATCTCTATGGTCGGCCAACCACCGTCACACTCTGTGTGGTTTTAACTTGTTTTGTCTGTTCTTTGTCTGAGTTTTTCTTGTCCTGTGTCGTCTGTTGTCTCCATTATTCGTTTTTCCTCTGTGTTGGTGTTTTTAAGTTTTGGAACAAGGGACCGATGACCGTTGCTGTCTAGTCCCTTCAACCCACAAACCAACCAACTGCGTGTTTAGAAATTTTGATTTTACTTATACTGCCTTTCTTTGTTCTTTTATATTTGCCACACCTAACGGTGTGTCGCGGTTGATACTTCTGATAGCACTAAGTAATCTACCCTTCCTTGTCCCACTTGCGAATTGCGCGTGGGAAGAATGATGGTAAGTAAGCCTCCGTATTAGCTCTAATTTTTCGCATGTTCTTGTCCTGATCATAGATGTGGGAGGACGTGAAATGTTGCCCGACTATTTCTGGAAAATGCTCTCTCGGAATTTCAATAGTAAACCTCTCTGTAATGCACAACGCCTCTCTTGTAAGGTATGCCGCTGGAGTTTATGTAGCATATCTCTACCGCTCTGGCGCAAATTAATGAACCCGTGATGAAGTGCGCCGCTCTTCGTTGGATCTTCTCTATCTGTTCCATCAGTCCCATCTGGTAGGGGTCCCAGATTGACGAAAAATACTCAAGAGTCGGTCGAGCAAGCACCTTCTAAGCCAGTTCCTCCGTGGATTAGCTACATTTCCTTAATATTCTTTCTGGATCTAAGTCTGGCATCTACTTTCTTACTATTTGTTTTATGTGGTTACTCCACTTAAGGTCGCTGGGAATACTTACTCCTAGATATTTTATTGTGGATACCTTCCCAGCAATTTGTCTTCAATAGTGAAGTTGTACAGGAGTAGAATGTATGCACAATATGTGACATTTATTCACGTTCTGGATCAAATACCAATGTCTGCTCGTTTCTGCAGGTCATTCTGAAAATCTATACGGTCTTCTGGTGATGGTACTTTCTTACAGACGATCACATCATTAGCAAACAGCCTTGAACAGCTTCCGACACTTTCTGTTAGATCATTTACGTATATTGTGAACAGTAATAGTTCTATTAAACGTCCCTGGAATTTTCCCGAAGCTACTTTTACATCTGTATATTTTGTTCCATTAAGAGTGACGTGTTGAGTTCTGCCTGCAAGGAAGTCATGAAACCAGTCGAAAATCTGGTCGGATATTTGGTAAGCACGTGGGATGGTGTCAAATGCCTTCGTGAAGTCAAAGAACATGGTATCAACCTGAGCGCCGTATCTACAGCGCTGTGGATCTCGCAGAGGAACAAAGCGAGCTGAGTCTTCCAAGATCTGTGTTCGCGAAATCCATGTTGATTTTTATATAGGAGATTTTCGTTCTCCAAATGCATCATAGTTGTTAAGAATAAAAATATTCCATACTTATACGACAGATTGACGTCAACGATGTAGCCGTATAATGGTGTGCAGGTGTGCATCTGTCCTACGACCCTTCTCGAAAATGTGAATAACCTGTGCTGTTTTTCCAGTCGCTGGGTATCCTTCTTTGCCCCTGCGATTTACGATAAACTGCTGTTAGAAGGGGAGGAAGTTCTTTCGCATAATCTGTGTAGAATCTCATACGATATCATCTGGTCCTGGCGTCTTTCCACTACTAAGCGGGTGTATTTCCTTTCCAGTTACGCGATGTGTTGCAGTAATTGTTTATCTCAGTTTCTTTAAATACCGCAAATTGTGGTTGATGATATTTAAAGAATGGAAATTACGATTTCCTTACATTTTTTAAACGTGTGAAACTTGGCTTCTACTGGCGTATCGCATATTCAAGCAACCCCTTGTTGCAGTACTGAAGCACAGGCAAGGTTAATGTGCGCGTAAAATCCGGCTGAGATGTAAAATTTGTTTTCTGTTATTTCACTTTCATATATATAATCTACTATGATTTAGCTGACCCGCAAAGTTCTTTTCATATGAGTAACATCCCGTGCTGTAGCTGGGAAAAGAACGGAACAAGCGGAAAAATTCTCCTATCGGAGCTCTACAAAGGTGAATAGGCTCCTGTTTAAAAGACTGACTGAAAAGTCGGGTAGCAGTTGCCACATTCTACCTGCCTCAGTGCTTTTAAAATTTTGCCACACGAACCATTCCATAGTTTAGCTTACTTCTCATGTACATTTTCTTTTGTAATAAATAGTACATTATCATGAACTATCTTACTACTTTAAAAAAGAAATTTTACCCCTTTTAGTATTGGTGAGTAATATTTTTTATGTTATTTTGCCTATTGTTGTAATTTTTTGTCGTAATATATTTTTGCGTGCATATTACGGTGAATTTTAGGTCACAAGTATCCTAGCTCTAATTATTAAAATCGATCGCATGCAATTTAGGTACATGAAAATAATCACTTTCAACCAAAAAGTAATTACAGCTGCTGATATTTGTAAATATACAGGGTGATACCGGCATGACGAAGGCTGTTATCCGAAAATTAATAATCCCTGCGGATATACACGAATACATCCGTCGACATACGTATCTGCGCAGACGTGTAGCTGCGCGGGATTAGCCGAGCGGTCTAGGGCGCTGCAGTCCTGGACTGTGCGGATGGTCCCGGCGGAGGTTCGAGTCCTCCCTCGGGCATGGGTGTGTGTGTTTGTCCTTAGGATAATTTAGGTTAAGTAGTGTGTAAGTTAGGGACTGATGACCTTAATAGTTAAGTCCCATAAGACTTCACACACATTTGAATATTCTTTTTTTGCAGACGTGTAGCTGTCCTTCATCCACAACGTTGTTAAGTCACGGGCACATTTTCAGCTATTCCCACCATTATTCACCCACAAACACTAAGCTGCCAATCACTGAAATTAAACAGCCGTGAAAGATAGTAAACAATGAAAATTTAATAAGAGGAATACGTGGTAAAAGTGTGTGTGATTCAGCGGTACACAAGAAGTGAAGAGTAGTAGAAAGACAACCGTTATCCGCGACAATATTGGCTGGATATCAAGTCAAACCGAGATCTGAAGACAAATACGGATTCATCATTGCACGCTGCGGAAACTCTCGCAAGGGCTCGTCAACCGTGCTAGATGACGAGTGGAGGTGGAATGCTAGTCTTCCGGCACTCCATATCAAAAATATTCCAGTGGACCAGAAATCAGGAACTCATGTTGGCCAGGGCAACAGTGGATCACCGCTTATAGAGGATGTAACAAAAAAATGTATGGCCAAACTTTCAGTTAATATTCCTTACACTTAGTGGAATAAATTGTGTCAAATGGACAAGTATGGAAACGCTGTATTCCAGTGTTGAATCTCAGTTTCTGTTTCTCTTCATAATCAAATTAATCATGGAAAAAACACTGAAACAAAACATAGTACCGTTACATGTAACGTCCTCTTGCATGATAAATTCAACTATCCTCTTGTGAATTTTAAAATCTTCTCGGCGTATTGAATGTTCACACAAATTTCGGGCTTGCAGCCGGTCGTCTATTAATTCATTGTACGATATTTCGACTGGGCGCCTGCCATTCGTCTTCAGGTGAGCCATCGAAGACTTACTCCGTTCTGGCCTACGTAGCGCGTAGCGAGTATTCTGCACATGTCTCAAAATTCTAGTTGACAGACGGACCACACTTGGGGCGTCAGCGCCCTCGCTGTTGGAACAGCGAAACTCAGCTGCCTGTGTTATCGCTCGCCGCTTGTTTGCCTTTCTTGGATGTCTTGGTAAAACAAAAGAAGATGGTTCGCTGGGACATTCAGTTTATCGTAAGTCCACTCATAATGATCGGTATTTACAAGCGTCAAGTTGTCATCACCCATCGCAAACCATGAACGTACTTAAAATACTCGTACAGAGAGCTCACACTGTCTCAGATCTAGATAGCTTAGCTGAAAAGCTCACCCTCTTAAAGACAGTGTTTAGAAAGTATCGATATTCCACCCTGCAGATTAGTGGGGCATTGTCACTTAAAATCAAGAATCAGGAAGTGGATAAAGAGGAGAACACGCCGGAAAAATCTTTAACTTTCCTTCCTTTTGTGTACAATATTTCGTTTAAAATAGGAAGATTAGTAAATTTCTAGCGAAAGAGATTTTCCGTCCACTATCTAAGACTGAAAACCTTTTGGGATCGGTGAAGGACGACTTATTGTTGCGGAATGCCGGAATTTGCAAAATACCTTGTCAGTGTGGTATGGCTTACAGAGGACAGACCTCACACACTATCAAGGAACGGTGCATTGAACATCAGTGTTCCACTCACCTTTTGCAATGAAGCAAGTCCGTAATTGCCAGACACTGCATTTCCACTGGAAATTCAATGGAGTATGATAGGACTGTGATTGTGACCACAGCTACATCTTTCTGTTCCTCCATTATTAAGGAATCCATGGAAACAGCCTGGCGGAAAACCTGATGAACCGTGATACCGGCTACCAGTTGAAAAATGCATGGAACTCATCTGCACGACTAGTTCTAACCGAGGACAACATAGTGCGCCAACGGCCGAAGCGAGCGGTAACACAAAGGACAGCTGAGTTCCGCTGTTTCACCAGCGAGAGCGCTGCTGCAGTGAAGTGTGGTGCGTCTGTAAACTTGAATTTTTACGCATGCGCGGAATACTCGCAACGCGCTATTTGGGGCAGGACGGATAAAGTTTTAGTCAGTCTTCGATGGTTCACTTGCAGACGAGAGGCAGGTGCCCAGTCGAGATATAGCGCATTAAATTAATCGACGACTTTCTGCAAGCCCAAAATTTATTCGAACAAAATACTCTCTTGGTTTCGTTTGGTTTTGAATGTATAGTTAAGTTTTAATTCTTAGTTGTATCACGAGCATTTGTTATTGCAATGGCCGGCCATGGATGTGTGTGATGTCCTGAGGTTAGTTAGGTTTAAGTAGTTCTAAGTTCTAGGGGACTGATGACCACAGATGTTAAGTCCCATAGTGCTCAGAGCCATTTGAACCATTTTTTTTTTTTTTGTTATTGCATTGGAACTAAGATAACATTGACAAGTTACTCACTTCATTGCTAGTGTTGACATGCAAATGACCCCATTGCTGTACTAGCATCAAGCAAGTAGCATCATCAATTTAGTGCGCATAATGGACATGGTTTCCGGTACAGTGTAATGGAAGTGTACGCAAATGCAGAGTTTGGACATGTAAATTTGCTGTATGGCTTAGCAAATGATAATAACGACGGCGCTCAAGGTTTAAATAGGGAGATGTTACCAGAACAACATTGCCACCACCAGAGACAATAGGAGCAACTAATAGCCGTGTAAGGGGGCGTGGAACGTTTAGGACTCGCGAGAGGGGAAGGCCTAGAAGGACACCTCAACTGGAGGAGGAACTTCTTCAGACAGTTGAAGACCACCCTAGTGTGAGTGTAAGACAATTAGCTGTAACAAGTGATGTTGAGCACATGACTGGAAAATGCTATAATAGAATCTGCTGAACCCGCATCACACAGAACGTGTGCAGGCACGATCAGCAGCTGATATTTTTGCACGGGTAAACTCTGTGAATCCTTCGTTAAACAATGTGTCAACCCTCGCGTTAGTGCATATAGGCTGTTCACGGGTGAAGCTTCGTTGCAAAGTAGATGACCAGTGAGATGAAGAGTTGTAGAAACTTAGATTCACCGTGGAAATATAACGTTTCTGGACCCATGGCGATATAACATTTTCTCGTTCTCCGCATGTGAGGAATGTTTCCTGACAATTTGGCCACACCATTTTGTTACACCATTAACCGAGGTAGATTAAGAGAGCACATCGATACCACATACGCGCGATACAATTGTCTTGGAGCTCTGGTACTTTCCCAACACAGCTACGACAATTTACAACTGTTACACCAATGGTTTCTGTATCTACGTTCTTTCTGTGTTCAGCTTGCACCCTTTGTGACAGAAGCCCTTCTTGTGTTTTGCCGAGACCCTCTAACCTAAAAAACCGCCCAGTCTACGCCACACAGCCCCTGCTGCCCATGTACGCAGGAGGCGGCTACACGGGTAGAAGGGAAATCAGAGCTCGTACGGAAAGATATAGGTGTTCATTCTTTCCACGCGCTGTACGAGATAGGAATAATAGAGAATTGTGAAGGTGGTTCGATGAACCCTCTGCCAGGCACTTAAATGTGATTGGCATGGTATCCATGTAGATGTAGCTGTAGATGTAAGGTCGTTATAATTTCGCACCTTACAAGCACTCATCTACATACTTTGCCGTGATTTACAACCGGATTTAGGTATCATTTGATAGGCTGTACATCGTATATATGAATATTTAAAGAAGACTGAGATTGTCACGTACTCCTTGTAAATACACTCCTGGAAATTGAAATAAGAACACCGTGAATTCATTGTCCCAGGAAGGGGAAACTTTATTGACACATTCCTGGGGTCAGATACATCACATGATCACACTGACAGAACCACAGGCACATAGACACAGGCAACAGAGCATGCACATTGTCGGCACTAGTACAGTGTATATGCACCTTTCGCAGCAATGCAGGCTGCTATTCTCCCATGGAGACGATCGTAGAGATGCTGGATGTAGTCCTGTGGAACGGCTTGCCATGCCATTTCCACCTGGCGCCTCAGTTGGACCAGCGTTCGTGCTGGACGTGCAGACCGCGTGAGACGACGCTTCATCCAGTCCCAAACATGCTCAATGGGGGACAGATCCGGAGATCTTGCTGGCCAGGGTAGTTGACTTACACCTTCTAGAGCACGTTGGGTGGCACGGGATACATGCGGACGTGCATTGTCCTGTTGGAACAGCAAGTTCCCTTGCCGGTCTAGGAATGGTAGAACGATGGGTTCGATGACGGTTTGGATGCACCGTGCACTATTCAGTGTCTCCTCGACGATCACCAGTGGTGTACGGCCAGTGTAGGAGATCGCTCCCCACACCATGATGCCGGGTGTTGGCCCTGTGTGCCTCGGTCCTATGCAGTCCTGATTGTGGCGCTCACCTGCACGGCGCCAAACACGCATACGACCATCATTGGCACCTAAGCAGAAGCGACTCTCATCGCTGAAGACGACACGTCTCCATTCGTCCCTCCATTCACGCCTGTCGCGACACCACTAGAGGCGGGCTGCACGATGTTGGGGCGTGAGCGGAAGACGGCCTAACGGTGTGCGGGACCGTAGCCCAGCTTCATGGAGACGGTTGCGAATGGTCATTGCCGATACCCCAGGAGCAACAGTGTCCCTAATTTGCTGGGAAGTGGCGGTGCGGTCCCCTACGGCACTGCGTAGGATCCTACGGTCTTGGCGTGCATCCGTGCGTCGCTGCGGTCCGGTCCCAGGTCGACGGGCACGTGCACCTTCCGCCGACCTCACGCCCCACGTGTTGAGCAATTCGGCGGTACGTCCACCCGGCCTCCCGCATGCCCACTATACGCCCTCGCTCAAAGTCCGTCAACTGCACATACGGTTCACGTCCACGCTGTCGCGGCATGCTACCAGTGTTAAAGACTGCGATGGAGCTCCGTATGCCACGGCAAACTGGCTGACACTGACAGCGGCGGTGCACAAACGCTGCGCAGCTAGCGCCATTCGGCGGCCAACACCGCGGTTCCTGGTGTGTCCGCTGTGCCGTGCGTGTGATCATTGCTTGTACAGCCCGCTCGCAGTGTCCGGAGCAAGTATGGTGGGTCTGACACACCGGTGTCAATGTGTTCTTTTTTCCATTTCCAGGAGTGTAGTTGTTAACGCTTATTGCATGAAATGTGACAGAGTGTCTTTATTATCCAAACGGCGTAATAAAAGATTGCCTAAATGGTTGTCTATGCTAGTAGAGATTGGAAGCTAGCGGAAATGAAATGGCAGGCGTAAGTCAAGCTCTGAGTCCTTCATAGGTGTTTTGGTTCCACTTAACACAAGAAGTAACCCAAGACGGACAGTCGGGGCACCTGAGCGCTGAAGCACAACACTGCAGCAGCCGGTCGGTATTGTAGCGGGGCCGGAAGGATAACCGGATAATACTTTAGAAACTATGAAAATCTCGGATGCAGCATAGAGGAACGAGGAAGCGTCACTTCGGAAATCACGCAAGCTGGGTTATTACCGAGGATTTTTACTCTGAGAAGCGTACCATTTTATGTATTCCTAATTAACGAGGACAGGTATTTCTTCCCAAACTTTCCGCGCTGGACGACAAAATACTAAAATATGGTTGGTCGGCGTTCGGAGGACTCTATAGAGAGGGACAATATTCCGTGGTTTCGAGAATATGATTCGCCTTCTGCAGTTACGAGGGAGGCCTTCCATTTAGAGCGCCCGTGTTTGACGGTCGCTCAGTATCAGCTTTTGTTAGTACAGACGGACTAGCTGTCTTTGCTCTCAGGAGATTTTATAGTTAGAACGATGAGGCACTGTACTGTTACGAACTTATACGATTCTGGACTTCGCCTCCTGGTAGGGAGTCGTCGTTGAGTACACAGCGTTCAGTGATTGAGAGCACTTCTCCTGTTTATACTCAAGTAGAGGCTTTATCTGAATTCCGTCCTTGTGGCTGGGAGTTCGCGTTTCTTGTCTGTAGAACACAGAGAGGAGAAGACAGTATTAGATTATACTAATCAGAGGACCGCCTTCTGCTGTCCTAGTGTCTGAAAGCGTTTATTTTGTAGCTGCAGTTCTTCCATTGTCGCAGACGTGTATGAGAACCACCACTCCGACGCACTGGGCGCAGTACGTACGGTGATATTGTTAATTGCTTCGGCTTATTAGGGCTATAAGGCTAAACAGCTATCATCACGTAAGTTTTATTTCCACTGAGGTTGCACACCACTGTAGATCATCTTTGAAATCTAGTGTCTTCTTGTGTTTGATACGCAGATAATTTCAGTCATTTTGCGTTATTTATATTAGATCGTGTAGCCATAAACGGGGGCAGATTTGGGCAATTGATCAGTAATATTAGTTACGAAATATAAACATTTGTAATGTAAAGGGGTTTTTAATCTAGAGTAAATGTATAATCAGAAACAACATTTATCATTTAGTAGTTACTAGTTCCCTCTATCATTCATTTATGTTTACATTGTAATTTGTATGTTAAAGGGCAAGAAGGAGGAAATAATATCAAAACTAAGAGATCCTAAGATCTGCTTCAGGGGGTAGTCAGACAGAGCCAAATCTTGATTTTCGTTTTCAGTATCTTCCGTTGCGCACATTCATTTTACACCCGCCTGGAGTAGCATCTTGGAGTCTCACAAACAACAGACGTTCAAATGTGATTTCTGAATCCGACGCCCAGTGCGTGATCTTTCCTTACTTATAAAACGTCAGTGACTTTACTCGTAACCATTTTGAGCGTTCCACTGAAATTCTAATAACGCAAGTAGTATACTTCATCTGATATTGACTCTTCTCTCATGATGGACGTTCATTGACCAGAGGTGTATACATGCCTCTCAGCAAAATTCTCAAGTTTCTCATTTATCTGTCGGTCATCGAATGTCTAACAAATCTGATATATTACCACTAATGGGACAAGTAATTTGATATTCAATGTGTTACCTAAAGAGGAAGGTAATTGTCTTGAAGGTATTTTAGTTCCATTTTCATCAGGATGCCCCAGCGGCCAAAATTTGGTGGGAATTTTATCAGATGTGTGTTTAACGCTCGTACACAGACTGATCACAGCTTACGCACCATATAACGCGGGCGGAAAACAACAGAATTAGCGCCCCCGGCGGGCAGCCAATCATTTACGCCACTTTCGGCGCGGCAGCTTCCCTCTCTAATCTGGCCTAATGTTCACGGCCGGCGCTGCTGGCGTGCGAAAATTTTAATAACGTTCGCCGGATCAGCTGGCCCGCCTCATGCAGGCCGACGAGCTCGCCGCCATAATGTCCTGATGTTCACTTCCCTGCCAGCCCATAAAACACGTTTGATGCTGAGAGATGTCCTCTGCGAACGCTTCTTACTATATACGTGTCTGAGTCCACAATTTCGTCTGTCTTCGCCAGGGTTTTTTGAGGGGTCTTCAGTCTTCCGAGAGGTTTGATGCGGTTGCGATACATACCTCTGTTGTGCCAACGTCTTTATCTCTCTTTATCTCAAAGTCGTTCTCGCACCCGACGTCCTCATATATTTGTTTGATATATTCCTAACCTCTGTCATCCCGTTCAGTTCTCACTCTCTACAATTCCATTTAGTACTATGGAAATTATTCCACGATGACTTCCTGCGTAACCTGTCATCCTGTCCCGTCTTCTTGTCAGTATTTTCCAAATCTTCCTCTCTCCAACGATTGTGAAAGGAACCTCATACTTCCTTATCTTATCAATCAACCCAATTTTCAACATCCATCTATAGCATCAGATCTCAAAGGCTTCGATTTCTTCTTTTCCAGTGATTCCACAGTCCACGATCAACTATCCTATAATGCAGTGTTCAAAGCTTAGTTTCTCAGAAGTGTCATCTTCAAATTAAGACTATGTCTGACACTAATTGAATTCTTCTCACCAGGAATGTTCTCTTCGCCGAATATAGTTGCGGTATTACGTACCGATACCATCCTACGGCGTTTCAAGTTGGTAGTGGAATGGCAAGTTTTCGGTGGACGCCGATAGCTGTCGTGCAGGATGTGGCGGACCCAATGGTGCGCGCTCGCTGAGCCACGCCTCCAGTGGCTTTGGCCTACGAGTGCCCTCTGACGCTGCCATACAGGACGGCTGTCGGCAGCCACTCAACTCAATTGCACTTGGAGCCTCATCGGTGTGACACCACCGTTATTGTTTAGTATAGCGAGCCTCTTCATAGATGACACTCAAATTTTTTGCTGTAATATTTGTAATGGGCCTTTGTGTGCTTTGAGAAATACATGCTGAGAAAATCTTCTGTTTATTCTGTTGCTGTCCAGCTTTTCTATAACGACAGTAGCAGTACCTCTCTGCAGCCCTTCTCTCCTTGCCATTGTGTATGACGTCGCACAAAGTCCTAGTCTGCGTTTCATGTCCTCCTCGTTTCTTTGTCCGATAATCATCACTAGAATTGTATGGAGAGACTGGAAGATGGCAAGAGATACGTTTGGCTCCGCAGAAATGTTGAATCACGCGAGGCAGTACCGATCTCACGACTTACGGTACAAGATAGTCCGAAGAGAAGCTAACCTGTTTTATTTTCATTTACAGGTCAAGTTCCGTAGGAGAAAATTAAGGAGAAAACCTCCAAGGTCATGTAACGTGTCAGTACCTGAAATCACGACATAAACGTAATAACAGATAAAAATAAAATGTTTATGAAACCTTAAAAATCTATCCGTAAGTTTAAGTAAACGCAATCAACAATACAACAAGAATCAGTTTAAATTTTTGAGGTACTCCTCTATAAGATACAAGGAGTGACCCATGAGGAGACTCCACAGTTACGATTTGAAAGCGCGTGGATTACTGCTAAGATTTTTGAATTCGAGTGGTAGCGTATTGAAAATCGATGCAGCAGTATACTGCACAGCTTTCTGCACAAGAGTTAAGGAAGTCCGATACAAATGCAGATTTGATTTCTGCCCGACTGTTAACTGACTGAAAGCTGCTTATTCTTGGGAATATGCTAATATTGTTGACAAGAAATGACAATAATATATTGAGACGCCATTGTCAAAATACCCAGACTCGTGAACAGGGGTCGACAAGAGGTTCGTGGACTTAACACCACTTATTGCCCGAAACGCCCGTTTCTGAGCCAAAAATATTCTTTTACATTGGGAAGAGTTACCCCAAAATATAATACCATATGACATAAGTGAATGAAAATAAGCAAAGTAGACTAATTTTTGTGTCTAACGAATACTCACGTCAGACACCATTTGAATAGTAAAAATAGCAGTATTAAATCTTTGAACAAGATCCTGAACGTGGGCTTCCCATGACAGTTTACTAACTATCTCAATACCTAGAAATTTGAACTGTTGAGTTTCACTAATCATATGCCCATTCTGTGAAATTAAAACGTTATGTTTTGTTGTATTGCGTGTTAGAAACTGTAGAAACTTAGTCTTACTGTGATTCAGTATTAGTTTATTTTCTACAAGCCATGAACTTAGGTCATGAACTGCTCTATTTGAAACCGAGCCATTGTTGCTCACAACATCCTTTATTACCAAGCTAGTGCCGTAAGCAAACAGAAATATTTTAGAGTTACCATAATACTAGACGGCATATCATTCATATAAATAAGGAACATGAGTGGCCCCAACACTGATCCGATAGGCATCCTCCCACTTGACCTTACCCCACTCAGACCCCACACCACAGCCCTTCTCAACATTGAGAATAATGACTTTTTGCTGTCTGTTGCTAAAGTTAGAGATGAAGCAACTGTGAGCTACTCCCTGTATTCCGAAGTGGTCCGACTTTTGGAGCAATATTTTGTGACCAACACAATCAAACGTCTTAGTTAAATCAAAAATATTCCTAACGTTCGAAACGTTTTGTTTAACTCATCCAGAACCTCACAGAGAAAAGAGAATATAGCATTTTCAATTATTAAACGAATTCTAAAGCCGAACTGTACCTTTGATAGCAAACTGTGTGATATAAAATGATGAATTATCCTTACATACATAGCCTTTTCAATAACTTTAGCAAACACTGATAGCATAGAAATAGGTCTAAAATTGTCTACATTATACCTTTTCCCCTTTCTATAAAGCGGCTTTACTAATGAGTACTTTAAATGTTCAGGAATCTGACTATTCCTAAAGGAGAAATTACAAATGTGGCTATATGCAGGGCTAACATGTGTAGCACAATAATTTTAATATTCTCCTAGGCACTCGATCATAGCCATGAGAGTCCTTAGTCTTCTATGATTCAATTACTGACTAAATCTCCCCCTTGTCTGTATCCCAGAGGAGTATTTCAGATATCAATCTCGGAAAGTCATTTGCCAAGAAAGTTATATGATTCCCTGCAGCAACTAAATTTTATTTAATTCATCAGCAATGCTCAGAAAATGATTGTTAAATACTGTAAATATGTCCCATTTATCAGTAACAGAAATATTTTTACCATGAACTGATTTTATATTGTCGACCTTGTGCTACTGACCAAACACTTCCTTCACAATTGACCATATGGTTTTAATTTTATCCTGTGAATTTGCTACTCTATTTGCGTACCACATACTCTTTGCTTTCCTAATAACATTTTAAGCACATTACAATACTGTTTGTAATGGGCTACTGATACTCTGTTGTGACTACTTCTAGCATTTTAATATAATTCCCACATTGTTCTACAGGATACACTTATCCCACTAGTCTGCCACCTGGGCTGCCTATTACTTCTAATACCACGTTTAGAACGTTCTAATGGAAAGCAACTCTCAAAGAGCACGAGAAATGTATTAAGGAAAGCATTATCTTTATTATCGGCAGTATAAAATAACCTGACACTTCTTTTCCTTGACAAGGTTTAAAAAACTCTCTACTTTCCTACGTAGTTCGTAATTCTATGTGATATTTGTTTGAGTACCAAAGCCGTTTAGTGTTAAAATTAAAAGACCATTCACCTTTTACTAACAGAATGCCCATCTAGTAATGAAGAATAAATAAAGATATTGTCTATGGCTGTGCTACTGTTCCCCTGCACTCTAGTTGGAAAGAACAAAGTTGCATCAGATCATATGAATTTAGGAGATCCACCAATATTCTTATTCTTACACCATCATATACGAAATTTATATTGAAGTCACTACATATAACTAATTTCTGATACTTCCTACAAAGTGAATCAAGAACTTTCTCTAGATTGAGCAGAAATGCTCCGAAGTCAGAGCTAGGGGTGTATAAGAAAACAACAATTAGAAGTTTAGTTTCACTAAATTCAACTTCCCCTGCACAACATTCAAATATCTGTTCAATGCAGTGCCGTGATGCGTCTATGGACTCAAATGGAATACTGTTTTTTACGTACATAGCCACTCCCCCACCCAACAAGGAACCCCTTGAGAAACAGCCAGCTAATCTGTATCCCGATAAAGGAAGCCTCTGAAATGTCTGAAGGTGAGCCCTTAGTTGGAGGGACTTCCTTTAAGCAAATGTACCTATCAACTGACTTAAGTTTAAAATAGGTGCTGCTCTAACACCAACAACTACAGGAATTTTTCCATGATTGATCCCACCACAACCCACTACACTGTCACAATAAGCTTTGCCAGCCTCCCCTTCCCATACCTATTGAGGTGCAGGCCATGCCTAGTGAAACCCAATCTACAGGTAGACCCAACTGTCACCACTGAAATGTGACCCATTCCTTCTGCCATCAGCGCCGTCCCTAACCCCATGTTAACACGCCTAACAGTCACATTAACATGAGGCCGATCATGTCGCTGATACAGTTGCACGAAATGCATATTAGTGCCACCAATTTGAGTAGCTATCTTTACCAGGCCACCACCTACATCATACTCCCTTTCCCTATCAAGACTTCCCTGCTCCACCCACTACCACTATTTGATCCTCCTTCGTAAAATTCCTACATAACTCCCCTATGCGGTCAGTCACCTGTGCCAACACTGCACTAGCCTTCACTATGCTGATGACCTTTTACTCACTCCCCAACACTTCCTTCAACTGCTGGCACACATCTCCACCGTGCTAACTACCTACCAGCAGAACCTTCTTCTATCTGTTGGAGCCGTGCGGGATTATCCGAGTGGTCTCAGGCGCTGCAGTCATGGACTGTGCGGCTGGTCCCGGCGGAGGTTAGAGTCCTCCCTCGTGCATGGATGTGTGTGTTTGTGTTTAGGATAATTTAGGTTAAGTAGTGTGTAAGCTTAGGGACTGATGACTTTAGCAGTCCCATAAGATTTCACACACATTTGAACATTTTTTTTTTTCTGTTGGGCTTTGCAACTGACCTAGGCCTCCTAACTGCTGAGGACTGCTGTACGTTCCTTACATATATAGCTACAAGAGGCTCCTCTCCACTCAAGTCTGACAGTTGGTCAGATCTATTGCATATACGCAAAGTATCTGAATACTTCCTCTTCCTAGCTGCCTTCATGCCAACTGCCAGTTCCCATTACTCAGCACCCTTCACCCTCATCAGTCTATCTAGTTCCTTCTTTGCACGTTGTAACTGCACCTGAAGGGCACAGATCTTGCGCTCCTGCTCCTCTATCAACTTACTTCTGCTACTGATTCATTTCCAAGAGAGGATCTCGTCAGAATGCCCACTGGCTTCCCCACTGCATTCCCCCAATGAAAATACTTTGAACAAATCCCATACCTTAACCCACTACTCACAAACCTATGACAGAGCCCACAGTCCTCACTCATGATAAAATTTTACAGTTTCTGAAAAAAAAAAACTATATGTCTACGTTGTCAAAGATAAGTTACACCAGCAGAACTATTTATAGAACTAACAATGGCGGTCTCGAAATTCTCTGTCTACTAAGAAAGAAACTACTTGCTAATACCAATACTAACAAAACTTCACAAAATTACTAGCCAAAACCAAAAATTCAAGCGGCAACTGGAACACTCAACGAAGTTAAAACACTGAATGATAATTTTACTGAAATATTCCACTAGAAACAATAAGTCAGTTGAAAACTAAAGCACGAAATTTACTAAACGACTTCAATGCACAGAAACTCTAAAAAACACAGCAAGCGAACGTTTTCAAAAGTTTATTAAATCGTTATTACGCCACAAACAGCACGAAACACCGCTGAAAACAATTAAATTTAACAACTGTATAACAGAGCAAAAATAATTATGTCAGTACTTTGCTTTACAACCGCTACAACTGCAACTGCACACGGCAGAATGTAAACACACTACTGACGCGTGAGGCTTGGACGAACGACGTAAGCACACTCACCACTCGAGTCAGTAACACAGGGAGAAACACTGAGATTATTGAAAATCTACTAATAAGTTACTTTTACAGTAGATATAAACACAAATAAACTTTAAAATAAGTAACTGATGACTGAAACTTTATAAAATATTGACGAGCAATTTCAACAGCAGCGTAGCACATGTGACATGTGCTGTTTACAGCATTTGACAAAGACGACTGATATAAAAGCTTGCAAATTACGAAGGTAGCATGGGTAAAATGCAAGGAGCGAAAGGCTACCTACCATTTAGACAGAAAACAGACCGGAGTTACAAGAGACCTACGAGATGGATAGTAGGCAGTAGGTGAGAAGGCAACAAGACAGGGTTGTAGCCCATCCCAGATTTTTTACGCCAGCCGAAGTGGCCGAGCGGTTCTAGGCACTTCAAACTGGAACCGCAAGACGCTACGGTAACAGGTTCGATCCTGCCTTGGGTGTGGATGCGTGTGATGTCCTTAGGTTAGTTAGCTTGTAAGACGTCGTGGTCTCCTGACCTTCATTGCTTACATGTTCCTCCCTCACAATCATGTTCCGCACATCAAGACGCTTCATTCGAACCCAAACTCGATAAGATAAAGTCATTGTTGTATGAATTCATGTAAACGATATGCAGTTGTCAAGTGAGCGCACCGTGGTTGAAATACTCGAGGCTGGCGTGCACACAAACATTCCAGACACGACGGTCACATAGGCTTTTAGTTTGGGAGAGAGGCCTCACAACGGGACGACAGGCCCTTCAGAGGACGACCCAGCCCATGTTGGTTGGTGACCGCCCATAGTGGACAGCGTGGGCCTGAGTGAAAGGGGGGAACAACCCCGTGTTTGGCTTAAAAGCAAATTCCGCTACATTGTATCAGAGCGGCCAGCTTACGCATTCTTTAACATAGAACGCAGTTTCAGAGGTTTTCACAGGGAGACAGCAAACGCCAAACGCCAAAGCTATAGGTTTCCGGATTGGTCGCCTTAAACGAAACGACATTCTCCGTTTTAGAAGAGCAATGCTGATTGGCAGACGATATTTCTGATGCCATGAGTTGAAGGAATAATGGAAGAGACCGAAAGATATACCCCTTCACGTCTTGCGTGGAGAGGCGCCATTCCGTTGTCGTTCTTGGAGCAAGAACACGTAACGAGAGCGTGCGCGCTCGTACGTGGACTCGAAAGAGCGAGGAACAAGTCTCTCGTCAGTACTTCACTGGGAGAGCACCTCTGTCGAGAGCAAATCAAAGGTCGACTCTATATTGAGTCCTTGTGATTAAGCGTTGTTCACTATGTTAGCCGACACACTTATTGTGCTGTGTGAACGGACAGAGTTATAGTTAAACGCGTGCGAGCGAATATTGAGTGGCATCGTGGTGGACTGGTTATCTGACCGGTGTACCACGCCAATAGTTAGATTAGGGGCGAATAGGAATCCTTGACTTCATCAAGGCATAGGGAGAGTTTGATTGGCGAAGGTCAATCCAGGTATAACGAGAGTTATCTTATTTGTCAGCAGCGAGCGACGATGACAGCAGTCATCGCAGCTTACAGTATTGTGCGCTACAGCTATTGCAAGCCCCATATTTCCTCCACAACAGTACGCTTCACTGCATTTCACACGCGACTGCATCGACCGTACCTAACAACATTCTGAAGTATAATTATTCAAATTGAGTAGGCGCGGCCCTCAGCCATTCTGCCAAGTTAACAACCATCTTAAACTTTGTGTAGAAATTTCATTAGCGAATCCTATCCTTAAAAGGTAACTTCACATTCCGAAAAGAACCAGGATATAACTTGTTCAATTCATAACTAAAAGTGTCATTGTGATTTCTCGGATTTTTGCAAAATAAATAATAACTTTCGTTAGCTTCACGTTTTTCTTGCACTAACTAGCACTACTCCAATACCCAAGTATCCCACTAGTTACGTAAGAAATTTTGTGCATTTTTGTGTTGTTTCCTTACAGCAGACGACTCCAGAAGATATTTATTGCTGAAAGTTTTTCAGGCATTTCTCTTTAGAAAGTTAGGAGCGTCTGTCTGACTTCTGTAGTAGTGTGGGGGTGGAAATTGCATCTTGCACGAGCCACAGGGTAAAGGGTACATCTCAGATTAATCCGTTGCGCAGAATAACAGAATAACAGATCAACCCCACACCTCAGAAGGTTTAAGTAGTTCTAAGTTCTAGGGGACTGATGACTTCAGATGTTAAGTCCCATAGTGTTCAGGGCCATTTGAACCCATTTTCCAGATTTCTTACAATCTGTGCACTGTGCAAACAGTAAGAGAAACTAAGTAGAAATTTGGGAAGTAACATAGAGCACAGAGGGAAGAAATAAAGCTTTTCAGATTGTATCAGTGCAGTGTCCGTATCTGAAAGTGTCTGTGGAAAAAATGGTTCAAATGGCTCTGAGCACTATGGGACTCAACTTCTGAGGTCATTAGTCCCCTAGAACTTAGAACTACTTAAACCTAACTAACCTAAGGACATCATACACATCCATGCCCGAGGCAGGATTCGAAACTGCGACCGTAGCGGTCTCGCGCTTCCAGACTGCGGCACCAGAACCGCATGGCCACTTCGTCCGGCAGTGTCTGTAGAGTTTGGTACAATGTTCCTTCAGAGATCCATACATGTCCAAAGGAAGAGACACTGCTGACTATTGATAGCCGTATTAAAACATGAAACGTATTCACGAACTGGGAATACGGCACCACGACAGCTGTCAAATTCACTGGGAATAAATGAAAATTTGCACTGGACAGGGACTCGAACTCGGATTTCCCTCTTTACGCTAGCGGATGCCTTAACTGCTTTGGTATCGGACCATGCTTCACGGACAGACCTGAATTTCTCCATGTCCCGTGGCTGCTAACCTTAGAGGTCGCACGATGATTACAGCACAGGGAGAGGCTTATTGAACTTTTTCATCCGATTTCCTTGGCTTCGACTTGAAATACATTAGCGCTGTGTCTGTATTTGACAGTGTCTCAAGTTCTGTTCCTTCGGGCATGATTGCATGCATTCATTGTTTGATTTGGGGGTTGAGTACTTTGATTGGAATCGGTAGTTAAATATCGTAAATTAACCCTGTATATCTAACTCAAATAGATCATCATACATCAAAACAATGAAAAAGGAGTTCATCTCACTATGAAATTTGATAAGGATCTTAATGAGCACAGCTTATTACACATGTACTTAATTACATTCACGATAAATAATTGGAACGAACATTAAATGAATAGATTAATGTCTTGGCAATATGGATAGGGGATATGAAATGTGATTCAAGTGAATGCGTATGAGGACAAAACATTTACATTCACGGGAGTCGTATTGTGATTGAAAAGATAGTATATAAAGATATAAAACACTACAGAAGGATGTGCATGCGCGTCTATTGTTGGAGCGTAAGGCATTTTGTACTTCTAATTGCAAACAAGTCTCCAGAATAATGACTGAAATTACGAAATAACATTGCGAATGATTCATCTTTCCCTACAGTGGGCTTCGCTGCTGTATCTGGATCTCACCATAGGCAATCTGCAAGTGCCAGCTGAAGTGGCTAAAAATCAGTCATGGGACTCTGTACCAAAACTCAACTTTGTCTGCATCTAAGTTTAACTCAGTCGGTTGAGAAGCTCTCGTCCCAGACTAGCCTGGAGAAGTCATGTCAGAGGAAAGTCTGCCCATGGAGAAGCTGGCCGGTCAAGTGACTTTCTCAAGAGCGCTTCCTACAAGGAAAACGAGGCGATTTGTATTTTTTGATCTTGCGTCACTTGCCATTGTTTGAACAATAAATCGTGTGGGTGCGAGCTGTAGTATGTTCTCCCACATTCGTTTAGTCTCCCTCCGTTACACGGATTTCACGTGGTTAACGAGATATGAAACTTATTATTCTTCATTCTCCAAACTATGTCCAGATTACTCCCTCTCCATGCTTACTTTTGTACACTGGCCAATCTGGAAGGGCCCTGTAAGTACAGTCGCGCTCCTTACTCCGAGTTCTAAGTTACATGAACATATATTAGCTGTTTCTACGCTTCTTTAACCATTTGGTTTTGTGGAATCTCCGCAAAATGTGAGCATCCCACCATCTTCAAAGGTGCTCTAAACTTCCTGTTCCCATTCCACTTTCTGAAATGTTATCGTAACAGCCTGTATTTTCGGCGTATTTTGGCTGCCCATGGTTTTCCTTCAAGACGGTAGGTCTTCCAGACGTCTGCCACTAAGCGGCTTACATCTCTTGAGCACACAGCTAACTGGAAATAGTCTGTGCTTTGGACATCCTGATGGTGTAAACTGAATTGTTTGGGTTTGGATACTCTGCGCCGGGGCGGCCTCCTGTCAAAACACTGCCCGGCCCAACTCTACACGTAGGTAATGGTCGTTTGGCACGGAGGTGAGAGGCTGTTCTAAATGGGCTATGGGGCTGACTCTTTGCAGTTTGTGGCCCTACGGAATAACCTTCATTGTCTGCGTTTCCATAGTGGCTTCTCGTTTTGCTGTGCACGCAGTTCAATGTAGGAAATTGTAATCTAAATAGTCAAGCAGTATCCATCACTGATAGTGATTCACATTTCACTATCCCGGTTTTACATAAGTTACAAGACAGTTTGGAAGAAATTCTCATGTAACATAGTACTAAGCAACCCACACCAGACATTAACCCAATACTGATGCTGATGTTCCACCTATTTAAACCATCATCGGTTTTCTCTGGACCAATAGTGGTTCAAATGGCTCTGAGCACTATGGGGCTTAACATCTGAGGTCATCAGTCCCCAAGAACGTAGAAATACTTAAACCTAACTAACCTAAGGACATCACACACACCCATGCCCGAGGCAGGATTCGAACCTGCGACCGTAGCGGTCGCGCGGTTCCAAACTGAAGAGCCTAGAAGCGCTCTGGCATACCGGCCGGCGGATAATAACGCATAATAATGCATACTTTGGTTCTTAGACGTTCTTTGTATGAGAAGGTAAAAAATAGTTTTATTTGGCGAGAATTTGCTGCTGGCCGCGCGGAGTGGCCGCACGGTTTGAGGCGTCATGTCACAGACTGCGCGGCCCCTCCCGCCGGAGGTTCGAGTGCCCTCGGGCATGGGTTTGTGTGTGTTGTTCTTAGCACAAATTAGTTTAAATTCGTTTCAGTAGTATGTAAGTCGAAGGACCGATGCCCTAAGCAGTTTGGTCCCTTAGGAATTCACACACATTTGAACATTTGTTGTTGTGCCACTTCACGTGGGTATTCATTGCAACAGAAGTGAGAACAGCACCATCGGCAGTTTTGTCTGTGAAAGCTGTACGATTAATGTGTTCCCTTGGGTTGAAAATCCCCGTTTCCTGAAGCGGCACAACGAGAAATGACTTATGGTAATAATGGCTTCTTCTCAGGATATCACTCTCCGTGGAATTCCTCTGCTTGAGTAGCATTACTCCTACCTACATTAAAAACTGGACTGATGAGAATATAAAAATTACTTTAATAAGACAACTGTTTTGAGCTAACATATCAAGCACTTCACCAACGTTTACGTCTAAATTAAAACACAAATCCATGCGTGCCAGAGCAGTAAGTCTATCTTCCCCCATTGAATTTCTTAAATATTTTAATCTCCTTAAAGTGCTGTAGCTCCTCTCTGGAGTTGCTGCTGTGACAGGTATGATGACTCAATGTCTCTAAATTTTCCCATTGTTCTTTTCCATAACAAATATTCACCATGTAATTGTTAAGTGCTGATGGGAGGCACCATTCTCTGAAAGGTAGTCGTATAAAACTTTACCAACACATCGAAATTATTGAAGATTCCTGGGACAGACAGCAAACAGGATGATAGGAATTAAGCACAATATAAAGATGTACATGTCCAAATTTGGTGTTTATTTCCAGCAAAGAAGTTAAATTAAGCGATTTGTGACAGTGCTATAACTCATTTGGGTTGGGTTGGGTTGTTGTGGGGGAGGAGACCAGACAGCGAGGTCATCGGTCTCATCGGATTAGGGAAGGACGGGGAAGGAAGTAGGCCGTGCCCTTTCAAAGGAACCATCCCGGCATTTGCCTGGAGCGATTTAAGGAATCACGGAAAACTTAAATCAGGATGCCCGGACGCGGGATTGAACCGTCGACCTTCCGAATGCGAGTCCAGTGTGTTAAACTCATTTGACTGGTGATATTATCAGTAGCGGTTGCTTCTCCGAAGTCTGTGTTATTTTAAACGAAGATGTACAGTCATATTTGAAATACATGGCAGAAGTGTTTGACACTGAGATTCATTTGCTCGATACGTTTGTTATTTCTGGTGGCAAGTAGGACCGGACATCCTTTGCTGTATGTATAAATATTAGCTGCAATGGAAATAATTAGTCTGTTTACAAATTATGCCTTTCTACACAAGCGGACGTGTTAATTTACCCCGGGTTTTGTATAACATATGTAATGTCATGTTTAAGTGAACAGTACATTGTAATATTGCGGAAATCTCTCCTGCAACCACCCAACCCCCACCCTCCTTCCCAGCTTGTTGCGTTATTCCAGGTATCAAGAGATTACAAATCCGCCAGCAGCACAGGTTGGCTACCCAGCTCATACCGGACAACTAGGGAACTTGTTAACCGGAAATAAGTCGATAAGAAAAGACAGCTTTCCGCGGGCCACTTGAGGGGGGTACCGGTGGTTGAGGGACAATGGCGCCGTGCATGGGTGTGCCGGCCTGGCAGCTGCTGCTGACCGGTAATGAGCCGCTGCCAGCGTCTGCATGCTGGCCGCCATTGTGGCCGCGCTGGCCGGCCATTAGCGAGCCAGCACGTACGCACAAAGGCCGCCGCAGCCACGCGCTGAATGCCGCCTTCCGATTCAGACGCCTTGCGGAAATCTCGCCCGCAACCACCCACCCCCCACCCTCCTTCCCATGACGGTCCATTGTGGTCAAGGGCACAAATCTCGGGCCGATTCTTGTCATCTCTTCGACGAGGTAAGTCTACCTTATGAAGGTGATGTGTATGGAGGTTCTGGTGATATTACCAAAAGTTTACCACGGCATTCTTCACGATAATACCGTACCAGACGTAACTTGGGTAAATGGATCCCATAACACAATTCGCCTTTACTAGCTCTACCCTCAACATTGACGACATCCTTATCGCTTATTACCTTTGCTTGGCTTTTGAGATCAATACGATTAACAGTAATCATAAGATCCATACATAAGTAACTACACTGATGGGAAAAAAAATTCATACCAGGTCATAACGGAGAGTAATGAAATTTAGGGAATAAACTTGTCTAGGTAATATATTTAAGTGATTAACATTTCAAGATCTCAGGTTAATTTAAGCGCGAGGTAAGTCATTACAAATGCGAAACCTGGTATATTAATAACCAGTGACACCGTCAGAATGCTGAATGCCAGCATGCTAAGGTTCATGCATTGTGTTGCGCAGGTGCCGGACGTCAGTTTGTGGGATGCAGACCAAGCCTGTTACACCGTTAATGCTCATTCTGGATGACGCTGGAGTTACCCGTCCGATGATGTCCTGTATGTCCTAGATTGGAGGCAGATTCGGTGATCGAGCCAGGCCAAGGCAACGTGTCGACATTCTGTAGCACACGTTGCGTTACAACAGTATACCTGGGGAGCGTTATCCTGTTGGAAAACACCTCTGCAATACTGCTCATAAATGGTTGCATGACAGGTCAGATCACCAAACTGACGCACAGTTTTGCGGTCACGGCATGTGGGATAGCCACTGGAGTGCCCCTGCTGTCACATGAAATGGCAGCCTAGCCCAAAACTTCACGTGGTAGATCCAGTGTTTCCAACAAACAGACAGGTTGGTTGCAGGCCATCAAGTGGTCCTTCTAACCAACACACAGCCGTTACTGGTATAAAGGCAGAAGTAGCTTTCATCAGAAAACACAATACACCTCCACCCTACCCTCCAATGAATTCTCGCTTGAAATCACTGAAGTGGCAAATGGCGGTGGCTTGCTGTCGAGGTTATGTTTGCAACATGGCGTGTGCCTCTAGGCTTTCCTTGAAATAATCGATTTGTAACAGTACGTTGCATCATTGTGGTGCCAACTGCTGCTCAGATTGCTGTTGCAGATGCCGTATGATACGCCAGAACCATATGCAAAACATGATAGTCTTCCCTCTCGGCTGTGCCAAGTGGCTGCCTGGAGCCCAGTCTTCTTGCTAGCGTATATTCTCGTGGCCATCACTGCCAGCAATAACGTACAGTAGCTACATTCCTGCCAAATCTTTCTGCATTGCTACAGAAGGCATATCGAGCTTCTGGTAGCCCTATTACGCCACCTCGTTCAAACTCTCTTGACTAACATCGGTTCACCATGTCCAATCTCAAAGCTGACTACTGTCAAAATCGTTACAGCTGTAAGTAGCCTGTTTAGGTTTTTATATTGGTAACGCCATGTAGCGCTCTGTATGATTATCACTGGCTGTGCTGTGTGCTGTCTGTGGCTGGTTTGCATTGTTGTTGGCCATTGTAGTGTTGGGCAGTTGGCTGTTAACAGCGCGTAGCGTTGCGCAGTTGGAGGTGAGCCGCCAGCAGTGGTGGATGTGGGGAAGTGAGATGGCGGATTTTTGAGAGCGGATGATCTGGACGTGTGTCCATCAGAGACAGTACATTTGTAAGACTGGATGTCATGAACTGATATATATATATAATATGACTTTTGAACAATATTAAGCTGGCAGTATTGGCGCTCGTTGAATTGCAGTAGTTCGAGTAACGAAGATTTTTGTGAGGTAAGTGATTTGTGAAACGTATAGGTTAATGTTAGTCAGGGCCATTCTTTTGTAGAGATTTTTAAAAGTCAGATTGCGTTGCGCTATAAATATTGTGTGTCAGTTTAAGCCCAGCCATGTATAATTTTTCAAAGGGGACGTTTCAAAAAATGGTTCAAATGGCTCTGAGCACTATGGGACTCAACATCTTAGGTCATAAGTCCCCTAGACCTTAGAACTACTTAAACCTAACTGACCTAAGGACATCACACACACACCCATGCCCGAGGCAGGATTCGAACCTGCGACTGTAGCAGTCCTGCGGTTCCGGACTGCAGCGCCAGAACCGCACGGCCACCGCGGCCGGCGGGACGTTTCACAGCGTGTGTGTTAAACAAATTCGATTTCCATGCTTATGGTAGCGGTACTAGTACTCTTAAGCATTCTTCAGATATAGAAACACGCCTGTCAGTTATCTCTTATGTCGCTCAATTACTTCTTGGGGTTACGGTTTTTTTCCATCAGTGTAATTTTTTTTTTGCTTTATACAGTTGAAAGACATGGGAAACACACAGTCCAAAGTCTCACTGCTTGTGGCAATAGTACGACCCCTTTTCCTTTCTTTTTTTTCTGCCCAACTGTAAGTCATCAGTAACAACATTTGTAAAGTATATCCTCTACACTTACCTCAACGGGAATGGCTCCATTTAGCACACGGAAAGAGAGACAAGCGACTCCATACCGAGGAGGAGTTTTTGTGCATCACGTAGAGGTTTAGGATTGATATCCCGAGAGAGTACGTTGTAGGAGGAGTCGAACAATACATATATATCGCGAAATGACCACGGCCCGAAAATCCGAGAAATTAGAGCTAATACCAAGACACAGAAATTAAACATATTAGCTGCCAGTGGGTATTGATATCTATCAATGGCGTAAGTTGAAAAATCCGTGCCGGATCAGGACTGGAACCTGGGTCTTCTGCTTATGAAGCAGATGCGCTGACCACTACGCCACAGTGGTCTCCACAAAGGCACGGAATACTCAAGTACGCCTCCCATCAGGCTCAAAGTCTCAAGTTATACCACACGCTAATGAGGCAGTGCCCCACTCGGTAGCCTCATTACTAGTGTCTTCTCGCCAATTCCTGCGAGAGTTCGAGCTTGGTGTGCATCTGCCCCGAAGGGATCATTGGCCGTCTTCACGTTAACTAATAAGAACGGACATTACATGTATAGAGCTAATATGTTTCTTTACCGATAGTTATTTGTTCTTCACATTCGCCATCCGTCAATGGAACGGGGAGGGAGCAAACAGATGGTGGTACCAGATGGACAATTACTCAGTGAGTTTGTGGTGTAAACTGCGGAGTGGGGTATGGTATTATCCTTCTGGAATAAACCATTCGGTATCCTGCTGGGCCGGCCGAAGTGGCCGTGCGGTTAAAGGCACTGCAGTCTGGAACCGCAAGACGGCTACGCTCGCAGGTTCGAATCCTGCCTCGGGCATGGATGTTTGTGATGTCCTTAGGTTAGTTAGGTTTAAGTAGTTCTAAGTTCTAGGGGACTAATGTCCTCAGCAGTTGAGTCCCATAGTGCTCAGAGCCATTTGAACCATTTGGTATCCTGCTCATAAAGGATTTATCGTTCTCGTCACTTACTTCCGGGACTCAGACTCCGATCAGGAGTTAGCAAATCAATCCAGCTGTCATATCCAATTGATCCCCACAGGAAATGGCGGTGTGGGTCTCCACAATCGCTGCGTCCCTTGACCTTTTTATTGCCGCTCTGGGTAGCCGCGAGGTCTTGGCCGCATTGCCACGGTTCGCTCGGCTCGCCCCGTCGGAGGTTCGAGTCCTCCCTAGGGCATGGGTGTGTGTGTGTGTGTGTTGTCCTTAGCGTAAGTTAGTTTAAGTTAGATTAAGTAGTGTGTAAGCCTAGGGACCGCACAATTCTGAAGGAATCGTCTTTTTAGTGTTCTGTACCTCACTCGGTAGAAAAGGGTCCTTACCGGAACACCTGCTTGCCTGTCTGTCTGCCCGACTATTAAAGATACTTTTCATCAAGAACGGGTAGACGCATCAGGTAGAAATATATGTCGCGTACTGTTTACGATCTCTTGGTAATGATATAAACTGAAGCTCCTAAGTTAATCGAATCAAAAGATACAGTTCTTTACGTCATATACTCTGAGGTGACAAGTCATGCAATATTCACACATACAGATGGTAGTGGTATCGCGTACACAATGCGTGAAAGGGCAGTGCATTGGCGGAGCTGTCATTTGGTGGTTGTGGTTAGTGTCTAACGTCCCGTCGACAACGAGGTCATTAGAGACGGAGCGCAAGCTCGGGTTAGGGAAGGAGTGGGAAGGAAATCGGCCGAGCCCTTTCAAAGATCCCGGCATTTGCCTGAAACGATTTAGGGAAATCACGGAAAACCTAAATCAGGATGGCCGGAGGCGGGATTGAACCGTCGTCCTCCCGAATGCGAGTCCAGTGTGCTAACCACAGCTGTCATTTGTACTGTGGTGAGTCATGTGAAAAGGTTTCCGACGTGATTAAGGCCTCACGACAGGAACTAATAGTCTTCGAAAGAAGAATGGTAGTTGACGCATGAGAGATTCCATTTCGCAAATCGTTAGGGAAATCAATATTCAGAGACTCACAGTGTCAAGACTTGGCAGAGAATATCAAATTTCAGGCATTATCTCTCACCAGGCACAACCCAGAGACCGACGGCCTTCGGTTACCGACCTAGTGCAGCAGCGCTTGTGTAGAACTTTCAGTCCTAACAGACAAGCAATACTGCGTGAAACAACCGCAGACATCAGTGTGGAACCAACGACGAACGCATCCGTTATGAAAGTGCGGCGAAACTTTGCGTTAACGGCCTGTGACAGACGACCGACGTGACGGCCTTTGCTAACACCGCGACATCGCCTACAGCACCTCTTCTGTGCCCGTGACCTTATCGGCAGGACCCTAGACAATTGGAAAACACTGGTATCGTCAGATAAGTCTCGATTTCAGTTGGCAAAAGCTGATGGTAGGGTTCGAGAGCGTGTGTGCTGCATACCTCGAGAAACCATGGACCCATGTTCTCAACAAGGCACTGTGCAAGCTGGTGGTTGCTTCTTGATGGTGTGGGCTGTGTTTTCATCAAACTAAACCGATCATTAATTGGAAGTGGTTATGTTCGAGCGATTATAGACCATTTGCAGCCATTCGTGGTCTTCATGTTCCCAAATAACGGTGGAATTATTATGGACGATAATACCCCATGTCCACAATTGTTTACGATTAGTTTGAAAAATGATCTGGAGAGTTCGAGGGAGTGAGTTGGGCACCCGAATCGCCCGACATGAATCCTATCGAATATCTATGGGACGTAATCGAGAGATCAGTTCGTGCAGAAGATACTGTAGTGAGGATACTTTCACAGTTATGGACAGGTATAGAAGCAGCATGGCTCCATATGGTTCAAATGGCTCTAAGGACTATAAGACTTAAAATCTGAGGTCATCACTCCCCTAGACTTAGAACTACTTAAACCTAACTAGCATAAGAACACCACACACATCCATGCCCGAGGCAGGATTCCAACCTGCGACCGTAGCAGCTGCGTTGTTCGGGACTGAAGCACCTAGAACCGCTCGGCCGTTGTGGTCGGCATGGTTCCATATTCCGCAGGGGAACTCCAAAGACTTGTTTGAGTCCATGCCACATCGAGGGGTTGCTCTACGCCAGGTAAAGGGAAGTCTGTTACATCAGGAGGTAACCCATAACATTTGCCATCTAACTGTATTTTGGTACTCGCAGACTCGCTTATCAAAATGTATAGGGTACTTCCCCTTGCTCTAGACTGAATGAAAAGTGGCATAAGGTAAGGTCTGACAATACAAGTAAAGTAAAAAATACCAAACTGTTAATTTGTAATCATAAAAAACAAAAAAAATGTCATTTGTTATGTGACTCTCTGTCTATCCGTCTGTGAAGACCGATTTTTCTCAGGAACGGAGAGACAAATATCTCACCTGCCTCGGTACCTATATCAGTTACAGGCAAGAATCTTCGAGACTGTCTATTCCTTAGATGGATGAACTATCTATGTAGATAATGTAATCGGTACGGAATCCTCGGTGTCTGAGGCCTACTCGCACTTATTAACGATTATTCTGTACTGAAAAGCCTAGCATATGAACATAATTTTAATCAACATGAAACGTCCCCTTAGAAAAATTATACATGACTGTGCTTAAACTGACACACAATATTTTTTTTAGCGCAACGCAATCTGACTTTCAGTGATCCCTACAAGAGAATGGCCATGACTAAATTAACCTATACATTTCACAAATCACTTACCTTACAAAAATCTTCGTTACTCGAACTACTGCAATACAGTGAGCGCCACTACTGCCAGCTAAATAAAAGATTCAAACTACGGAAGACACTAACTACTGATAAGCATAGTTAGCAAATGAAAGATTTTAATAGAGAACAAACAATGTATTTACCTTAATAGTCATAATATAAAACTTCCTGGCAGATTAAAACTGTGTGCCCAACCGAGACTCGAACTCGGGACCTTTGCCTTTCGCGGGCAAGTGCTCTACCAACTGAGCTACCGAAGCACGACTCACGCCCGGTACTCACAGCTTTACTTCTGCCAGTACCTCGTCTCCTACCTTCCAAACTTTACAGAAGCTCTCCTGCGAACCTTGCAGAACTAGCACTCCTGAAAGAAAGGATATTGCGGAGACATGGCTTAGCCACAGCCTGGGGGGTGTTTCCAGAATGAGATTTTCACTCAGAGTGTAAATCTCATTCTGGAGTCATAATATATATAGCAGTTCATGACATCCATTCTTACAAATGTACTGTCTCTGATGGACACACGTCCAGATCATCCGCTCTCAAAAATCCGCCATCTCACTTCCCCACATCTACCACTGCTGGCGGCTCGTCTCCAACTGCGCAACGCTACGCGCTGTTAACAGCCAACTGCCCAACACTACAATAGCAAATTCCAACAATGCCACCTAGCCACAGACTGCACACAGCACAGCCAGTGATTTCCATACAGAGCGCTACGTTGCGGTGGCGTTACCAATATAAGAACCTAAACAACGTACTTACAAACATTAACCTAACCTAACCTACAAACATAGAAACACTGGAGTGTCAGTTTACTACGTAACTAGTAAAGATTTCCAGTACGATGCAGGAGGCTGATTGTTGCTGTGTACAGAGAGTACTTCATACTTGCACTGTAGCCGTTGTGCCAAGCCTGCGAGCGCGGTCATTTTCAGTAGCAGGGTTAGTTTAAAGTGCTTGCTACGGCGTCTTGGTCACGAAGTGAGATTCGAGCAGTTTTGCGGTACAGCTTCGCGCTTTGTTTAAACACAGACCAGTGCTTTGAAGAAATGTAACTTGCACTCGGTGATGTGTGTCCATCGTACAGCTATATCGTGCAGAGGATACCAAAGAGGAAATTTCCGTATGGAGGACGCTGAATGGACGGGAAGGCCACCACCTTCAGTTACGGAGGAGAACTTTGATGCTGTCAGGAAAATGCTAGACGAAGACAGGAGAGTGACCTATAAGCAGAAAGAGGATACCTTATAGGTAAATGCACCGGCAATTTGTTCGATTCTGCATGATCATTTGCAAGTAAAGAAACTTTGTTGGCCGGCCAGTGTGGCCGAGCGGTTCTAGGCGCTACGATCTGGAACCGAGCGACCGCTACGGTCGCAAGTTCGAATCCTGCCTGGGGCATGGATGTGTGTGTTGACCTTAGGTTAGTTAGGTTTAAGTAGTTCTAAGTTCTAGGGGACTGATGATCTCAGAAGTTAAGTCCCATAGTCCTCAAAGCCATTTGAACCCCACTTTGTTGTCTCTGGGTGCCGCATAGAGTGACGGAAGAGCAGATGTCACGACGTTGGGCTTGGTGCTGGGAGATGTTAAAGAAGTTTTCTAAGGAACAACGTTAGTTTGTGAATATTGTCGTGAAAGGTGTCGAGACTTGACTGTACTATTATGACGGGCTGACAAAGACTCAAAAAAAAGTTTCGGTCTTTGAAGATGGCGACACACTCGTAGCTGTCAGAAATTCCCGATCAGTAAAGACGAAAATGATAGTTCTTTTTCAAATCGAGTAGAATTGTGGAGCATGTTGTTTCTGGACACACAGAAGACAGTCATAGCTAAGTGGCACAGGGAGCAGTGCCTGCCCGAAGTCAGCCATTCTTTGAAGAAGCAGCGGCCGAAGTCAGCAATGGACACTTGGTTCCTCCATCACGACAATGCCCCAGCTCACCGCGCCAGAGCACTCCCCATATATTTTCACGATGTAGGACTGATATTCTTGAGTTCCCTCCTTGCAGTACAGACCTTTCTCCTTGTGACCTTTCATGTGAATACGAAGCTGAGAGTGATGCAGTTTCCAAGTGATGAGGACCTCCTGAGGGTTTGGGACAACGAGTGCGCCTTACTCCCTACAGAAACTTCTGTAGGGATTGGTTTCAGAGGATGGAGAACTGTACTTTATGTGGCGGAAATTACTTCGAAAAAATCAAATAAATAAAGCTGTATTGCAAAACTTCCTTCTACATCGGGTAGAGCATTTACTTTAAAGGAGCGGGAGAGATGATTACTCACGCCGTGAGGGAAAAGAGAGCAGTGCAAAAGTGTGCGAAATATTCTGTCTACCCACGCGAGAGCCATCTGTTACGTACTGCTGCGCAAACGTAAATTGATCACTGTCGACGGACGCATTTTCTAGCCAGCCAACGTTTGACACACGTCTCGTTCTGCAGCGGTGCTGCTAATCGGCGCTTCATCAGACGTAACAACTCCCGCCTCGTTGCACAGAGGTCGTGCAGGTCTGTTTCGCCGGCACAAGAGAATCCCTGTCGCCGTGCTAAAGCGCTGGCCGCACGTTGGGACACAGCGGCCGCGAGCAGCCCGCGGCGATCCCAGCGTTAACACAACGCGCGCCATGGCCGTTCGCTGTATTTTTAGTAGCGCACCGGGCGCGCCAGTTTTTGTGCGGCCCTCCCTGCCCGACGGCCGAAAAGCCCTTTTCGCAGTATTTTGCCGACCTCTCTCCTCGGAACGGCGCCCATACGCGCCGCTCAAAGACGGTCGCTGCGGCCAGCCGGGTCGTTTCATTGGCCATGCAGAAAGCCAAATCTCTCCTGCTGTCAGTGTCCATACGTAGCCCTGTCCTCTGTCCCCTTCCCGCCGCAGCAACCCCTCTCCCCCTCCCCCTCCCCCCAACGCCACCACCTCCGCCCCTTGTGCGTAGGAGGGTATGGGGGCCGGAGGGCGGCGCGTGTTTTTCCACGGCACCTACGCCTCCCTCGCGTTGTGTTTGCCGCCCCCGAGCCGGCTTTTGACATCGCCCCTTTCCCGCCCCCGCTGGAACCGGTCCGCTGCGTTCGGCGACAATTAGCGCCGTCCTTTTATGAATCCCCACAGCGCTCGAATGGCCCGTGGAAAACGGCGCAGTCCAGTCCGCAGAAATGCCGGAAATAAAAGGCCACCGGTACTTGCGACCGTGCGGCGAAATAAACACGCCGACCGCCAACGTAGCGCGATTCTATATATCGTTGCCGGCAGTCGAGTGTATCACTTCGCTACCGACAACTGGCTTTTATTTTCCGCTGTCTGATTCTGGCGCTTTCACTTGGCAATGAATGCAGGAAATTCGACAGATATGAACCTGGTGCTCGTTCCTGCAGAGTTCATGGAATTTTGTCTACGACCCGATTTTTCTGAATACTTGACCGCGAACTCGTAGACTGCTCATTTTTAGTGCCGGAACGTGAATGGTACAGACCTCTTCACAATTCGGTGTATTTCAGTTACATTTACTTCTTAAATTCAACAGGACAGTGCAGACTTTTGGGTGGTGGATGAAAGGTTCTCGTACGAGAAAGGGGATATAGGAACTACATGTGGACACAGTCGTATATAACACAAAAGCTTCGCTTCCTGGAGTAGTTTCCAGGGCCTTCCCAGCATATTCTGGGGCGCTGTATTCCTCACCAGCGACACTATGCATCATGAGGTTCCAAGCTGACGCCTCCACGGCAACGGTTACCATCGCTACGCTTACCTTTGCTTCCATTTTTTTTATTTTGAACTTCCACACAAATACCATGGATGGTGGTTTATCGTTCTTACTTCCGTTTCTGTTGGTTGTTGGGAAGTATGTTGGTAATTATTCTTGCCATTGTAAAATAATTACTACTGCGTTCCATTTACTTTGTATAATCTCTAACATTGTATTTTTTCTGCATCTCGATAGATGTTTCATGTTTAACATATGCCATCACCGCATAATATGTCATGCAGCAGGCGAGGGGGTACCTCCCTCTTTATAACTCGTAGCTTTTTGACGCTATTTAGCGGTTACATTTGTGTCCACCGACAATTATCAGTGCTCCGCCGTCATCACTGCTCTTCACCTGACAGCACAAAAACTTTCTATTTCATTAGAACTGTCTACCCATATTTATTTTGTTGTCAAAGAGTGTAATTTTTACACCTCTTCCTCTAAAGAACATTTATATTTAACATTTCAGAGACATGGTCTAAAGATGGTTTTTGATCAAATCGAAACCAGTTATTGTTTTGACGTGTGATTTTTAGTTTTTAATAAATTTTTGCGATCAGGAGTGATTAGTATTTTAAACATTCTAAATTTGCTGTTTCCGGGATTTAATCTCTCACACGCGGCGGAAATGGTGTCTTAACCCCGCGAGTGCCCACTTCAGGTGCAACAAGTACCTATTCGGCACAGATATCAACAAGATTCTTGCTTTCCCATTTCCAAGAATCGTGGGAAATCGTGGAAAATAACCTGGATTTGACAATACACTGGAGATGATGTAGGTTAGAACTAGTTAGTAGGAATTAGACTAGAAATCTAGATTTAGGAACCTGCAGCGATTAACATCCTGGCCTGCTCAGTGTCAGGGATACGCCCATCGGGATTAGCTCGACGGGCAAGGCAATAAAGTAGGTTTGTACATTGCTGACACATCTGTGACGCTGCAGGAAGTAGAATGTAGGATTAGCTTAAAAAATCTTAGGAGTTAAAATAAATAAATATAGCTGCCCATTGAAATTAGATTGTAGCTGTAGCTCACAACTCATTATATTGTAAATAGCTACTAATTGTAACTAATAGTAGCAATAAGACCCACTCATCAGATAAGGAGGTGGGTTGAGATGTATAAATATTATTGTTGATGGTAAATAATGACTTTTATTAAAAAAAAAAATTCAGCACCTTCTCAACTGTATTTTCTGTTCGACAAATCCTGTATATTACCTCCTCTTCTAGGCAGTGTACTGAATTGGATCAAAAGTAGAAGCAACATGATTGTATTTCATGTCAGACTGTATTGTCAGACTTTATCACATTACACGTCTTCTATATAATCGCTTCGCATCTCTATCACCTTCCCCCCACAGAGATCGAAGGTGTCGTACACTGTTAGCGCATCCGTCTACATCTACATCTACATTTATACTCCGCAAGCCACCCATCGGTGTGTGGCGGAGGGCACTTTACGTCCCACTGTCATTACCTCCCTTTTCTGTTCCAGTCGCGTATGGTTCGCGGGAAGAACGACTGCCAGAAAGCCTCCTTGCGCGCTCGAATCTCTCCAATTTTACATTCGTGATCTCCTCGGCAGGTATAAGTAGGGGGAAGCAATATATTCGATACCTCATCCAGAAACCCACCCTCTCGAAACCTGGACAGCAAGCTACACCGCGATGCATAGCGACTGTCTTGCAGAGTTTGTCACATGAGTTTGTTAAACATCTCCGTAACGCTATCACGCTTACCAAATAACGCCGTGACGAAACGCGCCGCTCTTCTTTGGATCTTCTCTATCTCCTCCGTCAACCAGATCTGGTACGGATCCCACACTGATGAGCAATACTCAACTATAGGTGGAACGAGAGTTTTGTAAGCCACCTCCTTTGTTGATAGACTACATTTTCTAAGGACTCTCCCAATGAATCGTAACCTGGTACCCGCCTTACCAACAATTAATTTTATATGATCATTCCTCTTCAAATCGTTCCGCACGGATACTCCCAGATATGTTACAGAAGTAACTGCTACCAGTGTTTGTTCCGCTATCATATTATCATACAATAAAGGATCCTTCTTTCTATGTATTCGCAATACATTACATTTGTCTATGTTAAGGGTCAGTTGCCACTCCGTGCACCAAATGCCTATCCTCTGCAGATCTTCCTGCATTTCGCTGCAATTTTCTAATGCTGCATCTTCTCTGCATACTACAGCATCATCCGCGAAAAGCCGCATGGAACTTCCGACACTATCTACTAGGTCATTTATATATATTGAGAAAAGCAAAGGTCCCATAACACTCCCCTGTGGCACGCCAGAGGTTACTTTAACATCTGTAGACGTCTCTCCATTGATAACAACATGCTGTGTTCTGTTTGCTAAAATTTCTTCAATCCAGCCACACAGCTGGTCTGATATTCCGTAGGCTCTTACTTTGTTTATCAGGCGACAGTGCGGAACTGTATCGAACGCCTTCCGGAAGTCAAGGAAAATAGCATCTACCTGGGAACCTGTATCTAATATTTTCTGGGTCTCATGAACAAATAAAGCGAGTTGGGTCCCACACGATCGCTGTTTCCGGAATCCTTGTTGATTCCTGTAGAGTAGATTCTGGGTTTCCAGAAATGACGTGATATGCGAGCAAAAAACATGTTCTAAAATTCTACAAAAGAACGATGTCAGAGATATAGGTCTATAGTTTTGCGCATCTGCTCGACGAACCTTCTTGAAGACTGGGACTACCTGTGCTCTTGTCCAATCATTTGGAACCTTCCGTTCCTCTAGAGACTTGCGTTACACGGCTGTTAGAATGGGGGCAAGTTCTTTCGCGTACTCCGTGTAGAATCGAATTGATATCCCGTCATGTCCAGTGGACTTTCCTCTGTTGAGTGATTCCAGTTGTTTTTCTATTCCTTGGACACTTATTTCGATGTCAGCCATTTTTTCGTGTGTGCGAGGATTTAGAGAAGGATCTGCAGTGCGGTCTTCCTCTGTGAAACAGCTTTGGAAAAAGGTGTTTAGTATTTCAGCTTTACGCCTGTCTCCTCTGTTTCAATGTTTCGCATGTCTGTCTATGTCTCGCAAGGGCCGCCTTGTGGCATGGATGATGTTTTCTCTTGTATTGTAGCGCGTGCCACGAAAACAAGTCGTAGTCGCTTGGAGTCCTGTCGGGTGAATACGGTGGATGTTACAGTATCTCCCACCGCCACGTGCACAGGAGCTCTTGCACAGGTTTCGCTGTGTGGCATCGTTCATTGTCAGGGAGGAGGATGGGATTCAGCGCTAGCACGAAACATTGGCGTGTGCTCCGGTCACATACCACATTCAGTCCTGACGCATTCATGTTGTTCGTGTGTCCTAAACGTATTGTTAGGGTGCTTGAGCTGGTCTCCCGCACTGTCAGACAGAACACACAGCAGTTGTCTCAAACACAGCCGTCTCCGCTCTCTGCATTATTTCAACTGACCTTCTGCTATCAGCTACAGGTAGCAGGCATGCCACATCACGCACTTCTTCCATGTTACGTTGGTGTTGCCACAGATTTTTTTTCAACCCATGTACGTATATGCTTCGTCAACCAATAGTGAAAGACCGTTTAAACTTTGTACCAATCCAGTAAACTTTTGTATGGATACGTGCACGCCGTATCAGAGAAACTTTTACAGCAATCCCCTCTATTTTCACGTTTTGTGCCACTTGCTGCCGCCCCTCCAAAGAGACCGGAATTGTTGCATTTGTTTACTAAGAGTCGTCCAACGCCGACAATCATTCGTCTCCTGTCTGTGGATTACTTCTCATGTTATTTACAATTAAAGGAGTGCAGCTGAGAAGTTATAATTTGGCTGAGATTTTGTTATGTTGGACTATGATTCCAGTTGGTTTTTACATGTGAATGAAAGTTTCTATATTTTCTGAAATCGACTGTCAACTATGAACGCTACTTCCCAGAACTTCTCCCTTGGATTGGCGACCCTCATTTAATCCTTTCGTGGGCAAAATTATTGAGCATTTTTTTTAATGAATGGAGATCAGATAGTAGTTAACAGATAGTTATATTTACCATACAGAATATCAAATTTGTTCCAACTGTGAAAGTGAGGTCACACCACAAGGTGGGAAGTATTCTTCCACTGCCCTTCCTTGGAGTTAAATGACAAAAACAACTTTTTCACTATATGTCATATTTATTTGATGAATTTACTTCTCTTGTTACAATGATTGTTCACAATTACTTGCCATGAAATTTTCTGAAACATGGGTCTATGCAAAGTGGTATTTGACAATATGTACCAACACAACGAGTGCTCCTTTAAGCAGCCTTGGTACTACAATGACGGCACGCCCAGTAGGTTTCTCCTAAAATGGGTTGATGCTCCCCTACAACCACATGACGAAAATCTTCAGGTACTTTACCCCTTTTCGCCAGAAAGACAGGTTTTTGTCCACGCCTTTTTTTGGATGAGAAGCCAGCGATCAATTGTCTGGCTAGATGGATCCTGTATGTGAGCTGATCAGACTGTCCACTTTCTCTTTTACTAATTTTCCACAGGATAAAACTGTTCACTGCAGCAACATCCACCAGGAAAGAAGGTATTCTGTGCCACCATTTTAGAGAATGTCTGCCTATAGCATACCTTATACCTTTCTCGTAATTGATCAAACATTTCGACACCACGCATTATTTTGTTGTATTCTGCCACAACTTCAGGACAAGAAATTTCTGTACTAATACCATCCTTGTTTTTCCTTTCCACTGTGGCTGTTTCTCATGGGTCATGAATTGAGGACAGGAAAGTGACTGGATGGTTATCCATCCATTTTACTGCAGAAATGGCTCCTTTTGTTTCAAACTGGAATTCTCCTCGTTCCAATTTTACGTGCTCCTTCTTAAATTTTGGTAAATCAAAAGTATTTACCTTATACTATAGCTTTGAGGAAAAAATCACAAAATGTAACGCAAACAGCACTGAAAGACTCCTCTACAGAGCAACACTCAGCTATACAATGCCTCTGCACGAAGCTACAGCAAAAACGGCGGGAACTTCCGAATGGATGTAGTACCCCATACTGTTCACTGGGTGGTATCACCGTACAGAGGTGGGAACTGTGAATCCCACGGGACTAGAAGCGAGTTCATTGTAGTGGGAAGCATGTTTCCCACGGCTCACGAATGGGTTAACAAATTTTTCAGTGATAACAGTTTCCGTGATATGTCAGAAGCTGTGCGCTCTCGAGCTTGGCTAGCGCTTGGGTGGGTGACAGATCAGGTCTGTTAAGCGCTGTTGGAAAGCGGCATGCAGTCACCCCTTGTGACGCCAATTGAGGAACGTCTTGATCGCGAAGTAGCGGTTCTGGTCACGAAAGCTGACAACAGCTGTGAGAGCGGTGTGCTGACCACATCCCCGCCAAGTCTGCATCCAGTGACGCCTGTCCGCTGATAACGACAAGGTCTATTCTTATGGAGTTCCAGTTTGATCTTCTATTTAAGAAATTTAACTACGAATATACTAAGGGGTTGTTTTAGTATGATGACGTTGCATTGGGCCCAGTGTCCCAATTATCAAGTGGAATGTTGCGTACGGTAACAGGAAAAAATGTTTATCGTGGTGATGAGTGCACAATGCTCTCAGGCTTTCGTTTTGTAGTTCAAACCGTTACTAATGAAGATTAGTTCCAGTACACGTATCTAAGCCGATGGACAGTTGGATGTAGTATCAAGCCATACCACTGAAACTCCCTTAAAGTTGTGAAGCGGCTTCACGATTTCGCCTACGCAATATTACACACAAACGTCTAAATTATGGATGGCAACATTAATCACAACAGAAAATGTGAATTTCCTCAAGCTGCCGTCTGTTTCAAGAATATATGCTTTCTGCATATCTGAGTGTACATGATTATTTCGCCTGAAACATTACTATAGGTCTAGAATGAAACACATTTATAATTTTACTTCGGTTCTGCATGTAATGAGCCGTTTGTTTTATAAATTATTAAAATGTGGTTTTACTACATTTTAATCTCATATCTGCTTGCATTCGGAAACTTCGTCTGCATGAAGATTTGTAAGGTATTCATATGTCTGGCACTGGTGCACACAGAAGACAAATGTAAGGGAAAATCAAACGAAATGCCGTAAGTAAAAGCTACACTCAAGTAACTCATGAAAATATCTATTTTTAGTTCTGGAATCAAGCCGGCCGAGGTGGCCGAGCGGTTCTAGGCGCTACAGTCTGGAACCGCGCGACCACTACGGTTGCAGGTTCGAATCCTGCCTCGGGCATGGATGTGTGTGATGTCCTTAGGTTAGTTAGGTTTAAGTAGTTCTAAGTACTAGGAGACTGATGACCTCAGAAGTTAAGTCCCATATTGCTCAGAGCCATTCTGGAATCACAATATTAAATACGGTTGTTTCCAGGAAACTGACGGTGTTTCAGATGAATGAATGTATAGTTTCATTGACAAACTGGAAATACCTTAACAAATCATACAACAACTAAGGACGATACTACCGCACAAAACAAGAGTGTGTACTAGCGTCGAGCTAAAGTAGAACCAACGAAACTTGTGAGCAGAGAATGTAAAAGATGTGGCAAGTTTATTTCAGTGCTACATCTATACCTGGGTCACGGTGTGTTTTCTGGCCTGGAGAAGCCATCATGGTCAGATATTCCATATTTACTGTAGGGGTGAACAATATGCTAACTTTTCATATTTCATAATTCTGAATAGGCTGTTAATCCTTTCACTGAGAAATTATTATCACTTACTTGTCGTTCTTTGCTTTTTATGATATTTAGATGGGCATTCACATACAGTAATGAAGTACTCACAACTTCTATTTGAGAGTTAACCGGGCATGGGACGCCACAATGAAAGTTATCCCGGCGTGGGAAGCTACAATGAAAGTTAACCCGAGGTGCTGACTATGATTGAGAATGTAGTAAAACTTACTAACAACATTTATTTTTTAAAAGAAAACAGACATAAATTATAGTTATTAATTGAATATAGTAAACAACTAACAGTTGGGTCAAGAGAACAATGGACAAGGTTCCTGGGTGGCAGAAGTGAGTCAAATACTCTGGCCCTAAAAATGTGGATAACACAATCTGAATTGATCTGACGCTGAGCAGACTTTGATTGATGATCTACACAAGTCTATAAAGGAGCAGCTGAGGGCAAGTGGCGATTGATACCTGTACACCATGACGAGGCCGGAGCAGCAGTATGTTACCCCGTTTGCTTCATGCAGCGATGTAACTTCCAGCTGGCGAGATGTGTGCTGTGGAGGCGAGGCGTAAGGCTGCACCTGTGAATCGATTGCGGCCACGAAAGAAATACAAAATCTCACGATCTAGCGATCAGGCAGACGGATGGCAGTTTACTCTCTACCACAGACCCGAAATCACGGCAGATTTCAGTGTGTGACACAGCCATTCACTGGTCGTACCTAGAACCAATTTGGCTCACTTATACAACAGAGCTCACAAAGATACCAAACGTCAAGACTGGTAAACCAAAAACGAATAAGTGTGCCCTCAGCAAACGAGTAGTCCGAGACGTTTGAAGTCTTACTGTCGGTACAGTGCGAACTTCACCACAGGCTCTCCAGTCTAACTACTTGCAAGTGAAGTCAGGCTCAGGACAGCTCTCAAGCACCAACCACACGTGCCAGAGCTTCGACCAAACGATCACCCTCCCAGACCGAAGTCCAGACCCCGAGCGCCTAGCAACTCTCCAGATAAAAAAAAAAAAATTCCGTTTTTCCGCAAATTGCACGAACGACACCGCCCTCACCCTGTCTTGAGCCAATCAGAGATTTTAGACGCTCTAAATCTCCCCTCCTACACGACAGCAGAAACTAATGTCAAACCAGCGCAAGAGTTAAGAAACATGCGCCTGTGGAAAAAAAAGGAAACCGCCAGTTACTGGCTTTTTTAAGTTTTCGTGGAGGTAGAAGATGTTTTCCTCCAAAGTCACATCGCTTCCTGCGGCAACAAGCGAACAGATACAATCTTAAAGATCTTCAACTAAATGGCCTGTGCCTTGGAGCATGTTAGTCCTAGCTATAAGGTTTACTTAAGATTCTATCTCTAAACGGTTCTCAGACGCTAGTGTTTCTTGTACAACCGAGGCAGTCGATGCAAGTGAGTCAAAGGTCTATTTTCAGTGTTGGTGAACACAATGCCTGGTTTATGACTCCACTGTGCAGACACGTCCCTTCAGTTTGTCGCCCGTCCAGCCCAGCTTTCAGGCGGCGCCAATGCAGGTATAGCAGCATTCTCCTGCTGGAGACTTGTCACAACTAGGGGCTGCTCGGTCTCTGTACTGCTGTGGGCCTGTCCCGCATGATTTACTGAGGGATGGGCTCACCACCAATTGCTTTCAACTTCCAACATGCTCTTTCTACGAACTAAGAACCATAAAAATACCTCACGCATTTAGTGCCCTACCAGGCTCCAACAACGTATGCTCAGGCTGTTAACTTTCTAGAGTCTCGCTCCAGGTGCATAAGGTTGTAACAAAATCTTTAATAATTTTCTGTATACTAAAAATTGGTGAGAGAGTAACTTGTCCTCTCACTATCCTCTACCTGCAATGATTTCTACATGGGTTGTGTCTCACTTCAGAATTGGATAGTGTGACACGAACTAGAGGAAATCATTGAAAATAGTAGGCAGATGTCATCCTTATAACTGTTATATATATATATATATATATACACTCCTGGAAATTGAAATAAGAACACCGTGAATTCATTGTCCCAGGAAGGGGAAACTTTATTGACACATTCCTGGGGTCAGATACATCACATGATCACACTGACAGAACCACAGGCACATAGACACAGGCAACAGAGCATGCACAATGTCGGCACTAGTACAGTGTATATCCACCTTTCGCAGCAATGCAGGCTGCTATTCTCCCATGGAGACGATCGTAGAGATGCTGGATGTAGTCCTGTGGAACGGCTTGCCATGCCATTTCCACCTGGCGCCTCAGTTGGACCAGCGTTCGTGCTGGACGTGCAGACCGCGTGAGACGACGCTTCATCCAGTCCCAAACACGCTCAATGGGGGACAGATCCGGAGATCTTGCTGGCCAGGGTAGTTGACTTACACCTTCTAGAGCACGTTGGGTGGCACGGGATACATGCGGACGTGCATTGTCCTGTTGGAACAGCAAGTTCCCTTGCCGGTCTAGGAATGGTAGAACGATGGGTTCGATGACGGTTTGGATGTACTGTGCACTATTCAGTGTCCCCTCGACGATCACCAGTGGTGTACGGCCAGTGTAGGAGATCGCTCCCCACACCATGATGCCGGGTGTTGGCCCTGTGTGCCTCGGTCGTATGCAGTCCTGATTGTGGCGCTCACCTGCACGGCGCCAAACACGCATACGACCATCATTGGCACCAAGGCAGAAGCGACTCTCATCGCTGAAGACGACACGTCTCCATTCGTCCCTCCATTCACGCCTGTCGCGACACCACTGGAGGCGGGCTGCACGATGTTGGGGCGTGAGCGGAAGACGGCCTAACGGTGTGCGGGACCGTAGCCCAGCTTCATGGAGAAGGTTGCGAATGGTCCTCGCCGATACCCCAGGAGCAACAGTGTCCCTAATTTGCTGGGAAGTGGCGGTGCGGTCCCCTACGGCACTGCGTAGGATCCTACGGTCTTGGCGTGCATCTGTGCGTCGCTGCGGTCCGGTCCCAGGTCGACGGGCACGTGCACCTTCCGCCGACCACTGGCGACAACATCGATGTACTGTGGAGACCTCACGCCCCACGTGTTGAGCAATTCGGCGGTACGTCCACCCGGCCTCCCGCATGCCCACTATACACCCTCGCTCAAAGTCCGTCAACTGCACATACGGTTCACGTCCACGCTGTCGCGGCATGCTACCAGTGTTAATGACTGCGATGGAGCTCCGTATGCCACGGCAAACTGGCTGACACTGATGGCGGCGGTGCACAAATGCTGCGCAGCTAGCGGCATTAGACGGCCAACACCGCGGTTCCTGGTGTGTCCGCTGTGCCGTGCGTGTGATCATTGATTGTACAGCCCTCTCGCAGTGTCTGGAGCAAGTATGGTGGGTCTGACACACCGGTGTCAATGTGTTCTTTTTTCCATTTCCAGGAGTGTATGTGTGAAAAAAGGTAACTTTGCCATTCAGTATTACCCATGGCTAAAACACATCCTATATCTTGACCTCATTCATTCAAGGGGTCATTCACTCACATGAAACTGCAAGCCAGCAAGGATAAATGAAAAGTTGGTTGTGAGTAGTATGAATTATGTTACATCCAGGGGTCATTGCTACATCACAGACTTCTGATAAACATTTAATAGGTGGTTAAAAGGCCTTGGAGCAAAGAAGTACACCCATTCACACCATATCCTGAGGTCAAAGATGTCTAATGTCCCTAATCATTTACAATGTCATTTACAGAATATGAACTGTTCTCCTCTCATTGATTTATTGCTGCTCTACCAGCCATTTGGTCACTTTCATTAAACACATACATTTTGAAATCCTCAATAAACAAGGAATTCACATGTATAATCTGCTTGTCTTATTACCTAAGTTGTATAATTTGTGTATTATTTTCTACGACATGAACAAATACAGGCACATAATCAGAGCATTAATAAATATGCAGAACAACATGTATGTCACAATGAAGACAATTCAATTGATACATACTAAAACTCAAAAAGATATTACATAATGATGTTAGAGAAAGATCGCTCCCTCCACAAGGGTCCCTGGGGAGACAAAATTTACAATTGAAAATGTCACAAGAATTGAAAACATGGCACTTATGCACTCGCAAAAAATTGTGACTGGTAGAACTGAAGAACAGCAATTTTTCGCCAGAGTGGAATGGCCTCACGCTCAGCACATGACACGACAGAAGTGGTGGCAGATGTCTCTGGCGGTTCCTCTCGTCTCGCAGCATCTGTTGTCCGGGTAGCAACCGGAATCTTTAGGCAGCTTACTGACCACAGCTGGATCAAAAATGGTTCAAATGGCTTTGAGCACTATGGGACTCAACTGCTGTGGTCATAAGTCCCCTAGAACTTAGAACTACTTAAACCTAACTAACCTAAGGACAGCACACAACACCCAGCCATCACGAGGCAGAGAAAATCCCTGACCCCGCCGGGAATCGAACCCGGGAACCCGGGCGTGGGAAGCGAGAACGCTACCGCACGACCACGAGATGCGGGCACAGCTGGATCCTTGGCGTCATCCTGGTCAGGCAGCAGTTAGCCGTCAGCGACTGGTGTGACAGTATTGCATTTGACGTGCAACCTGCCCCCTGGCGTAGAAATCCATTCAGCGTTAGTGGGATGTGGGACAGCCCGGCTCTACCCATTCAATTCTGCATCGGAGCGCACCTGCCGGTGCGGGACATTGGATTAACTTACCTTTTGTCGACGGGACTCGTCCCTCTCGGCACCCCACTGAGTCGGTTAGGCCCAGCGCACACATCCACTGTGGTGTCACGGGACTCGCCTCTCCCTAGATTAGCACCTTGGTGGTTGCCCGCTACGGGGTGGCTTTCGAGGAATGGTGGCGTCCTGCTGTCCGTGCTGGCTTGCTACATCCCATTGTCTGCACCGGTAGACGACCGGGCTGCGTGACGTAGGCACGTCAGCTGGCCACGGTCTAGTTCTGTTGCAGCTGGAGGGGGGGGGGGGTGTCCCGAAACCTGGGCTGCCACAGCTGAGAGTCATTATGGCTGCCCACTCCCTTCACTCTTCACTCTAGCTGGCTGGCTTTGGGTAGTTCCGGTGTCTGCACAATCCTTAAGAGTGGTCCAGTGCGACATTCTCTCACAAATTTCATTACACCGACATATTCCATAAAAAGAAAATAACAATGAATCCGATTTTTTTCTTATGTTGTTGTTGTGGTCTTCAGTCCTGAGACTGGTTTGATGCAGCTCTCCATGCTACTCTATCCTGTGCAAGCTTCTTCATCTCCCAATACGTACTGCAGCCTACATCCTTCTGAATCTGTTTGGTGTATACATCCCTTGGTCTCCCTCTACGATTTTTACCCTCCACGCTGCCCTCCAATACTAAATTGGTGATCCCTTGATGCCTCAGAACATGTCCTACCAACCGATCCCTTCTTCTTGTCAAGTTGTGCCACAAACTCCTCTTCTCCCCAATCCTATTCAATACTTCCTCATTAGTTACGCGATCTACCCATCTAGTCTTCAGCGTTCTTCTGTAGCACCACATTTCAAAGGCTTCTATTCTCTTCTTGTCCAAACTATTTATCGTCCATGTTTCACTTCCATACATGGCTACACTCCATACAAATACTTTCAGAAACGGCTTCCTGACACTTAAATCTATACTCGATGTTAACAAATTTCTCTTCTTCAGAAATGCTTTCCTTGCCATTCCCAGTCTACATTTTATATCCTCTCTACTTCGACCATCATCTGTTACTTTGCCCCCCAAATAGCAAAACTCCTTAACTACTTTAAGTGTCTCATTTCCTAATCTAATTCCCTCAGCATCGCCGGACTTAATTCGACTACATTCCATTATTCTCGTTTTGCTTTTGTTGATGTTCATCTTATATCCTCCCTTCAAGACACTGTCCATTCCGTTCAACTGCTCTTCCAAGACCTTTGATGTCTCTGACAGAATTAAAATGTCATCGGCGAACCTTAAAGTTTTTATTTCTTCACCATGGATTTTAATAACTACTCCGAACTTTTCTTTTGTTTCCTTTACTGCTTGCTCAATATACAGATTGAATAATATCGGGGAGAGGCTACAACCCTGTCTCACTCCCTTCCCAATCACTGCTTCCCTTTCATGTCCCTCGACTCTTATAACTGCCATCTGCTTTCTGTACAAATTGTATATGGCCTCTCGCTCCCTGTATTTTACCCCTGCCACCTTCAGATTTTGAAAGAGATTATTCCAGTCAACATTCTTTCTTCTAAGATAATTCGTAAGGTCAGTATTGCCTCACGTGTTCCAGTGTTTCTACAGAATCCAAACTGATCTTCCCCGAGGTTGGCTTCTACTAGTTTTTCCATTCGTCTGTAAAGAATTCGTGTTAGTATTTTGCAGCTGTGACTTATTAAGCTGATAGTTCGGTAATTTTCACATATGTCAACACCTGCTTTCTTTGGGATTGGAATTATTATATTCTTCTTGAAGTCTGAGGGTATTTCGCCTGTTTCATACATCTTGCTCACCAGATGGTAGAGTTTTGTCAGGACTGGCTCTCCCACGGCCGTCAGTAGTTCCAATGGAATATTGTCTACTCCGGGGGCCTTGTTTCGACTCAGGTCTTTCAGTGCTCTGTCAAACTCTTCACGCAGTATCATATCTCCCATTTCATCTTCACCTACATCCTCTTCCATTTCCATAATATTGTCAAGTACATCGCCCTTGTATAGACCCTCTATATACTCCTTCCACCTTTCTGCTTTCCCTTCTTTGCTTAGAACTGGGTTTCCATCTGAGCTCTTGATATTCATACAAGTCGTTCTCTTATCTCCAAAGGTCTCTTTAATTTTCCTGTAGGCGGTATCTATCTTACCCCTAGTGAGATAGGCCTCTACATCCTTACATTTGTCCTCTAGCCATCCCTGCTTAGCCATTTTGCACTTCCTGTCGATCTCATTTTTGAGACGTTTGTATTCCTTTTTGCCTGTTTCACTTACTGCATTTTTATATTTTCTCCTTTCATCAATTAAATTCAATATTTCTTCTGTTACCCAAGGATTTCTACTAGCCCTCGTCTTTTTACCTACTTGATCCTCTGCTGCTGTCACTACTTCATCCCTCAAAGCTACCCATTCTTCTTCTACTGTATTTAATTCCCCCATTCCTGTCAATTGCTCCCTTATGCTCTCCCTGAATCTCTGTACAACCTCTGGTTCTTTTAGTTTATCCAGGTCCCATCTCCTTAAATTCCCACCTTTTTGCAGTTTCTTCAGTTTTAATCTACAGGTCATAACCAATAGATTGTGGTCAGAGTCCACATCTGCCCCTGGAAATGTCTTACAATTTAAAACCTGGTTCCTAAATCTCTGTCTTACCATTATATAATCTATCTGATACCTTTTAGTATCTCCAGGGTTCTTCCATGTATACAACCTTCTTTCATGATTCTTAAACCAAGTGTTAGCTATGAATATGTTGTGCTCTGTGCAAAATTCTACCAGGCGGCTTCCTCTTTCATTTCTGTCCCCCAATCCATATTCACCTACTATGTTTCCTTCTCTCCCTTTTCCTACACTCGAATTCCAGTCACCCATGACTATTAAATTTTCGTCTCCCTTCACAATCTGAATAATTTCTTTTATTTCATCATACATTTCTTCAATTTCTTCGTCATCTGCAGAGCTAGTTGGCATATAAACTTGTACTACTGTAGTAGGTGTGGGCTTCGTATCTATCTTGGCCACAATAATGCGTTCACTATGCTGTTTGTAGTAGCTTACCCGCATTCCTATTTTCCTATTCATTATTAAACCTACTCCTGCATTACCCCTATTTGATTTTGTGTTTATAACCCTGTAGTCACCTGACCAGAAGTCTTGTTCCTCCTGCCACCGAACTTCACTAATTCCCACTATATCTAACTTCAACCTATCCATTTCCCTTTTTAAATTTTCTAACCTACCTGCCCGATTAAGGGATCTGACATTCCACGCTCCGATCCGTAGAACGCCAGTTTTCTTTCTCCTGATAACGACATCCTCTTGAGTAGTCCCCGCCCGGAGATCCGAATGGGGGACTATTTTACCTCCGGAATATTTTACCCAAGAGGACGCCATCATCATGTAATCATACAGTAAAGCTGCATGCCCTCGGGAAAAATTACGGCTGTAGTTTCCCCTTGCTTTCAGCCGTTCGCAGTACCAGCACAGCAAGGCCGTTTTGGTTATTGTTACAAGGCCAGATCAGTCAATCATCCAGACTGTTGCCCTTGCAACTACTGAAAAGGCTGCTGCCCCTCTTCAGGAACCACACGTTTGTCTGGCCTCTCAACAGATACCCCTCCGTTGTGGTTGCACCTACGGTACGGCTATCTGTATCGCTGAGGCACACAAGCCTCCCCACCAACGGCAAGGTCCATGGTTCATGGGGGGGAGTTTCCATGTACAAACATTAAAATTTTCAAATGTGTTTGAAATCCTATAGGGACCAAACTGCTGAGGTCATCGGTCCCTAGACTTACACACTACTTAAACTAACTTACGCTAAGAACTACACACACAGCCATGCCCGATGGGGGACTCGACCCTCCGGCGGGAGGGGCGGCCCAATTCGTAACATGGCGCCTATAACCGCGCGGCCACTCCGCGGCTTGCAAACATTAAAAACACATACAGTAGTTGTTGTTACTTTGTACTCAGTAGAATATTTTTCATTGTGATCGAAGGTAAGAATTTCCTATTATTATTGATAAATGCGAAAGTTGTTTATGAATAACAGAAACATGTTTGGTATACGTTCGACGAAATATGTGATACTTGGTATATTTTTGTTTTGCGTTTTTTTTTTTTTTTTACTTGTGTGTTGAGATTGCGTTTTATAGTGCTTTAAGATAACTCCGTATTGTTTTCTTTATTTCTTACTACAACATCCCTGTGTTTCACGCTATAGGCCAACGTTTTTTTTTCAATAAAACGTTGATTAACCATTAAATGTTTCAGTTTTGCTATAACTATCGTTTATTCTTAAGTAACAGACGGAAGTATAGCTTATAGAACAAAAATGTTTGGTAGATTACCTGGTTCTTTCTATAAGATTATCACTAAGTTTCTAGATGGTTCACCGCTTCCGGTTTTTAGCCGATCTAGTGATACACTGAACGCTTACGCAAGGAAAGCGATCATTACGAGGTATCACCCGACAGGAATGGAAAACGTAGAGGGAACGTCAGCGCGGGCAAAGCAACTATGAGAGCCACCGTTGTCTTCGCTTACTTACGTTAGTCTACGGTAGCCTGAAGTTGTTTTGCAGCTCTACAGTAGATACAATATATATTCTGCTCTTTTGTTGCATATGGTGAAGCTAACTCATGAAAAATGTGTCCTGTCCTTAATATCCATTAACGTATCTGACTGTACGAACGGGAAAATGAACTTCACAATCAGTATTTTTTGCATTATTAAAGTGTCTGTTTTATTACTTTTAGTATCCCTCCGATCATATTGTTGTAAGACAATGTCTCTATTACTAAGTATAAAATTCATCTTCATGTGAATTATACTGGAATGGATAGTAAATATTTTAGGTGATGATAGTATAGACTATTTCGATTAAAACGTTCTCAGTAGCATGTGTCACATTTCTATTGGTTACAGAGGTTAAGTTTTCATCTTGCACATGCTTACTGCAGTTGTTATGAGCTTATTTAGCTGTTTAGCTGTGGTTAAGTTTATGTGACTGAATTTTCCAACTGTGATTGTGGTTTGTTGGCGAGTTCCACTGCGTCATTTAAGCATGCCACACATATTACAATTGCTGTGCATGCCGAAATGATATTTGAGTACAGGGTTTGTAATGGCAACACTTCTACTGCTTGTACACAATACAGTAAACCATTTCCTAACCGCGGAGCACCAGATTCCGCAGTGTTTACCGTGTTTGCACTTAGGTGCATGAGACTGGTGCAGTTCCCAAGAGGCGTATCTTATCTGAACGTGCAGTTCAACAGAGTTTGGGCAGAGTGGAACACATTATTCAGTTGACAGATTTATTCCTTTAATAAGAAGTGCAGAATTTCTGTGTGTACCGGTGTTCCATGTACAAGTATATGGTGGACATCGTGTATGTTGTCCCTATCATTCAGAACAAATTCAACACTTCGAAGTGATGAATGAAGTAAGTTGCGGTTTTTTCGAAGGCTAATTGAGAATCATTAAGCAATCCCATTAACACTGTTTCATGAAGAAGCTACTTTCACGTTATTAACAACATTCGTTACTCACATCGGCAATCCAACGCAAATCCACTTGTGTTGTCAAGAGTGTCTGAAGGTCTACTGAAGTCACAAGGTCAGAAGTCACAAAGTAATTTTGATTGACGGAATGCTAATTCTTGAGAGTGACGACTAATAAGATGGTGTCTGAAAGACTCTGGCCTCCCTTCCTTGCTCGAATTTATGGTGGATAACCGTTTAAAAACTTGTTATTCTCGGGGCTTCACAGCAAATCCCTCTCTCTGCCTACTTCATGAGCTGTCCAATACGGTTGGATTTCTGTGAGCGGAGGTCCTCTCTCTCCTCCAACTGCTAAATTATCCATATTAACAAACAGGAGCTGCCTTTTCTTTTCTTTAAACATTCAGTATGGCTTCACCTGGTCGAATGATGGCATCCCACACACGACAAAGAAGTCCCAAGTTTCCGTTCCCTTTGCACAATCTAAGATGTTATGTTAACAGCCGCTGTTTTTTGCCGAAGTGTGACTTCCCACTCTTTCCATCTAAGATAGTAGTTCTTCCCGAACCCTCATCATTATGCAGCACACACCCCACGTACATGATTTGTTAGAACTCACTTGTTCCGCACACCCCAAAGCTGTATTCTGCGTTGTCTGATTCCAACCACTAGGCACCATTGCGACTTTCTTTTCTTACTCCCGCTCAAAAAAACGTAGCTCTGGTTGATTTTACCTTCCTTATGCTTCCCATCGCACAGGGAGGTAATCAGCGATTCTGTGAATAGCACTGGGAGCAGATTCTCTGGGGTTTTATGTCTTACGGCGCATCCTTCGACCTGAGAGCTGTTCAGCCTGCTTCCACAGGTGCTTCTCATTGAGACACACGTGATCATTAACAAAGGAAACCAAAATCTAAGTATTTGTATACTGACAAGTACTGGTACTAATTCATTTTTTAATTATCTTGTGGGGATTAATTCATTCCAATTTGATTTGACTCTCTCTTAGACATTTTACACAAGTTACGGATCAGTTTGATTAAAACAGTCACGTAACATTGGTGACTAACGTCTGACCAAATAAATATGTTTTCCCTGTATTAGCATCTAGGGGGACAGCTTGTGAGATTAGCAGAAGACTAAGACGGCAAAAATACCAATACGTTTATTGAGAACGAATCCCTCGTGCTATGTTTCTCCACAACTTTCAAACAATCCCAAAGATCAGAACTTCCGAATGCTAATTGAGATGTTCGTATCAGGGCAGATAACAATAGAATTTTTCTGGGAAGAAGTGCAGGGAGGAAAGCAAATCAGATCCTCGAACAATTTCTGTGAAGGAGGAGAACTTCCGAAGCCAGTTCATTCTGTGTCCGTAACAATGGCGGCGTTTAACAAAGAGCTGGAGGTTAGTCTATCAGGGGTGAGGAGCGCTCTAATGAGAAGTCATGTAGCCGGCTTCCCCCGCCTGCCTTGCGTCAGCTCCCCAGCTAGTTACCTCGCCCTTTATTACGGCTCAACATGCGGCCCTGGGACCACAACTGCACGACGCCTCACCTGCAAAGTACAGGCGTCATACTGCTGCACGCTGCCGCTTCAGCAGACCTCACAGCTAATTTCCTTGAGCCACAGACATCAACGTATATCTTTTTCTTATTTGTTGTTGTTGTTGTTGTGGTCTTCATTCCTAAGGTTGGTTTATACAACTATGAAGCTAGTCTGTCCTATGCCATTCTCTTCTTCGCTGCATAATTACTGCGAACTATTTAAGCCTCCTTACTGTAGTCAAGCCTTTGTCTTCTCCTACATTCTCCCTCCCACCACCCACCCCCCTCACTCTACACAAACTATCCTCTACTACCAAATTCGAATATTCACTGAATCCTTAGGATGTGTTCTGCCAACCGATTCTTACTTTAAATTGTGCAGTAAATTTATTACCTACTATTTCAATTCAATACCTCTTCATTAGTCGTTGAATCAACCCTTCTAATGTGATTCTTGAAGTTTTTCGGGTTACCGAATATTCTATGAGGTTTTTGTATTGCATCCGAATCATGTTGACTTCTTGTCGCAGTATTTCGGCTGGCAACCGTCCAGTCATCTTCAGGTGAGTGTCCACCCCTGGAGGCTGCTGGTTCAACACGTCGACTTTATCCCAAAAATTGGCGTGGAAACGCATGCACATTGGTGACCGACGCAGGAACGTCCTCTATGGAAAACAGCGGTCTCGAGTGGCGAACACTCACCTGAAGATGGACGGTTGTCAGCCAAAATATTGTGGCAAGAAGTCAACATGATCCGGCTGCAATCCTGAAACATCATATAACAACCCTTCTAATCTTCTACATTATTCTTTAGCACGAAAGTTCAAACGATTCTACTCTCTTCTTGTCTGAAATGTTGATCGTCCACTTTCAATTTCTGTACAAAGCTAAATTTCTAAGAAATATCTCTGAAAAAACTTCCTCACTACCAAATTTAGATTTGTTATTAACAGATGTCTCCTCCTCAGAAATGCTCTTCTTTCTACCGACGGCCTGCATTTTATGTCCTGCCCCGCCCACGCTAAGCTTTTCTGCGCAACTCACCATCTACTTTTAGTATGCAAGAGTCTAATTTAATTCCCTAAACGTCACCTGATTTAAATTGATGTCTCCCCTACCGTTCTTTTACATTAATTGTTGACAGTCATCTTACAATCTCCTTTAAAGCTACTGTGCAATCCACCAACTGAACTCCCAGTCCATTGCTATTTCTGACAGAATTACAATGCCTTTGGTAAACCTCCAGATATTTTAGTTCTTGTCTCTGAACTAGAATTCCTTCTCCAAATTCGTTCTTGCCTTTCTCAGTGTACTGATTGAAGAATATCGTTAATAGGCTACAACCCTGTGCCACTCCCTTCCCAAGTACTGATTTCCTTTCATTTTCTTCAACTCTTACAGCCGCAATCCAGTTTCTGTATAACAATTAAAGATGTTTCGCTCCCTGTACCTAATCCCTGCTCCAGTAAGTATTTCCAAGAGTCTAGTACAGTCAACATTACTAAAAGCTTTCTCCAAATCAACAGACGGTGCAGACATAAGTATGACATGCTCCAGTCTGTCGTCTAATATACGTCATAGTGTCAGTATTGTCTCAAGTGTTCCTATATTTCTCCAGAATCCAATCTGATCGTATCCAATGTCGACATCTACAAGTCTTTCCATTAAGCTATCAATAATTCATATTAGCACTTATTAAACTGATTGTACTTTTACAGTCATATCTGTCAGTCTCTGCTCTCTTTGGAATTGGGACTATTGCATCTTGAACGTTCCACATTTTGGAGTGCTGTAATCAAGTCTTCAGTGATTAATATCCAATCATCCGTCTTCGAAACAGACGTTGATCATTTATTTTAAGTAAGTTATTTCGAAACCCTCGTTTACACCTAGAGTTATAAAATATCACTTAACCTCTTATTTTGATCGTTGTCTTCTTATCTTCCGTGGGAGATGATCTGTTCTCGAATATCTGTTTCTAATACGGAGAAACGTTAACTTGTGCAAGTACTTTGTGATTGAGATGTCAACCAATCTTTATTCAACGAAATAAAATTTCTGAACTTGGAAACAATTATATTCAGTAGTATTTGCACACACTGAGCTGTTAACAAAAGATACTTCTGCTTTCAGCGCTATATTACCTCCATTTGTAGTAGGACTTACACCAAGACTGTCCATTTTTCATCACATTCCCAATAAGACTGTTCATTTACAAGTACTCTACCACCAAGACTGTCCACTACCGAGAAGGACAGAGATGTAAAATGAGAGGGCTTACAGCTTTGACGATAATAATCGGCTGGTACAGCTTTGAAATAATTAATAAAATTAATTTACTGGAAACTAAATAAAATACTTTAAAATTAATTCAGAATTGTATAATATGAATATGTAAATATGAAACAACGAATATTTTATGAATATGAGTACATGAAAAGTTATTTAAATCCAATTGAAGATATCAATACCCACTGGTATTGTATGTTTCTTGCTGTGTTACTGAACTGATTGCATTACAGTATGCTGACAGTAGAGGATATTCGTGGATGTTCGTAAGAAATTTAGAAGAGATCTTTACTTGAAAAATTGTGTGCTAAGCGTATGAGTGAAGGTTCAAATGGTTCAAATGGCTCTGAACACTATGGGACTTAACAGCTGTGGTCATCAGTCCCCTAGAACTTAGAACTAGTTAAACCTAACTAACCTAAGGACATCACACACATCCATGCCCGAGGCAGGATTCGAACCTGCGACCGTAGCAGTCGCACGGTTCCGGACTGCGCGCCTAGAACCGCGAGACCACCGCGGCCGGCGTATGAGTGAAGAAGTTGTTAGTTTGGATAAAGAAATTTATAAGTGATAGTACATTTTAGTTTATTTAAGTAACAATGACACACATTAATAGTGAGTACGTTTTTCTGCACAATATCCTATGGCTAAGGCTGGCATAACATTTACAAGCCCCGAACATAATTTGGTCACCTGTACCGATCAGAAAAAAGTAATCTAATTTAGAGGATTCATAAAATGCAAACAGTGTAAACAGATCGAGTAAAAAGTTTAAAATAAATTGGAAATCAAGTAAGTTACTCGGAACATCAAAATATAGATTACAAAGTTGTAAAAATAAAGATGAGGAAAGAAACTAAAAGTACCTTTTATAAAACCATGGCTGTACCTGTACTTCTCTCCGGCAGAACTAATTGGACCATATATATATATAATCACTTATGAACTCACATGGGAATAATTTTATTTTATGTTTTTAAATATAATCTACACCAGTTGAAAATGTTAAAATTTTTACGTGCATTACTTAAAGATCTAATAAAATCGGTAATTTTTTATATAGAAAGCTGAGGATTGTTGTGTTATGAAGGTTGTATCCCGAAGAGGATGGAATCCAGGTTGAGGAAGCGCAAAGTTTAAGAGACAAGAAACTTTCTGATGGTAAAACCATGAGAGGCAGCAGGACAGACAAAACGATTGATGAACTACAGCAGTATTATGGGATGGCTATTAGAAATAATAGTTAGGATTTGTTGAAAATGATGCAGGCAGAATTGGCTACCTTCTTTCACAGACTGTCAAGTAATTAGAAACCAGTACACCACCTTTGCCCTCCAGGACCTGATTCATGCACAATTATCGCAAGGCACTGTACTCAAACAGTCATACAGCCATAAACATTCCATCCCAGCAGCAGGCATGGATATCATAAAACCTATTTACAGAGACGTGGCAAATCCTGAATTACTGAAGAAGTGTCTGTATGGTCAGACTCAAAATCCCAATGAGTCATTCAATAATCATGTATGGACTCGCTTGCCAAAAATTATTTTTGTTGCAATGAAGACGCTAAAGTGAAGCATCTGTGATTCAGTGATGCTGTTATTGCTTTTAATGATGGCACCATTGGTAGGGTGGAAGTGCTAGAGCATATGGGAATTAATCCAGGAGCAATCTCCATCAGGCAAAGTTCGCATTGATAAAGCAGAGTATGCAGCACAGTTGGCCACTAAGAAGTCTAGAAAGAAGAAAAGAAGAAAAAACTTCGGAAAAGATCAAGAGTATGATATACAGTATGGTTCAGGGTGCTTCTGAGTGACTAAAAATTTACAAAATAAGCATATATTAAGTGAGTTACAGTATTGTGAAGCTTTAGAAGCCGTTCCTGAAAATATATATTTTCTGTTGCATTTTTCCCTAAATTAGATTAGAGTATTGAAATTTTCAGGGAGTAATAGCATACATACCCTGAGTCCGATGAACTAAAAGAAGAACATAATGTTATGTATAATTAAAATTATTTAGGATAACGTACAAAAAAGTACACAAAATTTTAACTGTGTAATTAAAAAAATTGTATTTCCGAAAGCAGTGGCTGATAAGCAATTATTGAAGTTCAGTAGACTCAGAACATACAGCTTAATGTGCTGTAAATGTTTCATGTCAATGGCTACAGTGGTTCCTGAAATACTGGGAAGCTTAGTCACTAAATTTAACATTGTCGGGATAGGGCGTTCCAGCTTCCCCTTAAATTATATATTAATTAAACATACTGAGGGAAAAAAATCGTAACCCCTAGAAGTAGCTGTGCGACGTAGACGAAAGTTAGTAGGCGTGCATCTACATGTGAAAGATGATGTGTATTCACATTTCGCGTCAGTAGCATAAGAGTGACACTAGTAATGCCACTATGAAGATGCAAACCAGATTTGCTTTAAATTCACGCTGTAACGGTCGTGAGCTTTCGTTACCTCTGAGATTGGAAGTAATGAGTTGATGTTGAGCAAGAATACATTTAAGGCGACTAAGAAGCCATTATCAACACCCCACTGAATTTAAACGAGGTCGTGTTATAGAGCTACGAGACGCTGTATGATCCTTCTGAGGTACTGCAGAAAGACGTGGCAGGAACGTAGCCACTTTATGTGATTGCTAACAGCGTTGTCGACTGGAATGTACGGTCGCAAGAAGTCCGAGCTCCGATCGGCAACGTGTCACTTCCGAGAGGAAAGACCATCGTGTTCGGCGTGGAATTCTGGAGGATTTTACTGCATCTGCAGCAGAAAATTGAGCAGCAGGTGGCACCACAGCGGCTTAACGAGTTGTTACAAATGAGATACATCAAGGACAGCTACGGACCAGACGACCAGTAGCGTGCATTACACCGATCCCAAACCAGCGCCTTTGGAGGGTAGGGAGGAGGTCTGTTGTGTTTTCTGATGAAAGCTGGCTCTGAGTCTGTGGCAGTGATGACCGTGTGTTGCTTAGGAGCAGTCTAGTTGATGGCCTACAGGAAATCTGTGTGCTAGACACACTGGACCTATATCTGGAGTTATTGTCTGGGGTGTGTTTTCGCATGACAGCAGCAGTACTCTCGCGGTTATCCCGCGCAGCATGACTACAAATTTGTGCGTAAGTCTGGTGACGCGACATGTTGTGCTGTCATTTATGAAAATCGTTCCAGAATGTGTTTTCCGACAGGACAACACCCGCCCACGTAGCGCCGTTGTAACCCAACATGTTGCCATGGGCTGCTCGATCGTGAGATCTGACTATAATCCAGCACACAAACTGACATCTGTCACCTGTACAACGCAGTGCATGTACAACTTTGAACACATGTTCGTCTATAGTAATTTGACTACATTTTGTGATACTTCTTTGCGTTTAATGGTTGTGAACTTGTTGCTTCACGCTTATACTTTATTTATTACTTACATTGGTTGTATGTTCGTATTGTACCACACCAGTTATTGGTTACAACTGTCTTCTGTTTTGATTATTGACTAAAGACTACCTCTGTAACACTTTTACGATGTTACCTAACGACGCACTTTTCATAATTTTTAGTATGATTTTCTCTTCCATAAAAATAGGAATAATGATTTTGTCAAATTTGCTCACGTGGTGCTGATGTATTTAATCCCAGTGTATAGAAGTTGATAAATTTACTCTTTGACTTGGCTTTTATGGGCAATGCTAGCACCACCTACTGGCCATCGTTTACCTCTTTGGCAGTTCAATCACCACACTCTCTTTGGCACTGGTTATATTCGATTGACGACGGCACTGTCACATACGTCTACATGAGATGAGATTTGTATTGCATTCATTTTATGTGCTCACTTGCGAGAGCATTGTGCTAAAGTTTGATTTTTATATAAGTACGATACTACTTGGAACTTCTGTATAATGGAATACTTAGATGTAATCATATATTTTCTCTCATTAATTTCTTGTATACTTTATTCCAAAGCTTCAGTCTGACGATGAAATTTTGAAGCGCTTAATAGAGAATTGTGCGATAAAGACCTTCCTATATTTCAAAATTGTGCAAAATTTGAATGGCCGCCTGCCTCTGCTATGGAAGATTTTTTATATCAAGTAATGGACAATGCATGTACGTTTGCATGCTTGCATTGAACATTCTGGCGGTTACATCGGTTATTAATGCACCATAATTTCACATTTCCAGTCGCTTACCTCAAATAAATAAAAAACTAACTCCATCCGAACAGACCTTAAAGGCCCAACAGTACCAAACAGCCGTCGTGTCGTTCTCAGCCTTTAATTGTCGCCGGATGTGGATACGGAGTGGCATGTGATCAGCACACCACTGTCTCAGGCGTTGTTAGTTTTCGTGTTTGGTGCCGCTACTTCTCAGTCAAGTAGCTCCTCAATTGCCCTCACAAGGGCCTAGTGCACTCCGCTTGCCTACAGCTCTCGGCATATCCGGACAGTGACTCATCCAAGTGCTAGCCAAGACCGACAGCGCTTAACTTCGATGATCTGAGGGGAACCGCTGTTACCAATGGGCCAAGGTCGATGGCAGTGGCTTACCTCGCGCTTACATTAACATGTGATCGTGCAATGTCAATCGCTTAAATATTTTACTTAGACAATGGTGTTCCCGAAATTTCATTACGTTAATTATTTATTGGTATTTGCGATTTCTTTCCGTCAGTGTACAAAAAATGCGAGAACTATATGGAAAGAATATCGCAGGGGCAATTACCATAAGATGCTGTAAGTATGTAATACATAGACGAAAGTGGATTAGAAGAAACAAGAAGAGACGGAATGAATGAAGCTGACGCCTAACGACGAAACCGGTTTCTCACACAATCCCTGAAACTGAAGATCGTCACAACGATCAAATCTGTACAGGCAGATAAGACGTGAGATATTAGAAGACTAATTATAGCTCAAGAACAACCATGGATTGACAATGTTAGCTCAGTTTCATGTACTCATCCTACGAAATGCTTACTCCCAAATTCTTCACCGAGTAAGACTCCTGTGTACGAAGTACCTGGTGATCAAAAAGTCAGTATAAATTTGAAAACTGAATAAATCGCGGAATAATGTAGATAGAGAGGTATAAATTGACACACATGCTTGGAATGACATGGGGTTTTATTAGAACAAAAAAAAGTTAAGAAAATGTCCGACAGATGGCGCTTCATCTGACCAGAGTAGCAATAATTAGCATAACAAAGTAAGGCAAAGCAAAGATGACGTTCTTTACAGGAAATGCTCAATATGTCCACCATCATTCCTCAACAATAGCTGTAGTCGAGGAATAATGTTGTGAACAGCACTGTAAAGCATGTCCGGAGTTAAGGTGAGGCATTGGCGTCGGATGTTGTCTTTCAGCATCCCTAGAGATGTCGGTCGATCACGATACACTTGCGACTTTAGGTAACCCCAAAGCCAATAATCGCACGGACTGAGGTCTGAGGACCTGGGAAGCCAAGCATGATGAAAGTGGCGGCTGAGCACACGATCATCACCAAACGACGCGCGCAAGAGATCTTTCACGCGTCTAGCAATATGGGGTGGAGTGCCATCCTGCATTTTGGTTCTAAGAAAACCCCATGTTATTCCAAGCATTTGTGTCAATTTTTACCTCTCTATCTACATTATTCCGTGGTTTATTAAGTTTTCAAATTTATACTGACTTTTTGATCATCCGGTATAATTAATATCTCAGCGACGGTGAGCTTTGTAGTTGCTGCGAGGTAGCTGTAGATCACTTATGCGCACGTACCTTTATAGACATGTGTCTCAATATTGTCGCAACATTCAAATGTATATCGAAGCTAAAACGTAGTTTCGTCCCACGTAAATTAACACGACTTACCTGTGTGTGTGTGTATATGTGTGTGTGTGTGAGAGAGAGACAGAGAGAGAGAGAGAGAGAGCGTGTGTGTGCATGTGTGCGCATGCGCGTGCTTTCGTGTAGGTACGTAGGACAGGAAGTAAGATAGGCGTTGGGGAGCCACGTCAATAAATACTTTTTATTTTAGAAGCCGTCGTAGCTTCAGGCAATCACTAACCGGAGCACCGAGTTAGGGATTTTCTCTGCCCTTGGACTGGGTGTTTGTGTTGTCCTCTTCATTTCTTCATCATCATCATCATTATTCCTGACAGTGACTGGGTTGGACTGTGTAAAAATTGGGACTTTTGTACGAGCGCTGATGACCACGCTGTTGAGCGCCCCACAAACCAAATGTCACTAACCGGAGTAGCTCCGTGCTTTCGAAATGTATTTTATTCTCATAACGTCTGCTCGTTCCTTACGGTACCTGCGGGGACGGCTTTGGGAGCGAGGAGGTAGCGCCACACGCTTGGCGGAGACATCGGTATAAACACGGCATCCTGAGTGAATGTTTTGTACACACCACGCACAATGATCTAACACACTTCCAGCGCGCTCGTGGGATAACAGTACCAAAGCAGAATTGTTTACTTGTTGCCCCTCCTTTAGTAATAACGACTGTCACACAGTCGAGCCAATAACAGTGTGCCTCACGTTAAATATTTGTTGTGTTCCACACTTACAGCAGCAGACACGACGGCAGGACGGCAGAGTCTTTATAAGATGAGATGAAATGTAAGCAAAACTTTTTCCCCTTTTCAACTTCTGGATTATCTCTCAATGCATAAACATTGTCATCGGGAGAACTCGAAATTTTTATTCCGGGGTACGTGGGAGAGAGAAAGAAATATAATTACGAAGTTAGTGAATATTTTCACGTTTCCAAACTTCTCCTTAATATTTGTACGCTCTTCCATTAGTATTTTTAACGCGGCGGATTACGGCAGGTTGTTTAGCGCGGTACAGTCTCATTTGAATATGGTAATGTGGAACATTTGGTGGCGTCTGTTGCTGCCAACGTTTTCTCTTCAGTATCCATCATCTGCTCATCATGCAGCAGCCTTCATTCATTTCGCCTGGTTTTAGCCGCACAGTAGGTAGTTCGTGTGGAACACATACTAATGATTGTGTGTGGAGACAATACGTCAAAACCCTCTCCGTCTGCCCTCAGGACGAAAATAAAATCTAATTTAATAAAGTGAATAAATCGTCTACTTATCACAGTAACTAACTGTAAAGCCTTAGAAAATTACAGTATTTTGCAAGGCTCTAGAAGCATTCGTGTTTTAGCTGTCTGGAAAATTCTGTTATGTCATGTTGTTACACACTTCGTCCTTTATCATCGGTACCGATTCTCAGAGAATGATGAAGTTAATAGTAATCATTTAGATAGCCTTTTATAGATATCGCCATGACTTGGTTTGTTAAACTACCGTAGGCTGCTGCAGATTATCTTAAGTAAGTAAGTAAGTAAGTAGGTAAGTGAGGTAGTTTTCCTAGATGCTTCGGCCTATTAAGATTGAAATCTCGTTGCTTGTACGTTATATGTCTGCCAAACCTGTCGGGCGTTACGTCATTCCGATCGCTATGTTCGCATATACAATCAGTGTCTCACTAGATTCCCCTAGAAACCATAAGTGGTGAATCGTCTAGAACCTGAATGAACAAACACAAAGGGCCGCGTAACGTACGGAACATTTTCATTCTGCATAGTTACCTTCCTGTCTGTTACTTAAAAATAAACGCCATTTAGAACAAAACTGAAATTGACAACGTTTGATTCAGGTTTTATTTAAATATTGTTGATTATAACGTCAAACGGAGGGATGCTGTAATAAAAATAATATATAGATTTGTCATATAGCGGTAAAAACGCGGTTTCCTCAAAAAAAGGAAAATAGAAAATTAAAAAATAAAGTTTGTTATTCTACAAAACGAAATCTAATGAATAAACAACTTTCGCACTTATCAGTAATAACAAGAAAGTGTTGCCTTTGATCATGATGAAGAACGTTCTATTGAGAACAGATGATTATTGGTTTTTTTTATGTTTGTGCATGTGAACAGTACTTGCATCAAAAGCAGTTGCTTTGGTTACATTACAACGCAGAAGTATGCGATCAACTAATTGTTGTTACTTATAAAATGTAATTTATATTTTGTAAGAATATAAAATACACAGTGCAGTTCTAATTTAGGTGCAAAATAAACAAACAAAGAATATCGTCAGCTCCCATTTTATCTTCCGCATATTCAGTAACGTTTCTTTTCCGACCAATGCTATGAATGCTATAGGTAATCCTGCCATTTAATACGCCATTTATTTACTGCACTAAAACTACCGAATCGTAGTTTAGGAAGCGCCCAAATCCACCCGCGACAAGTTTGTCCTCTTGATTTGCCGCTGAATGTAATTAGTCAGTTTAAATTGTAATGTTTCCTTATCATATAACAAAAAAGATTAGTTAAAAGTTACTGCTATCTCTAGTTTTAATCCAGCATGTTTTCGGATAGAGTACGCCCAAAATGTGTTTCAGATGCTGAGATCAACTGACTGTTCCACGAATCGTCAAATTCAGCTGATGTGTTGTCTGAAGATGGCCTAAGCCTAGGCCGAAACCGGTCATTTTAATAAAATAACCACCGCGATCGAGACTCTTTTTTTTTTCAATGGTTTTATAACCATCCACCTGACACCATCTACGTCACGGCTCGAAGACATCATTCTGAAATATGAAACAAATGTGACACCTCTTGCAACTTTCACTGGTTTATTCCTTTCTGATATTTTAATTTTGAGAATATTGGCAATCGTTTATTCTTCCCATATGACAGCTTCAGCTTGTAGATCCAGTCGTGCTAAAATGAAAAATAATCGTATGAAACCGTTGTCCGGGAGACCCCACCTAGGGTAGTTTGGCAGACATGTTGAAGTCTTTTCACTTGCCGCTACAGTGGGTGACTTGCGTGTCAATAATGAAATGATAATGAAGACAACACAACATCCAGTCTCCGAGTGGAGAAAATCTCCGACTCGGCTGGGAATCAAAGTGGACCCATTGCATAGTTGTTAGAGGCTCTGACAACTTAGCTAAGAAAAAAGTACATGTTATCCCTATAACATTGTCAGTAAGTTCAATCCGTTCAGTGGGAATGCCCTCCTTAAAAACAAGACAGTCCCCGTAGAAAGTTCGGGAGACAGATTAAATACAGCATGGAAGGCACATAAAGAAAAGCGAATAAATTGTTCTTCTTGTAAGAATATCACACCCGCATAGGAATCATAGATACGCTGACGCAACTAAACGAGCGACAGATGCGATTCCATACTATTAACATGTACAAGCCTGCATAATTTAACAACAGCCGGCCGGAGTGGCCGAGTGGTTCTAGGTGCTACAGTCTGGAACCACGCGACCGCTACGGTCACAGGTTCGAATCCTGCCTCGGGCATGGGTGTGTGTGATGTCCTTAGATTAGTTAGGTTTAAAGTAGTTCTACGTTCTAGGGGACTTATGACCTCAAAAGTTAAGTCCCATAGTGCTCAGAGCCCTTTGAACCATTTGAACCAGTTTAACAACAAGAAACTAAATTCGAGGTTCTGACTAAGTGAATTACATCAATGAGTCTAGTGATGAATTAGAGGGTGAGGGCTCACACCCCCGCCTCTGGCATCTTTGCTTCTTTTTACGAGCCACCGCCCGCTCAAGTTGGAGGCGTTGTTCACCACGACTACGAGTCAATGCAGCATTGGCAGTCAGGGACGTAGGCGGTTATTGAACATTAATCAGAGTAGGCGACATGCAAAGAGCCGCAGAGACCCACTCCGTAGGATGGGATCCTTGCAATTCAGATCTACGCATAACATCTGGGTCGACAGGTAGGATTTCATGGCCACCAATCACCTCCACTGGAGTAACAACAGTTGGTCGTTACGACGTCACCTGAATGGGTAATTTCAAGGGAACAGGTAATTTTAGAGGCGCCTCAATTTGCTGCTGTTCAATCGTTGCAGCATCAGAAATTTCAGCGTCTTCTCTACCAATGGGTGGCTCATACATCAAGCGACTAACTTACCTCAGGGAGGGACGGGTGAGGAGTAGACGTCTAAGACTCCTCACAATGCTGCGTATGACGTCTCTTACGTTGCACTGCGAACACTACCGGCTAGGCAACAACAATTTCAGGACCTTGCTGCGAGGGTAAACGCGGGAAGTCGGGAGCGCTAAGCTGCCCGTCCGTCTGTTGTTCTATTGCACCCGGGGAAGACACTGCAATAACCTCGTGAACAGTAGAAACGAGATCAGCTAACGTCAATCTTCTAAGGTTTTCAAATGAGAACTTCAATGCAAATACCCCTGCAGGCAATCAGATGTAATGTGGCCACTTTCATTGCAGGAAAAGCACGTCCGCAGTTGCCCACTATACGTTATATGAATGCAGTAACCACAGACCTGTAGATGGAAAGGAATGATACTTTTGACTACTATCTCCACTGAACGGGCTCCGGTATAATATTGCAATCAGTGTTAAATGGACCGGCGGTGGGAGGTTGAACACTCTGACATGGATGTAATCCAGTCCAGCAACAGAAAGAAGCAGCCTACTTATGGAACCATCAAGATACGTAAGGTGAACGTGAGAACCATGACGCAAAAGCAACCTATCTACTTGCACTGGATCCAAAATCTTTACCTAAAAGACGTAGTTATTAGAATTAAAATAGGCGGTATGAACTTGATCAGGTATTACATGAACTGTGTCAACAAATCAGTCGTGAATCTCCAAATATCCGCCGGCCGCTGTGGACGAGAGGTTCTAGGCGCTTCAGCCCGAAACCGCGCTGCTGCTACGGTCGCAGGTTTGAATCCTGCCTCGACATGGATGTGTTTGATGTCCTTAGGTTAGTTAGGTTTAAGTAGTTTCTAAGTCTAGGGGACTGATGACCTCAGATGCTAAGTCCCATAGAGCATAGAGCCATTTGAACCATTCTCCAAAGATTCGGGCAGCAAGGAACGCTACGATTTATCGAAATTAACGATGACCGCTGTGAAGCGATAAGCTAAAAACTTTCCAGCTCGACGTTTGGGGGTGAATTGCTAAGGAGGTCAAATATCCAGTCGTGATTCTTCATTCTGTTACGAAATGAATGGGTATCTCATTAATTTATTACGAAATTCTCAAACTCTCTATCCCAGTACGTTTTCGAGAGCCGGCTTAAGTTCCTCATTACAATTTTGTGTGCAGTGTATCTATGTCTTCTCTAGTTGTCTTTCGCAGGTTCTGAGAGCTATGTCACTAAGCGTACGTTCTCGTAGTACATGAAGAAAGGGACCAGAACAGACGCCGAAATCGAAAATTTTTGCTCAAAAATAGGGTTCACAACTAGTCTAGAAATTCGAAGCATACAATCACTCATTGCGTTAGAAGACTTCCTTAGATTGTAATCTCAGGAGGTCAAGGAATGTTTTCTTCATGATATGAACATTATTAAGCCGAGAAGAGCAAGCAAAGGACAGCTGACTATAACCGATGGTGGTTACTCGATAATGATGCCTGATGTTCATGCTGCTAATGTAAATCATAATGGTGACGATGATGATGATGATGATGATGATGATGATGATGATGGTTGGCTGGTTGATTGATTTAGGGGAGGTGGCCAAACAACGATGTCATCGGTACCATCGGAAGGGAAGGACGGGGAAGGAGGACGGCCGTGACCTTTAAAAGGAACCATACCGGCATTTGCCTAAAGCGATTTAGGGAAACCACGGAGAACCTAAATCAGGATGGCCGGACGCGGGTTTGAATAGTCGCGCTACAGAATGCAAGTCCAGTGTGCTAACCACTGCGCCGTCTCGCTCGGTGATGATGATGATGATGATGATGATGATGGTAATAATGACAATCAGGTTCGTTGTGCGGTCTTGAAATTACGAGATTGTTGCCCATTGGGCTCATACACACACACACACACACACACACACACACACACACACACACACACAAATATTCCGTCACTCCGGACTCAGAACTCCTGAAGAAAGACATTTACTGTGGATATTGTATCACAGACACCGTCCCTTTGACTGTTCAGAGATGTTACTAAACCCGTCCAAAGATGTAAACGGCCATGCATGAGCATCGCATATTAGACGGAGGAGAGCGTCCGACAGCCGATCAGTTCCAGTCATTCCACCAGAGAGGAGGTACACGGCTCGTGTTGTCTGTAGTTCAATCATGCCTAGAAGGTCAATACCGCGGGTCCGCAGCTCGTGGTCGTGCGGTAGCGTTATCGCTTCCCACGCCCGGGTTCCCGGGTTCGATTTCCGGCGGGGTCAGGGATTTTCTCTGCCTCGTGATGACTGGGTGTTTTGTGATGTCCTTAGGTTAGTTAGGTTTAAGGAGTTCTAAGTTCTAGGGGACTGATGACCATAGATGTTGAGTCCCATAGTGCTCAGAGCCATTTGAACCATTTTTTTCAATACCGCGGCTCCATTGAGTCCGCATTGTTACTTTGTGCCAGGAAGGGAACTGTCCACCCGTCTCAGACCGAACCAAAGCGGTATTGTGCGGACATGGAGGAGATACAGAGAGACAGGACCTGTCGATCACATGCCGCGCTCAGGCCGCCCGAGGGCTATTACTGCAGTGGATGGCCGCTAACTCTGGATTATAGCTCGGAGGAACCCTGACAGCAACGCCACAATGTTGAATAATGTTTTTAGTGCAGCCACAGGACGTCGGGTTACGACTCAAAGTGTGTGCGATACGCTGCATGACGTGCAAGTTAACTCCCGACGTCCTTGGCGAGGTCCATCTTTGCCACCACAACACCATGCAGCGCGATACAGATGGGCCCAACAACATGCCGAATGAACCGCTCACGATTGGCATCACGTTCTCTTCACCGATGAGTGTCGCATATGCCTACAGCCAGACAATCGTCGGAGACGTGCTTGGAGGCAACCCGGTCACACTGAACGCCTTAAGCCCACTGTCCAGCGAGTGCAGCAATGTGGACGTTCTCTGCTGTTTTGGGGTGGCACTGCGTATGGCCGACGTACGCCGCTGGTGGTCATGGAAGGCGCCGTAACGGCTGTACGATAAGTGAATGTCATCCTCGACCGATAGTGCAACCATATCGGCAGCATATTGGCGAGGCATTCGTCTTGATGGACGATAATTCGCGCCCCGATCGTGAATGACGTCCTTCGGTATAACGACATTGCTCGACTAGAGTGTCCACCATGAACTCTATCGAACATGCTTGGGATAGATTGAAAAGGGCTGTTTATGGACGACGTAACCCACCAACCACTCTGAGGGATCTACGAAGAATCGCCGTTGAGGAGTGGGACAATCTGGGCCAACAGTGCCTTGATGAACTTGTGGATAATACGCCACGACGAATACAAGCATGTATCAATGCAAGAAGACATGCTACTGGGTATTAGAGGTACCGGTGTGTACAGCGATCAGTACCGCCACCTATAAAGGTCTCGCTGATGATACAACATGCAATGTGTTTTTTTCATGAGCAATAAATAGGGTGGAAATGACGTTTATGTTGATCTCTATTCCAATTTTCTAGACAGAAATGGCAGACCGATATTCAAGAAGACCAGAAAATGATGTTAGCAGTAGGAGAAGACTGCTTACCTCAAAACCTGCTCGTGAGCAAGCAACATTCATGGAATCCCAGCGTGTCCAGTAATAGCGTGCACACTAATGGTTCAATCCGACCTCCAAAAAAATTTCGCAGACTATTCGGAGATTCCAGAAAGAATTTTGCACTATGCAGTGGCGAGTCATCCGATCTGAGAATTACTTGTGGATTGAAACTAAACCTGGAACTTCTGCCTTTCGCGGACAAACGCTCTACTGATCAAACTATCCACACACGACTCACGAACCATCCTCACAGCGGCATTTCCGTCAGGACCCCTCTCCTACTTAACAGGGTTCACAGATGTTCTCTAGTATACTTCCCTGGAAGATAGGACATTGCGGATAAATGGCTTAGCCACAACGAAGGCGAAAGTTTCTAATATGAATTGTCACCAGGCAGCGCATTATGTTTGGAAGGTAGGAGTAGAGGTACTTGGATAGATCAGTCGGTAGAGCTCTTGCCCCGAGAGGCAAAGATCACAATTTAGAGTCCCAGTCAGGTATATACTTCCAGTAAATAGCTAGTATTAAGCTAACGAGTGATAGGAGTAGTATTCCTGGTGCATAATCATTTGGAGATAGAATACATGGGAGCTGTCAAATTACGGGGATGTTGATTGCTAATTTTGGGCCATTGTTTTCAGGTATTTTCTATACGACGAGGATCAAATTATTTATTGGGTTAGTCGAGGTGTGATGGAGCTTTTGAGTGTTCGTCATATCAGGACTGCATGTGTGTAGTCCTGAGAATACAGCTAGTGCAACTTTTGTAGTCGAGAATCACGCACTCATTAAGAATATGAAGAAGAAAGACCAACATCTGGTCACAGGATTTGTTGAAATAAACAGCTCTGTTCGTGTTCACGGCAGCCTGAGTGGATGGTCCCCCAAAAAATAGTGCAGAACAACCTTTGCTCTGTAGTAGGGTTGAACGCCTCATTGGGCAGTGGCTCACTTCAAGACTTGCGTCGTTTGGAAAGAGGCAAAATTACAACTCATCGGACCATACTACATGCCTCCAGTCAATTTACCTTCTAATCTCTATGTTGCTTAGTCCATTGAAGACATGCAGATTGCAGTGCCGCTGTTGTTAGTGGCTCTTTGCGAAGTACCAATCCCTATGTCCATTGGTTTTCCATCACGGTATTCTCTCGGTAAAGGGGTTCAGATAATCCAGCATTCACTGAAAGAAAGAGTTCCATTCTGTCGAAAACTGGTTGTCAATGACAAGGGGTGACACTAGTCCCCTGTGCATATCTTTATGATCCATTTACAAACTCTGTTGCTACGCAGTGTTACAATACAGTGAGTGGTACGCAATTGCTCGTTGTCTCATTTGCAACTCACACAGTTACACCAAAAGCTTGGACTTCATTCACAACGTGGTCATGGGCACTCCCAAATGTGGTAGCTGCTTTCCGTCATTCTGTCACTTCTCTGACGTAACCCATCTGATTGCGCTGATTCAGTAAAATCGAGTGGCACATGTACACAAGTTTACCTTAATGCCTTACGTCATCGGTCACATGACTGCCTGGCAGCAGTTCTGCACCACCTGCAGTGCTCCGAACTGACCAGTGCACCCTTTTAAACAGGCGACTAGTATTTTTCTGAGTGAGCTTATCGCGCTTCTTCCTCATACCTCACTTGACCACCCTGTCAACGACCAAGTCGGTCAGGTGACACGAATTGTTCCAATGATAATGGGGACAAGGGCGTTCTCTCTCCAACACATTGGACTTCGCAGCTTTAGTTGCACCGGAATAAATTATCCATAAGCATTTTTTATAGTAGTGCGCATGCTGGACAGTGGAAACTAATGCCGTGGTTTGAGAGAGAGGTATTCCACTGTGCGTGCTGTTAGGGAAAATGTAAACTGGGTCAGTACACGCAACATTTTTCGATATCAGTTAATCTTTACTTTGGAAAAACATGCGTGATATGGTTTCAGGAGGAACATTAATCATTTTAGAAAGTGGTAGTGTAACGTACTTCGAATAAAACATTTCATATGACTTGTGTGCTGTTATTATTGGCTACAGAGAAAGAGCTATTAGATTGCAACTCAAATACTCACTTAACGTGTATAACAAAAGCAAACAGTTAAGTTCAGAGCTGATTTTCTTAATTCTGCTCCGACCTCAATGCGCTTTCCAATTCATTTGACAACACAATACGTAGCTCTTCAGGGATCGGCTTGGAGTTCTTTTATGACAGTAACACTATTCCTAATCCGAAACATCAGGCCGTCTCTGCGCTTACTTTTTCTTTTTGGACTTCCCCTTTCAACCATAAGCACCACGAAAGTGTAGAGGGGTAAAGTCCTGGACTGTAGGTGGCCAATAAACGTGATCATTAATTCCGATACATATCCTGAGGAATGTTGGGTTCACATTATGTTTCATCTGGTGATTGTAATGCGCAAAGGCCCGTCATGCTGGAAAAACCATAACCATAGGCGTATCTTCATAATACGGGAAGCTCGATTCCAAGAAACTCTAGATAACAGGATGCTGTGAGATGATGTTTTATTCTTAAGTAATAGAGTAGAATCGGCCAAGAAATGACAATCGCCGTTACTGTATTCAGCTATGTAAAGTCAAGCACAACTTAAAAACTAGAACTTCAAAATAAAAATGACGATACATGTAACACGAAATTTTTTATTCGAGTTAGTCTAAATGGCCACCTCATAAATTATTTATTGATATTTGCCATTCGTCCTGAAAACACCGTAAATACCCTTTGATAATCGTTCCCCATTATTTTCAAAAAGAGCTACTTCGTACACACTTACGCAGTTTGCCAGAGCAAACGAAACGATGTTGATACTGATAAGAGCTTCTGGAATCGACCGACATTTATCTTTCCCTCTGAGATCCTCATGGCCGTTACAGTGATAGAGGGGAGTATTGTGACGAATACTGTGGCATGTTAAAGCTCTGAGTCGGACCTTGCGGCGTTTTACAGTTCAAATGGTTCAAATGGCTCTGAGCACTATGCGACTTAACTTCTGAGGTCATCAGTCGCCTAGAACTTAGAACTAATTAAACCTAACTAACCTAAGGACATCACACACACCCATGCCCGAGGCAGGATTCGAACCTGCGACCGTAGCGGTCGCTCGGTTCCAGATTGTAGCGCCAAGAACCGCACGGCCACTCCGGCCGGCCGTTTTACAGTAACCCAAATAAAACAAAATTAACAGGTAGAGCCGTGACACTATGTTTTAAGGACAAAAATGATTGACAGCCTCTATGTAATCACGATACCTGGGTAATTTCGCCAACGAGAATAAATGTAAATCCTTTGCAATAAAGTGTCTCTTAATACACTGCCAGAAAAAAGTGGTGCATCTGAAAAGACGACGTCGATTTTGATGCGATGACGGCATACGCCACGTGGGGAATAATACACTCATTCTCATAAATTGCTGAATGGGGTGCCACACAACGTGGCACTACACAAAACTGGCGCTAATAGCATAGGTACATAGGGAACACACACGACACACATCTGTAAGTCTACAGTATTGGTGATAAGTTGAGAAAACCGTCCCGAAACACATGTACTACAAAACGCCACTGTTTCATGAGCGTGTACCCCGACATCAATATGGGATATGATTACCATGCACACGTACACAGGTCGTACAACGGATTGGCATATTCTGGATCAGGTAGTCGAGCAGCTGCTGGGGTATAGCCTCCCATTCTTGCACCAGTGCCTGTCGGAGCTCCTGAAGTGTCGTAGGGGTTTGAAGACGTGCAGCGATACGTCGACAGAGAGCATCCCAGACGTGCTCGATGGGGTTTAGGTCTGGAGAACAGGCAGGCCACTCCATTCGCCTGATATCTTCTGTTTCAAGGGACTCCTCCACGATGGCAGCTCGCTGGGGCCGTGCGTTATCATCCATCAGGAGAAAGGTGGGACCCACTGCACCCCTGAAAAGGCGGACATACTGGTGCAAAATGAGGTCCCGATACACCTGACCTGTTACAGTTCCTCTGTCAAAGGCATACAGGGGTGTAAGTGCACCAATCATAATCCCACCCCGCAGCATCAAACCACGACCTCCATACAGGCCCCTTTCAAGGACATTAAGGGATTGGTATCTGGTTCCTGGTTCACGCCAGATGAAAATCCGGCAAGAATCACTGTTCGGACTATACCTGGACTCGTTCTTCAACATAACCTGGAACCACTGTACCAATGACCATGTACTGTGTTCTTGACACCAGACCTTACGGACTCTCCTGTGACCAGGGGTCAGTGGAATGCACCTTGCAGGTCTCCGTGCTAATAAACCATGTCAGTTCAGTCGTCTGTAGACTGTGTGTCTAGAGACAATTGTTCCAGTGGCTGCGTAAGATCCCGAGCAAGGCTACTGCAGTACTCCGTGGCCGTCTGCGGGCACTGATGGTGAGATATCGGTCTTCTTGTGGTGTTTTACACTGTGGACGTCCCGTACTGTAGCGCCTCGACACGTTTCCTGTTGCTGGAATCGTTGCCATAATCTTGAGATCACACTTTGTGGCACACGGGGGGCCCAGCTGTGTCTGACCAGCCTCCAGTCGCCCTAGTATTCTATCCCTCGTAACGTCGTCAGTATGTGTTCTTCGAGCCATTTTAAACGCACATTCGCCATTAGCACGTCTGAAAACGTCTGCACACGTACTAGCTGCACCCTACTGTGACATGCACCAACACACCTCTGCGTATGTGGACTGCTGCCAGCGCCACCGTGCGACGACCGCAGGTCAAATGCGCCCCATGGTCATACCCCGAGGTGATTTAAACCCGCAAACCGCCGACCAGAGCGTTGTTTCACCATGTATCAGCATTATCCTTAATTTATGAGCATGAGTGTAGATGTACTGGCAACGGTTTCAACGTCGTCCCCCAACATATAGCGCAGTGACGCAGCTACCGGAGCGCTATCTGTGTCTACCTTTTAACGGGGGATTCTCACAGCTAGCAGACACAGTGACTTGTAAACGTGTCAAGGAAGGATGCAACCATGCCACGGAGACGCACTCGTACTTGCTACAGCCGACGAAGCGTGTTTGAAAGTGGTCGAATTGTGGATTTCCAAGTGGTGGGATGATTGTTTCAGGGAACTGCAACACAAGGTGGACGTGCTGCGTCATTTGTGCAACAACACTGTCACAAGTGGTCACGTGAACATTCTCACACCCGTAGACGAGGTTCTGGACGTCCACGCAGCACAGACGCCCGCCAGTGTCATTGTATAGTAAGTGCAGCAGTAGCGTATCGTACAGCTACCACAGCACAGATGTGAGGGCTTGTGAGCCCATCCGCGTCAGTACTAACTGTTAGGAACCATTTATTAAGAGTGAGTGGGACTAGCGGCACGCACATTTCTAGCCCGTCTTCCTCACACGCTACGTGCCCAGCTCGACTGACGCCGTCAGAGGATTACTAGGAATGGCGCTTCGTAGTCTTCAGCGAGGAAATAAGATTCTGCCTGCATGCATGTTATGGTCGTTTCTGCGTATGACGTGGATCTGGTGGGCGCTGTATCGTAGAGTGCATTCGTCTAGGACAAGATTGGCGCCACTCCGGACCTCTTGGTATGAGGTGCGGTAAGCTACAACTCTCGTTCACTCTTGGTGTTTCTGATGGGACGATAACCAACGCTCGGTGCTTGCAGAGTGTTGTTATACCCGTTATTTTTTCGTTCTCGGAACAGAAAGGTGATGTGTTGTTCTAACAGGATAATACTCGCCCACACACTGCCCATGAAACTCAACGTGATCTGTAAGGTCTGCGGAAACTTCCCTTGCCAGCACGATCTCCGAACTTAGCTCCAATCGAGCGAGTGTGGGATATGATGGGACGAGAAGTGACTCGTGTGACTCGTCAGGCAACAACTCTTACACAACTACGTGAACAGGTCGAGCAAGCGTGGTATAACGTATCCCAGTACAGTATCCGACTGGATGCGAGTCAGTGCCTGCATTGCCGCCTGCGGAGGCATACTACATTCTAATATGGGTGTTTCAGCATGGGTCAACACCAGGTACCGCAGGGCCACATGTGCTATTGATCTGTAAATATAACGGTTCTAAGCACCATGGGACTTAACATCTGAGGTCATCAGTCCCCTAGACTTAGAATTACTTAAACCTAGGCACTTCAGTTTGGAACCGCGTGACCGCTACGGTCGCAGGTTCGAATCCTGCCTCCGGCATGGATGTGTGTGATGTCCTTAGGTTAGTTAGGTTTAAGTAGTTCTAAGTTCTAGGGGACTGATGACCTCAGATGTTGAGTCCCATAGTGCTCAGACCCATTTGAACCATTTGAACTTAAACCTAACTAACCTAAGGACATCACACACAACCATGCCCGAGGCAGGATTCGAACTTGCGACCGTAGCAGAAGTGCGGTTCCGGACTGAAGCGCCTAGAACCGCTCGTTCACAACGGCCGGCAGTAAAAATAATCATTCTATGTACTCTACATGCGCTGTTGCAACAGCAAATATTGTGAGAACTGGAAACCTCTGAAGGTTGTAAATTTTTTTTCGGCAGTGTATTTGAACAATTCGTTTTCGGTAACGCTTAATAAATTCCATCAGAAGTAAAAGGTATAAACTCTCTCAAAGTACTAAGTGAATCATCCCTTTTCATTTCGTCCTGCATGTTGAATTGCTATACTGCTCTACAGAGTCAGATATTACCTACAGATTCGAGTCAGTCTGAAAGCGTTGTCTTTATCAGTATCGTGCTTGTAGCCGCAGAGGCGCTCTTGAGAGACTGCCACTCTGTTCTTTGTTTGAAAGTCCAAGAGAAGAATGTTCTCTGCCATTAGTGCTCTCTTGGTTTTCTCAGACACCTATTGACTTGGTGATAATCGGTCTGCAAACTGGAGATAATTAAAGAGTCAACTCTTCATGCAAATTAAAGATGAAAGGAATGAGAGAGAAAGCTAATATAGTTACTTAAATCTCCAAGCTTTTCGGCGAGTTAGCGATTAAAGAGGAAAAACAGTTCAGTTATAATTCCGTTATTTCCCGTAATCCACGCGATGGCGATCATCCTTATTTTCATTTACGTTACAAGTAGTTCGCAACGAAAAGTAGAAGCTGTTACACTAGATAACGGGTAAAAATAAGAAACCTCCTTGCTATGAAGAAATCCATCTACCGTTGGCTCTCTTTAACGGGTCAAGCTAAAGACCGTAATGGTCCAATAGTAATTAAATTAGTGTTTTCTACGCATTGCATCTGCTGGCTAAAGAAACTGAATCTTAGCACCATAAGTATTAGGTCTACTACTTTGCCTCTGCCGTTTTGCAGTAGACGGCAATAGCGGCAAGTGGGGTTCAGGTGGTGGTCGTAGGTGTAATACAGTAAGCTTAGGCATCTGTAAACATTATATTAGTCGATTTGTGATTGTATTATCAGGTTATTCTCGATTAAGTACATCAACTTACGTACCCATTTCTCGCCATTTGCGGGAAGTTTTAATTTTCTGCTTTTATATGAAGAGATCTGCGGCTGTGTCCTTAAAATGCTGGTAAGACAAATGGTGAAGGAACTATTAGCGGAAGAATCTGCAGAGAATGTTTTCGACTCCTTAAGAACGGAGATTTTGATGTTGAAGAACGTTTTCGTAGCTACTGAAACAGACGAAGGCAGTCACTGGACATAATTATCGAAAGCAATTCATGCGCTCAAGCCAAGCACCGAAAAACAAACGGTCACAATACAGCGATAGACACGTAAAGGTAATTTTGCAGCAGTTCAGTGCTCGACCCCATGTCGCAAAACCCGTCAAAATATACATGGAAACGCTGAAATGAAAAGTCCTAACCCTCCCGCCGTATCCTACATATGTTGCTCTCTCCTACTGCCACCTTTTTCGATCAGTGGCATACAGTCTCGCTGAGCAACACTCCCGGTCATATGAACAAGTGCAAAATTGAATCGATTCATGGATCCCCACAAAAGACACCCAGTTTTCCCGCCACGGTATGCATATGCTATATGAAAGATGGGAGAATGTAGTGGCCAGCGATGGGCAATAGTATGAATAATAATTATTTTGTAAGTTTTTCACATTAAAGCCCCGAACTTTGAGAAAAAACGGCGGGAAGGAAAGTTGTTGACCTAGCACCTTTCTGTCGGTGATGGCACCGTTTTACATTTAGATAACGTAAATGAGGAGAAGATATTTTTAGAAGTGATGGGACAAGCTGATGATGGTGTAATGTGATGGCTACCAGATATTAAAGTATGGTAAGTTCCTCTTAAAGTACTAGTAAATTTCCACTCTCGCTACGGTGACGGTCCGTCGACGTTCGCTCGATTCCAGAAAATAAAAGCAAGAAATTCTCCAAATGTATCTCAGTATCATTAACTTTTCAGACCTACGTATCTCGTTATATATCAGCTAAACAGTGAGTTAGAGACTATGATTGTACGACTTAGCTTTTGAGGTAAATAAATCAAAATTACATGACTCTTCAAAGTTCATCTTCTGTCTAATTCATAATTAACAGGAGCCAAGTGTATACAGACGCAAAATTACATAACCACAAAATTCATTTCTGCGCCTTGCTTTAGTGAAGAGAGGTGAAAGTCGTCATTAATCAACCGGAAAATAGCTTTGACTCACTCTGTTGATAGTTTTTAAGTTATGAACTAAATTATACAAATATTTAGTACTACAGCGAAATACAGAAAATAATGTAGACCTAGTCCATATATAATCTGCACTTGTATGAATTCAGAATATTTGTCTGTGTTTTACAGAATAATGATGAGATGACTGGATACATTTCAATCAGTTTTCGAACTCATGTGACTTACTGTCAGGAAACAAATACTGTGGGAAAAGACACCTGTAGCACCCAAAATGTACAAATGTGTGTGAAATTTTATAGGACTTAACTACTAAGGTCATCAGTCCCTCAGCTTACACACTACTTAACCTAAATTATCCTAAGGACAAACACACAGACCCATGCTCGAGGGAGGAGTCGAACCTCCGCCGGGACCAGCCGCACAGTCCATGACTGCAGCGCCTCAGACCGCTCGGATAATCCCGCGTGACTGTAGCACCCAAAGGGATGAATTTAGGTGAGGGTAGAAAATGACTTGTAAACGTGATAAAAAACGGACCGGACTAGAGTAGACGCACACTTTTTGTGGTAGGGGAAAATCTTATTCGCGTACTTTCATAGTCTGTGATTGAAAAATACTTCTGTATGTACACTGCAAGAAACCCTTCGAGCGATAGATTTTAATTGTACTAAAAAGCTTAATGCCTTTCTTCGCAGCTTATGAAGTGTGTATTGTACGGCTGATAAATAATTCAGAAGTGTGTATTGCACCTATCATATACACAATAATCATTGTAACTTTTATCACATTATCTCTCAGTTCTGGATCTGTGTACGGGTCCATGGGGATAGTGGTTCCTCCTAGTATAATATCTGCACATATAGTTATTATTCACAGAATTGGATGCAACTGGGCTACCAATAAAACAAAAATTATATTCAGTGTTATCAGCATTCACAGCTGCTTAAATTGGCGCCCACATAATCTAACTTACTGTGTGCGCACGCTATACATGCGTAATCTCCCCACTATATTTGTTTCTGTATAAAATGTAGCCTAAATCAGAATGAAACTTGTCTTTATCTTAAATGCATAACTAAAGTAAAACAATTATCTGGCCCTAACCAAAATTTTCAATTACTTCGTGTCTTGACAACATTGTTGCACATTTCTCGAAAGCACAACAGTAAACATCAAGGAGGCAGCAAATGAGCTAGGTTTCTACTTCTAAATAAAATTTACAACTATAGTCAAACTGTTTCGTACAACATGGTAGAATGTGATAATTCGTAATGGTAGACAGTGGAATGGGGACAATAGCTATTCCTATTAAATGCTATTCCAAGACAAAGATTTTAGAACGCAGTATATATTCAAAAAGACAGAATAAAACTTCGTGTGACCTTCACGCATAACATACGTCTGAACAATACTGTACTTAGGAAAGTTAACAATGAATTAAAGAAGTTACAATGTTAACAGAGAATTTCTACAGAAGTCAAACGGCTTAATCAATTAACATGTTAATACATGACTCAGGGAAGTGGGGTGGTTTTCCTCTCAGCTCTGAGCAAATTAACTAGATGACAATAGTCATTCCTAGCCACACAGTGCTAAAGTCTTACCTCAAACTCCTTCTCTTAAAAACATAACATATTCAAAATTTATATTCTCTTTACTTTCTAGTATATCCATTTTACTCATCCTTGCTGTCCTTTACAATATTCTTCATCTAACAGATACAATCACAAATCAACACAGCAGTACTGAGTACATCCATCACCTACCACACTCCAACTAAGAATGTACCAGACTGAGCAGAGGCAAAGACTATGCCACGGCAAGAACAAAGATTGTTCAACTCCAACGTAACTTGCAACTTGCTCTCTCTCTCTCTCTTACGTGCACATCGACGACATACAAAAACCAAAAGACATGACCACCTTACACATGATTCTAATTATTTATTACTATAAGACGAGCGCTGTATCTAACACAGACAACATTTTTCTTAAGGGACTGCGATTTGTCGAACTTTAAAACCAAGCCCGTTTGTTTGAAACCACTGTAAATGGAAATGAGCATTCGGCGTCATTGGCCGGGAGGTCCTTGACGGGGCAGGTCCGGCCGCCTTTGTGGAGGTCTTATTACATTCGATGCCACATTGACTGACCTGTCGCCGGATGGGGATGAAATGATGATGAAGACAACACAACACTCAGTCCCTCTGCGGAGAAAATCCCCTACTCAACCGGGAATCGAACCCGGGCCCGTAGGACGGCAATCCGTCACGCTGACTAGTGAGCTCTCAGGACGGACTTTGAAACCATTAATACCTTACAACACCTTGGTAGAATAGCAGGACTGTAAGCAGTAAGTGTTAAAGACAATAGAGAGATGACGCATACGAAGGTCCAGCAGAGCCCTCCTTCTCGAGGCTGGGTGGTACACGGTAAACTGCTGGAGAGGCATCATATGAAGTCGAAACGCAAAATTCATTGTTAGGAGCCATATAACAGTATATTTTTACCTCCATACTGGAGCATGGCAACAAGTCTGTACGTGTCTGCGTCGACTTTGCATCGGGATAAAGGCATAGTGTTCAGAAATTATTACATAGTTATATCTGCTATAAAAAATCCAGCTATGCTGCGCTCGAAGTGGCATCAATATAGAAGGGTTCAGCCACCTACCAACATCTGATGGAAACGGCCGATCTTTTCATGTCAGTACGTAACTACGTGCGTGGTGTGGTCTTGCGGTCTCAGTGCAACCGATCCCAAGTCCCAACGTATAAACTTCGCAGTCTGTATTCTTCGGTCGAAATGGGCGACGTTCCGATATACAAAACATGGATTGCGCAAAACTGATTACTTCACTGCAAGAAGTAAGTAGTTCGTAGCGTCATCGGGATGAGAAATATCATAACCGTGGTTAATCTCGGAATCTGTGGTCTGAAGTGGCTACTTTATCGAAAATCACAAGTTGACAATTTTGGTTGACTTGACGCGACACATTTATTGAGTTTTGTGGAATGAGGAATATCTTTATATTGTGAAATATAGTTCTGTGTTTTTGTAATAAAATTGTTTTCACATCTTTTTGATTTCAAGTCGACGACATTAGTTTTTATTAACTACGAAATGTATGTATGAATTATAAGGAAATTAACATTGTTTACTTATAATTAACTTACAGCATAAATCGAAGGTGCAGATGATTTGCAGCAAATTCAGTTATAAAATTGTATTCTGCTCATTATATTGCTCCACCAGGGTTAATGTGAGATACTCTTCTGACTAGTACTCTAGTAGATTTGGCGTTAATAATAGATACAAAGCAACCTCAGTTCTTTTTGTTCTAGCTATTAAATAAAAGAATAATCCATTTGGACAGCTTAGTTCGTTAAAACGGCGGTTCTGGGATACTTGTAGGTGAGCACACACTGGATCGAATCCGTCTCGCGGATTGCCGGCAAAAATTGATAAGCTGATCAGCTTGGATGTGATTTTTAGACGGTTTCCCACATCCATCTAGGTAAATAATGAGCTAGTATCCATGTCCCGCCTCAGGTGTGCGCTACTCATACGTTTAGAAAACAATGTCACGCTGCAACAAATGTTTATTCTAGACGCAGAAAGATGTGTTACTGTACACAGATTCCGTCTTGGAGGGAAATAGTGGCGACAGGAAGGCCATACGGCTACAAACTACCAAGTAACATTCCCTCATACCATGCAACAATGCCGAAGATGAAGAAACAAGAAATAAATCTACATAAATAAAATGTAAATGTTTGCTGCTCTTGACCGATTCCTTCAAAATTTTGACACAACGTTGCATTCGAATGTGCACATGTTTTTATATATCTGTTTTAACATACAGCAGTCACTCGTTAAACCGGACTACTTGTGGTTGTGAGTCATTCGGAGAGTCGAAAGTTCGAATAACTGAATGTATGAAGAAACCGATTTTTGTGTTACGAACTCTAGAGAGAAAACAGGGGTCGCACGCGTACTGTTATTTTTTAGGTACATTGTCATACGGTTATCTCTCTAAGGTTAATACGTAATGTTAGGTGTTTACTCAAAACAATAAAGTCAAATACACTTTTTAAATGCATAAAATCAATTCTTATTACGAGATTAGAGAATTATTTTCGTATGTACAGATACATATATTTCCTGGAAATTACTAAAATACTGTAACCTTAATCATGCAATACCAGCTAGTCACACAGTGCAGTCACTGTTGTTTAATTTGGTTTAAAATATTTGATAATTGCCATCTGACGTTAACAGTTCTATCACTTCATTGCTGCTACATCGAGAATTCATTTTAATTATAGTAAACTCTCGGTGTCTCGCTCTGTTTGTTTTTCGAACCATCCGAAAGCTATTTTCAGGCTTGAAGCGCTCCCGCATGAGATAGTACTGCATTTCCTACATCCACGTTTTCTTCTGTTTCATGTTTTTTGCATTTCCTGCTGCTTGTTAGCCTGAAAAGAGTTTTCAATAATTTAATCATTCGACATCATCTGAAAACCATGATCGTTATGGTCACAAGTGAGCCACTTTTTCGTATCGTCGACGTCACGGTCCTAGCGTATCTACATGTTCGTCATATCTTCACCGTCAAGTTCAGGTGCTTTAAAACTGAATCATTATTATTCTTAATATCGCTTCTAGCAGAAACACCTACACGGTACTTGTCAGCTAAGTTATGTCCAGTTATTACTTTTTGAATGAATCAATAATGTGCAACCAGTTATTGTTTTTTGAAAGAACCAATAATGTTTATTTCATCTTTAAGCAATAACACGACTGTCTTGCGCCTTGACATTTACAGAGCGCAGCGGCGTAGCGACTGGGAGCTGTCTTAACTCAAACAATAATGAAACGCGTACTGTCTTACTCAAACAATAATGAAAGTTGCGGTGGAGAGACGGCACGGGGCGCTGACGGCTAGTGCCAGCGGGACAGCGCGACCGGACTACGATATTTACTCACGGTAGACAGCCTGGATAATCGTGGATCCTCATAGCTGAGTTCCGTATAATTGATTCTTCACTATATATAATATATAAATAAATATATTTCCCGGGTTCGATTCCCTGCGGGGTCAGGGATTTTCTCTGCCTCGTGATGGCTGGGTGTTGTGTGCTGTCCTTAGGTTAGTTAGGTTTAAGTAGTTCTAAGTTCTAGGGGACTTATGACCACAGCAGTTGAGTCCCATAGTGCTCAGAGCCAACCAATAAATATATAATGTGTAAAGTTGGATTTGATTTCATCATCATCACGAATCATCTCGAGCGGGTAATGCAACGTGCCTGTATTCTTCGGCACATATTCGTAAAACTTCTCTGGTTTCTCCAATAACTGAAGAAAGTGTGTATGGTATTAGCCAGTTCTTCTCGAGATAGGTATAGCTCAATCACTTGCATTCGGCGTCGTTTTAATCAAATGTCGTAATGCAGGATTCGTCTCTAAAGGCAAAAGCGTCGTGACATCCATCCCGCCAAAAACTAACGAAGGAGATGGGACGAACTGTGACAAAGCTGTCAGCCGATGGCGTCTGATAATCTCAGGTGATCGCGCCTGAAACACTGTGGTGCCACAGCGTCCGCAGCGCAGATAGTTATTCGTTTACGTATTAAAAGAAGTTTTGGCTGAATAGCGCGTGGCTGTACGGTTTACAACCCATTTTTGCCCGTGAAGTGCGAGGCACTGACGCAATAACAAGGATATTGAAACCAGGTACAGTGTAGTTATAATTAAATTGCAGGTATACTGAGGTCTAGAGAAAGCTGTAACTATCGGATGATAGCGAAACTAGTTGACAACGCTAATGCCTTAAGGCCTGCCTCGGGCATGGATGTGTGTGATGTCCTTAGGTTAGTTAGGTTTAAGTATTTCTAAGTTCTAGGGGACTGATGACCTCAGAAGTTAAGTCCCATAGTGCTCAGAGCCATTTGAACCATTTTTGAAAATCTGGCGCTGTAAACCTCTTAGGTGTCTCATATTGAGTACATTGTCTAAGTGAGGCGATTAATAATAAAATCAACGTTATAACTTCCTTACATATTTGACCTTTTCTGACCATGTACCGTTCATAATCCACTACATATGGAAACATTTCTACACGCCTTCTCTTTTGCATTCACATCGCCATATTTGCACCTAGTGGCCAAAATTGGAACTAATGTTTTCCCAGCGTAGATCGATTCCACAGTAACACATTAGAAAATGAAACTTCCTGGCAGATTAAAACTCGAACTCGGGCTAAGCCATGTCTCCGCAATATCCTTTCTTTCAGGAGTGCTAGTTCTGCAAGGTTTGCAGGAGAGCTTCTGTAAAGTTTGGAAGGTAGAGACGAGGTACTGGCAGAAGTAAAGCTGTGAGGACGGGGCGTGAGTCATGCTTGGGTAGCTTACTTGGTAGAGCAATTGCTCCCGAAAGGCAAACGTCCCGAGTTCGAGTCTCGGTCCGGCACACAGTTTTAATCTGCCAGGAAGTTTCATATTTCATTCTGGAAACATTAGAAAATGCATCAAGTTTCGCTGTCGTACGATAACTGCAGCCCACACTGAACCTCTGTAACTGCACTTTAATTATAACCACCCGTTATCATAATTCGGCAACTGTGACAAATATTGTCCGGTGTTTGAACTAAGGGAGTACTCACACCGCAGAGTCCCAGCTGTGCCATCAGTTGGGTGGCGGGGAAAGGGGGAGGGGGGCGTCCAGAGGTCCAGCACAGCGCGCGCGGCGCGCCCTGACAGGGAGGGGTGTTGAACAGCTCAATCAGGGTCACCACGACTGCTCGCCAGATACGATCAGCCTGTTTGTTCTCCCGTGACCTGTCAACACTTCGTGTAATGGGGGCGTCTCAGACTGCCTAATGAGGCGGCCGGTCCCCCGAGACTGGGTGATTAACTGCGGCTATCGTGACACTTGGCCGGTGCTGCCCGCACCGCGGCACCGGGAAAAAATAAATTGCCCTCCCGCCGCATCACAGTTATCGTCGAGCAGTAAGAGTGGGCCTGTCACGAGCAAGCGACCGCGTAAATAACTGCTTCCTGCCCCTCCCACGCGCTTCTTCCACTGATCTGACTGGAGTCCTCCGCTAGGGTCTTGGTCGAGGACGTGTTATTTACGGAGTCACCGACTACTGCTGAGGGTCATGTACGCCTGTCAGACTCCTATCGAACTGTGTAACTTCCCACAGAACGCGTAACGTCGCGCTTGTGCTGCTGGCGGCATCGATAAAACACGCAGCGTTTGGCGTGACGCAGCACCGTGACAGACGAACAGGAATGCGGGATTAGTTAATTAAATTTTCACTGCTGGTTAACCGCCAATCACAGGCTGTACCACGACGAATGAGAACTACAACTAAAGGAATGAAATCAACGAAGACTTACACAAAGTGCCAAAATCAAAAACTTAGAAAAGAATAATTTGATGTTTAGCCAAATTGTTCGTCCTTTTTTACAGTTCAAGTTTATTGCAAAAAGTGAAGTAGAAAAAAGTTTTCAAAATAACAGTGCGTGTAAGATAAATGATACGAAATGTATAATCAAACATTCTGCAGCTTTTATAGCATAAAACCAGCGTAGCTTACTGGGGAGGGATATATTACAGTACGATTGAAATTAAGCATCCTTAGGACCACAGACTGAGAGGACACATTTAGGGAAGAGAGACAACAATAGTTTAGATAGTTCACAACATGTTCATCGCCTACACTGAGACGCCTATCATATCGTGACGAAAATGTGCCTTGTGAAATTGTAAGAAACGTATGTTACCAGTTCTTCGGCAATATGAATCACAGTACTTCCGGTGTAAGAAAAGGGTAGAAACCAGTTAAAGCAAAGTGAGTGCCATAGGGTGAATAGTGAATGACCCAAGACCTTCCATCGAACAGATGCTAGAAATTTCGCAAGAATATCTCTATTCCCAATCGTTACAGAATTCAAATTTCCTTTTTGAGCTTGAATATAATCGGTTCCTAACAAAAATGAAAGTTTTTTTCTGAAAAATGTTTTGACCTTTCCATCCTGATCGTCAGTCGGGCCTAAAACATATGATTAATTCACTAGAAGAACATCAGATGACTGCGAGAATTTTCGATCAGTCACTGCCGTTAAAATACCTTAACGGAGCCCCTGTACGCCAGTGGCAAACAGAGACGTGTTTAATAATTGGGAGCCACATATTGGCTGTATAAGATACACGGCTTAAACCGAATAAATACAACTATCAAATACAAGAGAGATTATAGGAAAGAACTGTTCCCCCTCTAGCGGTATTTTATCGCAGGCCGCTGGAGCAACTCAGGGTATCAACCACGCGGGTGGTAAAGAGCGCAGGTGATTCCAGTTTTCAAGAAGGGTCGTAGGACAGATGTATATACAGGGTAGACAACAATATGGAAACACCAAACTCACAACTCGTTACCATGAAGAAGACGTTGCAGGAAAACCGTTAGCATTTTAAACAGCTTCAAGACATCTCGGAATGGATAAGAAAAGATCCCGTATGGTTTCGAAGGCAATATTATACCATTCTTCCTGCAAACTAGTAGCGAGTTCAGGAAACGATGATCGATGTGGACCGCGAACTTGCGCCCTTCTCTCCAAAGCAGACTACAAAGGTCAGTAATACTGCCATCTGGCGAATGCGGTAGGCACAGTTCATTCTGTACCTCGCAAAACCAGTCGCACTTGATGCGAGCTGTGTGAACAGGACCCCTTTCGTCTTGGAACACAGCATCCCTACTGGGGAAAAACATTATACACAGTGGAATAGACACAATCAGCTAAAATGATGGCTTAAATCTTGGCAGTAAAGCGACCTCGGAAGGTAACCGCTGGGACCATGAAATATCACGATATGACAGCCACAATGATGTCCGCACTTGTCACCGCATTCTTATCGTAGCACACACAAGTTTGTACCATTGAGCACTTTAGATCTGTCACAGAATGCATTTCTAATATGGGTCACATATTTTGATAGATGAAAAGTGTTTACAAGTACATGAGTGTCAAAGATGCTATGATATAGCGTAACATTATAAAGACATCCCATGTCTGGAAAAGGATCATATATTCTCTTATGCAACTGAAACGCATTTCTCACTAGTACACAGAGACATTGATTTTGTGAATTTTAGGGCGATTACTGTTACATTATAAAGATGTTACATGTCAAAGATTTTTTTAATAATACAGTACATTATATATTTACATTCAGCATCAAGAGAATTGTAGTGACATATAAATTTGCTACTTGATTTGCAGATAGGTGTAGGAATATATAGTGCTCAATGATACAAATTTATGTGTGAAACGATAAGAATGTGGTGAAAACTACGAACATCATTTGCTGGACAAAAACTATGAAAACAAATACTCCGACATCTCACGTAAGTGACATCCAATGCAAATCTGTAACGCAACCATCTGTGTGGCGTGCTTATTTTTATGTAGTATTTATATTTTAGGACAACTAATCAAATGGTTCAGATGGCTCTAAGCTCTATGGGACTTAACATCTGAGCTCATCAGTCCATTAGACCTAGAACTACTTAAACCTAACCAACCTAAGGACATCACACACACCCATACCCGAGGCAGGATTCGAATCTGTGACCGTAGCAGCCACGTGGTCCCGGACTGGAGCGCCTAGAACAGCTGGGCCACGGCGCCCAGCCCCTGCGTTGCAGTTCCTAATGCAAAAGCATATGTAAATTCTACTATAGAGCTCATTCTTATTTAAAAACCTGAATATCTCTTCCATTTTATCCGTATTAAAAAGTGCACTTTCTTCGTCTCGGCCGCCTAAAGTTCTCGAAGGAAATCGCGCAAGCATAAAACTTGCCTTATGATCTGAGAATCATTTACGAAAGCTCAAAAGAAAACACTTTAGGGCAGCACATTCCTTATATAACAGATTGTATGGACTATACGAGGGCTATTCGAAAAGTAAGGAACAATTCGTCGCGAAATGGAAACCACAGTGAAAATAAAAACTGTTTTATTTGCAACAGTTAGCTACAACTTCCAGCTACTTATCTCCATAGTCGCCGATCCGACCTAGACGTTTGTGGTAGCGTTGTACCAACTTTCCAATACCCTCGTTGTAGAAGGCAGCCGCCAGAGCTTTCCGCCGATTCTCTACGCTGGCCTACAGCTCGTTGCCTGTGTCAAGATGTTGTCATCATAGCCAGTGGTTCATGCGAGCAGAGATGAAACTCAGAGGGAGATAATTACGGGCTCTATTGTAGGTAATCAAACATTTCCAATTGAAAACGATGTAAGAGCATCTTCATTGCTCCTGCAGAATGTGGATGAGAATTGTCTTGGAGAAGAAAACGCACGACAGTTATGTAATGCTGGCTGCATAGCTTCAGGCGAAATTTCTCACCAGATCCTCGTACTTGGCGGGAGACACTATTGTTCTATGTATCTTTATGTGCTCTCTGTGTTCTCAGAACTAAAAAGAACGAAGTAACGCGATCGACGGGCATACTAGAGACTCTGCCCAACACACCTGTGCAAAACTTCATCGGATTTTCACTGTGGCGTCCATTTCGTGAGCGATCGTTCCTTACTTTCCGAATAACCCTCGTATGAACTTCGTCAAACAGCTTCATTCAGAATTCTAACATGGATGCCGTGCCACTTGGCCGGCTTGTCAGTCAGGAAAAGGTGAAATAAATTAATGAATGTTTGCATGCAAATTACATTGACTGAAACTAGAACTGTAAGCCGACTCAAGTACAAAATTCGACTCTGGTGTCTGAGATCACACTTCGAAATGGAATATCTTTAAATGCTTTCTGTACAATATCTTAAAACCACAAAGCGGAATCATATTCTACATAGAATAACTACCCCATGTAAGGTAAAGTAAGCTGCGTGTAAGCCATTCGAGATTTAGGATGGCTCCCACTGAAATGGACTTCAGATCACAGGTGACGTAGAACAGCTGATAGGTCGAACGAAGTCCCACATCTTGCACACGAAATTACAAACCCGATAATCATGAAAAGCTTCATTTGAAACAAAGCGAAACATAACGCGCGTAGCAATAGGCATCCCACCATATTACGTAAAAGTGTATTGCTCAAAAGCCTGCGTGTTATACTCTAGACTAGGGTCTCAATAACTGATACGGCGTGCAGCAAGCGGCGATGAGCGAAGAGTGAGCAGTCGTGTCCCACGGAGCGGAGATCAGCCACGAAGTATTAGACTGAGTGCCTTGCGTGCTACTAGCCGCGTGCCGAAACTAGAGAAAACTAACACCTCACGTTCCGATTGGCTCACTAGGCTTCAGTTAACTTAACGCCTCAGAAGAGATCACCACGGAGTCGCACGAAGAAAGATGCGTTGCTCCCAAGTTTTGAAATCGACATGCCGATCGACATCCTGATCCAACAAGTGACAAACACAGTACGTATTACGGATTCGAGAGAAAATGGAAAGCGGCTCGTTATTCAGTTGCCGCTGTTCAAGTGTTGTAACGTTTCATTCGGAGATGCGCCTGTGGGCTGTTGTGGATGAATGGGTCGGTTTCCGGTATCCTGTAAAATGGAGATGTGTTGAGCCAGGATTATCCGTAATACTTGTAAATGAGCTATGCTTGGGCCTACTATGGTAGATGTTTTCCTGCACCTGTTGTGGATAAACATCTGGCAGGAAGTAGCGATTTAGACGATAGTACCTTTGTTGGGAGCAGGAGATAGTAAATAGAATTGTCTGCATTCAACTCCTGAAACAGTTTTATGGGGCAGCTTGGATCTTGAGAAATTGGGGGGATTGGGTATATCGTTGGCAGTTTGGGATCCTCAGTCAGCAGTGAAGTTGTTCTACGGGAAGTTCTTAAAAAATATGATACTGCGTTCTCATGTGTGTTTGCGGATTTCATCTTGGGCGCCCTTCATTTTTCCGGGTGAGAGCTGAAATTTAGTGGGCAATGTGCGGTGGGCAGGGAGACGCCTGTTATCAGATCGTGGAAGTTGTGTAGTATATGAGTCACAGACCTTGCAAAGGTGTAATTGAAGTCAAAATACTACATTTATTTCCTTGCAAACTTAATGTGTGATATTTTTGTGTAACATTTTCTCCTCATTGACTTCGTATTGTTACCCTACTTTGTTTATGGTGCACAGTATTGGGGATAGTTAATAGGAACCAGCTGGAAGCAATGTATGGTTAGCAGTGTACATTTCCCAGTTAGTAGTCGGATCGCTGAGTATTTCTTTATTTTGGTAGAGGCACTTATTACTGGCCAACGAATAGTGACAGTTTTAACCATGTCTCCCATGCAGGTATTTAATTGGTTTTTACAGTGTATGAGTGCTGAGAATTGGTCGTAATACGTCAATAAATACGCTGCCTGACGAAGGAAGTGAAGCACGCAAAATAAATGGTCTACTGTCAACGTTTCTTCGTAAATGCACACCCAGTGGCGGCTATGTAAATTATTAAAGCTGCAGTTCTCTTCGGAAGGTAGTACGGCCACCAAATCTGATTAATGCTGATCGTATTTAGTGTCGTTATTAGGCCTGGTAGGGTATGTAAGGGACATGAACAACGTCAGATGTGGAGTGATCACAGTGAAGCACACAGAGATGCTGCTTACTAGTATGAGACAACGTTATCAGTACCTGGCAGAGACTCTAAGGGACCTCATTGTGGGTCTCCATTTCGCTTGCTGGTTGATTGTGTTATATCCATGTAAATGCGGAATTCGGACGAGTGGGAACGTGAATGCAGGCATATTCCCCATCTGACCACAACAAAATGGGACCAACCACATCGTAGCCCTTCATACCTGCTCCTCGCATCCGAGAACAAGCAATGGGTTTCCAGCAACGTTCTGTGTCGTCCCACATCAGTCGTCAGTGATAGCAACAGCCGGATAAGTGAACTACCGTTATGTACGTATATTCTCATGTTATCTCTGCAAAACAAACGGCTGCATTTCGAGTGGTGCCGTCATCGAGGAGCACGGACTGCTAATTAACGGCGTCGCATTGCGTTCAGCGAGGAAGTTGGGTTCTGTACTTCCCTGAATGACCATCGTCGGTCAGTATGGCAACAAATAGGGGAGAGGTTCCATTCTTGCAACGTTTTGGAGAGGCATAGCGATGTTAGTCCTTGGTTCATGGGTGAGGAGTCATCTGGTATGGTTTCATGTTATGGCTAGTATTGACTGAGGGAAATTTGATGGCACAATGGCACGTCACAGACATCATACCTCTTAATGTGTTACCTCTCATTCGACAGTATTGTGGTGCCATTTTTCAATAGGACAATCCTCGTCCGTAGATCGTAGGTATCTGTCTAAATTGTCTGCGTGATTTTGAGGTAATCCTGTGGTCAGGAAGATCCCCAGCTCTGTCCACGATAGAACCTTTGTAGGAGCAGCTCTAACGTAAACTCCGTCCCAGCGCCAGTACGTGGATCAGTTACAACAGTTGGTGGCCAGCTTGCCTCAGGAGACGCGAATCTGTTGGCATGCCCAAATTTTTGGGAACATTTTTAAAGATGTTCAGGGAAGTAGGCTGAAGCAACTCACACCTCAATTTTCAGTCATTCTTTCAAAAAGCAGCATATTTGCCTTTCTGTGCTCCGATAGCAGCATTTCTTCTTCGGTTCCCGCTTGTCCTCTACATGAGCTAGATACGATGCCAGAGGTACGCTACATGTGGGTCGTCTTTCATCAACAGGTAGCGGCGTCCACGACCTCGGCTACTTCGGCCGCTCGGCGCGCTAGGAGAATGCCGCCCCCGCAGGAAGGCGCCCTCCGCAGCCAGCCGCTGGCCGTGCGACTCGACGCCGCCGTCGCCGCCCGCGAGGCCCGCTGCTAGGAGCACCGAGGCAGCAGCAGCCGCCGCAGCAGCGGCCACAGGCGAGCCGGGGCAGGCAGCAGGCTGAGCGCGCGCGCGCACCCCACCGCCACCCTGCCCGCGCTGCCGCGCCGCGTCGCCATGGAGACGACGACCCTGGGGCGGCGCCAAGCGGCGGCGGCGCGAAGCTCGTCGCTGCAGCACGGCTCGGGCTCCGGCGGCGGCGGCAGTAGCAGCCACGTCGCCGCCGCAGTCGCAGCAGCAGCCGCCGCAGCAGCAGTGTCAGCGTCCGGCCAGAGCAACCGCCTCAGGAGACAGCGCAGCTACGAATGGCGCGAGCGCCAGTACAGCACCTCGGAGGACGAGACCGCGCCGGGCGTGTTGGTGGGCGCCGGGCCGCGCACTAGCTCGTGCAGCCTGACAGGCACCGCGGGCGCCGGCGGACGCTCTTCTGCCGGCAGCAAGCACGGCCACCACCACAGCGCGAACGTGAGCGTCGGCGTCGGCGGCCACCACAGCGCCAGCGCGCACCACCAGCGGCTCAGCCCCACGCCCGCAGCCGTCTACGCTGCCGGCCTAGCGTCGCTGCTCGCCGGCTACTCCAGTAAGTAGCGCCGCTCCGCGCCAACACCTGTAGCGCCTCCCCTCACCGCGACGCTGTCGCAAGGCGGCGACGCTCACTGCCGGTACGCGTGGTCCACCGTAGTCCTAGACTTTTGAAGAATAAGATTAACAAAAAGGAAAAGAAAGTTACACAGTCCGTCACTTGTCACTGAACAACAGAATCACGCATTTCGGCGGTTGCTGTGGTATTAATTCTGAAGAAACACTGATTTAGTTTCAAAATAGTAAAAGCACATCCACATTCCGGCTAATAACTGGCCATTATTAGTGCATCAATTATTCAAAATGATAGTCCGTATCGCATTATTTATTTTGTCGCCAATCTGTTTCAACCCGGAATGGGGTCATCTTCGGGGCAATTTACACCATTTGCTCTCGGTGGAGTGGTCATCCTGCCTGTGCACGGTTGGCAACAAAATAAATAATGCTATTGCGACTGTCATTTTGAATAATTAATCATAAGTAAACCAATCGCTGTTATCTCCACGCAACTATGTTGTCTAAAAAATTCATTATCAGTGCAGTATTTCGGAGCTGGTATGCTTACGCTAGTACATTTACTACATTTACACCAGTTGTTGAGGCTTCTGTGTGACAAGGGCCTGAACAGCTTGAGTAGACGAACTAGGGCATACACAGCTACTCCGAAATACTGCATTGATAACGGCTAGTTACTAGCCATAATCTGGATCTGCACTAATAAAGCTAGAACAGAGACGACGACTGACTGCTGCACCTCACCGTTTTCAAAGTTATATTACAGTCGTGGGCTGCATTCCACTTTCCTAACAGCAGGTAATTTGATGATTGTTTTAATTGCTGTTTTCAGTAGCGGATTTTTATCACCCGTTTTTATAAGACTTGGATTACCTATGAACTAAATTAGTGCAATGTGTTTCGTTATCGCCACATTTTAATAACTTGGCTACATTTTTTGTAGAAGACGGCAACAAACATGTAGCTTTCATACAAGTATTAAATCATGAGCAACTATTTCATCTTTCATTCTACAGTATAGCTATCTTATACGGGCAACTGTTACAATATCAATACTCCTTAATAATAATTCCCTTTAGAATCGCTTCCAGTAACTACATTCTTTATCACATATCTGTCGATACGTGTGGCTCTCCACAAAGCCTCCATTCTAGAAGAACAAGACAAACGAAAAGTAATAAAAATGTAGTACTACTTTACAATAGACTCATCGGAAAAAATAGACTATTTGTTTTCAGGAATAAATCATTCAGCAGGTAGGCTTTTATCATCAATGCTCACTTTTCAAGAAATTAACTAACTAAATCAGTACGACATCGCCTTTCTTATTTCATTTTAACAACTTTTCACGTTTCTAGCACAATACAGTAACCAACATGTACTTTCCAAGTGAACAGTTTTCTCGCCTTCCATACAACAACAGAATCGTCTTGTACTGTGTAGCACTCGTACTCAGTTTGTCATTTGTACGTGCCTAGTACCACGTCTAGTGTCTCGTTTTCTGTGTCCATGCTAATCTTTATGAACTGAAGCTTGAGGTCTGGATGATTATTAAAGGTTGCTGCTTGATAAGAGAGCACATATTTGTATTAGACATGTCGATTTAGTAAGCGACGAACTTCAATAAAAATCACCTTTTCTTAAAACAACGTAAAAAATTGTTTTTTATCATAATAGGATTAACTGATACACTACATGAAGTTCAACTGGTTTGACTTCTATATTACTTTCATAAGCTTAACTGTCTCCTAGGTAGGCGGAGGAACACAATCACTCTGCCTATCGTTTTGCACTACTGCTTACACAGCGCAGCCAACATTGTTCGATTCTAGAATGTGTTGTTTCCAGCGAGTACGAATCTCGCTGGTGCACTGCTATTCTCTAGTATTATGCCTGCGCAACACTACCTGGAGTACATTAGTAAAGAAATAAACAAGCAGTAAATACACGCTGCTTCGAGGATGGCAAGCTCGCATCTCGAATCTGTTACTAAATTAATGTTAAATATTGATGCTAACAGACCAGATAACCCCTTCCAGCAATTGCCTTTTCTGCGACACAAATAAGAATGATGCGTTTTCTACTTACACGCTGATACCACTTTCATAGCTTAACATGTTCGTTCTCTTTCAGTAATGAGTCTCTCAGTAAAAATGGCGTGTAATTTACATTCCACATAATGAATAATGAACAGCTTCTTTGTCCACCTCTTTCTGCAACAAATTTGGCTTATTTTCACAACTGTTAAAACACAAAAAATCATTAAACAAAGGTCTACGATATAGTTGCTGCATCAGGTGCTGTGTTTATGAAACAAGCCCTTATCGTGATTAATCCCTCTGACAGTAATAATTGATTATTTTTAAGAGACGGTCACCAGTTTTCCGCTTCTATACATGCACGAATTACTTTCGTGAATTGCTTATGGCATGCTACCCTTACTTGCAGTAGGTGATATCTATATTTTTTCGGGCCACTTGGCATCGTTCTTAAATTGCTTTTATCTCCTGACAAAATTATTTAACTTTGTTAAGATTTCCAGCACATTTAATAAAAAGCATTAACACAATGAAACTCATAAAGCCATAACTGAAAGGTGTAATGAACTTAGTCTTTTTAGATCAGAAACTCCCTGTTATGTGTCACAAAGAAGGTGTCGTAACGTTGGTAATCCCTACTGTCACTTGGCGTACTTATTAAAACTAAGCTAAACCAGGGAAATGATTACATCTTGCATTCCTGCTTACAACAGTAGGCAACCTTTTTTTCTGTTGTACCTATTTCTTAAAAATTTTCAGTAGTTTTACATTAAAGAAGTTATGACTAGACGAATTCTTCTTTGTGTAATACAAAATGCTTGCCTGAGTGTACCAGTCAGCTGTTTTTGAGCAGTAATTCCAAAGAACACTTTGTTTTAATTATAGAAAACAGGAATAACATACGAGTAGAAGTGGAACAACAGTATGCCTGTCTTTGGCTTTTCTGCTTTCTCTCTGTTGCTCCACCAGATATCATTTACAATATTCCTCGTAGAATTTACGTGATGTACGGCAGAGAGATAAAGCCTAAGACAGTCATCAGAGACTTATTGTAGTCTATCGAACGACACACTCCTAAGTAACGTAATATTGCCTGGAATCAATACACTTAACCCATAAGGTTAATTCGAGTTACCTGTGAAACTGTTGTCAAAATTATATGCGTTTCAGTAGATGCTCTGTCTCAGGTGTTGCTTCTTCCTCCAGTGTTGTACAATGAGTTACGTCATGCGCCATACATGTGAGTAATACCACCGGAAACATCTTTCAAATTAAATATTAGAAAGCGCGTATTGAGGAGGAAAACTATGCCCAGCGCAATATCACCCTTCAGCTCAGTAACTGAACAGTAGTCATAAGCTATTATTACCTTTCGTAGAGTAACTAGTAACAAAACCTAAAGCATATTAACGTGCCTGTTAATAGAAAAGGCGCAGATCAGTTGTGCATTATTTGTTGTTTCTCTGGAAGACATATACAATGTCCAACTGAGCAAAGCACTCTTTGCTAACAGGTGTTTACATGAATAAGAGCGCCCATACATTTTGTTTTGAAACGCATCTGCGAGCGAACTGCAGATAAGCGCGCCTCGTTCGTAGGAACCTGTTGAATACTGAACTCTGACGCATCCACTAGTGATCCACATATTTAATTCAAATTATTCCTCGTTTAAAAATTGACCATTTTTCAAATTTGATCGGTCTGCGGTCAGAATAATTAACCGTACTGTTTTCTAATGTATGCAAGTAACATCAACGGCACGAGAGAGCTTATGAAATACGGGAACCGATTGTGCTGGAGTAATCGCGATGTCTAGACATTGATCGTACTAACAATGTACAGGTTCCCTTCTGAAAGTACCACATATGTCCTAATGCGACGTAGTCGAATCAAGATCGAACTACGGTGTTTGTACACCGTCCACTATTACTTAACACATGAAAACATTTGCCAGGTAACTCTGATATGTTATGAAAAGCACCTACATCAAGTTGCTTTTAATAAATAAATCTAGTTTCTCAGTTGTGCGACATGTCTACATCTCACAGTACGAAACACTGAGTGATCGAAACAACGCAATAAAATATATTCTTATCCCTTTTCTTGTCTCCTTTATTAGTCTTCTTCTAATTTTTAGTTTCACTGTCATGTTCAGTATTCGAGATCAACTAAAATTCAGAAGCACACAGAAAAACAATTGCTACTTACGTCTACTGATCCACTGGTTCACCTGGCGGCTTATTATACAAGAAAACAGAGATGAAACAATCAGATCTACAGCCCTGTCAGAGAAGATAAAATTTAAAAGGAACAGGGTCAAATACGGTATGCTCATGGGAAGAGCCTTCTTTACGATCTCTGCCGACTGACGAGACCTTATATTCTGATCGGCAGTAGCTGATGATCAGCCATGTTGTAGACAGGAATGGGTATAACGTAACACAATATAAGCTATATTCTAGAGGGAGCATCTCACTGAAATCTTCCGGAGCATTTTCGTAAGACTTGTTTGTTCAGTTGTAACTTGTACCATCAAAGTACGGCTAATATGTACTTGCATTACAAAGGTTTGAATAAATCCTACGCCAGTGTTTCCATCATGTAATAGACTTGACGCCACAAAAAGCGTATTATTGAATATACAGGGTGGTCTATGTTCCATTGATCGTGACAGAGCCAAATATCTCGCGAAATAAGCGTCAAACGAAAAAACCACAAAGAACGAAACTTGTCTAGCTTGAAGGGGGAAACCTGATAGCGCTGTGGTTGGCCCGCTAGATGGCGCTGCCATAGATCAAATGGATATCAACTGCGTTTATTTTAAATAGGAACCCCCATTTTTTATATTATATTCGTGTAGTATGTGAAGTTGGACCACGTTTTTCGCTTCGTGATGGATGGCGCTGTAATAGTCACGAACATATGGCTCACAATTTTAGACGAACAGTGGTAACAGGTAGGTTTTTTAGGTTAAAATACAGATCGTAGGTACGTTTGAACATTTTATTTCGGTTGTTCCAATGTGATACATGCACCTTTGTGAACTTATCATTTCTGAGAACGCATAAAGATACAGCGTGATTACCTGTAAATACCACATTAATGCAATAATTGCTCAAAATTATGTCCGTCAACCTCAATGCATTTGGCAATACGCGTACCGACATTCCTCTCATCAGCGAGTAATTCGCCTTCCGTATGTTCGCACATGCATTGACAATGCGCTGACGCATGTTGTCAGGCGTTGTCGGTGGATCACGATAGCAAATATCCTTGAACGTTCCCCACAGAAAGAAAACCGGGGCCATGGTGTGGTGCTTCGACGACCGATCCACCTGTCATGAAATATGCTATTCAATACCGCTTCAACCGCACGCGAGCTATGTGCCGGACATCCATCAAGTTTGGAAGTACATCGCCATTCTGTCATGCAGTGAAACATCTTGTAGTGACATCGGTAGAAGATTACTTAGGAAATCAGCATATATTGCACCATTTAGATTGCCATCGATAAAATGGGGTCCAATTATACTTCCTCCTATAATTTCGCACCATACATTAATCCGCGAAGGTCGCTGATGTTCCACTTGTCGCAGCCATCGTGGATTTTCTGTTGCCGAATAGCGCATATTATTCCGGTTTACGTTATCGCTGTTGGAGAGTGACGCTTCGTCGCTAAATAGAACGTGTGCAAAAAATCTGTCGCCGTCCCGTAATTTCTCTTGTGCCCAGTGACAGAACTGAAAATGACGTTCAAAGTCGTCGCCATGCAGTTCCTGCTGGTGGTACGCGTGCAATCGATGTAGATGTAGCATTCTCAGCACCGACGTTTTTGAGATTCCCGATTCCCGCGCAATTTGTCTGCCACTGATGTGCGTATTAGCCGCAACAGCAGCTAAAACACCTGTTTGGGCAACATCATTTGTTGCAGGTCGTGGTTGACGTTTCACATGTGGCTGAACGTTTCCTGTTTCCTTAAATAACGTAACTATCCGGTGAACGGTCCGGACACGTTGATGATGTCGTCCAGGATAACGAGCAGCATACATAGCACACGCCCGTTGGGCATTTTGATCACAATAGCCGTACATCAACAAGATATCGACCTTTTCCGCAATTGATAAACGGTCCATTTTATCACGGGTAATGTATCACAAAAAAATACTGCCCACACTGGCGGAATGTTGCGTGATACCACGTACTTATAAGTTTGTGACTATTACAGCGCCATCTATCACAAAGCGAAGTGGTCCAACTGAAACATTCATATTTCTTCACGTACTACACGAATATAATATAAAAAATGGGGGTTCCTATTTAAAAAAAAGCAGTTGATATCCGTTTGACCTATGGCAGCGCCATCTAGCGGGCCAACCATAGCGCCATATGGTTTTCCCTACAAGCTAGACGAGTTTCGTTCTTTGTAGTTTTTTCGTTTGATGCTTATTTCGTGAGATATTTGGCCCGGTCAGTATCAATGGATCACCCTGTAGTGAACCATCTGTTTCTTATGTGTGTTCTGCATAGTGAAGCAAGAGCATTTGTGTGCAATCATTTAATTCGGTGAAGTAAAGCATCTATAGGTTTTAGTTTTCGTCACTGGCACCTTTGCAAAATTCGTCGCCAATTATTGTATTTCAGTGATACAGAACTTCACTGTTCTAAACAAGTACTGCTCTTCTCCTCAAAGAATGGGGCGGATGCAAAACCTGGGGATGAAAGATCAATAATAGCCATGAGTTGGTTTGAAAATAGAGTAAAATAGCAGGAGGTGAATACGTGCAGAGTGCCCGAACAATCTAAATTTAGAATTACTTTCTTTGACGGGCGAAATCGGTACGTATTATAAAATGGGAAGTAATGTTATATGAAGCGTTTCCCAAACAAGCTAAAAACAAACCAGAAATTTAGTCATGTGTCCTGCAACATACAACAAAACAAAGCGCAGGCATTGTAGACTAATTATCACAGCCCACGAGGTTTGCGCTTTGCCTAAATGAGAAAATCGTTATTTTGCTAAGACGGGAATTTAAATAAGGATTCCATGTTACTGTGACGTCGTTGTAGTAATAGACACACTCAAGAAAAAAAAAGATAAACGCTGAGGCTTAAATAAGACATGACAACAAGTGCAGCGTCTTTTGATTTCACATAGGGAAACGCTATGCATTGCTGCGATACATGATTAAGGCGCTTAGTGTATCACGTTGTCACGTTGGTCATAAATACGCGAGGGCGATCCTCAACAGTCATCATATGGTCAGTGCTTATGATAACCGTGTCAAATTACACAACGTTTGAGATGCATGTCAAACCGAAATAATGAATAGAAAATAATAGGTTATTTTGGTATTCATGAGATGGTCTCAATCAGTCTCTGCAGTGTGGAAAAGGGAAGATTACAGTTTAAGCTGTCAATGGGGTGAGTAGAGCACAATGTCGGATTAGGGGATGAGAGAGAAGGAAATTCAATCGTTCCCTCTCAAAAAAACCTTCGCGGCATTTTCCTTCAGAGATTTCGGGTAATAACGAACAATCAAAATCTGAATGGCCGGACGGAGATTTTAACTGTCGTCCTTCCGAACGTGAGTCATGAGTGCTAACCACTGTGTCACCTCTTTCTTTGCCGGCCGGGGTGGCCGAGCGGTTCTAGGCGCTACAGTCTGGAACAGCGCGACCGCTACGGTCGCAGGTTCGAATCCTGCCTCGGGCATGGATGTGTGTGATGTCCTTAGGTTAGTTAGGTTAAGTGGTTGTAAGTTCTAGGGGATTGATGACCTTAGAAGTTAAGTCCCATAGTGCTCAAAGCCATTTCAGCCACCTCTTTCTGCAGTAAAGTTGGCTACGTTTCAAGAGACTTTTTTTTCCATTTACTATACTTGCAAGAACTTAGCTCTAAAAGATCCGAAATTAGCTGTTCCTAGAGGATTCTGACATACATCACCCGTATTGAAAATGACCCTAATACCTGGAAAATATAGTTCCACTGTGGTTCTTTCCAATTTTCCTTCTCAAAAGAATACGGCAAGAAGGCTACGCAATACTGCGTTGAATGATGGCACCTGATTTGAGAGCCATTCCCGATCAATACGGAGCAGACAGCTGTGAGTATATGCAGGATTCTCTGGAGAGAAGGGCGGTGTGGGGTAGCCGGGGCACTTCTTGCGCCTGGGCGCGCTATCTGTGCCCACCATTCAGGATGCGATGTATGAGGTGCCAGCGCAGCTATCATTTGTTATGTTGGTCTCTTTCGGTGGCCGTCCGGCGTGCCGAGCCCCCCGGGTGTTTATCAACGGCCGTCACTGTCACGTCGGATTCCTTCCCGCGCCGAGTCGCCCAACTCCTGCCGCATAGGCAACCCTCGAGACGTGGTAACGGCTTCTACTTGTTGCTGGCGACCCCTGCGCGCATAAGCTTCACCTCACTGCCTCCCGCTCTCCCAGCGGATATACACTGCCGGAAAAAAAACTAAACTGTACACCTGAAAAATGACGTCGATTTTGATCCGATGACGGCATGTGCCACCTGATGGATAGTAGATGTACTTTTAATGGTTTCAACGCCGTCCGCCAGCAAATAGCGTGGTGGCATAGCTACCAGACCGCCATCTGCGTCTACCCTTTAATAGGGAGTGCTTGCGGCCAGAAGGTTCAGCGTGGTGGAAACGTGTCAAGCAAGCAGGCAACCATGCCACGGAGATGAACTCGTGTTTGCTACAGGTAACTAAGCAAGTGACGGTATGGTATCAGTTGCGAAATGATGCTGGTATCAGTGGTCACGTGAACATTTTTACACCTGTGGACGAGGTTCTAGACGTTAACGAAGCACAGACACCCGTCAGTGTATCGTATTGTAACGACAGCAGTGGCAGATCGTACAGCTACCGCAGCACAGATAAGATGGCTTGTGAGCCCTGCCGTGTCAACACGAACTGTTGCAGACCAGTGGGACTACGGGCACGCACAATTCTAACCCGTCTTCCATTCACGCCATAGAATCGACGTGCAGTGACACGATCACTTGGGAGATCGAATAGCGCGCTGTAGTCTTCAGCGATGAAATCAGAATTTGCCTGCTCGGAAGTGATGATCGTTTGAGTGCGCGTCATAGACGTGATGAGCGCTGCCTCGTAGAGTGCATTTTCCTTATGGTCTGGGGTGCAATAAGCTACAACTCTAGTCGATGTTTGGTTTTTCTGGAGGGGACGCTAACCAGCGTTCAGTACGTGCAGAATGATGTTAGACCTGTTCTTTTGCCGTTCTCGCCACAGGAAGGTGATTTGCTGTTCCAACAGGATAATGCTGGTCCACACACTGACCCTGGAACTCCAAGTGCTCTGTAAGATGTGAAGCAACTTTCCTGGCCAGCACGACCTTCGGTCTTATCTCCAGTGGGAAATTATGGGATGACAGGTGACTCGTGTGGTTGGTCAACTAAAGACTCTTACAGAACTAGGTGAACAGGTCAAGCAGGCATGGGGAATAATTTATTCCAGGACAGCATTCGCCAGATCGACTGGATGCTAGAGTCAGAGCTGCACTGCCGCCCGTGGAGGCTACACTACATTCTAATACGGGTGTTCCAGCGCGGTTCGATACCTGGTACGACCGAACTGCTTGTGCTGTTGATATGTACGTGTAGTTATTTCACATACTCCTTATGCATTGTTGAAACATTAAATCTAGGGTGAAATAGAAAGCTCTAAATGTGTGTACATTTATTTTGGGTAATGTATTTATACAACTAATTTTCGATAATGCTTAATCAATTCCAACAGACGTAAAAGGCATAAACTCCATCAAGGTGGTAAGTGAAGCTTTCCTTTTCATTCCGTCCTGCGGATGAAATTGCTTTATCGCTCCACGGACTTAGATGTTTCATACAGATTCTAGTTTGTTGGTAAGTGTTGTCTTTATCAGTATCGGCTTGCAGCCGCATAGGCGCTCTTGAAAGATTACCGCTGTGTTCTTTATTTGAATATCGAAGAGAAGGTAATAGCTTGTGGACAATAACATACGTGAAACGGACTGGTCTGCCTAGATTCCCAACCTAAATCGTATGGAAGACTTTTGGGATGGGTTAGAATGTCGACTTCGCCCGAACCCCGGCGTCGAACATCACTACCATCTCTAGTTTCGACTGCTGAGCAAGGATGTACTGCCAGGCCTCCGCAGACATTCAAACACCTCACTGAAAGCGTCGCCAGAAGAGTTAAAGCCCTTATAAAGGAGAAGGGTGGACATATTCCATGCCAGACTAAACTCTACGAGTGGGATAAAAGTGCACAAGCAAGAGTTAGTTTTCCTAAATTTTCGGAAGACGTTCGTTACTTCTCCCTTTTATAATAGAAGAAAAATGTTCTGGATCAATCGTTACCTTTATTACTTTCATTATATATTTAGATCTGATGAACATATTATCTACCGATCATCCAAAGAAACTATTCCTTCATATACCAAATCACTGTCTATTGATAACGAAGGCAGAACTACAAGGAGCATCTGAACAATTAAGTGGTTGGCTGGAAGAACTCTCAACTGGTGGAACCAGTAATAAAGACTAGTCATACTGACGCAGCGAAAAGTAGTGACTAGCTTATAAACGAAATGTTCGTATTATATTTTTCACCGTCAAGTCACAGCTCTCCGGCCCTTGGTTAAAATGAGGCTACAAAATATAATATAATTTCTCAAAAAAAAAAAAGGGAGTAAGTTATCGACGTCGATGACGACTTATGTTCCACAGAGTCGAAAATAGTCTGTTACACCAAAAAACAGCGTAAAAGAACAGGCAATACTCCCAATATATGTAAATGATACAACACGTAAGCGCACATGAAGTGTCAAAGAGTTCGCCGAGGTTGCTGTTATAGACAAGAAAGTGTCGTCATCGGATGATAGTGAGGAAATTCAGAAAGACGATGCAACGCGTGGCAGCTCTCTTTAAATATGGATACAAGCATAATAATGTCCATGACGAACAGAGAGAACTCGATATATTTCCCATACAGGGTCTGTAGTAAACTTAGGGTGACAATCACACTTTTAGGACGAACACAAATCAGTAGTAGGGAAGGAGAGTAAAGGACATACATTTGTTGGAAGGGCTCTGATGTAGCATGGTTTATCTGTAAAGTGCTAGCTAGTGCAAGGAATCCCAGAGTTCTGTCCCTGCGTCCGGCGTTGATATGAAGCAAGCGTGATAGTATAAATCAAACGATTTCAGAGACGCGCTGGTATGTTCGTATCTGGTCGGTATACCTCTTACGGAAATGTAACAGCGACGCTCGGGGAATTTGACTGGTAACCAACGAAAGAAAGACCATTTTTCTGGTGAAATCCCGTGGGGTAACTTCAGACAACCTGTATTCTGGGAAGAGTGTGCTTCCAGTTCTGATGACTCCATCGTGTATCTCGCGCAGAAATCATGCAAAAAAGAGAAAAGTTGTATGGGCGTTTACTCAGACATACGGGCAGCTATTTTTTCCTCGCCCTATACGCTAATGTAACACGGAGAAACTATGTTACTATAGATACCATCCACCGTGCGTTGTGTAGAGTTCACAGAGGTGCAGCAACACCACTTCCAGCCCACATAGCTCTGTGTTAAAATTCTCCACTCAGTCCTGCTGGAGGAGAAGTAATATTTTAAGGCATTAATCTTATATGCAAGTTATGTGCTGTTGTTATGATGTGTAACGCACACGTGTTGTCAAAAGAATGATGCTGTTTGAAAATAATATAGACTGAACTGAAAGTACTTGGCGCTACCAGTTTATACCTCTGTATCATGCTCCTTGTAGTGCAACCTTGCATGGCAGTACTGACATCGACTGTCAAGTCGTTTATGCCAACTTAAGAGATCGGGCTCACCCGTATCCCCATTCAGTAGTTTCACAGTTGACCTCGGAACTCAAGTAGCGCGCATTCCACTCCTCAGTTCAAGCAAAAATACTGTGAAAACAGCAGTATCTCCAGGTCATTTGTGTAAGTCAGTAACGTTTACCGAGCGAGAAGTATAAAAGCATTCGAGTCGTATTGGAGAGGACGGCAGTTCAAACCCGCTTCCAGTCCTCCATATTAGTGTTTTTCGTATTTTCCCCAAATCACTCAAGGCGAACGCCGAGGCTTTTCCCTGGAAAAGGAAGCGGACGATTTACTTTCTCATCCTTACCGAATCCCAGATGATGCCCAGCCTCTAATGACTTCGTCATGGCCGGCCGGTGTGGCCGTACCGTTCTAGGCGCTTCAGTCTGGATCCGCGTGACCGCTACGGTCGCAGGTTCGAATCCTGCCTCGGGCATGGATGTGTGTGATGTCCTTAGGTTAGTTAGGTTTAAGTAGTTCTAAGTTCTAGGGAACTGATGATCTCAGATGTTAAGTCCCATAGTGCTCAGAGCCATTTGAACCATATATAGCCTAAATCTATGCTTGAAAGGTACATTCTAACAAAACTTATTTCTGAAGTTATTCCTATAGACCAAACATTGCAAATGACTTGCAATTAGGCACGTTGTATCTTCAGCCAATCGTAGCCGTTATTCCAGATTTCACTTGCTTATCACTGTTTTGCTCGTCTGGCCAACCCTAACTTATAACTCAGATTTTAATGCCTCGCTGCGTAAATCAAGACTGAAACGTGACGCATTAATGCGCCTGACTGAGTGAACAACGTGAAATCCACAATCCTCTGACATGGACTTGTGGGCAGCACAGACTAAACCTCTAGTAGTTTATTTTCACCTCAGCATTTTATCAGTTACACTGACATGCTTTATCCCAAATATTTCTGGTACCGACTTACTTTATAGTATTTGCTCCTTAATTGACGAGGGGTAACGTTTGGAGTGCCGATGTAACTGCTTCAATAATTAAGAAAGTTAATCGAAACACATGTCTATCTTTGTGTTATGTGGGTGTACTTACGTATATCCGTAGTGGATACCTAAAATAAATTTAGATTATCGTTTTTTTTTAACTTGTAAATTAAATTTTCCAGTACTTTACCAGTGTAGAGGAATATCCGCTACTACCTTTTGTAGAATTTTACCTGATATAAACCTAGCAAATTAAATTTTATCTCATATTTCGTTCGAAAACATTTAGCACAGTGGAAAAGTGATTGCGTAATATAGAGTATGAGACATTACTCCGCATTTGCAGCTGGTGCTGGTAACTATTGAACCGGAATGTGTATGTCCGCCGCTTTGGTCGTTCAAAAACAATGTTTTTATTGACAGAACGATTTCGAAGAATATGGCTTGCCACTAACAAGTGACTATTCGTTTCTGTGAGGGAAATAAACGATTCATTCCCCTCGTTCCAGACGTACATTTACCAGCAGCAGATAGTTATAAATTACCCTTGTATTCCACGGCGCCCACGCGAATTGGCGGCGAATACGGTAATGGTGAGAGAAAGAAAATTGGAAAAAATGTTAGATTACAGTCATTTTTTCAAATTAGTTCACGTTGCTATGGCGCAGTTAGGGAACTCGTTAAAACATACTGGTCGTAGTTTCTAATATCTGTTAGAAACTTTATGAAAAAGTAATGCAGCCCAATAGATACACCATTTAATTTCCAACAATGTCATTACGCAACAGTGTGCTCGAAAGATGCTAAAAGATTAATGAAAGAGTCAATATCACCATCACAGGACGTAAGTATTGTTGAACAACGCTCATTATGGCAGACACTCCTAGTATTACACGGAATTATTTGGATTCCTATCGTCCTAATCAGTTTGCCAGTAGTAAATGCTGCAAAGACGTTGAAATATGAGCACCCGTATTCAGTGTTGTAGAGGTCGTGCGTTTCAGTCCCGACCCAGTTGTTGGTGTTAAATATACTATCACTCCGTGTCCCTACTGAGTAGTCGCTGAAATAATACCAAAAATGTAATGTAGGTATTTATATACGACAATGACCGAAAAACATATGAAGAGTCGAGCATCCAGTAATTTGAAATCAAATATCAGAGAAAAGGATAAAGAAGCGCCCTCATATGTAATGTAGTCAGTAATTTAATTTATTCTCGATAACTTCAAAGGGTTCCCATAAAAACAACTAACGTTATGCACTTCTGTTTAGAACTAAGGAGAAATAATCTGTCACAGAACGATTCTTGGAGAAAAAGAAGCGACGCATCCAGTCTTTCCTCGTTGTTCACAGAAGGCTAAACCTATGAAGAAGAAGAAGAAGAGGAAGAAGAAGAAGGAAGAGATGGAGGAGGAAGAGGGCGTTACTGTACTCTTTGTATTTGTTGTGCATGCCTGTCGCTTATTTCTCATCATCATAGAAACTTGAAGTGCTGACGGAATCCACGCTGCATTGCTAACACAGTCATTAAGTTTCAATTACGTCTTTGTAACAAAAGCGTGCTTTGATGAGGGCCACTGCTCGGCTGCTAATAAAATGCGTTCCCTGCCATCGCAACCCGGACAATTCGGTTTAATCTTCATTGTAGGAGCGTGAGGGATACCAATCCTTGGAACTGGCGTAGGAGCTAGACCGGATCTATAGTCACACTGTATCTTTAAAGAAAAATGTAATAGCAGATACTTTAAAAATATTTAAATTAATGAATCGCTGTAGGGTACGGAAATCTATTGTCATATGTTGCATCGTTGCAGAGCTGAAATTCAAGCTCAAGGGAAAACGTCCATAAAGGATGAACGGACACAATATGCTTAGTGTTATTACAGTCACTAGTACCTTCAATCTGATGAGACTTTTAGAAGTTGTTACACATGATATGAAGCTATATTTTCGGAGACAGAATGAGTCTAAGCTGAGACTCAGACGTGTGTAACGAATTTCTCTACTGCAAGGTAATGGAAAAAATCCAAGTTGAAACTTATCTAATAAGCCTAACGATAGTTTCCCAGAATTCCGTAACAGCATAAGGTTCAACCGAGCGACGCAACACTGGAAATGTTACGAAATATTTTGAAGAACTAATAAAGTTCTTTCTACAAACTACGTTGGTTCTTTGATTTACGTAGATGACTTTGAAATTAGTGTACTTTCGTGCCACATTTTGTTTCTGTCCAGTACAAACGATACAGGTCTCCTTTTAAGCAACTTAATGACCGTATTAAATAGGAAACATTCTCCTTATGTTTGGCAAAGCATTTTATTTTTGAAATTGTTATCATTTTCTGTCAGGCATCGATGGAAAACAGAGCTCAATTAATGATCGTTTGTATTACTGATTTATAGACATACATCCAGTAGTTCTTCAGACTACAGATATTTACACTGCAGTTCATCGTATCGATCCAACTGAATGTGTGAAACGCTGAGTTACGTATTCACGTATGGAAGTTCCAGTTACGGTTTTAGATCAGTATCGGTAGCCAGGAAGATTTTAGTGAAGAGAGTAAAATGTTCTTCGTAAACTTGTCGCATTGTATCTGTACGTATTCAGCATTGGCTTCATCAGAGAAACTATTTGCCAGAGAAATGGCTTATTTTCACAAAGTTAATGGCACAGTAAGCCCGTGTAGCAAGTGATTACGTCATGGCTCAAAATGGCTCTGAGCACTATGGGACTTAACATCTGAGGTCATCAGTCTCCTAGACTTAGAACTACTTAAACCTAACTAACCTAAGGACAGCACACACATCCATGCCCGAGGCAGGATTCGAACCTGCGACCGTAGCAGCAGCGCGGTTCCGGACTGACGCGCCTAGAACCGCTTGGCCACAACGGCCGGCGATTACGTCATGGTCAGGAATGTTAAGTTAACCACAATGTGTTCTGTTTCCGTTATGTCGTAATATTATTATTATTAATAATAATAATGAATGACGAGGGGTAACGTTTGGAGTGCCGATGTAACTGCTTCAGTAATTAAGAAAGTTAATCGAAACACATGTCTATCTTTGTGAGGGTACTTACGTATATCCGTAGTGGATACTTAAAATAAATTTAGATTATCGTCTTTTTTTTTTTTTTTTTGTACTTGTAAATTAAAGTCTCCAGTACTTTACTAGTGTAGAGGAATACCCGCTATTACCTTTTCCAGAATTTTACCTGACATAAACCTTGCAAATTAAATTTTTATTATTACTATTATTATGTAGTTTCTAATCCTCTTCCATTCCCAGTATCATGCGCTCGCTTGCACGCATTACTGAAGTGCGTAACCTGTACCACTGTTAAATCTGTTGACGTTCTATAAATTATGCTGTGGGTCAACAGACTACTCGTCTATTGCCACAGTTCTGATGAAAAAAGATGGGACTTAAGGACAGTGTTCAAGTAAAAAAAAACTTGTTCTAGGTTCAAACACCTCGAACATTAATACGAGGGGCGTTCAGGAAGTAAGCTCCGATCGGTCGCGAAATGGAAACGACTATGAAAATCCGATAAAGCTTTGCACAGATGTGTTGGGTAGTGTCTCTAGTATAACCCCAGTTAGCATCACGTCGCTCTTCTCATTTCTGAGCTCGCAGTGAGTGCGTAAAGATGTCTAGAAAATAGTGTCTGCCGCCAAGTACGAGGGCCTGGTGAGAAATTTCGCCTGAAGCTGTGCAGCTAACATTACATAACTGTCGTGCTGTTTCTTCTTCAAGACAATTCTCAGCCGCTCTCTGCAGGGGCAATGAAGATGCTCCTGCATCGTTTTCAAATGGAAATGTGAGATTACCCACAATACAGTCCCCAATTTTCTCCCCCTGAGTTTCATCTCTGGTCACATGAACCGCTGTCTTTGAAGACAACATTTTGACACAGACAACGAGGTGTAGGCCAGCGTGGAGAATTGGCGGAAAGCACTGGCGGCTGCCTTCTATGATGAGGCTATTGAAAAGTTGGTACAACGCTATGACAAAAGTTTAAGTCAGAACGGCGACTACGTAGAGAAGTAGCTGAAAGGTGTAGCTAATTGTTACAAGTAAAACATTTCTGATGTTCACTGTGGTTTCAATTTGGCAATCAATCGGAGCTTACTTTCTGAACAGGCCTCGTACATTACGACAGCTCCACGGAAATGGGAGTAAACTGGCTTCTTTTTTCTCCAACTTCTTAGGATGAGCAAAGCAGAATTGTTCACACAGCCGAATATAAGTTCTCTAAATTAATACACCAGCATTTCACGAGGAGATAACCGACGCTGCCATCAAGACTCTCATTTTAATTCCCTCTTCGTGCCATCTCGTACGTACGTGTACTTTTAGCCAAAATAACACATAATTTAGTAGGGAAACTGAGTAGACTATCATTTTTATCAAAATAATTTGAGTTAATCCATTGAAACTTTGTTTCGTCATGTAATAAAAGTAATAAAGCAATAGAAATGTTAGATAAAAGTTGCTACCACCAGTGTTGTAGAGCTGTTACAGTTGTTAATTACTCATGTTATACAGTCGAGACTTCTCTTAAACGGCATTAACAGCGTTACTATATATTCACTGTCTGACTTACTTTTTAGAAGCTTAGTAATGAAATTTGCTTCCAAAAATTTTATGGAATGCTGATGTGTGAAACGAAATAAATAGGAAAATTCGTTTCTTCGTAGACCGAAAGTTTTGGCAAACTCAAACTAATCCAACATTTGCGCCTGGCCCATCTCTGTGTACCTGCGTAGATACTTTCTTGGAGTTCATACGAGATGTAACGATTTTAACTATGACTCTACTATTCTCATCGAAAATTTCATTTCTAAAAGTATTTAGCCCGCAGCTCGTGGTCGTGCGGTAGAGTTCTCGCTTCCCGCGCCCGGGTTCCCGGGTTCGATTCCCGGCGGGGTCAGGGATTTTCTGTGCCTCGTGATGGCTGGTTGTTATGTGATGTCCTTAGGTTAGTTAGGTTTAAGTATTTCTAAGTTCTAGGGGACTGATGACCATAGATGTTAAGTCCCATAGTGCTTAGAGCCATTTTTTAAAAGTATTTATTTGTCATTCTCTGCCTGTACGTACTTCGTTGGAATCAACTGAAGTGTGTCCGTGTGGACATTTCCAATTTGTTGTTAATATTTCCTCAGTTGCTACTTCTACTGCGGTATTAAGATGTTTTTTAGCCAACCGTGTTTCGCCTATTCACATTAGATGTCGTCAGTGGCGAGAAAATATAAATGAAATCATTTAATCATACAAATTTTGCTAGGATGTCTCTGATGTTTACTGACAGCTCATTAAATAATCTTCTTGCAAATATGTGCTTTGAATTATCACTTACTTTTCATAGAAAAATGAAAGTGAGTGGTATATTAAAGTTCCAGATTCTCGGATGCGGTTCTAACGGTCTCGGATGTGGTGTACACAATGGACTTAAGGTGCGAGTGTTGACAACATTTCTCTGACCTGTGCAGAGCCGTATTGATAAAACCTTGTCCATAATCAGATTTTCATGTGACTTTTGGGGCGTAAAGTTATGAAGTTGCCGCTACAAGTGCTTCATTCTCCGCAGCAACAGAAAATCACTCTAAAGTCTCTGCCTGTTGTAAAATTCCCTTACGAAATCCCAATTTGAAATACGGTATACGTTCCTGTAGTGTCCCCTCAGAATGTCATGAATGTGTTCTTAATTTTATTTAGGAACTAAGTTATGTTAGGTTCTTTAGAAAGACGAATAGTTTTTCCTCCTTAGAACAGCTTCAAATGTATCACGTAGTATCTAGAAAACGATTAAGCTAACTGAAGCACCTATTTTCGTTGATTAACGCTATTCCTCTCTCAGCAAGGGATGTGTCCAAAGCTGCATATCACATAGCAAACGGCGTGACAAAGACTCATCAAGTCATTGGAGGTCCTTGCAGAAATAGAGAGGCATGCTGCATCCATTAGCCGCGCATAATTGCGAAAATGTTGCCCGTGCAGGATTTTGTTCACAAACTGACCTCTCGATTAAGACTTATATACATTCGATTGTACTTACGTCGAGCGATCTGGGTGGACAGATCATTTGCTCGAATTGTTTAGAATGTTCTTCAGACCAATTGCGAACAATTGTGGCCCGATGACATGGCGCATTCTCATCCATAAAAATTCTATAGTTGTTTGGAAGCATGAAGTGCACGAATGGCGGCAAATGGTCTTGAAGAAGCGGAACATAACCGTGTCCAGTGAATGATCAGTTCTCTTAGACAAGAGGATCCAGTCCATTCCATGAAAACACAGTCCACATCATTATGGAGACACCGCTAGTGTGCGCAATGTCTCGTAGAAAACTTAGATCCATGGTTTCGTGGGCTCTGCGTCACAATCGATTCCACCATCAGATCCTACCAGTTGAAATTGGTTTTGATCTGACCAAGCCATGGTTTTTTCCAGTCGCCTAAGGTCCAACCAAGATGGTCAAGAGCTCGGGAATGGCACTGCAGGCCATGAAGTGCTGTTACCAAAGGCACTCGCGGTTGTCTTCTGGTGCCCTAGCCCATTAACGCCAGGTTTCGCAGTACTGTCCTGACGGATACGTTCGTTGTACGTCCACATTGATTTCTGCGGTTATTTCACGTAGTGTTGCTAGTCTGTCTAGTCTGTTAGCACTGACAACTCTATGTAAACGTCGCTGCGCTCGTTCGTTAAGCGAAGGCCGTCAGCCACTGTCTTGTTCGTGGTAAGAGGTAATGCCTGAAATTTGGTGTTCGGGACACACACTTGACGCTTTGAATCTCGGATTATGGAATTCGCTAACGATTTAGGAAAAGGAATGTGTGGCTCCAAGTACCGTTGTGCGTTCAGGGTCTGTTAATTCCGGTTGTGCGGCCACAATCAAGTCAGAAACATTTTTCCGTTAATCACCTGAAGACAAATGACAGCTCCTCCAGTGCACTGCCCTTTTATACCTTGTGTATGCGATACTACCGCTGTTTGTACATGTGCATATTTGCTATTCAGTGACTTTCGTCGCCTTTGTGTATAAGTTTCGGAAAATTGCTTTGCTTTTTTTGTTTTAAATTATTCTACAACTTTTGGGAATATTTTACTCGAAACGAACCTGAAGTTTAAAGTTTCTGTTTCGTACAAACAATCTGGTAAATATTCTGAAATTCATATATGGTAAGGATTAGTGTAGTGCATTAGTATCGCAGTTATATTTTGTCGTGAAACAGGTGAAGCCTTGGGGTCGAAAAAATTTCGCACTTCACTGACAGGCATAATGCTTTGCTTAATTGAAATCTCAACACACTGGAGGCTGATAATGTCAGGCTACCATTGGAGTAGTGGTGTTGGGAGCAATCCAGCTCGCTAGCTATAAGATACCAACTAGTTTAAATCGGACTTATTACACCTATCACTAAAAGTGACTCTGTACTGTAAACATCCCTCCCTTTCTGCAAGCGTGGTCGGATTACAGTTCCACATCTCGGCAGTGTTCAGTTCTGTAAACAACATCACATGGTGGACCGCTGCTAGTGCGCGAGGAGCAAAGCATAATGGTGTTTACAACGAACGAGTAGTTGATGCTGTTAACAACACATCACAGTTATCTAGCAAACGGCCCATTTGCCAATCAGTGTTTACTGGAAAAGTTTTTCATTTTATTCTCGTATATTTTCAACCCAGTCAGTTTACCTTACCTTTATGATACACAATGTGCACACTACTTTGAACGTTTTACCTATTGTAATCAAGACTCTAATGACAAGTTCACTTTCAACACTTATATACTGTACAATTTTATGGCCGGCCGCGGTGGTCTAGCGGGTCTAGGCGCTCAGTCCGGAGCCGCGCGACTGCTGCGGTCGCAGGTTCGAATCCTGCCTCGGGCATGGATGTGTGTGATGTCCTTAGGTTAGTTAGGTTTAAGTAGTTCTAAGTTCTAGGGGACTGATGACCATAGATGTTAAGTCCCACAGTGCTCAGAGCCATACAATTTTATGCACAGAAGACTATCTACGAGCAGGATTTCTCTGCCTTATCTAGATCTGAGGATAGCTGTTTAATTTTATGAAGAAAACAGCCTACAAGACAGTTTCCATGTAACTATAATCACTCTTTAGCAGTCGAAACTTGTAATCCATGTTCTAATTTGTGGCCAAGACAAATAACATTTTGTAGGTATGTGTGGCTCAGTGATTGCTAATTTACTGGGCAAAAAGTGGCCATTTGTAACTGGAACAGCGCGGAATATAATTAGGCACTCAAAATTAGATAATTACTACCTAACAAGGCATTACTTCCAAACATGAAATGCAATACATATCTGTGGCTGTTATACGGTTACATCTGTTTCGTCATTAGCAAAAGAGATGAAGTCACGTTGGAAGATATTTGGCAATATTTAACTACACAATACAATGAGACTATGCAGCACCCTAAGTACAAAATCCATTACGCACATTTATGAATAGTAACAATGCCACGTTAAGAGGAAATGTAAAACTCAAACCGAAGGCCAGGTTTTGGAGTACAGCAAAACCCGTATATAATAAATTTAAGCAGATAAGGAATAGATGCGAAAGAGATACATTTACTTTCGAATACAGTAAATGCTGAAAAAACTGTCAGTGTGCCCGATTACGGATTCAGAGGCCTCGTGTTTGATCCCCGATCAATCCTAGGGCTTTTATCTATTACTTACAACTTGTTTCATCGTTGGCATTGTTTGCTGATGTGAAAAATGCTGAGCTGGACCGTGGTACAGTGTCCTACTTAAAATGAAGGTGCCCTTATAATTAGTTGGGAAAGTCAGTGCATACTACAGGTAACACTATCATGCCTAGTGTGCACAGTGTGCTGAAACCAATCTTCTGATTGATGTAGATTTATATCTACGGATTTCCATGTCTCCTGATGTCTATGTTTCGCAAACACTCCTCGGAGCACGAGAAGTAATACACTCCTGGAAATTGAAATAAGAACACCGTGAATTCATTGTCCCAGGAATGGGAAACTTTATTGATACATTCCTGGGGTCAGATACATCACATGATGACACTGACAGAACTACAGGCACATAGACACAGGCAACAGAGCATGCACAATGTCGGCACTAGTACAGTGTATATCCACCTTTCGCAGCAATGCAGGCTGCTATTCTCCCATGGAGACGATCGTAGAGATGCTGGATGTAGTCCTGTGGAACGGCTTGCCATGCCATTTCCACCTGGCGCCTCAGTTGGACCAGCGTTCGTGCTGGACGTGCAGACCGCATGAGACGACGCTTCATCCAGTCCCAAACATGCTCAATGGGGGGCAGATCCGGAGATCTTGCTGGCCAGGGTAGTTGACTTACACCTTCTAGAGCACGTTGGGTGGCACGGGATACATGCGGACGTGCATTGTCCTGTTGGAACAGCAAGTTCCCTTGCCGGTCTAGAAATGGTAGAACGGTGGGTTCGATGACGGTTTGGATGTACCGTGCACTATTCATTGTCCCCTCGACGATCACCAGTGGTGTACGGCCAGTGTAGGAGATCGCTCCCCACACCATGATGCCGGGTGTTGGCCCTGTGTGCCTCGGTCGTATGCAGTCCTGATTGTGGCGCTCACCTGCACGGCGCCAAACACGCATACGACCATCATTGGCACCAAGGCAGAAGCGACTCTCATCGCTGAAGACGACACGTCTCCATTCGTCCCTCCATTCACGCCTGTCGCGACACCACTGGAGGCGGGCTGCACGATGTTGGGGCGTGAGCGGAAGACGGCCTAACGGTGTGCGGGACCGTAGCCCAGCTTCATGGAGACGGTTGCGAATGGTCCTCGCCGATACCCCAGGAGCAACAGTGTCCCTAATTTGCTGGGAAGTGGCGGTGCGGTCCCCTACGGCACTGCGTAGGATCCTACGGTCTTGGCGTGCATCCGTGCGTCGCTGCGGTCCGGTCCCAGGTCGACGGGCACGTGCACCTTCCGCCGACCACTGGCGACAACATCGATGTACTGTGGAGACCTCACGCCCCACGTGTGGAGCAATTCGGCGGTACGTCCACCAGGCCTCCCGCATGCCCACTATACGCCCTCGCTCAAAGTCCGTCAACTGCACATACGGTTCACGTCCACGCTGTCGCGGCATGCTACCAGTGTTAAAGACGTTTTTTTTCTTTTTTTTTCCCCTTGCTGCTCTTTATTTATTGACCCACCTTCTAATTGCTTATGGTGGGTCGTATTGCAGCTTTTAGATACATTACAAATAATATAAATAATACGGAAATGGAAAACAATTTCATTTTGAAATTAAGAAGGAGTAAACAGAAAGATAGGAAAGAAAAGGATAGAGAAATTACCACCACCTATGTGTGGGTTGCGGTCAGGGTCTTGGAATGACCTTCAAGACGCTGGCCGCCACTCACAGTTCACATATGTACTTGTATACTTCATTAGCTTATTACTACTTACATAGTGCAAAATTAAATATTAACTAGTCTAGATGTGATGGAGTGATTTTATTGAATTTGTTTAGGTCTGTGTTTGTGTCATTATGTGTGGTTGTGGGTGTGTATGTGTGCTTGTCAGACAAGTTCTCGCTTGATGAATGATTGGCACCTCCCGGCTATATGGCAACTCAGCCTGGACGGTGGTTTTCCCCGATCTACATTGTGTATCTGTCGGGTTGGGCCCAGCTAAGGGGAACCACAATTAAGATTTTCGTTTTGATCTGTTAGGTAGTCTGAAATCTGCCTTCTATTACTCTTGCTAAACAGATAAACCTTCCTCCCTTTTTTTATATTCCTATTAACTTCCATATTCAGGGATGCTGCAACGGTCTTATGATCACTGATTCTCGACTCTGTATGTACAGAACAGGAAATCAGTGATCATAAGGCCGTTGCAGCATCCCTGAATATGGAAGTTAATAGGAATATAAAAAAAGCGAGGAAGGTTTATCTGTTTAGCAAGAGTAATAGAAGGCAGATTTCAGACTACCTAACAGATCAAAACGAAAATTTCTGTTCCGACACTGACAATGTTGAGTGTTTATGGAAAAAGTTCAAGGCAATCGTAAAATGCGTTTTAGACAGGTACGTGCCGAGTAAAACTGTGAGGGACGGGAAAAATCCACCGTGGTACAACAACAAAGTTAGGAAACTACTGCGAAAGCAAAGAGAGCTCCACTCCAAGTTTAAACGCAGCCAAAACCTCTCAGACAAACAGAAGCTAAACGATGTCAAAGTTAGCGTAAGGAGGGCTATGCGTGAAGCGTTCATTGAATTCGAAAGTAAAATTCTATGTACCGACTTGACAGAAAATCCTAGGAAGTTCTGGTCTTACGTTAAATCAGTAAGTGGCTCGAAACAGCATATCCAGACACTACGGGATGATGATGGCATTGAAACAGAGGATGACACGCGTAAAGCTGAAATACTAAACACCTTTTTCCAAAGCTGTTTCACAGACGAAGACCGCACTGCAGTTCCTTCTCTAAATCCTCGCACAAACGAAAAAATGGCTGACATCGAAATAAGTGTCCAAGGAATAGAAAAGCAACTGGAATCACTCAATAGAGGAAAGTCCACTGGACCTGACGGGATACCAATTCGATTCTACACAGAGTACGCGAAAGAACTTGCCCCCCTTCTAACAGCCGTGTACCGCAAGTCTCTACAGGAACGGAGGGTTCCAAATGATTGGAAAAGAGCACAGATAGTCCCAGTCTTCAAGAAGGGTCGTCGAGCAGATGCGCAAAACTATAGACCTATATCTCTTACGTCGATCTCTTGTAGAATTTTAGAACATGTTATTTGCTCGCGTATCATGTCATTTCTGGAAACCCATAATCTACTCTGTAGGAATCAACATGGATTCCGGAAACAGCGATCGTGTGAGACCCAACTCGCCTTATTTGTTCATGAGACCCAGAAAATATTAGATACAGGCTCCCAGGTAGATGCTATTTTTCTTGACTTCCGGAAGGCGTTCGATACAGTTCCGCACTGTCGCCTGATAAACAAAGTAAGAGCCTACGGAATATCAGACCAGCTGTGTGGCTGGATTGAAGAGTTTTTAGCAAACAGAACACAGCATGTTGTTATCAATGGAGAGACGTCTACAGCCGTAAAGTAACCTCTGGCGTGCCACAGGGGAGTGTTATGGGACCATTGCTTTTCACAATATATACAAATGACCTAGTAGATAGTGTCGGAAGTTCCATGCGGCTTTTCGCGGATGATGCTGTAGTATACAGAGAAGTTGCTGCATTAGAAAATTGTAGCGAAATACAGGAAGATATGCAGCGGATAGGCACTTGGTGCAGGGAGTGGCAACTGACCCTTAACATAGACAAATGTAATGTATTGCGAATACATAGAAAGAAGGATCCTTTATTGTATGATTATATGATAGCGGGACAAACACTGGTAGCAGTTACTTCTGTAAAATATCTGGGAGTGTGCGTACGGAACGATTTGAAGTGGAATGATCATATAAAATTAATTGTTGGTAAGGCGGGTACCAGGTTGAGATTCATTGGGAGAGTGCTTAGAAAATGTAGTCCATCAACAAAGGAGGTGGCTTACAAAACACTCGTTCGACCTATACTTGAGTATTGCTCATCAGTGTGGGATCCGTACCAGGTCGGGTTGACGGAGGAGATAGAGAAGATCCAAAGAAGAGCGGCGCGTTTCGTCACCGGGTTATTTGGTGACCGTGATAGCGTTACGGAGATCTTTAATAAACTCAAGTGGCAGACTCTGCAAGAGAGGCGCTCTGCATCGCGGTGTAGCTTGCTCGCCAGGTTTCGAGAGGGTGCGTTTCTGGATGAGGTATCGAATATATTGCTTCCCCCTACTTATACCTCCCGAGGAGATCACGAATGTAAAATTAGAGAGATTAGAGCGCGCACGGAGGCTTTCAGACAGTCGTTCTTCCCGCGAACCATACGCGACTGGAACAGGAAAGGGAAGTAATGACAGTGGCACGTAAAGTGCCCTCCGCCACACACCGTTGGGTGGCTTGCGGAGTATCAATGTAGATGTAGATGTAGATGTAGAAGATCCTTCCATCCAGGCTGGGTGTTGCTTCTCGCCAGGATGCGTAGGTCCCTGGGGTGAGTGCCTGGCTTTTGACTATTACTCATTTGTGATTTTGTGTGCATGTGTGTGTTCTTTAGTGTTGGATGTTGTTCAGGTACCTAGACTACTCATACGCAGGTTGCCACAATGGGTCGTCGACATGGCTCATCTCAACGTCTGTGTCTTCGCCCGAGGTGTTTGTACTGCTATCCATCTCATGGGCACTCTGTGGTCTGCGTCCCCGGCCTTGCCTTCTGAATGGTCTATTGTTTAGATATTCGGTATACAGGGACCTGGATATTTCGTCAGTTAGTGTATTAAGTTTGTCACATAGGTCTGGGTCTCGTAGAATGGTGTATATTTCATCTTGGGTATTCTGCCGGGTAATGTGTAGTGTGTGTCTAATGTTTGTGCGTTGCCCGCAGAATAGGACAGTGTGTTCTGGGGAGCCTTCTTCCCCACATGTGCATCTGGTAGTCTGCTGCAGACTCATGCGGCTCAGGTGCGTGGGATAAGGGCCGTGGCCTGTCAGAAAATGTACCATACCGCGGCTAGGATCGATATGCTTCAGTCTTAATCGTTCTTTGATGTCAGGGAAAAAGCTATAGACTCGTCGGCCCTTATCGCTGTTAGCCCACTCGCTCTGCCAGGTATCCACTCGCCATGCTTTGAGTTGACGTGATGTAGCATATGGTACACCAGTGATCTGCCGAACCTGGTCTAGTTTCCCCATCTTTAGCCAGTACCTTGCCGCACGGTATCTTATGGTTACGTCTATTGGGAAGATTCCCATCACGACGCAAAGTGCATCGACTGAGGTTGTGTTGAAGGCCCCTGTTAGTCGAAGCAGAATGCTTATTTGCCCCCGCCGTACGGCGGTTCTGTTAGTGGATAGGCTAAGTCTATGGGCCCACGTGCTGGCAGCAAAACATAGTACCGACTCGAAGAGAGCGCAATGATATGTTCGTATGACTGACAGTGGTAGTCTGTATTGTTTCGAGTTTAGCCTTGCCAGTTTGTGCAGTATTTTTTCTGCTTTGTCCGTGGATATTCGTATGTGTTCGTGGAAGTTCAACCGTTCGTCTATGTAGACTCCAAGGTAGCGTGTTACTTTTGATCTTTTAATGTTTGTGTCCCCGATTTTGACTGCTGGGTTCCTATGCAGGATGCCCTTTAGTAGTGTGTAAGTTGTTTTATTTTCTGCTACCTTGAGCTTGTTGTCTGTGCACCATTGTGTAATTGTTTTGAGTGTATCATTGGCTCTGTCTTCTAGCTGGGCACGGTTGTTTGCTGACACTGCCACAAGCAGGTCGTCAGCGTAAGCGACAACTCCATCTGTCGCATTGTGCTCCTCAAGTAATTCTAGGAGCGGTTCTAACATTATGTCCCAGAAGATGGGGCCGCAGATCGATCCTTGTGGACAACCTTTGGTAATGCGTTTGATTACTTTCTTGTCGTCCATGTGCCAAGCGACTGTTCTGTCCCTGCAGTAGTCTACAAGACTGTTGTACAGAGATTCCGGTACCTGCAGGTGTCTGAGCCTCTTGAAGAGGGCCGGCCACCATAGATTGTCAAACGCACCCGAGATGTCAATCATAATGGCTAGTGTGTACTTTGTAGGTGTGTTGTGTACAATTTGAAGTGCTTTGTTGATTGCATCGTCAATAGACTTTCCTTCCCGAAAGCCATATTGGTGTGGTGTCAGTCCCCGAAGTGTGCGATGTGTTTGTAATCTTTTGCAAAGGAGTTTTTCTTGTGTTTTAGCGAGTGTATTGATGAGGCATATGGGTCTGTATGATTTGGGTTCTGAGGGGTCTTTGTCTGGTGCTTTTTTGATGATGACCGCCCTAGAGGCTTTCCACACTGCAGGCACACGGCCTAGCCTTAATGCGTCGTTCAGCAGTGTTGTGAGGTATGGGGTGATCTGCGGTGCTATCTGTTTTAGTACCTCAGAGTGGATACCATCTGGTCCAGGCGCTTTCTTATTTTTAAGTTCTGAGATCGCTATCGCCACCTCTTCCTGCGCAAACGGACAGGTGACGGTTGGTGTGGTGTAGGCTGTGGTAAGTTCTCGTCTCAATGCTGCTTGTTCAGGTGTGTCTGTGGTGGCGATGTCGTCAGGAAGGAGTTTGCCTAGCAGGTACTCCGCTGTGCCTCTCCATCCTTTAGTCATCACCCCGTCATCCTGTCGTAGCGTTCCCAGAACCAGTGGGCTCTTGATTTTTTCGGTCACGATCTTGTAAGGTTCCCCCCATATGTTAAGTTGTGTTTGTCTTGCTACGTAGTCATTCCATTGGTCTTTTCTAGTCTTATTTAGTTCTTGTTTGTATCTGTCCTTGGCAAGCCGGTATTCATGTAGTCTTACTTGTCTTTCTCTGTCTGAGATTGCCCTTTGGTAGAGTCTGCGTCTACGTCTGGTGTCCTGCTTGAGTTGTGTTTGGTGTGCTGTCCAAGGGCTGGTCTGCTGTTTTGTTTTGCATGATGTGGGGATGCAGGTGTTTTGTATGTGTGTAATGATTTCTGTTAACTTGTGTGCTCTGTAGTCAACACTGCCTCTGATGTTCTGCAGTGATTGTTCCTGTATCTTGTGTCTTACTGTGTCCCAGTCTGTCCTATGAAAGAGCAGTCTTCTGGGTTGTGTTGCAGTGTTGTTGTTTGCTGTCTTCTGTAGAGTTAGTGTGATAACATTATGGTCACTCGTGGTAATGTGGTCGTGTACCGTCCAGTCTAGTATGTAGGTAGTCGCGGCGTTATTTGCAAGGGTGATGTCTATGTTGGATGAGGAGCCGTCATGCCCTGTGAATGTAGGATGGTGTCCTTCCTCGTTGATGACGTTCAGTCCATTTTCATGTATTACGTCATTGATTATTCGTCCTCAGTGTGGAGCCGCGCGACCGCTACGGTCACAGGTTCGAATCCTGCCTCGGGCATGGATGTGTGTGATGTCCTTAGGTTAGTTAGGTTTAAGTAGTTCTAAGTTCTAGGGGACTGATGACCTCAGATGTTATGGTAAGTCCCATAGTGCTCAGAGCCATCGCGCGGGATTAGCCGAGCGGTCAGGGGAGCTGCAGTCATGGACTGTGCGGCTGGTCTCGGTGGAGGTTCGAGTCCTCCCTCGGGCATGGTCGTGTGTGTTTGTCCTTAGGATAAGCTTAGTCCCATAAGATATCACGCACAGTAGCAGCAGCTTACAGCTATTTGAACCATTTGTTATCAGCGTCCCCAGGACTCGCTTTTTATGTCCTCCACTACTCGTGCTGCCACCTGCCATCTGTGAGTGGTTATTGCACGTTGATGGCGAACATATTCGGTGGTTACATTAACGTGAATGGACAACGTATAAACTGAGTCCTGCCCAACGGAGAAAGGGTTTCGGCCTCCATTTTGCGATTTTTTTGAATGGCTCGCTCCAGTTGTCAGGATGAATGCCACTGCACGGCCCTGTTCCAGCCGAATCGGGAGTCCAGAGGAGTACACAGTCCGGGGCCCGAATAAGTTGAGGCCATTCGTCATTGGGCGTCCGCTGACGGGCCGGTGGCGAGCCGCGGGGCGCCGTGTTTATCTGGGCGGCTGCGCGCGGCCACTCCGCTCCCGGGGGCCTTCTGCTGCCGCGGGCTGCCACCGGCTCGTGATGTACGGCGCCACGCCGCGCCAAGCCGCAATTAAACCCGCGCCTCGCACTGTAAACCTAGTCCATCATTATGTGCCGTAATTAAGCTTTGATGAGCGGATAAATTCTACTATGGATACGACTGATAACGCAGCAGCTAATTGTCAATCAGTACTAGCTGGTCCCTCTCCGCCTCCCCCCCCCCCCCCTCCCTCCGCTCCCCATTCATTCCCAACCCTCTCTCCGAGCTTCTGCTGTACATCTGTTACGGATCTCCCACTGTGAAACCCTTTTCATGCTTCCTTTCTCTGTTTCACATTCGCTCGCCCCATTGCGGCACTCGCGCCGAAAGTTTCACAGGTGGGCCATCGAAGAGTAATGAAAGTTTATTAGCTTGAACCGCGTGCAATTCGACGCGGTCGTAAAAGTAATAAAAACCGTATATTACACTAGTGCGCCCTATCAATTTGTCATCCAGTGATGAAATAAAAACAGCATCCATTTTCGGCTGCAATGCCGTTTGTACAAGATTTTGCGTTTGATACACTAATTCGCTACCAACAGGCAATTCTTGTGGGAGATGAGTGGCAATACACAGAGGTAACATTTCATTCGTTTGACATACCACCGGGTTTCATCAAGCTTTGTCGAATAAGCCTGCGACTGAGGTTTATACTGAAGTATGCCTCCGCGGAACAGATTCCATTTTTATCAAGTTCTGACGGACTGGCCGAGCGGTTCTAGGCGCTACAGTCTGGAACCGCGCGACCGCTACGGTCGCAGGTTCTAATCCTGCCTTGGGCATGGATGTGTGTGGTGTCCTTAGGTTAGTTAGGTTTAAGTAGTTCTAAGTTCCACAGCAGTTGAGTCCCATAGTGCTCAGAGCCATATATCAAGTTCTGAAAATATGATTCTATACTTGGGTCAGTTCCAGCGTTGGCTTCACGAGACTTGCACCACATTAAAGCCGGCCTCTGTGACCGAGTGGTTCTAGGCGCTTCAGTTTGGCACCGCGGGACCGCTACGCTCGCAGGGTCGAATACTGCCTCTGGCATGTATGTATGTGGTGTCCTTTGGTTAGTTAGGTTTAAGTAGTTCTAAGTTGTAGGGGACTGATGACCTCAGATGTTAAGCCCATAGCGTTCAGATCGAATTGAACCATTTTTGAAGCACCACATTAAAAGTCTACTGGTATCAAATGTACCCTTTAATTTCAGGAAGAAAATTCTGAAAATGTACGTTTGGAGCACAGCATTGTATGATAATGAATCAGGGACAGTGGGAAAAAGGAACTGAAGAGAATCGAAACATTTGAGATGTGCTGCTACATAAGAACGTTGAAAATTGAGAGGACTGATACGGTAAGGAGTGAGAAAGTTCTTTCAGAAACGGAGAAGAACGGAATATGTAGAAATCACCGACAAGAGGAAGGGACAGGATGATAGTACATGTGTTAATACATCGAGAAATAACCTCCTTGGTAGTAGAGAGAGCTGCAGAGGACAAAAACTGTAGAGGAAGACAAAGCCAGAAATACACCCAGCATATAATAGAGGACGTAGGTTGCAAGAGCTACTCGCAGATGAAGAGTTTGGCGCAGTAGAAGAATTCGTGTTGGGCCAAATCAAACCAGTCGGAAGACAGAAAAGCCGACAAAAAACAAAAAAAAACAAAAAAAGAGAGAGAGAGAGAGAGAGAGAAAATCATAGGGAGCATAAGAAAAGTAGATCGGCAAAGCATATTTCCAGGTTCTCTTATATTGTAAACGTCACAATCACATGAGTATTTCACATTGTCGTAACCGGTTTCGATCAGCCATCTGCACAATGTCTATAGATAAACATAGAAGACGAAGAATAATTATACAGTGTTAAACTCTAACATTCAGTCACTGAATCCAGGTACAGTATTATTCATTTCAGTTACTACGTAGATAGTTACTTATCAGATTCTATAAGCTCTATAGTTATTCTTTGTTTCCCCTTTATATGTATCGACAGTCTGAACAGGACCACTGGCCGTTTGAAACCGTTACGGCATTGTGAAACGCTCATGTGATTATGACGTACATTATTTGATCAAAAGTATTCGGACAGCCCTATGTAATGCCGATTGACCACTAGATGTCACTACAGGCAGACCCGTTAATATAGAAGGAGGCGGGGAGTACTTTGCTGTCAGTAGAGAATCAGTAACGGCAGAACAGTTTGATCGGGACTGCTTTGGGACATCTCACCGCATGAAACCAGCGGAAAGAATCATACTTGAGCTCCACAGTGTTGTCAGGAGTGCAGCGTTTTGAATGTTAAAAAGGGTGAGGGACAATGGTCGAAGAACGCCTTATAAGTCACTCATTTCTAAAAGTTAAGCTACCCTCGATGTGGTGTAAAGACAACGCCACTGGACAGTGAATGTCTGGATACGAGTTATTTCGTGTGGTGGATGATGTCATACTCTGTGCCAATCTCAAGGGTGGGTCTGCAATTGGCTATGCCTGGAGAATATTACCTGGCATCAAGTGTAGTAAGACCAGGGAAGTACGGACGAGATAGTGGTAGGGTATGGGGATATTTCGCGTGGTTAGGATGTGGTCTCCTTATTGGCTCTTAGAAAACGCTAAATGCCTTGGGATATGCAGACATTGTACTGCATTGTGCACCGCGTACAGTAGAGGAACGCTTCAGAGACGATGGTTATCTGTAGCAGCATGAAACTGCATCCTGTCATGAAGCAACATCGCTATGGTTTTTTTAGAAAATAACGTTCCTGAAATGGAGAGGGCTTTCCACAATCCTAATCTGAATCCAGTGGATCACCATTCGGATGAGTCAGAACGTTGACTTCGCTCCAGACACCGCAATCCAACATCGCTACCTTCTCTCACTTTGGCTCTTGAGGAAGTATGAGCTGCCATTCCTCTACAGCTATTCAGACACCTCATTGAAAGTGTCACCAGCAGAAGTGAAGCAGTCACAAAGGAGGATGGTGAACACAACCCATACTAAAGTTCAGTAATACGAGTCCTAATAGTGTATAAAACATAAAAATAAAGAACATGATCAACCAATCACTTTATCTGTATCGACAGCATGTTACTTTTTCGTAGCGTTGAACGCTGGTTGTTTCGTGTCTGCTGCCAGCAGTATTTGGTCAACGTCTCAGTAACAAAATTTCTTAATGTTTGTGTATCTAGCAACATCTTGCCTCTGTGTCTATCAGTGAAACATTGCAGTTCTTTCTTCAATAAACCGAAACCATTACATCACATGTTGTATGAGGAAATACGGGTCGTAAACGAATGGTGACGTGTAATGAAAATAAAAATAGAACTGAAGGCCCATTCTTGCACACTGAAACCAGATTGGATATTACGACTTGCTAGCATCGAGGCAAAACTTTGGATCCCATGATATTTAATTCTGCTGAGGATTATACGATTTGAGTAGTCGCAGTTAGCCTTTGCTTACGTCTCATTATTCAGACAGCAGCTGTCGAAGTGATTTATGAAGCTATTTTCTGTAACAAGGCAACGTAAGGGCACAGAGATACAACTTTCAGTATTTAGTAATCCAGTTGGACCGTGGTTAAAGTCACCACCCAGAATTAAAAAAAACAAATATGGATTTCTATAATTAGTCTAAATCTCGTTATTCCTTTAATCGAGCTGCCTTAATAAATTGTACTCAGACTTGTTTATTAGTATCACATTTTAGTTTCTATTGGTAAAAGAACTACATATCAGTTTAATTTAGCACGTAAATCTCATTTCGTCATAATTTAATATCCACACATAAGTATTGGCCTCGAACGCTAGTTCTTCATTCTTTGTATAACATTTTACTATTTATTGGTAGTGTGGTGTCACCGCCTGACAGCTCACTTGCACCGAGCGAGGTGGCGCAGTGGTTAGCACACTGGACTCGCATTCGGGAAGACGACGGTTCAATCCCGTCTCCGGCCATCCTGATTTAGGTTTCCCTAAATCGTTTCAGGCAAATTCCGGGATGGTTCCTTTGAAAGGGCACGGCCGATTTCCTTTCCAATCCTTCCCTAACCCGAGCTTGCGCTCCGTCTCTAATGACCTCGTTGTCGACGGGACGTTAAACACTAACCACCACCACCACCACCACCACCACCACCACCACCACACTTACTAGGTGGTAGCCTTTAAATCGGCCGCGGTCCGTTAGTATACGTCGGACCACCGTGTCGCCACTATCAGTGGTTGCAGACCGAACGCCGCCACACGGCAGGTCTAGTCTAGAGAGATTCCCTAGCACTCGCCCCAGTTGTACAGCCGACTTTGCTAGCGATGGTTCACTGTCTACATACGTTCTCATTTGTAGAGAGGACAGTTTAGAATAGCCTTCAGCCACGTCATTTGCTACGACCTAGCAAGGCGTCATATTCAGTTACTATAATCTGAACAGATAATATTGTGAATCATGTACCTTCAAGAGCGACGTTCATCATTAATGGATTAAAGTTATGTAACAAACTAATTACGTCCGCTTTCTGAATTCTAATTCCTTGTCATGTTCCAGACCTCACGTCAGTATAGTCCTTCCCTCCTCACGCCAGCCTGCTTGAGCTAAAACGCGTGCATTTCGGCCTCCAGTTGTAACACGGTGTTGGCTCTTCTGCCAACACAACAGGTAGTATATTCTGATACGTTTCTTGTAAATAAATAAACATGAGTGTAATTTCTCACAATTGTTGGATTGTAAAATTAGAAAACAATTTTGTTTAAAAGATAAAAAATAGGCGTGGAATCACAACTAACTCTTAGATGACTGCAACATGCTATTGACAGAGACGTGGTGGAAATGTTAAAAGAGGGGAGGGACGATGATATACGAAGACATGTCAAAAAGTAATTCCTCTGAATTTGAATGTGAAAACTCTTTAAATAATACAGACACTGTTACTGTTCTACATCTTTATTCTTCATGTCTACACATTTATTACTCTTGATAGTCTCCTGGGGAAGAACACATTTCTCCGAACGAGAGATCAACTTGTTGATGCCGTTACTGTAGACTGTTTTATTTTGTCGGCGGAGCCACACCCTCAGCACCGCTTCATCACTATCAGAGTGAAGTCCCCGAAGGTGTTCTTTAAGTTTCGCAAACAGATGAAAATCGTCTGCGACCAAGTCATCACGTACTGAGGCTGATAGATGACAATGAACGCGAGGGGTCGGATTGTTGCTGATGTCGCAGCAGTAGTGTGCGGCCTGGTATTGTCATACTGAAGGAGAGATTGCTCCATATATGGACGAACTCTTCGAATTAGAAACTCCATTGCGGTGAGCTGTTTCACGCAGACATTCATAGTTACTTTCCACAACGCCATGTTACGCACTACAAGTCGGAATCCTCTAATGGCAGAGATCTGAAGCAAGGATGCAGAGTGTTACTTAAAATGTTTGACGAGTTTCGACACAAAACAATCGGAGTCACTACTTTTTAGCACGCCCTCGTACACTGGTAGAGGGGCGAAGGATAGGGAAAATTGTAACAGTAAACAGATAGTGATAGGAAACTGAGATGACTGCACATGTCAGCTTATGCTGACCATGAAATACGCAGATAATGTTCCTGACGAGACATTAACTTTTGAGCTGCGTGCAACTTCACTGGTAAACTATCACGTACTCTCAAGCCTTTCATGATCCCAGAGATTACTAGTCTGAAACTTCATGCAAATGACCACCTTTGGTCGACGCATCTTTGTTGCTTGCCTGTGAGCGCGAAGGAATTTAGCCCCTCTGTGTACAGTGGAAGAGAAACGACCTCATCACTAAGAGTGTAACGCTGTTAAGTAGTCTCCACCAGCGTGAGACCTGTGTTTTGTGCTTCAAACCCAAGCGCAAGAAGCTTAGTTGCAGCCGACGAAAGCTATCGATACAAACGAGAGCAGGGAAATCATAAATTCTTCATTAGTAATTTCCACCCCTATTTTAAGTAAACAGACAGTTATTTTCTATTAAGATATACAAGAGAAAGCCGCTCAACTTCCGCTTTGTTTCATGTACCTTTATGTTATACTATTTAGTTCCAGACTTGAGTCTATCAACACGTACCTACAAACATAAAGCATTAAGTTTATTTTTTTACGTGGAACACTTTCATCCAATAACACTTTTCATAGAACGAATGTTTCAACTATAACAGAATTCTGAAAAACGCATATCAACCAATACGAAAACAATGTGATGGAGGTAATGTATACCAATTAGTAACACGTTAATGCGAAAGTCTCTGAACCACAAATAATAAAGAAAAACTTTTCTACTTAGATTTTAAAATTTCGATATTTTGTGCAGGAGGTGGCACATAGTTCGTAAGTGTTAGAGAAACCTCATGATACAAAATTGCCAAGAGCTGCTTCCGATTATCTCATCATCCTCAGGTGTAATAAAACTGTATGTAGCAACGTTCTTGGTGTGACGTAAAATCAAATTAAAAAATCATCCTGCGCTACAGCTGTGACTAGTAAAATGCATTTTATAGTCAACGTAAGCTAATTCTGCTTCCAGATGGCTGCGCCGTTGAGTACTCGCGCAGTTCATTGTTTCCCGTCATACGTCAATTTGTCCCTAACGATGTCTTCACCATATTTTCATAATTTCCTGCATCATGTGACGCAGAATGATTAGGCGAATGCGGAGTCTTCTTGAAATGCGACATCTTTCTCGTCGTAAATCAGGCAAAACCTGGTTTTCAGCCTGGCTGGTACACTGTTAGAAACGGTCTGGCATATCACACGGTACGTGCTCCTCAACGTAATTTGCTACGGCAACTCCCTCCGGGTTCCCGGGTTCGATTCCCGGCGGGGTCAGGGATTTTCTCTGCCTCGTGATGGCTGGGTGTTGTGTGCTGTCCTTAGGTTAGTTAGGTTTGAGTAGTTCTAAGTACTAGGGGACTGATGACCATAGGTGTTAAGTCCCATAGTGCTCAGAGCCATTTGAACCAACTCCCTCCACCGGCAGTTGTCGGCCATGTCTGGCGCACACAAGAAACAGTTTCGTCCCTAGAAAGGATGAGCGTAGAATATCTACGATAGCATTGCTACTGATCTTCAAAGATGGGCGTCTAAAATCACGAAGAAGATTTTGGAAAGGTCGAAGGTCTGAACAAAGATTTGTTGCGCATATATAAAAATTTTATTTGGGTTTCCTTTCTACTCATTAACTCCACTGTAACACATTTTACTTTTCAAATGCGAGAGTAAGAGCCTCCGCTCGGCAATGTTTGTTGTGGTAATTGTTACCTTTAACATTATACGAACGCTGCTGCTGTTTTACTGTGTCCATTGCCACGCACATTTACTCTCTTGTCCAAATCATACGCTTTCTGTTCTGTGTGTAGTATCTACTGAATGAACTGTGAAGGATCAGCCAGTTTCGTAGACAGCAGTTCCTCAACATGTCAGTCTACTTTCTCTGGCTCATTGGCGAAATACTCGTAGATTAAACCCACCCCCGAACGGAAAGCACGCTACTTCTAGTGAATTTATATAAAAAAAGTCCCAGAATCTTTCAGACAACATGAAGATGCTCAAAAACTGAGTCTGTGTCCACTATAAATTTATTAATTTAAATTACTTGCAATGTCTTACAAATGTTGACGCCAAACTTAAGCACTATGAACACGTCGTTCAAATTAATAAAAAAAGCAAGGAATTAATTTTAAAAAAATGAATGATCAAGAAGGAAAAATAGAAAGAAATACCAGTGTCCTTAAGAATACACACAATTTTTAATATCATAAATTGATATTAACTTCCCGCGGAATTTTTTCTCCGTGCTAAGTTAGTATGGTTGAACTGCTTTTAAATGTAAATAGGAAAATTTAAGCCGGCTAGGGTGGCCGAGCGGTTCTAGGCAACACAGTCTGGAACCGCGCGACCGCTGCGGTCGCAGGTTCGAATCCTGCCTCGGGCACTGATGTGTGTGATGTCCTTAGGTTAGTTAGGTTTAAGTAGTTCTAAGTTCTAGGGGACTGATGACCTCAAAAGGTAAGTCCCACAGTGCTCAGAGCCATTTGAACCATTTTTTCGAAGAATTAAACAGCAGTATTATAGGAACAGCTGCAGAATATATGTTTTTTCATACACTTACAACACACCCGTGTTACAAGAATCCGAACATGTGATTTGCCCTAAGTTCTGTGGGTATATGTCTTTGGTCTTATGGTCACTGAAGGCTAATCTCCGATACGTCATTACCGGAAAATTAATTATACAAAATTCAATGCGCCAGCACCTTGAAATGCATACATTTGTAGCATGCAAGTAGTAATTCAGAAAGCCTTTAATCACCTATACACCGTTTCCCGTAATTTTGTTATTACAAAATCGTACCAAAAACGATGCGATTTCGAGAGACTGTCACTGTGCCAGTGCTTCGAAACAACATATGTTAATAGCACGTAAGCTATAATACAAAACCCGGGACATACCAGCTTCAACTGCGGACAACGTAATCGAATATGGCGTCTCCTAAAGTCCACTTCTGACGTAGAAAGTGATCTTGCATCTTATTGGCCACCTTACTCTCCACGAAACAAAAAAAATTTAGGTATATGCTGCTGGCTAACGCTTGGGAAACCTCCGCTACGCAGATTGTATTTTTTGACATCACACATCTCGAACATCTCCACGTCCACGTCGTCGTTCACTTTCACGTCCCGCGTGAGGAAGGCGTAAGGCGTGGAAGCCCGTGACTCGCACCCCCCTACTGGCGACAGCACCAACAACAGCAGCTGCCGTAGCAGATGGAGCCGGCCGCGCCCTCTATCCCTAGCGCCGATCCCCGCCATCGCTGGCGCTGCCCTGTAGTGCCTCGAGTCGACGCCAGAGTACGCCATCTTCGCGGTCGCCGTTCGCAGAGCAACAAGTGGCGACGCGACGGGTCCTTCACTTGCTTCTTCGTCGCGCGCTGCTGGTTCTGATACTCTGTAACGTAGAGTCCAAAAGAGGAAAACACAGAGTAGGATCGACACTAGTGCTGATTCTACGCAATTAGGCGCCGTACATGAGATATCCATTTCATGGTCAACCTCTGCCCTCGACCCCCATCACTCAGTGTTTTTCACCTCTATCGAGAAGCCAATATATTACAAAATTGTTTTAAAATGTTAAGCAAAAAAATCATTTACAAAAAAAGGGGAAACGGCATATCAATAGCTTATTAACTAAGTGTCAGAAATATGAGTTGTCCTCCCCCCTTGTGTAAAAGCACAGTAAAAACATTTACTCAGCTATGCCACAAGTGATACAGCGGACCAAAAAGTTGGGGAATACTCGTACATTTTGAAGGTATCCAATAAAAGAAACCCAAGCTATTTTTCAGAATCTATCGTATTACAATTTACCATGCTGTACATTTCTTTTTCAACTTTAAAACGTTACTGACCTAAACTAGTTTTCTTTTAAATACGGGCTGCCAGTGCGCCCTAATGGTTACCCATTTAACAACCGATGAATGAAATAATAATAAAAATAATCTCTATAAACGTTCAGTACATCCTGAAATGTGATTCCTTTACACTTCGCACCGTAGTCAGAACGAGTAGTCGAGTAGTACACCCCTGAATGAAGGAAGCTTTTTTTTTTTTTTTTTTTTTTTTTTTTTTTTTTTTTTTTTTTTTTTCCAAAACACCTGTACTAGACGATTACGAGTGAGGCAAAGAAGATGGCTGGCTTCGGCTTCAAGTTTGTGATTGTATCTCCACGATAAAATCGGTATAATCGTTGTCTTTGACACCTCAAGAAATACAATTTATTAATATTTCATAAAAGAGAAAAGTAACGCCGTTTTCTACTGATTTATGGAAAACAATATGTATGATTATAATACTAAATCTAATTTTTTTAACTTCACATATGAACAAAATTGTTAGGTACGTACGTAATACAAAAATTATTACCTTCTCCATAAAATTTTAATTTTATGTCAGCGTCATGCAGCAGTAGCGTAGATTTACTTAAAGTTCTAGAATGTATATAATTTGTAATTTCGATCTCTTCGGATCATATTTAAAGTTACAGTGTATTGGTTTCTCCGATTCTCGACGAAGAAACATGTGTATTGAATGGTTCCATTACAGCAGGCATCCAATAATGGTTGTATTATATCTTGAGTGCGTTAGAGCGCGCTACCGACTAAGCTACTGTATCAGATCTCACGATCCCCGTCACAGCTGCACTTCCGCCAGACCTCATCTCCTACATTGTAAACTTCATCCGATGACGACATGGTAATGTGGTATATCACATTTGTTATCTCAGGCTAAAATATGTAATATAAAATATGTAATACACTATTGACCATTAAAATTGCTAAACCACGAAGATGACGTGCTACAGACGCGAAAATTAACCGACAGGAAGGAGATGCTGTGATATGCAAATATTTAGCTTTTCAGAGCATTCACACAAGGTTGGCGCCGGTGCCGACACCTACAACGTGCTGACGTGAGGAAAGTTTCCAACCGATTTCTCATACACAAACAGCACTTGACCGGCGTTGCCTGGTGAAACGTTGTTGTGATGCCTCGTGTAAGGAGGATAAATGCGTACCGTCACGTTTCCGACTTTGATAAAGGTCGGATTGTAGCCTATCGCGATTGCGGTTTATCGTGTCGCGACATTACTGCTCGCGTTCGTCGATATTCACTGACTGTTAGCAGAATATGGAATCGGCGGGTTCAGGAGGGTAATACGGAACGCCGTGCTGGATCCCAACGGCCTCGTATCACTAGCAGTCGAGATGACAGGCATCTTATCCGCATGGCTGTAACGGATCGTGCAGCCACGTTTCGATCCCTGAGTCAACAGATGGGGACGTTTACAAGACAACAACCATCTGCACGAACAGTTCGGCGACGTTTGCAGCAGCATGCACTATCAGCTCGGAGACCACGGCTGCGGTTACCCTTGATGCTGCATCACAGACAGGAGCGTCAGCGATGGTGTACTCAACGATGAACCCGGGTGCACGAATGGCAAAAGTCATTTATTCAGATGAATCCAGGTTCTGTTTACAGCATCATGATGGTCGCATCCGTGTTTGGCGACATCGCGGTGATCGCACATTGGAAGCGTGTATTCGGCATCGCCATACTGGCGTATCACCCGGCGTGATGGTATGGGGTGCCATTGGTTACGCGTCTCGGTCAACTCTTGTTCGCACTGACGGCACCTTGATCAGTGGACGTTACATTTCAGATGTGTTTCGACCCGTGGCTCTACCCTTCATTCGATCCGTGCGAAACCCTACATTTCAGTAGGATAATGCACGACCGCATGTTGCAGGTCCTGTACGGGCCTTTCTGGATACAGAAAATGTTAGATTGCTGCCCTGGCCAGCTCATTCTCCAGATCTCTCACCATTTGAAAACGTCTGGTCAATGGTGGCCGAGCAACTGGCTCGTCACAATACGCCAGTCACTACTCTTGATGAACTGTGGTATCTTGTTGAAGCTGCATGGGCAGTTGTACCTGTACACGCTATCGAAGCTCCGTTTGACTGAATGCCCAGGCCTATCAAGGCCGTTATTACGGCCAGAGGTGTTTGTTCTGGGTACTGATGTCTCAGAATCAATGCACCCAAATTACGTGAAAATGTAGTCACATGTCAGTTGTAGTATAATGTATTTGTCCAATAAATACCCTTTTATCATCTGTATTTCTTCTTGGTGTACAGTTGTAATGGCCAGTAGTGTATAATATTAAATATGTAATACAAAATTCCGACATGTCGGAATTTTGTAGTTGATAATGCGGTCCCAAACCCCCGAAAAATTTTAGTGAGCGTGACAACGGCCGCGGAAACCTACCTTTACATGGTATTGATTTGTTAGAAAATATTGAAATTTTAACAGCAAGAAGGAAATAATTGTAATAAAAATCGAATACTTCCCGATTGTAATTCGAAAACGACGTGGCCACTATGAACTCGCTTGTCTTTTGGTGAATAGTAACCTGTAAAAGCCTTAAGTGAAAAATATTACTTCTCTTATGTGACTGACTCAGTAATAGTCTTAACTTTAATAAGTGAGGTAAAAATGGTCCATACCTGTTCTTACCGTACCGCAACGCACATACCCGGCCGCGGTGGCCGAGCGGTTTTAGGCGCTTCAGTCCGGAACCGCGGGACTGCTACGGTCGCAGGTTCGAATCCTGCCTCGGGCATGGATGTGAGTGATATCTTTGGGTTAGTTAGGTTTAAGTATTTAGGTCCCATAGTGCTCAGAGCCACTTGAACCATTTTTTCGCAACGCACATAGAGACCCGAGCGCTCTGTGGGTCGCGGCTTTAGTACGACGAGAGCTGGCCCGGCACTGCCCCTGAACACTGTGCACGACCGCGCCGTGACCGCCCCAGCCAACAGGAGATGGTTTACGAGCGCGGCGTCCCCACAACAGCGGCCTTTCTTACGCCGAGGGGAGACTTTTGTTTTATCTTCGCCGGCGCCGGGGCCGGCCAAGCGACTGCCGGCAGCGCTAAGGAAACTACGGAAAACACTCTGTACTTCTTTGGAAACAGTGTTTCCTGTCTCGCAGTTGCTCTCCGCAAGGAACATGTGTTACCTTGCTCCGCCAATCAGGTCTGTTAAAATAAGTTCAGTAATGCACAAGACCTGATCACACCATCATAAATAATGGACGAGGGTACATTAACAAATGAAACAGAATAATGTAAATTATTAGATGATTGTATTCATAAAAATCTGTACCGAAAGTCACACTTTACACGTCTTCTTAATGGTCTAACACAGGGCCGAACATGGCACGCCAAACTTCACGCGGGCCCAGAGTGCGAACCAGGGCTCGTACGATCTCCTTCACGGAAATATTACGTACTGCGCGGCTATCATTTAGTATTTCTGGGTTACGTTTTTCGATCGGCGTAACTATCTTCAGTTCGGCAGAATCATGGTGCCCCCCCTCTCCCCCAGCCATCGCGCAATTTGTTCGTGGTATGAATGATTTTCACAGCGCCAGTGGCTGCTCGCAATAACAGGAGGCAGTCAAGCAATCTACTATCTAACGCCGTTAAATGTTCAAATGCGTGTGAAATCTTATGGGACTTAACTGCTAAGGTCATCAGTTCCTAAGCTTACACACTACTTAACCTAAATTATCCTAAGGACAAACACACACACCCATGCCCGAGGGAGGACTCGAACCTCCGCCAGGGCAAGCCGCACAGTCCATGACTGCAGCGCCTTAAACCTCTCGGCTAATCCCCCGCGGATAACACCCTTCAAAATGAGTCGGAATGACAGATGAGAATTATCAGTACATATTAAGTAGTCGCATGAGTGATGGATGCTGCAAATTTGTCATGAAACGATATTACAATACCACGCAGAAATAACTTTAATGTCTACTCGACAATGATATAACAACAAATTACAACGATCGACTGACAGGATTCACTGTCCTGTACAACAAGAAAGCAGTTTGTGTTAAATTTGCAGACATGCAGCACGTGAAGAAATTGAGTTATCGATGGAATTGAAAGAAGATTCTGGATACTACTTCTTGCTCTAAAGTTCGTTGGTTAAGCCATTGGGCATGCCTGGAACGATTTTGCGACATAATCCTCGATATTGTCGAATTTAAGAGGGGAGAAAATGTGTTAGGACCGGATTTAGAACATCCGGAATGGATTGCAGACGTAGCATTTTAAGTGAACGTATCTACACACTGCTGACAGTAAGACCCCTCAAGGTGAGAAACAACTTCCTTCTGATTTGATGGGAATGCATTGAAGGAACCGCATTATTGATGGGACACGTTCTGAAAACCACAGTCCACTTCTCTAAGCTCACCGCCGTACAGATAATGCGAAGTTTGAAGTATTCATTGTAGTCTTGAAAGAATTTAGAAGGATACTTCTTAAATGTTTTGACGACACTGCCAGTCTTACATATGATTTCGAGCTGTTTTGGAGACCGTTAGCCGTTTCAGTTCAAGGTTCCGCTGTACATGAGTAGTTGTAACTGATTGACCCGCAAGGTGGTTCCAGTTTTAATAACAAATCGCTTTACGAAACTTCTTGGTAGATTTAAACTGTGTTCCAGACTGAGACACGAACTCGGGATCTTTGCTTGTCACGGGCAAGAGCGGGAAGGTAGAAGATGAGATATTGCCGGAAGTATATCTGTGAGGAGCGGTCGTGAATCGTACCAGGGAGCTCAGTTGGTAGAAGACGTGCTCGCAAAAGCCAAAGGTCCCGAATTCGAGTCTGGCTCCGGCACGCAGTTTTAACCTGCCGCAAAGTTCATTTTAGCACACACTCCGCTGCAGAGTCAAAATTCATTCTGAAAATCTTTTTACGTCACTACTTTCCATGACATTTGCATTGCTTTCCTCGGGTTGTTTCCAAGTTTGAATCATGAGGCTGCAAAAGTTCTACAATATTCCGATCGAAATATTTGTGTGAAGAACCCTTTTTCGATTATGAAAGTAAATACGTCATGATTATGTGAAAACCTCATTGCAAAAAACTGTAACATTGTCTGCGTCTCTCCGTATGTTGACATTTTGTGATAGATATAAATTAAAACTATGGTTCACATGGCTCTGAGCGCCATGGGATTTAACAACTGAGTTCATCAGTCCCCTAGAACTTGAACTACTTAAACCTAACTAACCTAAGGACATCATACACATCCACGCCCGAGGCAGGATTCGAACCTGAGACTGTAGTAGCAGCGCGGTTCCGGACTGAAACGCCTAGAACCGCTCAGCCACAGCGGCCGGCTATAAATAAAAATGTCAAAAGTTACTTACTTTTCCTTTCTTCATTCCCTAATGACTTGTGGCATCATATTCTAGGCCAATTCGTCATTAAGGAAAATTGTGTTTATTGCGCTGAAGTGTGTGTTTCTTATAGACAGCTCTTTCTTCAGTCGGACTTACTGGCAACAACCTAAAATTAGAGTTGTCCCTGAGAAGTTTGTTGTCAACTGTCAGTTACAGTTTGAAAGCGAAATAACGTTAATAAATGTTTTTGTCCACTGTCGTGATCGAAATGAGCAACATGAAGATACAGGACATCCGCAACTACGTAGAATGATTTGAAAATAATCTGAACACGAATTCATTTTTATGTTAGAGGCGATCAGTTTCGACATCCAAAGCCATTATCGAGTGCGGCCATCTCTTATCACGCCGAGAAGTAGGTATTAACAGGGCGCGAACATGCAAATAACTACTTACTAGCTAGCGACCTAGCTAAATGTCATCACGGAACTGAAATTACGTCATGTTTTATTGTAACTTAAAAATAAAGTGAAGTTGTAATAATAGTTGTAGTAATAGTAGTAGCAATAGTAGTTGTTGTTTTTGTTGTTGTGTTCAGTCCGAAGATTAGTTTTGCGCGAGCGGTTCTAGGCACTTCAGTCTGGAACCGCGCGATCGCTACGGTCGCAGGTTCGAATTCGGCCTCGGGCATGGATGTGTGTGATGTTCTTAGGTTAGTTAGGTTTAAGTACTTCTAAATCTAGGGGACTGATGACCTCAGATGTTAAGTTCCATAGTGCTCAGAGCCATTTGAACCTTTTTTTTTTTTTTTTTTTTTTTTTTTTGTTTTTTTGAGGTTTACGCAGTTCTCCAACCCAGTCTATCGTATGCATTCTCTCTATTTCTGCATAACGGCCGCAATCCACAGCTAATGGTATCTGCTTACTGTGTTCAAGAAGCCTTCGTCTCCCTCCACATTCTTTTTACCCTGAACTTCCCGCCATTAACAAATACGCGATATCTTATCTTGATGTCTCATGTCAACCGATACCTTCCTTTAGTGAAGTTGCGACATAAATTTCTTTTCTCCCCAATGCGAATCTGTGCCTCTTCGTTGGGTGTCTAACCTACCCATCCCATTACAAGACGATAATGGGTTACATTCGAAAGCAAGTTAAATACGATGTCAGGGAACGAAGTTTCTTGCGAAGACGTTTCTAGCCACGCCATAACTAAATGTCGTTCTGTAGATGACAACCACTGTCTTCTTCGGAACCAAAAATTATCATCATGCTGTCTGAGATCACGTCGACTTCCGCTGTGTTAATGACGCCTGGTGAGCATATTTTTTCACACTGTTATTAAATGGTTTAGTTTCCGAGCGTTCGTTACTCGAGTGAGGTACAAGAAAGTGTTGTGGCGGTTTTTGCAGTGCCAGTACACGGAAGCAACGATTAACATGGAATTTTGCTTGAAAATGAGGAGACAATTTAAAGATACGTTAGAACCTGCTAGGAAAGCGCATGTAGTGACCCTACGTCCAACAAGGTGCTACGAATAAACCTCCCGACTCAGAGATTATCGCGAATCCATTGAAGAGATGTCCACCGACAGAGATGGGCTTCTACCTTACGTTCTGAAAGTCATGGAGCTAGTCGCGCCTCCCATCGTCAGACTGTCAGCTTGCAAGAATGGCTGGAATTCATATCATGAGACTTTAACAAATAACTTATTGTACTTTGAGCTGATGCGAAGTTTGTTCCTCGTTTGACCGAATACCAGAAGCAACATCGTGTCAACATTGACTATAATATCTTTGCATGAGCTGATGACGACAAAAAATTCGTGTAAGGGATCATCCTAGGAGACAAGGGCTGCATTTACCGCTATGTTACTAATAATCACAGTGGGTCAGCCAAGGATTTACTAGCCCAAAAAACACAACAGTTTCTATTCAGTGTCAAACTTATGTTAATAGATTTGCTTCGACCGCTACAGTTTTCACCACAAGATCAGTGAGTTGTCATTGCTGAGCAGATGTTTTGAAAAGATTACGAACGAAAATGTGGTGAAAAGTTCAGAGTTGTTGCAAGACTACTCACTCTTCTTTCGCAGTGACAATCCGATTACTCATTTGTCTCCGTCTACTCGCGAGTTTTGTCTTAAAATCGTGTGATTGTCATCCACGAACAGCCATATACCCAGGCGTCGCGTAATATATCTGTTTCTAGTGTAAGAAAATCGTCACTGCTGAAAGGATCTGTTTGCGACACTACCAGCGACTTAAAGAAGAAAACGAAAGGCATTTTGTCGGACTGCGTGTCAAATAAACCTGAAATACTTTGAAGGAGGCAAAAGCATAACGTCTATAAACCGACTTAAAAAAATCAACACGACTGTTGTGTATCAGAACATTAATAAAAAGATATGTCATTCCGTTTTCAGTCTGTTACATCAGATAGTCTTTAATGTAAATGTCCGTATCGCAGAGTATTGTGAATGTGAAAAAAAGGGTGCACGTTGGTATGGAATTCATTACGGCCGGATGTGCAAACTAAAACGAGCAAATGACGGTAGAGAAGGTAGAAAGAAGAAGAAAAATTCGTTACTCTACCATATATGGAAAATACCTCTCAAAAAATAAGTAAGACATTTCGTAATGTTAATATTCTGCACATAGGACAAACAAAGAATGAAAATATTTCTCACAACAGACAAACCTCGGAAATGCGACCAATCAGGAATACATAAAATTAAATGCAGTGACTGTGCATTTTGTGCATAGGAATAACAGGAAACAAATTTTGTTACAAGATATAAAGAACATATAAACAAAGATGATAACAACCTCTCCACACTTGATATGTTCTGAAAATCATTTCTATACAGTAGACATAAACACTAGTTTTGCCATACTTCATAAAGCCGGAAAAAAGCTGCATGAGCATCTTGGAGGAATAGTTATCTATGGATGTCTAGGAATAAATTCAGAAAACATCTTCAATGACCAAATAACCAAACAGAAGTGAGAAATAAGAAATATATTGAGCACTTGGAAAAAATTCTTATCGGTGACAGATTATTCACAACAAAGTCATAAATTTTACGTGGGACGTAAATCGATTGTCATGGAAGATACAAATTTAAAAGCAAACCATATCTCTAACATAAAAATCGATAGTGTAACAACCATGCTCAAACATAAAAAAAGGAAAGTGCATCTTTTTTGAGAAATAGCATTTACGGTCTTCTTGCGTATGTATATAAATATAATGGAACCAAATACTGCACATTAATACATACGTATATGTAATGATAATACTCTGATTATATCTATGAACTCCATGAAAAAGAGCATCACTCTAAACAGGTAACAAAATAAATATATAACTGCTGTAGTCAGCTCCTGTCTGAAAGTAAGGCAAAGGCATACTACCTGCAGCAGCAACCCGCCTACCAAATCACTTTACTATCAATTCTAACTTTTAATTTCATTGATACTCTTACTTTCAGTTAAACAGCTATATTAGGCGGCTGCGGCGGTGAAAAAATAGGTTTCAACCATTCGCGTTAACGTTTGCTCCGAGACGTAACATCTTTGTTTCGTTGTTAATACCTCAACTCAATACAGACGCTGTGCTGAATCGCGTCCTAGATGCCCACTGCGTGAGTGGCCGATGGCAGAGATTACAATATGACTTAATGGCTTACTGTAGCCATGACCCTACGTAATCTGTTAGCAAGTAGTTGCAGGACATTTCATGCACACACGCGACGTCGCCCCAGTTGCCGGCGGCTAATGCTGGGATCAAATGTACAGTGGATAGTCACCCGAGATACATAGCTAATTAACTCGGTGAAACAGACAGCTATGCGCCGCGCGGTAACCCCGCTCCCCTACCGTAGCAAATCTGCTGTTAGCCATGCTTGCGGTATTCATGCGGTTTCGCCTTCTGTGAAGTACTTCAGGCCACCACAATGGCCTTTCCATACGTATGCTTAGACCATCATAGTATACCGTATCTGATTTTTCGATTAATTCCTTCTGTTTAAACGCCTAAGAACGCAACAGAGTCGTCTCCATGAATCTGAATTTAGCTGAATATATTGAGAACTTTTTAAACTTAAAGAAAGGAGACTCTCACCTATCAGCAATACTTTTGGTAAGTTCAAATAGAGCATATCTTATTATAAAATCACCCAACTTGCCACACTAATTATCTCATACGCCAACGTAAAGGGGCAGTTCTGAATTCAGGTTGTCAAAAGTGTGGTGAAACCTAATTCGGCAAACGCAAATTTGTAAGCGTTACTAGACGTCGGATCATATTAATCACACGGTTACATCTCCTGAGCCCGAATCTGCTGTAATGGAACCACATAACAGTATCTTCTAACATGCTCAACAAAATCAGCGAAGTGCTTTCATACTTTCACCAGTAGACTCATTGGTTGCGATCCGTCCAGTGTTGTTTTAGGTGCATACTGAAATGCTCATGTATATGGCTCGGGCAAGAAAAAATTGAAACGCCACGAGGAATGTATACCGCAACACAAATCCAGATGCTAACCAGGCTGCAGGTTACGCTGTAGTATTTGACCACGAACCGCACGTGTGCAACGCCCTCAATACGTTACAAGTGTCAGTTATGATCAGGTAGCCGAAGTCTTTGATGCTCAAGAGACACCTTACCGAAGATATGTACTGTATACAGTGGAGCGGAGTCATAGCGCGAACGAAGGGAGGAAGGTTTGTGTTGAATGATTGTGTGGGACGGTCTTGACGAGGACTGTGACGAAAAGTAAGAGGACGAGCGCTCCAAAAGTCACTGCAGATCTGAACGTAAAAGGAAAACGTGGTTTCGACGACGCAAAACCTGGAAAATGTTCAAATTTGGTTGAATTTCTAAGGGACCAAACTGCTGAGGTCATCGGTCCCTATACTTACTTACACACACACACACACACACACACACACATACACACACAAAATCACACACACACACACATGCCCGATGAAGGACTCGAACCTCCGGCAGGAGGGCTGCGCAGTACGTGATGAAAACCTGAGCTATGGAGCCCTGGAAGAAAGCCATGTGGTCAGATGAGTCCTAGTTCACACTGTTTCCAACTTCTGGAAGAGTTTACGTCCAAGAGTCAATTATGGCAGGGATTAGGTAATGATTTGGGCAACCATGCTGTGTATTCCATGGACCCCATGCTTACTCTGCAAGATCGCATTGATGACAAGCGTATGTGATCAGTTTGGCTATCGGGTCCATCTCATGGTACATTGTTTGTCCCCAATTGGTGATACGCTGTTCCAAGGCGACTGGGCCCGTGTCCACGCAGCTCACATGGTACAGAACTGGTTTTGTGAGCACGAGAATGAATTCTCGCATGTCCCCTAGCCATCACAGTCACCGGATCTCAGTATAACTGAGCTTTTGTGGTCGACTTTGGAGAGAAATTAGTGTGATCGCGACTACCTCAATCATCGTTATCTAAGCTTGTCACTATTTTGCAGGAATAATGATAGAAGATTTACTTGAAGACTACGCGGGGCCTGTATTTGTCAAAATGGTTCAAATGGCTCTGAGCACTATGGGACTCAACTGCTGAGGTCCCCTAGAACTTGGAACTAGTTAAACCTAACTAACCTAAGGACATCACACACATCCATGCCCGAGGCAGGATTCGAACCTGCGACCGTAGCGGTCTTGCGGTTCCAGACTGCAGCGCCTTTAACCGCACGGCCACTTCGGCCGGCCTGTATTTATCCATTCCGGCACAACTGGAAGCTGTTTTGAATGCCAACGGGTTTGCTACACTGCATAGGCATATTAATGTGTTGTGTTTTCGGCTTTTCCTTACTTTTGCTCACCACCTGTGTACTGAAGAAAGAATTTTTTATGCTTTTATCTCTCGTAAACCAGATAACATGAATGGATGAAAGGACAAGGAGAAGTAAGAAAGAGTAAAAAGGCGCACAGAATCATAGATCAGTATCTATAACGTATGTTCTTGCAAAATGTTATAGAATATTCATAAGGTCGAACACTGTAAAATTCCTGATGGAGCTCTTAATTGTAACAAGATTAAAGTTGTTGGTGATGTGACACATTATTATAGAAACCAAAATAAACTAGCTATCCTTTCCTTATCACCCGAGAGATTTAAAAAAAGAAACATGTCTACACATTGATGTAGCCAAAAGCCGAGAAGCGATTCTTTTTGGTGTTGTAGCTCTCAGGGACACCGCGGGATGCTCTCTGTGCGAGGCACCTCGCTGCCGCTGCAACATACTTTGATATATATGTGCCATAGAGTAGTGTTATATGCTTATCTGCGATACTTAAGAAAGGTCGTTAAAGAAGGAGCCGGGCAGGCAGAGCTCCTAGTTATTACTGGGGCTCTGCCAGGTTAAAATTCACTTCCGGTAGGTTGCGTAAGCCGCGCTCCGGTTAGATAAGGAACTACCGTATAAGTGAAGTTTCTCCCGAGACAGAGTCAGTCGTCGAGCAGCCGCAGTTGCAGCAGCATTGAGACAGACTAGTGATGCCGCGCTGTTATAGGACGAGACGGCGCTCGCGCCTCACGGTATATAAAGCTGTTGATAATATTGCTATTAGTACGATGAATGGAGTAGGTGCCCAAGTGATTTTGCACGGCCCTTCAGTCTTCCATCATTCACGCACGATATCGGGCAAGCAGTAAAAGCATATCAACAGAAAGGTTCCGTCCTACATTTCCGAAGGACATCCAATACAGTACTGCATTTTGGATTAATGAGCAGTTTACGGTCGAACGAAGATAGGAAGACGAATAAAACTCAGTGAATTATAACGGACGGCGAACTTTCAAGTGACGCGAAAGTAACACAAGTTTTGCCCCAAGGAAGTCACTGATGTTCACAGCACACAGTTAATAAACGATGCGACGGGAAGCGTGAGCTGAGTTACCAGTTTTAACCGCAAGCTGGGTGATGGTAACGAAATTCAGCAAGACTTGGACATACTTTCACTCAATGAATTGAATAGCTCGTTTCTTTAAATGTGGATAAAATCAGTATAATGTCTACAAGAAATATGACCTAATAGAAGATTAATGGCGAATATCTGAGTTATGTTACATGGTTCAAATATTTAGGGATAATATACTCTAAGACATAAACGGACGCACCGTGATGCAACTATCCGAATGGGACGGAAATAGTTAGACATGATGTACATGTGCAGACAAACCAATGATTATATTTTCAAAAAAAAATTGGATGACCTAGTCAAGAGAGATCTTCACAAATTGAGCAAGTTAGTCCACATCTGGCCGTTGCGCAAGCAACTATTCGGCTTGGCGAGTGATGGCTAGAATTGTTCGATGCCCGCTTAGGGATATCGTGCCAGTTTCTGTCCAATTGGCGCGTCAGATCGTCAAAATAACGAGTTAGTTGCAGAGCCCTGTCCGTAATGCTCCAAACGTTTCCAATTGGGGAGACATCCAGCGACTCTGCTGGTGAAGGTTGGGCTTGGCAAACACGAAATCAAGTATTAGAAACTCCTGTCATATGCGGGCGGGCGTTATCTTGCTGAAATGTAAGCACAGGATGGCTTGCCATGAAGGGAAACAAAATGGTGTGTAGATTACCGTCGAGGTACCTGTGTAAAGGTGCATCGGATGACAACCAAAGCGGTTCTGGCCCAAATCATCACTCCTGGTTGTCTGGCCATTTGGGGGCCGACAGTCAGGTTAGTATACGACCGCTGTCAGGGGCGTCCAAGACTGGTCATCAAGACAGTACCCCACCATTATTGCTTTCAGACGTTCGTCATTACTTCAATGCCGAACAGCCTCAGTGTTGGATTGGAGGTGTTAACCGTCATGATTCTCTTCTTCTCCAGTGGTCCCCATGGTCACCTGACTTAGCTGCATATAATTTCTTCTTGTGGGGTTATTTCAAAAATTCTGTGTTCCTGTTGTCACATTTCGACAGAAATAATTATTGATTCTGTGGCAGTTGTAGCCGTTGCGAAGTGTGCACGTCCATTACAGCTAGGGAAAACGGTGTTAAATTGCTTACCAGGTATCTCTGAACTCTGACCTCTCGCAGTTAGGAATTAATACTCAATCAATACTGTCACTGTTTGCTTATGCGATGTATGACTGACCTGAATCTGATTCAAGTTTTCGGTCGTGAGGATGTAATGTGGTCGCCCTTTATTCATAGATCACCTATATTACACGAGTGAGACAATCTGTTATGGGTCTGTTCTTAGACTACATTTACCACTACTCATTGGCCCTAAGCTACTTCGAAATAAAATATGTTTCACAGTGTCCACATGTAATAAAAACTTATAAAATATGTGTTTCCTAATTACATTAATCACTAGATGTACTTGTATTAAAGGAAAAATGAATGTATATCACTGGACTCTTATTACTAACAAGACATTTGGGCTTTTATTAAAAAAATCACAAGAATGAAAATAAAATGAAACTAGAATATAATATTTGTATTTCACAACACATTATCCGTCAGCTTTCTGATCCCAGCCGCGCGGAGTGGCCGCGAGGTTTGAGGCGCCATGTCACGGAGAGCGCGGCCCCTCCCGCCGGAGGTTCGAGTCCTCCCTCGGGCATGTGTGTGTGTGTGTGTGTGTGTGTGTGTGTGTGTGTGTGTGTGTGTGTTGTTATTAGCATAAGTTAGTTTAAATAGTGTGTAAGTCTATGGACCGATGACCTCAGCAGTTTGGTCCCTTAGGAATTCACACACACATTCTGACCCCAGTACAATTTTTTTCAGTCCTTTTTACAATACATATAATTCGTTAGTCCATTTCAGTACTAGCTCAAAGCGATAATCGCCCCGTTATATGAATTCCTAGTGTCCAACATAGTTCTGTGAAAAATCAAAAAATTCGACACTGCACATTCATTCACTCTTCCGTGACTCCGTTGATGCTCTGTGCTGTCAGTTCTTAAGGGTATACGGAACACCCTATGCTTACAATGTTAAATTGAGCTAAAAGTTAGGAACATTTTCTCATTTGTTATTTGAACGATACTCTTGATTTTTTCACAGAACGCAGAGATATGTTCTGCTTTTATGCTGAATTATTAATTTTGAAAAAAATAATGTATAGTTTTTCAGATATTTTATTTTTTGTAAATGTTAAAAAAAGTTATACATTTTAACAAGTATTTTAAAATTTACATCCATTAATACAAAATAATTCCACATAACTTTTAATTCAGATGTATTAGAAGGTCTTAAGGAACAACTACAGAAAATTTCATCTTTCTACTATAAATAGGCCCTGAGAAAATGCACCTTATACACAAAACAACTAAAGTTATGGGATATTAGCTTCAAAGTTTTTACTTCAGTACAAGCCTGCTCCATAGCTTGTATCATCAGAATCGTCCTACAGCTTCCTCTTGATGGCTCTGCTATGCTGTCTAGCCATCTTTGAATATACTTTTATGGCATTATCTGAAGACCTGAGCCGTTCCTTGTCCAAACAAAGCATAGCTGAGGCAGTTCGTAGCCCTACACAGAGCCCCAACTTCTGCAGAACTTTGCACTTTGTTATATTGCCCTGATTGAATGATGAAACAGCATTATAAATGCCAAATTGAAGTGTGTTTATACCCACGAACACAGTTTTAGGTTGTCTATTCCATATCACATGGTTCACACACTCATTTGGATTTTGAGTCCAGCCATGAAGACATCTCTTTAGTAGACTAATATCTGCGAGGTCTCGGAATATTGGTTTTATTTCATCCATTATGGCAGGTGACAGGTGATGAGGGTGATTGTATTGTTTCTTAGTTACCTTCCCTCTGTTGTACTTGCACCAACTATCGTTTCCTTTTGGTCATAGCCCAAGTTGGGGATTCTCATTGTTTGAAGCTGTATGAAAAAACAGAGCCCAGACTGCTCTTCTCATTAATTCTGCATCTGCTGTATTCTGTCTTATTGCTAGACCATAGCACTTCTGAATATGATCTATTGTAGCATCTGTCAGTCTTTTGTTCCCATCTAAAGTTTTTCCATCGCTCAGTTTCTTGCCTTTCAAGCTAGCCTTGAGCCGTCGAAGTCTTGATCCCATCCTTTTCTGAACATGACCAACACACTCCAGTTTGGAAATTTTCACATCGTTACCATAGGGTCTCAGTTCCTCAATTTCTTTGAAAGCCTTTGAGTCACCATCTCCAAGATAATTTATGTATCTAACGTTGTACCATTTTACTGAGCGTTGATAAATACTTCTTACACCAGCAACTTCCATACCACCACTTGACCCATAGTAATTTGCCATGCACTTCTCTTCATGTTTATTTTTCATTTTCTCCTTGCATCTGCAATGCTTGGAAAGTATTGCCACATCAACTACCTTACCAGTGTCCACACTTGTAGCTGTTACTACACCATTCAGAGATGTGTGGCCTCTCTTCTGCCAGCTTCCAGCAAAAGCTATGGACAAGTCTCTGCTATTATTATTTTCAACAACTGCTTCCTCAACAGCATCTTTCATGTTTTCCTGTGCCACATCTTCTACAGCAGAGCCTATTGCAATTATGTGTTTGTTAAATTTTGAAGGTGGAGGAGGGAGGTTCATCACACCTGCAGCCCTGCCCTTTCCTATACACCGTAATCCATAAACCAGTCTGGTGTTTATATCGTATAGTTTACCTGTATCTGCAGAAACATGTGAGGAATTGAAGAAAGTAACACTGTGTTTGCAATAACTGCACATCAACTCTAATTCACAAGCAAGTCCTACATGTAAGTTTGTTTTCAATGAAACACCACATTTTTCACATTGTTTGCAGCACACATTGTTCTCCAAAACGTCTGATAATAAAGAGACGTTAATTACCTCATATTTTGTAGTCCCAGAATTTAGTTTCTTGTATTCTTCTTCAATTCCAGCTAGTTTTCTTCCTGAAGCACTTTCCGGTGTAGTGGCAGCAGCATCACTCAATGTATCACTACCAGTGTTGAGGTTAGTCGCTACTGGGACATCAGATACTGATGAAGATGAATCAGAAGAATTTTTAGTAGACTTTACTTTCTTGCGCCAATGTACACACTTTCTAAATACCTTCAGACTAGGTCTTGGCATGTTGAAGGAAAGAAAACTCAATGACTTCTCCACATACGACTTTCACAACAATAACATGGATGTACTCACAAAGGAAATAATACAAATGGTGCAGAATCTATTGTCAACTGTCTAGCAGTGTAGCCAACAGAAAAGCTAACTCTCTTCTGCTCAATTATATCTCTGGCAAGGCTGTCTATATTAGGTATATTTCGCGTCTCATATACAAGGTGCGGAACATAGTGTGTCGAAATTATTTTAAAAAATTATTTAAAATAGTTCTATTCACGTCATTCAAATATTTTATACATGGTATTAAACAGGAGAGTCTAAATTTTTCGACAATGCATTTACCAAAAAATCGATTTTTTCATCGAAAAACTCATTTCGTATACCCTTAAGAACTTCTCGCCTGCCGTATTTCTTCACATTTTCCATACAGCGCGATTCAATATCCTCATTACTCTATACTGTCTGTGAATGCCCACGCGGTTAGATGCCAAAGAAAAGAAAAGAGTCTTAGAAACTACAACTTCCTGGCAGATTATAAGTGTGTACCGGACCGAGACTCGAAATCGGGACCCTTGCCTTTCACGAGCAAGCTCTCTACCTTTCTTCCAGGAGTTCTAGTTCTGCAAGGTTCGCAGAAAAGCTTCTGTGAAATTTGGAAGGTAGGAGGCGAGGTACTGGCAGAACTGGAGCTGTGAGGACGGGTCGTGCTTGGGTAGCTCAGATTGTAGGGCACTTGTCTGCGAAAGGCGAAGGTCCCGGGTTCGAGTCTCGGTCCGCCACACAGTTTTAATCTGTCAGGAAGTTACATATCAGAGCACACTCCGATGCAGGGTGAAAATCTCATTCTAGTTTTAGAAGCTTACTTATAATATTTTACAATATTCACTCGTCACTCATTCCCTTCAGTAGAAAATACCCTGGAGAGAAAAAAGACGAAAATTTACTTTCGATTTATTTATGTATGGACGAAGTGTGCCCTAACATCACTTCCATTACAAATTAATGACGGACAGTTGCAAGGAAGGATATTGAATGCTGTTGCTCGTATCAACCAAGAAGTATTGGGATATGTATGGCGAGAGTTTGCTTAATGTATTGACGTTTGTCGCGTCATAAACTGTGACTAATGTGAGTCAAAAACTTGGAGAGATGCTGCATTGTCTAATATGTGTGTTTTCAATCCGTCTCCTAGTTTATCTCGCTGCTCAGCTAGGTGGTAGTGCTGATGCTTCAGAAGAGAATTACGGGTAAACTAGGAGACGTATAGAGAATAGACACATATTAGACAATTCACAGTAAAGTGAATCCAATCAACTGTTTACCCTCCACCATGAAGTCTGAATCGTCGCCAACGATGGAACTTCGATTTACAGTGTGTCACAAAAAGAAAGCGCAGTGGGACAATACGTCGCTGTTACAATACGAGTATTACCCCCCCCCCCCCTCCTCCCCCCAGCAGCAGCTGTTCACTTGTAGATCGGCGGAGGGCTACTGTGCTTCAGTTGTAGCCTGTTGCCCTGTCATTATTACCCATCATTCCCATATAGGGTTATTGGTTACACTCGCTGGAGCAACTCTCTAGTGCTAGACTAATAGCGAAAGTATACTCAACAGATCCAGCGGTTATTGACAGAACTGGACAGAGTCACTGTCTAGTGTTCGACCAATGGCAAAAATGGTTCAAATGGTTCTGGGAACTATGGGACTTAACTTCTGAGGTCCTCAGGTTTAAGAAGTTCTGAGTTCTAGGGAACTAACTATCCAAAGGACGTCACACACATGCATGCCTGAGGCATGATTCGAACCTGCGACCGTAGCGGTCGCGCGGTTCCGCACTGAAGCGCCTATAACCGCTCGGCCACAGTGGCCGGCTCGACCAATGGCAACTCAAATTGTTTAAATAAACAATATTTTACACTGCATACAAACTGAAGACTTACATCGATCCTGCCGGCCGAAGTGGCCGTGCGGTTAAAGGCGCTGCAGTCTGGAACCGCCAGACCGCTACGGTCGCAGGTTCGAATCCTGCCTCGGGCATGGATGTTTGTGATGTCCTTAGGTTAGTTAGGTTTAACTAGTTCTAAGTTCTAGGGGACTAATGACCTCAGCAGTTGAGTCCCATAGTGCTCAGAGCCATTTGAACCATTTTTTTACATCGATCCTGTCTGGCTGCCCAGCACAGACTGAAGAATCCTTTTCCTGCCAATTTTCAGATGGTAGTGTTGTTAACTATGTCAGTTGGTCTTGGGACCTCAAGGTGAACACGCAAAATTGATTTTCCCCGCCAATAAATTAGAAATTCCGCCATTTTTTGAATTTCCCGCCAAAAATTTCAGTTTCCCACAATTTCCAGAGGTACGTGGATAGGGAGGTGAGGAGAAAGGGAGCCACATGGCGTCATCAGGGGTTGGGGGTAATTAATTTATCAAGTAATTAATTAGTATCATTAATTTTATACCAAATTTGCGCAGAACGAACTTTGTCCCTATCTACAGATGCCGGCGCCTCAAGACACCTACTACTTCACCTCGAAGTTTGTCGGTGTAATTTTGAAACATCATGAGTAATGTCCTTATATGACATATACGACCTAGATGAGTAAAGGTCGATTTGTTAGTGTTAGAAATACCGAATTTAGCCAGGAAGAGAGGCATAAATGTGAACAATAATGGATCGCCCAGCGAGCTCACAGTTGGCCAACGCCGTCGCAGATGCGGAGTGAACAGTGACGCCTTTCGGCAGAAAGCGTCGTTCCGGAATTACCGTTGGCTGGTGATTTATGCGCGACGCGTGAGAAGGCCTTAGTTTATGAATGCTCTGAGCCAAATTCATTAGAGCGGCGCCGAACGGCACGTGACGGGCCGCCTGCGCCTGGCAGCCGCCGATATTATCGCATCGGCTGGCGCTGAGCCGCCGCTAGCGCAGCCATCAGCGCCACGGCTCCACCCCCGCCCCCGAACTCGCGCCTTTGTTAGGCGGGCGCCTGCCATCTGTTGCTGAGGGCCGACAAAGTGGCTGGCCCCGCCCACGCGCTGCCTTACTGCCGACCTCTGTCTGTATCTCGGCGTAGCGGCTCTGTGTGTATGCGTGAAGGCGATAATTGGTACCGTCGCATTTGCTACCTGCAGTAAGCGCTTGATCGCGTGGATTATCAGTTGGTGACATACAACCAAGCGAGACGAGCATCTTATAGTGTAATTAATCTAGGGGTGCGAAAAAGCGACCGGTTAAAACCGACACAGGTAATTTACTTCTGAATAACGGGTATTTTTCGGTATTTGTATGAGCTTAGTTGTAACAGTTATTTTCTATTTCTTACTGATAACCGAATAAAAAACCGAAATATCAAGTTAGCCATGTTGTTGTTGTTGTTGTTGTTGTTGTTGTTGTGGTCTTCATTCCTGCGACTGGTTTGATGCAGCTCTCCATGCTACTCTATCCTGTGCAAGCTCCTTCATCTCCCAGTACTTACTCCAACCTACATCCTTCTGAATCTGCTTAGTGTATTCATCTCTTGGTCTCCCTCTACGATTTTTACCTTCCACGCTGCCCTCCAGTACTACATTGGTGATCCCTTGGTGCCTTAGAACATGTTCTACTAACCGATCCCTTTTTCTAGTCAAGTTGTGCCACAAACTCCTCTTCTTCCCAATTGTATTCAATACCTCCTCATTAGTTATGTGATCTACCCATCTAATCTTCAGCATTCTTCTGTAGCACCACATTTCGAAAGCTTCTATTCTCTTCTTCTCCAAACTATTTATCGTCCATTTTTCACTTCCATACATGGCTACACTAGCAACAGTCTAAGGATTTTTGTTTATAAATAAACCTTTTTTCGAAATTTTAAACATTTGATTGGCTGTGATCCAGCAACCATACGCTGTTTAACAACAGGACGTATATACACCCATTTCGGTTGCACAAAATTTAGTCAGTGAACACGGTTTCGATGGCACTAAGGCAATCTTCATCAGAGTAAAACGTTACATGGAATACCTACAAAGCCGGCCTGAGTGTCCGAACGGTTCTAGGCGCTACAGTCTTAAACCGCGCGACCGCTACGGTCGCAGGCTCGAATCCTGCCTCGGGCATGGATGTGTATGATGTCCTTAGGTTAGTTAGGATTAAGTAATTCTAAGTTCTAGGGGACTGATCACCTTTGAAGTTAAGTCCCATAGTGCTCAGAGCAATTTGAACCAATACCTACAAATATAACGACATGGATTGAAATAGTATACACTTAATAGGATTACTTCCAGAAATTATGTACAAATAGAATGTACTTACATGCAATCACACCATGGTTTAAAACATCTGAGAAAGAAGAAAGAGCCGGCCGCGGTGACCGTGCGGTTCTAGGTGCTGCAGTCCGGAACCGCGAGGCTGCTACGGTTGCAGGTTCGAATCCTGCCTCGGGCATGGATGTGTGTGATGTCCTTAGGTTAGTTAGGTTTAAGTAGTTCTAAGTTCTAGGGGACTGATGACCTAAGATGTTAAGTCCCATAGTGCTCAGAGCCATTTGAACCAAAGAAGAAAGAGACAGAAATGTCGTAGGAATCAAAACTAAAATGTAAAATTCAAACATGAAGTCGAACATGATTGTCAACCAAATACTCCACGGAACATAACAACCACAAGGTCGCTTAGGACCAAGAGCGGCATAACACAATCACTACCGTCATACTAAACGGCTAACACGCCGAGGCAGCCACGAGGTGGACACGAAAACAGATTCGCGCCATCTAGCAGGAAGTATTCGAAATACAGACAACTTGAGAGCAAATGAGGCATTGCAAGGACAATGTTAAACATTACTAGTAACAAACAGGAATCAGTGTATGAAAGTTTCAACATAACGTACAGTCTTTTTTACGAACTTCGGAAACACCCCGTTGCGTGTCCACTGTTGTCTTGTGGACACAGACGAGCACCGCCTAGTGTTCAGATCGGCGAGAGGTGTCTGGTTCTTGTTCCGACAGATGTTGTCCCTAGTTATCCGTACGCCTCGTCATCAGACACCTACACAACTGCTCCTCTTTCCGGACGCGGGATACTTCCCGCAAGCGAAGACAAACTCTGTATGGTAGATATGTGGACACCACTTGTTTGCTGATGGCGAGAAAGGTATACTTGACTTTTGGCAGTTCCTTAATGAACTCCATTGTGCGGTTGTCCGCAAACCAAAATAAGACAATTTTTCTCCAATTTCCTCTGCAGTGTCTTCCTTAACCCACCCTAAAGCTGGAGTGATCCTGCCATGAAGAGTTGATCCTCGCCTCTTCCACACTTAGAATCGATATGTTCACTAGTAGTCGGAATGCTCTTTCGAAAAAAAAAAATGTTGATAGGTGAGACGTCTTGCTGCGTCCATCTCCTCGCGTGACGCTGGTTTCCTGATATTCTCGGTGGTATTAATGACAAAAATAAATAAATAAAAATAAAAAATGAAACGAAAAGAAAATTGAATAAATAAATTATGTTCATTGTACCTCTACACCATGTTTCCTACAATTTCCTTGGTTCGTGGAGGATGGGAAAGGGAACGGGATATGGTGTCCAGGCTTCGGGTTGCGACCCCTTCTCACTTTGCTCCCACCCCTCCCTTTGGGCGCCGGGAAGGTTCTTTAAAAAAAAAAAATTGTACTTCACTGTACGCGAGGCAGCTTGCCTACCGCTCCACTTGAAACGAAATCCAATGGGGTTCCAGCAAATACGGAAGAATACATAGTGTAATGTTTACATTAGGTTTATTCACCGCGTGGGATTAGCCGAGCGGTCCAAGGCGCTGCAGTCGTGGACTGTACGGCTGGTCACGGCGGAGGTTCGAGTCCTCCCTCGGGCATGGGTGTGTGTGTTTGTCCCTAGGATAATTTAGGTTAAGTAGTGTGTAAGCTTAGGGACTGATGACCTTAGCAGTTAAGTCCCATAAGATTTCACACACATTTGAACAATTTTTGTTTATTCTTATGATGAACTGAGTATGGACTAGTGACTGATGTGTTCTGTATGTGAAAACTCTGCGCAATGAGGGAACAATAAAAAACGACTACAGGACAAAAGAAATAGAACTACGAACACGCAAACATTACATCCTATAGTAAAGCAAACTCTCACTGCTTTTTTAAATGCCTGAAATTTGTTGAAGTACGTCATCTGCGTGAGAAAATGTAACTGTTGGAAACTCACTGCTGCTTCACAAAAAATTTAACGTATATCCAGACGACCCTTAGTTAATGTGCTGCGTGGAATATTAAGTTGTCAGCACAGTACTACACAATGGGCAGCCTGTGAGCCCCCGCAACGTCCTCCGCTATTGACCAGTTTGGTCTCTCAGCAGCTCCCGGCCTGTCATTGTTGCTACCGTTGGCAGCTCCGCAACTTGTTGGTTCGGGCCATTATCCACATGCTTACAGAGTCCAAGCCAATGCCCCTGTAGCTCCTGTCGTACAACGGTCTGCGTGTATGAGGAGGTTGCAGGATCACGCAACATCATGGCAAGAAGGCTGTATGGCGTCCACTATAATACTGTTATCCATTTTAAAATAGATCTTAAGTACGTTTAAAGTATAGTTTACCTTTTTCAGGGGGTTTTCGTGTATTTAATTAAACGCAGCTATCGTACATTGACGTTTAAATGCATCTATCCTACATACACTGAAATTTGCATACTACTTAAAATAGTCGACATACTGGGTTTCGAAAAAGTGTATTTTTAATTTAACTTTCACTTTAAGGCATAACTGGAAACATCCGGAAAGATCTACAATGAAGGTATTAGCCATTAGGCAGATAACAAATATTAAATGGAGAAGCTTAAACAACGATTTTCCTCCAGTAATTTAAACTTCAACAGCAAATGTGGAGAAACGACGAACTGAAAATTTCTACGTGAGTGGCTCGGACACTACGGGTGAAGATGAAAGTGTGAAATATACGGTCCCACAATTCATCTTTAGTAATCATCATTCCTGCTATTGTCTGTCAGCAGTGATATCACCCGAAACTAAGACTTGTTTTACATACCTGTTCAGTATGTTTAAGGTCGTTTGTACGCTATAGTCTTACTGAATGTGGCTTGTACAGCTGCGGTTTCACTAAAATCACCAACAACGAACTGCAGCGAACGCAATGAGAGCTAAAATTGTTTCGTGAGAAAGTGTGAAGTGTATCTGTTTGTTGCCACACAAGGTTACATTCCATAAAATGGCCAACAATATATCGTCACATAGCGTCTCTGGTGCACACACCAAAAACGTTTTCTGTAGCTCACAGAAATCTGTTGTCAACAACTATTGCATAACTCGAATTTTGGCAGTTGATGACAACCTAGAGTAATAACGTCTCATGCCGCCAAATTACAAAATTTGTTTTATAAAGCGACTATCTAACTTTTTGCTTTCTGTATCTGCATAAAATATATAGCAGTCTTCCACCCGAAGGCTGGTTTAGACACCACATTGCTCCACTGGGAATTTTCCTACTGGATGTGGCACGATTTTTGAGCTCACTTATCCCCGCCAGTTTAGGACCAGCAGATTAACGCTAACTCCGAACCACAGTGTAACTCTGTGTGTTCCACATTAACAATTATCACCAAACATGTAAGACGTGCTGAGGATTCATTGGGAATTTTAGTCTGCATCTCTGGTTTCGTAGTCTAGAGCTTAACTACCAGCAGGTGCAATGCGTTTACCTACAGCTCGATTGAAATTTCTAGATAGATGATGTCTGTCACTGGTCGCTACAGTGTTGCTACATCCGCTGGAGGATACCGCTCTGTTACCGGCGACACACAAACACTGCAGGTCGGTTTACAAATGCTGTTATTGGGTAACGCGGAGCAATGTTGGAATCGGCCAGCGCTAGATGCGACGGTAATGGGAGATTCTCTGTCGAGAGCTGATTTTAAGTTACCAGTGATGGAACTGCGATAAACGACGCGCTTCGTAACACTGAATTTCAACGCGTGTCCTGAGTAACCGCAAACTCGTGATGTGCAATATATCCGAGAAAACGGCGATCAACAATCTGTACCGGAACTAAAATCGCGATCGCTTTTTTTCATGGTTTTGTTAAGGCAAGCCTCTATCAGCAAACTAAAGACAGAAAAATTTCGGTTTCATCGGTAAAAGCAAACTGTAATTCCTCCTTATTATTGGCTACCTGAAACTACTCTCACTCTCGCTACACGGACTGCTGCGTTACCAAACGGTGAATAGACCTGATTGACACTTGGTTGCAGATTATAGAGGGCACGAGCAGATTACACACGAAAAAAGAATGATAGGAAGGAAAATAAGAGGAACTGAAAATGTTTACGATGATGAAAATGATGCCGCGAAGTATTAGAAATAAAAAAAGTTACATTTAACCAATTAACTGGACGAAAATAATAATCTAATTCTTTTGATTTGATTTAGGAAAATAAAAAATTTAGGAGATTTGAACCTACGACGTCTCACACAGCAGGTTTATACGTTAACAAATGCACTTTGCCAGTACATGGCGAAGCACTCTTGTGTTTATGGCTCTAGTGACCTTTGCGCAACGATTAATTACCGCCTTCAAAAAATAGGCTTCACACAATGACGTGCGAAACTGATCTAATGTAAGGCGACCTCTGTGATTGTAACAACTGCGTCTGTGACGCAGAATGCGTCTCGTGCGGAGGGATCCAGTAAGAAAAAGAGTGTATTTCGTTAGCTTCGTTGTGTTTACCTGTGTGTGTGTGTGTGTGTGTGTGTGTGTGTGTGTGTATTTGTTGTTCTTGGTGTACTTATCGTGTGTGATGAAATATGAAATAAAAGGGCCAGACATAGGTTTCGAGATCCAAACACATCAAGGAATAAGGCCAAACATGGAATTGGAAGCCAACTCTCACTAATTGTGGTAGCTTGTCAACGGCGAACAGTTCAGGCGTGGCGCTGAACGTTCTGTTTGAAGGAAACTGGCTACAATGCCTGAAGTGTCAATTATAAAGCAATTTTAATTGGACTAAAGAAACAAAAGAATAACAGATACACGTCTCACAGTTAATCATCGATATGTGTCTACCTCTTGTAGCTCTGCTCTGTTATTCGACATTTTCTTTGAGTTGTCAAGGCTGTACGCCTGGTTGCTTAGGTTCAAAAATGGTACAAATGGCTCTCAGCACTATGGGACTTAACGTCTAAGGTCATCAGTCCCCTAGAACTTAGAACTACTTAAACCTAACTAACCTAAGGACATCACACACAACCATGCCCGAGGCAGGATTCGAAACTGCGGCCGTAGCGGTCGCGCGGTTCCAGACTGTAGCGCCTAGAACCGCTCGGGCACCACTGGCCGGCGGTTGGTTAGGAAGGAGTTGAAGTTTGTGATGCCTGAAGATGGATGTAATCCCAAAACGCGTAACATGTTCTAGTAAAAGAGTCAACTGAACATCTCACGACTTTATTGCGATTGTACGGTTTGTGGTTGCCAATTATTAACTTTTCAGATGAGTTACGGATACGTATACAGCACCACGGTGGACGTGTCAGTGTGGAAGTTCCCAGGAGAAAAACCGTCGACAGGTAACAGTCGTCTTCGTCATAAAGCCCCAGAACCTGCCTTTATACTATGCCGTGCCTTTGGATAAACAACACGTAGCGAAGAACCGGATATTGCTGCGCGCTGACCCGATCTATCTCGATACGTATGGTGTTCGACTGCTGCTTGATCAGCTTGTTATCCAGATTACTCATGAGTTGCCAAGGTTCGGACATGCTTCCACTCGCCACCACTATGAATGTCGAGTTTTGGCATAACTTGAAGTAGCATGGAATCATGTACCGGTACATCTCGTGTATGACGACATGCTTAAAATGGCTCTGGCTTTTTTTAAGTTAATACTCTGAAAACTTTTTAAACAAAGCAAACGTTATGAGAGTCTGCATCTTTATTCTTCATGTCTACATATTTATTTCTGAACATAGTCACCCTGGTGATAAACACATTTCTCCCAACGAATAACTAATTTGTTGATAGCGTTACTGTACAATATCTGACGTTGTTGGCGGAGCCACATTCTTAACTCTACTTGCACCGCTTCATCACTATCAAACTGAAGTCCTCGAGGGCGTTCTTTAAGTTTTGGAAACACATGAAAATCGGATGAAGCCAAGTCGTTACCGTATGGAGAATGATCGATGACAATGAAGCCAAGGCATTGGATTAATGCAAATGTCGCAGTGCTCGTGCGTGGTCTGGCATTGTCATATGAAGGAGAGGGTGCTCCAAGTGTAGATGAACTCTTCATATTCGAAATGCGATTACAGCAGGCTGTTTGTCGCTCACTGATATATTTACATTACATACGACCAAGTTACACGCTACATTCGAAGCCCTCCATCGGCAGTGAACTGCAAATACGTAAACTAGAAAGATAAACATGTAAAAAAAGTTTCACACAAACAATTCTGAGTCATTGCATTCCATCGCGCCCCCGTAACTTCAGTTCCCCTCCCTGTCCAACTGGATCAGAGCTAATGTTGCTGTGAGGGGTGGCAACTCTGTGTACTAAAATCCACATTCAATACGATCCCAAATTACCTAATAAATTAATCATATTTTCTTCCTACTATACTATACGCCCATAATAACCAAAATTTAATTATTTGTAATCCTACTTGGTGTTCCTATTTCAGTGATCACGGAGCACATGGGTTCGGTGGAATCCCTGACTGGCAGAGGTAACTTCAAAGGGCAACGTTATTCACGAAATAAGTTATGTACACGGGGCAGTCAAACGAAAAGGTGGCAGATGGGAGAAGAAGTAAATAAACTGTAATTACAAAAGTAATCGCTTAAATTGTAAATACATTTGTCCCAATATGAGACAAGATAGTCAATGCCTTCATGGAAAAATGGTTAGGGTATGCCTTTAGAATGAAGTGTACACCTCCTCGTCCGTAGCATATCGACAACCAGGAATGTGTTTCTTCAGGGCACCCAAAATTGTGGATTTCACATGGGGAGACAACGGGAGGGTATGGAGGACAGGAAGTGTATAGGCTTCCCAGCGTAACTTCTGCAGCGAGGTCGAAACAATCTTGCCAACATACGGGCCTGTCCCTGGGGAGCCCTTACATGTTCTCCATATAATGCCAACCCGCCCCCATGTGATTGCCGTATTTTTGATGCCCTGAAGAAAGACATGCGTGGCCGTCGATTTTCTTCGAACGAAGAGGTGCACGTCTGTTTACAATGATGTTCCTGTGGGCAACTGCAAACCTTTTTCCATGAAGGCACTGATCGTCTCCTCTCACAATGGGATAAATGTATAGACAATCACGAGGACTACTTTTGAAATAAGAATCAGTTTACTTTCTTTTTCCCCCTGTCTCGTTTCCATTTGACTACCTCTTACACAGTACATACAGTAACAACCATTAAAAAACCATGTAACTCATAATGCCACCTCCTCACTCTGCGATGCGGAAACTACCGCATCAAAAAAGAAACGCTGCACTCTACATGTTCCAGGATATACAGATTAATATGGCCACACGAACATCGCTATTGGACTGCTAAAGCCTGATGAACTGCGATTCACTTTGTCATACGCTGGTAGGAGGGTAGACCATATGAGGTTATGTTTCTCGCTAACCAATGTGGTAGCGTTGGATGGATAGTCCTGTTTCTAATGTGTTTTGACCCTTTTTTAAAGCCCAACGATACGACACGTCACTGTCCAACGATATGGATCATACTGTTCGCACCCCATGGCAGTCTCTACCTCCAACAATACAATGCACCGTTCTATTACCCACGCATTTTGTCAGATGTGTTTGAGAAACATTCCATTGAGATAAGATGCTCTTGCGAACCTCCAAGTCGTTTAATCACTCGTACTGAACACGCCATGACGCCATAGAGCGAGGTGCGGGTACTTAGCTCGCTGGTTGAAAGGATGTTCAGTGAGTTCCGCTCGTCTGTTGTCTCAGACGTTCAGGACCTCGCGCAGGCGTTTTCTGTCTATCGTACGAGTAGAATTTACATCGCTACTTCACGCTCTAATCAAGTGAAAATGGTTGTTGCACTCTACAGGGCCGATATGTCTCTTCAGGTGTTCACTACGTATAACTAACTAGTGCAGAATGTTAGATTCTGAATGTCTAGTATAGAAGAAGAACGAGACAGATAGGTGTGCAAGGGGGGGGGGGGGGGTGGGGGGGGAGGGGGGGGGGGGGAATGGAATCGCTAAGTTTCTACAGGAGCTATAGCACCATTCCCCTCAAAGTTACAATACGAAATGACGACAAAGATGAAGCAGGATTGCCGGACACGAAACAGCACCATTCCCCGTCAGTGACATAACTTCGGGGTAGTGACCACTGCACCACTTAGGTGGGTAACAACCGAAAATAGTTCTTGAGACTGTGTTAATCAATTCACTTTCCATGTATTATAGTAACACATCTCAGTGGACAGACCAAAAAATGGACAGACCGGTGCTCGAAAATCTTACTGATTAGCAAGTATCCATTCTTCCGACTACTCTGCCAGTGAAGTCTTCCACATTATAGTAGTGTTGGCATTGAGATATAATGCTAATATTTTTAAAGCTTTCAGTGTAAAAGTTACATTATCCGGCTTTTGAGCTTTTAGAGAGCGCTCCTCGCTGTCAGAACAAAAAAAGGAAGAAACAGAAAATTTTGGTCGCTAGAGTATCTACTGTCCAAGCGAAATAGGAAGAACTAATAACCAAACACGCTACAGCAAATTAAATAAAAATTTATGAAAAGAACATTACATGTCCGTCCTTATGTCACAAAAACTAATATTCGGATACCTGACTGTTACTATTATGATTCCCTGATTACTGACTTCTTCACTGTACCATGATGTTATTTGTAGACGTAAAACAGACAAAAAGTGTTTGGGAACCAACAAAAAGCGTTATAAGAAAAATGAAATTTGAATCTCAAAGTTTTACTTTACATGGAAAATAGACACTCTTGGGTCAAAATTTGCAGTGAACTATCTTTTCCCTCCAGTCATTCATCCCCTACATAAGTTGAGTGGACTCGTATTCGGGATGACCGGGGTTCAGGTCCATGCCTGGCTAAAAATTCACGTTTTTAGTTCTTTCGCTAAATTTCTTACGGCAAATGCCAGAAAGGTTCCTTTCAAAGCAACAAAACTGAATTCATTCCTGATCCTAAATTAACATTTACATTTACGAATACACGCTTTCCCAATCCGTGAGTGTATTGCTTCAGTGCCCTCGAGTCCGATAGGAACATTAAGCCCTTTGTTTTTCCCTTCCTGCCTAAGTACTGTAGCAGAAATACCATCTACACCGAACACTCTAAAACCACTAAATGCTATTTTACATTAGGCATAGTTTGGATAATTATCATTTACATGCCTTATGTTGATTATTTTATTTTATTTCCCGAACAAAATTCCTTTTGGACGGGATTCTCCTCGAGCAAACACGGTTTTGTCTTCTTTTATCCAGCCAGGTTTGGCTGAAGTTGCAACATCATCAGTGATTTCTTTCTGTTCATCTTATACTGCGGTTTTTTGGTTTTCTATGTTTTAGAATACAATTGTTTATATTTTACAACCTGTCATTTTTCTGGTTTCCCAGAATCGTTATTGTGTAAAACTGCACTGTACAAAGTTCCACCGTCAATGTTTACAAAACCACGAAATTCTCGTAGTGCATCTTTTCACAGTGAAGGTACTGAGGAAACCAGAAAAAACAACAAACTGTGAAAGAAAAACCGGTGAAATACAAAATACAGAAAACCACAAAAACCAAAGAATATCAATAAAAAACAAAAAGCACTGATGATGCTGTAACGTCAGCGCAACATATCTGGTTAAAAGAAGACGGAGCTGTATTTGCTCAAAGCAGATTCCATCAAAAACAAATTTATTTTTTAGCAAACACGGACACAAGAGATTCAACCTCATGTTCAATTCATTTGCCTACATTTGCAAAGCAGGTGAATTTATTTTTACAGTTAACTGTGCTGTAAGCTAACATCAGTAGAACATACTAACAGTTGGCTCATTATAAAACGTGATATAAAATTACTATTAACTCTAAATGAAATGTTTCACAGTGAGAGTCTTCTACGTTCCTGAGAGAGAAGGATTTTGTCCATTGTTCAAACAGTCTAATGCACCGTTCTGTATCCGCGACGTCATCAAAATTAAAGGGAAATGATCGCGTGATTTATTTGGTAGTATGAGATGGAAGCGAGGGAAAAAATCAGAATTTGAAAGAGATGTCGATCGCAAATGGAATCCTATTTACGAGACATAATAGTGATCGCGTCTCCAAACAAGTTGCCCCCTACCGCAGTTTATAGCAAAGCGAGCGGAATAAAACGCAACTTCAAAGAATTTTGTTCCTCTGTTAGCTGTGAGTTATTGACACAGAGCCAGAAAAAAGGGGGAAAAACAAGCAATAGCGGCTCGTAGCGATAAGCTTTTTAGCGGCGCTGAATGCAAATGGGGTAATCTTCAGGCCGTATTTATTTCAAAAGTTTACCTATAACGTCGGCAATAGCTGGAGAGAAGGGCCGACGTAAGCCTACGCCGAGGTTACGCCCTGAAGGCGAGATACGGAACTAAGCACAGGCCGATACTGGGTTTAATGCCCAAAGACGCACAGGCAGTTTTATGCCGACCATAGCATTGCCTCAGCAACTCCCAATGGTTTCTCCATCGCTTTTTCACCGAACAGCAAAGGACTATATTGCTCTACAGCAGAGTTATACAAAAAGCACGTTATATTTTATAGCACAACATGGTGGTTGCAACTGACGATTAATACGAAACAACTCCACCCCGTCTCTCACTGACAAAAGACAGAGCCCCCCCTCCACCTCCCTATACACTCTAACAGAAAAAGTCCCCCCCACCCCACCCCATCTTTCTCTTTATGCTCACCTCTTCCTCCACAAAGGAGGTTACAACAGCGTATTATTTTGTACTGCGGAATATTCTGAGGTGCAGCAAATGTAGCTGGGACGCTCCTCCTAATTATGATACATAGAGGAATATATTTACTTTTGGTACTGGCCTTTACGCAGCTTATGAGATTTCGCATGCTTCAACCGATTATAAAAAAATGAAATGATACCTTGTTTCTAGAATTTAAGTTAATGAAGAACTTTTGACTGGTATTGTTTTGTATTGTTAACCTTCGCAATACCAAAAAGAGGGGGGGGATTATACTTTTCGCCCACCTTCGAAAATATTGTAACCTAGTCATTTACTTCATATTCTAAAATTCTGAAACATGTGTATTGTTTTTAATGAATTCTTGTACCAAATTTCCATAAGTGTTTTACATGCCATAAATGATGTACATTTCTCAGTTAAACTTAACTTAAAAATTTAAGTTTTCGTAGTTTGTTACTTTCCTCAATCGATGTCATATTCAACATTTTCAGGTTCAGAATCTCATACCGATCAGCCAGAATATTATTATCTCCGCCCAGGCGATAGCAACGTCCCCTGACAAAGAACGACTGCTAGTCAGACATACATACGTTGAATGTAGCATTAGCGAGTGTGCTGTCCGTGTGTAGAATGCGATGGGTGTTCGATTTATCTGTGTTTGAAGAAGGGCACGTAGTGATGGCCCGGAGGCTCGGCACGAGTTTTTCGGAAACTGCACAACTTGTCGGGAGTTCAAGGAGTGCGAAACCAAGGTGAACTCACGTCCAGACTTCATGGGGTTGAGCGACTATCCCTCATTACAGATGTCGGACGTCGTAGGTTGAGCAGACTGGTAAAACAGGACAGGCGACGAACTGGGGTGGATCTAACATGAGACTGTAAGGCTGCGCTGAGTGCAAGTGTGTCTGAACACACTGTGCACCAAACGCTCCTAGAGATGGACCTCCGCAGCCGACGACCCGTGCATGTGCCAATGTTAACACTACGAAATAAGCAATTTCTATTGAAAGAGCCACGTCACCATCGGCACTGGACGTTGACGCAGTAGCAGAGCGGTTGCACGGTCTGATGAATCCCAGTACCTTCTTCATCATGCCGATGGGAGGGCGCGAATCCGTCATCTTCTGGCGGAACAGCTTCTTGACACCTATGTTGCGGGACGGTTATGCTCTGGGGAACATTCTCGTGGGCGTCCAAGGGTCCAGTGGAGATCGCACAAGGCACCATGATGGCCAAGGAGTTTCGTGCAGTGGTTGCAGACCACGTACACCCCTTCATGACGATCATGTTTCCCAACGGCAGTGGGATTTTTCAACTAGATAAACCCCATGTCACAAGCCCGAGAGTGTGTTGGAGTGGTTCGAGGAACACAGTGGAGAGTTCCAATTGATGTGCGGCCCCTCAGCTCACCAGATCTGAACCCGATTAAACACATCGGGGATGTGATTGAACGCGGCGTCAGAGCTCATCGCCCCCTACCCGGAATTTACTGTAATGAAGTGATTTGTGCGTACAGATGTGGTGCCAAATCCCTCCAGTGACCTACAAGGCCTCATTTCTTCCATTCCACTACTCGTCGCCACTGTTAACCGTCCCAAAGGTGGACGTACCAACTCTTAATTATGTGGTCATAATATTCTACCTGATCAGAGTACTTATATATAAGTACCTCCTTGAAATGTGTGTTGTGAGAAAAGAAAGCAACAAATAACGAACTTTACATTTTTTATTTTTATTTTACTTTTTTTTACAGTGGGCATAAAGTGCCCCCACCTTCCTTTGATAGTACAGTTATTGGAAGTGCGTTGATACTGCTAAGAGTGTACTACAAACATTTTAACGTTCTGGACCCTACTTACACAACAGTATCTCTGTAGAAAATATGTTTTAGTAAAAGTAAACAAAAATTAACGTGTTTTGTTTCATATTTAATTTTTCTACCGTGGCCATGAAGTTCCTACTCTCCGCCCCCCCCCCCTTTAGATAAGACGCGTTGTGGAAAATAGGTTGGTATTGTAAGACTTCATGCATTGAGAGCCGTTTTCGGACAGTCTTCACTCCCTCTTCAGTTGTGAAACTGGCAAATACGAAACATAGAGAAATAGGCTGGAAGCACGCTTACAGACAACTTAAAGGTTAGTAATAGTTTTAGCCGGCACTGCTGTTTGTCACTGCCTTGTCACTTGGGTCAGGAGATACTGACCTTTCACGTGACACATTCTGTAAACACACGCCACCCTTCAAACGTCGCGGACGCACGCTAATGCGGCACCGCACGACCGATAAACAGAAATAAAATAGATTTGAATAATCCTCAGTGGCCTTTATGAGGAAAAAAGGTGCTGGCGTTCAGTTTCTAATCACCAAACAATAGAAAACCTTTCCACAGTGTCGCACGCATTTTTTTATAGTACTGATAATGACCCTCCAATTGTGTGATAACGTTAACTTAGGCTGCCTTCTTGGCTGGACAGGAGTGTGTGGTATTCTAGTACCGAATGTCGCCGTTCCGCTGTCTTTTATAACATATACAAACCACAGTATTACATAATCAGTCATGAAGACATCATTGCCGTCTCCTCAAAACACACACACACACACACACACACACACACACACACACACACACACACACCACAAACACAGCGCACCATAACCCGTCGGTGAGAGCCAATGGCAAACCATCTCCATTAGTATCTTGCCCAACGAAACCACGCAGATGACCGAGCGAGGTGGCGCAGTGGTTAGCACACTAGACTCGCATTCGGGAGGACGACGGTTCAATCCCGTCTCCAGCCATCCTGATTTAGGTTTTCCGTGATTTCCCTAAATCGTTTCAGGTAAATGCCGGGATGGTTCCTTTCAAAGGGCACGGCCGATTTCCTTCCCCATCCTTCCCTAACCCGAGCTAGCGCTCCGTCTCTAATGACCTCGTTGTCGACGGGACGTTAAACAACACTAACCTAACCACGCAGATGTCCACCACTGTCCCCAAAGTTTAATACTAGAATATGGGACCAGTTTAATTTTATAGATACAGATGTGAATTTTAACGAATGAGCGAAACAGTCCCTGAAAATCAAATATTAAAATTATTTATTGTAGCCTATTTTTTGGGGAGACGTTTTTAGAGTGAGTCCTCTGCTCAACAGACAGACATTTAATATCAGCTTGCGGAATCCATTAACTAGCTTGAGGTGGCGAGACTAACTGGAGCCAGTACATTCCATTTGGTCCCCTGGAACTTTGAGTGTGGTGTTTTTTATGACTTTTTTTACGTCTTGAAACTGAACTGTGTGCTGGTTTCGTTGTCTTGGAGATAACAGGATGAAGTTACTAGCAGCCCGCTGGAGGCGAGTGTGACATGCTAGTGGTGGCATTAGTCCAGTGGTCGGGTCTCGGAATGCGTTTGAAAGTAGATAGCAACAGGGCTTTAATTATTTATTTTGGAGTAGAGAGAAAGTTGAGCTAGTCTCTCGGGTCAAAGCGGGGCTGACGACCACTATTTTGGCTGGTTTAATAGTACAGCATGCAGAGAATTAAACCGAATCTGCCAGTTGTCGAGTGCATATGTGGAGCTGTACATCACATATTTTAACTCGCGCTCTGCTCATTGCTAAAGCTGCCCTCGTATGGGACGAGTTAGCTGAAGTTGACGTGTAGCTGCACAACGATGATGACGTCATTTGAGGGGGCATTACTGTGCGTGAAACACAAATGACGTTACGCCATATTTCGGCAAGCTGCTACGAAACGCTGAACCGACTACAGCCAAAACCGCTCTTACGTCACAAGCAGTACATTGGAGACGCCATATTGCATTTCGCCGTTTTCTGTTGAAGCACGTATTTGGCAGGTTTTACATTACAATATACGTGCTATTAATATTAGTTGTGTCAGACCACCACCACATTCAGGATCTCTCGATAGGGCATTGTTATTGATATGGTTCGTTGTAATAAACTGATGGGAAACGTAACATTTGTGGTTAAACCGTTTTCCTATTTTTATTTCCATATTGTAACTTGGGTGTCATGAAACTAAGCTGTTTTAAGACAATGGCTCAGTGAAGATTTATCTAAAACTTACTGTTCTTCATAAGATTTGTTATATTTAATGTTCAGTTAGTACCATGTCAGTGGTTAAAGCCTTCAGATGATTTTAATATGTAATACAATGTCGCATGTCACAGAAACTCAGCGCAATGTTGTGGATATAGGCTCTGAGTTATGATGTGTTGGGTGACTGTGTAAGCTACTTATGTAAACCGCTAGTTTGCTGGTCTACAGTGGGAGCTATTTCTATTTGTAGGTGTAAGCTACACGTCGTAACCTTATCGATGATAATGGACTGAATCGAACCATATTAAGTACCCAATTGCATCCACACTTGCAAATATCTGCGGTTAAGCTACCATCAAAAGACAATTTTTTTACAATAAAATTTACACGGTCGCCATCAGCCCAAGCCCTTCCTAACATACAAGAATGACTGAACTGGAATTAAATCAAATTTGGAATTCAATGGAAACAAATAAAGTAGCAGGACAAACAGTATTATCCTTTACGGCATATTTATTCGTCAATAAATATTTTTGAAATAGCGTGCACATCCTATGGGTACACTTAGCTGGTTCCTGAACATGAACTACATTAATCTATTTTCGATAAGTGAAATTATATTGTACAATTTAACTGTTGTCATTAATGGAAATGGTGAGGAAGGGGAAACTGGAAACATCCTCTCAATCACTTAATCTAGATTCACAAGACAGAGAAAGATCACAGGAATAACCGACCACCTCTACAAACATGCACTGATTTGCAAAGAAGTTTATTTCCGTTGCAAGATTTGGTCAGCGTAAGTACATGAGATGAGAAGCCGCGCGCCCACGTGCAAAGAACGCAGTTCACCACGTGGGGAATTGGGTCACACATCTATGGTTTAAAAGCAGAATTTGAGTGGAAAGCACAAATATAAGAAGCGTTTCTTTTCTTAGGGAACGACTATAAAGTCAATGTGTCACTGCAACGGAAAACTAAATAACCTCTGGAACCGCGTGACCGCTACGATCGCAGGTTCGAATCCTGCCTCGGGCATGGACGTGTGTGATGTCCTTATGTTAGTTAGGTTTAAGTAGTTCTAAGTTCTAGGGGACTGATGACCACAGCAGTTAAGTCCCATAGTGCTCAGAGCCGTTTGAACCATTTTTCAACTAAATCACCGTGGCAGAAACCTACCGATGATTCAAGGTACACGTGGTCCGTTAAGAATTAAACCATTACAACAGTTCGCCTTAATTCACGAAAATCCGATGTTTCAACGAATTTGTCCCGCACAATACAGATTAAATTAGCACTGGAAAAACCTATCGGTATGCAGTAGGAAGCGAAAACGTATATGGTTTACCAAACCCGTAGTACAATACGAAAATAAGCATATACTGTCACCAAGAAACCACAAACAATAGAAAAAAAATAAAACCACTCACGCAAAACAAACAATTAGTCTCACATTGGCACGAGATATAAGTTCACTAGCTGTCCCTAATCGTGTTCTATAATGGATGCTCCACACGACGATGTTTCAAAGGAACAAAGCCAATTTCCTCCACAACTATTTTTAAACACGATCATGACCTATTATTAACCAATTGTACCACAGTCCGAGCAGAAATTCGTAAGGTTTCAGTTAGGCTAAACGACTTAAATATTCCAACGAATTTAACATAGGAAAATCGCGATTAACACTACCTCCTACTTTATCGTTAGTACTAGAAGGCTTACTTAGAAGCTGCGAACCGTACTCACCAACAGCCTGGAGAAGAGTGCCTGCTCTACACAAAAGCTCCTAGCAACCCCTGGCTGAGACGGAAGCGACTAGAGAGATTGTTTCCGAAACCAACCTGACAAACACACAAATCTCAGGGCAAAAGGGATGAACCTCTTTGCTCAGGTAAGAAATTATAAGTTGGTGAGCCTGAAAACCCTGCCTAACGACAGGCACTCACCTTCTGCTCCCAGCAGACGACAACCAACTAGCTTCCATCACAAAATAAGCCCGAAAAGATACGCAAAACACCCATTCACTCACATTCAACCACACATAAGGTAACATAACGGAGGGGCATGATAAATGTGCCTCATGATTTCACGTAGAACATAAAATTAGAATACAATACATTGAAATACTAGTGCAAGGCACCATTTGCATGAATTTTATGTTGGATATATAGTGAATTACTTTCAGTTCTACTGCTCAGTCTTTCTGGGAGAGTTAATAAACAAAATCGCAACTAAGCAGTGGATCAAATGAGACGTAACTGAATCATATGAGGCAAACATGTATGAAAAGATTCGACAGAGACGTTTCAACTGGTTCACATCTTGCTGTACCCAAAGTGTTTTTTATTCTCCTTCGCGTTTTCTAAACATATGTTGGACATTGTTACTAATTTAATAAAAAATTAGCTAATATTCGATGTTATGTAAACAAAAGAGCGCTCGCTCTTAGTAGTGAGTTTGTTCGATTTTGTCAATTTTTGTAGGCTTATCTCTCTATTGATTGGAAATGGTGCTTTGCATTTCATTAACGTTCATGGATGATATAGTCAGAACAACTTGACTAGCATATGGACGAGGGAAGAAATGTGCATTTCCACAGAGCTGTTGTAGGATTACTCTCGTCCATTTTTATAAACAGATTGTATGTTTTGTGAGCCAGATACAGCTGACAGCTGCCGTTTGCGAGCGCTGGGGTCGTAACTCACCTTCACCAGCACGTCCCATGTGACATAGGCGCAGTGCCTTCTGCGGTTACATTTTCCCTCCGCGTCCACGTCAACGTCAATTGCCTCGCCCTGTTTGAGGATGGCGTAAGTGTGCTTGGGAGCGCGATTAGGACTTTGTGCAACGTCACGAAAGTTCTGAGTACAGACGAACGGGGCGTGTCAGACTGTCAACAACTTGAAGTATTTGCACTGTTCCACACGTGCTCCGTGACCGTAATGACTAGCCTCTTGCTCTCTGGGCGCTATAATTTTGACATGCATTATGTGAAATTGGTTCAGAAAATGTAGTGTTGCAGCAGTGCGTTTGGTCGAAGGAGTCTCTGCGCCCGCGGTCAGTCGCTTCGGGCAAGTACCTGCCGTTCCGCACTAGTGCCGGGGTGGAACACAATTGTGGTTGTGTCGCCACGCCGCGCGTCGCCAGCTCGCGCCGGTTAAGCAAGCCATGCAGGCACGGCGCGGCGTCCCAGACCGCGGCGCAACTTGCTAATGAAGTTGGCGCGTTCCGCTTCCATTAGGACCACACCACGGTACACTAGGCGAGGGGAAGGGCCCTGCCTATTCGCCTAGCCTATAGCGTTACGCGCTCGGGAACAGAACGCCTTGTGCTCAGAGATCTGTTGTAATTTCTAAGGTATGTAACCGTTTTTGGCACTTACATTGGGAATGTATGAGATTCTTCGCAACATTTATAGTATGTTCAATTGTGTATTTTAAAATCGATCCGAAGTAAATCTTAAGAGACAGTAAAGGAAATGCATTCTGATGAATAAAAGTAGGAATGCATCTCCTCTTATATCTCTCTTTCACCGAGCCATATTTTTTTCTTTTTTTTTGTCTAATGTAGTGGTACTTTAGAACTTTAACGCCTCTTACTGTGTTTACTGAACGAGATCTTATCGAAATTGCTAGGAAGTGGAGTAATTATGGTAACAAATACTAAAGGCAAACTTAGACTTTGTGCTAACATTCTGTCTGCATCCCTGCTTACAACTACCCACATTTTGTTAAATCCTCATCACCGTGTAGCTTGTGCGTTCATTTATTGAGATCATCACTTCTTTACTCTGAAGTACAAGTTATACATTTCAACAGTTTCCCATTCTTGTTCAATCCATAACTCTTCTTAGCCTCCGAATTCGTTAATTGAGACCAATACAGCTTTACAATGCGCTAAAAGTTATAAATTTCAGTAGTTCTTCCTCTGGATGAAGGAACTAGTAACAAGGTTGGTCGCGGCGGAGGTTCGAGTCCTCCCTGGAGCATGGGTGTGTGTGTTTGTCCTTAGGATAATTTAGGTTAAGTAGTGTGTAAGCTAAGGGACTGATGACCTTAGCAGTTAAATCCCATAAGATTTCACACACATTTGAACTAGCAACATGCAAAATACGCACTCCAAAATCGAATCGCTTGCAAAAATAACATGATTCATTATCATTGATTCATCGTTTATCTATGCAAAGCCACTTGAAACAAAGCAAGAGACGTAAAGTAAATTATTCACGCTTTCGTAGCGTTAGCTCACTTGGCGCAATGAGAGTGCGTACACCGAGCAGCTTAAATAAGGAATGCCTTATCGAGCCGTTGCTCATCACCGACCAAGCGAAACTCGTCATTACTTACTTAAACATACATCTCCTACTCCTTCCCATTTAATCCCTTCAAAACCGTTTTCTCCTTGCTCTTTCCTCTTTCTCCTTCTTCTTCTTCTTCTTCTTCTTCTTCTCTTCTTCCACCTCCTCCTCCCCCTGTTCCTTCCGTCCGCAGCTCGTGGTCCCGCTGTCGCGTTCTCGCTTCCCTAGCATGGGGTCCCAGGTTCGATTCCCGGCGGGGTCAGGGACTTTCACCTGCCTCAAGATGACTGTTTCTGTCGTCCTCATCATTACTCATGAACGTGGCGTGATTGGACTGAGCAATGGTTGGGAATTTATACGGACGCTGATACCCGCGCGGTTGAGCGTCCCATAAACCAAACATAATCATCATCATCATCATCATCATCCTGTTCTCTCCAGAACTACTGCTACTTCTACTTCCTCTTCCTCGTCCTCTGCTTATTTCCCCTCCGACATCGTCCTCCGTCCTCCCCTTTTCTCTTGTCTTATTTCACTTATTTCGTTTACTATAGTAATTCGTCCGCTCAGAAACGGTTCACGCCCCAGTTACCATACAGCTAGTTAGGCTATGGTCACTGTGACTCTGACATCTGCGCGTACCGTCGACCACCGGCATCGACCGCAGATCGCGATTTTTTAAAATCATTACGTCAGCGGCCGAACGTACAGACTTCTAACGACGGGCGATGTTCCCACATGCAAAACATGGATTGTGAGGAATTTCTAAGTTTAGTAAAAGAGAGAAGGGGTTGTTGGCATCCTGAGGATGAGAAGCATAACAACAGAGATAAGTCTCACAATGTATGATCTGAAATCAATAGTTTACTGGAAACCACAACCTTTAAACAACTTAAAACCTTAATAATAATTTGGAATTTTGTCTATATAGACATGGTTTAAAACTGTGGCTGTTATAAAAAATAAATTGTTGATGGTGTATAACCACCAGCCACAAATTGTTTTCAGTGTACTTTACTCAAAAACTACCGATACTCGTTTCGAATTTTTTACAGTTCATCATCAGACGGTTTTCTCATGCTTTCATGAGTACGGATTATACATTAGTTTCCTCTGAGTTGCGCTAGGAAAAAAATAATTTACAAATTATTAACGCAAAAATGTAACCAAAATGGTTTCGTTACATGTTTATGTTGCAATGCAGCTTACGTGAAATATAAATCTGGCGAATTTGTATTCGCAGTTTCGTTGCCATGAAATACATTCTCAAGGATGTTTGTATTTCCACAGTCACAAACGTTGCTCTGCACTGTAAACCACTCTAGTGATGATATATGTAGCGAAATAATTTTGATTGCACGTTTGCGTTTGTAATTTGTAAATTATTGTTTATCTTTGGGCAACTAACACAAACCAATGTATAATACGTACTCATGAGAGCCTGAGAAAACCGTCTGATAATGAATTGTAAAAAAATTCGAAACCGGTAACGGTACTTTTTGAGTAAAGTACCCTGAAACCAATTTGTGCCTGGTTGCAGTACACCATCAACAGTTTATTTAATAATAATTTATCGAACTTCACCTTATATTACATTATGCATGTCTTGTGGCTCTGTACTTAAAATGCAGCAAGTCACGCATGCGAAATCTGTGTCGCAGATTTTAGGCCTAGACTAGAACCTCAAAAATGTTTGTGTTCAAATAATAATGGCGATGAATGTAAATGTTAATGCTTAAATTTACTGTGATGTATCTTTTTGGATTGTGTTGGGTGGACGTTAGCTGTCTGCGAATTATTATTATTATTACTATTATTATTATGTTTTTGTACTATTAGGGCAGTGGTTCTATTATGTGAGGTAGTTTGAAAATGTAGTGTGTTTTTTTCCGCTTTTCAGCACTTCAGTTGTTGACAGTATCTTATTCTACAGTGAAGTGAAAGAGAAACTGGTACAGGCATGCGTATTAGAATACAGAGATATTGTTCTTGAGACAGGCAAATGTGACGAACTGTAATCATTCCACCACCGTGCCACATTTGCGTGCAATTTGGAAGGTTCAGAAAGGTTATATGTACACCGCATGCTCTAATTCAAAATCACAAAAATCAGCAGGTGGCCATATGAGCATCTCAGCTTGCTCGTCATCAATTGGCTCGTGAATAACATCGACCATTCGTATCCTGTATGATTATTGGTTACGAGAAATGGAGTCTTCATGTTAACGCATGGAAAAGAAATGGTGTGGTTGAGCCCAAACAGAGCAGCGACTCCTCATAAAAGTCCTGGGCGCATCCACAAAAGATGATGTTATGCATCTGATGGAACAGTCACGGTTTGGTGTATTACGAACTGGTTCCTCGAGGTGACATTTATCGACAACTAATGAGACATCTTGCACGCGCAGTCCAAGAACAACGACCAGGAAAGCTGCGTGAAGCGATGTTCCTCCACGATAAACCCCCACCCGCATTCAGCTAGACTGACAAAAAGCGGTATACAGACATTGGGTCACGAAGTCAGTCCTCACCCATTTTGTTCATATAATTTTGCGCCCTCAGTTTTCGTTTTTCTCTCTCTCTATCGAACAGCCTCCAAGAAACTTTCTTGATGAAAATCTGCTCCGACTGTGGCTCGAGGATCTCATCGCCTCAGAACCATGTGATTTCTAACATACATAAGTGTATAATCAGCTAGTGCTTAACGAAAAACTATCCAGTCTCACATTTTAATCCAATGAACTTTTCAGGATTTTCTGTAGTGCTTTTTGAAATCTCCCGTCAATCACTACAATTTGAGTTTTGTCGAGCACTACTGTTTTAGCAACTGTGATATGTCTTAGTTTTACCTTTTGCTATATAAAACGATTTTAATCTCTTTCATGCCAGGCATTTTCGTGTTCATAACTCCCCGATCAAGCGGATGCTATACAGCGTATTCCATCATTCTTCTTTAGACCTCCCTAGGAGATTAAGCTCCCCGAGTTCCTTCGCTCTCTGCATGATATTCGAACTGTATCCATCTGCTTTCGGTGCTTGTTTACAGAAAACTGTCAGATCTAACATCCTCCGCAAACTCCTCGGGGTGATAACCGTTGTGATCTGCGGTAGCGCTCTGTGCAGCCTTTAGAAGAATGGGCTGCAGCTTCTTTGGCGTGAGGCGTCCGCGCGGGCGACTGCAGACAATCCATCAAACTTTCAGCAGCGCTTTGTCGCGCATTCGCCCTTTCGGAATACTTTGCCCGCCTTGGCGCGCATTTTGTAGAGGATCAATAGCCATATATATCTTAATTCCGGCGTCATCAATCTCTGAGCCACTCCCACCCCATCCCCACCCTTCCCCCACCCCTTCCTCGCCTGCCAGAATCCCGGCAGAAATTCCTGGCGCCCACCTTATGCAAGAGAGCATCCATCTCCGGGCTTCAGCCGGCCGGATGCCTCGGCGAAACAATCTCGCCGTGATCCTACAGCTAAGCACTTGCCGGTCTTCTTTTTAATTTTCCTCGCCGGGGGCCGGAAAGAGGAGCTGGCGGTGGTGGTGGCGGCCGTTTCCCTTGGTAACGGGAGTCTGCGGTCACTGGCGGGCTTCAGCAGGCGAGCCAACGCCTGTGGACACATCGCAGTGGGACGAAGGCCGTATCACACGTGGACTACACGTTTAGTTCGTCGAGAGAAGATTTTCAGTGGGAAGGTCTTACAACTTACAGCAGATTTTTCTGCCTTTCCATTCTTTTTTTCCCTTCTTCTTCGTCTTTTAATTATTATTGTTAGCAGTTACCCGGCGTTGGTCGGATATGTGTTCCAATCCTGTAAATCCATTTCCTCCTTCCCCCTCTGTCCATCTCTTTTCCACCCTCTCTCTGTCCATCTCTTCTTCCCCACTCTAGCTCCTCCTCCTCTCTCTCTCTGTCCATCTCATCCTATTTCCTTTCTCTGTTTGTTTCTTCTTCCCACTCTGTCTTCTCACCTCCTCCTCTCCCTGCCTGTGTCCATATCCTCTTCCCCCTCTCTCTGCATCTCCTCCTCCCCACTTTCTTATCACTCCTACCACAGTAGCTGGCAGGTAGTTCTTACCCCACAGCATTTATTTCCGGATGTTAAGTAATATGTGAACCAAGTTTGGGTGAAATCGCACCAGTGGTTTAGAAGGACCTTCTTACCCGCGGCTTTGACAGAGTACACACGCATGTGACATATATTTCACATATACGAGGCATGTTTTTTAAGTAGGTAACGTTTGGAAATTAAAAAAAAAAAATACGTGCTAAGTGATCTCAATAATTTTTACATGAAATCCTGTACCTTAATCTACTTTTCTACATAATTTCCGTCAATATTGAGGCACTTGTCATAACGTTGTACCAGTTTTTGGATACCCTCCTCATAGAAGTCTGTCGCCTGACTTGTTAACCACTGCATCACCACTGTTTTGACTTCGTCATCGTCTTGAAGACGCTGACGGCCCAGGTGTTTCTTCAAGTGCAGGAACAGATGGTAGTCACTGGGCGCAAGATCGGGGCTGTACGGAGGATGATCTACAGTTTCCCATCGAAAAGATGAGATGACATATTTGGTCTGATTCGCCACATGCGGACGGGCATTGTCTTGCAGCAAAACGATGCCCTTGCTCAACTTCCATAGACTGTTGCTTTGATTCTGGTGTGACGTAGGCCACCCATGTTTGATCGGCCGTAACAATTTGGCTTAAGAAATCATCACCGTCGGTACCCAACGTGCGCACAATTTTCGGTAATTCAAGTGCCCGGTCACAATTCCATACAAAACACTACGAGAAACATTAGGAAAGTCATCCCGCAAGGAGGAAATCGTAAAGCGTCTGTCTTGTCTCACCTTATTGTCCACTTCCTGCACCAAACTTTCATTAACGACCGAAGGACGCCCACTCCGTTGTTCATCATGCACATCTTTAAATGCTCTCACCCACTTTCTTACCGTTCCATCACTCATAACGTTTTCTCCGTAAACTGCACAGATCTCACGATGAATATCGATCGCTTTGGGGCCTTTAGCACTAAGAAATCTTATAACAGCCCGTACTTCACAGACGGTGGGACTCACGATTATCGGAGGCATCTTAAACACTCAGTACACAACATAAACAAGGAAGAATCAGACTGTAGTGGTGTCAGTGCTTAGATTAAGGTAGAGGCTTTCATGTAAAAGTAAAATTATTGAGCCGGCCGGAGTGGTCGAGCGGTTCTAGGCGCTACAGTCTGGAACCGCGTGACAGCTACGGTCGCAGGTTCGAATCCTGCCTCGAGGATGGATGTTTGTGATGTCCTTAGTTAGTTAGGTTTAAGTAGTTCTAAGTTCTAGAGGACTGATGACCTCAGAAGTTAAGTCCCATAGTGCTCAGAGCCATTTAAAAATATTGACATATCTTAGCATGTCTTTTTTAAATTTCAAAACGGTACTTTCTTAAAAAATACGCCTCGTATTTAAAATATTTCATACATATTTGTAAACAAACTTCATTTGTATCTGTAGCAAATTTCTCTGCAGCTTAGTTTTCGCACAGCTCAGTGTTATAACGTCACGTCTTCTTAAGAATGTCTTGTAGAAAGACATAATTCTCTAAGTACATCCACTGTTATTTCTGAATACTGCATGCTGCAGCATTTTTTCACGAATATCGAAGATTATCGCATCATATCTCTTGGTTATGTGACGAACAACAATATTTTTGTGTAAGCACATTCGCCGGCATATATGGATACTGCCTGCGAAATGTATAAAGTTAATAACAAAGAAGTAATAAATTTAAATGTCATGCACAATGCGGCAGTTTTTGACACATCTCAGTGCATAAACACTGAGATGTGTCAAAAACTGCCGCATTGTGCACGACATTTAAATTCCACATCACCTAAACCATGTGTGGTGCCACGACATAAATTTGTAGGTGAATTTAGCAGCATGTGTGGATACTGTCTGCCAAAATAATTGCGAATAGTGTTAATAGTACAGCACGCAACAGATTAGCCGAGAGTGCTAATGCGCTGCTTCCTGGACTCGGGTAGGCGCGCCGGCCCCGGATCGAATACGCCCGGCGGATTAATGACGACGGCCGGTGTGGCGGCCAGCCTGGATGTGGTTTTTTGGCGGTTTTCCACAACCCCCTAGGTGAATACTGGGCTGGTCGCCTCATCCCGCCTCAGCTACTCGGCTCGCAGACACTTAAACACATCCGCACTATTCCATGGATTACACTAGTCGCAGATAGTTGGGGTACACTAATTCTGTCTCGGGGGGTACGGGGTGGCGGTAGAAAGGGCAGCCGGCCACCCCTTAAACTAATATTGCCAAATCCGATTAAGCATGCCGACCCTGCCTAACTGTGGGAAAAGGCACAAGCGAAAGAAACAAAGAAAGTGATAGTAGTACAGCAGTAGTGAATTTGAATGTCAGGCATGATGTGCCAGTTTTTCACGCATTTCGTTGTCTACAACGTCTATTTTCGCTAACTATGATAGGTACGTGCTTCTTAGCCCCACAGAGATAGTTAGCTCATAGTAAGGGATATGTGTACCAAGTTTGGTTGAAACTGGTACCGTAGTTTAGGAATAGTTATGGAAAATGCGCACATACATACGTTTTTGCAATATGCATGGACTGTTACTGTTGTTCTACGTTTAATGCTGTAATAATAACGTGGCGCCCATACCAGCGTTGCCGGTTACCAAGTTAGACAACGTGTATGTGGTATGGGCCAACGACAAAGAGCACTCTGGCTTGCCGCAAAGTTTTCTCCATCCCTGTCTGAGCAAATAAGTCACGTAGCCTCCTCCTTCCCTGCACACAGTTACGGAAATTGTACTTCTCATTATTTTTTATACAAAATATATCAGACATCTCCTAAATATACGTGGGGAGTTCGGTAAGTAATGCAACGCTTTTTTTTAAAGCAAGTATGTTCTGTTCAGGATCCTCATAAGCAATTTCTTCCCACTCTTTTGGATAAAGAGCCCTGTTTTTCAAGATAATTTCCATTAAGTGCGACGGCCTTACAGAACATTACTGGGAGGACCTCTATTCCCGCATGGTACCATTCTACTGGTCGACGTTGGAACCATCGTCTTGCTGCACCAATAACTTCTTCATCATCCACGTAACTGCTTCCCGAGGAGTGCAGCCTTTATTCGGCCAAACAGATGGAAGACGGAAGGTACGAGCTTCTAGCTGTAGCGTGTATGAGGAAGAACAGTTGAAAGGTGGCTACACTGAGCCACAGCGCCAGAGATTGCGCCAAAGAGTACTATTCAGCCGCCTCCACTGGCAGTGCTTGTTGAGAACTCGTAGTAGGCAGTGATTATTGAGAAGTAGCGGAGGGCAGTGCTTGTCGAGGACTCGTAGTAGGCAGTGCTTGCTGAGATGTGGTAGTGAAAAGTTCTTGTCGAGATGTCGTAGTAGTGAGTGCTTGTTCCATGTTTTATGCAGTTATTTGATGGGCTAGATAGCAGATGTTGTTCTAATGGAGATGTTGTAATGATTGGAGTGCTTTTCGTCAATATATATGAAGGTAACAAAACTCGGTTTTTTTCTCATTATTTCAATGTCTTGAATAATGCGTCATTACAGGTTCAGTCAACAAAGCATCTGGCTTGTGTTCTTGTATTAGAGTGTAATTCTGGTTTTCTTGCGCAATTATAGTATTTCTATTTTTTAATTACTTCAGTATAAATGATATTTAAAGTTTCTTGTCTTATTGAAGAAGAACCGTGCCAGATGCGTACGTTGAATCACACTTCCACACACAGAACAGTTATACTTGTGCTTTGTTGGGTTCGTAGGTTTTATAGTTGCTGGGGACTTAATTAATTGATTGTATTAACGGAAATTTTCATTTCATTCTTTGTTGTTGTTCTATGCAGTCAGATTGCGTACTAAAACTAGTCAGGGCCAACCGTTTACGAGATTGCGTAATCGGACATACAGCTACTAAATCAAAAAATTAAAAAGTATTTGCATATTAAATAACTAAGCCCCCATGCACAGTCCAATAAAGTTTCGTGAGCTCCTCTGGGGTGCGCAGGCTTGTGTGAGGCCTTGCGTTGTCATGGAGAACGAGATGTTCGTTTACATTTTTGTGGCTACCTAGAACGAGAGTGTCCGCACGTTGCATCATTACAGTAGTCGCAACTGTGTGCGGCAGCTCGTGCACGCGGAAGATTGGACATGTTTTCGCAATCTTGTTGCGATCGTGACAGACTCCTCGCTCAATGGCTCACCGTGGTTTTGTTCACTGCAGGGCTCTCCAGACATTTTCTAAGCGCCCATGAATATCTGCGACGATCTGCTTTTCCGCCAAAAGGAACTCAGTGAACAGCTTGGAACACACCACCGTTTCAGACGTCATTTTGAATGCTACATTTAGGGCCACCCACTGGTCGGGACTTCATGAAACTAGAAGGGCTGAATCGGGAATATTACACGATGACCAACAACAAATTCAGCATTCTTTCAAGCGGAGTTGCCCGAGAAAAATGTGTGTAGCGTTACTTATTGAACGCTCCTTCCCCCTCCACCTTAGACATGAACGTAAAAATTAATTAAACTCAGAGGATGGCAAAATATTCGAATAGAACTCCAATTAAAAACTCTACGGCAGAATGATGTCAGTTAAGCGGGCGTCACACGTAATTGCCAGCATCACGAGTCACACCGGCGTCGACACAAAGAACGAGCAGGTTTGCCTGATTTTGCGCTCTCGGTGCTCTCCAGTGCGAGGTGTCTGCTTTGTTTGGCTCACAAACCACATAGTTTATTTGCAAAAATGGACACGCATATAAATCCTACGTTAGCTCTCTTAAATCTCTATTTCCTGCTTTTTCCATATGATAGTCGTGTTGTTATTTCTGTGGCATACATAAATAAAAACTTCACTATTCATGAATTTGTAATAAGACTAAAAGGATATGTCCAGTCACTAAGGACTCCACTTTTCAATTGTTCACAAAGTCGATAAAACTCACTCCTGACAGACAACGCGCTTATACTTGCTTAACATAAAATATTACATAAGTTATTTCTATTAATTTCTAAGAAAACCCTGCAACCTTTTAGAAAAAGCGAAGGTGGAAAGAAAGTTGGATACGGCGTGACACAAGGGTTTAATTTTGCTAGTCTATAGCGACACGTCCCTACGATCTTTCAAAGACTTTGCCAGCTGCTGTGGCCGAGCGGTTCTAGGCACCTCAGTCCGCGACCGCGCTGCTGCCTCGGTCACAGGTTTGAATCCTGCCTCGGGCATGGATGTGTGTGATGTCCTTACGTTAGTTAGGTTAAAGTTGTTCTAAGTCTAGGGGACTGATGACCTCAGATGATAATTCCCATAGTACTTAGAGCAATTTGAACCATTTCTAAAGGCTTTAATCGCCGGTATGTTATTAGTCGGCATTTCATTATAACAAATCCTAGAACAAATCGCGTTTCATGAATTTTCATTGTGCCGTTGTCATAAACGGTTTATTTTCGTGAGTTATAACGCGAAAATAGCTAAACACGAAAAGTGTGTAACCATCAGTATGTAGTTTCCGTCATTTATTGCAGAAAATCGTACCAGTAACTTCGTTTTCTCGAGACATGCAACGTGATTTTGCTTAGAAACAGCATGCATACGTAGGGTGCAAGATATAACACAAACCGCACCGAATGTGGGCTTCTAATGAACGCGAAAAATGCAATATGACGTCTGCTGTGATCTACTTGTATCGTCGGGGGCATTGTGGCTTCTTATTGGTTCTACTTTGCGTAACACTTTGCCGAAATATCGCAGAACTTATTGTATGTTTCACATAACGAAATGGCTCCTCAACATGAAATAGCAGCAAGTGATATCACAAAACTCTGAGAGCGCCACGTCAGCGTTAGGTAACTGGTGCCTTGTGACGACGGTCTTACGAAGACCACTCTCACAATCCCTCTTGAAAACAGGACTAGCAGGAACGCCTCTCTCTTTCCCCGACATCGTTTACGAGTACATTCCAACTCTGGTCCTCTGACGTACCGTTTCTTGCCGCCGGGCAGATCGCGTGACGCATAAACACGATCCCCTCATCAACACAAGGCACAACGTTTACAAATTCCCTTACGAGTCGTTTACACGCAATATCGCCGGTGGCGCTTGTTGAAGGCGAGTAAGACCAGAGGCGACGGCAGCAGACTGTGAATACCTGCACGCTGACAGCTGGACGTAAACGCAGCGCTGGGGAGGAAGTGGGCTGCCGGAGTGGTGGTAAGCGAGACGGCGTCGCCAGAGAGACGAGACTCTGCGGGGGCGCAGCAAATGATTGGTTCCGGAGGCAGGGGCAGGGAGGGGGGGGGGGAGGAGGGGTCGTGGAGGGGAAGAGAGAATTAGCGAGCGGACCTCCTGCCGGGGCTAGTGGCTCTCAAGTACAGATAAGGAGCTTTAACTTGTAGACCTTCCTAAGTGGCGCACTCGGATCCCTTCTATCCCTCTGTCTCTTTCTGTTTCCGCCCCTCTCTTTCCGCAGGCTTCCTCCTCTTGATTTGTACTCGAGCTTTCTCTCTCCGCTGTAACCCCCCACTGTTTCTCTCTCTCTCTCTCTCTCTCTCTCTCTCTCTCCCTCTCCCCCTCCCTCCCACCTACTCTTTCCGGCAAACTCCCTCACCCTCGGCGCCTACCGTCAGTCGTTTTCATCAGGATGATAGAGGAGCGCCTCCCGCTGGCTCCTTCAACTGGTGACTAGGCTTGGTAGCTACAACGTCGCCACAGATGCCGTGGGTTGGCAAAAAGCGGAAGGAGTGGAATCTTCTGTGCCAGTCGTCTGCCATAGAGCGAGGCCGGTTAACTTCACTTCCACAGAGAAGAGGACTACAAAAAAATAATTTCAGCGTCGAAAAGATACACTGTGTGATCAAAAGTATCCGGAAGCCCCCAAAAAATTACGTTTTTCATTTTAGGTGCATTGTGCTGCCACCTACTGCCAGGTAATCTATATCAGCGATCTTACAAGGGAATCTCTCCATCGCACCCCCCTCAGATTTAGTTATAAATTGACACAGTGGATAGGCCTTGAAAAACTGAACACAGATCAATCGCGAAAACATGAAGAAGTTGTGTGGAAATAATGAAAAAATAAGCAAAATATACAAACTGAGTAGTCCATGCGCAACATAGGTAACATCAAGGACAATTTGAGTCGAGTAGCGCCGTGGCCCCGTGGTTAGCGTGAGCAGCTGCGGAATGAGAGGTCCTTGGTTCGAGTCTTCCCTCGAGTGAAAATTTTACTTTCTTTATTTTCGCAAAGTTGCGATTTCTCCGTTCATTCATTGACGTCTCTGTTCACTGTAATAAGTTTAGTGTCTGTGTTTTGCGACCGCACCGCAAATCCGTGCGATTAGTAGACGGAAGGACGTGCCTCTCCAATGGGAACCGAAAACATTTCATCGCAAGGTCATAGGTCAACCGATTCCTCCACAGGAAAACACGTCTGATATATTCTGTACGACACTGGTGACGGCATATGCGTCACATGACAGGATTGTGTTGTCGACCCACCTAACTTGCACACTTGACGAATGGGTAAAAAGATTCTTCTACCTTGCCCCATTTAGGTTTTCTTGTGGATGTGATAATCACTCCCAAAAAAGTGATGAAAACATAAGAGTTTGTCACATAAACTGGAACAAATGAATGCAACAGTTTCACAGTCGCACAGTTTTTCCTGTGCTCTGTCAATACATATGTTTTTTACGTTTTCAAATGTTTCCGTGTGTAGACCGTCAAATCCTGCATATGTCCAACCAAATCTGAACATGTCCTGGAATTTTGGAGAGCGAAGTTGATTATGTGTGAGTGCCTGAACTTTGATAATTGTCTGAAATTAAAATATTTTTCACTCGAGAGAAGACTTGAACCAAGGATCTCTCGTTCTGCAGCTGCTCACGCTAACCACGGGACCACGGCGCTCGTAACTTCAAACTGTCCTTGATGTTGCCTACATTTCGCATGGGCTACTCAGTTCGTATATTTTACTTATTTTTTCCGTAGTTCCACACAACTTCTTCCTGTTTTCTCGATTGATCTGTTTTCAGCTTTTCAAGGTCTATCTACTGTGCTAACTTGTAACTAAATCTGAGGGGGGTGTGATGGGGAGGTTCCCTTGTTAGTAGTTATTAGACATCGTGAGAGAGCAGAATGGGGCGCTCCGCGGTACTCATGGACTTCGAACGTGATCAGGTGATTGGGTGTCACTTGTGTCATACGTCTGTACGCGACATTTTCACACTCCTAAACATCCCTAGGTCAAATGTTTCCGATGTGATAGTGAAGTGGAAACGTGAAGGGACAAGTACAGTACAAAAACGTACAGGCCGACGTCGTTTGTTGACTGACAGAGACCGCCAACAGTTGAAGAAGGCCGTAATGTGTAATAGGCAGACATCTATCCAGACCAGCACACAGGAATTCCAAACTGCTTCAGGATGCACTGAAAGTACAATGACAGTTAGGCGTGAGGTGAGACTACTTGGATTTCATGGTCGAGCGGCTCCTTATAAACCACACTTCACGCCAGTAAATGCCAAACGACGCCTCGCTTGATATAAGGAGCGTAAACACTGGACGATTGAGCAGTGGAAAAACGTTGGGTGGAGTGACTAATCACGGTACGCATTGTGGCGATCCGATGGCTGGGTGTGGTATGGCGAATTCCCGGTCAATGTCATCTGCTTGCGTGAGTAGTGCTAACACTAAAATTTGGAGTCGGTGGTGTTATGGTGTGGTCGCGTCTTTCATAGGGGGGACCTACAACCGTGTTGTTTAGCGTGGCACTAGCACAGCACAGGCCGACATTGATGTTTTAAGCACCTTTTTGCTTCGTACTGTTGAAGAGCAGCTCGGGGATGGCGATTGCATCACTCAACACGATCGAGTGCCGGTTCATAATGCACGGCCCTTGGCGGAGTTGTTATACGAATATAACATATCTGTAATGGACTGGCCTGCACGGAGTCCTGTCCTACATCCCATAGAATAGTTTTGGGATGTTTTGGAACGCCGACTTCTTGCCAGGCCTCGCCGACTAACTTCGATACCTCTCCTCAGTACAGCACTCCGTAAAGAGTGGGCTGCCATTCCCCAAGAAACCTTCCAGCACGTGATTGAACGTTAGCCTGCGAGAGTGGAAGCTGTCATCAAGGCTAAGGACATCACCATACTGAATTCCAGCATTACCGATGGAGGGCGCCACGAACTTGTAAGTCATTTTCAGCCAAATGTCCATATACTTTTGATCACATAATGTAGGTACTGCGATAAGAAAACAAAATAAACCAGAATCGGTCATCAAAGGCAAAGGAACTGGACTTCAGGAAATTCGACTCTGTTGAGATACGCAGACGAAATTCTTGCGTGGCTGTCAGCACATAGAGGCTGATGGAACAGTGAAGAGATTCAAGTGATCGGAAACGATGCCCCCCATCACGCATTTCGTACATAGAAACACTGGAAAAAATTTATAGCTCCTAGAAGATATCAAGCCAGTACCGTATAACACCGCCTGTAGCCTTGGTATAATGGACATAATGCTCACGAGAAGGATCCATTACTGTATGGTTACACAACTGCACAACAATCACTGCAAGAAGTCACATCCACGAAATATCTTGAGACTGCGTACTCAGCGATTTAAAGGGGAACGGCCACATAAAAGTAATTGCAGGTAAGGCAAATGCCAGATTGAGATTAAGTGGAAGAGTCCTCAGGAGATGTAGCCCACCGACGAAGACGACAGCTTACGACACTCCTGTTTGAGCTATACTTGAGTACTGCTCGTCAGCTCGGGATGTGTATCAGATAGGGTAAATAGAAGAAACAGAGAGGATCCAATAAAGAGCAACACTTTTCTTTACGAGCCCTTTTAGTAAGAACGAAAGCGTCAAAATGCAGTTATACAAATCCATCATGGAATCAATAACAACTTACGGGAGTGAATGCTGGAAGAAACAAAGAGAAACTTAGAGCTTTAGAAATGGATCACTTAAGATCATGTATAATCTACCGAATTGACAGCATAAGAAATGAAGAAATGAGAGAAAGGACCCAGACGCATTACACCATCACAGATAGAATAGATGACAGTTTGTTAGCTGGTTAGAGCATGTGACAATACTGGAAGAAGACAGAGAGAGTGCCTTCATGGAGACTTCCTGGAAGGACAAGAGGAAGAGCACGATAACAGTGCCTAAGAGTATCCAAGAAGCGATTGAAAGAAGAGGAATAGAAGAGAATGAGGAAGAATGGCGAGTTGGAGGAATTTAGCGACAGAGATGCGGGATGCAGCGACAGCTGTAGGACCCCCACGAAAAGAAGGGGAAAACATCACAGATGCTCAGTCAACTCCAGTGGCAGAAGCTGCCAAAGAGGCATTCTGCATCACGCTGTGGTTTACTGTTAAAGTTCTGAGAGAAAAATCAACCGCCTCCTACGTATATCTCGTGAAAGGACCATGAAGGTAAAATCAGAGAGATTCGAATCCGCACAGAGGCTTGCCAGCAATCGTTCTTCCCACGAACCATTCGCGACAGGGAAAGGAAAAGGAGAAACTGACAGTGATACTCAAAGTACCCTCCGCCACAAACGGCAAGGGTGTTCGCGGAATAGAGATTTAGCATTTAGGCGAGAAAGAGGCTCCACAAGAATCTTCAGATATGCCGGATCCAGTTGAAGCCTTTCATCAGTGACTAAATCCCGAAGGGCATAGAGCAACCAAATCCTGCTGATGTTGACTACTATGTTACTATGTTGTCCTACATTTCTATGTGTTTGCCATCTGGTAATTCAGTGGGCCGGGCGAGGTACGATAGGGTGCCTGAGTGTTCTTCAGACCGGGAACATACGCCTTTAACCCTGTCAACACGACTGTTGAACTACAAGGACAGGACTGTTCACAGTATACTCATCGTGAAGATTCAGAAGAAAGGGCAACTCCCGGTCTCCAAAACTTCTGAAATAACTATCGTTGTTCCTATAATTGCGTAGGTTTCCACGTCTATAGTCTATTGACTTACAAGTTTTGTGTTCATGTTATCGCATCACATAGTAAAACAGCTATTCCTGGATCAACCGACGATTCGGCCACGGCTGCAGAAATATATTCGTCTCATTCAGTGATAGTTATTTTACATTATGTGGCACCACAACCAGGACACCTTTATGTTACCCTATTTAATTATTCGCGATATTATATCTCGTTGTAGCTTCGTCCCAATGACAGGCAACTTAGGTCATGACATGTTCGGTTTTCCGCACCCCCATGACCGCACTTGGAGCACGCAGGCTCAGTCTCGTTGCGTTGCGTTGCTCTTGTGTCAGCAGCTACCTCTTAATTAGTAAATCTACAATAACTGCTGCAACTGACAGCAATAAATACGTTTACTCATACAGTACGTATTGGACACCAGATATTAATACAACTAGTATCACTACATCCTCGTGTCCAGAGTAATTTGAAGCAACAGTAAAGTGAACGAAATAGAAGAAAGTTACACCGGAAATTCGAGAAGTTCAGTGTGTATCACAAGTTGCAGTAATAATGTGATAAAGTCCAGTGTGTTTCACAAGACTAACAGTAAGTCGTGGTAGCATAGAAATCCAGAAGAAATGTCAAACACTGTTGACGAAGTCCAGCGGCAATACAGCATGGTGAGATTACAAATTTGGGAGAGTTCAAACGGAGTGGAGCGACGTTGTAATAAGAGTCGATTGAAGTGGCGGTGAGATGAAGCTGTCGAATATCTGCTTGGGATGGCTACCCAAAGACAACTGATTTCTGCCTGCTATGCAGTCGGTTATATGGACAATTTATTAGATTGCCAGGTGCCTGATTTGAGTGGGAAGCGAACATATCACAAACTTACCACCACTTTATGTCGCTCAACCTACGGTGTCCATGGTATCTGCTATTCATACATCTTTGTCCACCGATGGCAAATATATACCATCTGCTCAAAAGCAGATGGAATGCATATATAATGTATAACTGACCGCTAGATGCCATGACAGACAGACCCACCTGCATAAAAGGAGGTGGAGAGTATTGTGTTTTCGGTAGAGAAAGAGTCGGTCGTTAAAAGGTCACTGATTTCGAACGTGGAATAGTCATGTTAAAACGACCCTTTCCCAGAAAGAGTCCCATAAGGTATGTGAAAATTGGAAATTTGTGGTAAGGTCTTATGGGACCAAACTTACACACTATTTAATCTAACTTAAACTTACGCTAAAACGTCACACACACCCAAGCCCGAGGGAGGACTCGAACCTCCGTCGGGGAGAGCCGCGACGACCGTGACGAAACGCCCCAGACCGTGCAGCTACCACGCGCGGCTAAGGTATGTGAAATCATAGTGAAAGACCCGTTTGATTGGAATATTTCATCAAAGCCGGGGAACGTGATAAGTAACTGTATTAGTTTTTGTCGATATCTGACAAGTGTAACCTTAGTCCTCATTTACTCTTTATTCGGTTTATCATACAACTGAGTGTACGTTGAAAGTAGATTTGGGACAGAGCAGAAGCACACGGGTTGTCAGGCCACAGTACTGGAGCCAATTCGCAGAATGATGTGCCTGGGGAAGCGCAGGTCAGTAGCTCGCGCAAGTTAATGGACAGCCTTTTGTAAGCGCGAACGTGGTGCCTGGAGGATCGTTCTCAGACACAGGTAGAATCACATGTAGCGCAAGAACACCTGTTGCAAATGTTTACAACCGAGGAGTGATGGAGAACGTTTTTAGCAGAAGGTACTTTTGTGCACAAAAGTAGATAGCTGAGTTTTTCTCCACAAGGCACCAGACGCCACAGATAAACATCTTAAAATGGAATGGGGACCAACAGTTTTTGGACCGTAGAAAGTGCGAGACACCAATGGACATTTTACTTCACAAAAACCGAATGTTTATACGACTTAGGAAATGCATGTATTGGCTAAAACGATTAAACTGAAGGTTGGATGGAGAAGCTTGGTTGTGCCGATGAAAAGCCACCTCAATGGTCACAGAAAGAAATGGAAAGAGAGAGAGACGACTTTTTTTAGCACGCTACTGGTTATCCAAGTAGAGGCCAGGGAAGGAGAGTGATATATTGTAAGGAGCTCTTTCGCCGGTCAGCATTAAAAAAAATTTAAAAAAAAATCCAAAGCCCAACCAGTCCGAATAAACTAAAAGTCAAAAACCCAGCACTGCAAAGTTTCCTTTAAGGAAACACACTCGGCTTGCAGCCCTCTTGATCTTCGGTAGCCTGCGTCACCTGACAGTGACTATAATTTTTTGAACTGCATGACTGTCAGAACCTTTTCCTCAACCAACTTTGTCATATGTGCAGTGTTTTGATAATGTTAAAAACGCCGCTGTTTGACCATTGTTAACTGAGGTAATTGGGATTATTGTCTCATTTAGTAGCCATTGGATTCCGCATTCATTATTTTGGAAGGTTAATTAGCATTTTGGCGACGCCTGTCTGGGATTCCTATTTCGCCATTTTAAAAATAATGAACCTCAAATATAAGTCATTGGAAGTCACTCACGAACATTTCAGGCCTTCTAATGCTTTCCAACACTACTATCGGTGATGTGATTCTGAAGTGGAACGCGAAGGAACAGCCACATCTAAAGCAAGACCAGGCAGACCTCGTGTACTGACGATTTGGGACCATCAAACATTTCGAATGATTGTTGTAAAAAAAAGGCATGAAGTCAGTGGAAAGAACCACTCATGATTTCAAAAGTGTTATCAGCAGTCCAGTTAGCACAATGGACATGTATATGCAGCTTAAAAAATTGGATGTAACGATCGAGCAGCACCTCATATGCCACACACTTATGTAGTCAGTGCAGAACGAAGAAGCTTGAGCTGGTGTAAAGAGCAACGCCTCTAGTCATCCACTAGAAACGAGAGATTTGGAGTAACGAATCACGCCATACCCTGTGACAAGTCAATGGGATGTTTAGGATTCGGCAGATGCCTGGAAAATGTTACCGACCGTCATGTGTAGTGTCAGTAGGAAGCAGGTGGTGTTGTGATATGGGGGTGTTTCTCGTTGTTAGCATGTGGTCACCTTACTGTACATAAATAAACGCTAAATTCGGAAGCATGTGAACACATTTTACAACATAGCGTACTGTGTTCAGCAGAGGAACTGTTCGGAAACGATTATTGAGTGTATCAGCATGACAGTGCACCCTGTTAGAAGGCAGGATCCGTGAGCCTAACGTTTTATGGACAATAACACTCCTGAAATGGAGTGGCCTGCCCAGAGTCCCTATCTCAACCCAATGGGACACTATGGTGATGAGTTTGAACCTCGACGTCTGTCCAGACCCCTGCGCCCAACATCATTAGCTCCTCTGATCTCGGATCTTGAGAAAGAATGGCCTGCCACTCCTCCAGAGACACCACACTGAAAGTGTACCTAGCAGAGTTCAAGCTGTCATAAAGGTGAAGGGTGGACACACTCCATATTAATGTCTGCTATTAGATGTCCACGTATTTTAATCAGATAATGTGTTAGATCTCAAAATACCCTTTGTATCTTCACAAAATGAAATTTCCGTTGCTCCAAATATATCTTATTTTATCTCGTTAATTCTTGACACACTGAAGAGCCAAGGAAACTAGTACACCTGCCTAATATCGTGTAGGGTCTCCACGAGTTCGCAGAAGTGTCGCAACGCGACGTGACATGGACTTGACTAATGTCTGAAGTAGAGCTGGAGGGAACTGAAACAGTGCATCCTGCAGGGCTGTCCTTAAAGCCGTAAGAGTAGAAGGGAGACTAGATCTCTTCTGAACAACACGTTGCAAGGCATCCTAGATATGCTCAATAATGTTCATGTCCTGGCAGTTTGGTGGCCAGCGGAATTGTTTAAACTCAGAAGAGTGCTCCCGGAGCCACTCTGTAGTAATTCTTGACATGTGTGGTGTCGCATTGTCCTGCTGGAATTGTCCACGCTACGTCTAAATGCAAAAAGATCATGAATGGATGCACGTGATCAGACAGGATGCTTACCTACTTCTCACCTATCAGAATCGTATCTAGGCGTATCTGGGGTCCCATATCACTCCAACTGCCCACGCCTGCATTACAGAGCCTCCACAAGCTTGAACAGACCTCTGCTGACATGAATGGGGCATAGATTCATGAGGTTGTCTTCATACCCGTACACGTCCAGCGCCGGCCGGAGTGGCCGACCGGTTCTAGACGCTAAAGTCTGGAACCGCGCGACCGCTACGTCGCAGGTTAAAATCCTGCCTCGGGCATGGATGTGTGTGCTGTCCTTAGGTTAGTTAGGTTTACGTAGTTCTAAGTTCTATGGGACTGATAACCTCAGAAGTTAAGTCCCATAGTGTTCAGAGCCATTTGAACACGTCCATCCGCTCTCTACAATTTGAAACGAGACTTGTCCGACCAGGCAACAAGTGTCCAGTCATCAACAGTCCTGTGTCGGTGTTGACGGGCCCAGGCGAGGCGTAAAGCTTTTTGTCGTGCAGTCATCAAAGGTTCACAAATGTGGCTTTGGCTCCGAAGGGCCATATCGATGTTAATTCGTTGAATGATTCGCACGCTGACTCTTGTTAATGGACCAACATTGAAATCTGAAGCAATTTGCGGTAGGGTTGCACTTCTGTCACGTTCAACGATTGCCTTCAGTCTTCGTTGGACCCGCTCTTACAGGATCTTTCTCCGGCCGCAGTGATCTAGGAGATTTGATGTGTTACCGGATTCCTGATATTCACGGTACACTCGTGAAATAGTCGTACAGGAAAATCCCCACTTCATCGCTAAATCGGGGATGCTATGTCTCTTCGCTTTTGCGGCCATTGCAGCAGCAGTAGCAAAAAAATAGTTCAAATGGCTCTGAGCATTATGGGACTTAACATCTGAGGTCATCAGTCCCCTAGAACCCAACTAACCTAAGAACATCACACACATCCATGCCCGAGGCAGGAATCGAACCTGCGACCGTAACGGTCTCGCGGTTCCAGACTGAAGCGCCTAGAACTGCTCGGCCACACCAGCCGTCAGCAGCAGCAGCAGCAGCAGCAGTAGTAACCGATCTAACAACTGCGCCAGATACCTGTTGTCTTATATAGGCGTTGCCGACCACAGCGCCGTATTCTGCCTGTTTATAGATCTATGTATTTGAATAAGAATGCTTCTAGCAGTTTTTTTTTTTTTTTTTTTTTTTACGCTTCAGTAGTGTACACCACAACGGCACACAGCTTAAAATGTGAATGTGGATTTTCGCGCATCCCCTCCGTATCCAAGACAGTTGCACAAGATGTACAATATTCTGATATTTTCGCGGCAACCAGGACAGTTTAGGGGTCGCGGTTGTACACATTTGCGCTGAAGGCCCGATTTAAGTCTGCCGGAAGGCTGCGGGGCTGTGGACGGAAGTGCTGCGCGAGGGCCCCCTTCCCTGCGCCGCCGGATTGTCAATATTTGCCGGCGCGGTGCGGCTGGGACTGGGCCGGTGTTTCCGCGGGCCGCCATCCATCTTGCTCGCCGGCCGGCCGCCCGCCAGCCATTCAATACATTAAAAGTGCAGCCCGCCCGAGCACGAGGCGCGCGATAAATCATTTTCAGCCCGCGACGGCGCCACCTCCGGCCGACCAATCCTTTTTGCCGCTCCGTGGCTTCCCTTGTAGTCGTCACACGAGCCATTGTCGCGACCTCCGCTGCGCTCATTGTCACCATCCAGGGCGACAGCCGATTTCAGCGTCGCCTTCCGTAACTTGCACGCTCCTCTTCCTCGGTTTCTGCTCCCTCTTCGTTCTACGACGTTGGTCTCTGCAGCGTCCTTGATGAAGAATCTTCTTTCGAATGTACGTAACTTCTTTCCAGTTACCTTCTCGTCACGAATACTTCCATCCTGCTTATCATTAAAGTCAGGAAAAGTTCATTAGATCAGATACTATCATGTGACTTAATGACACAAACAGGGCATTGTCGGAGTTCACTACAATCATAAAACACTGTGTATTATGAATGAAACACAACACTGCCGTAATATTTTACAATCCTCGTTATTGGTTACGCAAATGTACCTTTGTACCTTATGATTACGTAACAGCCCAAAACTGGTTCGTGTAGCAAATACAACATAATATTGAGTACCACGCCAGTGATATGCGTGTTTCATTCATAATGTTCAAAAATGTTCAAATGTGTGTGAAACCTTATGGGACTTAACTGCTAAGGTCATCAGTCCCTAACCTTACACACTGCGCAACCTAACTTATTCTAAGGACAAACACACACACACACACACACACACACACACACACACACACACCTATGTCCGAGGGAGGACTCGAACCTCGGCCGGGACCAGCCGCACACTCCATGACTGCAGCGCCCTAGACCGCTCGGCTAATCACGCCCGGCCATTCATAATGTATGAAATATTCCACCAAGAACCGACGGAACACGCAATCAATCCAAAACACTACACATTAAACCTAATTATGCCTTTAAAGGTAAGAGAACAATTATATGCAAGAACACTGAGCAACTAAATTAAACATTATGTGTGTTAAATGGAAAATGGAAGGTGATTTATATGGAGTTTGGGTGCTGATTTCAAATCTCTTAAAACCTTTTTTGCTATTGGACACTACTTTTTTAAAATATACATTTCAATTCAAAGAAATTATATATTTATTTAGAGCCGAAAAAAGTTACTTTTCTCTGACTAGTGGATAGAACGTACATATCTGTGATTTTCTGCGTTATCTATCTTGAGGATCATCCGTTTTGAGAGTCCAACAGTAGTCAGCTAACATCATAGTGTGCCATTTACCTCCGTAGCGTGTTTCCATCGTAGATATTTGTTGCGAGAAGGTTCACTGTGTTTATCACTTACGCTGCCAAGGCTGGAAGGGGAAGAAGTCAGTCAAGCAAAACAACAAAATATTTGTTAATAATCCACTGAAAAGATTGAATCATTTGAGTATTTCCACACTGACTGATCACTGGTGCGACAGGTGTCGACAAGACGGCGGATACTAGTATGTAACTGTAATTTAATGTAATTGAGAGAAACAATTAACAGAAATACCATAGACAGTTGACGTAATGTTCTCAAAACTGTGATGACAGATCAAAAATGGCTCAAAGGTTCTCAGTATGTGTAATACAAATTTAAATTCTACAAAAAGTCGCGAAATTATATGTTTTTCGAAATACTTCTTCCGGCAAGACAGTAAACCATTCATAATGCAAGAGGGTATGATATGATTGGATATTTATTGCAACTGATTGAATAGATCTTATAAATCAGCTTTCAATGTACGAAAGACGATCGATTTGTGAACCTTTGCGCCACGAAGCTCCGGTTAGTACTTCATGTTATAAGTCGCCGAAAGATCTGTGCGCGAAATGACAGCAAAATAACTATGCGAGTACTTAAATCACACTAATGAAATGACCTACCTATTGCCCGTTAATCACAACGGCAAGTAACTGCACAGCTCTCAGCAAAAATCTCCAGCACTGCTGGACTGCGAATGGCGTCACGGCGACCAAGTAAAAACCATTAAATGGATAGCGAAGTGCGCATTGGAATCTCTTCGTCCTCGTGGCAATGCAACCACGCAAGTTACTCACTGGCTGAAGGCCCGAGCTGCACATCAGAGATAAAAAAGAGGAGTATGATACGTTTGTCGTCTCAGAAACAGAACTTTAGCAGAGGGTGGAAACAGAAGTTATTCTGGACCTCAAGAGCTGGTGGCCTAACCGCTAGAGCAGGGATGCTGCCTGAGTGTGTTCTTATGGTAGCAAAACAAAAGTCATATATCCGATATCTACGTACAAGCACGTCATTTGGGTAGCTATTCTCCTGCAATAATTGAAGACCGGCCGTGTATTGATAGACTCACTACTTTCCAGTTTGCACTGCTCAAAGGATGATGTGAATCAGATTTTCTAGATAAACTAGGACATAGTGGACTTGTTCCGCAAAAAAAAGAAACTAGACAATGCGAAGAAATTTTTGCAGTGCACAACTGAGGAGCAGAAACCAGTTCATAGTAGCCAGCGAAGGGTGAACAAGATGAAGATGATTGAAGCATACTCAACTTTGTCTGCTTTGATGTATTTTGATTGTAGTTGTATTTTGGGAATATTATGGTTAAGCTTGTATGCTCATAACACACTCCTGTGTTCCTGTTATAAATAAGAATGATATAAACCTGCATAACACAATCCTTCCGCTGTAAAACAGAACTCTAGTTGCACCATTAACATTACCAGTTTCGAAAAAGAGTCATCTTCAGTATATTGAAACTTGATTACTCACCACTCTCGGTGAATAATTTGCATTGTAATGGTGTATACAGCTTCACCCTAGGGCCAATTGCTGCATAGAAACTCCACCACAACATGCCTAAGCCCGTTGTGCAGTAAAACAGTTTTCTGTATCTGCTGAAAAATTTACTTTCAGAACACGGCCTCTTCTACAACTCACCGATTCAATTGAACGGGCAACTTTCCTTATTTGCAAGCAATACGTCTTTGTCAGGCAACTGTAACTGTTACTACACGAAAGTGTTCTATGAGACGCCACACACAAGCTTGTTAGCTTTTTCATCCGAGCTTGTGCGACCGCCTGTGCGTGCACCGCTGTTGAATGTTAAATGCTACTTGCTTAATGAGTCCGCTGACCATATGTGGCCAGCGTAAACTTTACTTCAGGTCTTGAAAATGTTATACACTGAGGTTAAAAAAAAATGGGATACCTCCTAATATCGTATCGGACCTCCTTTTGCTCGGCCTAGTGCAGGAACTCATCGTGGCGTGGACTCGGTTGTTGGAAGTCCATTGCAGAAATATTGAGCCCCGCTGCCTCTTTAGCCGTCCACAATTGCGAAAGCGACGCCGATGCAGCATTTTGCGCACGAACTAACCTCTCGATTATGTCCCATAAATGTTCGATAGGATTCTCTGGGGCGATCAGGGTGGCCAAATCATTCTCTCGAACTGTCGAGATTGTTCTGCGACCCAGTGAGATGGTGCGTTGCCATTCACCAAAATTCCATTGCAGATTGCTGCAAATGGTCTAAAAGCAGCCGAACATAATTATTTCCAGTCAATGATTGGGTCAATTTGGCAAGAGAACCCAATCCTTTACATTTAAATACGACACATACCATTAAGGCCTCACCACCAGTTGCACAGTGCCTTGTTGACAACTTGGGTCCATGGCTCCGTCTGCGCCACACTCGAACCCTACTAGCAGCTTTTACCAACTGAAATCAGGGCTCATCTGACGAGGCCACGGATTTCCAGTAGTCTAGGGTCTAACCGACATGGTCACGAACCCCCGGAGAGGCGCTGCAGGCGATGTCTTGCAGTTAGCAAATGCCCTCGCATTGGTCGTCCGCTGCTACAGGCCAATAAAGCCGACTTTCGTCTTACTCTTCTAACGGATACGTCAGTCGAACGTGCCATATTTTTTTGCGTCTATTTGACGCACTGTTGCTTGTCTGTTAGCACTAACAACTCGACGCAAACGCAGCTGCTCTCGGTCGTTACGTGAAGCCGTCGATCACTGCTTTGTCTGTGGTGAGAAGTAATGTCTGAAATTTTGAATTCTCGGCACACGCTTGACACTGTGCATCTCGGAACATTGTGTTCTTTAACGATATCAGAAATGGAGTCTCCCATGCTACTAGCTCCTAAAACCACCTTGGTAGGAGATGTTCTGAGGCATCGGTGGGTCACTAATTTGGTGTTGGAGGGCACCGTGGACGGTAAAAACCGTAGAGGGAGACCAAGAGATGAATACACTAACAGATTCAGAAGGATGTAAGTTGCAGTAGGTGCTGGGAGATGAAGAAGCTTCCACAGTATAGAGTAGCATGGAGAGCTGCATCAAACCAGTCTCAGGACTGAAGACCACAACAACAAATAACTACCGCCATGTATACAGGGTGTTACAAGAGGGTACGGCCAAACTATCAGGAAACATTCCTCACACACAAAGAAAGAAAAGATGTTATGTGGACATGTGTCCGGGGACGCTTACTTTCCATGTTAGAGCTCATTTTATTACTTCTCTTCAAATCACATTAATCATGGAATGGAAACACACAGCAACAGAACGTACTAGCGTGCCTTCAAACGCTTTGTTACAGGAAATGTTCAAAATGTCCTCCGTTGGCGAGGATACATGCATCCACCCTCCGTCGCATGGAATCCCTGATGCGCTGATGCAGCCCTGGAGAATGGCGTATTGTATCACAGCCGTCCACAATACGAGCACGAAGGGTCTCTACATTTGGTACCGGGGTTGCGTAGACAAGAGCTTTCAATTGCCCCCATAAATGAAAGTCAAGAGGGTTGAGGTCAGGAGAGCGTGGATGCCATGGAATTGGTCCGCCTCTACCAATCCATCGGTCACCGAATCTGTAGTTGAGAAGCGTACGAACACTTCGACTAAAATGTGCAGGAGCTCCATCGTGCATGAACCACATGTTGTGTCGTACTTGTAAAGGCACATGTTGTAGCAGCACAGGTAGAGTATCCCGTATGAAATGATAACGTGCTCCATTGAGCGTAGGTGGAACAACATGGGGCCCAATGAAGACACCAACAATGCCTGCCCAAACGTTCACAGAAAATCTGTGTTGATGACGTGATTGCACAATTGGTGCGGATTCTCGTCAGCCCACACATGTTGATTGTGGAAGTTTACAATTTGATCACGCTGGGATGAAGCCTCATCCGTAAAGAGAACATTTGCACTGAAATGGGGATTGACACATAGTTGGATGAACCATTCGCAGAAGTATACCCGTGGAGGCCAATCAGCTGCTGATAGTGCCTGCACACGCTGTGTATGGTACGGAAACAACTGGTTCTCCCGTAGCACTCTCCATACAGTGACGTGGTCAACATTACCTTGTACAACTGCAACTTCTCTGACGCTGACATTAGGGTTATCGTCAGCTGCACGAAGAATTGCCTCGTCCATTGCAGGTGTCCTCGTCGTTCTAGGTCTTCCCTAGTCGCGAGTCATAGGCTGGAATGTTCCGTGCTCCCTAAGACGTCGATCAATTGCTTCGAACGTCTTCCTGTCGGGACACCTTCGTTATGGAAATCTGTCTCGATACAAACGTACCGCGCCACGGCTATTGCCCCGTGCTAATCCATACATCAAATGGACATCTGCCAACTCCGCATTTGTAAACATTGCACTGACTGCAAAACCACGTTCGGGATTGAAACACGTATGTAACGCAGCAGCGATGGCGAGGCATTGTAGCATCTGTGACCAGAGAGTATGCGCTTGACCGCGCGAGTGTTGCGAGCGGTTCTCAGTCAGTAGTAGTCTTTGCGAGTTAGTTGTCGCTATGCAGAGTAGCAGTCAGTCAGTCGTTGCGAGTCTGTCAGTTCAGTCGTTGCGAGTTTGTAGCTCTGTCTAGTTGAGAGCAGTACTCAGTCTGTAGTCGTCATGCAGAGCGGTCGGTCAGTAGTAGCAGCCCAGTGCGGTTGTGTGATGTAGGCGGTCGGCAACAATGGTCAAGATGAGGAATAAGGTATACTGATAATTAATATAATCATTAGATAATGAAAAATTTTATTTATTGTAATTATTCTCCAACAAGTCTCCCAATAATAATTTTTTATTTCAAAAGTATTTTCTCAAAAATTTAATTTTTTATTGAACTCAAGATTTCGTTGCACTTCCCATTTCATTCCACTTCTTTTGAAGAAAAATTCCACTAAAATCACAAAAAAAGAGAATATTATTATTTGCAATGCAGTTCCTCCAAGCGGTGCGCAACAACAAGAGCAGATATGTGACATCCATTTATTCTGAGGTAAGACTTTAATTCTGATTGTTTTTCACAGGGCCAAAGACCGATGTTTCGGTTTAATTGAATTTTCTTGTCACTGAATGGACTTTAATTTTGAAGGATTTATATTTGAGTCAGATTGCGTATTTTCACATTTTTGTTGCCATTGTCAGTACATTTGATTGTGGGCAAGTTACGCATAGAGTAATGTCCATCAGCATTTCTAATTAGTATCGTCCTTTTTCTTTAAAAATTTTGTGGGGAGGTTACACTTGGCCCCCATTTCTATTAAGTATTGCTATATTTTCATATAAAAAATTGCGGTGGGGAGGTTACACTTGGCGACCCTGCCAGGATCGTATTTCGTTGAGAGTCTTTTGAGCGACAGTCAGATATCTGCTCTTATTTGCTTAGATAATTAGGATTTGGCGCAACGCTTTTAATAATATTGTGACTTTCTTTCTACAGGTCAACGGCAATTTGCTGCTTTGTTGTATTTGTGTGTTGCTTTTGCATTGTGCTTATTTGCTTTGTGAAAAATTTTGACTATTGTAAAAATGCCGCGAAAGACTGTGAATAGTGTATCGCGAAGTATTGTGAATGAAATTACCGACTTGAACAACGTGACCGATAGTAATTGTGATACGCAACGTAATGATGACAATCCTGCGTTCACTAACAATCAGTGCATTCCAACCACTAATGATGACTTTCACCTTAATGATGAACAAACGAACTCAATTGTCTCGTCTGTTAACTTGACGACAATTGATGACGCAGAATGCTCTATGGTAATGAGCGCTGTAGAGCTTAACACACCCGATTCGGAAAACTCAAGTAATGTACAGACAAATCTGTCTAATGAAAATGAACAGATCACACAAAGTAGGACAGATTTATTTAATTCCGAAACAATGACTGATAATGTACATTTGACTGGCAAACCTTTTTCTAAAATGCAGAATGACCAAATGGTCGCACAGAACGTGACAATTGCACATATACCACCACACAGTACTGAGAATGCAACAGCTACTTTTGGGTGGGATCAAGTTATGGCATTTTTACGACAAATGGCTGAAAAACAGGATAATGATAACAAACACTTAAATGAAAAACTTGACAATAATGACGAAAATTTCAAACAACTTAGTGAACAAATTACAGCCGTTGCCGCGCAGTGCCATGACACTAAGGAACAGTTGCGCGTGGAAATTGAGGCTTGTTCACAAAAAAATAGCGAAGAAATAAAGTCGGTTGCGCAAGAATTAAGGGAAATGCAAACAGCCGCGACAGATACACTCAGAGACGAAATTAGCGGAGTCGCCAAACAGTGCTCTGAAAAAGCTACACAATTACGGGACGAGTTTAGAGCAATGACGGTAGAACTTTCGCGCACTATGGACGCAAAGATAGACGCGAAATTCGAACAGCAGAACACTCAGATTAACGAGCGCTTTAATCAGCACATACAGAACAGTGATACGCGTTTCCGCAGATTTATTCAGGATCAAAACAAAGTAAAACGACAAGTCATGGAAACAATCACTGCACAAAGACAAGAGGACAAACGTAAAATATTCGCGAAAGCGAAGACGTATGTAGACAATAATATTACTACAGTGTCCGACAAAATTAATACCATAGAACAATTGAACGCGGAATTACGGGATGAAATTTCTGATCTTAAAGCAAAAACAGATACACACACAGTAAATATTCAAACAGTGACAGATAGATTCGAACAACTAGATCTAACACAGGATTGTGATGTTATCAAAGGTGATGTTAAAAAACTGAGCGAAACTACGCGCAAGTTGCAAAAACAGATTAATGCGTCTGATTCTAAAACCGATGATCAGGTTAAAATACTGACTGAAAAATGTGATGAATTGGCCAGTCGTATTGATGTTATCGAAAATACTGATGACAATAAATCAGACGATACTGCACCGGTTTCTTTTATCCAAACACCTGAATTTCAAAATTTACAGCAGACAATTAGTGAAATCGATTCATCTAACAACACGTTACGTCGGAAGTTATCAAATTTACAACAAGAAGTAACAGAGATGAAAAACATGTCAGTTAATAACATGCCACAACAGACGCCACTTTATGAACATGTGTCAGACTCACGCAGCGCGTATAATTTGGGTAATCTACAGAGAGTACGGGACTTAGATTCCGATCAACCGCAGTTCAATAGATTCTCTTACGATCCTGAACCTGTTTCATTACACAGAGATGATAATTTCGACTATAAACATTTTCTGTCAGTAAGAAAGTTCAAAATATTTAAAAACGATAGAACGCAGATTCACCCACTGGATTGGATTCAACAGTTTAGCTTTGCTCTTCCACCGACTTGGCCTGTAACACATAAACTTGAATTTATTTGCAGTTTTTTGGAAGGCGAACCGGCAACTCGTATGAGACCGATCGCGAGACAGTGTTACTCGGTAGAGGAATTTCAGAATGCTTTTCTGTCAGCGTACTGGTCGAAGACGACACAGCGCGGAATTAAAGATCAACTAATTAGTTTGCCAAACTATGAAAACTCAAATTTTCCCAGTGTAACGCAATTTTTTGAGCACATGGTACAACAAAACCAGTACCTAAGTGAACCGTACAGTGAATCCGCACTTATACAACTATGCATCTCTAAATTACCACGGTCATTACGAGTGTCACTTCTAACGGGCCAGCAAAAAGAAAACATTTCAGCATTCAGAGATCTTTTACAGCTCTTGGAAGTACAGCAATCCGATTATTCTTTTGTAAACAAAAACTTTTCGAGTAACAACCAAGGTCAACAACAGTACTGCAATTATGATCAGGGACGTAATTTCAATCGGAAAGATAACAGACGCTTTAGGAACGATAACTACCAGAGATTTAATAACAGGCAAAATTCTAATTATCAATACCGTCAAAATTTTCAGCAACAGGAACAACACTTTAGTAACAATAGAGGTGTTTCACAACAACAACATCAAAACCAGCCGGTTAGGATACCTAACCAACAATGGAATACACAAGGTCAACCAGGCTTTAATGTTTCGCCGCGTGGACGCATAGTCCCTGGTCCAACAAATAGTAACGTACGTCAGCAAGGAAACAACTACGTACAAAGAAGACAGTATTTCAATTCCTATCGTAATGCACCGTATAGGAATGACTATTACGACAGACGTAAAAATAATGAAGACAATTTTCAGCGAACATCTAGCAACAGTCGGTCATACCAACAGCAAAATCATACGCAAGAACATATTCTCATGAATGAACCCGACAGTAGGTACCATCCAGAGCGTAACACGCCTGGAAGAAGTAATAGGACAGTTCAAATAGTCGAAATGCCACAGAATCCTCCTAATAATAATAACACGTCAGATAGAATCTGACTAGATAATGTACAGGACGCATCTTGCAATAATACAAGCACTACGTTAGACACGCAAAATGTTGTTCACGAAAATGTAATTACTTTTGACGACATCAGAGACACTCTTTTACAGGAAAGACCAGTTATTCAGAAAACCATTTCACATCCTGTTATCGAAATTAAAATTGGTTCATCAAAATTCTCAGCAGTAATTGATTCCGGCTCACCTATATCAGTAATAAATGAGGAGACTTTTAATGAGTGCAACAAAGAGAATACTTATCCGACGTTACCTTTAGGCAAAACAAAAGTGAAAGGAGCAGTATCGAGTAAAGGTGTAGACGTTAAATTACAGACGCATTTATCATTTTGTATTGGAGGTCATACTTTTCACTCTAATTTTTGGATTGTGCCTTTATTGACAACAGACGTTATTTTAGGCACGAATTTTCTGGTACAACACCACGCAGTTATCGACTTTCAGAATTCTTATTTAATGTTAAAGGATGAAAATGTACAATTGGCTTTAGAATTTCAGCACTCTTTATCTGCGGAAGAACAAACAATTAACCGCACAGAGGTCATTTCCGCAACACGTAACATAGACTGTAATCCCATATTGTTCACGGATACGTACGTACACAACTATAATACTCCAGACGAAGCTGACTACGACGTTATGCAGTTAATTTCTGATAAGGTTAAAGAGAGCAGTGCAACTACAGACGACGAACGAACGCAATTACACAAAATTCTTTTACAGCAAGCGCCAGTTTTTGACAACATTCCTGGTACTATGTCCGGCTTTATGTATGAATTTCAAGTCAAACCGCACGACACATTTAAAGCAAAGCATTATCCCATTCCATATATTCACAGAGAACAGGTTAAAAAGGAGCTGCAAGATATGCTTGATCAGGGAATTATTGAACCAGCAGTTAGTCCGTACATAAACCCGCTACATATTGTTAAGAAAAAAGATGGCTCACTTCGCCTTGTACTTGATTCACGTCACATTAATGACATTATTATTAATGAAACAGATCGACCACAGACATTAGAGGAACTTTTACAGAAATTTCACGGCACTGCTATTTATTCCACATTAGATTTGAAATCGGGATTTTGGCAAATTCAACTTCATCCAAATTGTAGAAAATATACAGCTTTTCTCTGTTTCGGCGACTGTTATCAATTTTGCAAATTACCGTTCGGCTTAACTATTTCTTCTGCAGCTTTTATTCGCGGTTTGAACACAATACTTCCGACAGAACTTAAAGACAGAATTACGACGTATGTAGACGACATTCTTATCGCAGAAGCTAACTGGTATGAACACAATCTGATTCTTGAACGACTGCTGCAAACTTTCATGCACAAGGACTTACAGTTAACCTCAGTAAATCGCATTTTGGCAAAACTTCCATAAAATTTCTTGGACACGTAATTTCAGCAGAAGGCATTGCGCCTGATCCAGAAAAACTTCAGGCTCTACGTGACATTACTGTTCCTACGACGAAGAAGCAATTACGCAGTTTTTTGGGCTTAATTAACTTTTTTCGTAAATTTATTCATCATTCTGCTTTAGACACGCCTAGACTATGCCAATTAACAGGTAAAAACAGTATTTGGTCTTGGGATAAGCAAGCACACTCTGAATTCATGAACCTGAAACATGCTTTGTTGAATGCACCACTTTTATCGCATCCAGATCTTACTAGAAATTTTTCCATTGCTACCGACAGTTCCAACACCGCTTTAGGCGTACACATTTTCCAGGAAATAGAAGAAGATGGTTCTACAGTAATTAAAAACATCGCATTTGCAAGTCGCATTTTGTCACCTGCTGAACGAAATTATTCCGTCACAGAACTTGAAACATTATGTGTTGTATGGGCTTTCACGAGATTTAGGCACTTTCTTTACGGCAGACATACCACCGTCTACACAGACCATAGAGCGATACAATTTTTACTTTCAGCTAAATTCACTCACGACAGGTTAAGCAGATGGAAACTATATTTACAGGAATTTAATTTTACAATAGTTCACATTCCCGGTACGCAAAATGTTATAGCAGACGCACTATCGCGTTCTCTCAGTAACAATCAGCAAGACGTAGCAACCAACTTCTGCAAAGCAAATTTCAGTGTCATGTACATTCAGCAGGTTGCATTTGAAAATTTTATTTCATCGTCATTACAGGACATAGCACAAGAACAAAACAAAGACAATGTGTGGAAAGAAATTAAACAGCTTTGGCAAGATAAGAATAATGTTACGATTAGAAACCACTACACTATACGCAATGACATTCTGTTTCGCCGCTCTCATCCTGACAGCAACATTTGGTTATTATGCATTCCTGACGAACTGGTTAACAAACTAATTTGGTACACTCATTTAAGTTACGCACATTACGGAGCACGAAAATGTTTTCTTATACTGAGACAGAACTGTTATTTTACCAACATGGAAAAACGTATACGACGAGTTTTAGCGTCTTGTAAAATTTGCCAGAAAGCTAAATCAGACACCACTTCACATATTCCTCCTTTATATCCCATTATACCTGTGAAATTAAGACACATGGCCGCAGTAGATATTTTTGGTCCGATTCCGAGAACTAACAGAGGTTTTTGCTACATTTTTGTCGCTGTTGAGCTCACTTCAAAATTTGTTACTTTCACTCCGTTACGCAAAGCTACTGCTAAAACTGTTTCGAAAGCATTTGTAAAACATTTTCTATTTCATGTAGGGCATGTAATGAAAGTAATTTCTGATAATGGATCTCAATTTCGTAGTAGTGTATGGACACGCATGTTACGAGCTAGAAACATTTCTCCGATCTATATATCCAAGTACCACGCTTCTTCGAACCCTTGTGAAAGATTAATGAAGGAAATTGGTAAGCTGTGCAGAATATACTGCCACAAAAGACATATTGATTGGGATACACACATACTCTCATTCCAAGATGTAATTAATTCCATTCCAAATGAATCCACTATGCTATCTCCGACTGTTATACTGAAAAACGTTGAACCACCGAACAAAATTAAAGAATTAATAGGATTCCCCAAAAATCGTCGCCTACGACACCACGAAATAATTGACATTGCGCTGAACAACATCAAACGTGCCGCAGAGCGCCGGAGAAGACAGCAAAAACAGGTTTGTACACGCCGCGACTTTTACGTTGGACAGAAGATATTAGTACGTACACACTATTTATCCAGCAAATTAAAAGGTAAGTGCAGTAAATTTGAACTTCTATACGCAGGTCCGTATCGGATTCGCAGCATCCCTCACCCCAATGTTGTACACGTCGAAACTTTGAGAACCAGAAAATCGAAAGGCAATCACCATATATCAAACATTAAACCGTTTATTGAGTGAAACCACTGTATGATTCAACACACTATGATGCCATTTACTAATGCAATTATTTCACGTGACTAATTACTGATGATTATCGTATTTTTTCTTGGCAAGTGCCCGGCAAGGTAAGGTTAGCAGGTCGCTTTTCTTGTCGTTACACATCAGACCGTGCACATTTTCCATTTTTTTGTGTATATGACTGTACTCCAGTTTTGTTTGTATGCACTATGAAATAGTTAAGATATAACACACACCAGTCGACTTTGACATTTTTTTTGCCTTATGACATCTCAACATCGTGACTGTTTCACATTTTTTTTTTGCTACTGCATTGTATTATTCTGTGTACATTTTTTCGCATCCGAACACTGTCAATGTCTTGGACATATTACGTTTTCTGTCATGTTATGCTGTATGGTTAATTGTGTCACCATAAACCAGTCATTATTTAGTGGGTATAGGATTTAAATGCAAGACATTAATCTTTGTTCATCAATTTCAGAAAGGAATGATGATTCTAAGAAATAAATTTAACATAAATGGGAATTTCACCTACGGAATAAACGAAAGGAGATGCAATAACTTTATGAGGAAGAGTAAAGGGATCAGGATTAACAAGCATTAACAAGAATATACTATACTCATCACAGAATAGCAGTCTTAACTAATTTTTTCTTTCAGAATACAAGGTGATTGATGCAGGCTGTCAGAGAGAACTACATATCTTAGTTTAGTGATGAAATATGCTAGAGATAAGGAATAGTTATGTAATGAGTAATGAAGTGATTTTTTGCAGATGATAAGGAATACTGATGAATAATGATGAAGGATATGATGTTATGAATAATGAAGTTTTTCTTTACAGGTGACAGATGAGGATAATGTTGAAGTTATGTATTTATGCCACGTAGTTATTTAAGTATTTGTTGCAGTTTGCTTTGACAGCAGGTGTTACATTGCATAGTAGGATGACGGAAAGTTTTGGAAAGGACAGCTATGGAACACATTTTATACACATTTCACTACTTGTTAATTCGAAGTTCACTACTTTTCAGCATAGTGTGCGTTTCTTCTTTCAGGTCAATAATCCGTTTTTGTATTTTTTCCAGGAGAAGTTTTTCATGACACTTACTAAACCTGTTACTTATTATACCTGTTCTAGTACTTGCATTTTTATATTTTTTACCCATTTGTGTTTATCATTTATAAATGTGATCACATGTACTGCCTTGTTACATAATCTTGCTACAGCTAACTCATGACGAATGACGTTACCTATCCTCATTTGCAGCAATAGGTCAAAAGCAAAAAGTATTATGCCTCAGCAATTAATTATCGATCCCAACGCAATGCATTGCTACCAAAAAAATGTATTACCAGTCCCACATAATGTCACTAGTTTATGATAATTCTGAATAATACTGATCAACTCTGAATAGCATGTCACTCGAGTAATGACCTCTTAATGAGACTATATTCAAAATAATGCTTTGTCACTAGCTAATAACTGCCACTGTTTATTGTAATGCCTGTGATTACTAATGATTTGACTGTAATTAACTGATTTTTAATAATGACTTTGTAATGATCTGAATAATACTGAATGATGAACTATGTTTTATTCTATTCAATACTTGATGGCCACTGAGTGCCAATAATTAATGTCAATCAACGAAATTGTTATTAATTATGCCATTAATTAACTCTTGTTTTCAATGTTCATACTTTGTAATTGGAAATAAATGTGACTGTTTCATAATGCTTTGTAATTAGGAAAAGACTAATGATTCTTAATAGATTGGAATGACACATAATTAATTAACTATGGTACTGTTTAATAATGCTTTGTAATTAATTAAGGCTACAAATGATTAATTAATTATCTGTAATTAGACAAATGATTAATTAACGACAAATGATTAATTAACTGTAATTATACAAATGATTAATTAACTGTAATTAGACAAATGATTAATTAATGACAAATGATTAATTAACTGTAATTAGGAGAAGGTTAATGATTCTTAATTATACTCTGTAACTGAAAAGAATGCGATTATTTCATAATGCTTTGTAACCAGGAAAAGAAGGCTACTGATTCTATGTAAAACAATTAATGAACATTTTTCTGTAATACTACATACTTGGTACAGAAATGTTCAATAACTGGGCTATGAATGCCACGAACTATCAATGAAGACTGTAATTGTCAATATTATGTGACTTGATGTCCTTCACCTCATAAGCTGACTACCCTGAATTACTGCAATGTCCATTTGTCCTGTTTATCCCAGTGATCATGGAGCACTATATTTGGTTTTGCACTAATTCTACGTTGGTGTGCCTTGTAAGAGTGTGGTGTTGACACGACATGCTGTCCACCACCATGAGCGATGAAGACATTATTATGGTCCCACTGTTTGGTGTACCTAATGTACTGCCAAAATGAAAACATGGAACATTACTACGACAGTTCAGTGTCTTGGCTACACTGATAAATTCTGATGGGAAAAGAACTTCAAGTTGTGTCACTTGGTGTTGTACTACTGTGGAAAGATATGGACTTTCAGAGCAGCTGTGTGCAATCTAAAGTGCTACAACCATGATGCAATCCTTCCCTTTCCTATCCTGATTCTTGTCACGTAAAAAAAAAAAAAATTTTTTTTGGTAACATCATTTATGTTCATAGGTTATACATTTTTCGATTCGCTAAACTCCAGTGTGAGTACACTTATGTCACTGGTCGACATGATGTTTGCCATTATGTTTATTTGTTGTGAAAATACTAAAGACATTTTTCAGTGCATGTGCACTTTGGACATGAATTTTTTTTTTGCCATTATGTTTATTTGTTGTGAAAATGCTAAAGACATTTTTCAGTGCATGTACACTTGTCAACATAATATTTTTTGCCAGTCTGTTTATTTGTTCTGAATATGCTAAAGAATTTTTTCAGTGCCTGTGCACTTTGTTATCTGTCAAATAATTTGTATATACTTTTCTGATTTGCTACTATGTTTTGTACTCACATTTTGTCTTTGTCTGATATATTTTGTACTTAGTGCGTGTGCACAACATTTAAATATTCTGTAAGTTGTAGGATTTTGTTAATTAAAGAAAAATTTTGCCGCGCTTGGCAAGTCCAAATGACTCACCATCGCTGCCAAATTTTTGCCCCCCGAGTGGAGGGTTATGAAACACGTATGTAACGCAGCAGCGATGGCGAGGCATTGTAGCATCTGTGACCAGAGAGTATGCGCTTGACCGCGCGAGTGTTGCGAGCGGTTCTCAGTCAGTAGTAGTCTTTGCGAGTTAGTTGTCGCTATGCAGAGTAGCAGTCAGTCAGTCGTTGCGAGTCTGTCAGTTCAGTCGTTGCGAGTTTGTAGCTCTGTCTAGTTGAGAGCAGTACTCAGTCTGTAGTCGTCATGCAGAGCGGTCGGTCAGTAGTAGCAGCCCAGTGCGGTTGTGTGATGTAGGCGGTCGGCAACAATGGTCAAGATGAGGAATAAGGTATACTGATAATTAATATAATCATTAGATAATGAAAAATTTTATTTATTGTAATTATTCTCCAACAAGTCTCCCAATAATAATTTTTTATTTCAAAAGTATTTTCTCAAAAATTTAATTTTTTATTGAACTCAAGATTTCGTTGCACTTCCCATTTCATTCCACTTCTTTTGAAGAAAAATTCCACTAAAATCACAAAAAAAGAGAATATTATTATTTGCAATGCAGTTCCTCCAAGCGGTGCGCAACAACAAGAGCAGATATGTGACATCCATTTATTCTGAGGTAAGACTTTAATTCTGATTGTTTTTCACAGGGCCAAAGACCGATGTTTCGGTTTAATTGAATTTTCTTGTCACTGAATGGACTTTAATTTTGAAGGATTTATATTTGAGTCAGATTGCGTATTTTCACATTTTTGTTGCCATTGTCAGTACATTTGATTGTGGGCAAGTTACGCATAGAGTAATGTCCATCAGCATTTCTAATTAGTATCGTCCTTTTTCTTTAAAAATTTTGTGGGGAGGTTACACTTGGCCCCCATTTCTATTAAGTATTGCTATATTTTCATATAAAAAATTGCGGTGGGGAGGTTACAGGATGAACACTAACCTGTTGATGCTACGTACTGATGTGCTTGATGCTAGTACTGTAGAGCAATGAGTCGCATGTCAACACAAGCACCGAAGTCAACATTACCTTCCTTCAGTTGGGCCAACTGGCGATGAATCGAGAAAGTACAGTACATACTGACGAAACTAAAATGAGCTCTAACATGGAAATTAAGCGTTTCCGGACACATGTCCACATAACATCTTTTCTTTATTTGTGTGTGAGGAATGTTTCCTGAAAGTTTGGCCGTACCTTTTTCTAACACCATGCATATGAAATGGAAATGGAAATGAAGTCCCACGCTTCTTTACAGAGCGTAGGGGAGCGATGGGGGAGACCCGCCCCATACATACCACTTTTCCATGACTCTTGTCACCTCAGTGTATAGCAGTAAAGTGTACTGATGACAGCAGAAGTGCTCGCATGCCAAAACATTGCGCCTGTTGCACACTGACATTCGGCCGTTCACTCCTGAACTATTTCGTCAAACTTTTAACAACTGGCAGGGCTCCTGTTATATAAGCCGTCAGTAACTTGGGCATATCCGCGGCGGAGTTGAGAGCGAGTTTGTCAGCGGGAGCGATCGGAAGCTGCACTCCTTGTGCCAACTCGTCCCGCGCCGCGGCGGCGGCGGAAGCGGCAGGCAGATGACGGGATGCGCGATCGCCGCGCGGGAGGAAATGCCGGCGGCGACTCGATCGCAGCAGCGCCCGATATCCGGCGAACTAGGCGGCGAGCTGCGCCTCCTCCACCTGCCTTTGTCGGGCGCGCCGCTCGGCTAACAATTTCCGGGAGTTGCTCTCTGCTGGGACGGGACGGGCTTGTTACCGGGAGGCGCGCGAAGCCTTGGCCTGTTTGCAGCGCGGCACACGCCAAACTAAACTACACGCCGCGCCACGGCGCCACTTGGCCGGCTTCGGCCGTTTGAACTACTGGCGGCGCGTGGCGCTCGTTCGCCAGCCGTTCGCCTTTCCGCTCCACCAGCGGGAAGCCTTGCGAAAAGTTTCTGTCGGCGGCAGGTCTCGCAAATTTGTCTGTTCCTCTCTTGCCATCCGAGAAACTCGTAAATTCTGGTAATTTGAAAATCAACCGTAGCTATTAATAACCCGTCCGGATAAGTGCGCGTTATCTCACCGCTTCCGCGATTCGGGGAGACGCTCCAACTCCGGATCGCATAAACGAGGAGGGTACGTCCATCGTCCTGACTGTTGTTTTTGGTCGATTCCTTCATCCGACTCAGTGAGTACCGAGCTAGTACCCACGTCAGACACACATTTCGCAAATATTTCGAAAGTATCCACGCACTTTTACATTGTGTAACACCATACGCAGCGAGATGAAGTACTCAGTTTCCGTCCTAGAGGAAAATGGAGGACCGCATGCTGCCAACATTTACCGCTAAAATTGCCAAATCGAGATTAACATGCCAACCCCGTCAGGGTATGGCATAAAGACCATGGAAAAGAAGAAGATGTCCATCTGATTGTGTGGCTGTGTACGATTCGCAGGGGCCGGCGGCGGTGTCCGAGCAGTTCTAGGCGCTTCAGTCCGGAACCGCGCGACTGCTACGGTCGCAGGTTCGAATCCTGCCTCGGGCATGGATGTGTGTGATGGCCTTAGGTTAGTTAGGTTTAAGTAGTTCTAAGTCTAGAGGACTGATGACCTCAGAAGTTAAGTCCCATAGTGCTCAGAGCCATTTGAACCTTTTTTTGAATCCCTAGGCTGGCGCACAAATTTGCAGTAAGAGTGCGTGGGATAACCACGAGAGTGTTCTGCTGTCATCCAAAATCTACATCAGACCATAAGTCCAGTTGTAGGTCCAGGGTGTATAGCACGCAGTCAGGTTGTTGCAAGCCTTCAAATGGCCCCTCCTAACCAATACACGGTTAGCGCTGGCACTGAGGCAGAGCCAGCTTTCATCAGAAAACAAAACAGACCTCCCTCCTTCCCTCCAGTGAGCTCTCGCTTGTCACCACTGAAATCATTGGTTTGGAGTCAGTGTGGAGTATATTTGGAACAGTTCACTGTACCACTGTGGTGCCAACTGCTGCTCAGATCGCTGCTGCAGATGCAGTGCGGTGCGCCAGAGCCATACACACAACATGATGGTCTTCCCTCTCGGTAGTGCCATGTGTACGTCTGGAGCGCGGTTGTCTTGCGACTGTACGTTCTCGTGACCACAGCTGCCAGCAATCACCTACAGTGGCTATATTCCTGCCAAGTCTTTCTGCAATATCTAGCTTCTCATATCCCTAATACAAAACGACATCCTAACTCAGTGAGGTGTTGGTAATGACGTCATTGTCCCCCTAAAGGCGTTGTTGAGAGCTCAGCACTTCCAATCTCAGAGCTAAGTAGCGTTCGCAACAATTTGACCCATTTTTGCAGGACTCGCTGTAGTACCTGGAAAAAAGCGAAACTGCGTTCCCAGCTGCGTTGCTTGGAAAAGAGCACTACTTCCTACGCCGACCGTGCGTCAGACTCCGAATTCATATCCTTCTACACGTGTGATTCAAGTTGAGTACAACAGTAGTGATGATAGGTTAAGGATGGAAGGAGTTATCACAGTTCCACTTACATTACAGTTCATTGAAGACTAAAATACACAAACACATTTACAATCAACCTCAAAATTGTGAATGGTAAATAAGATACTGAAACTCGTCGCAAATGAGCCTCGATACACGAAAGTTTTTCAAGGACCGACCCACAACGCTCGGTTTATCAGGAAAAACTACACACGTAAAGAATCAGAGGACACAAAATAAATAAATAAAACACGTAAGTGAGGAAGAATAAGGGAGCTTCTGTTGGTGCCACGCGTCAGTACCGAGCGGGGTAGCGCAGTGTTTACCACAGTGGACTTCCGTTCTGGAGGACGACTGTTCAAACCCGCGTCCGGCCATCCTGATTTAGGTCTTGCGTTTTTTCCCTAAGTCGCTTAAGGCAAATGCCGGGATGGCTTCTTCAAAAGCGCACGACCTCTCTTCATGTTCCATCTCTCCCCAGTCACAGCTTATGCTCCGTCGCTAATGACCTCGTTCTCGACGGGATATTAATCACCTTCTCCACCACGCGTTAGTAGAACGTGCAGATTACTTTAGTGGCGGCATGGAGGTGGATGCATGCCATGATCGTAATTCAGTATGATATGTTATTGCAACTAATAAGCAACAAGATGATTAGTTAATGGTCATGAAATGAAATATATTTGCAGTTGCGAGTATGAACCACATCCAGCTATATAATGGAATAACGACAGTGACAATTTTATTTGTGCCGGATCGGGTCTCGAACACGGATTTCCCGCTTCACACGGGCGGTTTCCTTAACCACATTTATTTTTCTCGACTACACAATGTCTCACATTTTGTGCTCCATTATAGTAAACGGTTCAAAAGGCTCTCAGCCCTATGGGACTTAACATCTGCGGTCATCAGGATATCACACACATCCATGCCCGAGGCAGGATTCGAACCTGCGACCGTAGCGGTCGCTCGGTTCCAGACTGTAGCGCCTACAACCGCACGGGCACTCCGGCCGACTAAGGAGCGCCTGGTCCCTGGCAAGAATCCGCCCGGCGGACTTTTGTTGAGGTCCGGTGAGCCGGCCAGTCTGTGGACGGTTTTTAGGCAGTTTTTCATCTGCCTCGGCGAATGCAGGCTGGTTCCCCTTATTTCCCCTCACCTACACTATGTCGGCGATTGCTGCGCAAACAAGTTCTCCACGTACGCGTACACCACCATTGCTCTACCCCGCAAACACAGGGGTTACACTCGTCTGGTGTGAGACGTTCCCTGGGGAGTCCCTCGGAGCCGAACCACACAATAACCCTGAAAGATTGGTTCGGTGTGGGACGGCGGAGGGGTGAAGTGGACTTTGGTAGTCGTCGTGGGGTTGTGGACCACTGCGGCTGCACATGTTCGGAATGTGGGTCTCACGGGGAGCGTGCAACGGATCCCTCCAGGCGCACTATCCTCTGTGCCCTCGGTGGCTCAGATGAATAGCCGGCACGGTAGCTCAGCGTGTTCGGTCAGAGGGTTAGCAGCCCTCTGTAATAAAAAAACTGAGTTAACCGATCAAAGACAAACTTAAACGGATGTCTTACGACGTCCGCCCCGAGCACACACAACGAACGAAAACGAACAAACGAGAATAAAAAGAAAGATGGATAGAGCGTCTGCCATGTAAGCAGGAGATCCTGGGCTCGAGTCCCGGTCGGGGCACACATTTTCAACATGTCCCCAATGAATTATATCAACGCCTGTTTGCAGCTAGGGTGTCCATTTAATTATCATTTCATTGATAGCATATGCCTAACATCGAACAGGAAGTACCCAGGACCCCCCCCCCCCCCCCCAATAAACGTTTTGTAGCAAGTCTACAAAGGAGTAAGTCACGTGATTTGTCTATTGCCGCATTTTTCAACTTTTTTTCCTTTGTGGCCACATCAAAGTGCGTTTCAGGCGTTCGCGGGACCCCTACGTGTAATTTTCTTTCCTAGATACCAAAAGCAAAAGCATAAAATACATACATTTTTTATTATTATGCGTATAATCATGAAATATGATAGGCGATTTCTTGCAAAGTTGACTAATCCAAGAAACGATTTGTCGGTAATTTTTTTATGTTCTACCTATTTTATCTGTGGAAGGTTAGGAAGTATTATCCGATACGCCTGACATGTATTCGCGACACAACAACGCATCGCTGCACGGCGCTTGAGAAACGCTGGTTTCATGCACAGTGCGGCGCGTGGATCCTGGCCGCCTGAGTGGAATTTCACCAGGAGCTGCAGAAGCTCCGTGACGACGAACGAGAAGGGTTTTTCTCAATTTCATCCGAAAAGTGTGACAGAAGTCTGTTAGGAAATTTTAGAATTCTGCTCGAACCAGGACGAAAAGCGCAGCGTCTAGTGACGACAAGTCAAGCAACAAATCAACTGGAATTTTTTTATATAGGCCTAATGTTTGATCCGTTGTTATCAAGATGGCAGTTATGAGAAAATGACAGGCGGCTTCCAGACTAAGGGACCGTCTTGTGGCGAAACCAGTGCCGTTTATGTGACATAGTGAAGCATCAGTACATTGTCTCAAAACTTAGTCCTTTTCATGTTTCGGAAACTGAAGCATGGCGACTACCTGTTTATTTTCTGCATTGTCTCGCCTTGACGAGACGGGGGTTTTTGTGCCAGTCGGGGCACCCGACTCGCCTGACGTCCCTCGTAGAAGCGACGAGAAGGTAACGAATTGTCGTTAGCAACAACGCAACCGGTCGCATTACGGTAGCTGTCACCGCAGTGCCGCTCCTGTAACGAACAGCCCGGAGAGGCGCACGCTAGCCGGCGGGAGCCGTTTCCAGCCTTCCGGTCCGCCGCCACCGCCAGCGCAGCTACCCTCGCCCCTGGCACGGCCGCTGTTGTTGCGTATCGGCTGCTAAATTGGAAGACCGCGCGCGGTTCCGGCGGGATGCTTTGTTAGCAGCCGCAGGTGGGAGCCGAGGAGGCGGCATTGCGAGGGGAGGGGAGGGGCGCAGGGCTTTCCTCCCGCTCCTAATTGCTAATTAAAACTGGATATTTCTGCTTGCCCGCGCGCCGGCCGTCCGCGCTGCACGACGGCTACAAAGGCGGTAGCCGGTGCCGGCGTTACAGTGCCCATTGTTGCTGCCGGCGCGGAAACTTCCGGCCGCACCGCAACACCCCGGTTTGGCGGATTGTGGCGCCGGCCGCGCTCCGGCGTGGCGGAAAATTTATTAGCGAATCCGCGGAAGGAGCCTCGCGCATTCCTGTGTGTAATGCAATTGCAGACTAGCGCTCCAAACTCACAAAATGCGAGTATCCGGAAACCTTCTTGTTCCACCAACCATTCTCCCGTGATCCGAATCTTCCCTTTTTATTTCCTGATTTGTCAAATAACGGTTTTATTACTACGTGGCCGTATGCCAATCCTGCCACCCAAAGAACGAAGATCATTTGAGCGATCTATCTGGGAATGCGTAAACTTTTTTCTGTGTGTTGTCATATTTGAAATACACTACTGGCCATTAACATTGCTACACCACGAAGATGACGTGCTACAGCCGCGAAATATAACACACAGGAAGAAAATGTTGTGATATACAAATGATTAGCTTGTCACAGCATTCACACAAGGTTGGCGCCGGTGGCGACACCTACAACGTGCTGACATGAGGAAAGCTTCCCACCGATTTCTCATACACAAACAGCAGTTGACCGGTGTTGCCTGGAGAAACGTTGTTGTGATGCCTCGTGTAAGGAGGAGAAATGCGTACCATCGCGTTTCCGACTTTGATAAAGGTCGAATTGTAGCCTATCGCGATTGCGGTTTATCGTATCGCTACATTGCTGCTAGCGTTGGTTGAGATCCAATGACTGTTAGCAGAATATGGGATCGGTGGGTTCAGGAGGGTAATACGGAACTCCGTGCTGGATCCCAACGGCCTCGTATCACTAGCAGTCGAGATGACAGGCATGTTACGCGCATGGCTGTACCGGATCGTGCAGCCACGTCTCAATCCCTGAGTCATCAGAGGGGGACGTTTGCAAGACAACAACCATCTGCACGAACAGTTCGACGACGTTTGCAGCAGCATGGACTATCAGCTCGGTGACCATGGCTGCTGTTACCCTTGACGCTGCATCACAGACAGGAGCGCCTGCTATGGTGTACTCAACGACGAACCTGTGTGCACGAATGGCAAAACGTAATTTTTTCGGATGAATCCAGGTTCTGTTTACAGATGGTCGCATCCGTGTCTAACGACATCGCGGTGAACGCACATTGGAAGCGTGTATTCGTCATCGCCATACTGGCGTATCACCCGGCGTGATGGTATGGGGTGCCATTGGTTACACGTCTCGGTCACCTCTTGTTCGCATTGACGGCACTTTGAACAGTGGACGTTACATTTCAGATGTGTTATGACCCGTGGCTCTACCCTTCATTCGATCCCTGCGAAACCCTACATTTCAGCAGGATTATGCACGACCGCATGTTGCAGGTCCTGTACGTGACTTTCTGGATACAGAAAATGTTCGACTGCTGCCCTGGCCAGCATATTCTCCAGATCTCTCAACAGTTGAAAACGTCAGGTCAATGGTGGCCGAGCAACACTACTCACTACTCTTGATGAACTGTGGTATCACGTTGAAGCTGCATGGGCAGTTGTACCTGTACACGCCATCCAAGCTGTGTTTGACTCAATACCCAGGCGTATCAAGGCTGTTATTACGGCCAGAGGTGGTTGTTCTGGAAACTGATTTCTCAGGATCTATGCACCCAACTTGCGTGAAAATGTAATCACATGTCAGTTCTAGTATAATATATTTGTCCAACAAATACCCGTTTATCATCTGCATTTCTTCTTGGTGTAGCAATTTTAATGGCCAGTAGTGTATTTTAACAGCGGAAATGTCTAAAGTTCTGTCATTTTTTCCCCAAAACATGTTTTCAGTGCTGTTGTGTTCTCTCTGCTCTGTTGTATATCTCTAGACATATTACAATTGCCAAATCACGAAAAATATGTTTCAAACATTCATTACTACATCACTGTTTGAAAAAATTGCAACACTCAGAAGCAGTGGTCTGCAACACATCATGATAAGAGCACGTGTACAACAGCGGAATCATAATAAGTGATTTAAATACCAGAGACGTGGCTTGCACGTAGGCCCAACATCGCCCTCCTTTGTGTGACCGGACAGGTCAGTATTACGCAATGCTCAGTCGGTGCGAAGCCGTCATAAGATATGCCAAAGTGTAACCAATTGCCGCTATACCTCGCCGGCATCACAGGCGGAATATAGGCACGTGAGTGCGTTCGAACGGGGTAGAAATTTGGTCTCCGAGATGCGGGTCTGTCGATCCGTGCTATTGCATCTCGTACACGTCACCCTGCTGCAACAGTCAGGCGTATGTGGAACCAGTGGTGAGAAGAGAGCACTGGACTACACGCTGAGACCATAGCGCGAGATGACCGCCATCTTGTCCACTTTGCCGTAACGGTTGGAACAGTTTCAAATGACTCCAAGCACTGTGGGACTTAACGTCTTAGGTCATCAGTCCCCTAGACTCAGAACTACTTAAAGCTAACTAACCCAAGAACATCACACACATCCATGCCCGAGGCAGGATTGGAACCTGCGACCGGAGCAGACCGCGGTTCCGAACTGAAATGCCTAGAACCGCTCGGTCACAGCGGCTGGCACGGAACAGTTTCATCTACAGTGTTAGCGCGACGATGGTGCATTGCAAACTGGTGTGGACATGTCAGCGGTGAAAGTTCGACGCGACCTGCTGCGGGCTGGACTGGTTCCACGCAAGTCACTGCGTCGGCTTCCGTTGACCAGTACACACCAACATCGTAAACCGCAATGGACAAGTGAATACCTTACTGAGTGGGAAAATGAAGTGTTTTTGGACGAGTCCCGCTTCAGCATGGCCTACAGTGATGGCCACATATGCTGTCGACGCCGCCGTGGTGAACGCATTTGGTCAGGCTGTATTGTTGAGCCGCATAGAGAGAAAATGCAAAGTTTGATTGTTTGGAGCGTCATTCCCTATAATACGTGATCTCTCCTCCTACGTCCTGAGGGCAATGTAAAAGGCTACCTCTACATCATGGCGGTTTTAGAGCCGGAGGCACTGCCGTTCCTGCAGGCTGTTCCACATGCCATATTTCAGCAGGACAACGCTCAGCCGCGTGTGGCGAGAAATGTGAAAGACCTCTTCGAAGAATGACTGGTACCACTGCTTCACTGGCCTGCCAGTTCGCCTGACATGTCGCCCATCGAACACGTCTGGGATACGGACCGTCAGCAACTTGTTTGTTCAGGACCTCTTCGAGCCACAGTTGATGCTTTGTAAAATCGGCTACGAACCACGTGGCAGAGTATTCCGCGGTAGCATATCCATGCGTTCTTTGTAGGGATGGGAACAATCGAATGAAAACAATCGATTCATTCGGTTATATGTATCGGTTGAATTATTCATTCATTTTCAAGTGAAATTAGTCTGTGAGAGCAACCGAATGTAAACAATCGATTCAAACAGGGGGGACAACTCATTCGTTTCTTGGAGTGAAAAGTCTGTGGGGGCAATCGAATGAAATAATCGCTCAGTTGGTCGAACACTCATTCATTCGTTTGAATGGAACTGGTATGTGGGAGCAACTGAATAAAATAGTCGTGTCAGTCGATTGTAGTTTCGCCTGTTGGTTCAGACGTACTACTAATTTGCAGTAAGTAAACTGAACGTAAATGAAATTAGTTTTATATAGTTGCATGAGTAGATGGCAAATGACATTTAAGACACTCAGTTGTCTGGCGGGTGGGGTGGCATCGCGGTATTTGCGATCGGTCGGCCGCCTCTCATTGTCTCAGTAAAGAATTATAGAAAATACAGGGTGTTCCAAAACTGTCTTTACAACTTTGATTACACATATTTCAGAAATGGGGATGGGTACAAAAGCGCGGTTTGCGGCATGATGTTCATATACACATAAGTTTCTAGTACGCGCTTAACAGAGTCCAGTGCGTTAAGGTGACCTTATTTCTACAGCCAAATTCGGGACAAGTCAAAAAATATTGATATCACCAAATAGTCTCCATTGAACGTTATAACGCAACTATCCCTTTAATTTTTTTACAAAAAGTACGTTAATTTATATTTTATTAGTATTTTCTAAGATGAAGGAGTGCGAGCAGGCATACAGCATTTATCAGTACTGTAAATTTTCTTTAGCACTTCTATACTCTTCAACAACCTTATGAAAACATTCAACTCAAGTTTCATAATAATTCTCTATAGTCACTAACATTTCTTTCATATTTCCTGCGACAAACTGTGTTTTGTCACTGCTCCATATGTTGTTCATTAGGGAAAACACCCTTCCAGTAACAGCATACCAATACTCGTGAAATGAATATACAGTTCGAGATAAATCGTTTCATAATTGTTAAATCCGGCAATTAATTTTGAAAAAATTCGGGCCAGAGCTAGAAAAATCGTGACCGTCACGAAAAAAGCGGGGACAGAGGGACGGATGGTCACCTTGAATGCTTGCGCCGCCTGTAGCACATAGATTACATAAGCGATATTCCAATTCCATGTCCGGCCTAGGATGTTCTCATTAAAGTGTTCTGTTGCTGCTCTGATGCGAGCTCACAGTTTGTTCAAGTCCCGTCCAAAGCAAAACATGTAATCAAGCTCCGCAGGTCCTGGGTGTTAGATCTGGTTTGTGCAAACCATTTCACACACTGTGCCAACAGCTATCAATAACTAACATGGGAAAATAAGAAAACACCAGCTTTAGATGTGTGGGAACATTATGCCGCCAATCGGACCTTTCTACCTATTCCCATTTCTAAAATATACGTGTTCAAAGTAGTAAAGTCGTTGTTGTTTGCCGTAAAGTTGATGGCACATTAGGACATGATGTATATCGTAAACCTGCACATACAGTTGTCGTTCGCCGTAAAGTTGGTGGCACATTAGGACATACCGTAAACCTACACATACACATTTCTACCTACATGCCAGTAGCTGTCATCACCCTTCACAGACCGTAGGTACCCTTAAGGTCTTAGTTTATAGGGCACACTGTACATCCGATAAAGATAATTTGTAAGAAGAGCTCACACACCTGAACAGCATTTTTAAAGCAAATTGATTATCTCCGCAACAAATTCGTAGAGCATTCAATGTAAAACCTAGAATGCAGGTATGTCGTGGGGAAGAAGGTAGTAATTCCTTCAGATCAAGTACTTTTATGTCCTATGTGGATGCTCTTTCCTCGAAGATAGGCCGTATTCTCGAGAAAAACTGTGTTAAGGTGATCTCCGACCTTCCAAGAAGATTGCATCTTTACTCGGCTCTGTAAAGGACCATTTATTGCTTCGTAAGGCTGGTGTGTATCAGAGTCTTTGCGGAAATTGTGAGAAGTCATACATAGGTCAGACAACACGCACCGTTCATGAGACAGGTGTCGCACATCGAAGGTACACAGGCTTATCACAGCCAGACATGTCAGCTGTAGCCGAAGATTGTATTGACACAGGGCATTCCATGAACTACAGTGATGTGGAGAATCCAACATCCACCTCTTACTTTTGGGTATTTTGTATTCAAGGAAGCTAAAGAGATTATCGTAGCTAATAATTTAATAAACAGAGATAATGGTTTTAATTTGAACAAAGCGTAGGATCCGGCTCTTGGGATAATTAAACTCTCAGAGAAGTCGTCATGGTGTCATCGCCGTCGAACATTCATCGATAAACTAATCGAATGTCTGTACCCCTTCGCCACAGGCATATCTCTTTGCTGCCGACCAGCGTCTGTAACTTGCAGGCACGTACTGCCGCGGTGAAGCATTACACGCCGTGCTGCGATTGGGACTTCCCCGTTAGTTCTGTCGCATAACCAGAAACTGGGAAACAATGCGCGGCTGCGTGTCCAAAATTTAATAGTCAAGTAAGTCCACATCTGTTACATACAGTACGCTCATAGGCGAGTGGCTAAGCATGCTAGCAGCTGTCTTTTTAATAGACTAAAACGAAGATATTGACTGTAGTGAGGTCCACCTTTAATGAATTTTAACTGAGATTTAATACACTGTTTCCAATCAATCGAATTTCCACAGGCACGGAAAAAGGTCGAGGTTTACCAGGGAGAGGTGTATAAAAATCTTTCCAGGACGCCCCTGTACACCCACCAAAACTAGGACCAATCCGGGGAAATTCGGATGTGGTGCAGCCCTAGTTGGGAGTGAAATGGTGAGCGCAATGTTCCCCTTAAGGGTATATGAAGAAGAAAGGAACCTTGCCTCGTTTTAGAGACAGTTTGCGTTGTCTTTTAAAGGCAATATGTGGTGATGTCCACAAATGCAAAATCATGTGAATATTCAGCCATTTATATGTGTGGAAGGTAAATATTTTGTACAGAAAACTATGACACTAGCTACATACGTATGACCCTCGTTTTCAGTTTTACTGGTAGTGTTGTAGCTATTAAAATTTCACAAGCACAAATGTTCAGGACTACCTGTATGGTGTTAGGAATGAGCATGGGGCTAGGAGAGATTATTTAATATTTATTAGTCCGTTTTAAAATCGTGTTAGACAAAAAAGTTTTTCTATTTAAGTAGTTATTTTCTGCTTTTTAGTCTTGTGTGTGTGAAATTTCTCTGTTCATTTCAAACATTTCGATGAGATTGCAGCAGGACATGTTGTACACATCAAGTTCATTTCAGTTCCTCTTCACATGGGTCAACCAGTATATTGCTTCCTCATAGGCATATCTCGCGAGAAGACCGCGAATGTAAAAGCTAGGCCGGCCGCGGTGGTCTAGCGGTTCTAGGCGCGCAGTCCGGAACCGCGCGACTGCTACGGTCGCAGGTTCGAATCCTGCCTCGGGCATGGATGTGTGTGATGTCCTTAGGTTAGTTAGGTTTAAGTAGTTCTAAGTTCTATGGGACTGATGACCACAGTAGTTAAGTCCCATAGTACTCAGAGCCATTTGAACCATTTTGTAAAAGCTAGAGAGAACTGAGCTGACAGGAAAGCTTGGCAGCAATCGTTCTGAACTGCGAAACATTCGCGACTGGAACAAGAAAACAGGGAAATAGCAGTGGCACACCTAGCACTTACTCTCCGTCACGCACCAGAAAAGAAAGCGAGTTAATATTGCATTGTCATTCAGTTCTGAGCTAAGTTGTAAGTTTCTAGTCTATAGCTTATAGGGAAGTTAGTTTAAAATCGGTTGCAAAATTTGTACTGAACAGACAGACCAACCGAAAAACAAAGTACCCTCCGCTACATACCGGACCAAAAGCGAATTAATATGCCAGCGTCATCCAGTTCTTACACCAAGTACCTGCTCTCTGTCACACACCAGAAAAGAAAGCGAGGTAATGTTACATTGTCATCCAGTTCTGAGTTAAGTTGATAGTTTTAAGTCTTTATCTTATCGGCAAGTTAGTTTAAAATCGAGTGCCCAATTTGTGCCGAACAGAGACAGGTAGACCGAAAAACAGTGTACCCTCTAGTACTCACAAGAGACGAAAGCGAGTTAATGTTACAGTATCATCCAATCTGAGCTATGTTATAAGTTGCAAGTCTGTAGCTTACCGGGAAACCACTTTAAAATCAATTGTAAAGTTTGTATCGAAAAAAACAGACAAGAAACCGACCTAATAAAAACGTATTATAAAGTGATTGTTCGCTTATATATACACAAATTGACAGTGCAGCACCAGATATGAAATTTGTAAAACGAACCAAAAAATTGATATTTAATACAAGTACGAAATTTCACGTTTCAGTAAGTAAATTCATACATTTTGAATGTACTTTAATTTTGGAAATTTACTCTTTATTCACATCTCCATGAAATAAGATACTTTTATTTGTCTCTAAAAAAAGTTGTCATACTAGTCATGTTTCATGTATAACCGAAAAGAAATGTAAATTGTGTAAATAAAATCACTCAAACCCGGTGAGTGAGTGAAAACATCATATAACGTCCACAGCCGACGGAGACTTACTTCATTCAGTTGTCTCACACTCAATGAAACCACTCAAATACGATGAATGAGTGAAAACATTCACATAGGTGGCATGGTCGCTGGACTATTTAAATTCGGTTGATTCATTCGACTTAAAATACCGACTGAACGAAATACAGTCGACTGATCAATCGATTGTTAAAAACAGTCGATTGTCCCATCACTAGCTCTTTAATTCCACGTCACGACGTCTAGAGACTCTGATTGAAGCACGTGGTGGCACTAATTCGTAATGAACTTCTACAGTCATAGTACCGGTACAGGTGTATAATGCTAATCGTTTGTGTAGTGTCATGTCCCTAATTGGTGGAATACATTACATTGTGATCACATCCCTCGGTCTTGATGTTTCACTTTTTTCAGACAGTAGTGTAGATGGCGCATGGTCGTTATGTGAAGTAGGTCTTCCCTCTGGAACTCCAAGTGCCATGTGTCGACCTGTTTTTCCGCAAGATTTACACAAGATTGTTGCGTCAGCTAAAGGTGTGGTTCAAATGGTTCAAATGGCTCTGAGCACTATGGGACTTAACATCTTAGGTCATCAGTCCCCTAGAACTTAGAACTACTTAAACCTAACAAACCTAAGGACATCACACACATCCATGGCCGAGGCAGGATTCGAACCTACGACCGTAGCAGTCCCGCGGTTCCGGACTGCAGCGTCTAGAAACGCACAGCCTCCGCGACCGGCCTAAAGCTGTGAACCCTGGGTGATGCTTGCCACGCTGTACTTCATTTTGAAGTCCAATTACAAAACAGAGCCCACTTGACGATGTCGCCACTTCTTCCTCAACAGCTTAGTGATTTCTGCAACGTCTGATCCACAGAATGGAGTTTTGTGAGAAACAGAAATCATTACTGAGGGATTCTCTTCTTGACAATGGTCTCGTTATTCTCTTGTACAAAATTTAAAAGACGTGATAACGGTTTTTATTGACTACAATTCTACTAGTTAAAACATCTTCACTGTGGATTTTTTTACTGAGGGAGACCAATCCCCTTGATCGTACACACAGAGCTACCGATAATTCGGCTACGGAGGCTTTCAGGTCTCAGAAGTATGCAAAGCTCTCGGGTTTTACATGGTTCCCGCTAGGTAGCAGCTGTGTGCGCCCACTTCAGTTCTAGTAAAAATGGTAGAACGGTACAGTAAAAATGGAAGAACAGAAAGCGTTTCATGTTCTACGTTTTGCGCAGTGCACCCCAGTAATAACTGTTCAGCGTGACTTTCGTACTAGGTATGGCGTGAATCGTTCTACAGCACAGAGCATTAGACGATGGCATAGACAATTGGGAGAAACAGGTTGTTTTCGTAGAGGCAAGTCGCCCGGCAGTCTCCGAGTGTCTGACACAGACGTCGAACGCATCCACCGTAGTTTCACAAGCAGACCGTAGAAATCCGTTTGCTGTGCAACTCGACAGCACAACACGCCCCCGATATCCATCTGGCGTGTGTTGTGTCGACGTGTGCATGTGAAACCATACAAAACTCAGCTACTGTAAGTTCTTCGTGAAGGTGACAATCAAAAACGTGTGGGGCTCTGTAATTTCGTTCTTGGCATGATGGAGGATGACAGTTTTCTTCCTCAATTAGTGTTTAGTGACGAGGCAACATTCCGTTTAAATGGAAAGGTGATCCTTCATGATGTGAGAATATGGGGTACGGAACAACCACATGAAGTGATACCACATGAGAGCGAATCTCCAAAATTTAATCTTTTGTACAGTTTCACGAAAAAAAGGTGTATGGTCCATGTTTCTTTTCCGAGAACACTGTTACAGGAAGCACATATCTCGATATGGTTGAGAACTTTCTTTTCCCACAGTTGGATACTGATTCGAAGGACTTTATTTACCAACAGGATGGAACAACGCCACACTGGCATCTGGAAGTGCTGGAATTTTTAAATCAAAGTATTTCTGTAAGGTGGATCTCTCGCACAGGACCAAATGATTCAGCCTTACCGTACTGGCCTCCTAAGTCACCGGAACTGACTGTCTGTGACTATTTCTTGTTGGATTTTAAAATAGACTTTTTATGTGCTTCCGTTACCAACAATAATGAATGAAACTTCCTGGCAGATTAAAACTGTGTGCCCCACCGAGACTCGAACTCGGGACCTTTGCCTTTCGCGGGCAAGTGCTCTACTATCTGAGCTACCGAAGCACGACTCACGCCCGGTCCTCACAGCTTTACTTCTGCCAGTATCTCGTCTCCTACCTTCCAAACTTTACAGAAGCTCTCCTGCGAACCATGCAGAACTAGCACTCCTGAAAGAAAGGATACTGCAGAGACATGGCTTGGCCACAGCCCGGGGGATGTTTCCAGAATGAGATTTTCACCCTGCAGCGGAGTGTGCGCTGAAGTTTCATATCAGCATTACACAATAAACAACAATATTGATTCTACTTAATCCGTTACATCTGTACATACAAAATCATTACACTCAAAATAAGCAACGTTAATAGAGAAAAAAAAAAAACGCAAAAGAGTAAAAACCTATATTGACTTCATCAATGTGATCCGTGGTGAGAGGTAATGCCAGAAATTTGGTATTATCGGCCATCTCTTGATACTGTGGATCACGGAATAATAAATTTCCTAACCATTTGTGAAAAGGAGTGTCCCACGCGTCTAGCTCCAACTACCATCCCGCGTCCAAAGATTGTTAATTCCCGTCGCGCGCTAAAGCCACGTCTGAAGCTGTTTCACATGAAACACCTTAGTAACAATGACAGCTCCGTTAATGCACTGACGTTTTATACCTTGTGTACGTGATGCTATGTATCACTCTCACGTGACTTTTCTCACGTCAGTGTATGTTGCTTAGTGCATCATTTATCATGTATAATATTGAGAGTTTATCTATTTTTTTTCTCACTATAGCGCTGTTGTAAGGTGTGAACATCGACGTCACCGTATTTAGCTGTCTAGTTATTCAGAACACATCCCACAAACAACAATATCATTAGTGAGTAATTAAGGACTAGTTATTGATCAATACATGAAACAAATGGCACTTAGTCACGATAGGATTAATAATGACCGCTTCCAAAAATAGCTCTACGTTCCTCATCAGATACAATAATATTGCAAACAGGTCGAACGGACTGCACGCAATTAACGACGCCAGAGTTTGCCTTGTCAGATGCGAAACGGACTGGCTTGTTGTTCGGGAAGAGGCAGCACCGGCACGGCAATAACTCACCGGCCGCCCACACACTCGCATGTGGTTCCCTGTGCCGACTTTCTGTGTTCCAGAGGACGACATAAATATCTGCGTGGAACCCACAGCGGCAGGAGTAACAAGCAACATGGTAGCACAGGGGGCCGGCGCGGCCAGGCGGCGTCCACTGGATGCCAGCGACATCTTGGCCGCCCGTTTCCACTCGACTGAAGACGTGAAAAGCCAATAGCTTCTCAGCGTCAGGCGGAACGGAACAGAAGCGCCAAAGCGACAGAGCACTGTGGAAGTTGATAAGAACTGAGCCGCACCGTCGACACAGTCGACAGTGAGTACATCTTTCCAGCTTCGATACTTACTGTTGTGGTTCGAAGCAGAGACAAAAAGGGATGCGACTACACGACTTTTAGAATTATTCTTCGGTTATGTGCAAAATAGATCTAGAAAAGGCATATGACCGGGTCCCTAGGACGAAGTTATTGTCTGTTCTACGAGATTATGGAATAGGAGGCAAACTTTTGCAAGCAATTAAAGGTCTTTACATAAATAGTCAGGCAGCAGTTAGAGTTGACGGTAAATTGAGTTCATGGTTCAGAGTAGTTTCAGGGGTAAGACAAGGCTGCAACCTGTCTCCACTGTTGTTTATATTATTTATGGATCATATGTTGAAAACAGTAGACTGGCTGGGTGAGATTAAGATATGTGAACACAAAATAAGCAGTCTCGCATATGCGGATGACTTAATTGTGATGGCAGATTCGATTGAAAGTTTGCAAAGTAATATTTCGGAGCTAGATCAGAAATGTAAGGACTATGGTATGAAGATTAGCATCTTCAAGACGAAAGTAATGTCAGTGGGAAAGAGATATAAACGGACTGAGTGCCAAATAGGAGGAACAAAGTTAGAACAGGTGGACAGTTTCAAGTACTTAGGATGCATATGCATATTCTCACAGGATGGCAACATAGTGAAAGAACGGGAAGCGAGGTGTAGCAAAGCTAATGCAGTGAGCGCTCGGCTACGATCTACTCTCTTCTGCAAGAAGGAAGTCAGTACCAAGACTAAGTTACCTGTGCACCGTTCAGTCTTTCGACCAACTTTGTTGTATGGGAGCGAAAGCTGGGTGGATTCAGGTTACCTTATCAATAAGGTTGAGGTTACGGATATGAAAATAGCTAGGATGATTGCAGGTACTAGTAGATGGGAACAATGGCAGGAGGGTGTCCACGATGAGGAAATCAAAGAAACACTGGGAATGAACTCCACAGATTTAGCAGTCAGGGCGAACAGGCTTAGATGGGGGGTCATGTTACACGCATGGGAGAAGCAAGGTTACCCAAGATACTCATGGACTCAGCAGTAGAGGGTAGGAGGAGTCGGGGTAGACCAAGGAGAAGGTACCTGGATTCGGTTAAGAATGATTTTGAAGTAATAGGCTTAAAATCAGAGGAGGCACCAATGTTAGCACTGAATAGGGTATCATGGAGGAATTTTATAAGGGAGACTATGCTCCAGACTGAACGCTGAAAGGCATAATAAGTCTTAAATGATGATGATGATGATGATGATTGTGTGCAAAATAATAGGAACAAGACAATCAAACTTTAACTGGGCTCATTTATTAACTGGAAATTTGTGATAAAGGCTATGGGGCCAAACTGCTGAGGTCTGTCTGCCTGTGTCTGTATATGTGCGGATGGATGTGTGTGTGTGTATGTCGGCGAGGATATACCTGTTCTTTTTTCCTCCTAAGGTAAGTCTTTCTTCTCCCGGGATTGAAATGACTTCTTACCCTCTCCCTTAAAACCCACATCCTTTCCTCTTTCCCTCTCCTTCCCTCTTTCCTGATGAAGCAACCAGGGGTTGCGAAAGCTTGAATATTTGTGTGTGTGTTTGTGTTTTTTATTGTGTGTACCAACATACCAGCGTTTTCTCGTTTGGTACAGATATAATACAATTGATAGCTTACTGAGTGTTAATAACTAATGCCTCCTCTTTTTGCATTACAGAGCTTCTGAACACACACTAGCATAGATTCGACAAAAAACAATGTAAAAATGTCCAAACAGGCCTTGAAGGCCCTACGGTACTGACCGGCCGTCGTCTCATCCTCATCCCTTAAGCATATGTCAGCATACCACTCCCCCAGCCGTAGTCAGTCCTGGCGACAGATGCGACTCCTCCACCATCAAGAAGCCCCTCAATTAGTCTTACAAGCTCTGAGTGCACCTCGCTTGCCAACAATACTCGGCAGACCCGGACGGTGACTCATCCAAGTGTTACCACTGCAGCAGGTTCGTTGGCACAGAATCGTCCAGATTAGAGCAAATGATTCGTAGTTCGTCGTCATGACCACATTTAATAACTTGCATTCTTTTGTTAAACTACACATTTTACCAAAGCACCTTTTCACAGTACTTTACAAATCCTCAACGTCATTTAAGTTTGACAAATTACCAGGCCATTGAAGCACATTAAAACTGTTTTCTTCCATGAACGTGTTGGCTCCTACAGAAGTGATACACGGGGGCCAGGTCATGTTCAGAAGTTCCTCCACCATCTGCCAAGGTCGGTAGGAATGGCACAGTCCAGAGCCTAAGGATTTACACGTATTTGGTTGAATTCATCGTAACATCAATTGGAACTAGAGCCCCATGAGCACATGCAATGAAGAAACCCCATGAATTTTTTTTGGGAAGGTATTTTACAGTCTGTTCAGGATGCTCAGCTCTCACTGCCTCATGAATGCTTAGGCTGATAACACTTGCTATGTACCCTTGAACGATGAAATGTGACTAATTACTGAAATTACGCATTTCCAATCATTAGAGGTCCAAGATCAATGTATGTTGACCCACACAAAAAGTTTTTTCTTTATGGCAGATGTTAACAAGTGATTCTTTATTGGCTTTCGTGCCTCAACCCACAATTGTGAAGCCTACACCAACCCGTGAAAAGTCAGTTTCGAACCCAGTATCCAGTAAATTATGTAATGTAATTAGAAAAGCCGATGTCTTAAGAATATATGTCCACTGATTTTTTAATGAAGTGCTGCAGTAAACGATTCATTAGCTTTCAAAGATCTTCAGTTTTCAAAGTATTACATATATAAATGTAATTGCTGCACGAATAGAACCTAAACTCATCAAGTTTGCATGTTGCGCTCTTGTGACAGCCAGAGCGAGAGCACCAGCAGCAGCGAGTACTGTTTGTATAAAGCGTTTATTTTGCATTTTGTTTAGGACCTTCCACTAAGGAAGGGATTCTATTTGTGTTTATCTGCTCTGCATAGTAACTAACAGTTCTTGATAAAAATTTACGTGGTTTTCGTGTTAGATTTCTTAGTGTTTTCTTGATCGTTTAGAACAGAAAGCGCCCTAAAACCGTCTTTTGTTTGTTTCGCGGCCGTTAGCCACTAGTCACTTGAATCAGCAGTTGTCTTGTGACAGCCAGAGCAAGAGCAGCAGCAGCAGCAGCAGCGAGTACTGTTTGTATAAAGCGTTTTTGTACTTATTTGCTGCGCTTAGCTTTTAAATAGTTTTTCTGGGAAAACCTAGCGTAGTTTTCGCGTCTCGTATTTCAGTGAGTGTTTCTTGATTATCAGAGTAGCTCATCAGAAGATTATCTTGGGAATTTGTCACCGTATAGAGTAGGGTAAACATAGTCATGTGTAGGGACTGTGGTTGTTGTGAGCGGACGCAAGGAGAATTGGCCACTCTTCGGGGGCAGGTGGAGGCTTTGTCTGTTAGGCTCATCGAGCTCGAGGCGCAGGCGTCGGCTCGTAGTGGCGTTGGGGCAACTGTGGTGAGACCTATGCCTACTTCGGTGGCCTTGGAATCACATGGAACCCCTGATGTCGCTGCGTCTTCCGGCAGTGAGCATCTTACCGGTCAGCCATCACTCCAGGGTGAATGGCGGACAGTGGTGGGCTCGCGCGTGCCTGGCCGAAAGGCGAAGGTGGGATCTGGCCGCGTGGCAGCTGCCTTACCCCTTTCCAACAGGTACGGGGTGCTTCCTAGTGGTGATGACATCGTTTCCGAGCCACCACAGGATGCCTCGCCTGTTGGGCCAGTGGCCGATTCTCCGGCAAGGTCCCGACAGTCACAGAGGGCGGGCCTATTAGTTATAGGGAGCTCCAACGTTAGGCGGGTTATGGAGCCCCTCAGGAAAATAGCGGGTAGGTCGGGGAAGAATGCCAGTGTGCACTCGGTGTGCTTGCCGGGGGGTCTCGTCCGTAATGTGGAGGAGGCCCTTCCGGCAGCTATTGAACGCACTGGGTGTGACCGGCTGCAGATAGTAGCACATGTCGGAACGAATGACGCCTGCCGCTTGGGTTCTGAGGCCATCCTTGGTTCCTTCCGGCGGCTGGCTGATTTGGTGAAGACAACCAGCATCGCACGCGGAATGCAAGCTGAGCTTAATATCTGCAGCATAGTGCCCAGAGTCGATCGCGGTCCTCTGGTTTGGAGCCGTGTAGAGGGTCTAAACCAGAGGCTCAGACGACTCTGCGACTATAATGGTTGCAAATTCATCGACCTCCGTTATTGGGTGGAGAACTGTAGGGCCCCCCTAGACAGGTCAGGCGTGCACTACACACCGGAAGCAGCTACTAGGGTAGCAGAGTACGTGTGGCGTGCACACGGGGGTTTTTTAGGTTAGAGGGACCCCCCCTTGGGCGAAACGATAAAATACCTGACGGCTTACCAGAGAGGACATTATCATCGTTGATAAAGAACGTCCGTCCTCAGAGACCAAAAACAGGAAAAGTTAACGTAATATTGGTAAACTGCAGGAGTATCCAGGGCAAGGTTCCTGAATTAGTATCTCTTATTGAAGGAAATAGTGCGCATATAGTATTAGGAACGGAAAGTTGGTTAAAACCGGAAGTGAACAGTAACGAAATCCTAGACACAGAATGGAATATATACCGCAAGGATAGGATAAACGCCAATGGTGGAGTATTTATAGCAGTAAAGAATTCAATAATATCCAGTGAAGTTATTAGCGAATGCGAATGTGAAATAATCTGGGTTAAGTTAAGTATCAAAGGTGAGTCAGATATGATAGTCGGATGCTTCTATAGACCACCTGCATCAGCAACCGTAGTAGTTGAGCGCCTCAGAGAGAACCTGCAGAACGTCGTGAAGAAGTTTCGTGATCATACTATTGTAATAGGGGGAGACTTCAATCTACCAGGTATAGAATGGGATAGTCACACAATCAGAACTGGAGCCAGGGACAGAGACTCTTGTGACATTATCCTGACTGCCTTGTCCGAGAATTACTTCGAGCAGATAGTTAGAGAACCAACTCGTGAAGCTAACGTTTTAGATCTCATAGCAACAAATAGACCGGAACTTTTCGACTCCGTGAATGTAGAAGAGGGTATCAGTGATCATAAGTCAGTGGTTGCATCAATGACTACAAGTGTAATAAGAAATGCCAAGAAAGGAAGGAAAATATATTTGCTTAACAAGAGTGATAGGGCACAAATCGCAGAATATCTGAGTGACCACCATCAAACGTTCATTTCTGAGGAAGAGGATGTGGAACAAAAATGGAAAAAATTCAGAAACATCGTCCAGTACGCCTTAGATAAGTTCGTACCGACTAAGGTCCAAAGCGAGGGGAAAGATCCACCGTGGTATAACAATCATGTACGAAAGGTACTACGGAAACAAAGAAAGCTTCATCATAGGTTTAAGAGTAGTCGAATCATAGCTGATAAGGAAAAGCTGAACGAAGCGAAAAAGAACGTAAAGAGAGCAATGAGAGAAGCATTCAACGAATTCGAACATAAAACATTGGCAAACAATCTAAACAAGAACCCTAAAAAGTTTTGGTCATATGTAAAATCGGTAAGCGGATCTAAATCCCCTATTCAGTCACTCGTTGACCACGATGGCACCGAAACAGAGGACGACCGAAGAAAGGCAGAAATACTGAATTCATTGTTCCGAAACTGTTTCACTGCGGAAAATCGTAGCACGGTCCCTGACTTCAGCCGTCGCACGGACGCCAAAATGGAAAATATTGAAATAAACGATATCGGAATTGAAAAACAACTGCTATCACTTAGTAGCGGAAAAGCATCCGGACCAGACGAGATACCCTTAAGATTCTACAGTGATTATGCTAAAGAACTTGCCCTCTTTCTATCAGCAATTTATCGTAGATCGCTGGAAGAACGTAAAGTACCTAGCGACTGGAAGAAAGCGCAGGTCGTTCCCATTTTCAAGAAGGGTCATAAATCAGATGCGAATAATTATAGGCCTATTTCGCTTACGTCAATCTGTTGTAGAATAATGGAACATGTTTTGTGTTCTCGTATTATGACGTTCTTAGATAATACAAATCTCCTTCATCATAACCAACATGGATTCCGCAAACAGAGATCATGTGAAACTCAGCTCGCCCTATTTGCCCAAGAAATTCACAGTGCCGTAGACACTGGCGAGCAGATTGATGCCGTATTCCTGGACTTCAGGAAGGCATTTGATACGGTTCCGCACTTAAATTTAGTGAAAAAAATACGAGCTTACGGAATATCGGACCAGGTTTGTGATTGGATTCAGGATTTCCTAGAAGAAAGAACACAACATGTCATTCTTAACGGTTCAAAATCTGCAGATGTAGAGGTAATTTCGGGAGTACCGCAGGGAAGCGTGATAGGACCTTTATTGTTTACAATATACATAAACGACTTAGTTGACAACATCGGTAGCTCCGTGAGGCTATTTGCAGATGACACGGTTGTCTACAAGAAAGTAGCAACATCAGAAGACTCGTACGTACTCCAGGAGGACCTGCAGAGGATTAATGCATGGTGCGACAGCTGGCAGCTTTCCCTAAACGTAGATAAATGTAATATAATGCGCATACATAGGGGCAGAAATCCATTCCAGTACGATTATGCCATAGGTGGTAAATCATTGGAAGCGGTAACGACCGTAAAATACTTAGGAGTTACTATCCGGAGCGATCTGAAGTGGAATGATCACATAAAACAAATAGTGGGAAAAGCAGGCGCCAGGTTGAGATTCATAGGAAGAATTCTAAGAAAATGTGACTCATCGACGAAAGAAGTAGCTTACAAAACGCTTGTTCGACCGATTCTTGAGTATTGCTCATCAGTATGGGACCTTTACCAGGTTGGATTAATAGAAGAGATAGACATGATCCAGCGAAAAGCAGCGCGATTCGTCATGGGGACATTTAGTCAGCGCGAGAGCGTTACGGAGATGCTGAACAAGCTCCAGTGGCGGACACTTCAAGAAAGGCGTTACGCAGTACGGAGAGGTTTATTATCGAAATTACGAGAGAGCACATTCCGGGAAGAGATGGGCAACATATTACTACCGCCCACATATATCTCGCGTAATGATCACAACGAAAAGATCCGAGAAATTAGAGCAAATACGGAGACTTACAAGCAGTCGTTCTTCCCACGCACAATTCGTGAATGGAACAGGGAAGGGGGGATCAGATAGTGGTACAATAAGTACCCTCCGCCACACACCGTAAGGTGGCTCGCGGAGTATAGATGTAGATGTAGATGTATAAATATTGAGTGCTTATGTGATCACACGACACACGTCCAAGCGGTAAACAAGTTCGTTCGTGTCAATGGTCATCACTGCAACACTGATGCGTTCCCTGAGCTGTTCCATTTTCTTGTCAATGGGGGATGTTCTTGGCAATGGAGGTTGGTAAACACGGTCCTTAATTTGTCCCCATACGAATAAGGCACAAGGCGTTAGCCGAGGCGATTTGTAGGGCCAAAGGGACAGATTTGGAGTCCTTATCAAGTATGGGCAGCAGCCGATATCGAATGAATTCAGAAACTCTTTACTAAGATCGTAGCAATTCGGCGTGACCCATAAAAACTGCAATAAATATGCCCGCGAAGTCAATTCGAGTTAATGTAGTGTGAGAGTTATATTACAGTTCTGCTGGCACTATCGTGAATCTTACGTGGTGATCAAGGAAATGAGATAAAAGACGGAGTAGAGTCAGTACATACGTGTATAGACAATTAATTTCCGCTCGCACAGAAAGCGAATGGAATTGGGCGGAAAACTGCAAATGCTGACATGAAATACCCTCCGCCAGAACTGTATTATGATAACACTGTGTATGGTTGATGATATACAATGTGATTCAAAAACATAGAACATATTTCAGTTGTTTGTTGCACACAAACTGTGGAAGACAGTAACACATTCCGCATATTACTGTACAGAGGAAGGTTCAAAGTTTTAATGTTAGCGCGGACACTACACCGCACACTCGACATGAGCACCACGCGTTGCTCGAGAATAGTCGAAACGATAGTCCATTTCATCTATACACGAATCACCAAATTTCTGTTTATTACATCGACAGCTTCAACAGTTAGAATTCTCACTTGTTGAAGAGCAGCTGCCATACGTGGGACGAAGACTCTTGCTTCCATGTACCTCCCCAAAAAAAGAAAAGAAAAAGGAAATCGCGAGGTGTAGGGTCTGGTAATTTGGGTGGCCAAAAACAATGAACAAGATCTTGTTTCCAACTCTTCAAAACCAACGTGGTGCTGTTCAGATAACGTCGCACCTCAAAGTGAAAGAGGCGGGGCGCAGTCTAGTATAAAAATGAAATCATTCGTATCTTCGTGGAGCTGAGAAAACGATCAGTTTAACAGCTTGTTCAGGCATGACACTGCTGTCACTGTTGCCACCGCAAAAAAGAAAGGTCCTTAATCATTGTTAACAGAAACAGCAAAAAATACGTTCAGTTTCGCTGAGTCTCTTTCATACCAGGATTTTGTGACCCTCATTATGGCGGTTTACTTTACCCAGTAGATTAAACGTCGATTCGTCCGAAAAGATAAGTCGTTCGGAAGAAGTGTCCCCTGCCAAATCCTGGAGAAATGAATCCAAAATTCGTACTTTATGTTATGGTCGCCGGGACGCAGTTGCTGCAGTAACGGCAGCTTGTAAGTCTTCATATGCGGGCATCGTTTCAGAACACGCCACACCTTTGATTGAGGAAGCTGAAGTTCCTTGTCTGTCAGTCTTGTAGACTTCCGAGAGCTCCGTGTGAACATATCTAGAATACGCCAGACATTTTCATCAGATGTGTGTGGCCGACCAATGCCCCAGTGCTCTTTCCTTTTCATATGAAACCAACTTTCTAGAATTTAGAATAGCAGTCATAAAAACTACTTGTGCAGAGGCGGATTCTTGCTGAATCGATGGGTTTACACAGCCTGCTTTAATGTTCGTTCTCTTACTTCAATATTCATTTTTCTCAGCTCTGCTCTTGTCACGTGCAAATTGGTTAACGAAATTGTAAGTTTATCAGCCCAAAATGTCTGTGAATGAATAATACCCTCTTTCTCTTATGGTCTTTGCTCTCAGCAGCGCTTATTTCGGCTGTAGCGTGCTGGATCAGGCACAAAATTATAAAATCCTTTCCCTTGTTCTCATAGATGCACCCTCCCACGCTGATCACTTTGTTTACTAAGTTATGGTCAAGCCTTCACTTCGTAAGGGACAGTAGCATTTAAGGAAATTGCTTGTTAGTCAGTCCAAATTTCCTTTTTTTTTCTATTTTTTTTTTCTACATCCATACTCCGCAAGCCACCCGAAGGTGTATGGCGGAGGGTACCCTGAGTACCTCTATCGGCTCTCCCTTCTATTCCATTCTCGTATTGTTCGTGGAAAGAAGGATTGTCGGTATGCCTCTGTGTGGGCTCTAATCTCTCTGATTTTATCCTCATGGTCTCTTCGCGAGATATACGTAGGAGGGAGCAATATACTGCTTGACTCTTCGGTGAAGGTATGTTCTCGAAACTTTGACAAAAGCCCGTACCGAGCTACTGAGCGGCTCTCCTGCAGAGTCTTCCACTGGAGTTTATCTATCATCTCCGTAACGCTTTCGCGATTACTAAATGATCCTGTAACGAAGCGCGCTGCTCTCCGTTGGATCTTCTCTATATCTTTTATCAACCCTATCTGGTACGGATCCCACACTGCTGAGCAGTATTCAAGCAGTGGGCGAACCAGCGTACTGTAACCTACTTCCTTTGTTTTCGGATTGCATTTCCTTAGGATTCTTCCAATGAATCTCAGTCTGGCATCTGCTTTACCGATGATCAACATTATATGATCATTCCATTTTAAATCACTCCTAATGCGTACTCCCAGATAATTTATGGTATTAACTGCTTCCAGTTGCTGACCTGCTATTTTGTAGCTAAATGATAAAGGATCTATCTTTCTGTGTATTCGCAGCACATTAAACTTGTCTACATTGAGATTCAATTGCCATTCCCTGCACCATGCGTCAATTCGCTGCAGATCCTCCTGCATTTCAGTACAATTTTCCATTGTTACAACCTCTCGATACACCACAGCATCATCCGCAAAAAGCCTCAGTGAACTTCCGATGTCATCCACAAGGTCATTTATGTATATTGTGAATAGCAACGGTCCTATGACACTCCCCTGCGGCACACCTGAAATCACTCTTACTTCGGAAGACTTCTCTCCATTGAGAATGACATGCTGCGTCCTGTTATCTAGGAACTCCTCAATCCAATCACACAATTGGTCTGATAGTCCATATGCTCTTACTTTGTTCATTAAACGACTGTGGGGAACTGTATCGAACGCCTTGCGTAAGTCAAGAAACACGGCATCTACCTGTGAACCCGTATCTATGGCCCTCTGAGTCTCGTGGACGAATAGCGCGAGCTGGGTTTCACATGACCGTCTTTTTCGAAACCCATGCTGATTCCTAGAGAGTAGATTTCTAGTCTCCAGGAAAGTCATTATACTCGAACACAATACGTGTTCCAAAATTCTACAACTGATCGACGTTAGAGATATAGGTCTATAGTTCTGCACATCTGCTCGACGTCCCTTCTTGAAAACGGGGATGACCTGTGCCCTTTTCCAATCCTTTGGAACGCTACGCTCTTCTAGAGACCTACGGTACACCGCTGCAAGAAGGGGGGCAAGTTCCTTCGCGTACTCTGTGTAAAATTGAACTGGTATCCCATCAGGTCCAGAGGCCTTTCCTCTTTTGAGCGATTTTAATTGTTTCTCTATCCCTCTGTCGTCTATTTCGATATCTACCATTTTGTCATCTGTGCGACAATCTAGAGAAGGAACTACAGTGCAATCTTCCTCTGTGAAACAACTTTGGAAAAAGACATTTAGTATTTCGGCCTTTAGTCTGTCATCCTCATCCTTCATGTTAATAAGTCAAAAGTTTTGAATTTAATCTTTTACTTCAAACACCCCCCCCCTCCCCCGACACACACCTGCATCGTACAAGAGAATAAGAACTAGATGAGGTATGCCAAAACATTATTTTCGGTTCGGCTGCTTCATAAGGCCATTATGTGATTCTTGTTTCCATTGCATTAGGTCAAAGCAACTGTTTTCTTTGTTTTCAGGGCAGAAATTCCTCTTACTTTAATAAGCCACAATGTGGCCATTGCACTTGCGGTACGGTACCATTATCATTGGATGTGCTAAAGTAACAATAGGAATCACTGGTTAAACGTATTACTGTTATTTCTACCTATTTTCAGCTAGGGGTATAAATTTACCATGAGATCCCTCTATGCTACCAGATATATGAACACAACCGGCGCCTCGTATTGTCAATTTTAACAATATCAAGAGAATAAAGTGATCCAATAAGCGTCCATTTCTGCCAGCTGAGGCACGGTACATAAAAATAAAATATAAATAGCGATTTAGATGGGCACTTATATTGAATCATGTTTAAACTCAGCCGATGCTTTCTATAAAGTCCATTCATGTACGCGTTGTACTTGTAAACTGTTGATTTGTGGTACCATAGTGTGAGACAATGTGGCTTTTGATTGGATGTGACTTGTTGGGCTGGAAGTGTTGCTTTGGTTTCTGAGGAGGTGAAGCTAATTTTTGTGTATGAACCAGAGTGCACAGATCAGTACAAACTGTGTCCAGCCAATACCGACTGTCATGAGTTAGGTTGACATGTACTGCGCATTGTAATCGTGAGAGCGGATGTGTGCGGGAATATTTGGGTTTCTTAAGCCGCCATAGAACAATCTATGAATGTGTTCTGCCCTCCCAAAGTCGCTGGGTACGTAACACATGTCTTTGCCCGTGCATCTCGAAATAGCCATAGGCCTAAAATATCTTTCGTACACTTTTCAAGCGTGGATAATGTTTTGGACATTCTTACTTGGAAAATGACGGTGACATACCGTTTTCAGACCAGTTGCTCTAAGGTGCGCAAATTTTCAGTAATAGCTGTCAGCATGCTACGGTACACGATTTGTATTATAAGGATAACATTTAAGTTCAGGTAGTTCACACTCATCATAACGTTGATTGTGAATGCGTTATAAACACGTTCGACAACACTGACTGCAACGTGCCACGGCATTCTTTCCAATAGATTACTTTTCCCCCACATACGGTTTGCGTAAGTAAACGTAGCCATAAAGACTAACACAATTTTAATTTAATTATTAGTTTATTGCTTGAGAATCTATAAATTGGATTCATATTTTTGTTTAAACTTCGATGTTTGATTCGTGTTTGTCCATTCTGTGTTAATGGGCAAACGCCTGATACTGCCCATCAGTTTATTTATTTATTCGTGTCAAAAGTATCAAAATTCAGCATACAAGATAAATACATATAAATACGTAAAAACACTTATAAATTTAGTGGTAAATTTAAAATTGGAAGACGATGGTACATCTTTTAGAAAATAGTGCGATTAGATATGGTCTGTTGAACTCCACAGTCACTTATAAACCAATATTGAACTGTAATTTTTAGATTAGATTAAAAGAATGCCAAAGCAGGAGAAATAGGGACAAAGAGATTAGTTTAAACAACTGTATAATAGTATTTGGCAATCTCGACGGCTTCATAGTTTGTGGACATCAGATCATCAGGGGTACATCTTGGAGGACATAGTGCGCATTGATGTAAGTGCTTCGTAGTTTGTTGAACTCCACAGTTACCAAGGAGTGACGACGTGAAATAAATTCATTTTCTTGCAAATTGTCTTTTGCCCTTGCAAACTCTTTTCTGAGCCTGTTCAGGATACTCCATACGGGCCATTATTGAGTGCAACCAGCAGCTACATTTTTTCTGATGGGTGTCATCCAATGGTGTTCAGGCCTCATCTTCCACACTGAGCAACGGGAACACGCCTGTTGGCCAATATTATCTTGCTCCACGACACTCTTCCGGACGGCAGTCTTGATGGTTGGAATTGGCCAACATCAATAGAAGGTACGAATAAAAAGTTTCCGTTCAAATGCCTTGTAGTCCAGAATCGGTATGCCAATCAGGTAAAATCGCCACGAGCATTGAGACAGCCAACCCAATGACGCACCAGGCTGAAGATACCTGTTTGGTAGAACGCCGTGTCCTGCTGCGTCAAAGAGTCCATAACTGCCTGCTGCACACTCTCGTTCGACAGGGACTTTCGACTCTCTAAGACCTTCAACAAGGGACTGAAGCCATGATAATAGCATGGAGGCGTAAGGACTGTGGGCTAGGTGCTCGAGTGTCTTTCACGTGTTCGTAATGTACAGCGCTGGCGCGCCAGATCGACCTGCGACCAGCAAGAACTTGGCGCACCATTCCACAACGGTGGTTCAAATGGCTCTGAGCACTGTGGGACTTAACATCTGAGGTCATCAGTCCCCTAGAACTTAGAACTACTTAAACCTAACTAACCTAAGGACATCACACACATCCATGCCTGAGGCAGGATTCGAACGTGTGACCGTAGCGGTCGCGTGGTTCCAGACTGAAGCGCCTAGAACCGCTCGGTGGTTTTCGACAGACATGCTGCTCCATACATATCATTCATTCTCTAATGGATATCTGCCAGAGTTTGTCCTCCAGCAGCCAAGAAAAGAGTAACAGTACGTTGATCCTGTTTGGCCGCATTTGGTAATACCGTCACGGTTAGTTCACGTTTCCGCATTTACTGCACACTCGTAGGAATGACAAGAATTTCACGCTCATTCCTTACCTACATATCGGTGCTTATAGAGCCGGAGCGAAGTCGCTCAGCGGAGTCACGTCTTCAGTTAATCGTTCAGCTATCGAGGAACGTGATGTTCTCAAAAGTTACGACTGCTAGATGAGGATAGCAGCACTTGTCTGTCAAAATATTGCAGAAGCGTTGATTCATCGTACTACCCTATTGTATCCGATCCTCCTGCTATTACGTACAATCGTGCAAAAGATGAGCAAAAATAGGTGACAGGTAGGGTGTGTGCTTCCCTTCCAAGTGGAAATCCTAAGGTAAGAGATTCGGCACACACACACATGTACCTTGGGACACAAGTGGGAAACAAACGGTTTTTACGTGCCCAATGCCCAGAGCAATCAGTCGCGCTGGTAACGTCGCGGCGCTCCTCTTCCTTCAGAGGAAGCGTGCGCAGAATTGTAGCGGAGTGGTTGGGCGCCTGGCCCGGAAAGGTGAGGGCCAACTACGAGGAACCCCGCGCGCTACGTAAATTAGATTTGTTGCTGCCATTGTGGGCCAGAGAGGCAGGGCTCCCTGCAGCGCGAGATGCTCCGCCTCACACACACACACACACACACACACACACGCACACACGCACACACGGAGAAGTGCACACCTTTCAGTCACTCGCAAGTTCCCTCCCCTGTTGCTCCTTCCCGTCATATTAAAATCTCGGTATTGTACGCGGAGAGAGATGAAATTTGACGTCTTTGCTCAGATACGGCCGTGAGTGTGCTACGCTGTAATGGCTTACGTGGAGTGGCGGCAGAAAAGTAGGCGGATAGCACAGCTTCTGCCTTCAGGAATACATCAGCGCACAGCCGGCCTGCATGCACTCCAGAAAGCGTCGTAGCCCCGGACGGATGTTTGATATCCTACTAGGGCAATGGTGTGGGTTGTAAACGTGCCCCTAGCCTGTTTTGACAGTGTCCGTACACAGATTGAACCACGAATTGAATGGCAGAAATGGGCATATGCAAGGGGGACCCGAATTACACCGCACAAATTTCAAATTTTGTTCAGGGATATTTTCTGCGCATTTTCTTACATAATGGAACACCAGCTGAAATATGAACCAACCCACAGTCCATGGACTCGCATTCGGGAGGACAACGGTTCAATCCCGCGTCCGGCCATCCTGATTTAGGTTTTCCGTGATTTCCCTAAATCGCTCGAGGCATATGCTGGGATGGTTCCTTTCAAAGGGCACGGCTGACTTCCTTCCCCGTCCTTCCCTCATCCGATGAGACAGATGACCTCGCTGTCTGGTCTCCTTCCCCAAACAACCCAACCGAACCCCGCAGTCCATGAGGTCTACAAAACTTTGAAATAGCTCAAATACGGCGAAGCAAGCGGAGAAGATGAAACAGTTGCGCTAGTTCGGAAGCTGCAGAACCTATGAAAATATCATTACACCAATGCAAAGTGAAAATCTTGAACAAAAATGAACCACCCGACATTGGACTTCAGCAGTAATCCATCTATTACACAAAAATGGAGACAAACCAAGTCCCTTTTCGATATCACGTGTAAAGTCATCTCAAGAATTCTATACGATCGTTGTAAAGACCAGTGTGAAATGGAAGTAGGAGAATACCAAGGAGAATTTATACCATGAAGAAGCTGCTCAGAACAGATGAGCACTTTGAAATTGGTAACGCATTACTGCAAAAGAAGACAAAAAAAAGGTCACAAGCTTTCTAGACTTCAAAAAAAGCTTATGATTGTATACACAGTTCTTCAATGTTGAAGATACTAAGGAATTTCGGATTAGATCTTAATTAATATAAATGACAAAATTAACTCTAACGAACACCAGATGTAAAGTAAAGTTCAGAGGAGAAATATCTCAGCTGTTTACGATTAAAACAGGTTTAAGACTGGGAGATGGTTCATCGCCATCACATTTTATCAGTGCTCCAGAGTACTTGATGAGGGAATGGTAGAAGGAAAATCCTAAACCGAGAAAGACCAGATAAACTTGAATTCCTTGGTATTCACAGATTACTTAGGTTTAGTAGCTAATAACATTCAAGAAGCCAGAAAGCTAATAACAAGCACATAAAAATACAGCATAAAAAATACGACTGCAGATATCATTCGAAAAGACTGAGAAAATGGTAGCAAATCCACTAGTAATCGACAACTAAACTGTACATAAAAATAGTAAACCAAATTATAAATACCGAGGAGAAATTATACAACTAGGACGGGAAACTTACATAACAAGAAAGAACTAATAAAAGATCAACATAGTCTACATACAATAAAAAATGTCTGGAAATCAGAGCTAAATTAAAACTTTATAAGCCGGTTGCTCAGCCAGAGGTGACACACGGAAGTGAGACTCTTTTTCTAGAAATAGAGAGAAGACTGTCTAGGATATGTATAAATAAACAATACCAAAAAGATGAACAATTGTTCAGTGGCTAATAAGTGATGAAGAGAGAACAGTGTCCATTACGGAAGCTAAGCAGAAGGAAAGAACCTCTGCTTTTGGTCAAATTTTGGAGGACCAGAAACCAGATTACCAAGAAAAACTGTAGATAAACTTTGGAATATCAACAGGCTGGACGGATAGAGGAAATCAGGAAGGATATGAAACAGCTAAAATTAACCGGGGACGATTTGCTAAACAAAGCAGAAAATCTGAAGAAGCTGAACAACATAAAAATAAGATTAAAACCAAAAATAGCAAACGACATCCAATAAAACGCTTATTTACGGATGAGAGACGACAACAAATATCGGAAAGAATGAAAAGGTACTGGGGACTTCGGAAACGAAAAGTATTGAAGGCAATGACCAGAAAATGATTTACCGAAGTGGTCAAAGGAGGCTGTAAAATTAGAAGAAGAAGAAGAAGAAGAAAATGTGTTCACGGCTGGCACATTACAGAGTGATAATGTAATTATTGTTTATTCCATTTATTACGTTATAACCTTCGCTGTTTTGAAAATACCTTCGCAACAAAAGAAATACAAAATACGAACTTAACAAGTATCGGACCGAATTTGTAACCCGTTATAGGACTTTCTTGCAAACAGAACTTAAGAGGCCGCTGTTAACCAAACAAAAGTAACAGATGTAAATTTAGTTTCAGGATTATGGCAAGGAAATACAACTAAACTAAAGCTCTTAACTCCGTCCGTATAGGCTTTGGAAGTCCCGATGGAACCGATCGAACGCCGTGTCATCTTCAGCCAGTAGGCGTCATTGGAGGGGCATGTGGTCAACACACCGCTCTCCTGACTGTTGTCAGCTTTCGTGAACGGAACCGCTACTTCTCAGTCAAGTAACTCCTCATTTGGCCTTACAGGGGCTGAGTTAATCCCTCTTGCAACAACGCTCGACAGACCCAGACGGTCTCCCACCTACATGATAACCAAACCCGACAGCGCTTAAATTTCTGACGGGAAGTGGTGTTGCCACTGCGGGAAGGCTTCTGGCTAACGAACGAAGTATGACAGGACCCTCATAAGTGACATAGTAGATAACGCTGGAAGCTCTCCGAGGCTGTTCGAAGATGATCCGCATGCCTATAAGAAGATAGCAACGCGGGAAGACTGTAGCGAACTACCGGGAGAGGTGCAGAGCGATTCATGATTGGTGCAGAGACTACAGTTGATCCTGCACGTAAATAAATGTAGCGTAAGGCACTTAAATAGGCCGAGAAATCCACTACATTACGATAACATTACTGGTGACAAATCACTGGAAACAGTATCGTAAAATACCTAGGAGTAACCATCTGAAGCGACCGGAAGTGGAAATACGAGTACCTCATAAACAGTAGCGCAAGCAGATGCCAGATTGAGTTTCATTTGAAGAAAAGGAAATGTAGGGTCTAACTCTTCCACGAAAGACGTAGCTTGCAAAAGCCAATTCGTGAATATTTTTCATCAACGTGGGACCTTAACATGTTGGGTTAATAGAAAAGATAGCCAAGATCCAACGAAGAGCGCCGCTTTCGTCGCTCAGTCGTTCAGTCGACGCAGAAGAATTTCGGAGATGCTCAGCAAAATTCAGTGGCAGGCGCTACAAGAGAGGCGTTGTACAACACGGAAAAGTGTTCCTATGGACATAAGTTGCACAGAGCACTGTTGAAATTGGGGAAGCGCTCCGGGAAGAGTTGAGTAACATATTGTTACCTCGCACACATGTTTTGTGGTTTTCGGGGAGAGTCGAGCAACATCACTTCCTCTCAGATATGTTCAGTACGTCGCCGGAAGAGTCGGGCAGCATATTGCTTCTTCCACACACGTTCCGCTACATGACCACACGAGAAAATTCGAGATGCTAGAGCCATTCCGGAGGTGCACCGACATCGCTCATCCCACGCATCATTCGCGAATGCACAGGGAAAGGGTGAGAAGAAGTGGTACAAGAACTACCCTCCGGCACACACCGTCAGGTATCCTACGTCGAATGCGTGTAAATGCAGACAACGGAGAAAAAGCCTGTTATACGCAATCAGCGATACATGCGATATAAACCACAGATTAATTAATGCAACAGCCTTCAGACGAAAAGCCTACACTTTTATTCCGTTGTGTTCACTCTGATCTGTCAGTGCACTGTGAAATCCGTAACACACTTTCCAGTTACATTAATGTGACATCCTGGTAAAAGCCTGAATAATCACCCTGCGGGGTCCAGGGGACGTGCAGCAAGAGAGATAGTGAAGTTCTAGAATGTAGCGACAGGGATGTGAAACCATGGCGACTGCTGTCTGCTATCTTTCCCAGCTGGAGCTTCAAGGCGCCAACATCCCGACCGAGGTGATACCACACATGCTCGACTGGGTTTAAATCCAGCGAGTTTCGCGGCAGAGGGAGTAGGGTAATCTCATGCTGGTGGTCTTCAAACCACACAGGCACACTGCGAGTGTGTGACTTGTTGTATCGTGTCGAGGCAAGACAAACAGCAATGAGGGGTGGACATGATCCCCAAGGTTAGATGCATACTTGTGATGATACACTGTGCCTCCCATAGTGATGAGACCACCCATGGATGTCACGAAAACATTCTCGAGACCATTACTCTTCTCCCTCCTGCCTGGACACTTACGACGATTGTTGCAGGGTATTTGCTTTCAGTCGATACACATCGCACATGCCAATGGCCTTCTTTTCCTCGGAGCATAAACATCATTCACCTGAACATGTCACCTGTCGCCACTCATAGGATGTCCAATTGTTGTACTGGAGCCCAAATTCCAGCCTTCAGCAGGGATGAATGAACCAGACCCCTGCTGTTGAGTGCCATATACAGCAACGTTCGCTGAACAGTCGTTGAGGGGACACTGTGGTCTCTTGGTTCATCAGGGCGGTCAATTGATGAACAGTTGCACGTCTGCTCGACGCAGCCATCATTCACCCCCGTCATCTACGGCCAGTGGCGCACCACAATTGCCTCTGCGCCGGTTTTGAATAGCGCCATTTTGCGTGTACAGAGTACTTTAACCACGGCGGCACGCGAAGGGTTTTCAACTTAGTCATATTGGAAATGATTCTACCCTTGGTCAGAAAGTCAATGATCGTGCCGTTTTGGACATCACATAAATCGACCTGTTTCCGCATTAGGAGAACGACTGCGCCGTTGTCCCCGTCCCATCGGCAGCCTTCATATATCCTCCACTGCTAGTGCTGCCACTTGTTGTCTGTGATTGGTCACTCCACTTTGACGTCGGACGTAGGTGGTGGTAACATTAATGTGACTGCTCAGTGTAAGTGCAGAACTGTTACCCAACGGCTATTGTTCAAAACATTGACCACTGATCTAGGCTGAGGGTACAGTGACTACTTTACTCTCAAGGATACTGTTACTTCACTCCCTTCACTGCGGGAGCACCTCAACATAGCGTTCTTTGAGCTACTCCCCCATTGCGTTTACTGATAGTCTGCATGATGTCCTGTCAACAAACTGTTCATCATTAATCCTAGACATACTGCTGTGTATCGGTGTTAACGTACAGCTAACACTGGTCGAAAAATAAACGCGGGTCGGAACGGAACACTAAGTGAAAACTTGAGGGCGAGAGTAAAGTGGACATTACTGTTCCCAGCAGCAGGTACCAGGAGTTTGTTTCCAAAAAGGGACACACAGCACCTAACGTCGACGATTATACTGCTGTAAAACTATTTGCAGTGCCATACAAGTACAAAGCTGAACGACTTGGGTGAAGAGAGAGGGGGGGGGGGGGAAGGGGGGGGCGGTGGGACGGGATAGATATAAGAAACCAAACGAAATGCAATTGCTCAGTAACGAGCCTTTGGCTTCTTATACCAAAACCTTAAAAAAAAAAAGTTCCTGCACAAGCTTCTAAATCTTATGAGTGGTGTTCGGATTCACTGTGTGGGGATGGGAGTGATTGCTCGGATCAAAGCAAGTCCAAATGTTCCTATGGACATAAATAAGTTGCACGATGCGTTGTTACAAAGTTAGGTGCTGCAGCGTTGCAGTACGTTCAGTGGCCACATCACATGAGATGCACAAAGACTCGGTCTTACGAATCAATGCTTAACTAGCAACAATTCGACTAGGAGAGACAGGGACACTCATTGATAAAAGTGTCCCATCCCACATACACAGAATATGTCGCCGTCACACCGTTCCTGATAACTAGTGTCTTTATCAGGAAATTGCAATTTAGTACGTGCGGAATTGGTGTCCATATAGTGAGACATTCTTCATCAGGAGTTGAAAAGCTCAAACAGACGTTACTCCCAGATTTTAGAAGGCACCATAGTGAAGAGAAAATGTATTATTACGAAGTGTCTTACAAAAGAACTGTCGAACATCTAAACACCTCAGCATGGAAGGTTAATTACACTCTGTCGTATTGCTTCTCCATGGACTAAGGGGAGTATCTACTGCCTTTTGAAGCGAACGTCGCGTGTTCGAATCCCAGACACAGTAGTATCCAACAGAAAGAAATAAAAAAAAAACAATTAATCGGTAGACCTATAAACAATTTTCGCATGTTTTTATATTATGGGAGATGGACTGCAGGGGAAAGGGGCGAATTTACTTTTATGTTTTTGAAATACAGAATATGTTACTATGACAAATTGTCCAACAAGCATCTAGAAGGTAAACATCACGGTTTGGCAGCTTAGTATTCAGGACTATTTACTATACGTGTTCCTCACCTACCCCGCCCTGTGCCCTTCAGATAACGTTACTGGAGACCCATCAGTCCTCTTGGATCCGTGAATCGACGTAGTACGTTTCTCGATAGCTCATTTCAACATTCAGTCAACACCTGGTATTTATGGATGGGATCTTCTCAACAGACAAAATAAGCGTGGGTGCGTTCAATGACCACTATATTGGAGTCGTATTTTGTATGAATACGGTGAACAGATAATTGTCTAAAATAATCAAAATTATCTAATCTAACTAAGTCTGCAACTTGCTGCCCCTGGTCTGCGACTATACTTCTAGTACTAACGAACTGAATCGAGTACTGAAACTAGGTTCAGCAGATACCAGCGAAAGTAACATCACCTTTCTTCCTAAAATTCACATTTAATTTCTCTGTATTTAACACTTCCGCTACAATGCTGTATCTTTCACGGCGCTGGGAGCGCATCTCTTTCATGAATTTTTATTTTAAATCCCAATTGAATAGGACTTCAGACGCAGTAGGGATATCTGGAATTGGCCAATCTCGAGTCTTGTTCTTGTACGCGGTTTATTTAGAATGTACGCTTCACTCTCCCAGAACCCTTCCAGCTAATCCAAGTATTCCATTAGCTTTCTTCAACTGATTGCGCGCGTTCGTTCCATTTCACAGAACTTCGTAGTAGCAATCCACAGCAGCCCATGACACAACAAGGGATAATGAAAACTACAAACTGCAGGAGTGCGTTTCCGAGTACAAGGGTCCGTTCTGGACGTCTCCGCCCTCTATTTTCCGTACACCACGGTAGTATGCTCAGGCAGCTCATACTTTGTTAGCGGCGTTGGTTCAAGTGGGCGTACTGTGCGCAACCAAGAAACTGATAACGACGTAGTTTGGTCCGTTAACCCATTATACAACTAATCAATGAGTAAAGTAAGTGGGTCAAGACTATTCTTTATCGATGCTTTGAACCCTGTGAATGATTATTGGATACAGGTTCCGCCTTTTGTGCAAATCACTGTGTTTTCTTGTTATCCAAACAGATTTCTGCATCTCTGTGCTATCATTAGTGGGTTTTGTTAATTGAAAACTGTAAAAGGCGAACATATTTTTGGCTGCAATTGATCTAACAAAGTGAGGCCCAAAGAAAGTTTTTGTTCTTATCGTGATATTACATTATGTGGTTTTACAGGAACATCTGTTTGGGGTCCTGAACTGATAGCTTGTCATCTCCAAACCAAGCACTGTAAATGTGGATTTCATCCGCGAGGCAACACATCCTTTGAAATAAAAAAAAAAAAAAGCCATGATTTGTGATGTGTCAATTTTTTTCTTTGCATATATACTTGTTATTATTCACGTTTTGTTGTGACGGGTCCCTCTTCTTTCGCTTTCTGAGGGCGCTGCACACACACACATATTAATGTACTTTGTGTAAGGCTATTTTTACAAACGCCTTTCTACTTCGTAAAACTGGCCTAAACCCGTCGGCGTTCATTTGTTCCTGAGAGAATTTGGCGCCGAATTTGAATTTAGTTTACTCTCTCTTTCTGTGTGTGTGTGTGTGTGTGTGTGTGTGTGTGTGCGTGTGTGTGTGTGTGTGTGTGTGTGAGGTCCTTTAGCTGTTCTGCTATAGTCAGTTTGTGGTATAGACTGTGGCTGGATTTTAGTGTTTATAAATCTGTTGCTATTTTAGTTGGGTGGTTGTTATAGGGTATTAAAGTGTTCAGCAAATGCACTATGGGTGCTGTTACTTTTTAGAGCATTCAGGTGCTCTGGGTCTCTTGTTTTAAAGTTCCTACTGTTTGTCTTATGTATACTGATTGGCAAGTGTTGCATATGAGTTCATATACTCATGATCTGTTGAATTTATCTGTGGATGTGGCCTATGTTCTGAGCATTTTCTTTGTTGTGTTGTCTGTCCTGTATCCTATTTGAAGTCCCTGTTTCTTCAATATGTTGCCTCTTCTGTGGACAATTTTGTTATTGTAACTGAGAATGTGCCACTTTGTTTTATGTGTGTTGTTGTGTCTTGCACATAGTCATTGTTTGTGTGTCGTGCCTTTTGCATAACAGGCAGAACCTATACCCAATAATTTAACCGCAGATACGAAAAGAAAGACGAGAGCTTCAGATCGAAAAGATGAATACTGTGAATGCTTGTTGTGTCGCTCAGTATTCTCCGTAGGTTTGCATGCTTCTGCGAAAATAATTACTAAAATAAGAGTGGAGTTGGAATGAAATTCTATTGGATGGAAAAATCTGTCTTTAGTAATATGTAATATGGACGCACTACAAACATTGGTTTGACGTTTCGTAATAGGGCATTTGTTACTGCAAACAAAGCACTTTGATTTCCTTTGCTTGCTATTTATCCTTGGCGCTATGTGACTGAGCTACAGTGCCAACATTTCATTTGCAGTTGTACCTGTTCATACCACCTGAACTATTGACAGCGGGAAATTCTTCTACTTCCACGCGCTCCCTCATTATTCTTCGGGACCACCCATAGTGACCGGCGCTGTCGTCACATTTGTGGAATGTTGTTCTTGCTCGCCTGCTGGTGTTGTTCTTGCGGAGGTGCTGGCTGGGACGCCCTCCAAGTCACACAAGTGTCCCACCAAATTCTCCGCTTGAATGACCCTCCCAATGCTCGGCTGTGCTATTGTTAAGGCAGCAGAAACGTCCACTCTGTCTCTCTGTCTCTCTTCCCCCCTGCCACATCCCTTCATCATCTTCTAGCTGTGTTGGGAGTAGGGTCGTTATAGCCTGGAACAAATTATTTTTTTAATTTCTTGCGTGGGCTGATTGAAATGTTAACGAGCTGCTTACCCACCGTTAATAAACAGTCATTTTTCTTTTTCTTTTTGATGAAGCTCAGCACAAAGTTTGTTCTCTAACAGTTGCTATCCACTGAAACAGCAACACATATTTTACACTTTTCTTGAAACTTACCCTCTGAATGTAAAGAATGACTGTGCTGGTAAAACTTCTCCGTTACTTGATTTTCAAACTCCAGAGTGAAACTGAACGTACTGAGACATTTCTCTCTATACTTATACTGATCATTTCTAAACTGACACACAATATTTTAGCGCAACGCAATTTGACTTTTAATAATCCCTACAAAAGAATAGCCCTGCCTAAAAATAACCTATACCCTTAATCAATCACTTACCTCACAAAAATCTTCGTTACTCGAACTACTGCCATACAGCGAGCGCCAATACTGCCAGCTAAATAAAAGATTCTGACTACTGAAGGCACTAACTACTTATAGGTATATAGTTAGTAAATGAAAAATGTTGGTAGAGAACAAACAATGTATTTACCTTAATAGTGTTCAAAATACACTATATATATTTATAAGTTAGTGGCATCCAGTTTAACAAATTTCCTTTTTCTGACGGATACACGTCCAGATCGTCCGCTCATGTCAACATCTCAGAACTTTGGCATCTCTCTCCCCACATCCACCACCGCTGGCAGCTCACCTCCAACTGCCCATCCATACGGACTGTTCACACCCAACTGCCCAGCACTACACTGGCGTAAAACTTCCAACAACGAGTCCAGCCAGCCACAGACTGCGATTTTAATACAGAGCGCTACGTGGCGTTATCAATATAAAAACCTAATGAGGCTACTTACACATTATATGATGTTGCATCGATACCTCGATATAATTGAAAACGAAGTATCGATACGATTGCTTTTCTAGACCTCACAAGGATATATTTAGAATATAAGGAGAAATAAGAAAAATATTTTATGCTTTCGTTTACCACCTTGAATATAAGGTCAAACAATCGTCAAAAGTAAAGCACAAATATTACAAATGCATACAAAATACGTACCTAGAACAATCTTTTATGCTGTCCCATGTGCTGTTAAACAGTGAATCATTACTAGTTTTCCTCCCTTACTTTTTTATTTTTATTTATTTTAAAGCACGCATTCACAATAAAAATTGTATAAAATAAAAGCACTCATTTTGATTACAAGTCAAAATACAAGCCAAAATACGCGAATTGTGCTAAGTGTGCATGAATAAGCTCGAGTTCAAAATCAGTACTCAAATCAGTTGTCCTAAGGAGTGTGCACGTACTTCAAATTATTCCTCTCTTCTCTTAAATCGAGTATGATTATTCTAGACTTTGCATTATCACTAGTACCGTTCTTGTATATCCATTATGTACACTGCATGAATCAGTAGTGAAAGGTTGGTATTTTCCCCGACACCATGTGATATTTTTGATGTCGGAACTACGAATTTTCTGACTGATATATGAAATTGTGAAATACGTAGTATCGTGCCTATACCATATGAATCAAATGAAAGGTATCGATACCTACGTCACTTCAGTAATATTTTGACCTACTTATTAGAAAGAGAAAATTGTTGTCCAACACAGCACTGCGATATTAAATCAAATATACCTGTAGCGATGTGTCAAAAGTTTTGAGGTTTCTTAAGATACTTTTTTGTTTGTCACTGCATATGCTAAATTAACGTGTTATGTGGTGTAAACACACACACACACACACACACACACACACACACGAGCTGTAATTTAAGTAACAAGATAGTTTCCTTAGTTCACTTCTCTTTCTAGCGACCTTCCTGCTTTACCAACGTGTATTTCCTGGGTGAGTGTTACATGGAATCCATGTATAGCTCTTCTCTTTCTAGCGACCTTCCTGCTTTGCCAAAGTGTATTTCCTGCTGTGTATTTCCTGGGCTAGTGTTACATGGAATCCATGTATAGCTCTTCTCTTTCTAGCGACCTTCCTGCTTTGCCAAAGTGTATTTCCTGCTGTGTATTTCCTGGGCTAGTGTTATATGGAATCCATGTATTTCTCCTCCCTATTGATAATAGAAAAGCAATATTCGAAATGTAATGTACCTTTTAGAACCGAGTAACCATTCATCAGGAATACACTGACGAAAACAATATCGCAATAGGCCTACCAAAAAGTAAATAACGTAGAGTAATGAAATTTCGGGAATACATTGATTTGTCTAGGTGACATATTTAAGTGATTAACACAGCAAGATCACAGGTTAATGTAAGCGCGAGGTCAGCCATTGCAAATGACAAACGCTGTTTACTTTAATAACCGGTGTAGCCAAGTGTTAATTTCAAGCTTGCAAATGTGGATGCATTGTCTTGTACAGGTGCCGGATGTCAGTTTGTGGCATGGAGTTCCACACCTGTTGCACTTTAGATGGGCAATTCAGGGGCGGTTAATGCTGTTTGTTGATAATGCTGGAGGTGTCTTCCTATGATGACCCATATGTGCTCGACTAGAGGCAGATCTGGTGATCCAGCAGACCAAGTCAAGACGTTGACTCTTGATAGAACATGTCGGGCAGCAAAAGCGGTATTTGGGCAAGCGTTATCCTGTAGGAAAGCCCCTGCAATACCGTTCATGAATGGCAGCACAACAGGTCGAATCCCTAGACTGGCGCACAAATTTGCAGTCAGAGTGCGTGGGATAACCACGAGAGTGCTCTTGCTGTCATCCCAAATCTACAACAGACCATAACTCCAGTTGTAGATGCAGGGGGTCTAGCACACAGAAAGGTTGGTTGCAAGCCTTCAACTGGCCCCTCCTAACCAATACACGGACATCGCTAGCACTGAGGCACAGCCAGCTTTCATCAGAAAGCACAACAGACCTCAACCCCACCGTCCAACCAGCTATCGCTTGGCACCATTGAAATCGGTGATTAAGGGATCAGTGAGAAGTGCATACTACAGGATTTGGAACAGTTCACTGTACCACTGTGGTGCCAACTGCTGCTCAGATCGCTGCTGCAGATGCAGTGCGGTGCGCCAGAGCCATACACCCAACATGATGGTCTTCCCTCTCGGTAGTGCCATGTGTACGTCTGGAGCGCGGTTGTCTTGCGACTGTACGTTCTCGTGACCACAGCTGCCAGCAACCGCCTACAGTGGCTATATTCCTGAGAAGTCTTTCTGCAATATCCAGCTTCTCGTATCCCTAATACAAGACGACATCCAAACTCAGTGATGTGTTGATATTGGCGTCTTTGTCCCCCTAAAGGCATTCTTGTGTGCTCAGCACTTCCATTCTCAAAGCTAAGTAACGTTCACAACCGTAAACCTGATTTGTATCCTCATAGTGGCGGTAATAGCGCCACTCTTAAGCGACTGGCGCGTAAGTTGAATTGACATCATCTTTGAGATGTAGAAACACACCTACCAGCTTTCGTTTACGTCGCACAACTCCTTCTTAGTGTTGCGATTTTTTTTTTCCTTGAAAGTATTTTCCATCGCGTACTTCGCATCCTGTACTCAGGAAGCGGACTCAGCACAAACAGACATGAAAAATAGTAATCATAAGTGTTAGCTTCTAATTGAGGTACTGATTTTCCTTTTGTATACTTCAGGACACTATTATCATTCTAACCAAATCAGAACCATTCAACACGTGTAAGAGGTCCATGACTAAGAAATTTATTGCTAGCGCACTCGAACAGATGTAATTTCGATGGACTGCTCACGCGCTGCTTGCGATATGTAAGATATAAGAGAATCTCAGACCAGAGAGGAGTGTTGGCAGCAATAAGAGCAGTGTGGCAGTAGGAGTAAGTACTAGCTAGCAGTCTGGTGTCTCGAGTTGGCTGGGCCCGTCGTGGGGAGCGATGGCGGTTTCTGAGCGATGTAGTACAAGGTAAAAGCAGCATCGCGCATATGTACTATTGTTATATCAAGTCCCATGTAAATGTTTTAAAAGAATCTCTTAATAATAATCTTTCTTATAAAAATTAACCTTTGACAATCATTCATCTCAATTTAAGGAATTTACTAATTTCTCCAATCCATGATAATCCCGATTATTGTAAAGAAAAATCATTTTTTTTATACACGACAAATCTATCGGCCAGCATTGCACTGGGCTGTGCCAGAAAAATTTCTTATAGGATTAGATGTATACGCGTTATCCGGCGACTTAATGGAGGTAAGAATTTTCAATTAATTCAGTGTGATCTTTCAGGGCCATGACGCAGCACTGCTGACGTCCAAATTACCAGTTTAGATTCACAGGCAGTTAATTTTTGAAAGGTTACATATGAGTCACATTTTTTATTGGGAGGTTAGTCACATTGTATTATTGGTAAGTTACGGAATTTATCTGTTGGTAGGATACACTAAATGTCAATGCTATATACTTATTTTTTACTGTTGGGAGGTTACAACGTTTGACCAATATTGCGATGATTTTGTGGACGAAACATGTATCGAACAATCCACACTAATTGTTTCACATAACCGTGCAACGGATTCATGAAGTACTAAGTTCCATTGTCATACCTTGCGTTGCAATCTACGAAAATCTATCTATCCGCTCTGTGTATAGCCCCGACAGCAAGTTTTTTTGTGCTAGTATAAAACAGAAACCACGCATATGAAAGCGCGACCCTCCCCTCTGGAATAATAATGAAAAATATTTGTTAGTCGGTGCTCGCAATCGGCTGAGAAAATGAAATTTTGATTGCAAGAATATTACGTTTTAATTGCCACAGCAAGACATGTATATTCAATTTCACGGCTATTTTGACTGACAATTCAATCAGCGGACGCGAAATACGATACTTGGTTGCCGCAGCGATAAAAAATATTGGCATCGCGTTCCAGATTCTGAGGGACAGGTACGCTGAAATGCAGGACAGATTTTTCAGTGGTCTCCTCTCGTATCATATAGGAAGCTTAGCAGACGTGGTTATGTGAACCGCGACAAAATAAAAAACTGTATTCTACATATATCTCAGTTCTCCGCAAGTCGTAGTACTATTTTTGGAAACGAATATGTAACCAATCAATATCAATTCCTTCCTCTTACCCACTCTCACTCCCTCACCACTTGTCCTCCTTTTCGTATACCATTTAGGGGACTTTCAGACCGAGCGTCTACGTAAAAGCTCGAAATTAATTTTGCCACAGAAGTACTTAAGCAAATAAAATAACTTAATCTTTAGAATACATATGATACAGTTAATTATGGGTTCAATAATAGGATTTATCGAGCCACACCCTTGCCAAAGAACAAAATAATGCTTCAGAAACAAAGATCAGCTGCTGGAACTTAGATATAACGCTCTTGCGAGAAAAGGTTTACCATCTGAGCTATCCAGTCATGTCTGATTTCGAAGTGATTCTCTCACTCACGCACGCTTTTCCAAACACTCCTGCAGATCTTGTTGCGCTAGCAGCACATCAGATATGAGTGTGGTGATGAATGATGAAATTTCCCGGAATTATCTTTTAGTCTGCTGAGTGGACGCTTTAATTTAACATTCTGCCGTATTAAAATTATGTCCAGCCAAAATTCAGTACTTGGGTCTTTGACTTTAACGGAAAGCCGATATCAGATTCAAACTCTACGTTCTGCAGAAAGTTGCGATATTTCAATCCTCAGCACTCGCCAACTGTAAGGGGTCGCCACCAGATTCTACCTGGATGTAGTTATAACAGATATCACGGGTCGTTGGGAGGAAGCGGTAGGGCTCATCAGAAAAGTAAGGCAAATCGATGATTTTTCGCTGCGGATTTTCTTCCGTCGGTCTTGTGCGTTGGTGTTGCATTCAACTATAAACCAAATACGTCCAGCCTAAGGTTACAATGAATCAGCACAACTTTTATTGTTGCTCTGTCTGTAGGCACTGAGCTAGTGATAATGAGTATCGAGATAATACCATCGGAGAAGATGTAGTGGTTAATGCGCTGGACTTTCAGACGGTCAGTGCAGGGAGGGTTAGCGAGAGAGGGCAGGACTCAACTTTCCATCCAGCCATCCTGACTAGAAATTTTCCTTCTATTTCCTTTTTAATGTTTCCCGACGGCAGTGGCATTTTTCAGCAAGACAATGCACCATGTCACAAAGCCATCAGTGTGAGCACATGCTAGGGGACTGATGACCTGAGAAGTACAGTCCCATAGTACTCAGAGCCATTTGAGCCATTGTTTTGTTTTTCGTAGTTAGGCATGTACTCCCTTCACTACACTTAAGAGAAAGCTCAGTGTGCATGAATATGAACACATTTCAAAGCATTGTGTACCGCCCACTACAGAGGAACAGTTCAGAAATAATGTGAGGAGCACAGTGGCGAGTTTCAATTGATGTGCTGGCCATCCAACTCGCCCGATCTGTGCCCGATCGAACACACCTGGGATGTGACTGAAAGTGGCGTCAGAGCTTCTCATCCCCCTCTCCGGAATTTACGGGAATTATTGATTTGTGTGTGCAGATGTGGTACCAAATGCCCCCAGCGACCTACCAAGGGTTCATTGCTTCCATGCCACGGCGCTTTCCACTGTTATCCGTACCAAAGGTAGACATACCGGCTATTAGGCAGGTGAGCATGATGTTCTGGCTGATCAGAGTTTATGTTTGTGATGTGATTATGAAGTGTAAGCGCAGGAACAGCCGCAGCAAAGCCCAACCCGGGGAAGTCTTTTGTGCTGACGGTCGGGAACCGTCGAGCGTTGCGGAGGAGTGAGTTGTAAAACATCGCAAGAAATCAGCAGAAGTAATCACTTGTGAATTCAAAGTGCACCAAGAGTTGAGCTAGTACAATGACTCTGCACAGTCGGTTAAAGGGAATGGGGTACAGTTGTCGAGCAACTCCTCATATTTATAGTGTGTTTAGTTTGGTACAGTATAGTATAGTATAGTAAAGTGTTTATATGTTTATAGTCAGTGATAAGCGACGTTTGTGGTGCTGCAAAGAGCGACACCATTGCACAGTGGAGGACTGGAACCGAGCGACTTGGGGTGATAAATCACGCTGTACCCTACGACAATGCGGTGGAAAGGTTTAGGTTTGGCGATTGCCTGGGGAGAACTACCTGCCTTTATCTGCAGTGCCGAGGATGTTGTAGGGAGGAGGTAGTGTTACGGTATACGAGTGTTTTTCGTGGAGGTCGCAGGTTCGAATCCTGCCTCGGGCGTGGATATGTGTGATGTCCTTCGGTTAGTTAGGTTTAAGAAGTTCTAAGTTCTAGGGGACTGATGACCTCAGTTCAGTCCCATAGCGCTCAGAGCCATTTGAACCATCGATTTGTTTTTCGTGGTTAGGCATTTACTCCCTTCACTACACTTAAGAGAAAGCTCGATGTGCATGAATATGAAAGCATTGTGTACCGGCAACTACAGAGGAACAGTTCGGAAATAATGATCTATCTTATCGGTATGACAAAGCACGATGTCATAAAGCAGCAGCTATAAGGCAATGGTTTGTGTTCAGTAACATTCCTGGAACGGACTGGCTTGCTCAGAGCCCCTACGTGAATTCGATGGAACGCTTTTGGGATTGTGTACAACGTCGAATGTTCTCTAGGCCACAGCGACCATCACAATTACTTTAGTTTCGGTTCTTGAAAAAGAATGGGCTACCACTCTTCCACAGGCATTCAGATACCTCACCGAATATGTCCCCAGAAAGTTATAGAAGAGACGGGTGGCACACCGGATATTAATGTCTGCTAATAGCTGTCCAAATATTTCCGGTCACATAGTGTGAGTGTAACTAAGGATAGGAAAAGTATTATGACACGTAACGACTGTGGAGAACAATCTACGGGTACCTGGCGGGAACAATAGTACGTTTACTGCAGGAAATGGAAGAGAAAGCTTCTAAGAGAACGGTACCGGGCAGAGAAAGAAATTTCACTTTCGGAGGGCCAGACATAAGCTCGGCGGTGACCTGAGACACGTGTTGGCGGTGGATTGTTTCGCTGCAGGTCTTAAGTTACGAAACACATTTCTCGTGCCGGCAAATCCCCGCTCTCAGGTTACGTACCAAATCCTTTACTCCTCGCTGAGATTGCCGCTACTGAGATGCTGTTCTTCAGTCCACCACCCTTGTTTTCTTCTGTTGTCCTTTTTCCCCTCTGCTGCCGCTGCCGCCGCCACCGCCTGCGCCGTAGCAGTTCTGTTTTTTGTGGAGCCGTTCCTCCCATCTTCTGAAGGAGAGAAAAAAAAGAGGGAAGAGAAAAAAATAATCTTGGCATCGCTGAATAAATCCCTTGTGCTCTGCTGCGGCGCCCTTGTGGCGGACGCTGCCGAAAGAACGTCTTCGAGCAGGTCGTATGGTGGGCGCGCTCGCGTTCACTTGCGCCCGCAACTCACTACCCTCCCCTCCCCCTTTCCGCCTCTCCCCACCCAAGCACCCTCTCCGTCCAAACACACACACACACACACACACACACACACACACACACACACACACACACACAACCGGGCCGGACGATCACTCACAAGCATGCACGCTGAGACGCCCTAAGGCGCTCTTGCTGTCCGAGTGTTTATCTTGTCAGTTTCCAGAGAAGCGCTTCCTGCTGCGGTCATGGCACGGAGGGAGGATCTTCTCCTCCTCTTCCCCCTCCTCCTCCTCCTCCTCCTTTGCTCCGACTTGCCAGGGCGGGCCTAATCTTTATTTTGTGGGTGGCGGGCGGTGGCAGGAAGGACGCCCTCCAAAGTTGAGCTCCGGCGCGCGTCTTCTCATATGCACTGCTGTCCACCGGCCACTTGTCACGGCCTACAGTAGACGGCTCGCCCCTGCGCATGCACGCACGAGACAAATTGCCTTAGTTTGCTGCAAACTTGAGACTGCGGGTAGGGTGCCTAGGGTACCGCAGCGTTTTACCACCCCCCCCCCCCCTTCCTGCCCCCTTCTGTACTCTAGACTTCCGTTCCACGCAGCAGATAGTGTGCGTAGAGAGTCAGTTGCGCTTGCAAGAATACTGTGAGATGCAGCAGTTAAGCCAGTCGCTAGTTTAGACGCGCATAGCGCGTATGGCGAGGCGCAGAACAGCGCGAATTTTTGTAACGTCACAGGTTCGGGTGGGACTGCCCTAATAATGCCGTGTGGCTAGGGCCTCCCGTCAGGGAGACCGTTCGCCTCGTGCAAGTCTTTCGTGTTCACGCCACTTCGGCGACTTGTGTGTCGATGGGGATGAAATGAGGACGATAAGGACAACACAACACCCAGTCCCTGAGCAGAGAAAATCTCCGACCCAGTCGGGAATCGAACCCGGGCCGTTAGATATGACGTTCCGTTGCGCTGACCACTCAGCTACCAGGGGCGGACGCCCTAATAATGACACGACGCGATGGGAACGCGACACGTGCCTGCGCTAGGTCACTACGGCGTTGTGGTCATGGCACAGTTTCTCGCGCCGCGCGACACCCTAACAATGCGAGAGGGGTGAGGCGGGGGTCGGGAAAGCAGTCATGCCATATGCTCACATCGGCATGGCGCATATGCATTGCTGTAGTATTGGCCATCCGAAAAATGTAGCCTTACTGTATATTGAATTTCAGTGTCATTCAGTAGTGTTTCGCTTTTCGCCATTTAAGGGCCCCATCTTCTTCCGCTAGTACATTGTATTTTTCAGTTATTTATGTCTGTATAGTTTTTGTTTGTTTTGTTTGTTTCTACTGTCAATAACAATGCACGGTTAAATGACTGGTGAGCCATTACTCAGTGGGACTATATCTTCTGCCTGCGCAACGTTTTCAGATCGCAGATTCATCGTGAGGGTAGTGAATAAGGAAGTGAGAAATATAATAAAACCACGTGATAAAGAAACATGGCAGGAAAATGAAACAAGGTTATCGACAAGCTGTACGATATGTTATAAAAATTCGAAAAGGGGTAAAATTTCCACAGGTGTGACACCATTGCGTTCCTGGTAAAGAGCGTCCAAGATCTGATGTATATAACTTTCATTGTGATTACTTGGATACGGAGGTAATAGGAGGCATTATACTGCGTGCATGTCGGCCGCGGTGGCCGAGCGGTTCTAGGCGCTTCAGTCCGGAACCGCGCTGCTGTTAGGGTCGCAGGTTCGAATCCTGTCTCGGGCATGGATGTGTGCGACATCGTTAGGTTTGTGTAGTTGTAAGTTTAGGGGACTGATGACCTCAGCTGTTAACTCCAATAGTGCTTAGAGCCATTTGAACCATTTTGAGCTGCGTGCATTTCCACTGCAAGCTATAAACAGTCGTGAAACCTCCACGAATGACAATGTTTTAATTGGCGCGCCATCACGGGAAAAACATTAAGAAACTAATTGAAGAAGAAATGGTCGGTATTATTCCCATAGTATGAGTATCCAGAAAGAGTGTAGTCATTTTATATATTTAATTTATTGAAATTTATCGTTGACAAAGGCAGACCTACAATAACGACAATATTTTTCGAATACGTGAACTCTTCCCCTCACAAGGCACACCTAGACTGTTTTTGCATTCCTTTCGCGTGCATCATTTTCAGCTGCTGACAGTACATAGTCCATTGTGTTGCGCAGTGGATGAATAGTTTTGTTTTCACAATTGCAGAAGAAAAGTTTGTAGAGGCAGTGAAGTAAACCAGGGAGCTTTATGATACGTTTTGCGTTGGCGAGTTGAAAATAAATTACCTAGATACATGGTAAAACATTAAGTTATTCTTAAAATAAAGAAAATGAATGTCAGTGTTTAGCAACAGTCTCTAAAATACTGCCAGTTTTTGTTCAGTTGCAATCGCCTCCTGTGTATTACATCCATTTGAGTCAGTGGTGTGCTATACGAGTCCACGTGCTTCAGAAAACGACATTCTAGTCATTCTGAAGTAATCTGTAAAATCAGCACCACTCATCTCTGTCGTAATTTGATATTGTCCACATCTTTTCCTTTCAAACAAAATTATTTATTTGATATTTCAATTTTTATTCGTTAGTGAATTAAGCAACAGTTCGTCCTCAGCATTAGTATCCGAATCTGATTCGGAACTCAAGTCTAACAATAATAACTCTTTTTTCGTGAATCACACAGTCAGTTTGGCAAGCAGTAGGTCAGTAACCAGGGTGTGGGATTTTCACATCACCCCGACTGAAAGCACACTCGTCATACGCGTCTCAATATGCACAGGTCCGCACAACACGTGTGTGCACGTCGAGCCATAAAATCGTGTCGTGTTACACGGACTCTACGCTTTTCAGTTTGCGCTTAGCCTTACCGTGCGTACGGACAGGCAGTCGCTCGTGCAGACACGTGCTGTCAAATGGCCTTCGAGCCTTAAATGCTGCTATCTGTACTAATATACTCCTATAAGGGGGAAGCGAGAGAAGACATTGTTAGCAAAAATGTCGGAAAAGTTATTGACCGATTTAAAGCTTTACACGATATTCTGATAAAGATTTGGACGGACATAGGTTATATATTTTAAAGGCATATAGTGTATTAATATGTACAGGGTGATAAAAAAGGAAAAAAAAGGGATTTCAATCGTTTATTACAGGCAAATTATAGAAGATAGAAGCACATTGTGCATGTCACTGGGTAGAGGAAGGTTCAGAATTTTGACACAGCTGAGTTATTAACTGTTTGTAGCAAAACTAAAACTAAACTAAACTCCTGCCAAACAGGCCATGAAGGACCAACGGTACCGACCGGCCGCCGTGTCATCCTCAGCCCACAGGCGTCACTGGATGTGGATACGGAGGGGCATGTGGTCAGCACACAGCCCTCCCGGCTCCTATCCAAGTGCTCTGGCCCAGCCCGACAGCGCTTAACTTTGGTGATCTGACGGGAATATGGCGACTACACCACCACGTAAATTAGTTTGTGTTTTGGGTTTTGCTCGAAGTAATTGTTCAGATGCAACTTTAATTCCGCCGTCGATTCAGTAAGAAGCCGCTTCTGCTCAAGTAGATTTATGACTTGCACCGCCACCTATGGCAGAAATTACAGTTTCAGCAAAATTGGATAATTTATTCAAAAGAGAGAGTTTGACAAATTGAGAAAGTCAGTAAAGCGTTGGTCCACCTCTGGCCGTATGCAAGCAGTTATTTGGAACTGATAGAGTTGTCGGATGCCCTCTTGAGCGTTATCATGCCAAATTCTATCCAATGGGCGCTGGTTGGACGGCCCTACCAGTAATGCTGCAAACGTTCTCGACTGCGGAGAAATAGGGCGACCTTACTGGACCCGATAGGGTTTGGCAAGCTCGAAGACAAGCACCAGAAACTCTCGCCGTGTGAAGGTGGACGTTCTCCTGCTGAGATGTAAGCCCAGGATGGCTTGCACTCAAACTCGGCGCACATACTCGTCAATGTACCGCTTTGCTGAAGGGGTGCCGCGGATGACAAGGGAAGAGTTCTTGCTATGAGAGGACATGGCACCTCAGACAGTCTGTCCTGGGTGTTGTGATGTGCTGTGGGCGACAGTCAGGTTGGTATCCTACAGCACTCTGGGGAATCTCCAGATACGTCTTCGACCTGAGATCTCATTGACTGGAGTGGAATAATGTTGAGTGACAAGCCCCTCTTCCAACTGAGTTCCGATAACCACAGAAGACATGTCTGGAGACACCCCGACCCGGCAGCGGTACGATAGCAACCTGACAGTCACCCACCATACGGCGCGACAGCCAGGAGTGATGGGCTGGGACGCCATTTTCTTTCATAGCAGGAACACTTTGGTTGTGATCGGCGGCGAGTCGACGATATTCTATGCCCCGTTTTGTTCCCCTCAGGGGAAACCACCCTGACCTTAAATTTAAGCAAGACAATGCCTTCCCACACACGTCTAGAGTTTATTTGTCCTCGTGCTTGCCAAACGCTACCTTGCCCAGCAATTTTGCCTGATCTCAGCCCAGTTGAGAACATTTGGAGCATCATGGGCAGGGCATTCTGAACAGCTTGGGATTTTAACGATCTAACGTATCAGTTTGACAGCATTGGCACGGTATCCCTTAGGACGACATTCAACAGCTGTATCAACTAGTGTCAAGCCGAACTACTGTGTGCCTAAGGACTAGAGGTGGTAAAGCGCGTTATGGACTCGCTCAGTTTGCGAAGCTCGTTCTCTTGAACATATAATCCTGTTTTTATGAAACTGTAATAATTTGTTTCCTGCGCATGTAAATCACATCTACCGATTTCCGTCTCATTCACATTATTCCTTCGTGGTGCCTCGTCTCTTTATTGCCGTAAAGTGTGTTTGGATGACTTTTTTCTGTTGTCGACCAGTAGAGGAAAGGTGCCTATTATGCGATAGTTCCCTAATATGAGACACCCCAACTGTGCTCATGTTAGGGGTTGCACTCTGGTGGAGAGTTTCTTAAACACGTCTATTGTGTACCAGACGACGACACAGCGAGTAGGAAGCCATAGTTGAGCCGGACACAGTACGCAGAGGTAGATACAAAATTTTTTGTGTTTGGAATTTTTGCGACATCAGTGTTGAGACAATATTTCAGCTTAGAGGTGAGTGGATATTACTGCACCCTTTTATTGTTGTTATTTGTAACGGTATTACCTATAATTATTGACAGTTAGGTTCATTTTCCAACGAACGTTGTTAGCAAGTACGTGATTCTTTGTGTAAGATGGAGAAATTCCTAATATGCGATAGTAAGGGGATCCAAATACGCGACAGTGTCGCATATTACGATACCTATCGCATATTGGGAGAACTCATTCTCTCACCATTTTTTATATGTAATTTACGCAATACCATCATGAGATAACAATATTTCATCATTTATTGTAATAAAATTTTGGCAACTGCGTTTATTCCAATTCGATTAAATTATGATAAACAGGGATTACTTTGACTAGTCTTATGTTCAGAAATTGGAATGTTATCTGGAACTTGATGGATGGTGCACCTGCAGGATCAATATCAGCTTTTCTGGATACAAACTCACATTTTTACTCAGTGGTTTGATCATTTTGTGAGTCATGTAAAGCCATCTTCAAATGACCCTGTCATTTTGATTCTTGATGGGCATTATTCCGACGCAAAGAATCTCGATGTGTTAGATAAAGCACATGAAAACAATGTTCACGTTGTATGTTTTCCACCTCACTCAACGCATAAAATGCAGCCACTTGACGTCGCATTTATGGGGCCTTTGAAAACCTTCTATGCCCAAGAGATAGAAACGTGGTTGGCAAGTAACCCAGGTCGTGTTATCACCCCATTATTAATAGCCAAGTTATTTGGGGCAGCTTACAACCGATCAGTAACAATGGAAGCATCTGTGAATGCCTTCAGAAAAACAGGTATCATCCCATGCAACAGAAACATCTTTAGGGAAAATGAATTTTCAATTCATCGCCATGCTAACGCTATTCAAGAAAGAGATGCCAAAAACGAAACTGAAACTACTGATGGTGATGGTGAAGCTGCCAGTCCGGCAGACATCAGACCTCTCCCAGACATCGCAAAACCACCTGGAGTTTGTCAAATAGGTCAAACATCGCGTTCGTGCTCTGCTGTGTTACTAATTTAAACTCCTTATATGAAGCAATTGCAAGAATCTAAACAGAAGAAATCAGAGGCTCAAGCTAAGAAAGCAGCGAGAAAGTTATTTGGGGAAAAGAGTGAAAAATCTTCCAATCGTAGACCTAAAGCAGAAGAATCGTCTAGCGACTTGGCATCCTATGTCCATCTTGATGCCAGTTGGGATTCAGGCAGCAGTGATGACGATGATGCAGAGTGTCTGTTCCGTACTGGGCGCTTTTCTGAACGCCAACGCGGGGAGGAGTGGGCACAGTGCACCAAATGTTATCGCTGGGCTCACGAGGATTGCGGTGTCACAGAAGACAATTTTGTTTGCCCCGGATGCCGTAAATATAAACCTAAGCAGTGTGAAATGAGTGAAGGATGACAGAAATGAATGAACATGTAAAAATTTTATTTTAATATGTCATTATTATGTAATAAAGTAATCACAGCAAAATATTATTACTGTCTCATATTAGGAAATGCCGAAATGCCGTGTTTGTGAAGATTTAGTAACTACTCTGAAAGATTGTTTATTATTGCAAATACGATAATTGCATGATAAAATTAAATAATGCAAGATCTTATTACCATCATAAAAAATACAATTGCATTTACTTTTAGGTCTTTCAAATGGGTTTATAAAAGTGTGTCTCATATTAGGCACTTTTTCTCTCCTGTCACCTATATGAATAACGGGCACTTTACACTTACTACGGATCCACGGCCCCTCGCGTGGAAGAGCTTTCGCTGGATACGAAAGCGAAAATGGTTCCATCACCTGCCGCTCCAGACGGTCTTCGCCGCGCGGCGGGCTCGCCCCGCCCACTGTCCAGCGCGGGTTTCTTTACGACCGGAAGCCCGCGGTGGCGCCTATTTTCGTGTCGCCGCCGCCGGCTGTCAGAGCGCAAGCCCCGGCTGTGCAGTGTTGGCGGCGGGCCAGAGCTCACGGTCGCCGCCGCGTTCCACACCCACAGCGGCGCCGCCCCAGGCTAATTGGCCCAGACAAACTGTTATTCTTCTTTCCATTATCCCGCCCGCAAATGGGAGCTGAGGGTGGTCTACGCTATGCAACGGCTACACCTTACGAGAACGAACGTTTTGTTTCCGTATCTGTCAGTGTCAGGCTTCTCACGAGCTAAATGTGGTAAAAGGATGAAATCTTCGTCATTTGGTGTGTTTTCCGTCGTTCCTGAGTTGCTCCTGTATGAATGGAGATGTATTCAACTCAAAGTTGCTGACAGCTCTCCAAGGAGCGCACATGTCCGTGGGAAAAAAAATTTCACGATACCAGTTGACAGTGCTGCATTGGTTTCTAACATGAATTACTCGGTATACGCAGGCATGAAGGTGACATAATATAGTGACGAAAGTGGCTGCCTAACAAATGAAACCAAATTAACGGCCGTAGGTATTTTATTTTGGAAAGGCAGTTTGTTTTATTCACATGCGTTTCGCCGCTTTTCTTCTGAAGCATCTTCAGTGACCTGTAACTGTTGTTTGTTTTCCATGCGAGGGGCGCACAATAAGGAATGATTTTTTTTCTGAAAGCATGTAGGTTTTACTCTGCACAGATGGTGCTTAGTTGCTCTTCATGGTTTCCCTTAGGCGGCGAGGAACCCGGACACACACTTTTGAGAATTGGTGGACGAGTGTGCCAGCACTACCAGCAGAGACAATTGGGCAGCGAGGTGTTTCATTGTGTTCCGCTGATCACCTGGAATGAGATTAGAATTACATTAATACCTTCAGCTGGTAACGTGCGTTGATATATATCAACGGGGACAGGTGAAAATGTGTGCCCCGACCGGGACTCGAACGCGGCATCTCCTGCATACATGGCAGACGCTCTATCCATCTGAGCCACCGAGGGCACAGAGGATAGCATGACTGCAGGGACTATCTCGCGCATGCCTCCCGCGAGACCCACATTCTCACCTTCTTTGTCCGCACACTACATTGCTAGTGTCCCACCCCAACACACTCATTACTCGTGGAAGACATTCTTTCCAAGTCCCGCAAGAGTTCGAGGAATATGTGTGTATCCACACAGAAGAAGGACGTCATGGCCGGTGTTGTCAGAAACATATACTTGTATGGATATAGGATGAGGTTTTCGCAGGTACCAACATTGCAGGAGTCACAGTTGTGTGGGCCCAGCCGGTTCAAGGGAGACCGGACGGGTTTGGCGACCTTGTTGCAGTGATGACAGTCACCTCGCCCAAAGGTTCGCCGTAATTTTGTTCATTGCCAGATCTCCTAGATGTTCTGCAAGTGCCTATGGATATGTGCGATGCTCTCTGTTTCCGCTAGAAGGAACTCATTGACAGCTCTCTGCTTGGGACCCATCTCCACAACAGATGACGTTTTGAAGGCTACATATAGCGCCCCTGCCACCCGTCGGAACTTTCTGAAACTATAGAGGCTGAAACCGGAATATTCCACGTTGTGCCACAACAAACTGCCCATTTTTCAACTGAAATATACCGAGAAAAAAAAAGTTGTATTATATACTGAACGCCCGTCGTATATGATAATTGCGATGTATAGTACTTAAAATTGTGTTACTAAATTACATATTTTCTTGTTATTATACTGTGTTTGGGTGAGAAACAGTTTTTGCAGTTTCCTGAGATTGAATTACGATTTTGTTTTACTTATGAACTGTGATTTTATAATGCCTCATGTGACGACCTGAAGTCGTATTTAGTTGGACTGTATACTTCGGATGGTCGATTATAGGCGTTTTTTCGAGCACTTTTATTAGAACTCTTACCTTGCCTGTGTTTACATGGGTTTTTGTCATTCGTCTTCTGTCGATATACTTTTTGTGCGCTGTTTGTGTGCTTGTGTTACTATGTGTGTGAGTGTGTCATTTTGTCTGTCTGTGTGTGTGTCTGTGTGTGTGTGTGTGTGTGTGAGAGAGAGAGAGAGAGAGAGAGAGAGAGAGAGAGATCCGTTACTTGGTCTGATTATATTTTACGTATCAGTTCGTTATTGTTTTAGTTGCTAATATGAGCAGTGAGTTATTGCTCTTATGGATTTTGTACGTTTCAAGAGCTGTTTGTAAGATAGCTTTTTATAATGTTAGGAGTTTCCTGTTGTATTTGTTTATTCCAATAATTTTCATACCGTACTCTGTTCCATGCTAGGTGGTTCATGTTCATGTTTTATCAGGTGTTCAGCGCAAACAGAATGTGTAGAATTCCCAGGTGTCCATTCCGGTCACGTCAGATATTTCGCCAAAGAGACCCGTTGCCATCTTCTATTTGCCGAAATATCGTGCAGTAATTACAACGTGATCCGACCGGAAACTCGAGAATTCTCCATGTTCGAAATTCGTGGGGAGCGCCACGCAGCTGAATGTCTGTTGCAGTCTCTGCACAGTGATATATTTAAAGTGGTCACTAGAGTTGTGTAGACGGCACTGATGGTGTTGAAGAACTGGAGTGTCTTAGAGGCACCCTTCGCTGCTTTACTCACGTACGTGCAAATGTTGCACCTTTTCATGATCGTGTTACATCATGGCTCAAAACGAGAGGGCTGACAAAAGCATAAACGCCGTTTGGGATCACGTTAAAATTTTGTCAGATGGTTTTGAATGGTCCCCATTGGTTCCATCTTGTATAACACAGCAAAACTTGAAGTTGTGATACACTCGAAAGGGGTCAGATCACGTTCAGTGGTCTTTCATGTCCACTATCTCTTAAGAGAAGGACTGAATCGTCCACGGGATGTCGGCAGTGTCAAACATTGTCAAGAACGTAATCCTGTTGCTCACTGTAGTGCGAACTGTCCTTTTTGCTTGTTAAATGGAATCTGTGCCTGAAGTGAACAGGTGATTTCATTCACGCCCTTTACTCCACCTCCTGAGGCCTTTTTGTGTCGATTTCCACTGGCGTCAAAAGAATGGTTGAAATGTTGGAAGAGGCGGTGTGTCGACCTTCTAACTGTGTCACACGTCCACTCTGGTTTTGCTCACAGTTTTAGTGCCAATGTGACGTTAACCCTTCTGACTTAGCACTTCTTTTCGCTGTGTCGACACCTTGCTGTTTGAAGCATCGTCGAACTTCACAGGGTGCCACGCTTTCCGCCATTACTGAGAAAGATTGTATGCACCTTTGTGCCATATTTCAAACTTAAGCGTTGCAGTGGGCTACAGTTACGGGGCTCCGAAAAAGTGTTGGGCTGTGAAACTGAGGACACAGGGTGTAAGTGATATTATGATGGCCGCGTGGGATTAGCCGAGCGGTCTCGGGCGCTGCAGTCATGGACTGTGCGTCTGGTACCGGCGGAGGTTCGAGTCCTCCCTCGGGCATGGGTATGTGTGTGTTTGTCCTTAGGATAATTTAGGTTAAGTAGTGTGTAAGCTTAGGGACTGATGACCTTAGCAGTTAAGTCCCATAAGATTTCACAAACATCTGAATTTTTTTTTTTTATATTATGATGTGAAGAACACTATGGTGAATAATCCCTTGGTATAAGAGGGAGGCAAAAGGGGAGAGATTGTAGGGGAAGACTGAGAAGGAGATATGTTCAGTGAACAGTCGATGTCGTCGGGTCTTAACGTTGATCTCAGATGAAGAGTTTGATGGGGAAAAGAAAATGAAGGCGAATCAAACCAAGGAAAAGACTAAAGAAACAAAAAGTATGTGTAACTATTACCTCTAGCATTCAGGAAAACGCATAGATGTTCCAGTCTATTTTCTTTTGTAGACATTGACTTAAAGTACTGTTGTGCATGTGCGGTTAATGGCGTTTCGTGTTTGGGATCAAAACCTCCGGTATGTAGCAGATTACGAGCTGCATTGAAACTTGTTGCCAGATAAAATCTGTTTGCCATACTTCGAGTCGAACCTCAAAGCCTCTCTCTCTCTCTCTCTCTCTCTCTCCCCCTCCCTCTCCCTCTCCCTCTCCCTCTTCCTCTTCCTCTTCCTCTTCCTCTCCATCTCCCTCTCACTCTTTCTTTTTGCTTCAGAGCAATACTCCTACCGACTGAGCTATCCATGTACTGCTCCCGAAGCTGTGCACATCCTTCTCTGCAGTGAAAGTGCTATACTGGAAACAACTCCTTTACTCTGGTTATACTTTCTTCCAAGAGGGCTGGTCTATCATGGTATGAAGGAGAGGTTCTACGAAATATGGAGGGAACAATCGGCAGAACTGAAACTGTGAAGGTAGATTGTAAGTCGTGCTTGAAGAAGTCAATCTGAAGAGCATTGCTCGCGACAGCCTTGGGTATGAGCTCGACTCCCGTTTAGGCACATATTTTGTGCCACGACGTTTAATGGTTTCTCTTTAGCCACGTATAAACAGCGCTATTTCTAAGGAGCTGCTGCAGAAGCTTCAACAGTAAAATAGTAGCAGTTGACTTTTCCTGAAGTTTTCAAGACATTTCATTGCTTTGGCCATATTACTCTCTCAGAAAAACTTAAGTTTCATTGCACTTATGGTTCTGAATCATACTTATCAAACAGAATGCAGGAAGTTGTGCTGAAAAATTCAGACTATGTTGGAATGAGAGGTGTCACGAAGGGAGTCCCACGGGATTCAGTTTGTGCGCCACTGCTATTTCTTACATATCTGAACGACCTTCAACTTTACATGCATCAAACAGAATTGGTACCTTTTGACCTTTTGCAGACGATACCAGTATTATATTTAATCGCATGAGAGAGAGAGAGAGAGAGAGAGAGAGAGAGAGAGAGAGAGAGAGAGAGAGAGAGTGAGTGAGAGAGAGACACTGTTAATGATACGAGTTGTATTATTCCTCGACTTCGCAATAATTATCAGAAAGTGAATATGTTACACATGAATCTGGTAGGGTGAATAAAATATGTCGCTGTGCCGGAATTCATCTACAATGGCGTAGTCTAGAACAAACGATAGCCGTGTGACTGTTGACAAGATTGAATCATAATGTTACGACCGTTGGAAAGTAGTCGTAAAAGTTTATGAGTAGGTTCTTGCAGTTGACCAGGCATTTGTGAGGCCAATGGAAGATTTATGTTTCAGGTTAGCTGCCAAACCTAAAAGAAACAGCGTAATTCATTTGATGCAGTGCTTAGGATTCGTAGATTCCTTGGGACTGAAATGGAAGGGAAAACTAGGTAGGACATTAAGAACGAATCTTCCCTGTTCAAAGAGTTTCTGTTACACTTTTGTCAGATGTTTCATTTACAATACAACAATCCGTATTACATCTTTTCAGCCGCCGAAGCCACGCACGGAGCAAATATTTTCAGAGAAAAAAAAAGTTTTTCATGGTTTTGAGCCACTGTCATACAATAGTTTTCAAAAGAGTAAATCGCCATTCGACAACATATTCCTGTATTTAACTTCTGTACCCTCTAGATTTCGTTTTTTATGCCATTATGAACTACAATGCTAAAAGTTTTTATACCATTATTATGTCATATTTGTTATGGCATTCCAAAGCAGGCAAAAATGTATATTTTCTTGAAATTTCACGTGTAACGGCCAAATAAAAGTCCCTTAGCCTCAACATGAAGCTAATATTATATTGGTACTTAACGAATAACATTCCTACCTTCTACCGCTTTGCTTTCATATTTTTTTTCCATATGAAAAGTAGACCACGTATTAACAATGAGTTGATCCGTCGACATGCACAGGTGTGCCAGCATTTCATGATGTTTTCGATATCGGACAGATTTTTTCCCCTTATTGCAGTTCCGGCTTCTGTCAGAAGGTAAATTTCAATTTACTCATTTCGCATGAGCTATTTTTTTTTTTTTTTACTGCATTTGATGCTTTTTTCACAAACAGATAGCGGAAATATTAATTTTCCACGGATAAATTTCGCGATCCGCTGTTTCTGATTAAGTCCAGAATTAATGCAACTAAGTGTCCTGCCGTCGAGAAACGTATGTCGTCAATCAATCAGTCGATTAGAGCGAAATGGAAAGGATATTACGACGTTTACTCGTATTTTTGATAGCCCAACATTTAATGCAGCAGCAGAATCAGGAGGACTGGTGTTGCAATTCCCACCCATCCCCTCCTCCCTCCTAAACCCTCCGCTCACTGAAAGCTCCGACGCAATTGCGAAATTTAAAATGCGAATTTTCGCTTCTCATTGGCCGTAACTGATATCCGGCTTGATGAGATTGTCAAAGAGGCAAATCCGATAAATACGGCCAGGTTTGGCAGTGAGGGGTGGGTAAAGGGGCAGACGGATGGTAGGACGTGCAGAAGGGAGTGTTGGGCGGGGGAGGGAGGGATGTGAGGGGTGAAGAGGAGATCCGCCAATTAGGCGGGTGGCCGGCAGCTCGGGGAAGCACCGGTCCTTTCGCATGCAGATGTTCGCCCGTCGGCCATCCTCCAACAATAACAGCCTCCGGCACGGCTGGGATAATTACCCATTACAAAGCTTTGTAAGCACACCTTTCTTTGTGACTCCCTCCGCTGTCACATCCCCAATTTACCGAAAACAAAAGAGAGAGACTGGTGTGGCGCGGCTTGGATTCGGACGCTCGCCGGACGGTCATTTGGAGTTTGGACGCTACCGAGGCCCGTCCGTGCGTCTTTCTGTCAGCACAGCGTCCACGATGCCGGTGCGACCGCCGCGCATCGACCTGTTGTGCGTTGAACCCTGTGCTGAGCTCTCTCGGAGTAGCGAAGTGGGGGAATGGGGAGGAGAGGACGAGGCAGATGGAAACTGAAAGGGTGCCTTCCTGGGGCCAGACTGCGGGGAGGAAATTCTGGGGAACCGAGCAGGAAGCCAGGGATTGCCGAGGAGGGGCCGGAATGGCTACGCACGTTGAGTGAGAATCTGCCGCACAGCACACAGTCCCGCTCGGCTTCAGTAACAACACTGGCTCTTGCTGGGTGACATCATTCTCGCTGTCTGAACGTTAGTTGTTTATGCGGCTGTAGTGAGGCAGCACAATGACAAAGGAATTTCGCGGACGACGTGGATGAATAAACATTGAAGCCGATTGTTATAAACCTGTGATGGTCCTTTCTCACACACAGCTGTCCTCAGCAAACTGTCATGGCAGCGAGATGTTGAGAAACGAGCAAATAACTTTTTAGCTCAGTAACACCTCGGAAGCGATGGCAAAATCGATCTCCTCGCTGTACGTTTTCTCCCAGAGGTATCGACGGTAGAGCGGTAGAACCGCTCTGAAACTTGTAGAGAGATCTCCGAAGAATAAACTTTCACCGAAAGAATGCCATCAAGATTGTCGTTGATCACCATCGAACAATTGGGTGTGCTGTACAACGTTGATTGGAAACAAGTTTTGTCTTCAAGTCAAATCATTTAGTGAAATTACCCAAAATGTTAATTAAGTACGTAACTTTGACTGACTGAAATGTTAGTCACTGAATAATAAATTCCGGAATAGTGAAAGCAGCAGAGGATCAAGTAGGTAAAAAGACGAGGGCTAATAGAAATCCTTGGGTAACAGAAGAGATATTGAATTTAATTGATGAAAGGAAAAAATACAAAAATGCAGTAAATGAAGCAGGCAAAAAGGAATACAAACGACTCAAAAATGAGATCTACAGAAAGTGCAAAATGGGTAAGCAGGGTTGACTAGAGGACAAATGTAAGGATGTAGAAGCATTTATCACTAGTGGTAAGATAGATATTGCCTACAGGAAAATTAAAGAGACCTTTGGAGAAAAAAGAACCACTTGCATGAATATCAAGAGCTGAGAAAGCAAAGAAGGGAAAGCTGAAAGGTGGAAGGAGTATATAGAGGGTCTATACAAGGACGATGTTCTTGAGGACAATATTATGGAAATGGAAGAGGAGGTAGATGAACATGAAATGGGAGATATAATACTGCGTGAAGAGTTTGACAGAGCACTGAAAGATCTAAGTCGAAACAAAGCCCCGGGAGTAGACAACGTTCCATTAGAACTACCGATAGCGTTGCGAGAGCCAGCCTTGACAAAACTAGATATACATTTCTTATTGGAAATATATTTAGTTAAACCATATTCTCTTTCCATTTTGTTAACACATTACAAATTTTTCTAGTCCATTCTGTTGTATAGTTTCTGTCCAGCCCCGGTAGCTGAACGGTCAGCGTGACAGAATGTCAATCCTAAGGTCCCGAGTTCGATTCCCGGCTGAGTCGGAGATTTTCTCCGCTCAGGGACTGGGTGTTGTGTTGTCCTAATCATCATCATTTCATCCCCATCGACGCGCAGGTCGCCGAAGTGGCGTCAACTCGAAAGACCTGCACCAGACGAATGGTCTACCCGACGGGAGGCCCTAGCCATTTCATTTCCAAGATATTTAAATTTATTTACTCGCTCTATTTTACGTATATGCGTTTCTATGAATTTTGGCGCATTTTTTATATTTGTCATGAATTTTGTTTTTTCAGCTGCAATTTTGAGACCAGTTCTGTTTGCCATTTTTCCAGAAGGTTTATCTGAATAACTGCTTCTATCAGGTTTTCTGGAAGTATTGCAAGTCATCCGCAAAAGCCAAGCAGTTTACTTAATTCCATATGTTTTCCTTCCAATAGTTATTGGTTCAATTTTGCGAATTTTTTGCTCCGAATTCCACATCCTTACAGTTTTTTCTAGAAAACAATTATACAGTAAAAGTGATAAAACATCACCTTATCTAACACCAGTTTTTATATCAAATGGCTGAGATACTACTTCTTTGACTTTTGGAGACGACTTTGCTGTGAGACTTTTTCAATGCCTGTCGGTTAAATTAATTCTCAGAGGTATATAAAGTAGTTCACTCTACTGTATTTTGTTGCCAGGCTCTGCGATTTCTGTCTTCGAACATTTAGTTTTTCTCGAATGAGATTTGTAACGCCGCGCGGGATTAGCCGTGCGGTCTCAGGCGCTGCAGTCACGGACTGTGCGGCTGGTCCCGGCGGAGGTTCGAGTCCTCCCTCGAGCACGGGTTTGTGTGTGTTTGTCCTTAGGAGAATTTAGGTTAAGTAGTGTTTAAGCTTAGGAACTGAATACCTTAGCAGTTAAGTCTCATAAGATATCACACACATTTGAACATTTTTTTTTTTTTGAGATTTTTAGCCCCGCTTTTTCTGCACATTCCTTAAGTAACTCGAGCTGTTTGATGGCAGTCTTTTCGTCCTCTGTAAGTACCACCAGGTCGTCCGCAAATATGGGTTATGATATGTAGAGATTGCTTTCAAGAAAGCCCAGTAGGATTGGCTTCCAAAATCCACGTTAGTTGAGTTCTTTCTCCAATTCCTTCATAACCATGTATACGACGAGCTGAATAGAATAGGAGAGAGTCCGTCTCTTTGTCTCACACCTGTTTGAATATGAAAGTGTTCTGAGATTACTATATTACTTAGACTTCGAGCCGGCCGGCCGGTGTGGCCGTGCGGTTCTAGACGCTTCAGTCTGGAACCGCGTTACCGCTACGGCCGCAGGTTCGAATCCTGCCTCGGGCATGGATGTGTGTGATGTCCTTAGGTTAGTTAGGTTTAAGTTCAAAAATGGTTCAAATGGCTCTGAGCACTATGGGACTCAACTTCTGAGGTCATTAGTCCCCTAGAACTTAGAACTAATTATACCTAACTAACCTAAGGACATCACACACATCCATGCCCGAGGCAGGATTCGAACCTGCGACCGTAGCGGTCTCGCGGTTCCAGACTGCAGCGCCTAGAACCGCACGGCCACTTCGGCCGGCAGGTTTAAGTAGTTCTAAGTTCTAGGGGACTGATGACCACAGATGTTGAGTGCCATAGTTCTCATAGCCATGGTCAGACTTCGATCCGATTAGTGTTTGGTCTACGAGTTCCCTTTTTGTGGTCTGTTATTATTTTTATTGAGGCGAAATGTGTGGTTGCTGGAGAGTTTAATGAAAAACGTAAATATTATGCAAAACTATATCAATGGAATAACCTTCATTGTATCCTCAGCCACAAAATAGTGATCTCATTGGCTAGATGTTGGAGAGCCGTCCTTTCTAGGGATACGGAGTAATGAATATAAATGTGGAAGTAGGCAACATCTGCCGACAGTCTTCTCGTGGCACTGTTGGGGCGGGAGCCCAATGAGCTAGGTTCTGTACCCTAGTCAGAAAGCGTTTGCTGTCGCCGCTCACAACGCCCACTTTCCTTGCGGAGATGTGAGAGCTGAGTCATATACTGAGGCGACAAAAGCTGTGAAATAGCTTCTAATATAGTGTCGGACCTCCTTTTGCCCGGCGTAGTGTAGCAACTCGACGTGGTTCAGACTCAACAAGTCACTGGAGATCGACTGCAGAAATATTGGGGCACGCTGCCTCTATAGCTGCCCATAACTGCGATAGTGTCGCCAGTGCAGTATTTTGTGCACGAACTGACCTCCCGATCAGGTTTCTTAGATGTTCGATGTGATTCGTGATGGGCGATCTGGCTTGTCATATCAGTCCCTCGAATTGTCCACAACATTCCTCAAACTAATCGCGAACAAGTGTAGCCCGTTGACGTGCCGCATTGTCTTCCATAAAAATTCCATCGTTGTTTGGGAACATGAAGTCCATGAATGGCTGCAAATGGTCTCCAAGAAGTTTAGTTTTACCAGAATACTCAGTCAATTCTATATAAACACAGCTCACATTGTTATGGACTCACCACCAGCTTGCACAATGCTTTGTTGACAACTTGGGTCTATTGCTTCGGGGTGTCTGCACCACACTCTAACCCTACCATCGGCTCTTATCAACCGAACTCTGGACTTTTCTGACCAGGCCATGGTTTTCCAGTCAACTCGCTTCCAACCAATATGATCACGAGCTAGGAGAAGCACTGCAGGAGATGTCTCGCTGTTAGCAAAGCCACTCGCGTTGGTCGTCTGCTGCCGTAGCGCATTTCGCCGCACTTTCCTTGACGGATATGTTCGTCGTACGTTCCACATTGATCGCAGCGGTTATTTCACATAGTGTTTCTTGTCTGTTACCACTAACATCTCTGCTCTCGGTCGTTAAGTGAAGGCCATCGGTCACTGCAATACCCGTGGTGAGAAGCGATGTCTGAAATTTGGTATTTTCGGCACACTCTTGTCTCTCAGAAGATTGAATTTCGTAACGATTTCCGAAATGGACTAATGAGTTAGTCCCAACTACCATTCCTCTTTCAGAGTCTGTTGATTCCCGACGTGCGACCTTAAACATATCGGAAACATTTTCACATCAATCACATGAGTAGAAATGATAGCTCCGCCAATGCATTGCCCTTTTACACCTTGTGTAAGCGATACTACCGCCATCCACATATGTGCGTATCGCTATCCCGTGACTTTTGTCATTCCAGTGTATGTGTGTTTGCTGAATGTAGATTAGCGCAAGTGTGCACAGTAAGGTAGCATACACTGGTTCAAAAATGGTTCAAATGGCTCTGAGCACTATGGGACTTAACGTCTAAGGTCATCAGTCCCCTAGAACTTAGAACTACTTAAACCGAACTAACCTAAGGACATCACACACATCCATGCCCGAGGCAGGTTTCGAACCTGCGACCGTAGCGGTCACGCGGTTCCAGACTAAAGCGCCTAGAACCGCTCGGCCACCTCGGCGGGCCATACACTGGTAGGGACACAACTGTGGTGACCAAGATGCAGTCTATGAATAAGTAAAGGTAGTTAGCAACGTGACCCGATGTTGCATTGCTAGACCGTTGAAAATTAAACATGAAATGCGTAAGGACGGCGAGGTGAACTACGTAACGAATGACAGTGTAGATAATTTGCCGCGAGACGAGAGAAATAGGAAATTTAGTGAATAAATGAGGAAGAAAGGAGGAGAGAGGCAATGAATAACGTCAGCGGCCAGCAGAGCGGGCCGACGAACAGCGAGTGGCTCCGCGGAACCTGAGATTAAAGTGATAATTAGAAGGGCCCGGGGAGTGACAGGTAATGGCTGGAGGGGTGGGCGCGCTGTCGCGGAGACGTAACGGCTTTTCAGGCGGTGTCGCCTCGCCGCCGGAGACGTGCGCAGCCCCGTCCGCCCGCTCGCCTACTGTGCGCAGGTGGGCGGCTGGTGGCCTGCGCTGCCTTTGAGGAATAAAACGGCCGCCTGCCACAGCGCTTCTAATTAGCCTGGCTGAAGCGTCTGCTCATTTGTCGCTGACAGCATTCACTGTGTGCATCAAATGACAGAACGGCCGGTCCCAGTCTGCCACTCCTGCGGGTAGGAGCTTACGCAGGCAGCGCGTACTTCTTCAGCGCCAGTGGGCGAGTAACGACAGGGAACGTCGTCTGTACTGAGCGTGACGCGTACGTACTGAAGAGTAACAATCTGCATCTCACCCTCGGACTTAACATTCTCACTCAGACTCATAAAATTACACAAACAGACATATGCAAATATACTATCTGATAGAAAGTACCAGTCGACTCTTTGCTTTTATGTCGGCTTGAAATCTGTTGAGGACACTTTCAGTAAAGTGTCCGGTTGTCGACGGAGGAACGGTACACCATTCTTCCTCAAGAAACGAAACCAGAAAGTCTCTGTGAGTCCATTTTTGCACAAGATTGTTGAGGTACTTCGGTGTTCAGTATAAAATATAAAATTAAAAACACCTTAAGCGATCTGTATTTTGAATTTAATTTATTTGTGCCACCAGTTTCGGCGTTAAGCTACGTCATCTTCAGACTCCTGTGTAAAGAGAACAATAATAATGACTGTGTAAACTACATAATAAAAGGGACGGCTTAGAATTTAAGAAATGAATCATATACAGTGGTAATACGTAAGCAGTGCTCACCTCCGCCCATCATGCTTCTACAGATACGTCGAAGACACTTTTGTAATCTGGCCACATGGCAGTGACGCGCTGCAGCAGTTCGTCTAAAATTTGAATGGTTTACATCCAAACATAAAATTTACAATGGAGGTAGAGAAGATAGGGAAGTCACCTTTTTTAGATGTGTTGGTGAAGCGAAAACCTGGGCCATTCTGTGTACAGGAAGCCAACGCATACAGCCTTATATCTGCACATCCACAGCTTCCATCATCCGTCTCAGAAGATAACTATGCTGAATGCTTTAGTACACAGAGCCAGGACTATTTCCGACAAGGATCACCTCGTTCCCGAGATTAACCATCTGCAGATTGTTTTCAAGAGGAATGGTTATTGTGCCGGTGAAATTAAATCAGTATTGTCCAAGAAAGTAAGACACGATGCCGTCCATAAACAAGAAGAGGACCAACACATAGCGCGGCTTCCATTTTGCGGTGATACAACAAGCAAGATAGGCAGAGTCCTAAAGAGGCAAGGAATAAAACCAGTTTTCCGACCACCTAGGAAAATTAAGGGAATGCTGAGACCAGTCAAAGATAGTCTCGGCTTAAGAGTGCCGGGAATTTATAGTATTCCTTGCGAATGCGGCAAGAATTACTTGGACCAGTCTGTAAGAACTGTTGCCGACCGTTGCATCGAGCACCAGCGCCACCTGAAATACAGGTATGTGGAAAAATCAGCAGTGGCTGAGCATAGTCTGCTTAACAAGCATAAGATTTTATTTGAAGAAACGAGAGTAATAGCCCACGCATCGAATTACTGGGACTCTGTGATCCGGGAAGCAGTTGAAATTAGTTTTAGCGATAGTAACTTTAACAGAGACAACGGATATGCAGCGGAGTGCACTGGACAAAGAAAAATCGCAGAGGAAAACTTCCCGCACTTTACTTCCTGATTCAAGGGATGGCGCTGCAAGCAACGCGGGATACAAACTACATCTATGGAAGTAGAGGGCACCACTTCACTACGCGCCATATCGCTGTTGCTATGACGTATTCCAGCCAATCAGAAGCCATCCTTTGTATATAAAAGTGGGAGCCTCGCTAGTTAACGACAGTTAGTTTTAACCCTGACGACGACCATGGAGGTAGTGGTCGAAAGCTTGGAGTTTTATCCTGAATTGACGAGACGTGTACACCGAGAGATTTTTATTCAAGAAATACGTCGCGAAAGACTTCGTAGCCGTATTAAATAATAAATGTTTAACAAAAACCAAACGCTACAGGGCGTCATGTCAAAGCGAATAATAAATTAAGGAATAAAATTGGAGAACACTTACACACAGTACGAGTATAAACCAAGGAACAATATATATGCCATATAAAAGTAAAGTAAACCTACCAAATCACGCCCGGCTAGCCGCGCGGTGTAACGCGCTGCTTCCCGAGCGGGAAGGCGTGCCGGTCCCCGGCACGAATCCGCCCAACGCAATATTGTCGAGGTCCGGTGTGCCAGCCAGCCTGTGGTTGGTTTTTAAGGGGACTTTCCATCTGACTCGGCGATTGCGGTCTGGTTCCCCTTATTCCGACTCAGTTACACTGTGTCGGCGATTGCTGTGCAAACACTGTTTCCATGTATGCATACACCATAATTATTCTATCACGCAAACATTTGGGGTTATACTCATATGGTATGAGAGGTTCCCGGGGGGAGGGGGGGGGGGGGGGGATGCACTGGGGGCCGAACCGTACAAAACCCCTGCGTTCAGTGTGGGGCGGCGGTAGTTTGGGTGGACTGCTGTGGCCTATTGTGGGGTTGTGAACCACTGAGGGCTACAGCGGGACGAAGCCTCTCCGTCGTTTTTAGCTCCCCAGTTTCTTACATACATACAACGTTCTTCAGGCATTTGCCATACTGACATCCTTCCTTTGGATTGCCACAAGGTATACCGCGATTCATCACTCAAAATCACTTGTCTCCAGACATTCACTGTCCGGCGGCGTTACTGCCTACAACACCTCTTGCGTCGCTTAGCATTGACTCCAGAAATGTGTGTCTCATGAGGAGCTGCTCGACCGTTGTACTCCATTCTCCTTTAACTTTCTACGCAATGTCATCGTTCTAGCCGGGCTGCTGGAAGACTTTCGAACTGATGAGTGATTCTTTCCTCTGATTTCATGCGAGGTTTTACAACTACCCTCTGCAATGAAATGATAATTAAATCTAGACCCTAAGTTGTCGACAGGCGTTGATATAGATCAACCGCGACAGTTGAAAATGTGTGCCCCGACCGGGACTTCAACGCGGGATCTCCTGAGTATATGGCAGACGCTCTATCCATCTGAGCCACCGAAGGCACAGAGGATAGTGCGACTGCAGGGATTTATCATTTCCACACTCTCCGCGAGACACACACACTCGCAACTTAATGTCCACACACTACATTCGTAGTGCGCTGCCCATTACACTCATTACATGCGGCAGACAATCTTACCGAGTCCAGTAAGAGTTCGGGCAATGTGTGTGCATCCGCAGAGAAGAAGAACGTCAATGGCTGGTTAGCCTTAACTATATGAAGGTGGTATCTGTTCTTTCGGACACGTCCGAAAGAACGGAAACCATCTTCATATACACTCTGCAATGGCCGACTGTCTGTGTCTGTTATTACGTGAGGTCTGCCTGGTTTTGATTAGCTGTTGTTATACCTTCATGTTTCCCCTCCCCAATCGCATCATCGTGAGTCGATTGGGGCAGCTTTGCAGGGATTAAAATGTTCTTAATGGATTTCTTACTCATGTGATATCCAGCGACTAGACCAGGTTCGAAGTTACCAAGCTCTCCAGTCCGATTCGTTCTGACGTTTCTGCTTCTATACTGACGATACAATTCTCCCTGTCTCTTTTTATACTGGGAATGTGGGAGGGGGGCATGTTGTGGTGAATTGCGCGTTACATAAGAATGTTCGGTAATCTTGATCAAACAGTGTATCATCCATACAATTTTGAGAAGTCAGACATAACCAACCATTTCCTGCTGCTAATATTTCAGTTGTAAAGATTTCAGCCATCTAACAAGCAGCAACAACAGACAGTAATCGACGTCGGTACTTGATCGCATTTCTCCTTCTCTGTGTTTTTAAGGAGTTTAAGACTCACACTTTTTCCTCTGGGTCTTGTTACGTTCCTTATTGTTGTTTTTTGCTTTTGGTTTGTTTTCTCTCCATTTCCTTTTGTGTACGTTGGTGCTATTTGGCGTTGCGAAGTAGCAGTTAACTGACTGTAAAACGTTGCCGTTCATCTTATGTAGAGGTACAGCGATCCGAGTGCATATGACTAGCAACACGACAAATCATAGTGGAAGAACTACCACTCGTGGGGTGGGCATACATCCTACCGTGACGTCTCTGTGAAGAATATTTTTACAAATTCTGATCGACAGGACCGAGCGAGCTGGCGCAGTGGTTAGACACTGGACTCGCATTCGGAAGGACGACGGTTCAATCCCGCGTCCGGCCATCCTGATTTAGGTTTTCCGTGATTTCCCTAAATCACTCCAGGCAAATGCCGGGATGGTTCCTCTGAAAGGGCACGGCCGACTTCCTTCCCCATCCTTCCCTATTCCGATGAGACCGATGACCACGCTGTCTGGTCTCCTTCCCCAAACCAACCAACCAACCTGATGGACAGGGGACAGTAATGTTGTCTATGACTGTCAATTACTGCCAGTGCCGACTTCCACTTTATGACAAGGTTAAAATCATGATAACGATTACCTAATTAAATAGGGACCGATGATCTCAGCAGTTTGATCCCATAGGAACTTACCACCACCACCTAATTAAATCCTTTGTCAAGCGTATTTCAGTACCTTCCCTGAAAAAGAAATCGCAGCAGAATGAAACACACGTAAAAATCTGGTATTTTCGTCGTCCATAGCGTGGCTTGTTTCCCACAGTACTGTATACAGCCAAGAGTCATAGATAGATGTAGGAGAAGGCGTGCGACAAGGATGTGTGTGGGGCCCTTGCTGGTTCATGTCCGTTATGTTAATGGCGTGGCAGACAATATTTATAGTAACTTCCGAATATTTACAAATGATACACTATAATTACGCATTGTTTGTAAAAATCTGCTCGTATATTAGGTCAGATCTTGCCAAAATATCGGAGTGGAGCATAGGCGGCAAGTTATTTTAAGTATTCAGAAATGTGAAATAGTACATATCACAAACCCAGAAACGTTGGATTTTACATTTCCAATGAGCTACAAGTGGAATCAGTCAAGTCAGACAAATACCTGGGCGTATCTACTTGTGCGATTTGAAATGCAGTTGTTTCGTGGCTCATTCGAGGGTACGGCGGCTTCTGTTTGTTGATACGATGCTGGGAAAATATAATCGGTCTACAAATTAGATTGCTAAAAACAGTTTTGGACCCATCCTAGCGTATAGCTCAACTTCCTGGGACTCATACCGTATAGGAGTAAAGTAAGGTACTGAATGTACATAAAAATGGACACCACGAGTAATTACAATTTAGTTCAATCCGAAGGGAGATAGTTATGGAAAAGCTGCAAAACTAAACTTGAAGACAACCGAAGATAGGTGCCAACTGCCTCTTGAAAGCCTACTTACAAAGTTTCAAAAAATCATTATTAATGGGAAATACGTACACTACAAGCCCTTACATATCGCTCCGATAGGGACTGAGAAGATAAGATGAAGCACATTACGCCGCGTGCAGATGCAATTAATCATTCATTAGTCGCGTGGTTCGTATCATAATTCCTGGAGCAGTGGTTTGCACAGTAATACTGTAAACATAGAAGGATGGTCCTTACCCCTCTCGTAGAGTCACTGTAGCAGTGTTTTAAAGTTGCTGCAACAGTGGTGAGGCGACAGGACCACAGGCTGCGACGAAGACAGAAATAACTGGCGCCAGCAGTGGTCGCCGCGGGCCATTCAGCGGCGATAACGCTGTCTTCTTCTGGACTGGCGCCAGCTACCGCACTAGTTGCATCTGTTACTTTTGTAACAATACTCTGTAGACCCATAACAGTAACGGCATTCCCTTGCATTACAATGGAAACGACATTTTTTTCAGAAACTTCAAGTCAGGACGATCTTCAGCTTGAATGTAAATCTCTATAAAATCGAAAGCGGTGTACTCTTAGAATATATTTATGACAAAGACTGAAATTATGATACTCTGATAAATAAGTCAGCCAAGGAACATGTAGTTATTCGAGACAACCATTAAAACGTGGGAATAAGTTATTTTGGTCATTTTGAATTACACATTGAATGTTGACATTACTAGTATTAAGTAGCTACAGAAATAACTTGTGTGTGGTACTCGTAGAAAGAAAGGAGATTTGGAAAGAGCGGTTGTAAGCATTGTTCAAACTATTGTGCAAAAATGTGTGTGATGATGAAATTCGTTTTGGCGCGTGGTTATTGCTTGTTAATTGAGCTGCAGACTGAAAGCGTGGATTCGCAATACTCTGGTATGAGTGAGCGCAGTGTATAAGCAAGGTTTCAACTTCACGTGCACTCTGCAACAGATACTCTCACCTAGTGATGCTGCTCTCTACTAAATCTGCTCTTTGCGGAAGACGGGAGAGCTTCATTTACGAAAATTTAAAAGTAATTTATCGGAAAAGTGAAATCTGCAGAGATACCCACGTCTTCAGACATTCGTAAGCGATAACTTTAGCTTTTGGTTGGAGTATCAGCCCAGCTAATGCATAATACTGGCAGCAAGTTTCAGTATTGGCAAAATAAGAAATTTTTCAAGTTTACATTGGGTATTTGGTGTATTCTCAGTTATTAAATCTGAGGAGCCAACAGGAAAATAAGTAAGAATGAACCGAAGAAAACCAACGAGCGCCTAAGAATATGAGGCCATATAGGAGTGATGGTGAGGTTCTTGAATTCTGTCATAAGCAGTCAGTAGTTTCTGCTGGATGAAGATGCGAACTGCCAATTACAACAGTGTAAATTGAAGGAGCAGATCCCAGTATGCTACTTGCAGGAATAGGAGAAGTGTGATTTTCGCGAAATGCGTGAGTTTCTGACAGCTAGACAAATCATAAGTTCTACACACTACATTAAGACACTGCCATGTTTCATCTTCTGAAACATGTCAATGCTTACCTTCCACCTACTTTAATTTCGTTTAACTGTAACTGCCTTACAACGTGTGCACAACAACTTTCCATTACAGCTATCACACAGCTGGTGATAATGGCAGGAAGGGAAAATCTCCATAAAATTTTTGTTAGAGAGCAACTTGTGCCTATACAAGTGACTATGTATACGAATACGAGTGGGTTCGTGTCCATTGCGATTTGTTATTAGGCATCATTACAGTGATTCCGGTTTGTCTGTTAGTTTTGCGCAGAGATCCACTAACCATTTTCGAGCGAGACCTGCATTTCAGCAATAAATATCCACACGAAGCTGCCGAAGCAGAATTAATTGAATTATCGACGAAACAAAATGAGCTACCGGACAATAGCATTCATAAACGGGCCCTTGACCCTAACTTGTCTTTCGCCCTTTCTGCGGAAAAACTTATATAAATACCGCAGTGTAGCAGTGTTGATGGTCGGCGGGGAGAAATAATTTTAGTGAGTAATAAAGGGGGCAGAGAGGGAATTGGTCACAATCAGCGCTAAAGACGCGGGGCCCAATGGGGAGGAAATAAAAGTAGTCTCTGCGCCCCACGACGCACTCTGAGATCCCCCTCAGAATGAGGAGGGTGCCGACGTCGCAGTCACGTGACGCAATGGCAAATAACGTGGTCCGGTTCCGCCCCAGCGCTTCGGCCGACGACTTCCAGACAAACACCACGCAGACACTCCTCTTATTAGTTCCAGCCTCACAAACAGTCGCGTACGTCGCGTGCTTGCAGCACCGGTCCAGAATTCTTTGTACACAAGAGCGGACGTGTGTATCTGTAGTGTAATATTGACCTGTTTTAGAAATCATTTTATCCTGCTGCTGGTTGTTTTTCTGATGTGTGACCGCAGAGAAAACAAGATTGCCCATATTCGTAAATTACACAGTGGATTTTTGTCCGAAATTTAACAACCATACGAAGTGTGGGAAATTCGCTATCAGATTCACCAGCGTGAGGTGCAGTTTGACAGACAAATTAATAGCTTGCAATTAATCAGGTTAATTAACAAAAACGTAATTAGTGATTTTAGGTTAAATTGAAATAAATCACGAACTGCGGTTGTTAGCTATTAAACTAAGTGACAAAAAATGGTTCAAATGGCTCTGAGCACTATGGGACTTAGCTTCTGAGGTCATCAGTCCCCTAGAACTTAGAACTACTTAAACCTAAGCTAGATAAGGACATCACACGCATCAATGCCCGAGGCAGGATTTGAACCTGCGACCGTAGCGGTCGCGCGGTTCCAGACTGTAGCGCCTACAATCGCTCGGCCATCCCGGCCGGCTTAGTGACAAAAGGTTCATCCTTTATTGCCTAGCTGCTTCACCCTTAAAATGTTACACTGGTATGATCCTGAACTGTCAAACTGACTGCCATCGAATCAAGAACTAAATTTAGGACATTTCGAGAAGAGAAGACGCTAGAAAGCAAATGAGGTGTCAATAAGATCAAGTTTTCTTAACAAAACTTGAAAAAAAATGGAAGCTATGTCAGATGTTTTTCCATGTGAGTTGTTCAAAAATAAGAAATAAAATAGATTACTAAAACATTTGACGCTACTTTCATTGATGCTCGAAATTACGTACCGCAGATGAGTTGCATCAAATATTTTTATAATCTGTTTTATTTCTTTTGTTTGAAAAATTCTTTGACAAAACATTTGACCTATTTTTTCCTACAGTTCCTTGTTCAAAATGTTTTTCCCAACTTCTGATATTTGTGGCCTCATGTAGTCAAATTACATTCATCATCCTGGGATGACTGTACATGTCATCACACACAGTTCTCCAAATAGCCATTGGCAGAAAAAATGTTTCCCTTACTTTCAGTATACCTCTCTTACTGCGCCCTTCTTCTAACGACATAAAGGTGAAGTCACCGAACAGATTATTAACTGACGTAGTTCACACCAAAGTATTCCGAACTGACCGTTTATTGAGCAAATCCGTTACAGAAATGTGAGCGAGCCTTTGTTTTTTCGTCCGATCTGCTCAACTTCCACCATAAGCAGAGTAATTACATCTCCGTCTGTATTTTTCATCTATTTTAAAACATTTGAAAATGAGACGACACCAGAGACAAAATTGTCCAAGTCAGCACCAAATTGAACATGCTACTCGAACGAAGATATCAACCAGCAAGAGTTATGTCGTGTATGACGGAAGTGCGATATTTTGCACAATGTAGCGAAAGATTGACTTCGCTCTTTCGCTTATGTTTCATCTGTTGATCGGTTGGCGTAAGGAGACACCGCACTTCACAGAAATATCCATGACGACATCTTTTTCACTACAAGCTCTAAGACTGGAACAGTCCTTGGAGAAAATATCATAGCATCCCTCTTGCTTCTACCATATTCAAGCTGTCTGCACGGTAATTAATCAGCTCATTCATTTTTTTCGTGAATACTTCCCTGTCCCACATGAATATTGCCTACCTCATATGATGTCACATACGTATCGTTGATATGCGAAAAGAGTGCATAGTTCTACCTCATCTATATAGTATGCCCTCATCGTTAAACAATTTGGTATACTTTTCGGGCGTAACATTAATTTTAAAGCACAGCCACTGGAACAGGAACGAGTACGTAACGCAGTGGTGAGTTATGTTTCCAGTGTTCTTAGTGAACGTCATCACCAGATATCAAGTACATTCCTCCTCAAAGAACAGCGTGTAATACGAGTAATACACTCTGTCTATCAGTTTACCACAGAAAACTGCAAGATACCGGTGCGCCATGGTTATATATTGATACGAACGTGTTGATTGGTTATCACATTGCCGCACTTATGTTGTCAGTAGCCAAAAAAGTTTTTAACAGTAGTGCTACTGATAACATGACTCGTGCATATGATGTTATTTATAGATGTTTGACGATACTGGTTCTTATTTTGCTTTTAACATTTGACGATGCCACTGTGGCTACAGTTACATTAGGTCATTGTTTTTATAATGATGGTCATTATAGACCGAAACCGGTAATCTGTTGACAAAAAGTTTGTGACCATAGACGTAAATTAAAGGAAATTTTTTGTGTATACGGGTCACTGTTTTATTCGCGACAATGTCGCAGCTTGTGCCACCCCTTTTAACCACATGCCAATGATCTCCGACCAAAAAAAGGGACAAATGTGACGCCCTTCTCGAACACTGAAATGGAAACGAAGAAGAACTCCACGTTAAAAACTGTCTGGAAAAATTGTCGAAACCACTACCACATTCAAAGCCATGGATATTACCCTGAAAAAATGTTGTCCTAATCCCATTACCCAGAGCGTCTCAACGATGGAAAAGTTAAAGCAACAGCGTCAATGCCGTTAAAGTTTACCAACTGTCAGTTACATTGGAAGTAATTCCTCCTGTCTGCACTTGTCAGAACAGTTCCCCGGATCCAGGGCTGATACAACTGCAATACCTGTTGTTGAAATTAATTACGCAAGTGACATTGGCACCCAGCCACTCTGGTTTTCACTAAGTGACCTTTCTGATGAGAAGAACCAATACAAAAAGTAATATAGAACAAGATAAGGTTTTGTAAAAGGTTCCATATCTTATTTGCTCACTGGAATCTATCAAAAGTACACTCCTGGAAATGGAAAAAAGAACACATTGACACCGGTGTGTCAGACCCACCATACTTGCTCCGGACACTGCGAGAGGGCTGTACAAGCAATGATCACACGTACGGCACAGTGGACACACCAGGAACCGCGGTGTTGGCCGTCGAATGGCGCTAGCTGCGCAGCATTTGTGCACCGCCGCCGTCAGTGTCAGCCAGTTTGCCGTGGCATACGGAGCTCCATCGCAGAAATAACTGGCGCCAGCAGTGGTCGCCGCGGGCCATTCAGCGGCGATAACGCTGTCTGCTTCTGGACTGGCGCCAGCTACCGCACTAGTTGCATCTGTTACTTTTGTAACAATACTCTGTAGACCCATAACAGTAACGGCATTCCCTTGCATTACAATGGAAACGACATTTTTTTCAGAAACTTCAAGTCAGGACGATCTTCAGCTTGAATGTAAATCTCTATAAAATCGGAAGCGGTGTACTCTTAGAATATATTTATGACAAAGACTGAAATTATGATACTCTAATAAATAAGTCAACCAAGGAACATGTAGTTATTCGAGACAACCATTAAAACGCGGGAATAAGTTATTTTGGTCATTTTGAATTACACATTGAATGTTGACGTCACTAGTATTAAGTAACTACAGAAATAACATGTGTGTGGTACTCGTAGAAAGAAAGGAGATTTGGAAAGAGCGGTTGTAAGCATTGTTCAAATTATTGTGCAAAAATGTGTGTGGTGATGAAATTCGTTTTGGCGCGTGGTTATTGCTTGTTAATTGAGCTATAACACTGGTTAATTGAGCTATAACACTGGTAGCATGCCGCGACAGCGTGGACGTGAACCGTATGCGCAGTTGACGGACTTTGAGCGAGGGCGTATAGTGGGCATGCGGGAGGCCGGGTGGACGTACCGCCGAATTGCTCAACACGTGGGGCGTGAGGTCTCCACAGTATATCGATGTTGTCGCCAGTGGTCGGCGGAAGGTGCACGTGCCCGTCGACCTGGGACCGGACCGCAGCGACGCACGGATGCACGCCAAGACCGTAGGATCCTACGCAGTGCCGTAGGGGACCGCACCGCCACTTCCCAGCAACTTAGGGACACTGTTGCTCCTGGGGTATCGGCGAGGACTATTCGCAACCGTCTCCATGAAGCTGGGCTACGGTCCCGCACACCGTTAGGCCGTCTTCCGCTCACGCCTAAACATCGTGCAGCCCGCCTCCAGTGGTGTCGCGACAGGCGTGAATGGAGGGACGAATGGAGACGTGTCGTCTTCAGCGATGAGAGTCGCTTCTGCCTTGGTGCCAATGATGGTCGTATGCGTCTTTGGCGCCGTGCAGGTGAGCGCTACAATCAGGACTGCATACGACCGAGGCACACAGGGCCAACACCCGGCATCATGGTGTGGGGAGCGATCTCCTACACTGGCTGTACAACACTGGAGATCGTCGAGGGGACACTGAATAGTGCACGGTACATCCAAACCGTCATCGAACCCATCGTTCTACCATTCCTAGACCGGCAAGGGAACTTGCTGTTCCAACAGGACAATGCACGCCCGTATGTATCCCGTGCCACCCAACGTGCTCTAGAAGGTGTAAGTCAACTACCCTGGCCAGCAAGATCTCCGGATCTGTCCCCCATTGAGCATGTTTGGGACTGGATGAAGCGTCGTCTCACGCGGTCTGCACGTCCAGCACGAACGCTGGTCCAACTGAGGCGCCAGGTGGAAATGGCATGGCAAGCCGTTCCACAGGACTACATCCAGCATCTCTACGATCGTCTCCATGGGAGAATAGCAGCCTGCATTGCTGCGAAAGGTGGATATACACTGTACTAGTGCCGACATTGTGCATGCTCTGTTGCCTGTGTCTATGTGCCTGTGGTTCTGTCAGTGTGATCATGTGATGTATCTGACCCCAGGAATGTGTCAATAAAGTTTCCCCTTCCTGGGACAATGAATTCACGGTGTTCTTATTTCAATTTCCAGGAGTGTATTTTACGGTTGTACGCTGCTGAACTTTTTATTGTGTGTTGCAGACTTGTAAAAAGTTTATTTTTTCATTGAATTTTTTGTAAATAATAAAAAATTATTTATAACACCGATAGTAAATCGGCTTTCACACAATGTGCTTCGCAGACAGCAGATGTGGACTGAATGATTAATGCTCTTACAGTTTCATTTTCTGAGAAAACACAACTGTGCTACGTACACAAGTTTTGCGACTCTGCCGACGGAAAACGACCTGTCCTGTTTTGCGGTGCAAAATTCCTTCTCCTAGGGAAACCTGGCTTTACTAGCTGCCGTCGAGATTTGAACTCTAACGGCTTAGATTCAATGCTGGGGCAACTCTTGGCGATCCGCCTCGCCACGTGACACAACAGCACCGCTCCTAGGACATGAAGTCCAAACGTTTGTGACGTTGATGTTTCTGCGATAAAGCATCGATATGAATGGCACCCCTTTCCCGAAGCCCCACGCCATCAAATTATATCTCTGACACACGGTTTTGAGAAAACATTCATTTTACGTTCACCCATCTTCATCTGTTTACGTTTAATTACGCGTCGTGAACATTGGTACTACTCTTAGCTATGTTTTATAATAGCTGTCTTAAAAACTTCCGTTGCAAAATTCTGCAGCCTCGTTTGTGAGGAAACAACGTTCATGACACAGAAATAAAGTAAATGTCAGGAGATCGATTCCCAGGCGTGTTGAAATGTCGTCGTGGAAAAATAAATACCTATAAAAGCAAGTGGGTGCAGGTAATTCATTATAAATTACCTTCAAATTCAACAGCTGCAGTATTGTAATACGACCATGCTCTCCGTCCTATCAATTTCTTCCACAGACCGGACTGAAACCAATCGCGGGCCGGGTCTGGGCTGGTCACTCGTGGCGTAGACTGTTAATACATAACCTCACTGGCCGCCAATGAAAGTAGAGTTCTCTTCACAGACAACACGATTCACAGTCTTGGAGCACCGTTCGTGACTACATACAGGGTGACAATTATGGAACGACATAAAAAAAAATCGTCATAACTTCTGAACGGTTTGCTGGCCGGAGTGACCGAGCGGTTCTAGGCGCTACAGACTGGAACCACGTGACCGCTACGGTCGCAGGTTCGAATCCTGCCTCGGGCATGGATGTGTGTAATGTCTTTAGGTTAGTTAGGTTTAAGAAGTTCTAAGTTCTAGGGGACTGATGACCACAGATGTTAAGTCCCATAGTGATCAGAGCCATTTTGTACTGTGCTTTCTATATATACTGTTACTTTGTGCTGCCAAACAGTTCGTTTATCCTTTGCGAAGTGACTAATGAAGCAATCTCTGGTCCCTTGTGGGAACTACCTACAACTTTGAGAAGCTATTTCAATGGGATATTTAAGCTTACATGACTTGAATACTTCAATTTTACTGTCATATATGCGGGGTACAAATTGCGTGTATAGTTGGTGGAATGTGTGAGAAAGGCAATGTTCAGACATTGGTTTCAAAATCTATAACCGACACTACATTATGTCTCACATTGAAGCTAGTATTTGAAAAATAATGCGAATGTTCTTTACTTATGTAATCAGTACCACAGTATTGTGAAATTGTGGTAATAGTAAAAGTCTTTTAAAAATAAACTTACTGCCGTGACCGAAACACAATATAACCATTTTGTTCTGACCCCTCAGAAGATTTACTTTTGTCGTTTGGGTTGGGGACCTCTATTCTAAACGGTGTAAGGAGTCACCAGCTAAATCCCTGAACTGAAATTCCTACTCTAGGACCGTTGCACAGCAAATCAAAAGCTTCTACCATTACTTTTTACCTCGTGTAACCTAACCGCGGCCAAATGGGCCTGCTGTCTGCGTTATGTCTCTGGTTTCTTGCCTAGGAGTTCTCTCGCTGGCATCCAATGGACTCACGCTTAACTGTGAAGAATCCAACAATTCGCCAATTCACGGTAATATAAAATCCTATTTCACACACCTGTTGTATAGATCGTGCTCGTTATCGTTAGGCAAACAAATTGCTAACCAATGAGCGAATTTACCTTCATTTAAACCGTCCATGGTGATCTGTGTAGGGGAAAAGCTAAAAGTTTTTGCATTAGCAAGCATGGCCTGCTGAGTTATTTAGTACGTCAGAATGACATTAGTCCCCCAACAATGCCCTGCGTTTGTTTCCCCTCCTGTGCGACCCTCTGTGACGGAAGAAAGACACGCCATCTCACCGAGGCTAACCACAAGTTACGACGTGCCGCCAAAAGTCGCAGCAAAACCAGATCCAGTGGCAGCAGTCCTAAAGGCAGGAGAACTGGGGGAGGATGCCTTTATTGCGGCCCTAAGCGAATTTTTATGAGTTCCCTTTTCGCGGGAGTTTATGTCCATAATTATGACGCATGGCGCCCCGAGGCGCGAGGGCGAGTAGTCTCGCTACAACGAAACTGCTGGAACTCTCCCCCCACCCCCCACCCCACAACCCTCCACTACTCACAACTCCTCCACCATTTACTCCTATTCCCAGCACAAGACAGACGGTACAGAGGTAGTAGGGCTTTGGTCTCTCGCAAATCGTTTTGCCTGTATGAAAGCTACACTGGGACCAACGATTCTACGTCATCTCAAGAGATGATCAACTTTGATAATATTTTTAATTCTTGTATGGATTTTCGGTCTTTTTTTTAACTGTATCTTCCTGCCGCGTAACATTTTTGCATCTGAATATGCTGGATCTGTAAGCTGTTACCTTCACTATGTTATCAAAAGTATCCGAACACCTGGCTGAAAAGCCTTAAAAGTTTGAGGCACCCTCCATCGGTAATGCTGGAATTCAGTATGGTGTTGGCCCACCCTTAGCCTTGATGACAGCTTCCTCTCTCGCAGGCATACGTACGTTCAATCAGGTGCGGGAAGGTTTCTTGGAAAACGGCAGCCCATTCTTCACCGAGTGCTGCACTGAGGAGAGGTACCGATGTCGGTCGATGAGGCCTAGCACGAATCCGGCGTTCCAAAACATCCCAAAGGTGTTCCATAGGATTCAGGTCAGGATTCTGTGCAGCCCAAACCATTACAGGGACGTTATTGTCGTGTAACCACTCCGCCACAGGCCGTGAAATATGAACAGGTGCTCGATCGTGTTGAAAGATGCAATCAATGTGCATCGATGTAGGACTGTACTGTGCGGGTGCCACGCTAGACAACAAGGGGTGCAAGCCCCCTCCATGAAAACCACGACCACACCGTAACATCTCGGTGGTGGTGGTGGTTAGTGTTTAACGTCCCGTCGACAACGAGGTCATTAGAGACGGAGCGCAAGCTCGGGTTAGGGAAGGATTGGGAAGGAAATCGGCCGTGCCCTTTCAAAGGAACCATCCCGACATTTGCCTGAAACGATTTAGGGAAATCACGGAAAACCTAAATCAGGATGGCCAGAGACGGGATTGAACCGTCGTCCTCCCGAATGCGAGTCCAGTGTGCTAACCACTGCGCCACCTCGCTCGGTAACATCACGGCCTCCGAATTTTACTGTAGGCACTACACACGCTGGCAGATGACGTTCACCGGGCATTCGCCATACTCACACCCTGCCATCCGATCGCCACATCGTGTACCGTGATTCGTCACTCCATACAACGTCTTTCCACTGCTCAATCGTCGAGTGTTTGCGCTCCTTACACCAAGCGAGGCGTCGTTTGTCATTTACTGGCTTCATGTGTGGCTTATGACCAGCCGCTCGACCGTGAAATCCAAGTTTTCTCACCTCCCGCCTAACTGTCGTAGTACTGTCAGTTGATCCTAATGCAGTTTGGACTTCCTGTGTGCTGGTCTGGATAGATGTCTGCCTATTACACATTACGACCTTCTTCAACTGTTGGCGGTCTCTCACAGTCAACAGACGAGGTCGGCCTGTACGTTTTTGTGCTGTACGTGTCCCTTCACGTTTCCACTTCACTATCACATCGGAAACAGTGGACCTAGCGATGTTTAGGAGTGTGGAAATCTCGCGTACAGACGTATGACACAAGTGACACCCAATCATCTGACCACGTGCGAAGTCTGTGAGTTCCGCGGAGCGCCCCATTCTGTCCTCTCACTATGTCTAATGACTACTGAGGTCGCTGCTATGGAGTATCTGACAGTAGATGGTAGCACAATGCACCTAATATGAAAAACGTATGTTTTTGGGGCTGTCCGGATACTTTTGATCACATAGCGTACGTAGATTTACATATGGGTGTTTACGCATGATAAACTGCGAAAGCAAATCCTAACAATTTGCAGTCAGTCATTCAATGACTGTTGGAAGAGCAACATTCGTAGCTCTTGTCTTCTAAAGATGTCTCGTTGTCTCTGCTGGAATTCTTTTCCGTAGATTGTGTCTTCTTACATAGCTAATTTCAACAGTGGAAGTGCAGGGTGACAATTATTGAACTATGTGAAGAAAAACGTAAATTAGTGACAAACTGCGGCCTGCACACACTTCATTCAACATGTAAAAGTCACTACAGAGTTTCGAATTTGGGTAAGGACATGCCTGTCATCAATGGCGATGATGTGGCGCAGATGAACAGCGAAATTCTGCATGCCCCCCGCTGAAATGTCAGAACATCGATGCTCTCGATGACCTCCTGACTGACTGTTTTCAGCTCAGGAATGGTTCTGTGGTTATCGCTATACTGTCTTAAATATAGCTCCACAAAAAGGAGCCGCATGTGTTGAGACGTGGAGAATATGGCGGCCAATCGCGGCCCATTCCAGTGGTCTGTGGGTACTCCAGAGTCAGGATGCGGTCCCCAAAGTGCTCCTCCAGGACGTCTGACACTCTCCTGCTTCGATGCATGAGCCACATTGTGTGGAAATCAGGTTCATTTTGAATAACACGGAAGATATCATCTCCTATAACCTTCACGTACCGTTCGGTAGTCACAGTGCCATCAAGGAATATCGTATACATTATTCCGCGACTGGACATTGCACACCATACAGTCACCCGTTGAGGGTGAAGAAACTTCTCGATCGCGAAATGTGGCTTCTCAGTCCCTCCAAATGCGCCAATTTTGATTATTGAAAGGACCCATTCACATGAAAGGGGGCTAAAGCAAACCGTGCGCATACTAATTCCCATCATGACCCGCGGGCAACAGCGCAGTTTGATGAACGTCCTAACGCAAATCGTTCAGACCTTATGACGATTTTATTTCATATAGTTCAGTAGCTGTCACCCTGTAAGAGTGGCCACTGGGATCGCTTGTGTAGTCAGAACAGTAATTTAAAAAAAAAAAAACCTCATGCTACCCTATTTATTTCTCTATTTCTGTGAAATAAGGAAACTTTATGGTCGATATGTTAAAACGAATACCACGTGAGGGGTACTTAAAACCATATGAAAAATTATGATCTAAATTGCATAAACTCATGGATGTCCCATGTGCGGTGTAATTGTCGTACGACAGCAAAACTTCGTAGTAATGCTAATTCTGGCTCTGTACACTGTTTGTATGACGGTATGACATCCATGGTGTCATTTGTAAGCCATAACAAGAGTGAACAGTATGACTGTCGAGAAGTGACATTGTGCACTATTAGTGGAATTGTTTTATATGAACGGCAGCGTTATAATGCTACATTGAGCTTGTATCTCCAAGAGAAAGGCCCGGGGAGAGGACCGATGTCATTAAATAGTTTAAAGAAAATGATAATCAGATTTGAAAACACAGGTGAGCTTGGTGTGACACCTGGAGAAGGGAGGCGTCTCATCCCGGTAGGAAGTCATTGACTAGGATGCTGTTGCTGTAACTGAGCATCCAGCACGTACTCCGGATATTGCTAGCACTCCTACAGTGTCACAAGAATTCTCTCTCCCGTGGTGAACAGTACGGGAAGTTTTGCATTCTATTATACATTCGTACCTGTACAAGATCCAGACGGAGCAGCAACTGAAATCTCATAATGTTCTGAATTCGCTCTTCGGTTTTTGGTAGGAAACGAAGTTTATAATATCTGGTCATAAAGTACTCTGTGGAATGATGAAGCACATATAACGCTACAGGGTGAATACATAAAACTGTGGGGTTAGGGTTACTGTTAAGCCGCATTTGCGCACGAAGAGCCACTGACTCGCCGAATGTGACTTTGTGGTGTGGATTCACAAGCACCTTTATTCTCAGTCCTTTCTTCTTTGAGGAGAATACGTCCAAAGGCCCTGTCAGGTTTACCTCGACGTCTGCGCATGATCGAGACCTCATTGTACAGCATGTGATCCCAGCTCTGTAAGATCGCAACTGTATGGTTTCAAATGGTTCAAATGGCTCTGAGCACTATGGGACTTAACATCTGTGGTCATCAGTCCCCTAAAACTTAGAACTACTTAGACCTAACTAACCTAAGGACATGACACACATCCATGCCTGAGGCAGGATTCGAACGTGTGACCGTAGCGGTCGCGTGGTTCCAGACTGAAGCGCCTAGAACCGCTTGGCCACATCGGCCGGCCTCAACGGTGGTTTTCGACAGACATGCTGCTCCATACATATCATTCATTCTCTAATGGATGTCTGCCAGAGATTGTCCTCCAGCAGCCAAGAAAAGAGTAACAGTACGTTGATCCTGTTTGGCCGCATTTGGTAATACCGTCACGGTTAGTTCACGATGCATGGCCTGCAGGATCACCTGATCTGGATCCATACGACTTTTGGCTCTGGGGGTGTCTAAATGGACGTGTTTACGAGGTACACGTTCGACCTCAACCTGACCTGAAGGGCAGTATTATAGGAACACGTTGCTCAGAGTCTAGCAGTAGTGCTGCGAACAATTGGTGATGACGTCGTTTTACGGGGGCATCATCTCGTCGACGTCTCCGGTGCTCTTATTTGAACAATCTGAGTAAGTGATGATTAATAATGAAATCAGTATTATGACTTTCTCTTTTTTTGTCCTTTTCTGCCCACGTCCTCTTCCTAATGCATTACATATGGAAACATTTGTAACGTCTTCTTCGCATCCTCAGATTTAGATTCCCACCCGGTGGCCAGAATTGGAACTAAGTTTTTGCATCGTATGGGGGTTCCATATTAGCGCATTACAATATCTACCATGTTTCACTGCCGTACGGTAAATACAGCCCACACTGGACGTCTGCCAGTAGCCGCACTTCAGTTATGACCGCCTGGTACCTAATATCATTGCCTTTTCTTGACAGTCTTTCAACTTCGCGTTAAAAGTTTCCGGAGGCACTTTAACTGCAGAACTATACTTCGTTCGTTCGGTAGTGAGTTACTTGTTGACGTCACCGAGCACCGTGCTAGACTATTTAATGATCTTACCCAGCAGTTTCTCACTCGTCCGTGCAGCGCGATCGGCCATAGCCGCTGACATTAGTCACGTGAATTTGATTCATTTGTTTATCTTTCGAAAGTTCTTCATAATAAATATTACCACAGATATGAAACATCAGTATGAGTAAGGATCTCAGTATGATCAGCTTGGTTCTTAATAAATTATTTGCCGGCCGCGGTGGTCTCGCGGTTCTAGGCGCGCAGTCCGGAACCGTGCGACTGCTGCGGTCGCAGGTTCGAATCCTGCCTCGGGCATGGATGTGTGTGCTGTCCTTAGGTTAGTTAGGTTTAAGTAGTTCTAAGTTCTAGGGGACTGATGACCACAGCAGTTGAGTCGCATAGTGCTCAGAGCCATTTGAACCATTTTTGAATAAATTATTTATCAACTACTATCACATTAAGCTAAGCATATTACCCCCAGTTCTCTACAGGTATTTGTACGATCTGCCGTATCTCAGCGACAAAGCCTCACACCGACTGAGAACTTCACACACTCGTAGTTCTTGTGTCTGGACTGTCATAATACGGAGGATAACTTGCTTGTCTCTTCAGACACGCGAAGCCGTAGCAGTGAATGTAACTATGTACTGAAAGTAAATTGTGTCATATAATGTGCCACGAACGCCACATATTTGTACGGCGACTTAGGCAGGATGTCTCTCCTAAAGAGCCGTCAGGCGCAATTTCTCTGGTGTTTCAGCAGTTATTTGCAATTTCGTTATTGCATCGTGTAGCTGGAGTCAACCCAAAAAATACCACTCGGCACGTCATTCATGCGACGCTCAGCGTCGATGGAAAAAGTCGATTTGTAAAAGACGAAAAGTAACCAGCAGACCAACAGCGATAGCGCCGCAGTAGTCCGCGCTGACAGCTGCCGTCATGCAGAAGCGCTGCTCAGTAGCTGCTGGAGTAATGGATTATTTTTCGTGCTGTACCTTTAATATATAGTGGTAAATATAGACTAATTTAGGACTACTCTATCGAATGGACACGTAAACCGATTTAAAAGTAATTTTGTTACTTACCGGAAACAAGTCGACGTTTACCGCGAAAACTGGGGGGCACATGATTTGTTCGGGCTGATTCCATCTATATGTTTCAAGAACGAAATTTGCAAATATTTGCTGAAACACCAGTGAGAAACCGCCTGACGATTAATAGGAGAGATGATAGGTATATATTTTCCTTCCCTGACAAGAGAGCGTAAGTAAAAATGTCACAAATATTATTGCGTGTTTCATAATCTGAGAAAAGCCAAGGCTTTCATTGTCATTTCTACAGCAAAGTACCCCATTATCTACAGGTGAAGCTGAATTCGATCCAAAATATTTAGTGGATCGTTTAGGGATACTTTCGAACTTTGGTATCGCTGACCGGTGAGGTCAGTGACTCGCTCTACTTCTACATCTACATCGGTTTTTAATCTCAGTTTGCTTTGGTTCTGTGAAAACACCTTTCGGTATGAAAGAGGCTCAGATAAGAAATCACAAAAACGTACAAGATACGCAACAACCCTCAGACGAAGCACATACACTGTGATGAGGCAGCCGCCATTGGTGAAAGAGCTCAGCATAGCGCTGCATTCGTTCCACTCACGAAGAGCATATTGGCCAACTAATCAACAATAAATCTAACCATTTTGCACTTAACGCACAACTAACAGCGCCGGAAAACAAAACCACGCCAGAATCGATCAGTACTGAATACAAGCTGGAAGGCGAACGGTTAAGTGGACATTACTATTGACAGCAACAAGTACCGTGAGTGAATGTCATTCGTTTCATGTCAATAATCAAAGCGCGAATCGTCGACATTTTCAGTGTAGTGCAGGAATTGCATTACTTGTACAATCGTAAATGAGAGTTAGGAAAACAAATGAAATGCAATTGCTCCGTAACGTGCCTCCGTAGATCAGGGGCACCTTACACCAACCTGTCCTAGACTGCATAGCGCGCTCATGTCAACGGGAACGCGTTATGCATGTCTTGGAGTAACTCAGTCCTGGAGTCACTCTAGTCCATCTAGAAATTTTTTGCTAAGTTTAACGAAGCTGATGTTGACCTGATGTATTCGACGATGCCCTTTGACTACACTATCTAAAGGATCGTTCTAAGAAATACCAAATTAAGATCAACATGAAGATGCGTAAATAAGGTGAAACGCGTAGTTGAAAAATAAAAAACTAAATTTGCAACCAAGACTGTATTCAACAAATACTCCCAAAAAGAATAAAAGTATTGCTTTCTTCGACGGTAAGGTGGCCAAAGTATTTGCAGGTTCCACAATTCCATCAAGTATATGATACAACTAAAACAGATGATTTATATGTGGCCCATGACCATTTGTTAGGAGCCCGTTTTGGCGTCAATGGTAAGCTGGATGATGATGATATTTGAGTTTCCATGTGCTCGCTTAGGCTGATATGTGAAGGGGCGATGACCAGTTTCAGGTTGGCAATTGTAGGGAATGGTAAATTGATGGGTAGCTGATGGTGGAACTGAGTGAAGGACAATTTATCCCAATCGTTGAGGTAATGACACAACAGCGGGTTACGGAGATTCGTTGCCATAGGTTTAAAGAGGAATCAGACAAGGATATCTAGACTGGGGTAATCCGACCAACACCGATTTATTGGCTTCCTGTGATGAGCAACATATATCCCTGCGCAATCCGCAGAAAAGAAGCCTTGCTTAAGGAATACCGCAAGCTACAGGAGAGCGTGCAGTTACCCATACAGCAAGACATACCAAATTTTCGACGAAATAGACTCTGTTCAGGAAACCCACCGTTTCGACTTGCAAAACAGCTAGATGCAAGTAAAACCACGGTGAGAGACCTGTGGGACCAAAGCTCTCAAGTTATTGAAAATCCTGAAGAGAGTGAGTGGTTTCGAAAGTATAACCGTGATGATGCTGGCACAGAACTCGACAGGAAACTATGGGTCAAATTGAACAGGGCTCGCACAGGGCATGGCCGATGTGCAGACTCTCTTCACAGACGGGGTCCTACAGAGTCTCCGGTTTGTGACTGTGGAGTTCCGAACCAGACAACCAGCACGTTAGAGATGAATACTCTTTGCGTTCCTGCCAGGGGAGTTGGAGCGACCTCATGAAAGCTGATGATACAGCTGTTATATGGATTAGGAACCTAGATACAGACGTTTAATTACACTCCTGGAAATTGAAATAAGAACACCGTGAATTCATTGTCCCAGGAAGGGGAAACTTTATTGACACATTCCTGGGGTCAGATACATCACATGATCACACTGACAGAACCACAGGCACATAGACACAGGCAACAGAGCATGCACAATGTCGGCACTAGTACAGTGTATATCCACCTTTCGCAGCAATGCAGGCTGCTATTCTCCCATGGAGACGATCGTAGAGATGCTGGATGTAGTCCTGTGGAACGGCTTGCCATGCCATTTCCACCTGGCGCCTCAGTTGGACCAGCGTTCGTGCTGGACGTGCAGACCGCATGAGACGACGCTTCATCCAGTCCCAAACATGCTCAATGGGGGGCAGATCCGGAGATCTTGCTGGCCAGGGTAGTTGACTTACACCTTCTAGAGCACGTTGGGTGGCACGGGATACATGCGGACGTGCATTGTCCTGTTGGAACATCAAGTTCCCTTGCCGGTCTAGGAATGGTAGAACGATGGGTTCGATGACGGTTTGGATGTACCGTGCACTATTCAGTGTCCCCTCGACAATCACCAGTGGTGTGCGGCCAGTGTAGGAGATCGCTCCCCACACCATGATGCCGGGTGTTGGCCCTGTGTGCCTCGGTCGTATGCAGTCCTGATTGTGGCGCTCACCTGCACGGCGCCAAACACGCATACGACCATCATTGGCACCAAGGCAGAAGCGACTCTCATCGCTGAAGACGACACGTCTCCATTCGTCCCTCCATTCACGCCTGTCGCGACACCACTGGAGGCGGGCTGCACGATGTTGGGGCGTGAGCGGAAGACGGCCTAACGGTGTGCGGGACCGTAGCCCAGCTTCATGGAGACGGTTGCGAATGGTCCTCGCCGATACCCCAGGAGCAACAGTGTCCCTAATTTGCCGGGAAGTGGCGGTGCGGTCCCTTACGGCACTGCGTAGGATCCTACGGTCTTGGCGTGCATCCGTGCGTCGCTGCGGTCCGGTCCCAGGTCGACGGGCACGTGCACCTTCCGCCGACCACTGGCGACAACATCGATGTACTGTGAAGACCTCACGCCCCACGTGTTGAGCAATTCGGCGGTACGTCCACCCGGCCTCCCGCATGCCCACTATTCGCCCTCGCTCAAAGTCCGTCAACTGCACATACGGTTCACGTCCACGCTGTCGCGGCATGCTACCAGTGTTAAAGACTGCGATGGAGCTCCGTATGCCACGGCAAACTGGCTGACACTGACGGCGGCGGTGCACAAATGCTGCGCAGCTAGCGCCATTCGACGGCCAACCCCGCGGTTCCTGGTGTGTCCGCTGTGCCGTGCGTGTGATCATTGCTTGTACAGCCCTCTCACAGTGTCCGGAGCAAGTATGGTGGGTCTGACACACCGGTGTCAATGTGTTCTTTTTTCCATTTCCAGGAGTGTAGTTTTATATGTGGTTTCGTATTTTCATATGCCTTTTAGATATAGTATTACTAATGTCATATATCTGAAGTTTTAAACTGCATGTGAGCCATACGAATAAATAAAATAAAAATATCTAGACAGCAGAAAATCCAATGAGAGTGGTTCTGAGAGTATGAGGCTATGGCATTAAAGTGATGTACGGAACGGGCAGCCAGCGTAATTTTTTGTAGGATATGAAGTCGCTGTAAGGGACAGAAAAGACAGGAAATGTTTTTGTGTGTGCGAGATATAAAGAACTACTTCGAAATGGCAAATGGGGACGATTAATTCAGGTTGGTGGGACAAGGATTTGCTATACTTTAATACTAGAAGTTTGGGTGAAGTCGTTTGCAGGTGGATGTGGTCTTGCGTATTGCGGTCGATTTGCAATCCATATTTCTATATCTCGAGGAAGGCGGAAAGTTACAGTTATGTTGGCTCTAGCTACGGTCGCAGTTTCGAATCCTACCTCGAGCATGAATGTATGTGATGTCCTTAGGTTAGTAGGATTTAAGTAGTTCTAAGTTCAATGGGACTGATGACCATAGATGTTAAGCTCCATGAGTGCTCAGAGCCATCTGAAACATTTGTTGGCTCTAATGCTAGCTTACACATAGTGCACGACAAAATAATTACGATGGTGCTGCATAGTGAAAGTGAAAAGTATTTAAGGCAGTTACGACTCGGCGACAAAATTCTCGTGCACAGACCGCAGTGGCTGCTTGGCCTTCCCGCGTTACCTTACGCTCCCTCGCGGGGGCGCCGCCAACTAGCGTCAGACGCGCCCTCAGCGAACAATTTGCCGCCGCACGCGGGCGACTTGTTATTGCGTTACGTTTTTGTTTTGGGCGTCACAAAAGGGAAAGTTTAAACACAGACGGTTGGCGCAGGCACGGGATTATGCGCACCTTAAGGCTACGGCTCCTTAATGAAGCCGGCGCTTCCGCCCTCTCTCGTGCCTTTTCCGCTTCATTAACCTTCCTCCATCCGCATCCGCACTCACTCTGTTCGTCTCCCGCGTCCCGTCCTCCGCGAGGACGCCTTGTGTTTCTTATTCGCTTTGCCCATCATTTCGTCTGGCTCCCGCCTCTGCTCTGTGCGGCCGTAATTATTTTGCCAATCTCCCCGGTCCCGCGGCACCCGCGGCACCCGAGGCAGAAAGGCAGAAATGCGTTATTTTGGCTGTCGCGGCGTGCCGCCTTTAATCACACGTAAGCCACTTTACACGATGTTTGCAGGCACTGTTTCCCGTTATGGTGCCAGCCCGCGCGTTATTGTAAGGCGTTGTGTTTTGTGTAATAGAGGCCGCTTTGTTCTTCAGGAGGGCTGCTACAAAGTCGTTATAAAATTACCTTCCTTTCTGTTGATGCAGTGTTCTCGTTAAGTGGTCGGCCATCTAAACCGCTGGGAGCGTCTGTGAAAGCGGTACGCGTAATCTGACGAACTTTTCATGGGTTTCTGCCTTCCTGGTAAGCATTTATTGCAGCAGGTAACTGCAAAACACATGACTCATTTGGACATTAAGTCTTTCTTCTGCATTCGGACTAAAATGTTTTCGACATGAGTAATTAGGTAGTACACTCACAAGGTGACTCAACTACTCCCGCCGCTGGGTTTTATGAAACCCACGACGCCTTCAAGTACCTCTCGCAAGTTTTTCGTATTCTCTCGGTCGCTATGCACCAACTATTAGCCCAACAGAAAATTGAATAGGAAAATTCTGTAAGATATTTAATATGGATAAATTTTGTACTCTGATATGTTTTCGGTAGAGGCCGTAGTTATCGTATTTTTCGGGAAAAACGAATAAAATGACCTTCAAACTATTCTTTCTTGAATGATTTGAAAACTGTGGCGCCGGCCAGAGTGGCCGTGCAGTTCTACGCGCTACAGTCTGGAACCGAGCGACCGCTACTGTCGCAGGTTCGAATCCTGCCTCGGGCATGGATGTGTGTGATGTCCTTAGGTTAGTTAGGTTTAATTAGTTCTAAGTTCTAGGCGACTGATGACCTCAGAAGTTAAGTCGCATAGGGCTCATAGCCATTTGAACCATTTGAAAACTGTGGCCCCCAAGCGAAAACGGCTCCCGCAACAAAATTGAACTACAGTACATTTCCTACAAAACGTCCAGTTAATTTTTTTTGTAGGACTAATAGTTGGCGCACAGCGAGCGAGAGAATACGAAAATCTTGTGCGTGGTACCTCAAGGCAATGCGGGTTGCATAAAATCCATGATTAGAGGCAACTGGAGCACACTGTATATAAATATTACTGCAGTGATTCAGTTGAAGAAAAACCTCAGCAGGATGCAATTAAAGTGTTTCTTACTTCATTACCTGTCACTGTACGACGAAATTTAGATCCTATGACGGTAGAAGCATTTCGTACTACATCACAGTAAATCAGCTAATACCCTTTCTTATATTTTATTTGCAAAGCCGCTTCTATGTGCAGAGGATTAACACATGAAAAAGTTCTCATGCATAAGAAACTATGGTAGTCACAGAACTTTAGGTGAAATTTCGAAGAAATAAAGTAACGTATGTTGGTAATTATGTGTCTTTAGTGCTGGTACACATTGAAAATCCCACACCACAGTACCGTAGCACGCTGCTAGAGGAAAGAAAAGTAATTGGTGAACACATTTAAACATTATCAGTGATCTGTGCTACTTTGCTTCCTCCATCTTCGTGTTACTATACTATGGTGTAGTGTTTTCAGTACGTAACAGGACTGCAGACGTATAACTGCTAATAAACATTTAAAATTACCTAACTCTATTTTTTTCAAGCTAGTAGAGATATCATTATGACTACATCTATATACCATTGAGGTCTTAATTAATTACTTAAGAATCTTGCAATGTTTAGAAAATAGGTGTTCTCTGATTGAACACTAAACAGAAAAACATGTTGTACTTTAACTCCTTTTTCTTGAACATTATGTTCAATAGATATTCAAAATTAAAAAAAAATGTGAGCGGCAACACTTATATTTTCAGGGCACCTTTAAGGCCTACCTAGCGCTACCACTTTTTCCTTTCACTACAGAAGTCACTGACACTAATGTAATCTCCTTGGCTGTAATGTTGGACTCGCATGTATGTTCTATCAAAAATTCTTCGTTAGAGTCATCTTTACTGTTGATAAGCTGTAATTCACACTTACTGGTAATGTTACATTTACGGTATTTGATTAAGTCTGTTTACGCGAAGTAGAATACATACAATTTAACATTTTGCAGGACTTGTTTCACGTTCAGTGGCAGTAAGTATTGGTGTTTTGGTGGTAAGGTCTTATGGGACCTAACTGCTGAGGACGTCGGTCCCTAAGCTTACACGCTACTTAGTCTAATTGAAACTAACTTACACTACGGACAACACACACAACCATGTCCGAGGGAGGACTCCAACCTTCGCCGGGGGCAGACGCACGGACCGTGACAAGGCGCCCTTAGACCGCGCGGTTACACTGCGCGGCTATTGGTGTTTCTCCATATACGTGCTTTCTTTTCTAGTGCCCAATTCATTCTTCTGCCTACACCACTAAGATTTTTATCAGAAAGGCACGCGAACTTCACACAGACACTTTTCTACCTTGTTCTACATTTATGAATAGTTCCAAATTGTGTAAAAATTCATATAGCCTATTTGTTTTACCCTTTAAATTTTCCTTATTGTATTTATTTTTTACATTGAAAGTTAAAAAAATTACAACTCATAAATAATAAAATTCCACACAATTACCACCACAAAAGCAGAAAAATAACTCTGTATATAATTATGCGTATTGTACCACAATCACACTTGAGTTTTCATTATGGAAATCGTGAGAGTGTACCTTCTTCTTGTGTGACATCTTGTTAACTTTCTTTGAAACGGTGTCTATAAACACGCTTTCTTTGTTGCATCTGTGTGTTATCTGCGTCGTCACTGTTCAGCAATGATGGTGTTTTCTCTCTAGTGTTATATTTCTTTGAAACTGTGTTAACTAAATGAACTAAGTAATTAATTACCAAGAATCTTACGAAGTTTTGACTGTATTTCTGAAGCTTCTGTATTTTGTTGTTTTTCTTGGTAATGTTATACTAATAACCGGCTGGGGTTATCTCGTTTCTCCTCGGCATCTCGTAGTAAGTATCGCTGGCCAGTAATAAGTTATAGATACAGGTTCTTCATCATGATCGGGTACGGAGTTTGGTACAGAGGCAGTACAGTTTCTCTCGTTATTATGTGAGGCGATGTCCTCATCGCAACATACCTTTCCTTTTTGGTCTATTTCCGTATCGTTTGTGCATCGCAGCCTAACACTCTGTGCTCTCTCGTGTCTTGTCTCATGATGGACATACGAGTGAGAGCCTTAAAAACTATTTGGAACCGTTGCCATCATTGTAAGCACAAATGTGTACTTTATTGAGTAAGCATTGAGACTCATTAATGAGTTGTTCACTTTAAGCCAAATATATTCCTAGTTTCTGTTGTGCGTGTATGTTGTAGTTTACGAGCAGTGAACTTCACTCTGTATGAACTAAGTATGGATATTGCAATGCTTTCTACATTTTTATTGCTAAATATTTTTGTTTGTGTCTTAGTGCTTCATCTACCTTTTACATAAAAATAACGATGATGATGTCGTTTAGTAAACTAAGAATGCATTTGAATTCTGTCACCATTCCTGTAGATATTTACCAAAGTCCCTCCGTCCGAACGACAGCTTTTTCTTCCAGGCGATTAGGCAGCTGTAAGCTGTTTTTGAATGACAGGGCAGTGAATATGAATAGCAGATTTCTATTCATGCATTCTGAAGTTATCGTACAGGAATGGACGTAGAATACAGAATACGATAGCGATAGAGGGGTTTTAGGTAGGCCTACAAATATATGTGTTCATCGTTCCCACGAAAATCTCAAGCAGTGATCAGAAAGAACGTCATTTCTGAGCAACCTTTGTGAATATTAGGTAACAGGGAAAGGCCTTCATATGTGAAACCTGTACGACATGGATTTGCCTATGATATTGTTGACGCAGAAATGTTTAAGCAGATACACTGAAACGCCGCTATGACAAATACAATCTCTTAGCGGAGAGTTTTACTTTAAAATCTCCAGATAAGCACGTTCCCCTACAATTCGACGAGCTCAGTTCTTATACCACCTCACATCTCGCATAATTAAGGGAAGTATAAAATTAGAGAAATTACGACATAAACACAGGGCAGGGGTAAAGACATTTTTTTCTTCCCACGTAACATTCACCAATGAAATACAGAGAGAGATCTGGAGCACACGTGCTCATCACCATCCGCTGTACCATGGCTAGTGTAGATCAGATGAATACATAATTACACATGAAGAAACTAAACTCCTCCCGAACATGCCATGAAGGTCCAACGGTATCGATCGGCCGCCGTATCATCCTCAGCCCACAGGCGTCACTGGATGCGGATATGCCTGTGGTCAGCACACCGCTCTTCCGGCCGTATGTCATTTTCCGAGACCGGAGCCGCTACTTCTAAATCAAGTAGCTCCTCAATTTGCCTCACAAGGGCTGAGTGCACCCCGCTTGCCATCAGCGCTCGGCAGACCGGATGGTCACCCATCCAAGTGCTAGCCCAGCCCGACACCCCTTAACTTAAGTGATCTGTCGGTAACCGGTGTTACCGTTGCGGCAAGGCCGTTAGCTACGTAACTACACCTTACCTGACAAGAAAATTACGCACCCAGAAAGGGAGAAGGAAATATGATACTTAACTGCTTGAGAGGATTTGCGATAACATTCCAGTGATTAAAAAATCGAATCAAATTTACTAAGATCTTGGAAGTACGACCTCACTTACCAGTACAAATAACTTGGCAGTATGACCACCGTTATCAGTGTGATGTTGCAGTCTCTCTGGCCTGGATGCGTGCGCTACTTCGGCTGCAAAAGAAGCCGTCATCGCACAGGCAACTCATGGAGACACGTGTCATGCGTGGGCAAGCACTGTCCCGTTGAAATGTGGCACTAAGATGCTCTTGCATTAGAGGTAACACATGTGGACTCTGGATGTCCGTAACTCACCATTGTGCCGTCAGAATTTGCTCAATCACTACTAGCCGTGACCTAAATACGCGATGGCTCCTGACACCATAAATCCAGCAATAACATCGCTGTGTCTCTCCAAAACATTTACAGATTGAGACACCTCCCCAGGTCGCTGCAGAACTCGCCGACGATGGTCATTCGGGATAGCGCAGACTCGCGATTCATCGCTGAACACAATGCGATGCCATTAAACAGCAGCCCATGGTTACCCGTCACGGCTCCACTGCAAACGGCGGATATTCCCTATTCCGGCTGCTGGTAGTTACCGACCATGTTGCGAGATGTCACGGAATGTTGTTCTCGGATGGCAGGCAGAGATGTGAAGGACTTACAATGTGCTCGGAGCACAATACAGCGTCCGCCACACCTGACTGCTTATCAATTCTGAACACTGTACGAGTCGATCAGACTCGTGAACCACAGTGAGGCACCTTTCAAGCACTGTCTGATGCTGATAATGCCTCTCATACGAGTATGCGTCGTGTCTGTATCTTTCATAGCTATCACTCAACACGTGAATCAGTTCGCGGCCCATATATACCCTTCCAGGCCTGGGAACAGCTCTAAGCAAGCACTACGCTAATGCTCACAGGTAACCATTCTACTTGTAACAGAGAAGCGCAACTCTTCATTTACTTGCCGGCCTATGGTGTGCGTACTTGTATGTCATATTGACATCCGACCGTGTCTTCTGAATGCTTCTCCTTTTTTTATCAGTCACTGTAGATGTAAGATTAAATTATGCGAATACAGAAGCAATGTTAAGCTAACTCTTTTCTCGAGGCATATCTTTTCCTTAGGGATACTCACATCTATTGCACCTGGTCGAAAGAAATTTCCTAGCAACTAACGTTGCTTTTGATTTCAGAGAGAAATTTTTGAGAATGTGCATTTGGAGTAGAGCATTACATAGTAGTGAAATCATGGACTGTAGGAAAATCAGAAAAGAAGAGAAGCGAAGCAAAGCGTTTGAGTCGTGATGCTATGGAACGATGTTGAAAATTAGGAGGACAGATTATACATGGTATGAGGAGGTACTCTGCACAACCGGCAGGGAAATGAGCGTATGGAAAAGACTGACAAGAAGAAGAGACAGTTTGATGGGACATGTGTTAATAGAGCAAGGTGTGACTTACATGGTAGACGGAGCTGCGGAGGGTAATGACTGTAGAGGAGGTAAGAGGTTGGAATAGAAATGATGCGTTTGCCGCAACTGACGAGTTAGTGGCGGCGTCAACCCTGTCAGAATACTGTACAACCAAAAAAAAATGGTCTACAACATTTAATATAAAAAAAATTGGTCTAAAACATTAAATAAACAACTTTTCTAGTGCTCCTAGGCACAGTTGGTCGTTACGTCCCACTGTGCTACTTTACTTTGGACCTTTGTCCTTGATAAGGAACGCAATACAGTACTAATCAAGAAACTCCCATAACATTTATCGATCTAGAAAGCCGTTCGATATGCGTAAAATGGTACAAAAACGAAATCCTGAGAAAAGCTACAAGGAAAGACGGGTGATGTGCAATACATACAAGAACCAAGAGGATGCAATAAAACTGAAAGACCAAGAACTAAGTGCTCGGATTAAAAAGTGTGTAAGACTGAGATGCAGTCTTTCTCCCCTACTCTTTAATCTTTTCATCAAAGAAGCAATGAAGAAAGTAAAATAGATTTAAGAGTGGGATTAAAATTCAAGCTCAAAGGGTATCAATGACAAGAGTCGCTGAGGATAGTGCTATCCTCAGTGAAAGTGAAGAAGAATTACAGGATCTGCTGAGTACAGAATATCGGTTGAGAGTAAATCGAAGAAAGATGAAAGTAATGGGAAATATCAAAAATAATAACAGCGTAAAACTTATGATCAGAATTGTTGGTAACGAAGTAGACGAAGCTGAGGTATTCTGCTACCTTGGAAGCGAAATAACCGATGATGAACGCAGCAAGGAGACCGAATAAGCAAGACTAGCACCGGTAATGAGGGAGTTCCTGGCTAAATGAAGTCGAACTTAAGCCTTAATTTGAGGAAGAAATTATGAGAATATACGTTTGGAGCACAGCATTGTTTGGTAGTGAATGATGGACAGTGGAAAACTGGAACACAAGAAAACCGAAACGTTTCAGATGTGGTGCTGCAGAAAAATTCTGAAAATTAGTTGGAGTGGTAAAGTAATAAATGAGGAGCTTCTCCGCAGCATCGGTGAAGACAGGAACATATGGAAAACACTGGCAAGAAGAAAGGACAGAATGATATGACCTTTGTTAAGGGATCAGGGATCAACCTGTATGGTACTAGAGAGCGCTGTAAAGGGTAAAACGTGTTGGAGAAGACAGAGACTGGAATACAAAACGTTTCAATAGGAAACAGTAGAATTCGTCATATTATACCGCAGATATTATTCATTCTCTTCTGCGAAATCTACGATGAATGCCGATGGTCTGCGATATACATTGCTCCCTGGCGCTTCGTCCACAACGACATCGGACATCATCAGAATTAACTATAGACTCGAAAATCTCCTAATTATCTAGCACGCTCCAGCACTTACAACGAGGTTAGATTTGAGGCATTCGAACGATTCTAGTGGTATCCAGTACTGATGTGGATGAATCTTTAAACAGGAACATGGTTTAACTAAGAAAAAAGAATTCGTTTTCTGCTGTGAAATGGAGGAGGTAAAATCATGTTTGAAACCTCACGTTTCTAGTTGACTGAGCTATGGCTTTCGTCTCATTCAGTATCATTTTGAAATAGATGTTCCAATTTCGGTGCAATTTCGTTTAATTAAAATTTTAATTAAACTGACGACGAAAATCAGACTGGAATTTTTTTATCAGATTTATTCTACATTGTTTCCCAATTCCAGAAGCGGATATTCACACAATGACAGCAGTGAAACTATGTCTTCGAAACAATTCAGAATATAATACTTATTTCAACTTGTTAATGTCGATGTTATTTTCGCAATTTTGGCTAAGTAGCTATAGCACATTGTCTTACTTGAAAGCAATTACGGAATGACTGATTCCACAGTATTTTAAAAATAACATTATAACATACAGTTTTTAATCCTTTATATATTTATTCTGCTAGGCAAGATTACGGACTCCGTACTCTATCATTATTCTAACTAGTCGTTGGTAGAGGTCCTATTTACAGCAAACATCCCAATGCATGTGGCACAAGAGTTACACATCATAATCTCAGCAGTAAAACACTGGAAAGTAATAAGGAACATAGTTATCACAACAGTGTTTGTATACACTATTGTGCTCAGTTCATTCCTCATAATAAAACGATTTTATCTAGTAGGACTACTAACCAACCAACAGAAAGGCATGGCACCACTACCATAAAAGTGAAGTACGGAAAAACGATAATGTCATTCGGAGATATAAAAAAAAGTTGAAGTCAGCAGAAGGCTTAATGAAAGAAAAAGCAACTGTGGCAGCAGAAAGAAAGGAAAGACAAAGCAATTAATATGACTGAAGGTGAGAAAACGCTGCCAACATAAGAGAGGTACTGGTTCACTACTTGGAAAGCGGAAGACTTGTGGGACCTATAGAGCAGCGTGAGGAAGTTGCACCAATGCCAACATGACAAGTTTTAGTCTCGTCCTGAAAACACAGCCATTTTTAATCAGGATCAGGTCGTCTGTTTTTCGTATCGGTGGAACATAGGTATAGGTAAGATGTTGAACATATGGGACCTTTCATTGAAGTAATGGAATGGAAAAGTTTTCTGTATGCTGTGACTGTTCCATCGAATTTAGACGGTCATCCAATGAAAGAGTATGGAAGAAATTTTTACGAAAATATTCACTGTAGAACTTTCGGCACGATTCACATCTTCGGGCGGGAACTACTCGGGAGGATGTCGTTATCTGGAGAAACAAAACTGGCATTCTACGATTTGGAGCGTGGAATGTTAGGTGCCTTAATCTGACAGGTAGGTTAGAAAATTTGAAAAGTGACATGGGTAGGCTGAAGTTAGATGTAGCGGGAATAGTGATGTTCGGTGGCAGGAAGATCACGATTTCTGATCAGGTGAATACTGGGTTATAAGTACAAAATCAAGTAGGCATAATGCAAGAATAAGTTGAATAATGAATAAGGAAATCGCAAAGCTTGTAAGCTACTGTGAACACCGTAGTGAACGCTTCATTGCAGCCAAGATAGACACGAAGCTCTCACCCAATCCACTATTACAACTTTAAATGCCAACTACCTCCGCAGATGATGAAAAATTTGAAAAAATGTATGATGAGATAAAAGAAATTATACAGATAGTTAAAGGAGACGAGAATTTAATAGTCATGGGTGACTAGAACTGGATAGTAGGAAAAGGAAGAGAAGGAAAATTAGCAGATGAATATGAACTCGTTCAAATTCTATACAGAGTATAGTTTAATCACCGCAAATACTTGGTTAAAAATCATGAACGAATGATGATAACGTACAAGATGGCTCAAATGGCTCTAAGCAGTATGGGACTTAACATCTGAGGTCATCATTTCCCTAAACTTAGACCTACTTAAACCTAACTAACCTTAGGACATCACACACATCCATGCCCGAGGCAGAATTCGAACCTGCGACCGTAGCAGCAGCGCGGTTCCGGACTGAAGCACCTAGAACCGCTCGGCAGCAGCGACCGGCTAAACGTACAAGAGACCTAGAGACACTGGAAGATTTCAGAATATTTGTATAATGGTAAGATTTCGGATCAGATTTTAGATTATAAGACATTTCCAGGGCCAGATGTGGACACTCTGACCACACGTTATTGGTTATGAACTGTAGATTAAATTAAGGAAGTAGGACCTAGATAAACGGAAAGAACCAGAGGTTTTGGAGAGTTTAGAAGGGAGCATTGGGGAACGATTGATAAAAGCAGGAGAAGGGAATGCAGTAGAGGATGAATGGGCAGCGTTGATGGATGAAATAGTGAAGGCAGAAAATGATAAAATCTGTAAAAATACAGTATAAATTCTTGGGTAACACAGTAGATATTAAATTTAATTGATGAAAAGAGAAAGAATAAAAATGCAGCAAGTGAAGCAGGAAAAAGGGAATACAAATCTTCATAAAATAAGATTGCCAGGAAATGCGAAATGGCAAAGCACGAATGGCTAGAGGACAAATGTAAGAATTTAGAAGCATATGTCACCAGGGGAAAGACAGACACTGCTTACGGGAAAATTAAAGAATCATTTGGAGGAAAGAGAAGCAGCTGTATGAATATCAGGAACTCAGATGGAAAACTAGTCCTAACCAAAGAAGGGAAAGCTGGAATGTGGAAGTAGTATATAAAGGATCTGTACAAAAAAAGTGTATTTCAGGTTTATATTACAGAAATGGAAGAGGACGTAGGTGAAGATGATATCGGAGATACGATACTGCGAGAAGAATCTGACGCAGCACTGGAAGACTAAAGTCGAAACAAGGCTCTGGGAGTAGACGACATTCTGTCAGATCTCCTGATAGCTTTCGGGGAGCCATCCATGAGAAAACTTTTCTATTTGTGTGTGAGGTGTATGAGACAGGTAAAACACCCTCAGATTTGAAGAAAAATATAATAATTCAAATTCCAAAGAAAGCAGGTACTGATAGGTGTGAATATTTCCGAACCATCAATTTAATGTAGCATGGCTGCAAAAAACTTAAACGAATCGCTTACAGAAGAATGGTGAAACTGGTGGAAGCCGACGTCGCGGCAGATCAGTTTGGATTTCGGGGAAATGTAGGAACACGGGAGGCGATACGTTACCCTATGACTTACCTTAGAAGATAGGTCAAGGAAAGGCAAACCTACGATTATAGCCCGAACAGTCCACGGGTTTACCGCCGGCCCATAATGTCCAACGGGCACAATATTTCGGCGATCAGACATGTCGCTCAGCGCACCTGACGATGGCGACATGTTTGATCGCCGAAATATTGTGCCCGTTGGACACTATGGACCGGCAGTACACCCGTGGACTGTTCGAGCAAGAAATATACCGGGAGAAACTGAAGAATCACATACGATTATAGCATTTTAGACTCAGAGAAAGCTTTTGACAGTGCTGACTGCAATACCTTCTTTGAATTTCTGAAGGTAGCAAGGACAAAAGGGAGTGAAAGGCTATTTACAACTTGTACAGAAACCAGACGGCACTTATAAGAGTCGAGGGACACGCATGGGGAAGCAGTCGTTCAGAAGGGAGTGAGACAGGGTTGTGAATATCCCAGATGTATATTCAATCTGTACGCTGAATAAGCACTAAAGGAAATCAAACAAAAATTTGGGGTAGAAATTGAAGTCTATGGAGAATAAATAAAAACTTCGAGAATTTGCCGATGACATTGTAATTCGGTCAGAGACAGTAAGGACTTAAAAGAATCTTTGAACGAAAAGGACAGCGTCTTGAAAGGAGGATATAAGGTGAACATCAACAAAAGTAAAACAGTGATAATAGAATGTCGTCGAATTAAATCAAGTGATGCTAAGGAAACTAGATTAGTTAACGAGACACTTAAATTATTAGATGAGTTTTCTTATTTGTGCAGCTAAATAAGTCATGATGGTCGAAGGAGAGAGGATACAAAATGTAGACTGGCAGTGGTAACGAAAACGCTTCTGAAAAAGGGAAATTTATTAACATCGATTATAGATCGACTATAAATACCTCCTGTTCGAAGTGATGAAGCAATACTTCATCGCCTAAGACGATGTTCGACAAAAAAATGTGACGATCAGCCTCGTAACGCGCAAGCAATTCGCACAGATGATCATTCGTTGCTCTTTAAGAATTTCTGTTCGGTGTTGAGGGACGGAGCAGGCACACACCTTTGAGTACCCCAACGACTGGACGAGTGTGTAAGCGCTGCCAACCGAGACGTCCAGTTCAGCAGTGAGGTGTCTGACTGTGATCACTCAGCACCTCGCAGTAGAGTGTCCGCACGTTCCACCACAGCAAGAGTCACACATGTGTGGGGGCTAGTCGGCATGCGGGAGATCGAACAGGTTTGCGCGACCTTATTTCGATGATGACAGACGCCTCTCCAAATAACTTACGGTTCTTTGATTCACTGTCAGGTCTGCGTTCTGTAAGCGCCCGAGAATATCTGAAATGCCCTGATTTTCGGCCAAGAGAAACTTAGAGACATCTTCTGCTTTGAACGCACCTTCGTTAGAGACGGCAGTCTGAAGTCTACGTATAGCGGAACGTCATGAAACTATAGGGCCTGAAGCAGGAATATTCGGCGATATCCCAAAACAAACTACGCATTTTTTTCAACCGAAGTTGGCCGCAAAAATGTGCTGGATTACTTATTGAATACCAGTCGCATAAGCCGCTCGAAAAAATGCTGCGTTATTTACTAAACACGGGTGTAAGTGCAACGGATGCCTTCCACGTACGACGCTACCCCACTTGCGGCACACACAGAGCAACAGACGGGGAAGCGCGAGGGCGCAAACTGCCCAGAGGGCAGAAAAGCCGATCGGCCGCTGCCTGCAGATCCTGCCGCGTGCTCTCCCGCCTTACTTGTTCCCAGTTTCAACCACCGGCGCCCGAGTAATCTCTCCACGGCTCCATTCTTTGGCCAACTTTTACATCCTCATAGCTCGTAGTGGAAGTCTTTGTGACGTCGTAATTAATTGGAGAAGAAAGCGGCACGGCCGCGCCGCCCGGACCTCTGCCCTTGTTCCTTATTCTTTCGGCCTGGAGAGCGGAGGAGGAGGAGGAGGAGGAGGAGGGAAAAAAATAAAAAAAAGAGGGGGTCGGAGGAGGAAGGAGAGGGCAAAGTTTTTAACTTTGGCGAAACAACCGGCCAGGGATTACTGTTCGCGTAAAGTCTGCTTTCTTCCTGAGGTTGGCGAGAGGGAAGAATTTCGCTAAACGGAAGCAGGTCGTTATTTGGTTATTCACGTGGGAGGTTTGTAAAGACCTGAATGACTTGCATTATCAAATGAAGGAACAATAAAATGTGACTATTTTTCTAAGTGTCTGCGTTTCAGTCACTTTTGCAATGCACTCTTCCGAAATTTGGCTACACTGTTGATATCCATATTAGTGACCATCTGGAACGCGGAACACAGTGTCAGTTTCACGCCTAATGGCATCCACGGATATTAAAATTTGATTTTAAATATTTCGCATAGTTATTGACCGAATTTAAAAATTTGAAGTGCTGTAATAATCTGCTAGTTTAGAGGCACACTCTTGTGTTAAAACTTTAACACAGGAAGACAGTTATTACAGTTAGAAACTGTGTGTTTGTCTTGAGAAGGTATAACAGCCGGCGCACAAATATCAGAACTTTATTCACCCAGAATTTAAGAGTGAGAACATTTAGCCACTACCCTAGAAATTTACGCATAATGCGCATTACGGAAATTCGAAAATTTTACACTCTGACAACCGCAACAAAATGAGAATGGAAAAAAGTTGGTCGTTTGTTATATTTTCGTTTTACATGCACCAAAACTTCAGCATAATTTATTACTACTACACTATCGAATTTACTCCTCACATATATGACACTGAATGTATCTGTAAAATACATATTTATACAAAACATAGTTTAGGAAATATGACGTCATAGCCATTTAGAATACTAAAAAATAGCGTCTGCGTACTTCTTCACTAACTAACTCTATTCTCAGCTCACTTTACAGACAGTATCTACATATATCACTGAAAGTACCTGCAAAATTATAGAAGCGTTTGTTTAAAATGGGGCATAAATTACGCGGACTATATTCATCCAGTGTTTCAAACCTTAAGCATAATTTCACAGTTTCTCCGATCTATTTCTCACTCAAATTCTTAACGTCAAACTTTTAAGGCATTAATAACCATTTACACTGAGTTGACAAACGTCATTGGTTACCTGCTGATATACAGTCTGGATCCGCTCGATCGCTACTGCCGCAGGTTCGAATCCTGCCTCGGGCATGGATGTGTGTGATGTCCTTACGTTAGTTAGGTTTAAGTAGTTAAGTTCTAGGGGACTGATGACCTCAGAACTTAAGTCCCATAGTGCTCAGAGCCATTTTAACCATTTTTTACCTGCTGATATGGTATCGAATCTGCTTTTGCCCGACGTAATGCAGCACCAAAAAGTGGCATGGACTAAAAAGAATCAGAAGTCCCCCGCAGAAATATTGAGCCGTGCTGCCTCTGTAGCCGTCCATAATTCCGAAAGTGTTCCCGGTGCAGGATTTGTGCACTAACTGACCTGTCGTTTACGTCCCAATGTTCGGTGGGATTTATGTTGGGCGATGTGGGTGGCCAAAACATTAGTTCGACAATCATCTCACATTGTTGGGCCACAGTACAGAAGTTACAAGTGCAGTGAAAGTATACTATGGAAATACCCTATGTGATCAAAAGTATCCGGATACCCCCAAAAGCATACGTTTTTCATATCAGTAGCATCGTGCTGCCACCTACTGCCAGGTACTCCATATCAGCGACCTCAGTAGTCATTAGACATCGTGAGAGAGCAGAATGGGGCGCTCCGCGGAACTCACGGACTTCGAACGTCGTCAGGAGATTGGGTGTCATTTATGTGATACGTCTGTACGCGAGATTTCTACACTCCTAAACATCCCTAGGTTCACTGTTTCAGAAGTGATAGTGAAGTGGAAACGTGAAGGGACACGCACAGCACAAATTCGTACAGGCCGACCTCGTCTGTTGACTGACAGAGACCGCCGACAGTTGAAGAGGGTCGTAATGTCTAATAGGCAGACATCTATCCAGAACATCACACAGGAATTCCAAGCTGCATCAGATTCCGCTGCAAGTACTATGACAGTTAGGTGGGAGGTGGGAAAACTTGGATGTCATGGTCGTGCGGCTGCTTACAAACCATACATCATGACGGTAAATGCCAAACGATGCTTCGCTTAGTGTAAGGAGTGTAACTATTGGACTACCGAACAGTAGAAAAACGTTGTGTGGAGTAACGAATCACGGTACACAATGTGGCAGGGTGTGGGTATGACGAATGCCCGGTGAACGTCATCTACCAGTAGTGCAAACAGTAAAATTCGGAGGCGGTGGTGTTATGGTGTCGTCGTGTTTTTCATGGAGGGGGCGTGAACCCCTTTTTGTTTTGAGTGGCACTATCACAGCACAGTCCTACATTGATGTTTTAGGCACATTGTTGCTTCCCACTGTTGAAGAGCAATTCGGGAATGGTGATTGCACCTTTCAACACGATCGAGCAGCTGTTCATACTGCACGGGCTGTGGCAGAGTGATGACACGACAATACCATCTGTGTAATGGACTGGTTTGCACAGAGTCCTGATTTGAATCCTATAGAACACCTTTGTGTCGTTTTGGAACACCGGCTTGGTGCCAGGCCTTGCCGACCGACATCGATACCTCTTCTCAGTGCAGCGCTCCGAGAAGAATGGGTTGCCATTCCTCAAGAACCCTTCCAGCATCTAACTGAACGTATGCTTGCGAGAGTGGAATCTGTCATCAAGGCCAACACCATATTGAATTCCAGCATTACCGATGGAGGGCGCCACGAACTTGTAAGTCATTTTCAGCCAGATACTTTTGATGGCATAGTGTATACTGTTGAAGGCACTGGTTGAACAGTCAATCAACAATTTCCTTAATTACTACTTCTAAATTCCGAACTGATTTACCTGCTCCTAGCCTAAAGCGTTTATAAGAGCGCTAATGCAGCAAGTGTTTGGAAAGACACCCACAATCGCCTGCTCCTTTCGAAGTAGGTGGCTGCGGGCAACGACTTCACTTCACCTGATACGGAGGGTGCATCTCTGCAGCTCAGAGGTGCCTCCAAACATGTCTGGCAGATGCTGGAGCAGGAAGGGACACACTATCAGAATATAGCACCGTCTACTGTACAAAGCAGGTTTTGCATTCTGTTGTATTTGGGGGAATCATTTAACAGAGAAATAGTCTGTTTCCGGCTTGAAGAACACTTGAAACATAAGGAATTTATAATTCACAAAAGTCAAAGTGATTACCCAGTCGAGTCACATTAATGTGGCTGCTACCTATGTTCGACGTTTACGTGCAATAACCACCGACAGACGGCACGTGTCAGCACGAGTGCCAGCCGGAGTGGCCGAGCGGTTCAAGGCGCTACAATCTGGAACCGCGCGACCGCTACGGTCGCAGGTTCGAATCCTGAATAGGGGATGGATATGTGTGAGGTCCTTAGGTTAGTTAGGTTTAACTAGTTCTAAGTTCTAGGGGACTGATGACCTCAGAAGTTCCATAGTGCTCAGAGCCATTTGAACCATTTCAGCACGAGCATTGGAGGGTATATAAAGCGTCTCGGGGGGACTCAGACAACACTGAAGTCGTTGTCGTAATGCGGAAACGGAGCGATTTACTTGACATCCTAAAGAGTGTGATCACCAGCTTTAGGGCCACGGGTGGAAGCATTCCAAAAAGGCTAAATTTGTAAACTGTTCGCGTGCCGCCATGATTAAAATATATCCAAAACTGCTCCCCTAGGCAGCTGTTGTACACCACGAGCCACAAATGACGTGGTGAACGACAGGCTGCGGAAGTGTATGCATGGGAGATTAGACATGAAACTGTCGAGCAGCTGACCGCTCAGATGAACCAGGAACCAGCCAGTATTCTCTCGTCAGCGACTGTTCAGCGAACATTGCTTTGCTGCATATGGCCTACCGCAGGAGCCACCTGGTTCATCCACCCACGATGACTGCTGTTCTATGGCGTGAAAGGCTTCAATTTGCACGCCATTTCCGCAGCTGGACGTCCACTGAGTGGTCGCACGTGACCTTTTCAGATGAATCACGTTTTATGCTCTATCAGACAGATAGCTGTTGATGTGTAAATGAATCTTCTGAAAATCATGTCTTAATGCGTAGCTGAATCCATGAGTTCGTCTGGTAGTCAGCACTTGCTAGACACATGCATTTCTCCGCATCAGGAAATAGGCCAAGATGGATGCCCCGGCAAATGATGAATTTTCTTTGTCCTGTCATGACGTACAAAGCGCAGGCGCAAAGTGAAGTAGAGGCAAGTTGCGCTCCAATTTTGTTGGCTTGGATTCCAGAAAACATGAGACTGGCCAAAGATCCACACAACCAGCCAGCTGGCGCCGAAGGCCTCAGCGCCTCCAGTTACTCACCGGGCCGGGTGTTGGAGGTTTGGTTGTTTGGGCGAAGAGACCAAACAGCGAGGTCATCGGTCTCATTGGACTAGGGAAGGACGGGGAAGGAAGTCGGCCGTGGCCTTTCAAAGGAACCATCTCGCCATTTGCCTGGAGCGATTTAGGGATATCAAGGAAAACTTGAAACAGGATGGCCGACGTTGTAGCTGTATCCCATTGGCGATTGGTTATGCCTTGGGGCGGGGGGGGGGGGGGGGACCTCAGCTAAGTATACACGTTGAAACGAGTAGTGGCAGCTTCTCCTTAGCCGCCATCAAATGGATTTTAATTAATAAGTTAGCAATGATTGCCATCAGAGCAAGACTTTCGGTGCAAGGACTGTCAGTTCTCCTTGATAGTTTCAAGGAGACTGAATATTTAAAATTTTAGTATGTCCGTCTTTGTGGCTGGAGGTCTGAGGGATTACGGCCGTTCACTATCGTAAGAAAATGAAACACCGACAGACGTCCTTAAGATGTGATTTATTGTGTAGCTACAAGTTTCGGGGCGTCATTGAACAATCTTCAGGCCTTAGTTGCTGTTGAAGGGATTATCACGATGCATATATACGATGCTTCAGTGGCCAACGTAATCATCAACTTTCAAGAGTTGATGGTTGGAGAGACGACATCACAGTTACAGCTAATCTGAGTAAACGAGTTAAGTTGCCACTGGAGCATGTTATATATGCATCGTGATGATCCTTTCAGCATCAACTAAGGTCTGAAGATGGTGCACTGAAGCGCCGAAACTTGTAGCTACTCAGTAAATCACACCTTAAGGACGGCTGTAGGTGTTTAATTTTCTGAATATTTTAAATTCTGTCGTAAGATTTCATAGAATATAAGCTAACTTAAGTATAAAAATTGAAATTGGAATAGCATATTCATTAACTATTGTTAATTATTTGATAGAATTATCGGAAGGACAACCTATGAGATTTCTGTAGAAAGATATCGATATCTAATGTGCTACACTATGAATTGTCTAGCGCGGTGATTAAGTGGTTGAGAACTGAGAAACGGCAGGGCTATAATCCCCAGTCGATCATCCCGATTTACGCATCCCCTCTGTCCCTCATTCATATAATTATTACGCAAAACTGGCTCTTTCGTGCAAGCCAAGGCTGAAATTCGGGAGATTGACGGTTCAAATCCGCGTCCAGCCATCGTGATTTAGGTTTTCCGTGACCTTCCTAAATCGCTTCAGGTGAATGCTGGGATGGTTCCTTTGAAAGGGCGTAGCCAACTTCCTTCTCTATCTTTCCCTAATCCGATGGGACCAATGACCTCGCTGTTTCGTACCCTCCCCCCAAACCAACCAACCAAGGTTCAAATTTGTGAACATGTTCTCCACATTGAGGTATAATCTCCAAATTTAACAGCCTCCTACGAATTCAGTAATTTATAAGCTAACCACTTGTCAGCTGATGGGTGACGAGTCTAAAAGAGGACGTATCATCTCACGCTATACGATAGGGGCTTCTCTTCTTTCTTATTGATTGACATCGATATCCCCTCCCCTTCTTCAGACATGGGGTCTTGCAGTGGAGCTTCTCCAGTACGAAAGCCCACTCCCCGTGCCCCCGGCCCCTAACTTGCGCCCCCCCCCCCCCCAAGCGGTACACAAGAGCGGTCCAGCACTCCCGCGACTCTCTCCGGCAAACGGTCGTCGATCAATACCGCAGGCCAGCCGCAACAGTTGGCAGCACGAGTGCTCCCTCACCGCAGCCCACCTGAATGGGAGGCCGGCACCGCTCCCTCACGGCTCCCCACCATTTCTCTCTCGTCATCGCGGCTCACCACACTCCCGGCCTACGCTTCCGGGCTACTACCCGGTAGGCTGCTGTCGCACGAGAGCAGCTTTGCTTGAGCGACTTCTCTGAAGGAACTGTATGCTGCACCTTATCAAAGATGTCGATTGTGTCCTGGCCCCTGCATTAAATCCTGTAGGAAGCAGAGATCAGAAATTAGCTCCTTACACTCGCTTTAAACTCGCCAGCGATTCCTACGACGTCGTCACCGAACTCGCCACGTCACTGTATACTCCAGACTCGACTCGCGAACCTTCGCGGCTGCCCACTTGTCACTTCTGTGCGTTGTCGAGCGCAAGTGGGAGTAACTCGCCAAGAAACGTGAGCGAATATATGAGTTCGCAAGTATAGCCGGAAACTCGTGGCATTCCCGCTACATATGCAACCTTTTTTCAAAGGAATTTCCGCCATTAGACTGTAAATTACTATTTATTTACTTTACACACTCGTGATTTCGGTTTTATAGCTATTCTCAATGCAAGCTGAAATTTCACAAAATATCCGAGTCGCCTAAATTACATAAGCAGTCATTAGTAGTGTCGGATATTATATACCATTATCAGATTGGAATCTGTATAACCCCGTCGTGCGCAGTGATAATTGAATATAGATAATGGAGAAAATGAACAGCGATCGAGCGCAAAATCCGTCGTTTTATTACAGTAGATTTAAATTTCAACTATTACGTAGTCATCTTCATTGCATGTGATAACAGATGACATTAGGCATAAGTGTCACGTAGTAAACATTACTGGTCGGTGTGGAGCGTACATGAACTAAACATACCAATTTAATAACAGGTCGGTTAGCAGTGAATATTTTTCTGTGTGCCTGTGTGTGGGGGAGGGGGGGGGGAGGGGGGGGAGGTGGAGATAATTTGTGTAAAGCTTTTTCGAAGATTGCTGTAAATTTATTTTAACATTTAATATCTGCTCTGAGAACGTCTGACCATTATGTTCACAAACGCTACATTTCGAGGCGTTAACGAGTCTGTAACAACAGTGCCAAACAGCATGCCATGAGGATGAAACGCAGTCTCTAAATGGTGATTAATTATTAAAATACATTTATAACACTCTTAGAAAAATTTACGTAAGAAACGATAGGCTAAGCTACACATCTCGCTGTTAGCCCGTAAACGCATGTTGCCATCACAAAAAGAATAAAGAAACAGAGCGCTTTTTGGTCGCAGGGATATAAGAGTGACATTGGTCGGTGTCCAGTATTCCTTTCATGCAGCACGTATTTCTTTTCCGTGGTGGAGGTGGCGTGAACAAGAGCATAACCACTTTGTTAGCACCAGATGAAATTCGTATAGCCGGCCGCTGTGGCCGAGCGATTCTATGCGCATCAGTCCGGATCCGCGCTGCTGCTGCGGTCACAGGTTCGAATCCCGCATCGGGCATGGATGTGTGTGATGTCCTTAGGTTAGTTAGGTTTAAGTAGTTCTAAGTCTAGGGGACTGACGACTTCAGATGTTAAGTCCCATAGTGCTTAGAGCCATTTGAACCATTTGAAATTCTTATGTTTTTCGTCTGAAATTTGGACTGCAGCATTAAACTTATCTCACTTCTCCTCTAATGTAACATGTTTGCAGTTGTATGCACTGCATCAGTCAGATTTTGTCCTACACCCTGCACAACCACAAAACACAGGTTCGTTAGGCCACCTGATCCCGGCAGTCTGTCATTTCGCATTGTCAGTGCTGCCTCGCAGCAGCAAGATCGTCTTTCGTACTAACAATAAGGCAAGACTAACTTTACACTCTTGCACGCCTCAGTAACAGAAAACGAGTCGACGAGTATGAGGCGACCATAGCGCCATAGATCTCACACTCGTCATATCCGCAAAACGACAACAGGGTCGAAAAAAGCGCATTAGCACTGGTGTAACAGTGGCGTCTTGATTTGTAAAGAATGAAATCCGCAGCATTAGACTCATACTCGCTCCGTTTCTGATCTCTAGTATGATGTCGACTGGAATAAAACTGCGAGACACTGTGCAGTTGACATATGGCAACAACCACCCGATTGCAGTTATATATAAATGTTGGAGAAGCACTGCCACACGACTGCACATCTGAAGTGCGGCATATCGATAGGCCGATCAGTATGGTAGGATCGTAAAAGGTGCTGTTTTAAACTCGACACGTGCAAACTGGCAAAGCATGACGACGATCTGGTTGCACGAAATACACCAGCAGAGATATAGCAAGAGACTTTCGTGATTTGGTCTTTAGAGTCAGAACGCTACACTGAAGTGAACAAGATTAGTCCCCATTTCACCCTTCGTTTTTACACGAGAATCAAAATACACGTTCTATAGCTGCTCAACACATCTTTCATGCAATGCCCAGTGTCGACGGAAAGCGTCGGATTGTTTCCCGTTACGAACAAAATGATTATTAAAGCGGAATTTTTACGTATACATTCGATAGAGCGATCCCAAATTAGTCTTGTGTGATATTCGTGTTAGCGACATGTGAGCCTGTTAACAAGAATAGTAAAAACGAAGAATAACCAGTACTCTAGCAGCGACAACACTGCCCTGTCTCGCTCTGACTGCTACAGCCTTGTAGCAGCGACACTCAATCCCTGCTTATTCTTCGTGTTTTAATGACGCTGTTAATACATATCGGTAAAACAAATATCATACTAGACTAATCTGAAGCGGTCTATAGAATGGGCACCTAAAATTCTGCTCTCCGATTAATTTTTATCGTAACTGGAAACAAACCAGTGCTTTCTGCCGGCACTGGGCCTCACTTGAAAGACATGATGAGCAGTACTTGCTTGGGGAGACTCCAGTTACGCACTACAGAAACAAAACGGCAAATATCTGCCACAAAGACCAGACAAAATCCGTCTGGCGACTCTTGGAAGGGACTAACGGAGGGAGAGAGATAGATACGAGGAGGGATACTTAGAGATTTGGGTAAGTTTTCATCTCTGATATTTTCGCAAGCGTTTAAAATATCAAAATTCTGGTTGTACTCAAATGTATTGCGAGAAAGTCCTCATTAAACAGCTTATGGTCTCTCTTCATTTACAGCGGTACCGATACCAACTTCGCTTTTTGAAATGTCTATTTCTGCTGCTAATATCGTAGTTCTAAAAGAGAAGAAATCAACGGCGTTTCACTCTCCAAGATCATATTACTAGTTTCCGAGTAATTACAGTATTTTACGTTATTTAGTGAGCACTTTATCACTTTTATACATATATTTTTCAGCCGTGTTGTTCACCCCTCGAAGGAATCCCAAAGTTATGTACCATTTTTTACGAAAACCAATATTTATAGAGCTGTCATTAGAACTTAAGTATTTAAAAACTGATCATATTAGAAAAATTTCAGCGTGCGCCTTCGGAAAAGAAAACACACGTGGCTAGAAAAATGCATGAAGCGTTTGTGTAGCGAAGCATGGAAGGACTGCTACTCTGAAAACACACTGTAGTAATTTCTTTTGGCTTGACGGAGACCGGCAACACTACTGGTAGTATTGGAGCTGGCGCGGCATACATTTCCTTGTACGAATTTGCCACGAACTGTCAACACGACAGTTCACCAAGAGAGAAAAACAAAACCGTATTTTTCGTCTGCAGGTGATGTTTTCGTATGCATCGACAAGTTGCCCTGGAAAAATACGTGGTATATAAAAATTAATAGCGAAAATTGAAACGTGTGAGAAACGTTCGTGAAAACAAGACTTTTGCAACATAACTGCGACTGTGTGGTAACGAGAACCACTGACTTCACTATATTTACCTGCTTATTAAAAATGTATCTGATGGTAAATTCTTCGATTCAGTCTTTATCTAATTGGGCTCAAATTTCAGTGGCAGTGCTGCTTGAAGTACAGAGTGGTTACATCTAAACTTTCACTACTTGAGCCATTGCAGACGGAAAATTATTTACAGTATGATTAGCGAACATTATGTAAATGATGTTCAGATTGTGCGCTCCTAGATTTGCTTTGCTAGTAATGTTAGTGCCATGACTTGCTGCTGGTCGCCGTTACTGGTACGGAGACGTGGGACTGAAAGACAACCATCAGTGTGCATAACAGCTGCAGAAAGTCAGCATATGTCTGGACAAGGTGAACAGGGCTTTATTTGTAAAGCTGGTTGACAAAACAACAGCAACAGTGCAGCAGCTGCTCTTCGTGACCATCGACGCATTAAAGGAATACTGGAGGGGGGAGGGGGGGGGGGGGAGAGGGAGGGAGATGTCCTCTTTTTGCACTGGCCTTGTAGAACATGATTCTGAAGTTAGAATTAACTGTCGATTTGTTAATTGCTCGTAGGAGAGGCCGACGAAAAGTTACGCCACAAAATGTTGAAGGAATTACTGATGCAATGCTGGACGAAATGTGCGAGCTTCAAACAAAGTACGAGCTGTATCAAGGCAGCTGAACATTTCTTGGTCCACCTTTAGAAAACTGCTGCGAACAATTGTGAAGTGGTATCTTTAGTTGGGTCCCAGGCTGTCGTGGATGCAGTTCGTCGTCATACTGAGTAGCGTTTTTAAGCTGGAAAGTAGACATCGTATGCAATTAACAAATGTTACCCTGTTCAATTTTGAATAACTAGTACACAATTTTTGTTCTACTGGTTTTTGTTTGTTTCAAAATAGTTTTCGGCTTATTAGGCGATAATCAGGAAGATGCTTTAATAGGCTGAGAACTTGTTTGAAATCGACAGAAATCAGTAGAACAAATCAGTGCACTTGTTATTCAAACTTAAATATGGAATTGTTCTACGAAGAAGTAACTGAAGAACTCGTGAATAAAAAGAAGTATTACTGTCTCATTGGAAACTAAAATGTATATCTTTCAATGGTTTCTCCTCCGCATGTCCTTAAAAATGCTTCCGCTACGTTTTATTGTCCTATGATCACTTGTATTTTATGGGGCCCCTTTCAAGTAGTCTAAGTTTAATATAACCTGCCTGTGATTCTTCAGTTTCTCCAGGCTGTTCACCCGAGATTTATTTCGTTATAATATGCCTGCATATTTCGGCGTACATCGTAAATTTGCTTTCAGTGAATAGATCTATATGAAACAAAAGCTACGAATGAGGTTATTGTCTATTTTGTCCATTGTGGAGATTGTAGAGATGGGGAAAATATTGGCTTATACATATTTATCTAGTTACTGTGAGCTCCGCGATTTTTATTATGATATTGTCAGAGAAACAATTTATTTAAATTGTTATTTCCCCCCCCCCCTTTTGTCTCTTTCCACAGTTATAGAACCAGAAGGAACTGCCAGAGCAGCACTAATATCATCCTTCTGTGGTGTCTTTTTTCTCAAAGTTACCATAAACTTTGAGGGTAATGTAACATGCAAAAAGAGTACCCGAATCTTTCTATGACTGAGTGCGACTGGGTCAGCGACCGTTAACCAGTGAGTTGAATCGTAAGGAGTTAATGTGCGCGACATAAAGCATCATCGTAAAAGATAAAGTTACATGTTCTGGCTATAGACGAGGAAATCGAGTCTGGCAGATCAACGTGTCATCCTCTGTCGATGGCATCATTGGATGCGGTGTGGTAAGTCATGCCGTCAGCACACCATTCTCCCAGTCATTGTCGGCTTTCTTGACCTTGAAACCTCTATAAGAGTCCAAGAAGCTCCTGCGTTCGCCTGACGAAGCTGAGTGCATCCCCTGCCACTCCTACTTCCACGGAAAGACGATTGGCAATGTTGGGAATCGAATCCGAGTTCCTCGTTTGGCAGTCAGCCACGCCGACCACTCAACTACGTAAGCAGACATAAAGTGTCATGAACTTAACAGATGTTCCTGCTTGAAGGAGTGGATATTCGACTCTGAGTTCGACAGACCACGTAGCTGATTCGTGATGGGGTATCAGACTGATTTGCATTAATGTTCATTGCCACCTCAACAATAGTGCGGATGGTGTATGGGACGCTGATGTGCTGTTGCGTGGGTGAATTTGAAAAGATTTGACTCATGATTGTTCGATAGCAATACAAGTATTTGAAGAATCATGTTTTTTTTCTGAACCTGTATTTGATGTACTCCTGAAGAAAAATAATCTACATATCAGTGCAGCTTGTGGCGAAAGTATGTGACAATTTCTTCACATGGAGGTTATTCCAAGCATATGTTACTGCCTTAGCAGTATGAATTTCATTACTTGATATCGTACTACCGTCCTTAATGGGTAGTATACATTTCCAAACATACGTCCTCAAGAAATTTCTTCTTCTACTTGTACTCCTGATGTCTATAATGATAGTTGAAAAAAACTGAGAAGGATTAACTGTCGGAAGTGAAGTTGTGAACACCGTCACTTCTGCATAGCTCATCCTGTAAGTGAACTTCCTGCGAGAGGCAACGTTCCATGTTGCAGATCCGGTCTCTCATTAAGTTCTCTGCAGAACCGGCGAAGAAGGAAATATTTGGAAATCACTGACGAAAAGAAGGCACTGGATGGTACGACCTGTGTTACGGCCTAAGGGAACAACTCCAGTGGTACTACTAGATGTTTTAAGAGTAAGAAATGTACGGATAGACAGACCATGGAATACATGCAAGAATAATGACGTTGGGTTATATGCTACGCTGAGGTGAAGAGATTGACGCATTATTGAAAGTAATGGCGAGCCGCGTCAAACCTATTAGACGACTAATAAAAAACAAAAAGTTTTCATCTCATTTTTACGCTAAACGCTTCTAGTGAAGCAGTACATAAATTCATGTGTACATACATACATACATACATACATAATCCGCATGCTACTGTAAGGTACGTGGTGGAGGTTACCCCGTACAACTAATAGTCATTTCCTTCCCTGTTCCACTCGCAGATAAAGCGAGGAAAAAAACGACTGTATGTATGCCTCCGTATGAATTAATTTCTCGTATCTTTTCCTCACGATAAGTACGCGAAATCCATGACGGCAGCAGTAGAATCATTCTGCAGTCAGCTTCAGATGTCAGTTGTCTTAATTTTGTCAACAGTGTTCTTCGGAAAGAACATCGCCTTCCGTCCGGGGATTCCAATTTGAGTTCCCGGAGCATCTCTGCAATACTTTCGTACTGTTCGAACAAACCGTTAAGGATACAGGGTACTCATAAATGGTAGAAAAATTGAAAATTTTTATGACTATTAAATTTTATAGTCTTTACTGATTACATTGAAATATACATTATAGGGTTTCAAATAAAAAATGACCTATATACACCAAATTTTATAGTTACAATCATGTATGCCACCACACTCCCTGGTCACCAAAAAGCAAAAGAAAGTGGTCAACTATACCATCATAAGCATTCCTTCCTGAGCCTATTATGAATAAAATAATACCAAATTTTAGAGACCTATCCGACCCTGTTTTGTTAGTAAATATCTTCATGGGGGCACTCAGAATGCAAATGAAAGTTTCAACCATTGCATATGGGAAAGATTACCCAAGAATGTTTTTGTAGGACAAAATACGTTAAACGTTGGTGTGCTAGATGCAGTGATATGTTTCAGTGATGGAGTGATCGGAAGGATGGAAGTCCTGAGAAATTTAGGCGTAAAATGTGTAATATCAGTTGTTTGCGTGTGACAGACAACGAGTGATTGAAGCTGAAAGATTCGCTCTTCAAGTTACCAAAGAAAGAAGAAGTGCTGAAAGGAATACAAGGGAAAGCTTGAAGATGAAGAAATGCTGCAGGATGAAGACTATGCTTCAGGAATGTTCTGAGGCACAGTTTAATTGGACTCATATCTTCATTCGCAGTTTCCAACAAGTTGTATTTTCCAAAATTCAGGTTCAATTATTTCCTAAAGTTTATAAAGCATTGCTCTAATTTTTTTTTGTAACTTACAACACTCCATACTGTAGTAGAACTAAGCTTTATTGCAGAATCAACTAAATTATAGAAAAAATAACATGTTTATTAAGAAAGAAGTTAAATAAATTAAAATGTGAGGTGTGATATTTTTTATCCTTACTCTTAACAGGGGGAATTAAATAGGTCTAGTACCTCAGCCATCAGTTCACGCACACCTGGTAAAAATTTGGTCTCCTTCAAATGTATAACATTGGATTAAATGGTACCTCAATTTGAGGAAGAATTTTGCAAGAAATTTGCATCAATTTCTTGGTAATTTTTTAATAACCCTAAGCAGGTTCAAAGATATTCAAAATACTTACAACTTGTGTAGAAAGTATGCTGCATTACCTGATATCAACAAAATATGTGTAAAACATGTACATTACAAACAGTGCCTGAAAGAAATAGGTGTTGATTTTTAGATAGTAATATTGAGCCGGAAAAGTACCCTGTATCCTCGACAAATCTAGCACCATGCCTCTGAATTGGTTCCCTTTATCCGGCCTGCTGCGCGTCCCAAACACACGCGCAGTGTGTCGCACTTGCATCCTTTATGCGGTCTCCTTCTTCAAAATTCTCCGAATACCGAAATCGACCATTCGCCTTACCTGACATAACCCTCACATTCTCATTCCGTTTCATATCTCTTTGCAAAGTTACGCCTAGATATTTAAATGACGTGGCTGTGTCAAGCAGGACACTACTAATGCTGCATTCGAACATTGAGGGTTTATTTTTCCTACTCTCACACATTACATTCTATTTTTTTACATTTAGAGCTAGGTGCCATTCGTCACACTAAGTGGAAGTTTTATCTAATTCTCTTGTATCCTCCTACGACAACACATCCCCGTACACCACAGCACCTCATGGTGACTGGGTGTTGTGTGATGTCCTTAGGTTAGTTAGGTTTAAGTAGTTCTAAGTTCTAGGGGACTGATGACCACAGCTGTTAAGGGGCTCCGGAACGCCCTATACTTGCAATGTTAAAATAACGCTTATAAATTACATCTTTCCTCACAAAGTATTTGATGTAGGAAGTTGAACTTTTTACAGATTATTTATTGGAATATGGGCTACAACTTAACACAGGGATTTTACAAAATTTTAGTTCAGCTATTAAAGATGATTTTTTTTTCAATTGTAATGAAAATTCACAACATTTTTTTGCAATTCTTTATTTATATATTCAAAAATATACAGTTTTTTGGAAAAAGGCTGTGTTAAATTATGCAGAAGGTACTGTGTAACATTTACTGAAAGTTTGAAAGAAATATGTTTGGAAGATCCTTAGAAAACATGTAATTAGTATGAGAAAATAAAAGTTTTGGGAATCGAGCGACAAAGATTGGATTAACTTTTTAGTGCATTCCAGGTCCATAGGATGGATTATCTTCATCCTCTGCAAACTCCTCCTCCAGCTTCCTCTTGTTCCTCCTCCTGTTTACTCTTGCTTGTATTTCTAGACTCTTTACAGCCCTGTCTGCAGCCCGAAGGCGTTCCTTGTCTAAAGCAAGCATCGCTCGTTGTTGTGTTCGTAGATTTTGCTACCATTTTCTTCAGTTGTAGTTACTGCAACACTGTTCCAAAAGGTGGTCATGTATGAACACTTATCACATTTCAGTTGTATTTCACTAGCAAGTCCTACGTGCTTTATTATGGAGAGTTCCAGACCAACTTCACTACAATGAATACATCTTACACAGTTTGAAAAAATTCCTTTGAGAACCGAGATATCAAATATTTCATTCACATCCGATTCGCCCATAAAACATTCATAGTTTTCACTCATTGAACCAAGCTTCTTCTGTGAAGTGTTTTCTTTCCAACTTTGACTGCTATGGGCAGGTGTACTTGAGAGATTAGGTTCACTCACTTGGTTATCGTCTTTATTGTTTACAGTAATAACACATACCTTTGGCTTTCCAACATTTCTCCTTTTCTTAATAGCCTTCAGAGGATTTCTAAGAACTTTACTTTTACTCATTATTATACTTCAACAAAACAGAGACTCAAGAAACAGAATTAATTACGAATATTTTCGAGATAACGACAGAGTAAATAAACATGAAACAATCAACAATCACACAGCGATATATATTGAACCATCACAGGTTAGCCACAACACATACTTTATCTCACATCACTAAAATGTACCTGATGAACACGGACGTTAATAATAACACCATTTGACAGCAGTTTAACAGCGCCACAGTGGGTGACGCCCATGTAGAACACATTTCAAAAAAAATTTAAAAATAGTTGTAGTCTTCGGAATTGAATACATTATATATCTATTAAAAGGTAATAGTCTGCAGATTCAGAAAACGCAAAAAAGTAAAAATGGAACTTTTCATGATTTTGAGCCTTTCCGGAGCCCCTTAAGTCCGATAGTGCTCAGAGCCATTTGAACCATTTGAGCCATTTGTTATATTGGAACTCAGAATATGTTCCAGATTTCTGCAACAGACCCATGTATAGGATATTGGTCTGTAATTTTGCGGATTCGTTCCTTTATCCTTCTTACACACAGGAGTTACTTGCGTTTTTTTTTTTTGGCACTTTGCGCTGGGCAAGAGATACGATGGTAGATAACGCTTTTCAAAATGTTTCCATTCAGTTCACTCTAGAGGCCCCGAATGTATGCACGAAGGTAAATAGCTCATTCCAAATACGTTGCTAATTGTGAATGTGTTATTGTTTATGCCATGATAATAGTGCACACTATTGTGTGCAAGAACTGAACGCTATTAGCATCTCGGTGGGGTATAGCACAAAGCCTGTAGATAACGAGATGTTGCTCCTTACAAAAAATGACGTAGTTTCACTCTACAGCGGTATGCGGCCTAATTTGAAACTTCCTGTCAGGTTAAAATTGTGTGTCACAACCGGATTCGAAAATGGGACGTTTGCCTTTCGCGGACATTTGCTTTAAAGGCTGAACTATTGAAGCGCAGTTCACGACCCGCCCTCAGAGCTTCGTTTCTCCAGCTGTGAGTCTGCGTGTCGTGAGTCGTCCTTGGGTAGCTCAGTCGGTACAGCAACTGTCCGCCAGCGACAAAGGTCCCAGGTTCGAGTCCGGCTCCGACGCACAGTTTTAATTTGTCTGAAATTTTTATATACATTCCCGTTTGTAAGAATTGACTTAGTACTAAACGCAATACAAGGGAGCAATTAGATTACCAGTTTCAGTAGTTGAACAGTCATCCTCAGATCTACTAAAACTAAAAGCAAAAAGTTGTGAGTAAGCTAACGCCATGGTGATTTTCAATAATTACCGTTTCCCTTTACTTTTTCTGGATCTGAAATGACTAATGAGCAACTGAAACCGGTTAGCCAACGTATCGCATACAATGAAGTAACTATTGACTGCTCAAGACGTGAGGAAAATCTGGCAATACTGTGCATTTGCGAAGCACAACGAAGAGCAGTAACGCCGTCGTAGTGTCTTCCTGGTCTCTGCATTGTAGGGCTATAGAGTTCCTAAGAGTTGTCAGTGCGCTAGTGCCTGTACATCGGGGCGCCCTTCGTCCGTTTCGCGGACCAGCGCCCCGCGGCCCTTTTGCTCCGAAGATGGGCTCCCATCGTCTCCTTCCAAACCTACTCACCAACCCCCTCTCCCTTCTGACCCTTCCGACACAACTAGCCGTGGTATTGCGTTATTAAATTTTCATATTCAATCTGCGAGCCTGGCGGCGGTGCAGACGTACAAGCAGCCATCAAATTGCTTTAGAGAATTTCTTGCCCGCAGTACGTAATCATGGCTGCTGAGAGAAGCTTCCTGGTCGAGGAACGTGATGCTCCCGGAAGGAAACTGAATCTGATTTCATTTCCTCAGCGCTCAATTTTTAATTCCTTTATTCTGCCGAGCCTTCTGTAAGCAATAAATTGCGCCAACTACGCACCAACGAGCACTTCCACGGTTCCGCTGTTATCACTAAAATCGCTGCCCTTCCTGTGTTTCGTCTGCATTTTCCGTATTTAACCATTAAATTATAATTACTTGTTGTTGTTTGCTACATTATTCTCCTAAATTATGTAGACCCTGCTCAGTTGTTGTGAGTAGGTTAAATGAACACCGTAGTTTCCTTTAGCGCGATTTCAGCTCTCTTTATGGTTCGCACGTGCTAGGCACACGATTATCATGGATTTAACGTGAATTTATTCTTCTGTTAGTATGCGCATCTTGTTATCAGGAGGTCGGCACGATCTAATACGACAATAAAGAGTCTTGTCATCTGCGATGTTCGTGATGTGTTTTAGTGTCTCAATAGCGTATTATGTTAGTGTGAGTGGCCAGGAGGCCAGAGAGAAATTGTAAGTCGTATAACGTCTAATTACTTGGTGTGCTTATATGGTGTAGGCAAGAGGGCAGAACGATATTACGACGAGCAAACTGTTTTTAGTGTGCTTAGAAGAGAAACACCATTTCGTCCGGATGACGACAACGACACATCTCGACATGGCTTTATTTATGTGGTGGACAGTTTCATGGTTTTCAGTTTTCAAAAATCAAAATGCCTTTGAGAACTATGGGACTTAACATCTGAGGTCATTAGTCCCCTAGAACTTAGAACTACTTAAACCTAACTAACCGAAGGACATCACAAACATCCATGCCCGAGGCAGGATTCGAACCCGCGATCGTAGCGGTCGTGCGGTTCCAGACTGAAGCGCCTAGAACCGCTCGGCCACACTGGCCGGCGTCAGTTTTCATATTCCTCAAGTGTAACGAGAAAAAAATCTAGAGAGAAACTCTCAATGCAGCTTAGATTTTATATACTTTTTAAAGACAGTGAACATGCTTTCGATAGAATTAACAGAAAAAAGTTGTCACGAGCATTTGGATCTAAGAATAATGCTGAATTTGCTGTAAAAGATTCAACAGCTAACTGTTTATAGTTAACTCTTTAATAACATATAAGAAAATAGTTTCATTTTACTAAAGGAATAAAATATGAGAAGAAATCACCTACAATGTCATTTATTTTAATGTTATGTTAGTAAATTTGTAGGCGAATGGCGGCACTGTAGCTAATAGAACTATAAAAATCTGCTCATATGCCAATGATATACCTATAACGCATTAACATGATACAGAAAGGAATTAGAAATAAAGTGCAACAACAAGGGAAGATTGTAATCCGAGACCGTATTTAAGTGGGTGAAACGAAACATACCATGGCAACATTAAGGGAAATTAAGAGAAATATTGCTAATCTGCTAACTGATAGTAAAGAATAAATGTAAAAGTCTAGCTGAACTAGTAGACAGACGAATATTTTAAGCAAAACTGAAGAAAGTATGCGAGCTATAAATAGAGCGTACCTTTGAAATGTTGTGTTACAGAAGAATGATTACTATTACATGACAAACGGGAAGGTATCCAACTGAATAGCGAAGAAAGTAAATTAATGGCTCAAATTTAAGTGTTAAGTTGAGAAGACATTTTTGTGGCATCCAGGAATACCTAATTTGGTAATGGAGATAAGTTGCAAAAGACTCTTCAAAATGAAGGATAAAAATTCTAGAAGTAGACCAAGACTTAACTACAGTTGAACTGGGCCAAGTGGATATAGGTTGCAGTAGTTATGCACATGACAGGCCTGAGTGGATAGCGACATAAAAGCAGTCCTCAAACAACACATAAACTTACTGAATACAAAGAGTAATATAATATAAAGAATGGCATAATTGAATATCTTTAAAATGTTATTTATATCAGTTCTTTCCAGAACGAAATTTTCCCCTTTTACCGGAGTGTGCACTGATATCAAACTTCCTGGGAAGTTAAAACAATATTCTGGACCGACACTTGAACTTGGGTCCTTTGCTTTTCGCTGCAAGTATTCTGCCGACTGAGTTACTCATGCACGGCCTATGACCTGTCCTCACAGTTTTACTTCAGCCAATACCTCATCTCCTGCCTTACAAACATCACAGAAGTTCTCTTACGAAACTTGCAGGACTAGCACTCCTGAAAAAAGGATATGACGAAGACATGTCTTACCCACAGCCTGGGAGTTGTTTACAGAACAAGATACTACCCCAGGCTGTGGCTAAACCATGTACGCGCAACATCTCTTCTTTCAGGAGCGCTATTTCTGCAACTTTCACAGAACTCTTGTGAAATTTAGGAAGTTAGAGATGAGATAGTGGCGGAAGTAAAGCTGTGAGGGTGGGTCGTAACACGTGCTTGGCTAACTAAGTCGGCGGAACACTTGCCCAGGAAAAGTGAAAATCTCGGTCCAGGACGCAGTTTTAACTTGCAAAGAGTTCTCAGACTAATTATTTGGATCTGTGATTATTGAAGGCACTGGCATTTGACCTTTAACAAAAATAAATGTAAAATGTTGCGTATAAGCAGGAATAGGAATTCATTATTGTTCGATTGTGGTATTGGCGAAAATTCACTGAAAACAGCGACAACAGTGAAATTCCGGAAACAACCGTCCGGAGGAACGTGCTGTAGATTGATCAGATGAAAATAGTTGTAGCAGTAGTTGAGGTTTATTAGACCATCGAGGAAATGTAATTCATCCACGAAAGAAGTGGCTTACAGAACACCTGTAAGTCCGTTCGGTCTGGTATCTTTAATAGGTTGGATTAACAGAGGAGAGAATAAATCTAGTGAAGAGCGACAAGTTTTGCTGCTAGAGCTTTTAAGTAAGCTCGACTACGGAGCAGGGACATATTGAGGTGGTGGCAAGATTGGAACCCGCCATGGGTGCAGCCACGGAGCGGCACAAAAACTGATCAAAATAAACAAACAAAAAAAAACAGCCCAGAAATACGGTTTAAGAATAACTTTGTGTGGCTGATTAATAATAATACAGGTGTTGGTAGTCCTTGTGCCTGTAGAAAACTACATTTTTTTCGTCAAAGTTCAACTCTGGCGTGAACAATCGTGTGCTGCGACAGTGCTAGCTAGCTATATTCCTCAAGCATCTGATAAGATTACTGGTAGTACGCCTTACTTTTGTATTCGACATTTTGTTGTTCGTCCAGACGGGTGAAAAAAATTGGTTCGAATGGCTCTGAGCACTATGGGACTTAACTTCTCAGGTCATCAGTCCCCTTGAACTTAGAACTACTTAAACCTAACTAACCGAAGGACATCACAAACATCCATGCCCGAGGCTGGATTCGAACCTGCAACCGTAGCGGTATCGCGGTTCCAGACTGTAGCGCCTAGAACCGCTCAGCCACTCCGGTCGGCATAGACGGGTGAAACTCTGATGCAAGCTAAAGTATTGAGAATCTTAAGTTTCCTTTCTAATCAATGTGCTAAATCTCGTGTAGTTCTACCAACAAATCCTACTGGACAGTCAGTTTCGCTAAGCTTAATTTTTATTGCACTTACTTCCAACTGTTACAAATACAGGAGTGGACCGAGACTATAGAAGTAGTACAAGTACTCCCCATCACACACCCTAATCGTTTTACTACCAATTTTTTTCGAAGTGAAACACATTAAATGAAGTATTATTTTAATTAATGTCGCAGACAGACGTAACAATACCAAGAAAAATATTTCTCTCCTCGTTTTCGGACATGTCGAGATCAGGGACTTACAGGATTAATCGTTAAGTACATCTTGGGTTTCAGAAGATGACTGCGCAAGTAAAATAAAAGACATATAAAAAAACAGACACATAGCAGCGGACAGAGCCTCTCCCCATCTTTGTACTCGCATTACTTGTGGTCTATATGAGCACAATTTGTGACGCAGTTAACGTCCCTAGTGTCTACAAGTTACTGGTTAGAATTGTCTGGTAAGGCGCTTCAGAAGGCGACTTTGCAAACGTTGTCCATGCATTGCCTGCATGCGGGCTCGAGCTAATTCGATGCGACAATACAGAGCGGAGTAGCGTGTTAACAGTGAAACTTGAGGAGAGTACAATCTGCAGCTGGAAACTGTAATTATCAGAAATCTGCAAAGGATTTGCAACTTTCCCCTGGGGCATTGCACATGCTACGGATGCCCACAGTTTCTCTGATAACCTACCGTGTAATACATGCGCCTCAACGGCAGTGATAGGGTTAAAGTACCGGTACCAAGTGTGGTTCTGAAATTGCGGACAACGAAAATGAATTCAGTCTAAAGGTTGGTGACGCAGTAGGGAGCTTCTCTGTGGAAGTGGGGCAGAGAACAGGCCGCCGCCCAAAGGCGGCGCCGGGGGCGGCGAGACGACACCTGGGCGGTGCGCTGCCCTCTTTGATCGCCGGCCTCGTTGCGCGCCTTTGATCGGGCCGGCCCCGCCTGGGCGGCGCCAAGTGTGTCGGGGACTCAGCCCGCCCCTGGACGGCAATGAGGCGTCTCCAGAGGACGCCCAGCAATGGACTGCCGGGATTTGCCGGCCCTCGACGCCAATTCACTGCCCGCCGGTCGCTGGCTCAGCGCGACAGCCTCACCCCCTTCTCCCTCCGCTCGATACGCTACACCTCTCTTTCTCTCTCTCCTCCATTTTGTCCTACCTCCTTTTCCAATCTTTTATCCCCTTTCTTCTTCTTCATGCGGCACGAGATCGAAACATCAGTGGCTTCTGGTACAAAGGTGAAGCTATGACCAACAGAAGATTTGTTTGAACACCACATGAGGTTCATGAACGCCAAATCCCCCCGCCCCAACCCGAAATATCATTTTACTTAAATAGTTTATATTTTTACATGTATTAATTTCCAAATTTTTCAGTCACCTTCTCGAGAGTACAGTATCGAAAATTACGAAAACTAAATGGTTCAAATGGCTCGGAGCACTATGGGACTTAACTTCTGAGGTCATCAGTCCCCCAGAACTTAGAGATACTTAAACCTAACTAACCTAAGGACATCACACACATCCATGCCCGAGGCAGGATTCGAACCTGCGATCGTAGCGGTCTCGCGGCTCCAGACTGCAGCGCCTAGAACCGCACGGCTACTTCGCCCGGCTACGAAAACTAACAAGCTTGTTATAACACAGAAAACGTTTCACTTGCATTCATGGGGTCACCTCACGGGGACTGGTTTGTGGTCCGATTGGCTGTAGAAAACGTTCCAGCCGGGTAAGGTACCCATTCGCATGTTGGCTGTACCTATTGCCAACAACAAATATGACATGTTAATGGAATAAAAAGTCCTCTTCACTTGCCTGTAATTTCAATTTAATTCACGACTGGTTTCTAAGTCTAAAGTTGACCTTCAAATAGCACCATATAATTATGGATACATAAATATCCAACGGTCATGGGAGGTCACAGACATGTCAAACAAACGAGTGGCCCACTTGGGACAGTACGACACGGTTCTTCAGTCCACAGAAGGAACTTGCAAACTACAGGAAATTAAGAAAGACAAGGCGAAAATGCAAATATTCTCCACTAAGAGAAGAATAACGAAGAGGCTGGTTGTCTTGAACGTATGGAAAAGGCAGGAAGATACAACAGTTTAAATGCCCACATAGCTTTAATATGTAGATGAAACAAAGTATAATATTGATGTACAGAGGGTTGACAAAAATATAGAAAAATATGGAAACACTAGACACACAACACATTATCATACCTAATACCGTGTACGGCATTCAAGCCGGCCGAAGTGGCCCAGCGGTTCTAGGCGTTTCAGTCTGGAACCGCGCGACCACTACGGTCGCAGGTTCGAATCCTGCCTCAGGCACGGATGTGTATGATGTCCTTAGGATGGTTAGGTTTACGTAGTTCTACGTTCTAGGGGACTGATGACCTCAGATATTAAGTCCCATAGTGCTCAGAGCCATTTGAACGGCATTCAAAACAGCTTCCAGTCGTCTCGGAATGAATAAATGTAGGTTCTACATGGTTTTCAACAGAATTTTACACAATTTTTCCTACAAAATATTGAGTCGCTCCGATAACGATGATAGAGGTGGATAGCGTTCAGTCAGCCTTCACTCCAAATTAGACCAAAAATAATAATATTGAGTTTTGGTGAGTGGTGGCCAGGGGAAATGTAGTAATTCATCCTGGTGCTCACAAAACCGAGACGATTCGAGCTGTGAATGCAGGGGTCCTCGAATCACCATTAGGGAGCAAATATTGTGCCATAGGATATATATAATCAGCCGAAATATTCAAATAATCTTTTGCGGTAATGTGAACTTACTAGTAGCCATAGGACCCATGGGATACCACAGTATGGCTGCACAAATCATCACCAAACTACCGCCATATCTCACTACTTGGACGTAAACTCGGTCAGAATTGGGAAACAGTGTTGAACAAAACTCATCCGACCAAATGATTGTCTTCCACTGCTCTATTGCCTCGGTTTTATGGTCTCGGCACCACGTTTTCCTGTTACTCGCATTTGCATCGCTGATGAGTGGTTTTGGAATTCGTGCTCGTCTTGCAGTTCCCTGCTTCTGGAGCTCCCTTCGTGATGTTTTGCTACTGACAAGCTTCGCTCATGCGATATTCTGTTGTTTCTCAGTTTTTGCAATTATTGTCCTCTTCCAACAAACTAACCTTTGATGCAAAATTTAAAATTTTCCCAGCGAATCAACTGTTCAAAGAGATTTCGGGATTGCAGCCGGTCGTCGTAAACTTCATTCCAAGATATTTCGGCTAGGAACTTATACATTTAAGGTCGATGTTCAGAGACGAAGGATATTCGACCCGGAAAATTAACAGGGCCTTCTAAACTAAAGCCAGGAACCGGAAAGTGGATAAAGAGGAGAACGCGCCAACCCAGTCCTTATCTTTTCCTCTCTTCGTTGGAAATATCTCCTTCAGAATAGCAACGATTTTTAATAATTTTCTTTTGGAAGTGGTTTTTTGTCCACCTTCTAAGATTTTGGATGTGCTGGGGTCGGTGAAGGATGATTTGTTATTGCTGAAGGCGGGAATTTATAAAATACCGTGTCAATGTAGTATGGCCTATATAGGACGGACAACGTGTACAGTGGGAGAGCGTTGTACGGAACATCAACGTTGCAGTCGCCTTCCTCAACCCAGTAAGTCTGCAGTTGCAGAACATTGTATTTCCAACGGACATTTAATGGAGCATGACAAAACTTCGATTTTGGCCACAGCAACAACCTTTTGGGACTCCATTATCAAAGAATCCGTTGAAATACGCATTGCGAAAAATCTAATGAACCGTGAAAGTGGTTACCAACTGAATAACGCGTGGAATCCCGTCTCGTGACGAAGACGCCAGAGGACCTCGGTAGCTGCGGCCAGCGACAATACCGACGGCAGCTGAGTCTTGCAGTTCCACAAGCGAAGGCGCTGCCGCTGAGCGGTGTGGTCCTGTCTCCGCGACTTCAGCGCATGCGCTGCAGTACCATCAGAGACGGAGCGGAGAACGTCTTCGTCGGTCCTCGTTGGGCCCATTTGAAGATGGCTGGCATTTGTCCAGCCGAAATATCGTGGAATGAAGTTTACGACGACCGGCTGCAATCCCGAAATCTCTTTGAACAAACTAACCTTTCCTAAACATTTTCATTAGTCAATAGCTGAATAACCCGAAACTATTAAAATCAAGACAATCACATTTTTCGCCTTCAACCAAAAAGTTTTTACGTGCTTCCCGTAAAATAACAGATTAGTTTATTTGTAAAATAATCATATGTTTGAACCTGTTTTATTCAAGAGAGTTCATTCTATAAAGACTCAGGGTTGCGAGGTACTAGTGTTGAATATATTATGAAGTTCTCAGTGTCGTGAAAGATAGTAGTTATTATAGTTTTTCTAAAGACAACCGTATAAGTAATTATATACGAAATCAGGGAGCTTCCAATAGACTTTGAAGAATTATCACAGTACTAATAGTGAAGGAAACATGTGGGAAGAGGTGTGAACAGTATAGGATGCTCAGTTTGGCAACACACTCCTCGCAGATCTTCATCTCTATCATTCTAAAGTGGATCGAAGGCAGGATAGATGCAGTGGTCACGGAAGGCGAGTATGGCGTTAGAAGAGGTGTAGGCAAAGGAGCAATACTCGACTTACGATTAATTCTTGAGAAAAGACTAAAAAAGAGTTAGGACACATATACTGCCTTCATCGACTTAGAAAAAGCATTTTACGGGGTAGACTGGCGACATATTTTAAGATGCGGAGAGAGATTTGCATAAGGCGTAAGGACAGAAGAGTAGTCCAGAGACCATATAAAGGAGAATGGCTGTGATAAGTTGTGGTGAACATTAAGAAGAAGCTACTATTAAGCAGGTGGTACGACAGGACTGCTCACCGTCTCCTCTATTGTGCAGTAGATACAGAGGGCCAATGGCTGAAGCTCGGGAGGAATCAGGAGCTATAGCAGGGATTAAAATTCATCGTAGGAAAATGGTCATGCTAAGATTTGCTGATGGTATCACCATGTTTAAGTGAAGATGCAGAACATTAGAAGCGATGCTAGGTTAGGTGCAATATGATAATTGGTAAAGGTAAATTAAAAGTCTTTGTGGAGAGCAGACAAGATACCATTGCCCAATGCTCACTGAACAATGAGCGACAGAAGACCGTCAATTCCTTTGCCTACCTACGGAATAAATCTACATAGAGTAAGGATAAGCCGAATTCATCAGGCAAAAGCTGCTGTTAACATGATAAAAAACCTTCTCATGTCCAGTAACATAGACAAAACATCTCAGGAAATATTGTATAAAGACGTTTGTTTGGTGTGTGCTGCTGTAAAGAAATGAAGCCTGGACCCTTAGAGATGCATAAACACATGAAATAACAGCCCTCGAGATCTAATGCTATCGCAGAACGCTCAAGGTGTCCTGGGTAGGCAAGATACCAAACGAAGAGGTGCTCCACCGAGGGGAGGAAGAGAAGCCTTGTCTCCTGAACCTCATCGAACACAGAAGGGAAACGTGTGTCGGGCAATTGCTGAGACATGATGATATTATCAAAAGAGTATTTGAAGAATCAGTGCAAAATGCAAGAGGCAGACTGAGACTAGAACATATCAACCAGACCATAGATGATACTAGATGCACCATCTATACCTCTCTCAAGAGGAAGGCCGAAGACAGAAATACGTGGCGAGTTGCTGCTAATCAACCTGATCGATGAAGCCCTTGAAAAAACACAGCTACTTCTCAAATCTCAGCTGCGATATTAGAAGTTATCCTTAAGCGATATACTAAGCACTGATGTAAACAAATTACGTAAAATGTTTTAATACAGTAATACCAATATATTATTTTTTAAATCTTGATAACCGGTGCCCTTTTAAAAGTGAGACTGATGGCAAGCTATATTTGGAGCTGAAGGGGGACAATTACAAACTGTCCACACAGTCTTAACTCAAAACACGAAGGCAGAGCTGGCAGAGTGACGTTCTTTGCCGAAACGTCTCGTGGTACACATGTCATTGCCAGACCACATCGCCTCGCCGCCATGGAACTAAGAAAAGGAAGGTAGTTGTTATTACTTCACAAACTTCAATGCGATGTGCACCATCTTGTGTATCCCAAAAACATTACTTTCAGCGCGTTTACACCTCCATGGTTCACCCCAGTTGTATTTCCCTGTGACGTCACTCTGACATGTCCAGGCCCAGTTTCGACCACTGGGAATAACTATCGACTTTCGTGGTCGTATCCCAGATAATGTATGGTGCTTTGATGGCGTGGAGAAGCAGTTGTTTCATACAAAACCTGACATTTCACCAACCGTTCGGTATGTTGACATGCACAAGAGACGATAGCATGCCTTGCTTCTTTCATCATTGCACATGTTTATGGGCTAACAAAGTACTCTTTGTATTGTCTCTCACATCCTTCATACAGTCACGATACCAAATGAAGCAGAAAACATCTGTGGCGTTTGTTGATCTAACTGCCGCCTTCGACAATGTGTGGAGGGAAGGCCTTATCTACAAATTTCTCCGCATCATACCCTGTAGAACAATGGCTCGACTGATTAACAGCATGCTAAGCGATCGGAAGTTCCAGGTAATCACTGGAAGTAACATAAGAAAGGAGAGGAAGCTGAACAACGGATTGCCTCAAGGATCAGTTCCCTCACCATTACTGTTCAACCTATATCTATCTGATCTACCTGACAATTCGTCCACAAAATACTGCTATGCCGATGACCTGGCCATATCGGTGAAACACTAGGAAATGAAAGTACTCATAGACAGACTTTTCTTTTGCAGAAGTGAACGTTAAAAATGTTGTGCATACGCGTTGAAAGCTGGAAATGTAACAAACAAGAAGCTGTAGTAGTAAGCAAACACGCATTGATTTCGGAGCTCCAGTTTCATTTGCTATCGATACACATACAGTAAAAGTGAAATTACATGGATTACGAAAGCAACCTTCTCTCATCATAACCTTCTCTTCTTGCTTCCTTGAGTGATATAAAGAACAAGCAAGTTACATTAACGAGGGCAAATGTGTCGTACCGCTAGAGCATTGAAGAATAGAAAAAAGTTCGAAAATGCCTCCTGGCACTATTCATATAAAGACTGTAATTTTTTGTACTAAAAAGAGGTATTGTGTGCCCACCACAGAAATAATGAAGAAGAAGCAAATGTAAACAGTGGTTTGCTGTTTAATATGGGGCAGGCCCCGCCCACTCTTGCTTCCAAACAACGTACGGATAAATCTGTAGTGCCATCTCCCGTCCTTTTCTTAGCTCCATGCTCGCCACCCGCCGGCTTAAGTGCACACCAAAAGATAAGTAAGTTATTTTGCATTCTCAAAAAAAATGGTTTGGTATCGCATCAGATCCAGTCGGTTTTCATCTGTTGATCGATTTTTATGAGTCTGCTCATGCATTACAGTGACATTTTGGCGTTCGTGCAACAACTGATAGAAATAATCGCGGTAGGGTCTTCCTCAGTAAAGCAGCTCTATAAAATGGAAATTGCGTGGCGGTGCGAATCACTGTTTTCGGTAAGCCGTATGCCGCTGGATACGTGGGGGAGCGCCTGGCCCCGCAGTCTGGGCACAGTGCGGCAGGCGCGCTGCTCACAGGTCATCACTCAGGACGTGAGGTAGCCCCGCGATGCTATCTCGGCTCTGGTGGCATTCTCGACCTGCCTCTCCCCCTATCCCGCCCCCGCCGCAGGACGCAGGTGGTGGAGACTCTCGCCGAACGTGCCCTGCATCAATAGCGCAATAAATTGCAATTATCTCGTCCAGTCCGCGAGGGCCACCGCTACAAACGGCCTCCTGATTACGCCACGTCGTCGTTGTGACGTATGGCAGCGCCCAGTGTTGATAACGCGAGGACACGCACTTCCTCCTGCCCCCTGCCGTACCATTACTTCCCTCTTTTTGCTACGATTCATACGCATGCAGAAAGAGGAAGAGTGCGTTTTCAGCTGACATCGCACATTTTACATACAGGGTGGTTATAGTGAAATTTTAGCTACTTGAGAGGCCTCCCACGTAAAAACAAGTGATCGTAGGGTAATGAAACTTTGTGAAAACTTATTTAAAGACATGCGGAATGTACATGATGAATAAACCATTGATAGAATGACCAGCGCGTATCTCCCATCATTGTCACGAGGTTTCATTACAAACACCAGTTAAAAGTGGGACAGATAAGAATACATATACACTCTTAAGGCAAAGCAGATATGCACTACTATGCCCGCATCTCGTGGTCTTGCGGTAGCGTTCTCGCTTCCCACGCCCGGGTTCCCGGGTTTGATTCCCGGCGGGGTCAGGGATTTTCTCTGCCTCGTGATGGCTGGGTGTTGTGTGCTGTCCATAGGTTAGTTAGGTTTAAGTAGTTCTAAGTTCTAGGGGACTGATGACCATGGATGTTAAGTCCCATAGTGCTCAGAGCCATTTGAACCATTTAGATATACACTACGGAGGAGTTAACAGTATGCGACGGAAATAGGTAGATGTGGTGTAAAAATACAGACAAACAAATATTTAAAATTTCAGGAAAATAGGATGCTTTATTCAAAAGAAAGATCTTCACAAATTGAACAAGTCAATAAAGCGTTGGTCCGCCTTTGGCAAGAATTTATGAGGTTTAGCATTGATTGACAGAGATGGTGGACGTCCTTCTCAGAGATATCTTACCACATTCTGTCCAATTGGCGCGTAAGATTATCAAAATCCCTAATTGATTAGAGGACTCTGCTAATAATGCTCCAAACATTCTTAATTGAGCACAGATCCGGCAACCTTGCTGACCAAAGTAGGGTTTCCACAATGAGATTTTCACTCTGCAGCGGAGTGTGCGTTGATATGAAACTCCCTGGCAGATTAAAACTGTGTGCCGGACCGAGACTCGAAATCGAGACCTTTGCCTTTCGCGTGGTAGAGCACTTGTCCGCGAAAGGCAAAGGTCCCGAGTTCGAGTCTCGGTCCGGCACACAGTTTTAATCTGCCAGGAGGTTACAAAGTAGGTTGTCTAACACGAAGACAAGCAATAGAAACTCTCGCCATGTGCAGGAGGGGATTATTTTTAAATGTAAGCCCATATGGTTTGCCATGAACGGTAAGAAAACAGGACGTAGAATGTCGTCGACTTGCCGTGGATGACAACCGAAGGGGTCCAGCTATGAAAAGAAAAGGCACCTCAGACCAGCATTCCTGGTTGTCGGGCCGTAAGGCGGGCGAAAACAGTGTCCCGCTGCTGTTCGAGGCGTTCCCAGACACGTCTTCGCTGTCATCGGGGTCAAATCGAAGTGGGCATCATCGCTGAAGACACTTCAGTTAATGACATTAAGGTGCTCGCTACTACTGCAAAGGGATTGTTGGTGTACAGAGGTGAATGATAGCGGGCGCAAGGGGCGTCGTGACCTCAGCCCTCTTTCTGTGAGCCTCCTAATAATGGTCCTTGTGGTTACTGAAGCCCTAGCTGCCCGTCGGGTCGATGAATCCGTAGCTCTCAGTGCCTCCTTTACGCCTGCTCGGTCTTCAAGCTCTGTCGTCTCTCTACGTTGACCGCTTCCTTCGTGACGCTGTTTCCGGCCACGTTTCACACATTCCTGGCAACATCGTCGAATAGTGACACGGCCCTATTCAAACATCGAGAGATTCGCCAATTACTCGAACCGGCTACTTTAGCCCAATTATAGGCCTTGTATCACATCCTGAGATCTGCATATATCGTTCACGCGCTTGTCTGCAAAGCATAGTTACTCCCCGTCTGAAAACACGGTATGAAATTCGCGAAGGTTTTACGCCGTGGTGTCGACATGCCCCTGTTTGCTAGACTCACCATTTGCGCTATCAAATTGCGCTGCAGCGCCAAAGTTTACAATTTTGCGTACCATGTCGAATCCTAAATGAATATCGATTTTTTACTTATTTGGTTAACTCCTTTGCTGTCCGCCATTTTTTGTCGTTTTTTGTCTTAGAGTGTGTTACACACTCACCATCAATATTACAGAGACTTTGAGAACTATAAGAGCCTAAAGCACACCGTCGTCGAGCCGACATTTAAGTGAATATCTGAGGCACCATGAGACAGCGTTCCGTGAATGTTCATATGTAGTGTGGGCCTAGAGCACAGATAAGCCTGACTTACTATAAGATCAACAAATGTCAGAAGCACGAATAAATGCTACAATCTCAAAATCGACGATGATTTGCTTTACACTCATACGGTTCGCAGCGCCTGAATTATAATTTAAAAACACTAACCTACATCGTGAATCAGTCAGTCTGTCTATCAACAAAAATCATGGCAGAGTTCCTACAGCAGTTCTTGGGATTAGTCTTTATGTACACAAAGGAAAACGCAGCAGCGGATTCCAATTTATAATATGTATAAATTTATTAGACTGACAGTGAAGACTCGTAAAAAAATCACTGATTTTTCGGTGTGGTTACCTTTTAGGGTAATTGTTCTATCTAATGCTAATCCCATGAGTAGATTTCATCACTGAAGTGTGATTCTAAATGAACTGAAAAACATCTGTTTACGAGGTCCATGCCCAAGTCGTAATATAAAAGTTTTCCAGTAACACATTTATTCAAGTGTGAAGTGCGGTAACTGTTCCAACAATTCGTATCAGATACCTCAGTCTTCCGTTGTTGCCAGACCTTTCTGGGCAATTAACACATTATTCATTCTTTAGGAATCCATGTCTTTCCTACAGATTTGTTGTGCAATTCGTCCAGAAAAAACAGTTATATTCACCTATTAGTGTTTACCCCAGAAAATATCCACATTAATCTTTGAAATAAGTAATACACAACGGTGTATTTGACATACAACCACGAATCTTCCAGAACCAGTAGGGATGTAGTGGTTCTCCTCTATTGCTGAAATCTGAATGTTGAAGACAGAACAGAGAAATTAGAATACTCCAATTACATTAGTGAAAACCGTCCAGAAAATACTGATTAAAAAGACAGCGCCCAGAAACTAACAAATCTTGGGCTCAGAGAGGGTATAGGTCAGGAGGCCTCAACTAAAACTGCGATCCACTTTGTTATTGTTCGAGTCATATACCGATGTGAACAGACAGTCCATTACTTAATTAACATGTTGTTTCTTTTTTCTTCAGTCCGAGTATTGGTGCGATGCAGTTTTACATCCTAGTCTATCTGACTGAATTCATTTCTGGATAACTATTACAACCTACATGAACTTGAAAGGCCAACTGAACTCATGCGTTCGTATCTCCTGTGCCCCCGTAGAATTTCACACTGACTCCCACCCCTCACCGCAACACACACACACACACACACACACACACACACACACACACACACACACACTCTCTCTCTCTCTCTCTCTCTCTCTCTCTCTCTCTCTCTCTCTCTCTCTGTTCCCTCCAAAATCAAACTGGCTAATCTTTGAGGCCTCAGGGCGTGTCTGTACAGCCGTACCCTTTTATTAGTAAAGTTTGTAAGTAGGCTGTTTAGGTTTTAGGTTTTTATATTGGTAACGCCACGTAGCGGTCTGTATGAAAATCACTGGCTGTGCTGTGTGCAGTCTGTGGATAGTTTGCATTGTTGTCTGCCATTGTAGTGTTGGGCAGCTGCATGTTAACAGCGCGTATCGTTGCGCAGTTGGAGGTGAGCCGCCAGCAGTGGTGGATGTGGGGAGAGAGATGGCGTAGTTTTGAAATTTGTAAGACTGGATGTCATGAACTGCTATATACATTATGACTTTTGAACACTATTGAAGTAAATACATTGTTTGTTCTCTATCAAAATCTTTCATTTGCTAACTATGTCTATCAGTAGTTAGTGCCTTCAGTAGTTTGAATCTTTTATTGAGCTGGCAGTAGTGGCGCTCGCTGTATTGCAGTAGCTTGAGTAACGAAGATTTTTGTGAGGTAAGTGATTTGTGAAAGGTATAGGTTAATGTTAGTCAGGGCCATTCTTTTGTAGGGATTATTGAAAGTCAGATTGCGTTGCGCTAAAAATATTGTGTGTCAGTTTAGTGTTGATCAGAATAAGCTGTTTGAAAATCAAATAATGGAAGAGGTTTATCAGCACAGTAATTCATTAATTTTTCTAAGGGGACGTTACAAGTTGTGCCATGAATTTGTTTCTCTCTACCTTGATTCATCATCTTCTCATTAGCTCGCAGTCTACCTCATTGATTTTCAGAATTCTTCTGTAGCATCACATTTCGAAAGCTTTGTTCACTTCTTACCCGAACTGCTTATAGTCCATGTTGCTCTTCTGCACAAGGCTACACAACAGATAACTATTTTCAGAGAACACTTCCTGACATCTTAAGTTTTCTTTTTAAGAAATGCTTTCCTAGCTATTGCCATTATACATTTTATATCCACTCTCTTTCTTCCATCGTCACTTATTTTGTTCCCCAGACAACAAAACTTGACTACTATTTCTAGTTTCTCATGTCCTAATCTAATTCGCTCAGCATCACCTGATTTAATTCGACTACATTTCTTGATTCTTATTCAACGTTTGTTGACGTTTGTTCCGTAACCTCTTTTCAACGCAGTACTCATTTCGTTCAAATGGCCTTTCAAATCCTTTCCTGTCTGTGCCAGAATTAGAATCATAACATCCTAAAATTTTATTACTTCTCCTTGAACGTCAATTCCGTTTCAAATTTACTTTTTCATTTCCTTTCATCTTGGATCGGTACACAAACTGAATAATATGTGAGGTTATCTACAATGCTGTCTCACTCTCTTATCAATTACTGCCTCACTTTCACGTCGTTCGACTCGAATAGCTGAAATCTGCTTTTCTATACAAGTTGTGCGTAACTTCTCGCTCTCTTCGCTTACCTTTTGAATTTCGTAGAGCGTACTCTACTCACTGCGGTAAACTTTCTCTAAATTTAGCTATGCGATAGATGTAGTTTCCCCTTTTTCAATCTATATTATATTATAATTTTTAGGAGCAGTGTAGTACCACTTATTCCTACATATCTCCAATACTCAATATTCTCCAATTTCGGATTCTTTCTGTCTTTCCAGTCTCCTGTCAATAAGTATTTCAACTATTTTGCAGCTGTGACTTACATATCTAATATTTTTTAATATTGATAACTGTTAGTACCTTCCTGGTTTAAATAAACGTAGGAGGAAGCGTCAGAAAATAAACTACGCATTACTATTCGTAGGGCAATAAATTTTGCTGATTGTTGCATTACTCTGCAGAGAGACACAAGTACACGACAGTGTTTTTCAACATAGCAAGTAGTCTAAACGACACTCAGAACGTTCTACTGTCATTCAATTCCTCGATGATACAATAAATATTTCGAATTCCACATATGTGAGATAATTAATCTTTATCTTCTGCCTATTGGAGCTGTCATATTACCTCTGATGGTATCGCCTGTCCAACCTGTCCTTTGAACTGTGTCCGTCATTAACCGACGTTTCATCAAGTCAAACGATATCGTTAAAATTTTCTCCTACTAATTCTCTATGAAAGCGGCATCGAAAGGCTGCAATATCTTGACGTTCAATTAATAACTTGGGGCCAGAAATCAATTTATAGCGGAAACACAACTTTTTCACGAATCGTACCAACGATGGTCTACTACTTTGAAGCAGGTCCCCTGCTACAGCGGCAGCATTGTGAGTGTCGGATACTTATTCCTTAAGTAATAGGCGTTTATCTCACGACGAATGGCTTCTTTGTGAAAATATTCGAATTTTGTGACCCTTTTCTCGAGACGCGTCTTCTTCCCGCGTGTCACCAATTTAGATGACTCGTCTGATGCTCCGTTCGCGAATTTCTCCGTGCAGATTCTCAACGCATATCGTCCACAGGTTATTAGAGTAACTGCAGTTCGCTCCAGAACTTTATCCAAAGGGACGAGAGGCGCTCCTGCATCTCTTTCACTGTGAAAATATTCCCTAAAGCATCACACGAATTCACCCAACTGACCGCATGTAATCACGTCATGTCCGACATTTCCCTCTGAGTCTGCAGTCTCGATCTGTTCCTCTCTCGACTAATTTCCTCGCTCATCGTAAGGCACATGAAGCTACCCAACTCTCTTGATACAACAGCTCACTGAGGACTGCCAGGAACAATGTTTTAGGTAGCACAGGGGAAGTCACAAACTTAGTGGGAGCCGACAGTGTTAGGATCCCATTTGTTTTATTGGTGACGGGAGACGTGCTGCCGGCGGCTTATCTAGTGAAACAGTTTAAACCGGAGTATAGTGTTCCTTCTAGATGCCGCACTGGATTTCGCGTCTGTGCGACACTTGGTGCGCTGCAATACTTGATGCCTTCAGGCTGTTGCAGTTTTAGTGTGTAGCTGTGTATCACGAAGTCAGTTATTGCTATTTTAGCTACTTCCTATAATTTTGGGAATTCAGCGTAGTGCAGCCACGCCGCTGGCCGCGGTACCGTACCGCAGCCCAGCAGGCAGACTGCAGACCACGGCTCCCAGAGCCGCCCGGCCGCAGGCAGGTGGGTAGGCCACCCGCAGCGCAGCGCGCCGGGCGCAGCGCGGGACACCGCAGGTCCCAGCGACGGGGCTGGCCTCCCTGTTGTGGTGAGCCGAGCGGAGCCCAACCCTACCGTGCGCTGTGCTGGCAGCCGCGATCCGACACTCTGATCATCACCGCCATAAAACCGGACACTCTTTGCACTCAGGCTGCAGGCGCGTCTCTGCTCTCCTGTTCTGCACGTGACTGAAGGAGTGACGTCACAGACGAGCGTTCGGCACAGGTTCTGACCCAGCACCCTGTAATATGTACATGCAACAACCCACAGCCTAGACGAACTCGCACAACAGGAATACGGGAGAGAGTCGGGTCTACTTTGCGGCGCGCTCTCTGGCAGAACAGTACAGACCGTATCAGTACTACATCCCTTATATTTTAATCCAGCTGTAACTGATCATTTCCCTGTCGTTCACGCGTACTACCAATGTTCGCTTTTGCAGCAGCCTCAGTCAGTTCCCAGCTGCAGGGAGAGGTTTTCTCTCTTAATGCTTCTAAAATTGGGGACGTTTAGTCTCTCAACGGTGAGTAATTCCCGTGATGGGAAATCCTAGCATGAAACAGCATCTTGCAGGAACGTTATTAGCTCCGACAGGGAAACGGCAATGAAATTTCCTACATGCGCCTATATAGAGTGAAATTACAAATAAATCAATACCATTAGCTGCAGACGGGCGTTGATATTCATCAACGGGGACAGTTGAAAATATTTGCCCCGATCGGGTCTCGAACCTGGGATCTTCTGCATACATGGCAGACGCTCTATCCATCTGATCCACCGAGGGCACAGAGGATAGTGCGACTACAGGGATTTATCGCCGGCACGCTCCCCGTGAGACCCACATTTTCAACTTATAGTCCACACACTACATTCGTAGTGCCCCTGCCGTTATACCCATTACTCGTGGTAGAGACCGAGCGAGGTGGCGCAGTGGATAGCACACTGGACACGCATTCGCGAGGACGACGGTTCAATCCCGTCTCCAGCCATCCTGATTTAGGTTTACCGTGATTTCCCTAAATCGTTTCAGGCAAATGCCGGGATGGTTCCTTTGAAAGGGCACGGCCGATTTCCTTCCCCGTCCTTCCGTAACCCGAGCTTGCGCTCCGTCTCTAATGAACTCGTTGTCGACGGGACGTTAAACAACACTAACCTAACCTAACCGTGGTAGACAATCCACCGAGTTCCGTAAGAGTTCAGGCAAATCGCGTGCGTCCGCACTGAAGAATGACATCAGCCGGTTAGTCCTAAACGATATGAAGATGGCATCTGTTCTTTCGGACATCTGTCCGAAAGAACAGATGCCATCTTCGTTTATAGAGTGAGTCAGCTGCCCCTTACATATGGATTTTAAGCAACCCCCAGCGCCTTCAAATACCACATACATGATTTTCGTGTTCTCTCACCCACTATGCGCAAACTTTTAGTAATATAGAAAAAATGAACAGTACCTTTTTATATGGAATTTGAAGTAGTTGAATTGTGTACTGGGATATGTTGTCGCTAGGCGCTGTAGCTCTCGAATAATTCACGAAAAACGTACGAAAGTGGCCTTCAGAAGCGGTTTTCTAGAGTAACTCAAACACCGTGGCGTCCAGCAGAAAGTTATCTAAGTAAAAAGTTTAACCAAATTAAATTCCATACGAGAATGTTCTGTTCATTTTTTATGTAGTACTAATAGTTCGCACTTAGTAAGACTATGAAAATCTCATGTGTGGATTTTGAAGGAGTTATGGGTTGCACAACATCAATTGGCAGGGGCAGATAAATCCCTCTGTGTAATAAACCGGAGAGTCGGTCTGCAGCCTTCTTTGGATGAAACGGCCATCTGTCGGAGTCACCGATTGAAAGTGGTCATTCCGCTACGGTCGCAGGTTCGAATCCTGCCTCGGGCATGGATGTGTGTGATGTCCTTAGGTTAGTTAGGTTTAATTAGTTCTAAGTTCTAGGCGACTGATGACCTCACAAGTTAAGTCGCGTAGTGCTCAGAGCCATTTTTGAAAGTGGTCATTATTTCGGATTGGTGGAGTTAATGATCCTGCATGGACGTCTAATTCTGCTCAAGTGCTTGATTGGTTTCATCATCGAATCTGGTAGATTAGTGAGTGCTTGCTTATTCGGGCGGACGGGTCTCAGGACATTGCATGTAGCCATCAGCTAGGTGCAGCCATTGTTGGATAGAAGAAACGGACTTGCCTGGGATTAATCGATAGGAACAAACTTCATTTGTTTCCGTGTAATTTAAGTTTGGTATTTGTGAATGTCTTTTTACATGTTGATTTGGAACTTTGACTTAGTTTCGATGTTAACGCAGTTGATAAAAGTCAGCTGAAGGCAGTGTAATGAACGGTGAACGTATTGCAGCCAAGTGGTCGGACCTTGGAAACTTCCATGAAAGTAGTTACGTAACTACAGTGCTTTCAATAATTGGTTTTTGAGTTGTGAAGTTTCTGCCGTCTCATGGATCAACGAGAGTGGCGATCTTTGTTCATACTGATTTGCTAATTTCGCAGTGCGGACAGTTGATGTGTGGCCACCAGTAAACGTTTCCAATTACAGCTGCAGAGCAGTACTACGCGTAGTTTGTGTGGCCCATCGCATATCGTCAAGAGTACGTGGATTCAGACTGCGGCCACTGGCGTGACTTTGAATGACGCCAAGGAAGCTCCGAACAACGCTCGGGGAAACTTTTCACAGGTTAATGAGCTTGCTCACTGTATTTTTTAACAGCTTTCTGTGCGACTCCATCTTCAGTTGGTGTAACTTAATAGATCCTCTTTGACTGCATTGTAATTGCTTCAGTTTTGATAACAGTGCCTTACCAATTACTATTCTTCTTTTAACTCAAAGGACGCTAAACCTGTATTTAGTTACATGAATTCATTTAATACTACTTCATATACTTGTACATTTTTTTCCTATTTTTCCTTCACAACTTTAAAACGATCTTCATGCAGTTTCCTACAGGTGGATTTAACTTCATTGTATGTTGCATATATACTTTCGTATAAGTCATGTTTACTTTCACTAATATTTTTTCCTAGATCCTTATAAGACTTGACCTTAACATTGCTAAATTCTTCAGCTAGTTGATCTACGTTTTGAGTCATTTGTTCCTTCTTCAAACTCGACTTCATAATACGGATCTCTATCCATACGGTGTATTAATCTACATTTCTTAAATTTATTGCCATGTCTTCTAAGAATTCAGTTCAAAGCGCGTCACAGAACTCTTCTGTTTTATTATCCATTTACTTCATGCCTTTTCTCACCTCTCTGCGATCTCTCCGTTGGTAGTACTTACATTATTGTCTTTCCTATGAGCTTTTTCTACTATTAAACAGTAAAATCTAGACAATAAATCTTACAATGTTTTCATTGTAAGCAAATATTGTGTGTGGAAAGCTTTCCAGAACATAAAAAATTACATTACTAACGTTAATCTGATAGTTCTGACTAACTTCTATTATATAATCTACTCAGTGGTATTGCAATAGCCAATTAAGTGTCAGTGTATTTATGAAAATCACTTATTTCTGTCAGTTGATGTGACTCACCGAGTTGTTTACTTTTGCAGTTGTGTACTGCCGCAAGGACTTGTGACTATTGCTGCAACGTGTTCCTGACATTCTCCAACTGCCCTTATATAGTATGCTATTGATGACTCAGTGTCGCAAACTCCTAATGTGCCAAACCATAGTGGTTACTGCTAAATGTCTCCAACGACGATAATTTATCGCCCAATGGACAAAACGAAAATTTTCCGCACAAATGGCCTCTTGTTCAGTTTTGGAAACTTAAACTAAGAATTTGTGTTTTGGTCTTGATTCTTTACCTTTTTACTGGTTCCTTCAGTTCTTCCCGACGTTTTCTTCTTTTCCTTCATTTTTCGTTCTTACTTTATAGTTATCTCGTCGAATATGCAGTGAAATAGCCCTTTATGAATATGAAATGCTAATAATGAATGTTTATGATGCTCTGACTGTGTATTATCCTGTCGTCATAGAAACTTGGTTTGATGGATAATGCAGTTTGACTGTATGCCGTTAATTTCTGCAGATTTGCCTCGTTTGATGACTAACATGGCAAAGAAAGTAAAATTCCTTTCTGTAGACATTTTCATACATTTTTGAAAATTAAGTTTTTAATCTCGGCACCGCCCAGACCACCAGCGATGCTGCTGCAACACTCACTCACTCAAAGTAGTTTCTGCACTAATAATTACACTACAGATTACAATTTTTTATTAACGTTTCCCATATAATGGGATTGTGTACTTTTCATCAATATAGAGTTTTTTGCTGTTTCTTACCCTAGAAATACTAAAATTTACTTATGTATATTCGCATCATCGAAGTATTATGAAATTAAATATGTTGTTGTTGTTGTGGTCTTCAGTCCTGAGACTGGTTTGATGCAGCTCTCTATGCTACTCTATCCTGTGCAAGCCTCTTAATCTCCCAGTACTTACTGCAACCTACATCCTTCTGAATCTGCTTAGTGTATTCATCTCTTGGTCTCCCCCTACGATTTTTACCCTTCACGCTGCCCTGCCGTACTAAATTGGTACTCCCTTGACGCCTCAGAACATATCCTACCAACCGATCCCTTCTTCTAGTCAAGTTGTGCCACAAACTCCTCTTCTCCCCAATTATATTCAATACCTCCTCATTAGTTATGTGATCAACCCATCTAATCGTCAGCATTCTTCTGTAGCACCACGTTACGAAAGCTTCTATTCTCTTCTTGTCTAAACTATTTATCGTCCATGTTTCACTTCCATACATGGCTACACTCCAGACAAATACTTTCAGAAACGACTTCCTGACAATTAAATCAATACTCGATGTTAACAAATTTCTCTTCTACAGAAACGCTTTCCTTGCCCTTGCCATTGCCAGTCTACATTTTATATCCAGTATACTTCAACCATCGTCAGGTATTTTGCTCCCCAAATACCAAAACTCCTTTACTACTTTAAGTGTCTCATTTCCTACCGAGCTAGGTGGCGCAGTGGTTAGCACACTGGACTTTCATTCGGGAGGACGACGGTTCAATCCCGCGTCCGGCCATCCTGATTTAGGTTTTCCGTGATTTCCCTAGATCAATTCAGGCAAATGCCCGGATGGTTCCTTTGAAAGGGCACGGCCGATTTCCTTCCCCATCCTTCCCTAACCCGAGTTTGCGCTCCGTCTCTAATGACCTCATTGTCGACGGGACGTTAAACACCAATCTCCTCCTCCTCCTCCTCCTCTCATTTCCTAATCTAATTCCTGCAGCATCACCCGACTTAATTCGACTACATGCCATTATCCTCGTTTTCCTTTTGTTGATGTTCATCTTATATCCTCCTTTCAAGAAACAATCCATTCCGTTCAACTGCTCTTCCAAGTCCTTTGCTGTCTCTGACAGAATTACAATGTCATCGGCGAACCTCAACGTTTTTATTTCTTCTCCATGGATTTTAATACGTACTCCGAACTTTTGTTTCGTTTCCTTTACTGCTTGCTCAATATACAGATTGAATAGCTTCGGGGAGAGGCTACAACCCTGTTTCAGTCCCTTCCCAACCACTGCTTCCCTTTCATGTCCCTCGACTCTTATAACTGCCATCTGGTTTCTGTACAAATTGTAAATAGCCTTTCGCCCCCTGTAGTTTTTCCCTGCCACCTTCAGAATTTTAGAGTATTCCAGTCAACATTGTCAAAAGCTTTAAGTCTGCAAATGCTAGAAACGTAAATTTGCCTTTCATTAATCTTTCTTCTAAGATAAGTCGTAGGGTCAGTATTGCCTCACGTGTTCCAACATTTCTGCGGAATCCAAACTGATCTTCCCTGAGGTAGGCCTCTAGCAGTTTTTCCATTAGTCTGTAAAGAATTCGCGTTAGCATTTTGCCGAGTGACTTGTTAAACTGATAGTTCGGTAATTTTCACATCTGTCAACTCCTGCTTTCTTTGGGATTGGAATTATTATTAATTAATAAATGAATTTATTAATAATGATAAATAACTTAAAATTAATTAATAAATAAAATATATATGTCTGAGTTTAAGACGTCTCAGTATTACACAACTTCTCTTATGTGTATAGAACGAATTAATTAAAATTCCGTAGTAAACTATTCAATGAATTATAGTTATTTTTCATAAAACACTTGTACATGAGTTATATCCTCCAACGACATACAAAAGTAGACCACGTAAAAAAAAAATATCGTAGCTCGCTCTAACAAAATGAACTTCATTCGAGAATGGCGAAAAAGAGAGAGAATACATGTTTAAAGACACACTTTCGTACACTATTGATTCATTTATTTTAATACAAGATCGTAATCGCCGTAGGATATGTGGTAAAACTTCTATGTACACATAGCCCACATCATTATGGAGCCACCATCAGCTTGTACTGTGCCTTGTTGACAACTTGTCCCTGGCTTCATGGGGTCTGCGCCACGCTCGAATCCTACCATCAGCTCTTACCAACTGAAATCGGGACTCATCCGACCAGGCCAGTCGTCTATCGTCCAACCGATAGGGTTACGAGCCTAGGAGAGTCGCTGCAGGCGATGTCGTGCTGTTAGCAAAGGCATCTGCGTCGGTCGTCTGCTGCCATAGCGGATTAAAATCAAATTTTGCCTGTCCTAACGTATACGCTAGGTCCACGTTCCATATTGATTTCAGCGGCTATTGCAATCAGTGTTGCTTTTCTGTCTTTACTGACAACTCTACGCAAACCCCACTACTCTCTATCGTTAAGTGAAGGCCGTCGGCCACTGCGTTGCCAGTTGAGAGAGGTAATGTATGGAAGTTGCCATTCTCGGAACCCTCTTGACGCTTTGGATCCCAGAATATCGAATTCCCAACGATTTCCGAAACGGAATGTCCCATGCGTCTAGCTCCAGCTACAAGTCCACGTTCAAATTCTGTTAATTCCCAGCGTGCAACCATAGTCGGAAATATTTTCACGTGAATTACTTCAGTAAAAATGGAGACCTGCTAATGAACTGCCCTTTTATACTTTGTGTAACAATACTACCGCTGTCTGTACATGTGCATATCGCTATTCCATGACTTCTGTCACCTTAGTGTAAAGCGCCGTCATTACGTACGCCTAAACCGCACCAAAAAGCGGATCGTTGTGTACGCATCGGGTGCTGAAAAGTGATGGGAAGATCCTCGTTGCCCCAAATCCAATAGTTCTGCTGGTTGACACAGCTGATCGATAAACACGACAATCCGCGAAATCGCGAAATATTATCGTTCATATTTTAGTTTTCCAGCACCCATTCAGCCTGTTATAGCTGTTGCAAATGTCCAGGTGGCAGTATTTGTTGCGCGTCAGTTGTATCTTTTAATAATGTGGATGAAGATCCTTTCTCAGAATAGATGAAGATCCTTTCTCTGAATTCACTGCACGGTGCTCCTCGAAATATTCACATTTTGGGTCGACGGCGAAACGAGATTCAGACGGTTCGGATTCCATTCTATCTACTGAGGCAATGTTTCCAGCACACTGATCATTACTACGTCACTTTGGTGTCTTACCATCACCAGCTTAACACCTTTCTGCAAACTTCTCAATTACTTATTGAACTGTAAATGAATCAGGTAGGTTACACCGACCGAAAAGTCTAAGCGCTTTGAGGACTTACTCTAAACAACCTTTCTCGTAATTGTAATACGTCTTGACGATGAAAACGCATCGTATAACGGCACTGTTATTCAACTCTACATGATCTCTGCCTTTAGAACTGAGCGCACAAAAAATTACAGTTAATTTAAATTGCGCATTCTTACAGGGGCACTCCATTCAACGGTAAAGATAAAAGTAATACAAATTTGTGGTCACTTCCCCGTGTAGCCACATATTCTTATTATAACGCAGCCCATCAGTATGTGTTGCCCAGAAAAAATAAATCAAAATAAGCCGGTTGTGAACCTAGGTAGCGAGGCAAATAATATTTCTTCCACGTGGCCGCTTCTCCTCTCGGAAAAAGACGTATGGATGCATACATACACGCAGGACGAATGTTTACGTCCTGACGCATGATGTCCTTCATTTCGGCACTGGAATACGTTTCGTAGAACAGTGACGTCTCGGCTTTATTAAACGTTAATTTGAAGTTTTTTAATAGATTCACCTTTTTATGCAATGAAGTTTCTGACCATGTGGCCCAGTTGGTTTCAATAAAAAATGTTCTGCAGATATAGAGGAACAAAGTAGCTTCATTTAATACTACATGACGTAGCAACAAGCAGCTGAATCTACTTACGAGCTCTCCCCGCTGCTGATTTTTCACATACCTGCAGCATGTTTAGCGGTAAATCCGATAGTGTATCATGTTACCCAAGATCAGAAGGGGGCCTCGGCAGGGTGTGCTGCGTTAGGACGCGTCGCTGGACACCCCTGCTTGCGAATCCGCGCAGCTGACCCGCCGCTAGCCAGTGTTTGCTTATGCCGTGCGCCACTGTTGTCCTGTTCACCCCTGGGAGCGCCTAACTAAGGCCGGCCGTCGCTTGATGTTAACTACTGTGCGGGCAGTCGACCAGGCAGTCACCCACCCACACCCACATCCATCCACACGCACACCCACCCATCAACACACACACACACACACACACACACAGAGAGAGAGAGAGAGAGAGAGAGAGAGAGAGAGAGAGAGGCTACTGACGATGTTCGGCGGAGCTGGCCAGCAGACGGTCTGCCTGCCCATTTGTTTGTGTTTCCGAACGCGGCCAGCAGGAACCGATGCAATTGTCACGCTCGTTCGACCAACGAGATGATTCCATTAAGGGAGCCGGCAGCAAAAGGGAGTCGCAGATGATTACGTTTCTCGCAGTCCTTGGGTGTTGATTGCGACACGCCAGTAAACGAACGAGAGCGAAGTCGACAGATAAGAGAATGAGGCATTCATGGGAAGAGATCGGTAATTCGAAAGGTGTTGCTCCTCACATTTTGAGTAAAGTTGCCTGCAGGGAAAAATACAACTTAAACTCCCCGCAGTAAGACTAAACCGTTCGAAGCGAGTCGTTCGATTAATTAACAATGAGATCTGTCTGTTTGTGCATTTATACGAAAACAATGGAAAAAAACGTATTGATGGACAACAATCATAAAACAAAGCTGTAGTATTACTGAAAAACAAAGTACATTTTAATACATTTGTAGTGACAATTTTGGGCCATACGAATCATTTTCACGCGTTGTTTATCAATTGCTGAATATGAACGTAGCTACATGTGTTTTGAATTCTGTGTATTCTTAAAAAAGCATCAGACAGCTGCCTATTTCCTTTCCTTTGTTTGTAATATTACGTTACTTTTGGCAGCAATATATGATACCATATGTTTGGTGTCTAAGTGGAGCGCTCATTGTAAAATAAATCTTTCATCAAACAAGACAAGTAAGGTCGACGCTTGTTCTTTTCTCTCAGTTCTTAGAACAGTTGATAGATAAATTTGGCCACGGTACATAATGAAATCACCACCACATTGAGAACAACAAATTGGGTGTAAAGCAGGTTAAATTTCTTATTCGTGGGCCGCTTAACCATAAAAAGTGTAGGACAACGAAGGGTCTTGCAACCTTAGTCAAACTGAGGTTAACAGTTATTTATTTGCACTAATGATTGACGTAAATCACAGTAAAATTAACATAGAGCAAAGTTCTCTAAAAACTCAAATGAAATTACAAAATGACTGCAAGCCTAGAATGAAGTTCCACAGCTCTGGACACACTACTTTCAAATAAATCTACAATGACTCAGCGCTGTTTCCAATGTGACAGACAAGATATCGCTTATTTCTCAGACAAACAGACAAACACAGCGGAAATATCCCATTCTCGGCACGCCAAAGGCACATGAACGGACTCGGGGTTGGTACTAGCGTGATACTAACTGGCTCGGCCCTTCGCGCCAAGTATGATGGCAGGAGGACCCAAGTCGATTGAATAATCAAACTTTTGGAGCCAAAGCAATCATCATTCTCATGCTGGCCAGGCGGTGCTGTGGCTTACCGGTCTTTGACGCCTGTGAAAAAAGACAGAAATTTCGAACTCAGTCTGTAGGGGCGGTTGTAGCAGCATGGCGCCCCCTGTCCACAGCTAGGCCAGAGCGCCAGCTCTGTCCACATTAGCACGAAACAGGCAGCAGCCTCACTTCTACGAAATCAGCCCACCTACCAGGGGAGGCATGTCTCTCCTAATAAGATATACTTACTACCTTCCGCTGAAAAGAAGTGTATAAGACCACATCAGTAATTCACTGTTCCAGTGCGAAAAATGCAAAGCTTTCCTCCCAGGCACCCAGGTCCAGTACATACAAAATAAAACCATGAAATAGTGGCAGAGAATGAAACAATATCACGTAGCAATCTGTGACAGTAATGTCACAATGAAGGAAAAAGAAAGATAGGAAGGAAGAAAGTTAGCGTTTAACGTTCCATTTACAACGAGTTGATATGTGAGGAACCACAAGTTAAGATTTGCGAAAGATGGAGAGGTAATCATCCTAGCTAAAGGAACCATACCGTCATTTACCGTATGTGATTTCGAGAAGCCACGAGAAAATCCAGATAGGACTGATCTAGCAATTATGCTAATCACCGGTCTCCCGAGTCCGCAGCTCGTGGTCTAGTGGCTAGCGTTGCTGCCTCTGGATCATAAGGTCCAGGGTTCGATTCTCGGTCAGGTTGGGGATTTTCTCTGCCTGGGAACTGGATGTTTGTGTTGTCGTCATCATTTCACCATCATCATCGTTCGTGGCAGTGGCTGGATTGGACTGTGTAAAACTTGGCACTTTGTACAGGCGCTGATGACCCCACGGTTGAGCGCCCCACAACCCAAACATCAGCACCAGACTCCCGAGTACCAGATCAATCATGTATGTACGCTTACTGAAGCGACGAATAAAAATTTGTACCTGAGTCTCCTGCTCATTAGGCATACGCAGTAACCACAACTCCACTCCGGCGCAGTGGCATAGAGTACCCTACCACGTCTCCTTCATTAATTCAAAAACCAGCCCACTTGGTATTCCCCATAAACTCGAGTAGCAATGCAGAGGCTCTCCAACTCTATTGGAGCAACACAACAACATCGAACGAGACATAGTAGGTAACGAGACTGTCTAGTGAGCTGGAGACACGGGATCGAATCTCGACCTTGGTACAAAGATTCAACCGTCGCTTCAGTATGCATATGTACTTTACGTCCGACTTTACTTCTGGTATAATCATTGATCCATGTGGTTACCATGTATTTGCAATGATTGTATGTAAATTTCTACTATTGGATACACGTGGTGTGCTCAGTCTCTCATAATTCTTGTTTGCAAAGTATACAACTGCTGCTTAGCGAATAATGTAAAAATTTTTTGCACTCGCGCTAACACATCCTTAAGATCGACGGCTTATATCAAAGGAGTGCTAAATAGGCAAACACTGCCATTATGACTTCACATGCGCTTCATGCCAAGTGAATCTAACTCACAGAAACACTATCACAAGGGGAACTGACTTTACACGTAAACTAATTAGCAAATCCCACTTGCCAACTCTCCAACTAAAAGCTCGCAGTAGACCAAAAACTATTGCTGGTCGAACGTGGATATAACACTCTCTCATCGAAATTCACGCTCTCAAAATCTTGATCCATACTTACCATACCCAACGTTGCATAGCTTTCTAATCCTACAAAATTTTCTCACTCCCTACAAGTTTTTGAACATCATGCATTCAGCCCCACATTCTGTACCCACTAACCTTCCGCCACACACGTCCTTAACTAAGTTCTCAGGCTTCCTTTGGTTGGTAGTTTGTGTATGAAGTCTCAACATACTGGATTCCTTATTAAAGTTATCATTCAGGAACATACCGGATGTATTCCGCAGATGTCATGTTGGTATAACTGTCAATATTCAATGGACGTTTTTACATTTCGACATTCTGATATGAATATGTTCACGACTGGCCGAAATGGTTGGTGAACTGAAGGCCTTATCTTAATGCCAACGAATCTCCACCTCAGGTAAATATACGGCCTGCATTTGAAGAAAAGGTATAAGGTATTTGTGGCACAAGCTGACAAAGGGACGGGATGAGTTGATATGACACATACTGACACAGCAAGGAAACACCAGCAGCATAACAGTGGTAGAGGAAGATCAAGAGAAGAATACAGTTAGCAGGTTAAAATAGATGTAGATTGCCTCTCTCTCTCTCTCTCTCTCTCTCTCCGTCCGAACAGCCGCCGTGTGATCCTCAGCCAATGGGCGTCACTGGATGCAGATATGGAGGGCCACGTGATCAGCACACTGCTCTCCAACTCTCCAAGCCGTATGTCACTTTACGAGACCGGAACCGCTACTTCTCAATCATGTAGCTCAGTTTGCCTTGCAAGAGCTGAGTGAGCTTGCCAACAGCACTCGGCAGACCGGATTGTCACCCATCCAAGTGCTAGCCCAGCCCGACAGTATTTAACTTCGGTGATCTGACGGGAACCGGTGATATCACTGCGGCAAGCCGTTGAGTATTTGTTATTCGGAAATGAAGAGGATTGTGCAGAATAGAGTAGCGCGCAGAGATTCAGCATACCAGCCCTCTGATTGAAAACTGTAACAACAACAACAGCTGAAAAATTTGCCAAAATATTTTTTTCCGTCATGTTACTTGGTTTCTTCATTTCGGTATGGCGTTCAACCTATTTGAAACAATATCAGAAAATTTGTGTAGTAGCCAAGGTGACATATCACCCTTCGTTGCTTATTTCTGAGCTCTCGTAATTCCGTGCAGTCAACAGCAAGACTTGAGGATGGGTTGGAAATCGGTCCCTTGCATAGGGCATTATTCTGATTCACCTACAGCGCGTAAACTCAGAGCGCTAGAACGAGACCAAAATGGTCGTCTCTTGCAAATGAAGTCGAGCGTTAAGCAGTGAAAGTTTGATTATGTGAATCAGATTTTAAGCAAAGTGCGGATAACTGATGGACACAGTGCGAAGCCGTTTTGTAACGAAATGTTTTCTTTTCAGTCAAAGTGAATGTTATTACCAGAAAATAATGATTTACTAACTCTCCGTATGGAGTTTAGATACTTTTGGGTATATATGGTGCATGTAGAAGATACGTTTGACAAAATCAGAGAAGGCCTACCCCAGCCTGCCATATACGGGACACTATACAGGATAGTACGACAAACAGAAGTAATACTGAGAAATGGGCGACAGAGGGAACACACAAGTGACAGAAAAGGAGAGAAAATTTCTTGAAGGACGAAGACAGCAGGTAAATCAGTGCATGAAAATTACTGGCAAAAGCGAAGGGAAGGGAACTCTCGTCCGAGGTACGCCGAGTTATATGTATAATTCTGATTCATTTGCAATAAGTTAAATAATGCTTGAGATGGTGCCAATGCTACGTAATTATGCATGTTAAACAGACAAAATTCTATTTGTTTGTAATAATATGCAGCAAGGTTAAGAAAAGTAAAGTTGTTTTGTTGCACAGCGACAAAACTCCAAAACATAAAGTGCATTAATTATGAGTTCCTAAGAGGGAGGGTTTCTCTCTCCACTAAAATTGGAGCCGTACACAAAAAAATGGATTTGAGGAGTGGAAATTATGCAGAATATTTAAACTTAGTGTTTCTTGAAAATTACAGTTTCTTGGCGAAATTGTGTTTTCTTGTGTTCCTCTTCAATGTGTTCTAACAGAATCGATGTTTCGACCTTCTGCTGAGCTCTTCTTCGGGGTATTCTAGAGTTTACAGTTATATGAACGCTCAAGAAATCAACATAGTAAGTCTGCAGGGTTTCCTAGTCATTGTCACTGTAGGTAAATTCTTCTAGATCTCGACCAGCCCACTTCATGTTCCTCTTTAATTTCTTCTTCCACAATCGACGGTTCGATCAATCTGCAGGGCCCATCTTCAGGATCTAGAATCTACAGTTAGCTAGACGCTCAACATCCGTTGGATCTCTGAAATGTGTGTGAATTCCTAAGGGACCAAACTGCTGAGGTCATCGGTCGCTAGACTTCCACACTACTAAACTAAGTTATGGTAAGAACAACACAGACACCCATGTCCGAGGGAGGACTCGAATCTCCGGCTGGAGGAACCGTGCTGTTGTATTCTCCAACAGTTTACTGAACGTAACTAGTTCTACAATACAACAGCGGCTGTACAATAGATGTAGACGTCCGTCGATCTAGCCGGAGATGTGGTACCTCTCGGTCGGCTGGTACTTCGATCGGCGGTACAGTACAGCGGCTTCGGTGATATCTTCTCGGAGACTCTGCTATAGCGGTTGCTATTACCAGCGAACGAAGACTGGTCTGCCTTCTACCCGCCGGGCCTATATAGTGAGCTGGAGCGAATCTAAACCCGCCGTAGGAATCCGTGGCCGGATATGTTGCGGCGACCTCTGCAAGGAAAGGTTCCTATTAATCGACTGGCGTCCTCGGTGTGTTTACCTGATGTCTTCGCCTGTTTGGCTGTTGGTTTGTTTCCCTCATAGCGTGGCTGTTATGCGGTGCTGCCTGCCATTTAGGGGAACCCGATGGCAGACAGTACACGTGCAGTCCATGATATGGCACCTCTAACCGCGCGGCCGCTCCGCGCGGCCGTTGGATCAGTGCTTCTCTTCATTATATCTGGGTTTAAAGAGAATTAAAAAATTAAAATTTTGTTGGTGATCAATTCTTTAATGTTTGTGTCTAGTTTTGTTTTTATCTGGACAGTGTCACAGTTTGTAAATCCAGATGGTAAGAGCAGTTCGTCAGAAGCATGAACAGTGTGTGTCCGTGTAGTGAGACGCGTCGCTCGCCGGCTGTGTGCAGGCGCGGAGCGCTCCTCGCTGTCGGGCGTCGCTTCGTACCGCGGCACGGGCTCGGGCTCGGACACCGAGGAGGCGACCACAACCGACAACCCGACGACGCCGTTCCCGACGCCGCCGCCCACGTGCGCGTCGCCGCCGTCGTCGTCGGCCATGCTGCCGCACCACCAGCAGCGCCAGGCGTCGCCCTACCCGCTCGAGTCGACCAACGCGTCGTGCAGCCCCGGAGGCAGCCCCCGGCTGCCAGTCTCTTCCGCCGTGGGGCCGCCAGGCCGCAGCAGCAGCGGCTCAGCCGGGGGCGGTGGGGGCGGCGGGGGCGGCCACTACAAGAAAGTGTCCGGGTCGGGCACGCTGGGCAGCCGCGGGCGCGCCGCTTCCCGCCGCCACCCGCGCATCGCCGCCTCCTCCTCCTCTTCGTCCACTGCTTCCGACAACAACTCTGACGCCACGTACCCGGAAGATGGGCGGCGGCTGCACCTCGACAGTGGTAAGTCAATTCTATTTATACATAACAGCGCAAGCCGAATATTAAGTTACCTTCGTCATCTTGACACATGTTGTTGATTTCATGTATAGCTGATACGGTATTAAGATCGGCAAATAATAGGAAGGCCCCTCGTGAGGTGGAGTGAATGTGGAACGTATTACGAGGGTTGCATAGAAAGTAATGAACCGCATTTTTTTTTCTTAGCCGAAAACAAAGCTACGAATTCGAAACTTAATGTATGTATTATTTGAAGTCCCCTGAGTGAAGGTGCCAAGTTTCCGTCACTTCCGACAGATAGCGTAGCCGCAGCACAGTTTCAAAATGGCGTCTGTAGGTGATGTATGTTACAAGCAACGTGCCGTCATTGAATTTTGACTGCAGGGAAAGAAGCAGTGGGGAACATACACAAACGCTTGTGCAAAGTCTATGGAGCATCTGCTGTCGACAGAATGCAGTTGGTGGCTGGGCACGGGGGGGGGGGGGGGGTCATAAGAAGGCGATTTGGCGGAGCTGCACGATTTGCAGCGGTCGGGGAGACCGTCCACAGTTGTCACACCTAACATGTTGCAGCGGGCTGATGTTGTTATTCGCGAGGACAGGCGCATTACGACTCGGCAGCTGGCGTTGCATCTGTCAATCAGCAAAGGAAGTGTGGATGAATTTATCAGGACTCTTGGATATTCAAAAGTGTGTGCAAGTTGGTTCCCTCAGTGTCTAACGGTAGATCAGAAATCGCGCAGAAGAAACATTTGTCTTGATTTGTTGTAACGTTTTGAAGCAGAGGGGGAGACCGGATTGTGACAGTTGATGAAACCTGGGTTCACCATTTTGAGCCCGAAACCAAACGGCAGTCGATGGAATGGCGCCATTCCCACTCCCCCACAGAAGGAAAAATTCAAAGCAACTGCTTCCGTCGGTGAGGTCATGATGACCATGTTCTGGGGTTGTGAAAGCGTGATTGTCATTGATGTGATGCCTAGAGGCGGTACCATTAATTCATAAGCATATGTCAACACATTAAAAAACTCAAGACACGCTTCCGGCAACTTTGGCGCACTGGAACCCAGAAAATGTTTCGCTGTAACACGGTAACGGTTGGCCTCATACTAGTCTGAGGACCGCTGAACACATCGCAAAAAAGGGTTGGGCGTTGTTATCCCATCCACCCTACAATCATAACCTAGCCGCCTCGGACTTCCACTTGTTTGGACCAAGAAAGGATGCCATTCGTGGAATACAGTTGGTAGACGATGAGGAGGTGATTCACACAATGAAGCACTGGCTCCGCCACGAGGACTAGAATTGGTACCGACAAGGCTTACACGCCCTTGTTTCGCGCTGGAGGAAGGCCATAGAACAGGATGGAGATTACGTAGAAGAATAGAGTGTGTAGATAAAACAACATTCTTTCGTACTTGTAATTCCTATTATATTCAATAAAGAATTGTTGAAGACAAAAATGCGATGCATTACTTTCTGGGCAACCTTCGTCAATACAGTGGTATGATATGCAGACTAAGAATTTTGCTTCCGCTCTATATATGTCGGGCAAATTGATAAACACCTCCCTCTTTATCATTAGCTCAATACGCCGATTAAATTTACTTGGTAGTTGACGTCTGTCACTTGCTTCTACAGTGCGGCTACATCCAGCTCCAGCTACTGCTCGGTTATAGGCGATACACAGGCACGAGAGGCCACTTTGCAAATGCTGTTAATGAGTAGCGATTAGCAGTCTTGGAAGGGAGCGCCGCAAGTTACGACGGAAATAGGAGATGCCCTCTCTACAGCTGGTTGTAAGTGACCAATAACTGAATGGCAGCAGACGACACACTCTGCAGCCCTGAATTTAGACTCATGTCCTAACCTAACAGCAATCTCGTTCACGATAAAACGGCCATTAACCATTTACGGCAGACCTAAAATCACCATCACAGTGTTCACGGCCTTTAAGACTAACCTGTACGAGCAAACTCACGACAGAATAATTTCAGTTTCAGTGATAAAAGCAAAGTGTAATTTCTTGCTTTCACTGGCTACCCGAAACTATCCTCTTACTGGCTACACGAGATGCCACGTTACTAACCGGTGAGCAGTCCTGTTTGGGACTTGGGTGCAGATTGTAGGTGACAGAAGCAGATTCCAAACGGGAAAAATAGTGATAGGAAGAAAAATAAGAGCAAATAAAAAAGACAGTTTGATTATGAAAATAACGTAATAAAGTATTTAGAGAATACTCGAACCTACAACCTTCTAAACATAACGTTTATATACTCACCTCTGCGCTACGCCATTAAACTGCTGAACTTTGTGGTATTTATGACTGTAGGGAGTACCCAGTGTCATTTATTAATTGCTGCGTTCAAAAATTCGGCTTCACGCAATGCCGTGCGAAGTCTATTGAATCCCGCTCTCTGTGATTACAATAACTGTATACGTGACGCTGGATCGCATCTTATGCGGAAGGAACCTTTATGAGAGTTAACCTTTGTGAACTTATCATTTCTGAGAACGCATGCTGTTACACCGTCCGTCAACCTCAATGCATTTGGCAATACGTGTAACAACATTCCTCTCAACAGCGAGTAGTTCGCCTTCCGTAATGTTCGCACATGCATTGACAATGCGTATCTTTTAAACAATCTTTGTAGATCTTATAATTTAAAAATCTCAGTTAATAAAACGAAAATTATGGCTTTTAGAGGAAAGGATCCAGTTAGATTTAAGATTGTGCTACAAAACGACATCTCGGAACAAGTACTGAAATTTAAAATGTCTTGTCTGTAAAATATGTTTATATAATGACAAGGACACGAGGAGAAAGAAAATTTTAAGCTGTATATGTGAGTATTCGAAGAAATTTTAAAAATAAAGTTAGGAACCAAACGAAAATGGTATTATATAAAGTAACGGCTTTATCCACATGGCTTTTTGACAGTGAAGCCTGGAGGCTAACTCAAAAGCATCTGAGTCAAATAAATCCGCATGATATCTGTATGGATTAAATGATGTACTAGGATGGATAGGATATGAAATGGAGAGTTTAGGAGACGATTAAATATATAATCCGGGCATAATAAAATACTAAATCATAGAAGAAATGAAGTGCTCACGTACAAATAATGGAAAATAACACTTCCCAAGGCTTCGTCGGGTTACATGCCAAAGGAAAAATGAGACCGAAGGCAAATCAGGACGCACTGGAGACGACTATGAAGCCGGAAACGACAAGAATGCCTAATCCATTGGACGTAGAAGAAGAAGAAGAAGAAGAAGAAGAAGACAGTGACACGTTAAAGCCCTAGAGCACCTTCAACTACTCTTACGTATCTATCTGAGATGGCTCTGAACCTGGTACGTTGCTGTGGAAGCTGCCAGAATATGTCTGCTAATTTCCGTCACGAACTGCACCATTTCGTTAGCTTGCGGCGTGACGTCTCTCAGGAAAGCAGCCACCATTATACGGTTACCTGAACACGTCTTTAACACTGTTTCAGGTCGCCAAATAACACGAGTCCACTTGTGTCGCTTAAGGCGTTTCCGACAGACTAGTTTTGGGAGTGGTTGTCGGGTGAGCCATCCGATATAGTATTTCATCAGCACAAAGCAGTGTATTCATCCCACTTGAAGACATCGGTCAGTCGCGCCGATGGTACGCAGGTTGGATCTTTAATAGTGGCAACTATTTGTTTATAGCTCGTACAAACTAGATACGTGTATCAAAGTTTTACTGACATTCAAAGTGATCACCAGCATTGTTTATAGCCCGTTGCCAGCGATGTGGAAGTCGTAGGATACTCTTAGCAGTGCTAGTTGTGTAGACAGTTCGAGCGGCTCTGTCAATTGCCCGACGAATTTGAAGCAGTTCTGAAGCGAATGCCGTAAAGTGTTTCCTTCAGTTTAGCAGCCCCATCAGCCAAACAAATCAGCAGCAGCTTGCACTGTACGTTCTTGAGCATTGTGCTGCAAAATGATGGTAAGGTTCTGCAGAAAGTTTTATCACTTCTGTCTCTAAGCTAGTCGTAGGGTGTGCTCCAAAAAGATGGGACTGTTAAGTGCTATACCACCTACTGCACTCCCCTGACTTAACCTCGTGAGTTCAACTCGATTTCTAAACTGAAGGAAACACTTCACGGCATTCGCTTCAGAACTGCTACAAATTCGTCAGGCAATAGACAGCGCCGCTTGAACTGTCAACACAACTGGCACTGCTAAGAGTATTCTCTGACTTCCACATCGCTGGCAACGGGCTACAAACAATGCTGGTGACTACTTTGAAGGTCAGTAAAACTTTGATACACGTATCTATATTGTGCGAGCTATAAATAAATAGTTGCCACTATTAAAGTTCCGACCCTTGAACACTGTGGGGATTTCAGAGTGATATCCGACGCTTCGAAGGAGAACCATCTTTGAAAGAACTGTACACAATTTATAGTCGCCTTCCGGGCGTGACCGAAAATCAGAATATCTGTGAGGAAACATCATCCAATTTATTTGTGCTTATCTGATAAATACTATATTGTTTTGACAGATATTTTGACGGTAGACCACTTTCGAAAAGCGTCATTGAAGTAAATTTTTGCTATTTAGCTACCTAAAACAGTCTTAACGACGTTCCAAGTTATTAGCTGCTCAACATTGCAGCATGTGTTCATGAACTAACTATTATAACATTTGCTATTTTTTCCGGTCAGATTTAAAGATTTAGGACCATAATCAATTTTGATGCGTTCTTAATGTATTGAGTGGTGACTGCAATTTAAAACCAGATAAGAGACTTTGATCTATTTAGTGGAAATAGAATCAGAAATTTTCACTGGAAGATGAGCATTACTTTTCTACTGTAAACCAACAGTGTCATATAATGATAGCGTCTTAGCAGTAAAGGCGACTGAAATGAAACCATTGCTTTTCAGAACCTATTTTACTTTTATACATTGGTAAATTAGCTACAGGCTGAATCTTAAACTCCATAGTAATTTATTCAGAAAATAGAAAACATCACAATGGGACGGAAATTTGGAAATTAAATTCGTGAGGGCAATTCATGCGACGTGCTTGGGTAGGCAAGTCGTTGGAAGCATTTCTCACGAAATGAAATGTTCTAGGCTCCTGTAGCTGTCCAACACAGTTTTTTAATATCCTAAGAAGTATCAAAACAGCACACACACCTCTTACAGAGATATAGTCATCCTGCAGTATTACTTTAATCAGAAGAATTACGGAAGCACACAGGATAAAACGCCAAGATTTCGTAAGCACTTACTTTGCACGCGCAAAAAGTAAAGTGTTCCACACAGGGTGTTACAAAAAGGTACGGCCAGACTTTCAGGAAACATTCCTCACACACAAATAAAGAAAAGATGTTATGTGGACATGTGTCCGGAAACACTTAATTTCCATGTTAGAGCTCATTTTAGTTTCGTCAGTATGTACTGTGCTTCCTCGATTCACCTCCAGTTGGCTCAATTCAAGGAAGGTAATGTTGACTTCGGTGCTTGTGTTGACATGCGACTCATTGCTCTGCAGTACTAACATCAAGCACATCAGTACGTAGCATCAGCAGGTTAGTGTTCATCACGAACGTGGTTTTGCAGTCAGTGCAATGTTTACAAATGCGGATTTGGCAGATGCCCATTTGATGTATGGATTATCACGGGGCAGTAGCCGTGGCGCGGTACACTTGTATCGAGACGGATTTCCAGAACGAAGGTGTCCCGACAAGAAGACGTTCGAAGCACTTGATCGGCGTCGTAGGGAGCACGGAACATTCCAGCTTATGACTCGCGACTGGGGGAAGACCTAGAACTACGAGGACACCTGCAATGGACGAGGCAATTCTTCGTGCAGTTGACGATAACCCTAATGTCAGCGTCAGAGAACTTGCTGCTGTACAAACTAACGTTGACGATGTGACTGTATGGAGAGTGCTACGGGAGAACCGGTTGTTTCCGTACCATGTACAGCGTGTGCTGGCACTATTAGCAGCTGATTGGCCTCCACGGGTACACTTCTGGGAATGGTTCATCCAACAATGTGTCAATCTTCAGTTCAGTGCAAATGTTCTCTTTACGGATGAGGCTTCATTCCAACGTGATCAAATTGTAAATTTTCACAATCAACATGTGTAGGCTGATGAGAATCCGCACGCAATTGTGCAGTCACTTCATCAACGCAGATTTTCTGTGAACGTTTGGGCAGGCATTGTTGGTGATGTCTTGATTGGGCCCCATGTTGTTCCACCTACGCTCAATGGAGCACGTTATCATGATTTCATACGGGATACTCTACCTGTGCTGCTAGAACATGTGCCTTTACAAATACGACACGTGGTTCATGCACGATGGAGCTCCTGCACATTTCAGTCGAAGTGTTCGTACGCTTCTCAACAACAGATTCGGTGACCGATGGATTGATAGAGGCGGACCAATTCCATGGCCTCCACGCTCTCCTGAGCCCAACCCACTTGACTTTCATTTATGGGGGCAATTGAAAGCTCTTGTCTACGCAACCCCGGTACCAAATGTAGAGACTCTTCGTGCTCGTATTGTGGACGGCTGTGATACAATACGCCATTTTCCAGTGCTGCATCAGCGCAACAGGGGTTCCAAGCGACGGAGGGTGGATGCATGTATCCTCGCAAACGGAAGTCATTTTGAACATTTCCTGTAACAACGTGTTTGAAGTCACACTGGTACGTTCTGTTGCTGTGTGTTTCCATTCCATGATTAATGTGATTTGAAGAGAAGTAATAAAAGGAGCACTAACAAGGAAGGTAAGCGATTCCTGACACACGTCCACATAACATTTTTTTTTCTTTGTGTGTGAGGAATGTTTCCTTAAAGTTTGGCCGTACCTTTTTTGTAACACCCTGTATACATGGTGTTCAGAAAAAAATTATCACATATTTTTACATGAGGAAGTATTGGTCAAAACTAGAAGAGAAGTCCGCGTATTTATATGTCCGGAAACCAGTACCTGTTCAAATATAGGTAGTTTTCCTTGTGACGAATAATAAGCCGTCTTGGCTTCGTAGTATTACCACAATATGCAGCTGTTGGCTGATGGCACTTCTCGTGCAGTCATGGAGGTGGGGCATCAGGATCTCTTCAGCAACAATGTGTTGGCAAGAAAGCCATACACATTACCAAACAGGTTTCCAGGTGCTGTTTGTCACCACCAGTTTCTGCGCGATAAGTTACAAGCACCGTTGGATAACGTTAACATGCAGAAAGTTAACGACTTGGTTCCCAAATATAAAATTATAGGAATTTCTCCTCTACATTTGACCAATACTACCTCCTGTAGGAATATGTGATATTTTTTAAGCTCTCTGTATTTATGTAAACGTTACATTCTGCGGTATATTAATGAATTCATCGTCTACACAGCACAAAATACGACGTATTTTATGTACTGTAATAATCCGGCACAGGAAACTCCGCGCTTATGGTTCACGTGCGTGGCTTATGATTCGCAAGAAATGCCAAATTTGCTGTAAGTGTCATTCTTACTCATGCGGATTGATGCGAGTATTTTGTTGGTACCATGTTTTGGCGACAGGTCGTCATGGAGGTACCAGTACTTACGTCCACATTTATGGTCAGACGCTCTACGCAGTGCGAACCGTGTTTAGTCGGCTGCGCTCCGTATGAGGCGGGGGACCTGTATTGGCTTCACGAGGATATGGGTGTCTGCGCACGGCTCTCTGCCGTTTCTGACACTCGGCCGCAGGTGTTCCTCTCTCGAGTTTCCCAGGTTTCTGTGTGAGGATAGCTCCTAGAACATACAAACTCACGGCATCGGATCGAATACAGCCCTATACGGTAGCAGACGATAGGAGCTCAGGTGTTCATTTTATATTCCTCCACTGAGTTGGCGAGGATTATAGAACTGTAGTACGTGCCTAGACCGGCCGGACGAAGGGGAAAGAACAAAGTAAGGGATGCAGTACGAGGCATACAAGGCTGCGAACGTCGACTTAATCTACAAAGTTTTTGTGAATCTCAGCATAGAAATAACTCTCACAACAAAATTAAAACTATGCATGTCAGGAAGCTACACGGTAACTAATATTCTAATTGTGACGGAAACAATTCATTTTATTCTCGCTATCTTTCTTCCACCACTTTATTCGTCAGTAAGTAGTTTTCCATTTCGCACAGACATTACTAACGAATAAAAACTCAGTAGTCCGCCAGACCAGTGAGATTTCTACTTTGAAGCGACTGTTACGACATGAAAGCTGCAACCGTAAATCACACGCACCCCTGCTAGAAGGATAAAAGTCGGAAACTGTCCAACGTAACTGTCATGTCTCCGAGTTGCTGACAAGAATTGTATAGAGAAGAATGAAAAAGAAAAAAATGATGATCCCTTACATGACGACTTGGCTTGTTTTTGAAAAAGTAAAAACACCAGCGAGGAAGGTCAAGCATTGAAGGATTAAGAAAAGTGGAGAAAGTTTCCTAGGATTTGTCACCTTAGGTATTCTGAGGGTAGCATGAGTAAAATACAGGGAGAGAAAGGCTATTTACAACTTGTACAGAAATCAGAAAGCAGTTCTAATAGTCAGTGGGCGGGAAAGGAAGCATTGGTTGCGAAGGGAGTGAGAAAGGGTTGTAGCCTATCCCTGCTTTTATTCAGTATGTACATTGAGCAAGAAGCAAAGTAAAAAAAACTTGGGGAACGAATTTAAAAATTCGGGGAGAAGAATTAAAAACTGTGACGTTTGCTGATGATATTAAATTCTGTCTGACGCAGCAAAGGACGTTCAAGAGTAGATTAATGGTATGGGCTGTGTTTTGAAAAGAAGACATGAGGTACACATCAGCAAAAGCGAAACAAGGGTAATGGAATACTGTCAACATAGTTTAGGCGATGCTGAGGGCATTAGTTTAGGAAACGAGGCACTAAAAGAAGTAGTCGAGTTTCGCTATTTAGGCAGTAACATAATTAATGAAGGCAACGGCCTTGCCGCAGTGGATACACCGGTTCCCGTCAGATCACCGAAGTTAAGCACTGTCGGGCGTGGCCTGCAATAGGATGGGTGACTGTCCTGGCCTCCTTGAGCTGTTGCCATTTCTCGGAGTGCACTCAGCCTCATGATGCCAAATGATGAGCTACTCGACCGAATAGTAGCGGCTCCCGTCAAAGAAAACCATCATAACGACGTGCTGACCACACGCCCCTCCTATCCGCATCCTCAGCTAAGGATGAAACGGCGGTCGGATGGTCCCGATGGGCCACTTCCGGCTTGAAGACGGAATGCTTTAATTAATGAGAGCCGAAGTGGATATGATATAAAATGCAGACTGGCAATGACTAGAAAAGCATTTGTGAAGAAGACAAATTTTTTAACATCGAATGTAGATTTTACGGTCGAGAAATATTTTATGAAGGTATTTGTCTGGAGTGTAGCCTTGTATGGAGGTGAAACGTGGGCGTAAAGGAGTCTAGACAAGAAGAGAACAGAAGCTTTGGAAATGTTGTGCTACAGAAGAAAGCTGAAGATTAGATGGTAGGTGATGTAACTAATGATGAGGTACTGCTTGCAATTGGGAAGAAAAGAAATTTGTGGCACGACTTCACTGAAAGGGGGGATCGGTTGATAGGCACATTGTGACACATTACCAATTTATTATTGGCAAGAAGTGCGGGGGGGGGGGGGGGGGGGGAGAGGGATAAGAACTGTAGAGGGTGAGCAAGAGATGAATGAGTCATTTATGTTAGCGCAATTTCCAGGCAGAGGTTGGCTCAGTGGCAAGAGGAAAAACCGGTAATCCGAGGGTCGTGGGGTCAAATCCCAATGCGAGAACTTTTTATTTTTATTTTCAGTTTTTACCTTACTTCAACTGCAAACAAACCGGAATAGCCCTTGGTATGCTGTATTTTTTAATATTTTTTTTTATAAAGGGTATAAAAGGACAGGCAAGGGAAAAATTGGAATTGTAAATAATTTTCCAGGAAGAAATTGTTAGGCGCACACGAGAACCTCATACACAAAATCAGATACCTTTATAGCTTTAAAATTGATTTACACGTACTGGGATGATATTCGTTGCAAAAACAGTGGAAGCAGTAATTGTCTCGGTGTCTTTCACACGCTATAAACAATGTGTTTCTACGCTTTAGGTTTCCGTAGAAAAACAAAATTACTTTACTTTCGTAAAATGTTCTCTCTCATCGTACAATTTGGAAGTAAGCCACGCGTAACGCACCATTCCACCAAAAATTAGTTAGGGTAGCTAGTGATGTACAGTCGAATGTATTTTGATGCAGTCTTCTCAGGATGTGATTTCTTTTTCTCTCGCTCGAGGAGCCGATTTTACCTGCGCAGGGGACTTATTGTTCGCGAGCAGCTGTCGATGACTGTTCGAACGTCAAAATGAAACTAACGGAATACGAAGTGCTGTACTCTTTAATTACAATCCGTTCTTGGAAAGTTAATTGCAGAGTCCTCGTGGGCGCTGTAATTACAATCCTTTCTCGGAAATTTATTTGCAGTTCCAAATTTTCCTCTGCTCATTTGTTTCACGCCATTTATGAAAATATAAATGAATAAAGTATACTGAGCATTGTTTCCGTTTATTTCCAGTGTAAGTAACGTAAACACTGAACGTAAAAAATAAAAATTGTTTCCGCATAGGGTCTCAACCCCGTGACCTTCGGATTAACGTTCTGTACACTCTCCGCTGCAGCAACCTGTCCCTGGTAACAACGCTACCATAAATGGGTACGTCACTCCCGACCCCTGCCAAAAATGCTTCCTTTTCCCCAAACGCTTGGTCATTTGGAGCTCCAACTTCTGTCATTTTCATTTCAAGTCCAGCGTATACTGTAAATTCTGAATGGAATCGGTGACGACGAGTAGGTGCGGTCTCCTTGTGAAATTAGCACCTATGTCAACTGCAAGGCAAGTCTGTTGCATCGCAATTGCAGCGTGTATATTTAGTTTTCGGACTGATGGTTCAAATGGCTCTGAGCACTATGGGACTTAACATCTGTGGTCATCAGTCCCCTTTCGGACTGATATCCGGACCGGAAAATAATTACCCCAACCCATCCCTATTGGCATGGAAACTAAGTGATAACATGGCATTATTGGCCGAAAAGCCCCATTTGTGTTTGTGCGGCTGACTATTGTAAATACTTTTATTTGACGTCACCTCGGCGACTTGAGAGTTGACGATGATGCAATGACGACGATGCGGACAGGTTGACACCCAGTCTATAAGTGGATAAAATCTCTGACCCAGCTGGTAATTGAACATGGGGACCCTGGTCTAGCGGCAGAAACGCTAACCGTTATTTAATTTCGTAATATTTCTTGTGACAATGGTTCTTTGCGGATGGGCATGACACCTTCCAGATTCTGTCTATGAGAAGTTCACAAGGCTTCCTTTTTATATATATTTTTATTTTTTTATTACAGCGAGTTGTCAGTCCCCTGATCGAACACTCTGAGCTACTGTGCCAGCACCACTGGATCGTAAGCTATGGAATTTTGGAATGTAAAAGATGTATTATAAATGGACATTAAGCTTTCCACTTGCTACGCAAAGAATTCTGTTCCAGAATCTCCACCTACTATCAAAAACATTCAGTTTAAATGCATGAGAGCTACTGGTTTTTCTCTCTCTCTCTGTTTCTCCTCGTTTACAGAGTTCAGCAAAATATCCATCAAAACTTTGTTCCCCTAAGCCCTCCCGAGGGCCTCTCCCCATATTTACTGCTATTTCCCCTTCTCTCATCGTAACAGAATTTTTTCCCCTGCTTAAACCGCTTATAAGAGAGGGTGGAAGGCAAGTCTTCTGCCTAATCTCTCCAGCCGACCGCCACCCTCCATTTGATTTCTGGGCCGCCGGGCCGCCTGCAACCGCACTCAGCCCCCATGAAGACGCCCATCCATCCGCAGCGCTCCTGCGCCTCGGAGAAAGTGCGCCGATACCGGGTTATCCCATCAGCTAAATCAATTTGGGTGTCTTAATCTGGCCCGCTGGCCACTCCAGACCCCCCTTAATTGTGATTCCTCCCCGAGCAGGCGAACGCGATAGCTCCATCAATCAATACGTTGCCGCCCCTTCTGCTCGGCTACTCGCCGTCTGCTCGTCAGAGCGAAATAGGGGAAGGGGGGTAGGGAGAAGAAAGGGGGGAGTGTTGGGAGGAGAGAGCAGCAGAGAACGCGGCTCTCTGCCGAACCAAGATGGATTGTCTCGGCCTGTGATTAACCCGTGTCTTAAGGCTGCAATGTTCGCACGGTCAGCGTGTAATGGACGAACCTCTGGCTCCACGTTTGCTCCCTGCCGAGTCATAGCGGTGGTGTTCCGAGCAGCAGAGAAGACCGTGATAGTGAACAACAGCTCACGCCGGAAACAGCCCCAGAATTACAAGTCGTACGTAGGCAGCTACTCGATTATCCGCATCTCCACCTTATTTTCGGTTACCAGATACAAGATGCGTGCCGATGACTCGAATGTGTAGATCAAGAATTTATTATAAGATATTGTTAGATAAGAATTCTGTCTGTTTTGCCATAAAGTGACCATTAGCCCACGAGCACCTTATACAATTATTTTACAGTTATATAAATCAGTTACATTACTGGCTATTAAAATTGCTACACCAAGAAGAAATGCAGATGATAAACGGGTATTCATTGGACAAATATATTATACTAGAACTGGCATGTGATTACATTTTCACTACACTATATACGCATCGATTACTCTCACCTGAACTCTGCAAAATAGACATGCAACCCATCTGTAACATATCCATAAATGTTTGCTGGTGCGATATCCACATCACGATTAAACCGTCCCCTACATTCTTACGGTTATTTGCTGACTGAAGTATTTACACTATCAGATTTCGGGGACTCAGCCCCATCTTCAATTGTGTCTACTCGTATAAACAGTAGGTCGCAGCGTACATGTCAAAGCTAACTTGCTCGGTAAGACATCTGCCAGACGTGCCTCGTCCGATTGATTACCGTATTGTACTCAGGTAAAAGGAACTGCTGAAAGGTGCTTCTTGCGCTGGCAACTTTGAATGTTCTATCTGATGAGCCATGTACGGCAGATGTGTTACCTTGCAAGCTATTTCTCACAATGTCGCTTCGACCAAATATTTACAGATATATCTGTAAATGGGTCTGAGTCGTGAAACCTGGCAGTGTAAAGACTTCAGTCACTAAATAACAGTGCAGCCTCAGTGGATGTTTTAATCACAAACATCTCACAAATCCACAACGGAAGTGGCCAACGTGGGCGAAGAATAGGCGGCTCAACCCACCCTGTGGGATATCCCACCCAACCATGCCATACGACGATTACATTTTTTTTTTTATTTTCTGTAAATACATGTTTTTATTTTCGTTTATTTATTACTTTATTTGTTCTGACAAGAATAAGAGTGCGTCACATCATCTCTTATGTATAACCAAGTTTTCTACTTATTTTGCATTATGTTCACATAGCGACAAATATGTTATAAAAAGACTTATATACAATGTGCGAGATAACACTTAGAAGTAACTTAAATACAAACAGTGGAAAGCAATAGTAGGCATTGTAGCAAATAGCTCACTTTTTATTAGTTCATGAAAAGTTAAATACAAAAGAAAAATTATGAACAGGTATATTTAAACTAAGTGGATTTTCAGCAATGGACATGAGGGAAAGGGCAGGGGAGGTACAGCAAGAGGAGTGTATAGAAACACTTGTAATGAAGAGAGGAAATGAAATTACGTACTAAAGAGACGAAAAGCAGCGTAATTGGGTGAAAAGGGGAGCATTTGATTTACTGATTGACAGAGCAGAGACTAGTAACACACATCAGTTCTTAGGGAAAAGTATGGCAGTTACAAAATGCAGTTATTCAGCCTATTTTCAAATGCTACAGGGCACTGAATTGTGCACAGAACGCAGAATAGCTTGTTCCATCGGTGGACACCAGCAGCACAGAAATTTACAAATGTTCCCTGTCTCATGGGTAGGATCATATAGCACATTAGCTTCTCTTAAGATTTAGAAGGCATGACGGGTGTTAGATTTGTGATATGAGGTACTGGCGTGCACGCACACTAAGTACCTGGTCGCAACCATTCTAAATGGGCGTATGAGCCACTGACATGGCCACATAGATAGATACTGCGGATGTAGCGCACACTAATCTTGGTAGGCAGTTACTATCACCTAGTGTATTCACTACTCGTGCCGTACTGGGCTGTACCGCGATATCGAAGTTTCGCCAGTATAACTGTCAGCTCAAGTGTACCTTTTACATAACTTATAGCTAAATTTGATATTTCTGGAGGGCTTAACGCCTATAAAATGCACATTAGCCATGTACTATACTTTTCAGTTCACTTGTGATGGCGTGTAAGAGATAGAAAAATCGATTTGTGGGGATATTTTACAAATTAACGTCTAAAGACGGAATTGGACTTTCCCAAAGGAACAGCTATGGTTATTAACGTTACTTCGTCTCTGGAACGTGAACTGTATAAGTAACCATGAAAAACTGTTAATAAACTCTGGTCATGGATTTTACTTTCTATATTTTCTCGCTGTTTATACCATGTACCTGAAAAGTTCGCACTAAAATGATACAAGAAATCGACACAGTTAGGTGTGCTGCATCTCTTGTGAAAAAAATTGAAGAACAGGGTGAATGTTAATCTCTCAGAAATTGATAACACCCAGCGAATACTGTAGGTTTTTTTCTTGTGATTTCTGTTGGACTTTGCAGTTGATTAAGTACAGAGTAAGTTTTCACCTTACTTTTAACTAAGTCACTATACTGAAATATTAAAAGCCATTTCATTCAAACATATTGATTAAGACCGACCTGCTCGCTTAAATGAAAAAAGAAAAGATGCCAAGAGTATATTACGAAACCTGAGAGCCACTTCCACTGTGAAGAGAGACATGTGCAGTTATTTGTTTTCTTGCAGATGGTATGGACTTCAAGCGATGCCAGCTTCAGGAGGTATACAGATTTGCCCTTATTCCATATTTATCTGTGCAAGTCTACCATAAAGTGGTCTCGCTGTAACAAACAGTGCCTTGAAATTGTCTCTACATAATATATGGAAACCCCACTTCAGGGAATTGACTTAAATTTTTCAGCAGCGTTCCAGCCAGTTTACGATTTCGTCTTCATTATTTACAGCTAGACTTCTTTTAACAACGCTACGTTGAATCGTTCACAGGGGAAGCGTAACAGTCAACAACAGAATGATAGATGCTAGTTATCTTGAAGATTTACTGTAGTCCATTGGTAATCGAATGTTATCATTCCTATTATCACTGTCTGTAATAAGGTTTACAAAAGTTACAACTGATGAAGGACTTCACATTAAATATTCATTTGCTCAAAAAAAGAAAAGTTCATTCTCTGTCTGCAAAACAAAACTGTTTTTTTCATTTTTACTGGAGCGTGGATTCGTGTAGTAACGAGGAGGACAGCATTTTTATAATGTTGACGACAGCAATAGTGGCTGCATATCAGACCTCGTGTTGCTGCGTTACATGCAGTTGTGGAAATCAGTATAGAGGCATGGTTATGTATAGGAAAATAACCATTGTACGCTGGAATAGATGTGAAGAGTGTATATGTGATAGTATGAGATGCAGTTCCCTAACAAATGCAGACAAATGGTATCGCATTTGATGTCAGTAGCTCAGTATATAGCAAGACATCAAATATTCGGGTGCTAGATGGCGGAACTCAGTATAAAGGCAGTCCGCTCTGTGTAGTGTTAGAGTGCGCGTATGTGCCTTTATTGCAGATAGGAAGAAGATACCATTAATGGGATTGGGTGTTGTGTACGTAAATTTTGTGACAATACCATACGGAAACTGTTATCACGAAATGAAAAAGCAAAATTAGTGCGTTCAAGAAAATAGGACTCTCTTATCGTCAAATTCCCAAGAAATTAACCATTTCAAGTACAGTAATTGATAATTTCGTTAGCCGATATGGAAGTAACTTAAAAAGCTGCTAAGTCGAAAATTACGAGGTTTGGAACTTAAACTGTGGTAACTATTTATTCACAACCGATAAAAAAGAGTTACATGTTTGCACCTGTTACTGTCCTTCAAAGAAGTCACCAGCGTTGTGTAGAACCCCTGGCCAGCCATGAGGAAGGCTTAGTATACCGTTAGCAGAGCCTCTTCTGTTGATGGTGCGAATGGAGCGGTCTAAAGTTATGGTGATTCTTGTGTAAGACTGGGATGGTGTTATCCTAACGTATTACGTTTCCTCCAAGGCAGGCCGTCAGTGCACAGTGTTACTATTCGTTTTTGGAGCATCATCTGCGACCAGCTTTGCGAAAGAAGCGGCGACACTTTCTGCGTAACCCACCCATCATTTTGCACGACAATGCGCGAGCACATGCAGCGCAAGCTGTGGCTGCTGTGTTCGGTCGATGGGACTGGGAAACACTGTACCATCCACCATACTCCCCGGACTTAAGTCCTTGTGACTTTGATTTGATTCCGAAGATGAAGGAACCAATTCGTGGCAATTCGCTTCAGAACTGTTCCAGAGATTTGACAGGAAGTAGATCGCTTCATTCGCACCACCAACAGAACAGTCTCTGCTAACGGTATACTACGCCTTCCACATCGCAACAACGGGTTCCACACAACGCTGATGACTACTTTGAAGGACAGAAACAGGTGCAAACATATAACTCGTTTGTATCGATTGTGAATAAATAGTTGCCATTATCTGAGTTCCAACCTTCGTATTTGAGGCCTTGAAATGGTTCCTCATGCGCAAAGCAAGAGCCACAAACCGTTATTCTTCTCAGCTTACTGCTGATTTACATTTGTCAGTAACTGCAAGAAGTGTAAGATAAATTTTGTCAAATGACAAACGCCTTGCATTCAAGATACCACTGCAGAAACGAGCTGAAACACACAAACATAAATAGGCTACATTGCAAATAGCTGAAAAACGTATGTAATGATCTTCAGAATGGGATAAAGTGATCTTCAGTGACGAGAAGAACTTGGATGGTCGGGATGAATTTCGATATTATTGGCATGATCTGAGAACAGAGGACTTGATAAGAATGACCAGAAATTTGTTTAATGGAAATGTTATATGTGGGCAGCCGTCTGTGCTAAACATAAATTACGCATTGCTTGGCGGAACACTACAATGAACTCTAAAACGTATACTGAGATGATAGAGACACAATTGATCAGATTGTTGGGGGACCTTGGGAACGAAAATTTAATATTGCAAGAAGATAATGCATCTGCGCGTGTTTCTGGTACAACCCAAAGTGGTTGAACAACAAGATATCGATATCTTGCCCTGATCGGCACGTAGCCCGGATATTCATCATGATCATCATCATCAGTGTTCTGCCAAAAGGCAGGTTTTCACATGGTAGTTCTCCAGGCTGTCCGGTCTTCTGCCATCCTCTTCCCGTCTGCATAATTTCCTCTTCCCTTTATGTCGTATGCCATCTTGTATCTCCTTCTTCCTCTCAGCCTTCTCCCACAAACCAATCCTTCCAAAGCATCTGCTAGCAAGCACTCCCTTCGCAATGAATGTCCCAACCAGTTCTTTTTCCTTTCTCTTACAACCTTCAGCAGACATCTTCTCTCACCAACCCTTTCCAATACTCTTTCATTAACCCCATGGAAAATCGTTGGGGAATACTTGCAAGGCGTGTTTATCACAATGGAAGGCAACTCGAGGCCGTATGTGAGCTGAAAAGTGCGATACGATAAGAGTGGGCGACAGTTTCACTTCTGTAACTACAAACCATTTTTGAGGTAATGAGGAAGAGCTGAGGTTGGACAAACTGCTAACATTGAAATAACACATCAGGACAGTGAATGCCTTTATACCAGATTACATCCAGGATATGCAAACGACTTGTTACTCGTGTTATGAAAGAAACTATATACTTCCGGCATGATTGTTTATGTCATATATATATATATATATATATATATATATATATATTATTTTCACAATAAATTCTATACATGATGTTATAGACATTGTACTATCACTTTAGAAGGAACCCTGGCTTTATACCGATTTCCACTACTATGGCTTTCACAGATACTTTTAAACCGTGACCTATATGATCTAGAAGGTAGCAGTTTCAGAGATAGCAGCGTAGCAAAAGAGAGAGATATTCCGTCTATTCTTATTTGATTTTAGGGCATTCCCTGCGGCATGTGTGTTTATATTTCACAACATACTGATCTTTTTCAATGTGCTGTGTCCTCCGGTACCATGTCTAAGCCTGCAACTATGTTGCTTCTTTTTCGTTCATGATGAAGAAACTCATATCTGTGACTGTTATGATATTAAGTTATTCTGGGAATATGAAATAACATTACATGATGATTATAACATTTATAACATTTTGCATGATTATAACATTTTTTTACGTGATGATTATAACAGACGGAAACACAGAATTTCTGTGTGACGTTGAGCCATTTACTGTATGTGCTGAAACACTAGATACTCATTAAAATGTAATATAAATTTCATTGTGTTTTATCTATTTTATGCCTAAAACTGTAACACGCGCGTTTCGTTTGGTTCCTTTTGAGTGCACATTAGAAAATTACATTGCTAGTGAAAATGTATCAAGTTTGGAGACGATCTAGATTACTGTAGAAACAGAAGTACAACTTCAAGCAGCCAAGATCGCTGTTTTACAGCGCTTATTGCGATGACCAGTTTCAGAAAACTATTTTTCCATCATCAGATCTTCTGCATTTCCTCGAATCCGGTCACCACAATAAATGCTGTACAACAGCGATCTTGGCTGATTGATGCTGTACTGCTCTTTCTATATAACATTTATTTCTATAGGTCGGCTTTTTTGTGACCTTTTTTAATCGTTTTGACATTAAGTCATTTGCATGAAGAAATACATTTCTTTTTGAGAAACTTTTTCGTGGATAGTGATTGTGTATGTCACTGTACTTAAATTTTCTGTCCTGCTGTGGATCTTTTGTGAATACATCATTCTGTTGCTATCGTGTACACAGATTTCACATCTTTTTTATGTATTTCACGCTTTTTCTTTACACTTAATTTTCACGTAGTTAAAATTGAAGCCATCCTTAAGAAAGTAACTACTTCACTTTCAACAAGGAGCTCTGTCTACAAATGGAAGGCCTGCCAATGGGCTAATTGCAAACATATTTCTAAATCACTTTGAAAACAGAACATTCAGTGAAATCATACATCCTGAACAATAGAAGGTTGTCAAGGTTACATTCCGGTACCGTCATATGGACGGCATCATTTTTGTAATAGAGGAAGCAGACACCAAGATGAAATACTACGTAGTGACTTAAACACAATTTATCCTAAAATAAAATTGACCGTTGAGACAATAGCAGACATGGAACATAATTTTTTAGGCTACAGTATACACAGACTCAACAACGAACGTACGAACAATTTTGGAATGTTCAGGAAACCTACAGCCACAAGTAAAAGCATTCACAACTATTCGAATCACCCAGAGAAACACAAACTTTCACGTTTCAGATATATGCTAAACAGGCTTCACAGAACTCCACTGGCAAAGCTCAGCTACACACAGGGACTAAACCCAATACAGCACAAGATCGGTCAGAGGGGCTACAGCTCACAAATATCAGCAAACTTAAAAAAATTATAAAAAGCCAAATTAAAAAATGTCTAACGATGATTAAATTACCTACCACAAGAAAGATCAAGGAACAAAAACATGTGATAAACGTAGGGAACCAGGAACATCTTACGAGGAACACTGCATGACGCATAATAACATACAGCAAACAAGCCGTTCACAGTATGGGCAAGATTGTGAAGAAACAGGGGCTACAAATACTATTCCGCACAAACACCACAGCACAGAAAAATCAAAACTCTAGAAATAACTCCATAGCCGAAATTTCCAAAGCAGTATTCTCATCCGTTCATCTGTAATTCAGGCAAGTCAGTCGACACATGTCAAACATGCAGAAATTTTACATTCTCGAAACGGAGAGCTTTAAAAAGTGACAGTACACACTCCACTTTTACAGATAATCTTGTACAAGAGACGCACCACGCAAAGAACATTGAGAGTTATATCAAAACCCTCAGAAAAACCAATAATAAATAGATAAGAGCTACTACATTCAAAATTCAATGATACACGGAAAGAAAGTCTTGGTTGAAAATACATCACTGTGCTACAAAACACTGTTTGCAACACTCAGTGAATTTTACAAATATTCCTCCGTCCATACAATACAGTAAACAAGCACCATATGAAACAAAAAAATGGTGTCTTCTCAATTCTCTCCCCCAATTTTCCATGTCTCTCTCTCCCTCCGCCTCTCTCTATCTCTCTCTCTCTCTCTCTCTCTCTCTCTCTCTCTCTCTCTGTCTCTAAGTCTCTCAGTCTCTCAGTCTCTCATAATATACACCCAGCCAGCCCCCCCCCCCCCCATACACACACCACCACCAAAAAACATTACGTATGTTCTCCTTTCAGCAGACGCATCACAACAGATTCAGATTAACCCCACACTGAACAGAAGCGAAACTGTGAACAAGTGAGCAATGGCAACAACGTAGCGCGTCCCAATGAGTATGGAAACGTAAGTGTTCCCTCAAATTTCGTCTGGTGAAAAATATGTCTCAAGAAAAAACTAAGAGCGAAATATATAAAAAAAGACATGAAAACTATGTTCACGATGGCAATAAAAAGATACATCCGCCAGAGATGCCAAACAGGACGTAAAATGTAAGTACAGTGGCATAAACAACCACTACTCACGTACAAGTTTTTCAAAAATTAACGTATTGATTAATAATTGCTTCGCAGATGACACGCTGACAAAACGATAAAAATGCACAAAAAAGTAACCTATAAAAATCCGTTTTCAATAGCAATGCAATTTTAAGGTGAGCAATCAGTTCGAACCAAGCAAAATGCAAATGTTGTAGTTTTTAGTCCTAAAACAGATGAACGACCGTGAAGGGAGGAGGAAATTAGTGTTTAACGTCCCGTCGACAACGAGGTCATTGGAGACGGAGCACAAGCTCGGATTAGGGAAGGATGGGGAAGGAAATCAGCCGTGCTCTTTCAAAGGAACCATCCCGGCATTTGCCTGATGTGATGTAGGGAAATCACGGAAAACCTAAAGCAGGATGGCCGGACGTGGGATTGAATCGTCGTCCTCCCGAATGCGAGTCCAGTGTGCTAACCACTGCGCCACCTCGGTCGGTAACGACCGTGAACTCTGTATTACATTTTACAGGAATAAATACTACTCTCGGAAGAAGACGTATTGGTGTCCAAATGTGACAGGGTAAACAAAAAGAAATAAATTGTGCTTTACATAAGGTGAAGTTTAAATAACCCAAAAGTCTGATGATAGCTACAATTCAACACGTCGTTGCTCCCGACGCACCGGTATATATGGCGACGCCCGGCGTTTATTAGTTGAATAGGTGAGTACCCATCAATGCCTGTGTATGTATTTATGCCTATTCGGTTAATATATATCTTCGTTTCCTCTCTCTCCGCCTGTCTCCTCCACTTCCCTCTGTGTCCATCTCATTCTGACCCTCTCTCTGTCCATCTGTTATTCCATCTCTCTGTCCATCTGCTCCATCCCCTCTGTCCATCACCCCCTATCACCTCCTCAACCCTATCAACTCTTCCCCTTCTTTCTTTCTGTCCGCCCTCTCCTTCCCCTCTCCCAGACTATCTCTTTCTCCCCAGGCCCCTCCATTATACCCATTCAAAATATCAGTCCTACTCCCCATCTCCCTGTCCATCTCCCCCCCCCCCCCCCTCTCTCTCTCTCTCTCTCTCTCTCTCTCTCTCTCTCTCTCTCTCTCTCTCATCACCTCCTCTTTCCTTTCTCTGTCCATTTTTCCCTCCCCCTCTCTGTTCATGTGCTCCTTCCCAGTATTTGTGTCTCATTCCCTCCTTCCTCCTCTATGTCTGTCCATCTCTTCCTACCTCCATTGCTTCTCCACATAATCACCCCCGCCCCAGTAGGAGGTTGCTGAATCTTACCTACCAGGTAGTAAGTAATGTGTGTAGCACGCATAGCTGAAATTGATAGACGTGTTTAGGAGGTGCTTTTTTTTCTTTTTTATTCGCGAGTTTGTCCACATTCGCACATGTCACATGTATTTAACATGTTTGACACATGTTTCTACTCATATTTCATCTGTATCTCCAGAGAATTTCGCACTGTAGTTTCGTTTGCACACAGCTCGTTGTTTACGACGTCATATCTCCCGAATTGTGTGTTGTGCAATGATATAATTTTGCAAGTACATTCAGTGGTATATGTGGATACCGTCTACAAATTGTGTCGCAAATACATGCAGTACTAAAGAAGTAATACAATAAAACGTAATGCCTGATTCGGTTGTTCTACAGCACGAACAGAGAAAACGTAGTAATCGGGTAACTTTTTTCATTCATCATCTTATGGTGGATCTTAGCGAGACATTTTGATAAGGGTGTGAAATTATGTTTAAAATTTGCTGCAAGTCGCTGAGTGCTCTCGTTCTCAAATACTGGACGAATAAAGTCTGCCTATTCGCGCATTGTGGGCTACATTTCGTTTTCATCCCCAACCCGACCCACTTGATAGGTAGGTGGTTCTTACCTCCACAATTATCATTTCCGGACTGTAAGTGATATGTGTGCCGAGTTTGGCTGAAATGGGCCCAGTGGCTTAGAAGCAGATGTGGAACATTCATACGTCAGTTTTATGATACTTATCGATACCAAGTGATTGCAACTCCTAGACATCTACCTGCACTACTACTTTCTCGACATTGCTTTCAGCTCCATCTCAACCATTTGTCCTAATGGGGCAACCATGGATTCTTCAAAATAAATCAATCCAAAACTCAGCCAATAAATATGGGAATAAGCCCACGCAAATTCTGTCCCCAGAACTGTTTTCTACATATGTATAAACGTCCTATGAAATTCACAAATACTTCCGACTATACCTTGACTGCATATTAAAATGTAAATCACATCTACTAACAATACAAAAGGAAATCTACAACATTGAAAGTATTAATCAGCTGTTACTGCATCCATCAACCTTGCTTCACACCTACAATGCTTTAATACGTCACACTCTGTCACCGTAAATCAGATATCCGCTCCACAACAGTTCCTTCACTCTCACCAAATCGTCGAACACCACGCACTGCTTCCGCACACGGTTACCCTTCCACAGACCTTACAATCACACACTCTCCATATCCTTCCTTATTCGGTTTAAAAGAGTCCCTCTCTTGGACAGTGAAACCCTTCCTGACATTAACCTTCCCTACTAGACCTAACTTTTCCGCTATCCTGCTCCACACCAGAGTTCCCTCTTCCCTTACCATTACCTGCTATGTTTCTTCGTTGTTAACGTATCCCCATCCCAAATCTATTGTTTCCGTGCCCACCGTTCTCCTCCTTTGTACCCATTCCAAAATATCAATCCTTCTCATTGCTGTCTTTCTGGACGTGCTGCCACGCAATATTATGAAATAATTAAAATGTTGAAATATCTAAATAGCGATCGTTTCAGAGGTGTTATGTACAGTTTAACTTTAACTGATTAAATTTAGCCCGCAAACACGCGTTGTACGTGCGTGTTCCGTTAGTTGAAGATTACGTTACTAAAAACAAATGAACACATGGATTTAATGTCACCTGTCGGCTGTTCTTAGGCAGCAGCCATCCACTTATTGCATGCTGTAGGCGGGGCTTCGTAAGGTATCCATTGCAATTTGATAGCTGACGCCAGGTTTCTTTTCAACGGTCGCAGGTTCGAATCCTGCCTCGGGCATGGGTGTGTGTTGTCCTTACGTTAGTTAGGTTTAAGTAGTTCTAAGTTCTAGGGGACTGATGACCTTAGAAGTTAAGTCCCATAGTGCTCAGAGCCATTTGACCCATAGCCAGGTCTCTTTTGTTATCATAAATAAACGAAAGCTGTCTGGGTCACAACTACCTTTATTAACGAGTACCTGTTTCAATTTGCGCTGCACGCTATCTTCTGGTCTATCGCCGCAAAGTGCACTTGGAACTATGATTCCAAGAATAATAAACGATGCAAATCACCGCTTCACATTACTTATAAAACATAACAACTCCGTCAGTGACCATTCAGTGTTTGAGTATACTAATATCGTGTTCGAAAACAGAATACTCACTCGTACTATCTGTCGCTTCAGTCAGAGGTTTTCTTTTACAATTAATTGTGTGCCGAGATACGTTGCTTCTCTCGCGTTTAGAATTCGGCAGCCTTGACAACCAGTTATTATTTGAAAAGCCCCCTCTATATACGTGGCCGCTGTCGAACACCTCTGCGCTGGTGTTCCACATGACTGTAAGCCGGCTCGAGTCCTGGTGGTAGATGAAAGTTTTATTGCCAGTATTTTATTGGCAAGTTTGTGGCGTGGGGTTTCTGAACATGCGTCTCTGAACCAATGTCTTGGATTAAATTCGAAACCTCCCCGGAACGTCTCACGAGATGAGGCCCTGTGACACTGTTGACCTGTTGATTGTAATATACCCGTTGCAATAGGATGTTAAGCTAGGCAGCTCACAAGGTGTTATTCGAAAGGAGTTGGCTATTTGCTGGTACAGGCTTTCACCCTCCCTCTCTCCCTTTTCTCGTCATCATTAAGCCACTGAACCCACCCCATCGAATCTTCCAGCCAACACATTAGGCATTAGTTCTTGATACTATTTAATGCTGCATTTTCTCATTGTGCCATTAAAGCATCTAAAAATATACAGACGTACCACGAAGAGATGGGAACACAAGAACTAACAAAGGTATTCACGGGAAGCACAAACGTTTTCTAACAGGCAAGTACTTGCAATCTATTTGTGCCATTGTACGGAATAGATAAATTTGAAGGGGCTATGGTATATGTCGCACCTCTAAAAAGATGCTGCGTGGCCACACCTAAATACGTTACACTACCCATATAATAAAATATGAACCATTATTCGCAAAAATAAATGGCTCTGAGCACTGTGGGACTTAACATCTGAGATCATCAGTCCCCTAGAACTTAGAACTAGTTAAACCTAACCAATCTAAGAACATCACATACATCCATGCCCGAGGCAGGATTCGAACCTGCGACCGTAGCGGTCGCGCGGTTCCAGACTGAAGCCCCTAGAACAGCGCGGCCACTGCGGCCGGCGCGAAAATATTATCATCCAAAGTATATATAGCCTGTCGACCCGCTCCTCAAGAAATAAATACCAGAATGAGATTTTCACTCTGCAGCGGAGTGTGCGCTGATATGAAACTTCCTGGCAGATTAAAACTATGTGCCCGACCGAGACTCGAACTCGGGACCTTTGCCTTTCGTGGGCAAGTGCTCTACCAACTGAGCTACCGAAGCACGACTCACGACCGGTACTCACAGCTTTACTTCTGCCAGTACCTCGTCTCCTACCTTCCAAACTTTACAGAAGCTCTCCTGGAAGGTAGGAGACGAGGTACTGGCAGAAGTAAAGCTGTGAGTACCGGGCGTGAGTCGTGCTTCGGTAGCTCAGTTGGTAGAGCACTTGCCCGCGAAAGGCAAAGGTCCCGAGTTCGAGTCTCGGTCGGGCACACAGTTTTAATCTGCCAGGAAGTTTCAAGAAATAAATAGCCGGAAATCGCTACATCAGGGGCCAAAAATCCACATTCTAAAGACTCCTAACAGGTTCCTTGCAGTACAGTAAGTAACGTGAACAAGTTTGATAACAGCTGCATCATGCCACTCTGCGTCAGTATTAATAGTAAGATTAGACTTTTCCAAATGATTCTGATATCTGTATTGATATGCTATTGTCAGAAAACTTTAGAAACATTCTGGCAGGTATTAGCAAGATTTCAAAGTGGTGTAAATGGAGTAATATGTACAGAAATGTAAAATTTAGCTCTTCACAATAAGCGAAAACGAAGTATCGTATGTGAATGAGTCACAGTTGGAATCAGTCAACTCATACAGGTATCTGTTTGTAACAGATTTTTACGATACGAAATGGAATGATTATATGCGGTCAGTAGCTGGTAAAGCACGTCACAGACTTCCGTACTATGATAGGATACAGGGAAAACGGAGTCAATCTACAGAGAGAATTGCTTACAAAACACTCAGGCGACTCAACATAAAACATACTGAGACATCTCGGACCTGTATTAAGAAGGTCTCAATACCACATAACAACCGTCATGTTGTAACGACATCCCCTCACGAACAGCCAAGGTGGAACAACTCAAGTAGAACTCAGGTAGAACTCTTTGCACGAAACTCGAGTACAGGTTGCCATTCAGACTGTCAGTTAGAAGATGTGGCCCAGTGAGATTGTCACCTACAATGCAGGCCCAGGCTGGTCCTTCTTGTTTCCTTGCAGAATATGAAGAATGTACTTGTAAATAAACAGCACAGTACGTGTAAACTTATACGCATGTTAGTTGTAAATAAGGTGGAAAACAGTAATGCTACACAAAGAGGTAGACAAGTTTAATTGCATATCTTCTTAATCTGGCTTCTCCGATCCCAGCTTCCGTACCACAAATTCTTCAGTGGAGCTTCCTTATGTGGGCAATGCCTGTATAAGACAACAAGTGTCTAGCGCAATTGTTAGAGCCTGCAAGAACGGAACCAACGACAACTGAAGAGAATCGTTCAAGGTGACAGAAGTGCAGGTCATCCGCAAATTGCTGCAGATTTCAATGCTGGGCCATCAGCAAGTGTCTACGTGCGGACCATTCAATGAAATATCATCGATATGGGCTTTCGGAGCCGAAGGCCGACTCATGTACCCTTGATAACTGCACGACACAAAGATTCACGGCTCACCTGGGCCCGTCAACATCGACATTAGACTGTTGCCGACAGAAAACGTGTTGCCTGGTCGGATGTATCGAGCGGATGGACGTGTACGGGTATGGAGACTACCTTATGTATCCATGGACCCTGCATGCCGGCAGGGGACTCTTCAAACGGGTAGAGGCTCTGTAATGGTGTGGGGCGTGTGCAGTTGGAGTGATATGGGACAACTGATACGTCTACATACGACCCTGGCAGGTCACCCTTACGTAAGCATCCTGTCTCATCACCTGCATCCATTCTTGTCCATTGTGCATTACGACGGATTTTCGCAATTCCAGCAGAACAATGCGAAACCCAACATGACCATAATTGCTACAGGGTGGCTCCAGAAACACTCTTCTGAGTTTAAACATGTCCACTGGCCACCAAACTCTTCATACATGAACATTGTTGAGCATATCAGGAATGCCTTGCAACGTGATGTTCCGAAAAGATCTCCAGCCCCTCGTACTCTTACGAATGTATGGACAGCCCTGCAGAACTCATGGTGTCAGTTTCCTCCAGCACTACTTACACATTAGTCGAGTCCATGCTACATCGTGTTGTGGCCCTTCTGCATGCTAGCGGGAGCCCTACACGATATTAGGCACTTGTACCTGTTTCTTTGTGGCTTCAGTGTATATTTGCAACCTAGACTCTCCTTAGTGAAAACATTTCTTGAACCTCAGACGACTTGGAATTCTGGGGAAAGCAGAGAATGATGAACACTCTATCTTTTCAATTCTCAGCTATCAAAGTCTCTGTAATAGGACACAAGATCGTTTCACCAAATAATCAGTTATCATTACTTTGACGTTTTTGATATACGATAAACTGCGGGCGTCTTTTAAGTTGATTAGAATAGGACGTTACATTCGACGAAGTTGCAATTGCCATTGGAACTGGAAGTACCATCCGTCATATTTGGACCGGTTGCTCCGGTACAACTGTTGGTCTAAACGGCACAACGATGAGACTCTGTGATTGTATTGCGCAGACGTGGTGGATGGTGCAATGAGTCGCGGGCGGTAATGATGTGTCGTGCGGTCTCACAGTGACGGCGCCGTGACGCGGCGGCCTGCGCTGGCCGGCGGCGGCGCTTTGATGTCGGGCTGGCAGCGCAGGTGGCGCGTGCCGCGGTGCGCGCTCCGGCGCACAGTGCCCGCCGCCGTACTAGCGCCCTCCTGATTATCCGCCGCTACACCTGCACACCCACTGCATGCCCCGACAAACACTTTGGCCCGGAGCACGGTGCCACAGGAACAACGCCTCAGAAATACAATGCTCGAATTAAATCGCATGAATAGCCAAATTCTAAGGAACCACGATTTTCTTAAACACTGTATAAATTGTGTGTCCATTTGGAAGTCAGATCTGGAAGCTGGAGAGATCTGGAGAGATTGAATAAGAGTCTCTGACCGTTCTTTCCACCAATCTGTCGTCTTCTAAGGCTGTGTCCCCAGTGTAACACCTGCAGCGCCTCTCGGTGTTGAAAAAACAAGAATAGCTCCCAAATTAGCTCCCATGTCCTTAAAATATCAATTCACAAAATGACCGAAGTCCCTCCACAAGTAGTAACTACGAAAAATAAATGAAAAACAAATAGAGGGAAATATGTAGTACAGAAAGCAAAAGAAAAGAAAAGGAAAATTTAATTATAAATTTTAGAAACATGGGAAGGGGGAAAACAGCAGAAAATATTAAAATATTAGTTATTCCAATACGTAAGAAAATCAATATTATAGTCATAGAACGTAGGTCTGGGACACGAAAGATAGTGTTTATTAAAGTATAAACAGCCATAGGTTGTAATTACGATACTCCAGTCTCTAGTCTGTTCTAGTTCGGAAGTTATTTAGGACGTACAGCTTTAGAGAACAAAAACTGGGACTTTGTTAAACGGGGATCAAGAGTAGATCGTGACGAGAGTGTTTTTCAGGATTGTCAATTCAAGACTTTAATTTGCACATTTATCAGATTAGAGAAATGGGAAGGTGAATAGTAATCTCTTTGGCTTTAATGTCAATTCGTGGTAATATTTAAACGCTCTACTGAACTGAGAATTTTAACCGGATTCGGTCTTTGAATTGTGATAGTGGGAAACTTTAACTTCACGCGACTAGTGATCATAGTTAATGACAGTTTGCGGATATTAAATAGAAATAACTTATTTACCGAAAGTGATAGGATATTATCTAACATCTCTGATGCTAGCGGGAATCCTAATTAGACATCTAATTAAAGAACTTCTTTGAATGAGATCGTATGAGTGAACCTTTTTGTTAATAGTTCTTGTCAATAAACTGACGTTCTTAATTTGAAACATAATACAAGTCTTGAACATGAATTTAACTTAGATTAATAAACGTTAAGGTTACGTGATCTATGCCAAGAACAAAATAGCAATTCGTAACTGAAAGAATTCAACGAAAGGTTAAAGTATCGTCGTCTGTAAACATTGGTAGTAAAGCTACTAAAGATTTTTTCTCTCAGAGTTGGGAAGATTATACGTGTAGTGACCCACGTTTAACATTGTGTTTTAAAAGTAATCAAACTGATACTTAGCCGGGACAATATTAAATAAAAGTAAAACCCTTCAATGACAGTCAATGTGTAAAAAATAAAATCAAACTTTCATCTATTAGACGAAAAAACGAAAACAGAAAAACGGCTGCTACAATAGCACAGAAGACAGCTCGTCTGTCGTGGGATCTTCTTCGGCGGAGGCTAATACGTCAATTAGAACCTGTGATTGTGCTTTTTGCGGGATGCCACTTCCCCACGTTGGTCTCTTTATCTACAGATGGCACGATCTATAGTACTGACAATGATGGTAGGTAACACTTCTCATTAATATATCCTGCCTGGTTATAATTCAAATATTGACACAGTTACACTATCTTTTGCAACATTCGGCATAGCTTTCTTAATTGTGTGGTAACTTTTCCATCCAACTTCCGGAATATGATACACATGTCCGTCTCTCCGGTACGCACTAGACAGAGTTAGTATTACATTTTCAGAACGAAGTTACGCCCAATGTACAGTACAACATGTGCGGCTCTGAAGGACACCCGAAACTGAGTGACTATTACATCTTCACATCTAGGTAACGTACGGTACTGAGATACGTCTCGACCCTCCAGAACGCCCGAGACAATCTAGCGCAGCCTAAGTACTTCATCTGTCAGGCGCGCCAAAGCGACCCGAAGGTGTCCGAAGCACTTCGGTTGGAATATCGTTACTCTTATGTTTCTCAAAACTAGTGAAATTTAATAAACAAACACGATAGACTCGTAGGGTAACCGTAAGAGATTGTCATACTAAAACCTGTTTAAATAAAATGAAAAGCATATAAATAATTAATAAGAGAAGTTAGGCGTTTTGGCATCTGGCACCTGAACATGCCGACGGATCAGAAGCAAGTTCAGTACAACTGGCGGAGTCTCACACGGGAGTGGTACATACTGTATCATCTGTCGCTTGTACCTCACTCCACTTTTGTACCATATGCGACTTCACGTGTATCAAGCTGCATCAAGGGGAGCTTATAGCAAAATAAAATGCTGATGGCCACAGACTAACAATATCACAAATGACTTGCAAAACGGTGAGGTAGAAGTTAAAATCTTCATGTCGTTTCAGCCACTGGTGTGACTCATACCTAATCTACAGGGCGTCCAGCGAAGAAGTCCCTGATTCCAGAATTAAAGATCTCGAAAACTAATATCGATAGAAGAGTGAGATATATTTATTTCGAAAGTCGTAAGAATTTTATACAGAAATTTCGAAATCGAAAAGCTGCTAACAGATGCTGCTGTGCGCTGTGCAACTCGTGCAATATCAGCTTGCGTAATTAATCTTTTCGAAATTTCCGACACGCAGGTGGCGCAATGAAACAGTGAAATTGGCCGTCATATCCTGTAGTGTTTCAACGGAAATGTTTTCAGATGCCACACTGATCGCCCAGTCAAGTCGTCCAGCGTGGCGGAATGGTTCTGCTATACAATGTCTTGCAGTACGCAATCAATAATCACAAGGCGTCATATCGGGTGAATATAAAGGTAAATCTGTCCTTGGACGAGTACATTTTCAACAAGCCAACGCAGCGACTATATCTTCGAAGTGTTCATCAAGAAAGTGAAACACCTGTTCATTGCGATGTGGTCTGGCCCCATCATACATGATCTACTCGATGCCTGGTCGATCCTCCAACACTATCTGTGTGGTGACAAATTGTTCCAAAATTGCGAAGTAACGTTCACTAGTGGTCTCTTCGCGTATGAAAACTAGCCAATAATACCTCTCCTGCTCAGCGCAGCCTAAGCAGTAACTTTGGAAGAATAGAGTGATTTCGCTTCACACATATGAGGATTTTCGCAATCCCAAAAATCACCAGTTTTGTTTATGCGTGAATCCATTCAACTTTAAATGTGCTTCATCTGTGAACCAGATGAAATATCAAAGCCTTCATTATCAATCATTGTGAGATCTGATTAGCAAAGTCAGCCCTGTCTCGAACAGCTCGTGCAGGTATGGCCTGGTGACTTTTAATTTTGTCTGATTTAATATTTCTGCCGGCTTGAACGCTTTAAACCAGTCTATGTTGCAATTCTTCGAACGGATTTCCTTGGATTTGCTGGATAATTCCAGAGACGCTGGTGACATTTTCAGGAGTAAATATAGTTTGCGTTGGGGCCAACATTGCCCCCCTAAATCATTAGCTACTATGTCTGTCCGTTGGAATTCGGCGAAGGCCTTGCGAACAATTTCCACATCGGGCCTTTTCGACCATTAAATATTGTTCGAAAAATGCTGCTGTTGCCAAAGGGCTGTGTTTTAATCTGTGATATTCCAGCAAAGGAGAAATATGTTGCTCATTGGAGTACATGATTACAACCTCTTCCTTCGGTACCCTGATCTCCTTTCACCTGTCAACGGTGGAACTGATCGCTCTAAGCTGCGGCACACTTCTCTGGTGCAATGCAAATATGTATGCTCTCTGTGAGTGACAGCACCAAATAAACAGAAGAGATGTGAGGTATTGTGTCAGCAAAATATTAAAGTAACCGTCGCTGCGACTAAGTGCTTTGGAGTTCCATTACAACACAAACTCATCTGTTTAGTGGAAAATATTACTTAAAAATAACATAGTGTCACCATTGCTGCACGCAGTTTATTCTCTCTCTGCTTGAAATATACTGAAAACGAATTGTGATTCATTAGAGAAAGTAGTTATTCAGTGAACACATGTAAAGATTTGAATAAAGATCAGCCAAGTCAAAAATGAGTACGTAAGAATGACAAATTGTATGAAGAGGCAAAAAAATCTCATGTGTAACACACAAGTGGCATTGAACTGACCAGAAAAGCAGTGAGATAATCAACTTGCTAGCTTGGGTTAACGAATGCTAATTGAATACTGGTTCACATGTGTTCTAGCGAAACTATGAACTCGGAGAAAGAACTAGTTTTAACCGCATTGAAAGCGGCTGCATAGTGTCTCGTAGAAAGGAATCTACTGTCCTACAAAATACAATTACGTAAATGCAGCGGGAGCACGTAACCATCTCACCGTAGTCCTAAATGAGTCGTTTCAGATGTACGGATCTCTTTAACACAAGATAAAGGGTCTATAACTCTGCACTAAACAGATCAGAACAACGTAACTGCACCAAGCGGAAGGACAACGTGATTCTTTGTTCGCTGGCATGTGACCCACTCTGACCGATTCTTCCTGCCAAGCTTTTGTGTTGGCTGGCTTACTTCACTGTGTACGCGACGTGCTGAAGAAAAACTCACAGTCTCTACTTCAAAGATATGTTACGCTAGTAGAAGACTGTATGTCCACAGATTCTTTGAGACACACAAGTGCTGCCGCCGCGCTCGTGAATACATCAACTATAGAGGGTGTCCCTGAAAAGTTGCGACAGACATCGAGGTTCTGTAGAGGTTGTCTTGAGGAACAAATCGGGATGGGAATCCGTGTCCTTGAAGGTCATACAACGACGCAACAATGTGTCGAAGTTACAGGTGACCACTGGACCACCCTTTCGCCAGCAAACGTGTCTTTGTATGATAGGCGAAATATCTCGCAATGTTGTTTGTTACTCAGTGATCACACTGTTTGGTAAAATCACCAGGGGACAAAATGGAGCTAGCTGACGCTTGGAAAGGCGTTGTCTTCTAGGAATGTGACGCTGTGTTATCTCGGAGGATGCCGGTTTCGGACACGGGCTTCCAGTTGCAGTTTACTTTTACTCCTGTATACCGAAAAACAGTGGGGGTTTTAGAGGGCTGCAGGAGAAACATAAACTGCTGATCAAAACAAGAGTGCGAAACTTTTATCCACCGAGGCAACAGTGAATCAAATTCATAGGTGACAAGGCATGTTCGTCAAGACACCCTCCAGAGACCCTTGAAGTTTGTCACAACATTTCTGGGACACTGTAATTCAATAAATAGTTAATGTTCTCCAGCGACTTGAACGTGATCCAGACAAAAGGCACCACACAACACTTCACAATAAGACACTTTCACCCCTCGGTAAGCTAATGTATGCTTACCTCTTCCTGGTTAACGAATATGTGTGAAATTGCTTTAGTGTTCATAACACGAATGTAAAATCACCTGTCGTTGTCTCCACTTTAGGTACATCCTTGCCCAGCTATATTTGTCAGTTCTGATGATTGACAAATTATCATTTCTCCCCGCGATCAGTAACTCACGCACATCTCTCTCGAAACCTTCCTTGACCTACTTACTAATATAGACGCTTCTTCACGAAGCCGTTGTGACACATACCTGGGCCGATTTAGTGGTTCATTGTCACGCTGATGTTGCATGTCGCGTGCAGAACGAAGCGTTTCACGGTTTCTCATATACATTTCACTCACAGGTGTGTTGTGAACAGGACTTAACAGTTTGTATTTATCTCGTGAGTTGGTGTTGCAGCATTATTAATTGATGCCACTGTTGCTTTCCTACCTTTTGCACACAATGCCGCTGGAGGATTTTGGTATGCCCGGGCTTTGACTTTCAGGTTAACTACTTTAATCAAGATAACTCGCGTATAGAACAGCCTCCTTGTCTCCAGATACGGAACCTACGCTGGTTTGTGCATTAGTTCATCATTTTTAGTCGCGAGCCTCAAGGCCTGGTACAAACCTATTAGGTACATGAGTTAGCTTGTAGGCTGCGTTAACTGATCTGTGAGTGCGTTGCCTTAATGAGTATCTGGGTGGTTCTGTGCACCGCTTATAGGCACGATGACTGTGTGTGTGTGTGTGTGTGTGTGTGTGTGTGTGTGTGTGTGTGTGTGTGTGAGAGAGAGAGAGAGAGAGAGAGAGAGAGAGAGAGAGAATGAAGTGGTGGGGGGGGGGGGGGAGAGAGATCGAGGGGAAAGGCGAAACACAATGAATGCTTATGGCAAACTTCATTCGAATAGCACCAACGCTGTCGCTAAACCTAACGTCAATATCCGACGGAGCAATCTCTATTGATACCGTTAAATACCCTCACTCAATGAGAGAGGGATTCGGTATTTATCCCCGGACTTCGATGACCCCTGCCCCTGCCAAGCATGTGCTGGAGACAAAAATTTCCTCCACAGACTGGGTCATAAAGTTTTACCTGCCAGTTCAGTCTTAACGTTAAAATGTGCTTTTAATCGGTATCGTCTTCCTGCCCTGTTTGGAGACATTAGGCTCATGTTTGCGAACAGAGGGCTTCAGGATCTCAGTACCAGGATGGTTCGATCTGAAAAACTGAATTCTTTCTCCCTGCTTATGCAGTTGATGTAGTATACCATCTCTGTCAACCACGCTATGGGCCGACCTCTAGGCTACGATTATATTGTCAGTTCAAAAGGAGTAGCCTGTACATTTTGATAGCATCATGGGGTCGGGCTAACGGGAGTAATTTAAACTGTTAGTCCACGATAACAGACTTTCGTCATATTGAGCTTGTTTGTGTCGTACGGCCTACACAATTGTTTGTGAAAAGTTAAACACTCAGAAGCAATTGTCTGCAACACGCCGTGATAAGACGACACGTAGAACTGAGGAACCATGTGATGTGTGCAACAAGAATACTCACTACACCCCCGGCAAGTTTAGGATGTAAAATATTACTGTAGGCTTGATCCCATTTGATCTGAATAGTACTTAGCCACATGCCGTAACTTTGACATGAGGCATTACCCAGCTGGGGATATATTATGCGCAGTATCCCATGTACCCATCGCCATATCAGCCAATCCGAAGATGCCTAAATAAATGGGGACCGATGACGAAGTAATTTGGTCCTTTCTTCGCCCCCCCCCCCCCCCCCCCTTTAAACCGACAGACCAACCAGCCTAACGCGTCAGTAGAAAATAGTAAACAAATTTTATTACTGCGACCAAGACCACTTGTTTCTTCATACCGTAATAAGTGATTTTAATGAGAGAGAGGTGCCGTGCACGTAGCCCCAATAGCGCCCTCTTCTGCGTGACCGTACAGGTCAGTTTTACGCAGTACTCAGTTGGTGCGGAGCCGTCATAGGAATTGGAAACGTGTAATTAAGTGCATTATGCCTAGTCTATGTCACAGGGTCGAATTTCGGCATGTGATTTCGTTTTAACGGAGCAGAATGATTTGTCTTGGGGAGCTGGCTCCATCGTTCCACGACATTGGTCTCGTAGATGACACAGTGCCAAGAATGCGTATGTGGAACCAATGGAGGGAAGAAAACCGTACACAGCGCCGACAGGGTACTGCGCGACACAATGTTCCCATAACACGAGATGACCGCCATGTCGTCCGCTTGACCGGAACGAGCAGAACCGCTTCGTTTACAGTGTTTACGCGACGTTGGAACACTGCAGCGGGTATGGGTGGACACGTCTGCATCGACGCATCAACACCGTCTCCCTGCTTGCTGCACAGGTGGCACGCGTGCCATTAAGTCGGTTTCCATTGACCAGAACCCACCACTGCCGCAGACTCTGAAAGCCGACACGGGTGTTATGAGTGGCAAAATGTAGTGTTTTCGGACGAGAACCGCTTCAATTTGTCCCACAGCGATGGCCATATACGTTTTCGAGGCTGCAGTGGTGAACACTAACTGGCAGACTATACTGTTGGCTGGCATAACGGACGAACGCAAAGTGTGATTATTTGGGGCACCATTGCCCATAACACGCGTTCTGGCCTTCTACGTCTTGAGGGTAATTTGAACAGCTACCGCTACATCAGAGGGGTTTAACGGCCTGAGGCATTGTCCCTTCCTCAGGCCGTTCTACACACCGTATTTCAGCAGGACAGTGCCCGGCCGCATGTGGCGAGGAATGCACAAGCCTTCGAAGAACGGCGGGTACCACTGCTGCCTTAGACTGGTCGTCCGCTCGACATGTCAACCATCGAACATGTCTGGGAACTTGTTCGTTCAGGCCTCCTGCAGCCATAGTTTATAATTTTCGGACGCGCCTACAAACCACGTGGCAGAGTATTCACCTGGAGGATATTCGGGCACTCTTTGATCCAATGCCACGGCGTCTAGCGGCTCTGCCTGCAGCACGAGGTGGCGCTACTCCGTAATAAATTTGCACAGTCACAATGAATTTACAGGTCTGTAATTCTAATCATTTATGTATTTTCATATCCATAATCGGTGGAATAAATTTCATTGTGATGATGTCTATCGGTCTTGGTGTTTCACTTTTTTCAAACGATAGTATGTCTGACTAAAATCTTTATTTGTAGCTGTAGGTGCTTTCAACTAATATCTTGGGATGAAATGTTACTGCGCTTAAACTGTGATGAGGAAGAAGTTCCCAAACGGTATTTGGAAATTAGGCTTTTCTGCAATATACTTTTAATACTGTTATGGAAGGTAATGAGAGTTAATCATCTGCTTTACGACCCTATGGCATTTTAATGGCTTTAAATTTATAAAGCGTTTACCGAATGGACACCGCAGTGTTTCCTGAAATACAATGGAAGCCGATGTAGATTAAAAATTCATTACGAATTGTCAACAAGTTGTAGTCATTGGCACACTGTGTTCTCGTTTATTACATTTGAAATATATGGATGCAGATTGCGGTTCAATTCATTTAGCACAGATCTAGAGGCTGCTAGAATTTCAAACAAATCCAGGTCGCTGATTTCAGAGACACGTACCACCTCCCCCCGCCCCTCCACCCTTTCTCTCTCTCTCTCTCTCTCTCTCTCTCTCTCTCTCTCTCCGTACCTCTGTGTGTGTGTTTTCCGTATTTCTAGCCGCTACAGGGGGCGTAATTGACATGATTGGTGAAGGATGATCATATATATTATTTCTCAAGTAAACTTCACTGTTTATCAGCGCATACTAAACGTACAGGGATGCATGACGTATCGTTACGAAGGATTTTTAACGGACTTCAGATATTGCATACAGATCTCACTGTTCGGGGATAATTTGAACATAAAAGAGACTTTTAACTGTCATAGGGAAAGGTGAAAGCGTCATGGATTCCCAGCTTCATACCAACGTTTTACGAAGGTAATTTAATAATCACGAGTAAGAGCCTCCCTTTTCCTATTATCCCATTAGAAATACCATTTTATTTGTTTTAAAATACTTATTAACTAGATAATTTGTACACAGCCTTGTCACAGGTACTATTCGTGACCATTCGCTCTTCCCGTCGTACAAGTTCACTTTCCGCAACGACAAACACATTTGTACAGTCACCTTCAATTGTGGTTTACCTATTGCTACTACAGGCTAACGTGCTTGCATAACATACTAAGTGCAATTTAAATCTCAAAATACAGTTGTAGGTTATTGTGGCCTTAGTGACGTAACAGGTAAGAAAAGAACACTACGTTCTAACCCATACATTTTGTATTTATTTACTGCTTTCTGTTTTATATTAGTGTTTCTCATCAAACTACTCTTCAACAACAGCAACATTTAAATATTAAGTTCGAAAGTTAGAAAAAAATGGTTCAAATGACTCAGCACTATGGGACTTAACAGCTGAAGTCATCAGTCCCCTAGAACTTAAAACTACTTAAACCTAACTAACCCAAGGACATCACTCACATCCATGCCCGACGCAGGATTCGAACCTGCGACCGTAGCGATCGCGCGGTTCCAGGCTGAAGCGCCTAGAAACGCTCGGCCACACCGGTCGACCGGAAGTTAGAAATTACAATTAAACGAATACAGTCAAATATTCTCGTGCAGCAGTAAATTACATTTCTATACTTCTTTTACACTGAGGAGCCGTAGAAACTGGTACATTTGCCTAGTATCGTGTAGGGCCCTATCGAGCACGCAGAAGTGCCACAACATGATGTGACTTGGGCTCGACTAATGTCTGAAATAGTGGTGAAGGGAACTGACACCATGAATCATGCAGGGCTGTCCATAAATCCGTAAGAGTACGAGTGGGTGGAGATCTCTTCTGAACAGCACGTTGCAAGGCATCTCCGATATGCTCAATAATATTATACGGGGAGTTTGGCGGCCAGCGGGAGTGTTTAAACTGAGAAGAGTGTTCCTAGAGCCACTCGGTAGAAATTCGAGACGTATGCAGTGTTGCATTGTTCTGATGGAATTACCTAAGTCCATCAAGAGGGCACAAAGATCGTGAATGGATGCAGGTGATCAAACAGGACGCTTACGCACGTGTCACCAGTCGGAGTCGTACCTAGACGTATCAGGGGTCCCATATCACTCCACCTGCACACACCTCACATCATTTCAGAACCTCCACCAGCTTGAACAGTCCCCTGCTGACATTCAGGCTCCATGGCTTCATTATGTTGTCTCCATACCCATACACGTCCATCTGCTCGATACAATTTGAAACGAGACTCGTCTGACGAGGTACCATGTTTCCAGTCATCGACAGTCCAATATTGATGATGATGGACCCAGGAGAGGCGTAAAGCTTTGTGCCGTGCAGTCATCAAGGGTACGTTGAAATTTGCAGCTATTTGCGGAAGGGTTGCGCTTCTGTGATATTGAACTATTCTGTTCAGTTGTTGTTGGTCCCGTTCTTGTAGGATCTTTTCTAGCCACAGCGATGTCGGAGATTTGATGTTTTACCGGATTCCTGAATCCACGGTACACTCGTGAAATGGTCGTACGGGAAAATCCCCACTTCATCGCTACCTCGGAGATGTAGTGTCCCATCGCTTGTGCGCCGACCATAACACAACGTTTAGACTCACTTAAATCGTGATAATCTGCCATTGTAGCTGCAGTAATCGATCTAACAACTGCACCAGGCAGTTGTCGTCTTACATAGGCCTTGCCTACTGCAGCGCCGTATTCTGCCTGTTAACATATCTTTGTATTTGAATACGCATGCCTATACCAGTTTCTTTGGGCTTCAGTGTATTCTGTGTTTGTACTTGCTCATTACTTGTACTTTGTCACAATAGGGTGATATAAACACTACTGTCACAGACAGTGATATGGGACCCCTGATACGTCTAGATACGACTCCGGTAGGTGACAGGTTTACTATGCCAAGGAAAAGAACATTAGAAGCTGTCAGTGAGAAGCGTCGCTCCAAAAGAGTGGCTGCAGCCGAAACACCTACTCAGAGAGAGAGGCGACATTCCCACAACTATCCTTATCCCAATCTCCTTACTACTTGCTCGTTGTCGAAACCTATTGGTAACAGATCTGCTGCGATATATCCCTTTAATCCGACCTGGTGTGTATTCCAAACATTCGAGTAGTACTCAAGAATTGGTCACACCATCGTTCTACATGAGATCTACTTCACAGATAAATCACACTTTCCTAAAATTCTCTCACTACATCTAGCGACCATTTGGCTTCCCTACAATAATCCTCACATCCTCATTCCATTTCATATCATTTTGCAGCACTACGACCAGATATTTAAACCACATGACTGCCTCATGCCGGACAGTACTAATGCTGTATTCGAATATTATAGATTTAGTTTTCCTACTAATCCGCGCTAACTTACATTTAGTGCCAGCTGCCATTCGCCACACAAACAAAAAAATTTGTCTAAGACATCTTGCATCACCCTACAGCCACTCGTCTTCGAGACCATCCCGTACACCACAACATCATCAGCAAACAACTGCAGATTCCTAGCCAGCATGTCCTCCAGATCATTTGTGTATATATAAAGTAATAGCTGTCCCATCAAAAATCCCTGGGGCATTTCTGACAATATTCTTGTCGCTGATGAACATCCACCGTCGATGAACTTGGTTCTATTACTTAACAAGTCTTCGAGCCAGTCACATATCTAAGAATGTACTCCGTGAGCTCGTACCTTGCTAAGAGTCTGCAATGGGGCACCAGGTCAAATGGTTTTCCCAAATTTAGGAACATGGAATTTTCCTGTTGCCCTTCATCCATAGTTTGCAGTATATAATGTGACAAACGGGCAAGCTGGGTTGCACACGAGCGATGCTCTCTAGAGCCGTGCTTATTTGTGGACGCAACCTTTTTGGTCTGCAGTAAATTTCTTGTGTTTGAACTGAGAATATGTTCAAGAATTATGCAGGGAACCGATGTTAAGGATATTATTCTGCAATTTTGGGGGTCCGTTCTTTTACCCTTCTTATATACTGGTCTAGCACTCACTTGCGCTTTTTTCCAATCGCTCGAGACTTTTCGCTGGGCGAGAGACGCACGATAAATGCAAGATAAGCAAGGATTAGTGCTGCAGAGTACTCTTTGTAAAACGGAATTGGAATTCCATCGCGACCTGGCGACTTTATTTCCCTTCAAGCATTTCACTTTTTTCTCTACATCGGGAATGCTTATTACTATGTAATCCACAAAGGATGCGATGGTCAAATGACTGTATTGTGTATTGAACCGGGGACCTGGAAACGATGGAGAGGCTTTGTCCCGCTGTAGCCCTCAGTGGTCAGTGGTTCACAACCCCACAACACGCCACAGCAGTCCACCCACCCCAACGGCGCCTCATACCGAACCTAGGGTTACTGTGCAGCTCCCAGTAGACCATGCCCCCCTCGCCCCCCCCCCCCCCCCCCGCCCCCCACCGCCCACGCCGGGAACGTCTTATTCCAGACGAGTGTAACCACAAATGTTTGCGTGGTAGAATAATTATGGTGTACGCGTAAGTGGGGACAGTGTTTGCGCAGCAATCGCCGACATAGTGTAAATGAGGTGGAATAAGGGGAACCAGCCCCCATTCGCCGAGGCAGATGGAAAACCGCCTTAAAAACCATCTACAGGCTGGCTGCCACACCAAACCTCGACACTAATCCGCCTTGCGGATTCGTGCCGGGGACTGGCACCGCTTCCTGCTCAGGAAGCAGTGCGTTAGAATTCATTGAATGAACTGTGGATGAAGCCCGACCACCAGGCATTACATGCATTGATCAAAAATTATAGTGCATTGAGAATGGATAGTTTCTAGCTGAAATCTAGATCTGCCAATAAAATTTAAAAAGGACGACTGATAGCTGAAATCTATTATTTACAAGTCAATATGGAAATGTAGCGAATTCAGAAACAAGACAACGACATGTTGTGATATAAATGCAGTCGCTCAGAAAAATCACGACTGACTGCCTAGCTGCTACACTGCTGTCTTTAAAGTGCTGTAGGACGTCACGGCGGCCGTGTCCTCCCAGCGGTGCTCGCAGCGGCAGATGCAACAGCGCCGTTTATCTGAAAAATTGAGCAATCTTATTTTTATGTGGAAATATGTAAATCTCGGTGCAGGGCATCAAAACTGTTTTAAAATTAAAGTTTTAACGGAAGTATGTGAAGCTCTCGCTACAAGATGCTAAATGCAGACTAGCCAGTGCATCGAACAGTTCGCCTACGATAAGGCAATCCATTTTCAATGAAATTTAGGTATGCTATCTGACTGCAAAGCAAAACAACTCCGATTAAAAGGTTGGCCCTGAACATTGTTAATCTTTATCATCAGTCTTCAAACTACAACTGTACAAGAACTGTTAATTTAACTACACAGCAAGTGAACATAAAATTGACTGATCTGAATTTCTGATAAAATGCTTGAACACTTACAGGATAGCACTTTTCTGAAATCATTTACTGATATGGCATCTCTGAATTGATATATTTTCACCAATACATTCCGACAATCACTGTACCTGACAGCAGACATGAATTTTAATGATGATGAAATTTGTTGACCTAGCTGTACGTGCGGAGCGCTTGTCTGTTCTGCAACCTGTTACTATTAGGAATATTAATTTGACAGTCCAAAAGCAAATTTCATTTGCAGTACTTGCGATGTACAATGCAAGACGATATCTTACCAACTTTCGTAAAAATGCTTCTCTATAAGCAAGTTGCGACGTGCAGTGCTAGTACACAAACACCTTCATAAAGGTATAGAATGAAAAATTTGGAACTAAACTTCATGACTAATAATTAAGAACAAGAGTAAGTTCAACCATGCTTTATTAAGTCATGACAACAATACACTGTTTCATAAAGTTTTCACAACTAGACAAATTTGCAAAATATTTCGTAAAACTTTCTTGTGTGTAACTGCCTCCCTCGACAGTTCTTTCAACTATCAGACAAGTCCATGTGCTTCACTACAAAATTTCTACAGCAAACTTGAACCATACCCAATGTTCCAAGAATAAAAATTATACAATTACAAATACAAAAAATTTAAATTTCCTTAAATATTCCTCTTTTGACATTCCTGCATTCATATATTCTCATTTCCAGACACTTCTCCTTAGAATATATTATACAAAATCCCTTTTAAATAATGCTGCCTCCACTGCACAGCAGGCCAGCTTCCATTCTTCTCAAACCAACCACGTAAACAGACTGTCTTTAACACACATGGCCTACTACTCTGACAAAGTAAACCAAGGTCTGTGGTCTCACGAACAGACTTGCAAAGCATATGGTTATATCGATACTATGGGGGTTGAGTACATTTATCAAATTCACATTTTAATTCACATTTATGGGCAAAAGTACTTGAAAATTGTCACGCGCAAATAAAACAGCCTTTCACTTCACACTCTCCGGACGAACGGCTAGTCGCCACTTTTTATGCTCCATCTTCCATAACTTTACTGACTCTCTTTCTGCACATCTCGCAGTGCACCGAACTGCACAACGTTGTTATCCAGGATCTTGACAGGTGGTCACATTGATGTGTCAGAACCGCGTAATCTTAAATCGACTAAATTGTAACGGCGGGAGCCAATGGCAAGAGGGCTCGTTGCCGTAAAAGAACCACAAGCTCTAATACGATGGTGCAACGTTACAACACAGAGTCCACCTAGCCGTTAGAGCCTGCTTATTGATCGATGTCCGGCAAGTTACCGTAACCAGGGACGTTTAGGCAAGAAGCGTACGTAACACATGCGGCAGCCACATCACAACAGAAGTTTTTTGATGTGCATAAATATGGGAAATCCAGTTATGATGGTTATCGAATCGGCAAGGGTTCGAGTCTGCGTCCGCTCTTGTGGTCCATGGCATGATCCCACCATGACGGGCATCCTGACACGACTGCCTGCTAGGTGGTCCATGCACAGCATTGATGGGCCAAGACTCGAATTAAGGCCATCCCAGCGTTGTACACCCTCAGCCAGATGTAGGTCAAACCGCCGTCCACCTGGTACGCACGCGTTTCAGCCTGTGCCTCTGATAAGAAAAGAGTCCAGGGGTCCCTCTATAATGCAGAATTGATCACTAGACGTCATAGAAGCGGATCCACTAGTTTAAAAGGAGAGTAGAAAGAACAATAGCAGTACCAGAAGAATGGGTTAGTAAGGAGAGCTTAGCGAAGTCGGACGTGGACTAGTAATGGGATGTCGCCTATCTATCAACGACATTTCAGCCCTTCTAAAGCTGTTCGAGTGATGATGATGAGAAGGTGAGGTGGAACAAGAAGGAATACCCACAGGTAAACCGAGCCCAAGCAGACCTCTTTGGTCCGAAAAAAGCTTGTTCTTTGAGAATTTATTTCTCGGTATGTGTTATAGATATCAATGTCAAATTTGGCAAAATGTTTATTGATATTTCCGCTACAAACTGGGATTTTTTCGACCGGAAATATCGAAAAACAAAGGCGGAAGTTCCGTCGGAACGAAACAAAATTTCGATGTAGACCTCCACGCGCGGTATGTCCTCTGAAATCAAAATTGAGTTGACGTTAGAGAAGTATATAAGATTCTTTAGGAGTTGTACCTCGCTTAAGTTATGTGGACCATAGGAAACCAAATGGCGGCCATTTGAAAAAATAAGTTTTTTTTATCGATCTTTCGACTTTGTCGGCCAAGTAAAAATATTTATAGTTGATGGAACGCAATAAAAGTGGTACAACTCCTAGACAATTTAGTTAGCTTTGTCGGAAACAAAGAAACATGCCAACCGGTTTAGTAGATTTGAAGTTACCGCACGGCGCTATAAAAAAAAAGTCACTTCGAGAACATCGCGTTTGAAGTTTTGACTACATATAAATGCAATATTATGGAACGTACGTTCAGTCTGCTATTCCGGGTCCATAAACTAGTCCTTCCTCTTCCTCATAGAGGGCGTTCTGCTCGATCTGGGCCATCCTGCGCTGCTCCAGAGCCGCTTGTACGGCCTGTGTCAAGCGATTTTCGGCCACTTGAATCCGGTGGTCGTCCGAATGCGTGGCAAACTGCGTCGAATAGCGTGCCAGGGTGACGTCCATCGTTGTCACGGTCTTCAGAATTGATGAATACCGTTCGTTGAAGCTGCTCACTGCCGGGAAAGCGCAATCTCCATAGTCTTCGCACCAGAATGCAAATGCTTGGGGGCTAACTTCCAAACACACGCGTTCAAACTTTCATTTGAATTTTGAGTGTTTCCTCCCACGCACCGGTACAATAAGTCGTCCTCCGAAAGATAGAAACTGGTGCGTGAAAAAGGCCTATTTCAGGCAGGCGCATTTTTGTGTTCAACCGCGAATAACAAACATATCCGTTCCATATTCGAAAAACCCGTTTCAGGGGTGGATTCTAAACACTTTTGTGTATCCAAAAATGCAATTTACAAAAAATCGATTTTTTGAACCAAAAGATAGTAAAACTCCCCTTAATGTGACTGTAAAACAGCGCGTGCTCACGACCGTGACAGCTTTTGGTTGAGGCAAAACACTGATAGTGACACAACTAGCGCCACTCTTATGCGACTGGCGTGAAATTAGAACACGCATCATCTTTCATATGTAGAAACTTAGCTACCAGCTATCGTTTATGCTGCACATATTCTTGGTACTGCGATTATTTTTACTCAGTGTAGTATTACTGTAATGCCTCTTTGCTCAAATTTTAAAATGGAAGCGATTACCCCTAAACAAAAAGTTTCATGATTTCTCATTACCACCTGACGGGAAATGAAGGATTCTTTTAGTGTCTTCTGTGAAGGAAGATCGAAGTCCAGCCGACAACGTGGATATAGGCACGTTATCAACGAAGACGTGGTTGGCAAAGTCATGGAGTACGTCATGGCTGAAACAAGTTATGGGAACCGTAAGAAATCGAAAGATGATCAGGAGGACGAGATTTGAGGACTCACATTTCTCGTCTTTTGTGAATGCTGAAGACGGACTTTCGTATTCGGCGTTTAATTCCTAAGCATCGTACTGCTTCTGCAGCAGTAGTTTGAGCAGCAGTTGGCACCACAGTGCCACAACAAACTGTTGGATGTCGGTTACTTTAAGGTCAGATCCGAGCCAGACGGCCTGTAGTGTGCGTCCCACTGACCCCAAGTCATTTGCGACTTCATTGGTGTCAAGTGAGAGTTTGTTGCGTTTTCTGATGAAAGCTGATTCTGCCTCGGTGTCAGTGATAGCAGTTAGTTGATTAGGAGGAGGTAGGTTTAGGGCCTGAAATCACCTTGCTGCGTGCTAGACACACTGGACCTAAACCTGGAGTTACGGTCTGGAGTGCGATTTCGTATGACAGTAGGAGCACTCTCGTTGTTGTACCACGCATCCTGACAGCACATTTATACGTCAGTGTGGTTTCTAGACCAGTCGAGCTGCCATTCATTAACAGCATTCCAGGAGATGTTTTTCTACAGGATATCGGTAGCTCACCCACGGCTGTTATAACTCAACGTGCTCTACACAGTGTCGACATGTCTCCTAGGCCTGCTCGATCGCCAGATCTGTCCAATCGAGCACTTAAGGACGTCACCGGACGACAACTCCAGCGTCATCCACAAATAGCATTATTCGTCCCTGTATTGACCGAGCAAGTGCCACAGGCATGGAATTCTATCCCACAAACGGGCAAGTGGCACCTGTATAAAGCAATGCATGCACTTTTTTCATTCTCGCAATCAACATTTTCGTGATTACACCGGTTGTTGATGTAGAAGCATATCAAACTGACAGTGGCTTATCTCGCGCTTGCATTAACACGTGATATTGCTATGATAATCACTTAAATATGCTACCTAGACAAATGTATTACCAAAATTTCATTACTGTACATTAGTGATTTTTTGCTGTTCCAATTTTTTTTTGGCCAATGTAATTTCGCTATAGTGAAGGAATAAGAACTTTTCTTCCACAATAGCTTCTTTTTGCCTCCTCTGCATCAAATATACGAGTGTCAATAGAAATTAGCAGTTTAAAGAATTGACCAACCTATCGTTCTCATTTGGTACAAGGAAAATTCATAAGTAATTATTTCGCTACACAGCCGCTAACTACAGCATGTGTTTTACGTTTACTACCGATTACGGAAATACGGTCGTCTTCAGGTGACATGCGCACTTCAAAAGTAAATGTCAAATTCTAAAATAAAATTCGCCATTATCTCATGATTTCCCTCGTCCTACTATCACAACAGCGACGAGCAGAACACGCTCTGATCAGAAGTATCCGGACGCTCCTATGCAATGCAGAACAGAGCACTAGACGTCAAGAGGATCAGGCCCGCCAGTAGACAACGAGGCCGAAAGCATTGTGCTGCCAATAAAGGAGCAGAATGGGTCGGTCAGGGGAACACCGTGACATTGTACGCGGACTAGTGACAGGACATTACCTGAGCAACAAATCTGTGAAGGATATTTCTGCCTCTCGAAAGTCGTCCAATTCAATTGTTGTTGTGATTGTAAAGCAGAAACACGAAGAAACAACAGGAGACTAGGTATACCTCGTACACTGGAGGACAGGGACTGTCGAGCATTGTAGACTTGGGTCGTAAATAGTAGCAAGAAATCAACGGAAGAAATCATTTCTGATTCCTCAAGTGCTACCACTGGTCCAAGTAACAAGATGACTGTGCGTAGGAAGTTAAAAATAATGGGGTACAATGGTCGAGAGGCTCCTCCCAATCCACATATTTTTTTAGTCAGTGCTAATCGTCGCCTAACGTGGTGTAAACAGTGAAGCCACTGGACCATGGATGACTAGAAACGACTGATTCGGGGAGACGAATACGCTATACCCTGCGGCAATTGATGAAACGATTTGTGTTTCGCGAATGTCTGCTGGACATTACCTGCAGTCATCTCTAGTGCCAACAATGAAGTACAGAGGAGATGGCATTATAGTAGCATATCTACATCTACATTTATACTCCGCAAGCCACCCAACGGTGTGTGGCGGTGGGCACTTTACGTGCCACTGTTATTACCTCCCTTTCCCGTTCCAGTCGCGTATGGTTCGCGAGAGGAACAACTGCCGGAATGCCTCCGTGCGCACTCTAATCTCTCTAATTTTACATTCGTGACCTCCTCGGGAGGTATAAGTAGGGGGAAGCAATATATTCGATACTTCATCCAGAAACGCACCTTCTGGAGGCAATGGTTCGTAGACAATAACATTTGTGAAATGGACTAGCCCACGCAGAGTCCCGACCTCTGGGATGGGTGGGAACGTCGACTTCGTTCCAGACAATACTGCCTTCTCAATTTCGGCCGCTTAGGAAGAATGTGTTGCCATTCCTGCAGAGACAGTCACACACTTCATTGAAAATGTCCCCAGCAGACCTCAAACCTTTATAGAGAAGAAAGGTGAACACACCCCGCATTAACGTCCACTAAAATATGTCCCGATATTTTGGATCAGACAGTGTGTATTATGGAACAGATCACAAAACATCTATAGCGAATACATGTTGCTGTTTTACAAAGGCAGGAGTTTCTTACTTGGTAACGCTAACAGGTATCACTAAGTTAATAGACTTTTTTCTTCAGAATCACTAAGTCTGTTCCAGTCCGATTGGCCAGAGATTACAAAAATTCTCTCTTCAGGTCTATCCTCAGCCTAAAGTAATTCGTCTGTTTTAGGTTCTAAGCAGGCTCCACATATCTGCGTAGGTAGCGTTGTTTTGGTGTGTGGGGATGTTGCAGTTCTTCAAAGTGGGTAATTTTCAAACCAATATATAGCCTATTGCTTTGTTTGTAGCTGCCTTTCAGTGCAGGCATTGTTAGAGTACAATGAAGCTCTACCATGATAACTCAGCGAATTCTACGTAAGAATTTGACAAGATATTGTAATGTCGTGTATTGTTAGGAGGTCCGCTCTCCAAGTGAAGGAGATCATCTGATTGTAATTGGTAGTGGAATAAACACGTATTTAGGAGCAAAAGCAACAGGAAAAAATGTTTTCGTTTATATTACAATTGAACAGTTCTACATAACAGTGACCCACTTTTATCCCATTGCGAAAAATGATAAGGGTATTCTCCCTTAGTACGCACTGAATAATGGCTCATAGCCTAGTCTGCTACTTTTTAATTTTATATATGTATTCATCAATTTCCGCAATCTAATTCTCCTTTAAGTTGTTTACAATATTAGTCGTTCATATGAACTAAACTTTGTCGTTACTAAGTTATAACGAGTGCTATCCCGTTTGGGCTCTACGACTTCAACGTATATTACTGGCCATTTAGATTCAGCTCATTGCAGCCGCAGTAATTTCGACTCCAAAAATATGGGATTAATATGTCTGACTCTTGCAACTAAAAGATTTCAATAATTTACATTAAATCGGGGAAATGTCTTCGTTTCGCCTCATTTGGAGATAGAATCAAGTTGTGTAGGATCATTGTGAATCAGATGTCTTATATTCGAAATTATATAGAGAACATTTGTTTTCTAATTTACCGTGAAATGTGATTGAACAGAGTGCTGGGAGAAGACCTAATTTTATTCTATTCCGTACAAACATAGCGGTGAAGTCGGTCAGTGCCTTCATTTCTTTTTGATGGAATCTTAGGCATTTGTAATTTGTGTTGTTCGGCTCTGTCAGTAATTTGGTAAATGTTACGCTTCTGAGTAGCGGAATTATTCAGAAGAAATTACCTAAGCAGCGACAGGTGGACGGGATCTCTAACAAACACGCACGCAGGTGACTATCGGCTACTTGGAGTGAAATAGCTGAATTATGCAGCAATCAACAGTACACTACGTTCCATAGTTATGAATTATTTCATGTGTTTGAAACAAGAGTTGTTATTATTTTATAATGGACAAATTATCCATCGACCGCAGTTATATTCCTGATTCAGTCGAAATGGCGGTCGTGGTCGTCGTCAGATTAATAACATGTGTTTACCGATCTGTTTTTGGTACACACATTCACACAAAAATAAAAAGAATAAAGAGTTAATTCTGTAATCCGTGTTAGACGTTTCTCAGTTCATCGATAAATTAGTAATGCTTGTGGATGTGAAGTATGATTAGTATTTCGTACATATCCACTATTGATTCACAAACAAAATAGAGCATTCCTTTATATCTGCGCCAATGTATAGACATGCATATGCATTTTACAGTGTACAATCGAACCCAAAGGCAATGAACGGGAAGACTGCACATCAAAGAAGAGAATACTAAAGAGCATAACTGTTACAATCTCAATAACGTATGTACCTTGTTCCAAAGCTCGAACAATAAAATGTCACACACTGATATAAAAACATTTACAGCACCATTCTAGGCGATAAAACAATTGGCGTCTAATAATAAAATGACGTTCTTCAAAAACGATCGCAAGTCTACGAGGACACATACTATTAAGAGACCATTTGGTTAACAGCGACTAGATTTCTCCTGTGTAAGGATCGTAATAAAAACTATGATCCGCTATGCACAAGCGTACCATTCTCTCGTATAGTATACTTTAAAAAAAGCTACAGTTTTGTATTGATCTGTCTGTCTGTCTCTCTCTCTCTCTCTCTCTCTCTCTCTCTCTCTCTCTCTCTCTCTCTCTCTCTGTCTGTCTGTCTCTCAAGGATTAGACCACTTGACCCGTTGCGACTTATTTATCCAACTATTGTATCTTCTTTCGTATTCACCATTGTTGCTTCTCATTTAGGAATGCACCGTAGCAGTTTTGTTTGGAGTACGTTAATTGGTATTCTTTTTTATACGTTCTTTTCGTACTTTTCTGTATTCGCGAATCTTTTCGTTTAACCTGCAAATTCGTAAATTGTTCCGGGTGATCTCATTTGCTAATCTGTCTCTTATTGTTACCCTCCGAACTGATTTCAGTAATCTCCACTCGGCTGCCTAGTGTCTACTATGTCTTCTAGAGTTCACAGTACAGATATCTGTTCCATATAGTCTACCGGGAACTGTCACAGTTTTATAAAATTTTAGCATTTTTCCCCTTCACACTTCTCCCTGAGCGTTCTATTGAAAGTGACAGACATCATATTGAATCTCTCACTCTTTCTGTCAATATCCGCTTTGCAAATGTATGATATATCACAGTTCAAGAATCTGAAGACGTTAACTTGTTGAACTGTCTTTCTAACATGAATTTACATCTTAGAGGTTGTGAACCTTGGAATGTCATGGACTTGATTTTATCTCTCGATATTCTTACATTATGTAGCTTTAATTCTTTTAAACCTGCTGTTCTGACGTACTTGGGGAGGTTGTAGACAGTGTAGAGGAAAAATTAGAGGATAGGAGTGCGTGTCCAGAGACGTCATCCAACGACGTTACAGAGCGTCGAAGCTGCAGGCGCCGACACCTACCACTGAGCAAGTCCTTCGGCATCAAGTGTGACTTTATATGCTGACGGATCACACGCAAAACACATCGCAATGTTGTCTGTTATTCAGTGATAGCGACTGATTTCCACAATCACCAATGGAGAATGTGGAGATAGCTGCTGCAGAGAGAGTCCTTATGTGCTCTGCTACCTTGCTTGGTGACGATTTAGGACACGTGTTGCCATTTACAGCTAATTTTTCTGCTCTGTAGCGAAAACATTATACATTATAGAGGGTTTCACGAGAAAAATAAGCAGCGGATATAAAACCAGCATTCGAAACCGTCATCAGTCAAGGTAACAGAGCATCGTATTCATAGCATTGAGAATCTATGGAACCAGAAGAATGTCTCATGTGATCTGCAAGAAGAAAATGCTGTTCATGAAGGTTGTAATTCAGGACCGTAACCAAAGAAGTATAAGAAGAAGAAGTTAAAACCAAGACTGAGCCACAACGATCAGATGCATTCAATCCTACACTTGGGAAGAATGACGAACACAAATGAATAGCAGGAGCATGGTTTATGTAACGTTGCCCGTTTGATGCGGCGGCCCCCGTGAAGCAGGTAGATGAATACAGCGTTTTAGGCGGTGTTCCACTTGTCACGCGGGATGCGGGGCTGCCGGCGTCACCGCGCTGACAGGCGACCCCGCTAATCTACGCGGCCGGCGCATTACCGTGCGGCGCTCGCCGGGCTTTGATCTCGGCACGGCGCTAAGCCGAGACGAGCCCGGCCGCCAGGGCAGCGCTGCTAAGCCACCTGTTCCGCTTAGCGCGACCGAACGGCGCGACCTCTGCACTCCGTCCTCATATCGCACCAAACAGTCGTAGAAAGCAGGCTCTGCCGGTAGCCTGCGAGAGCCCGGAGGTCAACTAAGAGAGAGAGGATAGTACATACTGTAACAACTAAAACGGCTTCTGATACCAAATGTAACAGTTGTGTTACTAAATGTGACACTTCTGTCACTCAATGTAACTGGGTTTTCTCTTTTGATGCTGTCGATTGTCAGGATGAGCATTCTAAAGCATTCTGTCAGGGTGAAAATATTAAATAATTAACTTTTCTCTCTTGGGCAAGGTGGGTTCTTCCTTGGCTCGGGTATGAGGTCGAATGAAACATCATTTTTACATAAGATAACTTTTATTGAAGATTTGTACAACTGTATCTTACGGGATGTTCTGGTTCGGAGAGCGGCAGCTGTGTCGTTTGTGAAGTCTTCTGCTGCAGCAGCGGCGGCGGCGGCGGCGGCGGCGGCGGCGGCGTCTGATTACGCGTAGCGGTGTGTATCTCGTGTCGCCGTCTCGCCCAGCTGACTGGAGACGCGCAGCGCGAGGTGGCCGGTTTAACTATAGCGAGCGAAGTCGTGCATCGGATGATACCTTGGATGTGGCGTCCCAGTGTTTCTCTTCTCTAAGCGGCCGCGTGTGTTGTGCGTCGACCAGCGGAGCGGCGCGGCGGGGCAAGGCCAGTGTCCCGAACTCGAACTACGGACTCCTGCTTGCCAGTCTTCGGCTGTCAGGTCTTCATCCCAGCTCACAGGTGACTGCTGAGGTGAGGCCGTCTCCTTCCCGTCCTCACGAGTCACCCGGGTACATAAAAATCAGACTTCAAATACCTTTTAACTTCTGTCTTCTGGCGCCGCGGCTGTTGCTTGCTATTCCATTACAGCGGCGGACTTGGTGCGTCTGTGCATGATGCAGTCTCTTCTTGCATGACGGTCCTCAGCACCGAAACTGACTGAAAACTACTGCTACTCTTCTTTTCTTACTTCATCTCTCGTCTTCGTCTCTGTCCCCGTCTCCGTCTTCGTCTTCGTCCCCGTCTTCATCCGTCTTCATCTGTCGGGCCCACCGCGTCTCGCGTATTTATTCACTTCAGTTCACTGGAGGTGAACGACTTCACGGCCATTGCTTCTTCTGTCACGTTGAAAAGCTTCTCCAAGAATCTTCTTGACCTCGGTCATTGGCTCTTGGAATGTAGGCGGGGGCCTCTGATCGCATGTGATGACTGAGAAACACGTGAGCCGGTCATTGCCTCTTCCGTCACGTTGAAAAGCTTCTCGAAGAATCTTCTTAACGTCGGTCATTGGTTCTTGGAATGTAGGCGAGGGCCTTTGCTCACATGCGACAACTGAGAAACATGTGAGCCGGTCGGGCGATGCCCTGACGGCTGAATCGACAGCGCCCGCTTATGTGGAACTTGCTGACTTCACGGTCATTGTCTCTTCTGTTCTGCTGTTCTGCCCACTGAATGCGAGTATGTAACTCTCTAAACTAAACCAAGTTTTCCATTTATATTCTAATTTCTAGTTCACTTTGATTTCACTAATTTATTTACTTAAGTACCACTCAACAATACACACATCGCGTCCCACCGGTTAGTGAGTAGTTAAAAATGGTGTAAATACCTGTGAATATCTTGCCTTCGGTGTCCCTCGACGACTGCATACATGACCTAAAATATATTTGTTCAATAAATACAGGATACCATAATGAATTTCACTACAGTGATGTAGGCCACAACTGAAGTAAAGTAAGTACGTAGATTTATTCACTTCAGAACCTGTATCTTATGAGCTCATGATCAATCTTCGGTGTAATAAGCCTCGTTGTTGCTACTACAGCTAACCGATGGTAGCACATACCACAATGGCGATATTAAATAGTCCAGATGCAGTAATATGATAGAAGTGCGTGGGTGTAAGGTCAATTGCATTGTTCAACACTAATACTCAACAAAGTACTAATATAAAGTCACATATCATTCTGACTTTTGCGATATTAAATCAAACTGTTTAACACTCCGAAACAATCCGTCACTGTACTGTTCTAATATGCTGTTTTAGACAATGTCCAACGCACGAGTTGCTGTATTGTAAATCCAAACCTGACTCATGCTCCAAGAACTTATCTCAACTGTATGCACAGATCTGTCCTCTAGTGTGTCCACCACTCATCTGCCCTAACAATATTCCAGGCCGAGTTTTTATACTCTTCCTACAATGTACTACTAGTTATAATAATGCAAAACATTTATTTATAATATGAAATAGTTTAACAACATTATCAAACACTCTATAATATTCTTTACTTTGCTACAACAAGTTTAAGACATTTTCTAAACACATAAAAATCACAATAATATTGAGATCGCAGAAATAAGCATTCTAACAATGCTAAACGATCAATTATCTATATTTTGTTAATTATGATCGGGATTTAATTCCTGCCATTTACAGATGATGAGAATAAAAAATATTGTTCTTTTATCAAAACATTTTCCATTTATTAATTTCCTGAAGCTGATTTTGATTGTTTATGGTACAAAGGGTGTTGTAACTACTATTGTTGGATTTTACTATTATTCTTCTAAAAGCCTTTTTCCTATTATCGAAAAGTAATTGAATTTAATTACAGCTGGAGCTATAAGAGTATTTATCTAGTAATACATAATGCAGGGGGGTAGCCATACTCCTGGAATGTTACGAAGAGTTAGACGTGCAGAAGGAGAAGCATTAATTTGATCCTTCTGAGGCTACGTTGTATGATAAACAATTCGTCATTAGACTGAAGCGCCAAAGAAACTGGTATCGGAATGCGTATTCAGCTACCGAGATATGTAAACAGGCAGAATACGACGGTGCGGCCGGCAACGCTTGTATAAGACAACAAGTGTCTGGCGCATTTGTTAGATCGGTTACTGCTGCTGCAATGGCAAGTTTTAAAGACTTAAATGGGTTTGAACGTAGTGTTATATTTGGCGCACGAGCGATGGGACACAACATCTCCGACGTAGCGGTGAAGTGGGGATATTCCCATACGACCACTTCACGAGTGTACCTTGAATATCAGCACTCAGGTGAAACATCAAATCTCCGACATCGCTGCATCCAGTAAAATATCCTGCAAGAACGGAACGAACGACGACTGAAAAGAATCGTTCAAGGTGACAGAAGTGCAGCTCTTGCGAAAATTCCTGCAGATTTCTATGCTGGGCCATCAGCAAGTGTCAGCGTGCGTACCATTCAATGAAATATCATCGATACGGGCTTTCGCAGCCAAAGGTCCACTCGTGTACCCTTGATAACTGCACGACGCAAAAATTCACGCCTCGCCTGGGCCCGGCAACATCAACATTTGACTGTTGATGACAGAAAACGTGTTGCCTGGTAGGATGAATCTCGTTTCAGATTGTATCGAGCGGAAGGACGTGTACGGGTATGAGGACTACCTTATGAAATCCATGGACCCTGCATGCCAGCAGAGGCTGTTCAAGCTGGTAAAGGCTCTGTAATGGTGTGGGGCGTGTGCACTTGGAGTGATATGGGACACCTATACGCCTGCATACGACTCTGACAGGTGACCCGTACGTAAGCTTCATGTCTGATCACCTGCATCCATTCATGTCCATTGTGCATTATGACTGACATGCGCAATTCCAGCAGTACAATGCTACACCCTACACGTCCCGAATTGTTACAGAGTGGCTCCAGGAACATTCTTCTGAGTTTAAACACTTCCGCTGCCCAACAAACCCCTCCAGACATTAGCATTATTGACATATCTGGGATGCCTTGCAAAGCGCTGTTCGGAAGAGATCTCCACCCTTCGTATTCATACGGATTTATGGACAGTCTTGCAGTATTAATGGTGTCAGTTCCCTCTAGCACTACTTCAGACATTAGTTGAGTCCATGACACGTCGTGTTGCGGCACTTCTGCGTGCTCTTGGGGGCCCTACCACGATATTGGGCAATTGTACCAGCTTCTTTGGCTGTTCTGTGTGGTAACAATATTGAATTCAATTGGAGTATTTTATAATGACCTTTGAAGCACTTCATTAAATTATCTATGAGTTGAGAAGTTTGTCTGTCGGAAATTAATACTCGCCATGGAACTATGTCCATTGAGGAGTGTCTCACGGATCAATTCTAGATCAAATGCTGTTCTTACTGTACGTCTATACTATTTCGTCGATTCCCCTCTCCTGTGAATATCACTTTAGGTACTTTGTGGTATCCTGAAACCGTAACAAAATGCAGTGATTAACTTGGGTGTAAGTATGGACGATCCGTTTAAACAACAAATCTCTGACATCGCTGCGTCCAGAAAAAGAACCTGTAAGTATGGGACCGACGACGACTGAAGACAGTCGTTCAAGGTAACAGAAGAGCAACCTTTCCGCAAATTGCTTCATATTTCAGTGTTGGGCCATCAACAAGTGTCAGCGTGCGAATCATTCAACGAAACATCATTGATATGGGCTTTCGGAGCCGAAGGCCCACCTGTGTACCCTTGATAAATGCCAGGCGCATAACTTTACGACTCGCTTGTGCCGGTCAACACCGACATTGACTGTTGATGAGACATGTTGCCTGGTCGGACGAGTCTCATTTCAAATTGTATAGAGTGGATGAACATGTACGGGTATGGAGACAACTTTATGAATCTATGGATCCCGTATGTCAGCAGGTGACTGCTCAAGCATGTGGAGTCTCTATTATGGTCTGGGGCGTGTGCAGTTGGAGGGATATCGGACTCCTGATACGTCTAGATAAGATTCTGAGAGGTAAAGCGTACTTAAGCATGCTGTCTGATTACCTGCATAGAATCATGTCCATTGTGCATTTCAACGGACTTCGGCAATTCCAGAAGGACAATGCGACACCCAACACACCCAGTATTGATACAGAGTGGCTCCAGGAACACTCCTCTGAGTTTAAACACTTCCACTGTCCACCAAACTCCCCAGACATGAAAATCATTAAGCATTTCTGGATGCCTTGGAACGTGGTGATCAGAAGAGATCTCCACTCCCTCGTACTTTTACGGATTTATGGACAGCCATGCAGGATTCATGGTGTCAATTCCCTCCAGCACTACTACAGACTTTAGTCGAGTACATGCCACGTCGTGTTGCGGCACTTCTACGTGCTCGCAGGGGCCCTATATGTGTACCAGAGTACCGGTTCCTTTGGCTCTGTAGTGTATTTTACATGGTCATTCAGTGGAGAGCCTCACGTCTCGTTACTGGGAGTGCCTGTACGTCCGCATGGTTCCGCTCTACTGGTCGACGTCGGAGCCAACATCTTGCTGCATCAATAACCTCAGCATCATACTCGTACTGCTTCCCGCGGAGTGCATCCGTTATTGGGCCAAACATATGGAAGTTGGAAGGTTCGAGATCCAGGCTGTAGGTTGGATGGGGAAGAACAGTCCAATGAAGTTTTGTGATCCCCTCTCGGGTGCACAGACGTGTGTGAGGCCTTCTGTTGTTATAGAGATGTAGAAGTTTGTTAGCATTTTTGTGGCGACGAACACGCTTAAGTCGGTTTTTTTTCAGTTTTCTGAGGGTAGCACAATACCCTTTAGCGTTGATCATTTCAGTATGAGGGAGGACGTCAAACGGAATAGATTGGTATGTCCATGCTTCTGATTGGAGGTCTGAGAGGCTGCGACGGTTCGCTTATGTAGTAAAATGGAATAGCTACATCCGTCCTTACGATGTGATTTATTATATGGCTTCCAGTTTGGTGCTTCAGTACACCAGTTTCGGGTCGTAACTAACGATGAGGGGGTTAACTCCAATCGTATACACGATTCATCAGGGGCCAACATCTATGAACTTGCTTTCGCAGACTACCCCTAACAAATATGTTGTGTCTCGAACCATCAAACAGAAGAACCCCCTCAGAGTCCCAGAAGACCGTTTCCATGACTTTATCGGCTGAGATTCCACTGAATGGACTGCAGTTTTGCTTCCTGTTCGAAGTGGTGATCCTATGTTTCATTGGCTGGGACGGTGTTCGGCACAAAATTGTCACGAACAACCTCGTAACGCGCGAACAATTCCGCACAGATGGACCTTCGTTGCTCTTTTTAGCCGCGAGGAACTCAGCGGGTACACACACCTTTGAGTATCCCAAATGCGACCTTGTTACGATGTTGAAAGACGCCTCGCCCAACTACTCATCGTGCTTCTGTTCACTACAAGGCCTCCGTAGACATTCTGCAAGCGCCTATGAAAATCTCTGATGCTCTGGTTTTTCGCCAAAAGAAACTTAGTGGCAGCTCTCTGTTTGGAACAATCTCCGTTGTATACGCCATTTTGAAGGCTACGTGTATCACAGTAGAGGCTAAATCAGGACTGTCCCACGATTTCCCACAGCAAATTTAGCACTTTTCAACCGAAACTGACCGAGGATAAAGGTGTTTCATTATTTATTGAATGCCTCGTGTTTAATGTGCTCGTCGTAACGAATGTAATGTAAAATATGTAGCATGCAGGTTAGATCTAATCTTAATCTTGTAAGGTTCAGTGTATAAGTAAACAACTAAAACAAACTACTTCTAAAGCTATTGACTCATATACTTGTCCATTAAGGACGGCGTAATGATTGCTGCGACTAATAACTGGTAACAAATAAAACGTTTCCTGCGTCTGTCTTTTATTACATCGCCTTATTCTACTGGATAACGTCATTAACTTTTAGGTGGAGAAGTACACAGTTGCATTTCTGGTGACAATGATTAGCAAAGGAGCCTTTTCACGGCATCAGCCCAGGTCGTTTGGGGTAAAGGTGAAATATACGTGTGGGTAAACTTCGAGGGGCTTATGAAGGTAGTCTCGCAGAACAAATAGAGGAAGATAAACAGGAAACTTCATCCATCAGCATTCACAGTGCTTCAAAGTTAATGTTTAAAGTGTCTGAAATGTACTGCAGACGGAAAGCAAACGGACCTTGTTGCAGCGGCTCTCTCAACTTTCAGGAAGTTAGGGGGCATCGAACGCATTCCCTCCTGTCGAAGCGACACTGCAGAGGTACGAAATCACGGTTACTACCCAAAGGGTGACGTAGCAGTATATGTCGTATATTGTAACGTGGACGTTTTGCAACGTCTATGGACGACGACTTTTTTCCCCGAGGCATCTATATGTCCCGAGATACAATGTCAGTTGCAGGTTGAGTATCTAATTTGATTTTCAGTATTTCGGCCTGGGTTTTGCTGCTGGGCAGCTGTCCTGGCTAACGGTGTTGAGGCCGCTACAAATCTTAAAAGTTTAACACTAAAAGGCAAGTATGGCAGTTAGAAACTATGAATCTGTGTTGAAGCAGAGCAACTTTCGGCACGCAAATTATTCAGACTGTATTCATCTAGTATTTGAGAATGAGAACACCTAGCGATTTCCAACATATTCGATGCATACTTTTAACCTATTGCGAAACTTTTGCTCGCTGATAACCCCACCCATTCCCTTCCCCTTCCCCGCCACCCACACGATGATGGAAGGAAAAGCTTTCTTACTACTTTTTCGCTGTTAATAAAAAATTTAGTATCAGACACGGCCACTTAATTTGTTATTTGTTTGCTACCGACTGTATTCGCAACACAGTTCGCACACAGTACTGACGTATACCTGTGAATGTACGTGCAATTTGATGTTCCTGTGCTATGCTAACCTGTTCCTCTCAGAGTATTTTCTGGAAATACTGCAATCTCTGTCGTCCCCTACAGTTATTACCCTCTACTTCCCCCCGTTAGTGCGATAGATGTTTTTCCCTTGTGCTTTAATACATGTCCCATCATCTTTTACCTTCTCCTTGACAGTATTTTCCATATGCTCCTTTTTTCGCCGATTTTGTGGAGAACCTCCTCATCTTTCGTATTAACAGTTCACCAAATTTTCAACATTCTTCTGTTTCACTACGTCTCAAACGCTTCGATTCTCTTCTGTTCCTGTTTTCCCACTGCATAGTATTGCGCTCCAGACATATTCCTCGTTTGATACTAGCAAATTTGTCTTGGACAGGAATGCCCTCCTTACTTGTGCTATTCCGCTTTTATTCTCTCCCTGTTTCGTACATAAAGAGTTATTTGGTTCCAAGGTAGCAGAATTCCTTAACTTCATCAGCTTCATGATCACCAATTTTAATGTTAAGCTTCTCGCTGTTCTCTTTTGTGCTACTTCTTATTACGTTTATCTTTTTCCGCTTTATACTTAATCCATATCCTGTAGTCATTAGACTGTTCATTTGATTCAACAGATCCTGAATTATTCCTGCACTTTCACTGAGGATAGCAATGTCACCAGCGAATAATATCATTGTTGCCTTTGACCCTGAATTTTAATCCGACTCTTGAACCTCTCCTTTATTTCCACCATTACTTCTTCTAAGTATAGATTGAACAATAGAGATGAAAGATTACTTCCTTGTCTTACACCATTTTTAATCCAAGCACAATATTCTCGTTCTTCCAGTTTTATTGTCCCCCTTTGGTTCTTGTTCATTTTGTGTGTTACCCTTCTTTCCCTGTAGCGTACTCCTATTTTTCTCAGACTTTCGAACATCTTGCACCATTACAAATTGCCGAACGCTTCTTCTGGATCCACTTACCTTATGACATTCAAGAAGAACTAGCTTTTGCTTGAAATGGAGCGTAAATTACCCAGAGTATATTCATCCAGTGTTTCACAATGAGAGCTCTTAGCGATTTCCAACAAACTTTAAGCATAATTTCAAACTTCCCCTAAAGTTTATCTCGCTTACAGGGTTAAAGTGCGCTATTTAAAACATTAATTTATTTCTAAAGTACTCAGAAGAATAAATCTGTTTTATAAATCGAAATTCAATTCTTAAAATAATCGGCTGTTTACTTGTCCTCTACTAATTCTTGATGACTGTAAGAACTGTTTTATTACACCATTTATATATATATATATATATATATATATATATATATATATTGATGAATTAGTGGAATCACTTGATTCCCAGTGGAACCACCATTGGGAGCTATAACTCCAAACACTGTTTTTACTCATTTTTATTTGGACAAATTCTTATTGTTTGGAATGTTTTAGTTCCCCTGAAACGTATGTGTCTCCTAACGTAAAATGGTAGTTTTGAATGACTCAGTCTGTCTGCTTGCCTATTCCAAGATACTTCGATTTGTGTTAACATTTAATTGCTGAATCAACGTTAGTAAAGTTAGCCTTGAATAGTTAGGAATATTTTACAGCGGTTTACTCTAGTCGATTTTTACCTTTTCAACAGTACCGTTCTGCGACGAGAGGCTACGTTGTAACAACTTAACCCGGTGATTCAAAAAGTGTTCTTATTTTCCTCCGTCGGTAATGATACTTACAGCGATGCTGTTGCCCAATGATGATGAATCTATACCGAAAAACGGCGAGACATAATTTTGGGATAGGTCGAGTTCATTACTTCAACATCTGTGAGATGGGGGATGCATTGTATTTATCGCCTTGACCAAAACAATCGGAATATGCATAATTTTGCCACTGACCATAGCGGTGCCTTGTCTACCCAGTCATCGAATCCATCCATTCTTACTGTCGCCATAAAGGCTGCATTAATGTTTAATTATTCAAATGCATGTAGTAAAGATTACATAAACTGCGTGACAAAAACGTGATTCAAGCAGAGCGCGAGGAGGAAACGAAGCGTTCAGAGAGTATTTGCGGTTATTGCAGTTATTACGAAATTGAGTCAGATTTCTAAAGAACATGGAACATGGCAACATGTGAGCACGTATGGCTACGAAGTTCACAATCACTGGCTCGGATACATGCTCTGATTCGGTTGGGAAGGATGTCATAAATACAGGTGGACAATTACTGAACTATATGAAATAAACGTAAATTAGTTACAGTTAGTGCTCACACTTTGTTCAACATGTAAACATTACTACATATATTCAGATTTAGGTTATGACACGTTCGATGTGCCTGCCATCATTGGGGATGATGTGACACAAACGAATAGCGAAACTCTGCATGACCCGCTGAAATGTCGGAATATCGATGCTGCCGACAACCTATTGAATGGCTGTTTTCAGCTCAGGAATGGTTTTGGGGTTATTACTGTACACAAGGCTATTTACAATTTGTACAGAAAGCAGATGGCAGTTATAAGAGTCGAGGGACATGAAAGGGAAGCAGTGGTTGGGAAGGGAGTGAGACAGGGTTGTAGCCTCTCCCCGATGCTATTAAATCTGTATATTGAGCAAGCAGTAAAGGAAACAAAAGAAAAGTTCGGAGTAGGTATTAAAATACATGGAGAAGAGATAAAAACTTTGAGGTTCGCCGATGACATCGTAATTCTGTCAGAGACAGTAAAGGACTTGGAAGAGCAGTTGAACGGAATGGACAGTTTCTTCAAAGGAGGGTATAAGATGAACGTCAAAAAAAGCAAAACAAGGATAATGGAATGTAGTCGAATTAAGTCGGGTGATGCTGAGGGAATTAGATTATGAAATGAGGCACTTAAAGTAGTAAAGGAGTTTTGCTATTTGGGGAGCAAAATAACTGTTGATGGTCGAAGTAGAGAGGATATAAAATGTAGACTGGCAATGGCAAGGAAAGCGTTTCTGAAGAAGAGAAATTTTTTAACATCGAGTATAGATTTAAGTGTCAGGAAGTCGTTCTGAAAGTATTTGTATGGAGTTTGGCCATGTATGGAAGTGAAACATGGACGATAAATAGTTAAGACAAGAAGAGAATAGAAGCTTTCGAAATGTGTGCTACAGAAGAATGCTGAATATTAGATGGATAGATCACATAACTAATGAGGATGTATTGAATAGAATTGGGGAGGAGTTCGTGGCACAACTTGACCGGGAGAAGGGATCCGTCGGTAGGGCATGTTCTGAGGCATCAAGGGATCACCAATTTAGTACTGGAGGACAGCGTGGAGGGTAAAAATCGTAGAGGGAGACCAAGAGATGAATACACTAAGCAGATTCAGAAGGGTGTAGGCTACAGTACATACTGGGAGATGAAGAAGCTTGCACAGGATAGAGTAGCATGGAGAGCTGCATCAAACCAGTCTCAGGACTGAAGACCACAACAACAACAACAACAACAACTGTACACCTTGTCTTTAATATAACTTAAATATAGCTCCACGAAAAGGAGTCGCCTGTGTGCAGATACGGAGAACAAGGCGGCGAATCGAAGCCCACGCCGGTGGCCCCTGGGTACTCCAGAGCCAGAATGCGGTCCCCAAATTGCTTCTCCAGGACATCAAAACTCTCCTGCTCCGATGGGGTCGAATTCTGTCTTGCATGAACCATGTCTTGCGGAAATCAGGTTCACTTTGGGTTACTGGGATGAAATAATCTTCCAAAATCTTCACGTATCGTTCGATAGTCACCGCATCATCAAGTAATGTCGCATCAAATATTCTGTGACTGGAAATTGCGCATCACACAGTCACACGTTGAGGGTGAAGACCCCTTCTGGATCGCGAAATGCGGATTCTCAGTCTCCCGAACGCGTCAATTTTGCTTATTGACTAACCTATCCAAATTAAAGTAGGCCTCGTCCGTAAACCAAACCATAATGCACATGCTAATTACCATCATGCCCCGCGGCAAACCCTGCACATTGAACGTTCTAATGCAAACCGTTCAGAAGATATGGCGATTCTATTTCATATAATTCAATAATTGTCACCCTCATCATGTCTCTGAGAAGCCTGGCGGAATTTCAACCAAATTTCAGATTTGGTACATGCATGTCTTTATCAAGGGAAGTATGAGGATAATAGAAACCACCCGAGAATTACAAAACGCGAATACAGATGGAAATGAAATCAATTACAGTACTAAGAACAACACTCCACCATATTGTATTTACTGGCTTCCCGAGCATGTAGGTGGATGTAGATAGCTGTAGACTTTCAAAGAGTTCTTTTAACACTGGACACCGGTTTCATTTCATTTCCTGTGTAATGTAAGATTTAAATGACTAGGTAGTGTTAACAGAAGATGAAATTGAGCTGAGCTGTATGACAGGAAAGGTTAAAGAGGAATATAATGAAGAAGGCGTGAAGATGAGCATATAGAAATGTGAGTACTTGGCCGCTGAAACGGAAAAAAGTATATAATTTGGAGTTAGACAAAGTAGCAATAGTAGCTGTGGAAAAGGCAAAATATCTTGAGGTATTATATAATAAACAGGGTATACCTAATGATTAAATCACTAATAACATTAATAAAGGACGAGCTGTCACAAGGTTAATGAACTGGTCTGTGGAACAGAAAGATAAGAAGAAACACGAAGGAGAGAATTATACGACTATAGTCCCCTGTGTTTTTGTACGTAGCAGATTCCTGGGACGTTATCATAAAAGAATAAGGAAAAAATGAACTGCTAGGTAATGAGATGGATTACTTTAGACGAAGCCCAAGATGTACTAGGATGGATAGAACAAAAAACGACGGATTCCATCAAAGGATGAATCTCGATAGAGATGTCTTTGACGACATCCAACGAAAACAGCTGATGCGGTTTGGCCACATGTAGGATGAATGAAGGCACGATGTCAGATGGGATACTGCGATGAATACCATCCCCGGAGGTCGCTGACGACGCAACAAGCAAGATGACGTAGAGGAGTCAGAGGAATCGAGGTGGCGACTGGGGGCCGAGAAGCACCGCCAGTCGATAATCATCAAGAAGAAGAAGAAGAAGAAGAAGAAGAAGAGGGAGAAGAAGAGCATCGGGTAACAAGCTACAGCGCGTATGGCGAAAGAAGAATTCTGAAGTTAAACCGGGCTTTGTGTTGCTGATTCACGGTTTTAACGCAGACAGTCACCTAATGAAATCATTTTACAAGTCTATGGCAACGTCTTAATGTTACGCAGATAGAGTGGATGCAGATATACGCTGATATATACGCGAATATCTGCAGTAATACTTTAACAATAAAAGTTTGCGAGGATGCCGGTATCCCACGGTATGTCTGCGTATCAGTAGCGATTAGATTGTGGTTGAAAGCTGACAGGCAGTATCTGTATCATTGTACGATTTTCGATAAACTGCTGTATTTGCGACAAAACACAGCAGGTGCATGAAGCGGCACCATGTGTCTATTTCGAGTTACTGAAAACTTAGTCTGCCGGTGATTTTGGAATGTCAGCGGAGTCCAGAATCAGAAGACGTCTGAAGCCTGATCCGGACTATGATCGCTTCACCTGCACATATTAACTCTTTTACCACAATCTTATCATTTTGTGTAACCTGTGAAAAGTTTTCTGGCCACTGGGCACTTCAGAAGTGAGAGTTGTGACGTTACTGCCAATCTCAAGTAACATCAATTTGGTAAAAATTTTATCGCAAGGAGAAAATGGAAGGAATATGTTTTCTCACACCGGACATAAAACATTAATATCTGCTGCAGATATTCTTCTTCTGAAGGTACTGCGGATGCAGATAGCATTTCTTTTATCCACGAAAACCTGCATCCACAGACGTTCATTGCTTCGGTACTACCACCAGCCACTTGTGTTTCGTAGAAAGCTGGCAACACCACTGACAGCTTTCAAAGTCCTTTTGCCGTAAAAGGCGGAATATGCTATTTTATGTCCGAGATTCGCTACCCTTCATGAGTTTGGAATGCACATGCTGCCTATTACAACGGAGCGAGACGGGAGTGATCTATGTGAGTTACATAGTATGCTCAACTAACGACTGATAATGTCAGTATAGTACAGATAATTACTCTACGTGTACATACATATTGGTATCGCTCAATTGCCGGCCAGGGTGGTCGAGCGGTTCTAGGCGCTACAGTCTGGAACCGCGCGACAGCTACGGTCGCAGGTTCGAATCCTGCCTCGGGCATGGATGTGTGTGATGTCCTTCGGTTGGTTAGGTTTAAGTAGTTCTAAGTTCTAGGGGACTGATGACCTTAGAAGTTAAGTCCCATAGTGCTCAGAGCCATTTATCGCTCAGCTTTGTGTAAACTGACTTTATCTGTCCAAGCAGTTCTATTAAAGACGCCAGGCCGAACCAGTGGGCGATGCGGTTGTGTAGAGGTATGTTGTTTATTGTTCTGTTCATCTGTAATTTCGTTTGTTTGAAGGTAGGACACTCCACGACAGAAGGTGGTATACTCAGCGAAATTAATTAAAAGTGGGTCCAAATTCCCAGATTATTTATAATTCGAGGGCAAAGGTAATCACTTTGTATCAAGAAGTTCAAGACGTCCGATAAATATCAACAAATTGAAGATATCGAAGCGGGTTGTCAAAACCATACATCAGCATTGAGATATCGTCTCCAATGATGATCTTCCGCTCAGGAGCAACCAGGAACATATCAGAACGCCAGGAAAAGTATTTGGTAGTGACCAGTAAATATAATATGTTCACAACTGTCGCTGAATTGACTGCTGAACTAAACTAGGGATACGCCAGTGAGTGGGTCAACAGTGAGACGGTATCTGGCAGAAAACAACATCCAGGGTTGTGTAGCAGCAAGGAAACCAGTGTTGCACCGTGTCAACGAGAAGAAAAGGCTTCAGTGTGCTATGACGCACCAATATTCGACAGCAGGGTATTGACAAAGAGTCTTATTCACTGATAAATTCAGTTCGAAATATCTGGAAGTAAACGCCGTCAATTCATACGCCTTTTATCCCATGAACACCAACATCCTGAGTGAGTAATTCTAGCTGTGAAGTGTGGAGACTGTTGTTTTATGCTATGGGGATCTTTTGTAGGGAATAAAGTTCGAGGTTTGGTGAAAGTAGACGGAACAATGCGCCAACAAGATTATCATATCGTTCTTCAGCGACATGCCAAGACATCGGATTTCGGTCTGATTTCGAAAGGGTTTATCTTGGAGCAAGACAACGACCCGAAACATACATCCCGCTTGTGTGAGAACCACGGGGAGTACATAGAGGTTCAGAAAATTATGAAAAACATGGAACGGCGATTTATCGGCTAATAAATATGCAACCAGTCGCTTTTTTTACGATTTATTCAACATGTTTTCGAGGCACGGCATCCTCATCATCAGATGGAGATGTTACAAGAACATTATGTTTTGGACCAAGTGTAGCTGGTTCAAAAAGTGGTTCAAATGGCCCTGAGCACTATGGGACTCAACATCTGTGGTCATAAGTCCCCTAGAACTTAGAACTACTTAAACCTAACTAACCTAAGGACATCACACACATCCATGCCCGAGGCAGGATTCGAACCGGCGACCGTAGCAGTCGCGCGGTTCCTGACTGAGCGCCTAGAACCGCTAGACCACCGCGGCCGGCAAGTGTAGCTGGATGCAGTGCTGGTGCTTCTGGCGGAAATGACGGAAATTTAGTAATCAGTGACGAAACGTTTACAAACCGGAAAGTTTTTGTGTTTTATATAGCTGCCTTGTGGTATCCATGTCAGATCTCTTCCTATAACGTACATTATTAAGCTATGTACACAAATATATACAGTACTGAGCTACACTTGGTTTTACACTGATTCACAGAAAGTAAGCACTGGATATTTTTAAAAAGAATATGGATGTATTAGATATTACACACTACTACATCATGGTCTTTGGCAAGATATGCGTTGTATTGTAACGCAAATATTACTGGTACAGATTTTACATTTCAGTAAATGTTACTACCTGCAGGAGAGAACAAGATTTATGTAGGAAGTTGAAAATGTGTTGTTGTTGTCATCTTTGTTGTTTTGACTCCAGGATAGCCTGGAAGTTCTGGAAGAAAAGGTTTCGTGTTATTTCAGTTTGTTCATTTAGGAATTTTGGGGTGATTTTAGTTTGTGAATGTATATTATTCAAGGAGGTCCATCTGCATTTCTTTCTCAGGAATATGTAGCACAGAAACATTGTCATTGATATCACCAACAGAGTGTTCATGATGAGCAATATGTAATGCAAAATTGGACTTGTTTAAGTTTTTGAGTCGAAGTGCATTCAAATATCTCCCTGTTTGACCTATGTGGAAGAGAGAACAGGAACATGTGACTTCGTATATGCGAGAATTTTTATGCCAATTTCTAGTGGATTTATGACTGTGAATAATTTTATTTTGCAGTGTATTATCGGTGTGGAAGGATATTTTTATGTAGCGTGGTCTGAAAAGATTTTCCAGTTAATATGACACTTTGCCAAGGAATGGAAGCCAGATAAATTTTGGCATTTCTGTTTTAGCTTTTAATTTTGATGGTGGTTGCTTGACTTTACTTTCGATTTTTTCAACTAGTTTGTTTATCAAAGAGGCATTATAACCATTATTTTGGGCTATAGATTTAAATATGTTCATTTCATTACATGCATCTTCTTCACTGATAGGGAATGCCAAACATACGGTTTACAGATGACCTGAAGAAAGGACTTTTTGTCGTTCGGGTGGCAAGAGGTATTATTAATGACAGCCAGCACTGCTTCTAGCTACACTTGGTCCACAATATAATGTTCTTGTAAGATATCCATCTGTGGCAGTGGCTCGAAAACATGTTCGTGGTCGAATATATTATAAAAAAGCGACTGGTTGTATATTTATTACTCGTACCAGATAAATCGCCAATTTAAATCTCAGTCGCAGTTTGTCATCCTCACTGGATTTACTAAAACATGAAATGGCCTCGCTAATCGAGCTACTATGAGAAGAGTTGGACAGGGAGATCCGAAATCGGGTATCACGAGTGGGACTCACTTGGAGTTCTCGCAGCCAGAATGGAAACGGATGACACTGAAACCCTAGCAACTGACACGTGGTATGCCGAGAGTATGCAAAACAATGATTACAGCAAAGAGTGGCCGTTTTGAGGAACTTAAATTTAAAATTGCGTTTACCAATGTGCTGTTTGGGCTTAATAAACATTTAGCAAACAATAAAATGCAGTTTTATAATGAACTTCCTTTCCATTGTTCGTAATCACTTTGAGTTTATGGTGGACAGTGTAAACTTCTCAGGTGTCCCTGACACTGATGGCGTGTAATCCCGATTATGAAGCACCGGGGGTTCGCTCTGGTCGTCCTGTTTAGGGCAGAGCAGGGCAGGGTTCACTGAGGGCGGCGAATCGTATAGCGCCACCGCCGACAATTGGACGGAGCGGCCTGGCGGCTGTCCCTTTGTGACGTACGGCTGCGGCGGTGACCTGGACAGGTGGAGCGAGAGAGCCGTGCGGATTGCCGCGTCACTCGCCCCACCTCCACGTCCACGCCTCGTGTGGTCATTGCCTGCGCTGACCCCGCCCTCCAGCCGCGTACTAATGCGGTCGTCCCGTCGACGCCAGCGCGAGCTTCTGACGGCAACCTCGCGAAGTCACAGCCCAGCGTGTACCGTGCCTGGTCCAGGAACAGTGCAGAAGAGTCGGGACACATTTGCTCCTGCAGACTGGTGTCAGAGTGTCAAATTCACTTCGTTCTGCTGCCTTGGGTACGTTTACACAATCGTATTGCTGGTTCCATGGCAGGATGTGAAAGGATCCACTCATCTACAATATATGTTGTGCGGATGGTGCCCTACAGCCTGCAGGTATTCAAAGAAAGTCATATTTCGCAACGGCCAAGATTTCTAACGAAATAAAACTTTATCATAAAATTATTTACTGTGACTTCAAATAATATTAATACCATTCCGCATTATTGCCGTGATTGTTGTTATATCTGTGGCAGTAAGACAGGATGATTTTCAGTTTATTTCACGCTTCAATAAAGACGATGCCCTGCAGGGTTCTGTAAATAATTTTATGGTACCTGAGTATCATCGGATGATCGGAGTCGGTAGATGATAGTGACTTCTTCCATTGTCAGCTCTTGGCGGCTCTGAAACATTACCTTTTAAGCTGTAACTCTTGACATCTGTTTACTAAGTTGACTTTCCCCGTATTTGGCTGCTACACCTGCCCTCTGCAAAATAACAATGATTTATAGTTACTACACCTGGTGAGCTGTATATTTACGATACATTGCTGTTAGGCTGTACTTATTCTCCACTCCGCTTCTTCTTGTTCCATTTTTCCATTTATGGATGTGGCACATATACTTTTCCGGCTCCCACATTTGTAAATGCGGAAATTAGCTACTGTGCCTGTTGTTCCGATTTTCGCGTTTTTATATGTGGCACAAACGTTTTTTCTACAGCCACGTCAAGAAACGAGAAAATCGTAACAACAACAAGCATAGTAGAAAGTAAGTATACCTTAACGACAGTGTGTCATAAATATACAACTGGTGATGTGTAGTAGCTAAACGAAATTGTTATTTTGCATAGGGCAGCAGCAAAATCCAATTTTTGTCGATGTTACAACGACGTAGTGACTGAAGATTCCAATATGCATTACGTTAACTGAAGATGGGTGAATGCCCGAAACTGCCATTAGCTTAAATAAAAGTACATAAAAAGCGACTGTTTGCAGTATTTTTAAAAATAATATAATCTACAGCCACAGAGCTCAACAACTAGTAAAATGGGTAAGTTAAGGCGTTATAACGAACCATGGACTTAAATAAGATAGCAGTCTTTTCCCAAATTTGTTGGATGTATATCAATAACACGATGAAAAAGTGGACTGAGAACACACAAAAAACAGCAAAGGAATAAAACTAGATAAAGACCATCATACAAAAACATTAACACATGCTGACAATCAGACTATAATAGCCACTTCACAAGAAGAATTACAAAGAAATATAAGCCAAATTGCTCGACTGCTAAGCTCGCAGGTTCCAATCCTGCCTCGGGCATGGATGTGTGTGATGTCCTTAGGTTAGTTAGGTTTAAGTAGTTCTAAGTTCTAGGGAACTGATGGACTCAGATGTTAAGTCCCGTAGTGCTCAGAGCCGTTTGAACCAATAAGCCAAATTGGTCAAAACCATAATCTCGGAATGTCTACAGAAAAAACAAGAACATTATAATTCCGAGGAAAACAACACGTACGATCGAAAATATCGAAAGAAAACAAAATAATCGAGGAAATAACTCATTTGTCTGTAAATGTATTAGGTAAAAATAAACAAAACGTCGATTTGAAAAGTGAGATACTAGTAAAAGAATAAAATTTAAAACAACAGGCGTTCTAAACATTGTTCTAAACCAAAGGGTTAAGGGACTTAGGGCCGTCAGGGAGAATACCATCACTATGTGCATTTAGAAAATATGGATGTATAATCTCTGCAATGGCCTCAGAATACGTTGTAAGAATTACACTTTTGGGTGCTTGAAAGCCGTCTCGGAAAGACATCTGTAGTGTTTTCGGTACTACGTTGCACTTGCATTATGCACGTGCCTACGACCAGAGGTGTACACATTCCGTTTTTAACGTGATCGTTCTTGCCTGTATAGCCATGCGTGCAAGCTGCCGCACTTTACCAGCAGAGCGGGCAGACTCCCATCCAAGCCAAGCTATGCTCTACCCAAGTAGGCTACAGGTATCCTGCTTGCTTGTCCGTCTACCTGCCTTGCTACACTACGCAATGGTTTATTCTGTACGCAATTATTGCAGTGTCATGAGTAGAGATCGGAGAACAATGAAATATCTTTTCTTACCTGAGTATAACAAGACGAAGCTCAATAAAATATGTATTCATTTTGGGTCATTGTAGATGAGGAAATGGTGGATTCTATGTGCTCCTTCCCCCTCTTCGACGTATTTCGGGCTTATTTCTTTCTTTTGATGTTTGCGGTTTTCTCTAAAACTTCTTTCTCTATCGACCAGTACTGTCTATTCTCAATTCGAACCGTCATCCGGTCACTTCTAACACATTTTTTCTGTTGTAAGCACAACAATTCCTGAAATTCTTGATGCTTTGCACCTAATAACCTGGAGATGTTGATTATACTGCAACGCCGACTAAAGTAAGATTTTGGAAGTCTAGTTTATGTGACCTTGGTGTGTTCTAGCCAAGTGTGTCTCCAGTCATACGAATTTTAATTCCTTTTTCCAGCATGTGTTCTGCGGGTTTGCTGAATTCATTCTAAGTGGGCAAAATAGTGCATTTTAAATTCCTCGATAGCCTTTTAGCAAACACGAAGCTCGTTTTTCATATTATGTTAATCTAAAAGATACATCTCAGAACGCCGCGCGAGGATAGCCGAGCGGTCTGAGGCACTGTAGTCATGGACTGTGCGGCTGGTCCCGGCGGAGGTTCGAGTCCTCCCTCGGGCATGGGTGTGTGTGTTTGTCCTTAGGATAATTTAGGTTAAGTAGTGTGTAAGCTTAGGGACTGATGACCTTAGCAGTAAAGTCCCATAAGATACACACACACACACTCACACACACACACACACACACACACACACATACACATACACATACACACACACACACACACATCTCAGAATGAAGAAGCTTTTTGTTCACACTAAGCTTCCTTCTCACTAAGTTGCATATCACCAGAACATGGTTTTTTATTACCCACTGTGTCATCTTTTCCCTTATTTCAATCGATGTTTGCTCTATTTCGAAATCTTGTATACTACCAAATGTCCTCGTTCGTAGCACACAATTCCACACGCGTCAGGTGCTAAGTCTTTGTTCTCTTTCAAAATCTTTATGGAGTGAGGAAACTGGTGGACAAGTTTACAAACATGTCGTAACATACTCGAAGCTGCCTCATAAGCACACGAAAGCCCTTCCCCTTCTAGACTTGGGCTCTATTTATTCATTTTGCTGCTCACACCGTTATAATAACCGAGCTGCAAGCATGTACCTGGCTAGTCACGTTGGATTGATAGTGTAACCTGTTGTCAGCTTGCGGAAACCCAAGTTGGTCTGTTTTAGGGACAGTGTTTCAGTATACATGCCTACGACACAGTCAACCACCGACTGCTCCTGGGGAAAATACGCGTGATGAGTAGGGACTACAGGCTAACCTTACTGATTGGAAACCTACTCCAGAATGGAAGATTCTTCGTGGATTTTCAGGGACAGAGAAGCCGGTGGATGATAAAGAAAAATGGCCTCCCCCAAGGAAGCGTACTGGCCCCAACACTTTTTAATATATATACTAATAACCAGCCCCTCCCCCAAGGCACCGAAAGCTTCATATATGCAGATGATTGCGCCATTACCGCTCAAACAGACAGCTTTGAAACTGTTGAACAGAATCTGTCAGAAGCCCTCGAACAGCTTGCCACCTACTATAAGGGGAACCATCTCAAACCCAATCCAGGGAAAACCCAAACTTGCGCCTTCCACCTAAAGGACAGACAATCTGCGAGAAGACTACAACGTAACTGGGAAGGAGTGCACCTGGAACATTGCGAAACACCAAAATACTTAGGCGTCACCTTGGATAGAGCACTCACCTATAAAAAGCACTGCATGAATACTAAACACAAAGTAGCCGCGAGAAACAACATTGTGCGCAAACTAACGGGCACTACATGGGGGGCACAGCCTGGAATAGTGAGAACCACAGCTCTTGCTTTGTGCTATTCAACAGCAGAGTACGCGTGCCCAGTGTGGTGCAATTCTAGCCACGCCAAGCAAGCGGACATACCGCTTAATATATCCTGTCTGAGACCAACCCCGACTGATAAATTGTACTACCTGGCAGGCGTGGCCCCACCAGATATTAGAAGGAAAGTAGCGGCCAGGAAGGAAAAGACAAAGGCGTTGACCTCACTTGCCCACCCGCTGTACAAACACCAGCCAGCCCGCCGTCGACTAAAATCTAAAAAAAGCTTCCTGCACACTGCAGAAAACATCGTCTGGACACCGCAGCAAGTGAGGCTGGCAATGTGGCGAGAAGGAAACGCGCACCTTGAGGAATGGTTTGTTCCAAACGAAGAAGACATGGAAATCTCTTAATAGGCTGCGCTCTGGAGTCACACGATCCAAAGAGAATATGCGCAAATGGGCCTCTCAAATGAACCGGCGCTGTGTGACTGTGGACACACTCAAACCACCATCCAGCTCACGCAGTGTGTGCTGTGCCCAAGCATCTGCACCATGAAGGATTTGATGAATGCCACCCCGGAAGGGCTGGACGTGGCTAGGTTCTGGTCCAAGACTTCATAAAATAAAAAACTACTTGACCCTGCCTATATATCAGTATACTTTCATACTCTTTTGTATTTGTTATATACTTGATATGTATGTGATAATCATTCTGATTTTATGTACGATGCTTCTGACACGATTAAATAAAAGTATACAAGCACTCTTGTGTCTCCGTTGCGACAGGTTGAGCTGTTAATGGTTGCAGCGGAGACAAGAGCTGGCAGGCTGGAAGGAGAATTTGTACACGTCTGCCTAACGCGCGCCACATCTCACCGCTTCTCAGGTTCCGACAGACTGGAATGCTATGCTGGCGTGGGGCTGATATAGTTATTCGGTTTCTACCTGTTTTGACTCAGTTATGTTGACTGCACACATACTTTTCAAACGCTCGCAGTGACCTCACTCATAACTATCTTCCACAACACTAGCAGTAGCACTAGCAGCAGCACTAGCACTTCGGCGTTGACATTCTCGTTGCTATCATTAAGCTGTGCTCTATGGGCCGGATAGGATAAGTATCTGGACACATTTCTCCTTTCCAACAGTGGAAATGGTGTTCGCATCGACGTTCATTGTCGTCCAACGTTAGCGTCCTTCAGCGGTTGGTTTTTCTGATTCAATTGTAGGCGTCGCGAGTACCTGTGTAACAACAATGGCCAATATAATTCCTTCTACAATGAATTCACTATGTAGCAGAGTGTACAATGACTTGAAACTTCCCGTCAGGTTAAAACTGTATGCCGGACCGAAACTCGGATCAGCAACGTTGGCCTAGATAATTCAAATGCTCTACATGCTGGGCTATCCCGACAAGGTTACAGGGTCGAGTTCCAGTCCGGCACACTTAATTTGCCAGGGACTTTCAGATATCACTGTCTTTGTTTATACATCTGCGCTTTTCGAAATTTCATAACCTCATATGCAGTCGATGGATGAAAACTTAAACCTTTTATGTATTGTATTGTATGTTAACCGGGGACCTAGAAACGACGGAGAGGCTCCGTCACCGCCGCAGCCGCAGTGGTCCACAACCCCACTACGACTTCCGCAGTCCACTTCACCCCTCCGCCGCCCACACCGAACCCAGGGTTACTGTGTGGGTTGGTCCCCGGTGGACCCCCCAGGAAACGTCTCACACCAGACGAGTGTAACACCTATGTTTGCGTGGTAGAGTAATGGTGGTGTACGCGTACTCGGAGAACTTGTTTGCGCAGCAATCGCCGACGTAGTGTAACTGAGGCGGAATAAGGGTAACCAGCCCGCATTCGACGAGGCAGATCGAAAACCGTCTAAAAACCATCCACAGAGTGGCCGGTTCACCGGACCTCGACACAAATCCGCCGGGCGGATTCGTGCCGGGGACCAGGCGCTTTTTTCCGCCCGGAAAGTGTCGTGCTTTAGACCGCACGGCCAACCGGGCGGGCAACTTAAACGTTACTCTCATCTTCTACAAGTAGCGAATAATTTCAAGGCCTTAGATAGACAGTGAGAACCACCAATCTGAAGATACTGGTGGTTCTGACTGCCCTATGACCCCTAACAACAAGAGATTTTGATTTGTGCTGTGCTAGTTAATCCAGTGTCCATGAATGGTTCGTGAATATAGGATTTAAGTACCTGCAAGGCGACGTTAATGGAGTTTCAATGAGCACTGTTGTCTAGACAAGGCTTAACAAGAATGTCACTAAAATTTTTGTGATTGTTGTTATATGAGAATTAAGCCATGATCTGTAACATATTAGTGTGATTAACATCTTTTTCTCGTAATATTAGAACCTTCCTCAGATGAGCGAAAGACATTATCCAACGGGCATCCATCGCTTTTTCGACAGTGTGGATTTGTCCATGCATGTGTTATATTTGACGCGTCTATTCTGCTTCTGTGGAAAATGGATTTAATGCGAGAAATCGTCTTGTCAGCTTGTAACCATGAATGTTTGTTCTTGCCTTCCATTTCATCGGTTTGTTCGTAACGACGTATTTATTATATAGCATTCGTTTACACTGTTTTTGAAAAAAAAAATAGACTGTTTCATGATAAATCCTGAAAATATGCCACACTTGTCAGCTTATCATCATTATCGTCAACGTTACCGTCACCGTCACCGTCATTGTTATCACGAAACAATCATTAGCAGCAGAAGCCATTCACTGCTTGATAAATGTATATATTAACCTTTTTCATGCATTACAATCACTCATGCGCAATTTTAGAAGACGTTTCATGCTCGCGTTTAACGAAATTTCATGACACCGAAAATCTTCTCTGTAAGAATCAACATGGACTCGTCAAACAACGATTGGGAGTAATCCAATTGTGTCTATTTGTCTACGACATTCAGAATGCGATAGATACCGGCTCCAAGGTTCATGTCGCGGTCCTTGATTTCCAAAACGCGTTCAATACAGTTCCGCACTGCTACCTAATGAACAAACTACAAACGTACAAAATATCAGACCATGTGTGATTGGACTGTCGAGTTTCTACGAAACAAAACACAGCGTGTCATTCTTAACGAAGAGAAATCTTCGTACATAAAATTAATTTCGATCGTACCCAGTGGGTGTTGTAGGGCCATTACATTTCACAGTTAATGTAAATAATACGTTTCGAAGATTATGTTATTGTTCCCAGAGTAGTCACAACGCTAGAAAATTGTAGCGAAATGCAGGAAGATCTGCCGGATATGGACACTTGGTCGAGGGATTGGCAGTCGATCTTCAGCTAAACAAATGTAGAGGGTTAGGCGTAAATAGGAAGAAAAATCTGCTATTGTATGATTACACGATGGCAGAAGCGTCAGTGAAAGCAATCGCATGATTAAAATAGCCAGGAGCTCGCGTACGAAGCCATTCAAATTAGTACGACTACGTAAAACTAATCGCAGGTAACAGAGATGCAAGACTGAGATTAATTGGAATAATTCTCAGGAAGTGTGGTCCACCTACATAGAAGATACATTTACGTCGATACTATGCGAAACACTGTGAAATGAATGGCAGAGGGTACGTCAGTTGTACCAACTTTGGGGCATATTCCCGTTACATTCTAGTATGGGGCGATGTGAGAACGATTGTTTAAAAGCCTCTGTGCTGTAATTAATCTAATCTTGTCCACAAAGTCCCTGTGGAAGAGACGTGTAGGAAGCTGTAGTATATTCTTAGTCATCATTTACAGTCTGTTCTACAAACTTCCTTAGCAGACTCCCTCGGGATATTTTATGTCTACCTGTAAGAGTGCACCAGTTCAGTTCTTCCAACATACTTGAGATTCTCTCCCGCAGGTCACATAAACGTGTGACCATTCGACCTACACTTCCCTGTATGCGTTCAATATTCCCAATTAGTACGGGTCCCACACACTTGAGCAACATCTACCATGGGTGCCACAAATGGTTTGTGGACTGATTTCATTTGACTAATATTCTACCAGTAATCCGAAATCTGCTACCTGCTTCAGCCACGACTTGAGCCTACATGATTGTTCCATGTTATGCCTCTTCTGAGCGATACACCCATGTATTTTTAATGTTTCATGAGTTTACTGACTCACTGACATTATGTTCACAGTATACAGTGATTTTTCGTTTTGTAAAATGCATATTTTAAATTTCTGAACATTTAAAGCAAGTTTTCAATCCTTACACCACTCTGAAATCTTGCTAAGGCCGGACTGATTATTTATGCATCTTCGTTCAGACCGTACCTCTTTACGGATAACTGCATCATCTGCGATAACTGTCAGGTTAATTTTGTCCGCAAGCTCATTAATACACAAGAAGAATACCTAGGGAACCAAACCCACTTCCATGGGTTCCACCAGAAGTTACTTCTTTCTGGCGATGACTCTCCGTCCAATTAACACGCTCCGTTCTCGTTACCAAGAAATCCTCAATCCAGTTACAACTTTCGCCTGATGACTCATACGATCGTCCTTTTGATAGTAAGCGTAGGTGTGGCACTGAGTCAAATGCTTCTCGGAAATCGAGAAATATTGCATCTACGTGACTGTGTTGATACATCGTTCTCAGGAAGTGCGAGTTGGGTTTTACATGATCTATATTTTCTAAATACATTCTGGTTGGCTTCGGGAAGGACGTACAACTTGAGATTGTTTCAAATGGCTCTGAGCATTTTGGGACTTAACATCTGAGGCCATCAGTCCCCTAGACTTAGAACTACTTAAACAACCTAAGGACATCACACACATCCATTCCCGAGGCAGGATTCGAACCTGCGACCGTAGCGGTCTCGCTGTTCCAGACTGAAGTGCCTAGAAGCGCTCGGCCACCCCGGCCGGCCAATTCGAGATACCTCATTATGTTTGAGCATAGAATGTATTCTAATATTCTACTAAAAACGAATTTATACAAGTGTGCTCTGTATTTTCTTTCAACTTCTGGGCATGGTTTTTTAGTCGTGGGATCTACCATAGGTTATAGGTAACAGAGGAGTTAGGCGCATATTGGGCATAGAATGTGAGGGGGATTTCATTGGGTCCTCGGAATTTGTTCAGTTTTAATGATTTCAGCAGTATCTCAAGGCTATTGAAGCTATTATCTCTTTCACTTGTCTTTTTAGTGGTAGGATGATCGAATTGGGGCCTTACTCCTGGATTTGCTTTTTAAAGAAACATTTAAAAATAGAGTTAAGCGTATTTGCTTTTGCTTTGCTACTTTCATTTTCAGTTCATGTCTGGTCCATGAATGCCTGGACACTAACTTTGATACCACTAACAGACTTTACAAACGACCAGAGTTTTGTGAAAGATCTTTCGCCAGTGTTTTACCGCTGTAGTCAGTAAGGCTTCACGCGTTGTGCTCGGGACTGCCAAACATGATTCATTCTGCGTCTCTCCATCCGCAGCCCTATGCTTCGATTTGTACCTATTATGCTGTAGTGTCTATTTCTTTAGAAATTTGTTTACGGTGATTGTATACCATAGTGTATCTCTACCATCACGAACTGTTCTACTGGGTACATACCTATCCAGTGCATGGTCAACTTTTCTTTTAAGCTTGAGCCATAGCTCCTAAACGAACACCAATCCTGAGCTAAAAGTTTCAAGTTCCGTATAGAGATATGACACTACTGCTTCTTTCTTCAGTTTTAGTTGCCTCCAGAACCTTCGTTCGATCAACAGTTGAATAATTTTCGACAATCTGGAACCCGTTTCAGATAGGACTGATAGAGGAGATACAGAAGATCCAAAGAAGATAAACACGTTTTGTTACAGGTCAGTTTCAAATGGTTCAAATGGCTCTGAGCGCTATGGGACTTAGCATCTGAGGTCATCAGTCCCCTAGATCTTAGAACTACTTAAACCTAACTAACCTAAGGACATCACACACATCCATGCCCGAGGCAGGATTCGAACCTGCGACCGTAGCTGTTGCGCGGTTCCGTACCGAAGCGCCTAGAACAGTTCGGTCACAACGGCCGGCCAGGTCAATTTAGTAAAGGCGAAAGCGTCACGCAGATAGTCACCCAACTCCAGTGGCAGGCGGTGCAAAAGAGGCGTTCAGCATCACGATGTGGTTCACTGTTAAACTTCCCAACACTTACGGTCACAGAACAATGAACGAAAATATTCCTTCCACCTACACATATCTTGCGAAAAGACTATGAAAATAAAATAAAGAGATTCGAGCTCACTCGGGTCCTCACCCGCAATCGTTCTTCTCGTGGACCATTTCCAACTGAACGGGGGCGGGGGGAAGTGACAATGGTACACAAAATACCCTCCGCCACCACCATAAATGTGGCTCGTGGAGTATATATGAACATGGAAACGGAAATAACTGATAAGCATCTATGTTTCTCTTCTATGTTCCACCTACAGTTCCCCACTATCCACTTCAGTCCTGAACCGCGCTGTGCTACGGTGCAGGTTCGAATCCTGCCTCGGGCATGAATGTGTGTGATGTCCTTCGATTAGTTAGGTTTAAGTAGTTCTAAGTTCTAGGGGACTGATGACCTTAGATGTTAAGTCCATTTGAACCCACTATCCATTAGGTAACTTTCACGGTTTCTTCTTCTGACTTAGAATCCAAGGAATAACTAGTTTCTACCATCCATTCGCCTGTCTGTGGTTGCGCCTTCCACCGTTTCGCTTTAGTTACGGACGTAAGCACATCGTTATTGAAAATAATCGTTCTAATTAGCAATCATTTCTAGTTTTACCTGCGCAACTGCTCTCGAAACACAAGTCATTTTCAAGAGTGTTAAGCTCGTATGCGTAGTGCACCATTGTCACGGGCAAGCGTAAATACTTAACACGCTTGTAAATCAGTCATAATCTAGTCGAAAACGAAAGTGTAAATAAGACTACGAGTACAAAATATACCGATTGACGAAAAAAGTGAAGAACCAAGAAGAGGAAGGGGAAACTAAATGAAGCTTCACAAGTGAATAGGGCATGTGACGTTATTTTAGTGATTACAAAATCTAGTCAAATTTAAAAACAACTTGGAAGTATCAGTCTATCCTATCTGTATGACGTTGCATCCCGCTGGCCTGGATATATGCACTGAGTCAGTTGGGAAGGTTGTAATAAATCCGTTGTATTCTCTTCCGAGGCAAACTGGTCTACAATAGAAACTTCCTGGAAGATTAAAACTGTGTGCCGGACCGAGACTCGTAATCCGGACCTTTGCTTTTCACGGGCCGGTGCTCTACCATCTGAGCTACCCAAGCACGACTCACGACCCGTCCTCACAGCTTTTTTTGCGCCAGTATCTCGTCTCTACCTTTCACACTTCACAGAAGCTCTCTTTTGAACCTTGCAGAACCAGCACTCCTGGAAGAAAGGATATTGCGGAGACATGGCTTAACCACAGCCTGCCGGATGCTTCCTGAATGAGATTTTCACTTTGCAGCGGAGTGTGCGCTGTTATGAAACTTCCTGGCAGATTAAAATTATGTACTGGACCGTGACGCGAACTCGGGACCTGGTAGAGCACTTGCCGGCGAAAGACAGAAGTCCCGAGTTCGAGTCTCGGACCGGCACACAGTTTTAATCTGCCAGGAAGTTTCATAACAGCGCACACTCCGCTGTAGAGTGCAAATTTCATTCTGGTTCACAGTTGTATAACTGGTCCTCGATATCCTGGCTATTCACGTCTGAGATGATCCCAGACTTCTATTGGGGAACTGGCTGATGAAGGTGACACCTCAGCATCATGCGGACAATTCATAGAGGCACGTGCTACGTACATACGAGCATTGTTTTGTTGGAAAATGGCGCAACAATATTGTCGCATGGGATATAACACATGACGACACAAAATGTCAGTGACGCACTGTTGTGCCATCTATAGTTCCGACAGTCACTGCCACCTGTGACCAGAATTCATGTCCGATAGCTCCGCGCAGTATAGTGCCAGAAGTAACTCCACTGTGCCTCTCCAAAATATTGGAGGAATGGATCCTCTTCACAGATCCTCGCCTTTGTCAGCGGTGATAGTCACCCGGGGTAAGGCGAGACCCCCGATTTATAGCTGTTTCGTTTACCAAACTGCTGTTGGTCATTTGAACTCTTCCTTGTGTTTATTTTGATCTCAATTTAGTAATGGTCCTCTACTGCACTCGTTACTAAAGCCCACCAACTGGTTCTTTGACTTCCTTATTAATCTGTAATATTTTTAATTGTAAATATTGTGAATATACATCATTTTTATCTTCTTACGATTGATCTTCTGGCCTATTTTTAAGTTTTCAAAGTTATTCTATTTATAGTTGCTATTTATCTCCCCTGAGACGTGATCCCTGTGAAATGCAATAGTGAAACGGAGAAGAATTCTGGCGCGAAAAATGACGCAGATATTGTACCAAATCTGCTGAAAGCATTTTGATTAAATGACATCAGTTCGCGATATTCAGAATCATAGAGGAAATAACTTAATTAAGAAACCATTTTACCCTGGTATTGCCCGCATCTCGTGGTCGTGCGGTAGCGTTCTCGCTTCCCACGCCCAGGTTCCCGGGTTCGATTCCCGGCAGGGTCAGGGATTTTCTCTGCCTCGTGATGGCTGGGTGTTGTGTGATGTCCTTAGGTTAGTTAGGTTTAAGTAGTTCTAAGTTCTAGGGGACTGATGACCATAGATGTTAAGTCCCATAGTGCTCAGAGCCATTTGAACCATTACCCTGGTATTCGTTAAGACAGAGGTTAGAATGTGTGAAAAATTTATCATTTTCCACGGAAAGTTAGTTTTAGTATGCGACATTGCTGGTAATAGGCACTTGTAATTACGATCCTACAAGCGTTTTTCAGCTAAGTCTCAGGAAAGACGTCAGGAGACTGTGCTAGTGCCGTGGTGGACTTCGAGAATTGTGTTAACGTCAGTGCCTTCCTGTTGATACGTTAAATGACAAAATAGTAGGAAGTATTCACATAATTAAAAGTGTGACAGAGGAGGACCGATACGAGGGTTGTTCGGAATGTAAAGTGAGAACGTCGCGGAATGGTAACCACTGTGAAAATATAAAAAATGTTCTGTTTGCAACAGTGAGCTACACCTTCCCGCTATCTCTCTACATAGTCATCACTACGACTTAGACGTTTGTCTTAGCGTTGTACCAACTTTCCATTACTCTCGTCAAAGAAGGCAGCCACCTGTATTTTCCACGAATTCTCTGCTCTGCTCTACAGCACGTTGTCTGTGCCAAATTGTTGTCTTCATAACCAGCGGTTCATGTGAACGGTGAAGAAGCGCCGAAGGAGGAGGGAGGAGGGAATTACGATCTATATTGTGACTGGTGAAACACTTCCCACAGAAAACGCTGCATAAAATTCTTCATCGCCCCTGCAGAGAGCGGCCGACAATATTATTATGAGGAAGAAAACACATGAAAGTTATGTTATGTGGGCTGGATATCATCAGGAGATATTTGTCACCAGGCCCTCATACTTTCCGGCAGACACTATTTTCTAGGCATTTTATATGATCATTGTGCGCTCAGAGCTGGTAAGAGCGACGTGGCGCGATCGACGGTCATCTAGAGACACTGCCTAACCCTTGTGTGCAAAGCTTCATCAGATTTTCACTGTGCTTCCCTATCGCACCCAACCGGACCTTACTCTCCGAATAGCCCTCGCATTTATCATGGGAATTTTAGAGTAACTGCGAGTCGCATAGCTAACTATATTCATATACGTTGTTCTACATCTTTTTCAATATTTTACTGTGAAGCGTAATACGCAAATTCTCCATTACGCAAGTACTGCCCGGCGGGCATGTTGTCAATTGTAGCTGCATAAATAAATAAATAGATAAATAAAGCCAGGCCGTAAGCGCATTACGATCAGCAGCGGCAAACAGAGCGCCGAGTTCCATAATCCGCCGCATGGGGCGTGCACTGCGGCGCGCCGCCTAATAAAGCAACCGGGCACTCTGTTGAAATTCCATTTTTTAAAGTAATCATTCATTCTGGCGAAAACATATTTCCCCCCTGCCAAATGTACTGCCGTATAATATTAGCCCCACGCCGTTTCCACTGGTCCACGCAGCTCTAAACAACTGAGCGAACGCAATTTTTTTACCACGCACCGTTCTTTTCATTTTTTTTTATTAGATTGTCAGTTACGATGGCTGAATCTAAATGTTGGTAGAAATTTGCCCAGGATTCGTCTGTGTACAACTATATTCGTGACGAACTCAGTTGTAAAAGAAATTTACGTAATGTTTCCAGAATGACTTCGAAATATTTTCGTTGAAATTATGCCCGGCACGTTTTTACATTATATGAAGATTGTCTCACGATCTCAGTCATAAACATACGGTTCGTAGATTACAGTGTCTCGACATATACTCTCGGGAAATATTTATAAGAGCAAAACATAGCTTCACGTATTGTGCGACGTGATCCCACCAAGTTTGGTCATGTGAAACATCTACTATAGGAGACAACTTGGCTGAATTATTACCGCCCTTGACGCTATTCAGACAATAACAATTTTATTTACGATGTTACAGTATCTGTGTTCAGAAGTACAATGCAACAAGCACTGCAGTGACTGCAGCCGTTATGAAATGAATGAAACTGATGTTAGTTGAAATACGGACAATCACCAGTTGTAGAGTGGAAAGACGACAGTGAAAATTTGTGCCGGACCGGAGCTGCAAACAGTATTTCCCGCTTAAAGCGAACGACCGCTATACCGTTACGCTATTGGAGAAAATGTTCAAATGTGTGTGAATTCCTAAGGGACCAAACTGCATAGGTCTTCGGTCCCTAGATTTACACACTACTTGAACTAACTTATGCTAAGAACACACACACGTACCAGAGGGAGAACTCAAACTTTCGGCGGGAGTGGCTTCGCAGTCCGTGACATGACGCCTCAAACCGTGCGGCCACTCCGCGTGGCCTATCTGAGCACTTTCCACGGCCAGACACACACTTCAGTATGTTATCAACCATGTGACTACAACCTACACTCGTACATCCATTAAGTGTAAATTATTGCTGTACACGGGAGAAATTTTAATTGAAAGTCGCTTCCGCGGTATCGGCAGACAAACACGGCACTGCAGTTCCTATGATGTACAGCACAATCAATGTTCATTCGGACACGCGTTTTATGAGAGGTGGAAAAGCGGTGGGATATTTTTTATATTCCCTGTTATGAATTTCGTACACAATACTTGCACTACTGGCCATTAAAATTGCTACACCACGAAGCTGACGTGCTACAGACACGAAATTAAAGCGACAGGAAGAAGATGCTGTGATATGCAGAGCATTCACACAAGTTTGGCGCCGGTGGCGACACCTACAACGTGCTGACACGAGAAAAGTTCCCAACCTATTTCTCATACACAAACAGCAGTTGACCGATGTTGCCTGGTGAAACGTTGTTGTGATGCCTCGTGTAAGGAGGAGAAATGCACACCATCACGTTTCCGACTTTGATAAAGGTCGGATTGTAGCCTATCGCGATTGCGGTTTATCGTATCGTGACATTGCTGCTCTCGTTGGTCGAGATCCAATGACTGTTAGCAGAATATGGAATTGGTGGGTTCAGGAGGGTAATTCGGAACGCCGTGCTGGATACCAACGGCCTCGTATCACTAGCAGTCGAGATGACAAGCATCTTATCCGCATGGCTGTAACGGATCGTGCAGCCACGTCTCGATCCCTGAGTCCACAGATGGAGACCTTTGCAAGGCAACAACCATCTGCACGAACAGTTCGACGACGTTTGCAGCAGCTCGGACCATCAGCTCGGAGACCATTGCTGCGGTTACCCTTGACGCTGCATCACAGACAGTAGCGCCAGCGGTGTTGTGCTCAACGAGGAACCTGGGTTCACGATTGACAAAACGTCATTTTTTCGGATGAATCCAGGTTCTGTTTACAGCATCATGTCTGTCGCATCCGTGTTTGGTGGCATCGCGGTGAACGCACATTGGAAGCGTGTATTCGTCATCGCCATACTGGCGTATCACCCGGCGTGATGGTATGGGGTGCCAATGGTTACACATCTCGATCACCTCTTGTTCGCATTGACGGCACTTTGAACAGTGGACGTTACACTTCAGATGTGTTAGGACCCGTGGCTCTACCCTTCATTAGATCTCTGGGAAACCCTACATTTCAGCAGGATAATGCACGACCGCATGTTGCAGGTCCTGTACAGGCCTTTCCGGATACAGAAAATGTTCGACTGCTGCCCTGGCCAGCACATTCTCCACATCTCTCACTAATTGAAAACGTCTGGTCAATGGTGGCCGAGAAACTGGCTCGTTACAATACGCCACTCAGTACTCTTGATGAACTGTGGTATCGTGTTGAAGCTGCATGGGCAGCTGTACCATCCAAGCTCTGTTTGATTCAATACCTAGGCGTATCAAGGCCGTTGGCGGCCAGAGGTGGTTGTTCTGGGTACTGATTTCTCAAGATCTATGCACCCAAATTGCATGAAAATGTAATCACATGTTTGTTCTAGTATAATATTTTTGTGCAATGAATACCCATTTATCATCTACATTTCTTCCTGGTGTAGCAATTTTAATGGCTAGTAGTGTAAATTTTCCACGAAATTTTCGTTTTAAGCCCTTCATTTCGTCGGTTCACCCAAGACAAACTATAAGAATTAAATTATTATTGAAATTATCGCTTAGTTTTGAATAGCTTATAACTAAATTCAGGACCACATTATTTCTGAAAGACATACATCACACCATCAGCAGCAACAACACAATGAGGTAGATAAGAGCCTGACACGACGAGCCAAACACTTGCGAGCCGGATTTGCGGAACGTGTGGGCCAATGCTCGTCCTGTATCGGCTATGCTCGGTCTTTCTCGGAAGTATCCGGTACAGCGCGGCGCTTCATTTATTATATACATGAAACATATTCGCAGTTTCGATAACGGGCAACCATGAGCTGTGTAATGGAATTATAACAATTAAAATTTGTGTTCCGGGTTCAAGCCCCAATACGGACACAAATTTTCGTTGTCGTCATTTCATTATACGGTTGATGGTTGTCCATATCTGCAACTGCGAATACGTTTCATGAGTAACTGGGTGGTCCGCAAGGACACGGCAAAAGTGGAACGACGAGCCATCATGGCTACGTGAAGCGCCTGCAAGTACTTTCAGACATCACTAAAAGTGCCTTATACAGTGCTGAGCACATGTATGTGAAACTTTCCAATGCCCACCACGTCCAGCATTGATCACTTTACAGACTTGGTGGAAGTGAAGCAGTCCTTTCACAGTGCAGTCACCGTTCTCCCACACTAAGGACAGCACCCTCCGTATCCGTGAGCCGGAGAGGTCCATTCGGTGTCGCCGAGTGTCGTAGTAAAGCAGGGCGCCCCGCCCTGATGGGAGTGCGTCGCCGCCTTACGGCTGCCGAGGCTCGCCCGCTCGTAAAGTAAGCGTCTGCTACGCCGGTTGCCTGCTTTTCAGGGGCACCACACTTCGCAGCCAGCAGGTACGGCTACGAGACCACAATGGGCAGTCGCCGCGAATCGCGGTCTTATCTCCGCCTTCTCTTCCGTCCTCTTTACGGGCATGACGTACGCTACTGAATTATCCTGAAAGCAGGAACAAACAAATGCCCTACGTGCTTCCGTTCAGATTCACTGGTGATGCTAGAGAAACTGTAGCTTATTAATTTTAATTCCAATGACAGATTTCAGATTAGTATGTTTGGCTGTCAGCCAGCTAAGCTCGTTTGTAAACTTCTTTTATAAGCGAGGGTTCAAAATGTTCAAATGAGTGTGTATCTTATGGGACTTAACTGATAAGGTCATCAGTCCCTAAGCTTACACACTACTTAACCGAAATTATCCTAAGGACAAACACACACATCGATGCTCGAGGGAGGACTCGAACCTCCGCCGGGACCAGCCGCACAGTCCATGACTGCAGCGCCTTAGTCTGCTCTGCTAATCCCGCGCGGCTATAAGCGAGGGAAAGTCACATCGAGAAAAGAGACGACAAATAATACGGGATATTTCAATAACGATGTGACAAACCGTCAGCTATAATGGAGAAGATTGGAAGTGTTAACTCGATGGCGGACACAGACGGAAAGTGACTGAGTAGATAATTATACGAGAATTTTAAACGACACTTCGGCTTCCTGGTATTTATTACAATTTGTGTAGCTACATTTTTATTTAAGTTATATTTATTTATTTAATCTGACAAGATAATGACCATTAATGCCCTCTCGTACATCTAACCAGACATTCCGCATATTTTACGTAGTATGTATTACAAGCTACAATGAATACAGAATACAGCATTTATATATTATTATAATGCAGAAAAAGTACACACTTTACATTCGTTGCTGAGAATGAACGTGTATAACAGTTATAGGAAAGTAGCCTTAAACTATGAGCGCTAGAAGCAATGGGTATGAAAAGGAGGATGGAAGGGGGAGACCAAGAGAACGCGATGTTTATCTCCACAACTTTGAAAATGTGCTGCCGTCGCAACACTAGTACAGACTTCCTATGCAGGCATGAATTCATTCAAGTAAGTTCTGTTACGCCCGTTCAAACAACACGATTGTTCTCTGACGAGTGTCGCAGGCCGCAATAAATATATCCAGAAGATTGTCTTCAGTCTCGACAGGCACCTCCTACGATAGCTACTTCACATAAGACCACCTCTTCCTAACGAGATGTCCGTGTCTCCTGAACATCTCTTCTTACACGCTTCTCAGTGAACGTTCGCCCTAGGTGGTCACTACCAATTCGGGCAATGAGAGCTGCCGTCTCGCTAGAACCAAACACTTGTCTGAAGTCCACGACGTATACGTTTTATCAGTGAAATTCCCTGTCACCACACCTTGTAGTGCCCTATTTACATATTGATGGGGTCTGCACATCATACCATGTACACTTTCCATCTATGCATAACTCATGTGTATTTGACAGTGTGTTTTCTTTTACCCCCCTAACGTTGAAGTCTTTGTTTTAAATGTTCCAAAAGATATTTTAACTTTTCTTAGTATTGCGCAACACTATTTTTTAATTTTTTTTTCGGTTTCTTTCTGCAGCTGTTTCGCTTAGCTTCGCTGCGTTTCCTATGGATTTTGTTCGTAAGTGACTTATGTTGCTACATTAGTGTCCGTTCCTGATTTTTGTGTATTTCCTCTTTGGTCGATCACCTGAAGTATTCCATTTGTATCTCAAAGTTTATTCACGGTTATCTTACTTATACCGATGTTTGTCTGTCAAACAACGGTGATTACTTTTTTAGGAATGTCGCATTAGTGTATGTGCGGGTTTGTCTATGGAGGTTTGATTAGGTGCAATATTCTACCCACTGCGTAATGAGTCAGCGGTTTTTTGTGTACAAAGTAGACTTCTATGAGCAGGTGTGATTCAGCGTTCGTAAAAAAATGGAGTTAGAACGGGAAGGCGTTCCAGCACGTTTATCCGTTTCCGCGTGAGACAATCAGAGATAAAATTCTGTGAAAGGTGACTGTGGACTACTTGCTTGGCAGCTAACACCTCAGATTATCTTTTTTTTGTGGCCTTCCTGAGAATTCTTGTTAATACATCAGAGGAAGATCTGCTATGGGTAAAGCAGAAATATTTTACACTACAACAGGTATTTCTGATATTAGAAATTACTGCACGACAATATTTTGTACTAGTAAAATTGTGGTCATAGTAAATAGTTTTCGTGTTCCTTGAATATGATTGTGCAAATATGCTGGTAGAAAAAGAAAATCACAAGAATTTCGCAGCGAAATAGCACTAAATGTTGAGCTTAAACACGATGAAAGTAATAGATTATATGCAATTCATAAAAAAACCAAATCGGTTAAATTTTTGATAGGCTCCAAGGGATAGTGATACGAGATTTTTCTCACTAAAATGTAAGTATCAGGAATTTTAAATAGAAAACCGGTATGGAAGTAGTTCTAAAAGCTTTTCCCTCCAGCATCGTGGTGCTATTTTTACTGTATCAAGGAACCAAATTTTATTGTGGAAACTGTAGCATAATGAGTGTAGTAATGATGCGGTGGTTACATGTGAAGTATTTGCGAACGTACTTAATATGAGATAGCAAATACCACGGAAGAAATGGAGAAAATGGAACTCAGGCAACTAAATATCTACGATAAAAATTCTCGTATAACTGTGAATTTCTCAACACACCAGCGAAAAATTTAGCAACTCAGTCTTAATAGTTACGATACTAGTTTATCAGAACGAGAAATTGGTAGCTGTTTTAGAAAACTTCTGTACGCCGTGCGACTGCTTTCAAAGGAAATTTTGTCACCGTAATTCATCCAAAATTCAAGCAACTACACAATATAGACGCTTATAGAAGGTCCATATATATCCCCAAAAGAAGAGCTATAGTCAAAACTTGTGCATTGTGCGTTGCGACTATACCAATGACTTTCCGTCAACAGTTAACTCGCATGATGATTTTTATATTCGCGGCAGCAATGTTAATGAACAGAGGTCGTTTAAAGTTGCCAAAAAGCAAAGGCAGGTGCTCATGTCCGATTCATCAAATATATATCCTCCGACAGACACAGTTTCTCGTTACGAATTTTGTCTTTAAGGGAACAAGAAACAGCTTGACAATGCTAATAAATTTTTAAGTAGGTGATGATATATTTTTTGTAGCGTTGCTTCCAAAATGGAAAATATTCAAGAAGCAGAAAATAAATTTCCGTCAAGTAATTGTACCTCCTGAATACAAGTCTAAACTTCTGTACCCCCTTCTTTATGGTGTAACTTGCTCGGTGGAGAAGAGTTGCGAACGTGGTGCATACAGGTTTAGGTTTCCTGTGATTTTCCTGAATTGCTTAAGATGGAGGGCTCAATGGTTCCTTTGAAAGGGCGCTGCCGGTTCCTTTCCCAAACTCGGCTTGTGCTCTGTCTCTAATGACCTTGTCGTCGACGGTACGTTCAGATCTAACATTTATTTCTTTTTTGTGGGCTGGGCGGTACCTTCTCCATTTCTCGCTACAATCAGAGTATGGTTCAAATGGCTCTGAGCACTATGGGACTTAACTGCTGTGGTCATCAGTCCCCTAGAACTTAGAACTACTTAAACCTAACTAACCTAAGCACATCACACACATCCATGCCCGAGGCAGGATTCGAACCTGCGACCGTAGCGGTCACGCGGCTCCAGACTGTAGCGCCCAGAACCGCACGGCCACTCCGGCCGGCTACAATCAGAGTATCTTCTACAAATAATATACTTACGTTTCATACGTTTTATATGCCTAAAGCAGTAGAGAGTTTAAAATATATGAAAGGTCTATATATTAGCGCAATAAGAAACAGATTTGTATATTTTTTGATGTAAAATCAGTATCTGCTATTAATCTTATGTCCGATAATTTCGTAACAGTTTCAGTCGGAAAATGAATCCAGTCCTGCACATCGGTAATTTTGTACTTCCAAGTAGCAGCTGTAATGAGTTATTCGACGTAATATAGGATATTAACCAAAATTCGATGAATATGCTATATTAAATCCACTCACTCGTTACAGCTGTTGCTTGAGAGGACTCTTACCAAACAGTCCTCAAGTTTGAAAACGTCTCACAACGCAATGGTAATTAACATAAGTGGTAGACCTTTTTCAGTTGTTTCACTCAAAATGTTGTCGTTTACGAGAGTCAGGAGCATACGTACACTAGGATTATATTCATTTAAAATTTGAGGTAAGGAAATAAGAATTTATGCATATACACACAGATAAATTTGAAATAAAACAGTATTTACCTAAAAACGAGCTACTGTTCAGCATTTTTTGTGCCATCAACAAATATTACGTGTTGCTTGAATCAGGGTAACATAAGTACTAACAGGGGTAATATTTTTTGTGGGTTCAAATTCTCGAAGAATTTTTAAAAGGCTTCATATTCGCCATTGACCGTACATTTATTTACAATATCCACTATTGCAGTTTCGACCTTTGGTTATTTTCAAGTGGTTACAGGTGCTGGAAACACAGCAGTAGTCAACATCAGTAAAAAGAATAAAGGTGTCTTGAGCCTCTTTCACTCGTGTCGGCCTTTGCGACACATACCATCGTCAAGTGACGGGTAGGATACAAACGCATGAAATTAAATTCGTGGTTACGGAACAGACTGCAATAAACGTATGATCAGTGGCGAACATAAAGTCTTTTAAAAAACTAAAGCAGATGTTTCGTCGTCTGTACTTCCCACCATTCACACGTTGTTGGCCCTTATTAGTATCCTCATTTCATTCGATTGTCCTTAGATTTGTAGACGCCATTTCGTAACCAGTGATCTCCATGTGGCATAGTCCAAGTTGTGTCTGGTTGATAAGCATTCTTCTGTCTTTTCTTCCTGGTTGCGAATGGCTTATTTTGGCTTTCCATAGGTTTCCTGTGACTTTTTTGGCTGATGTGTTTAGTGCAGATGTTGATTATAGCAAACTTTTTCTAGACTTCAACTTATGTCTTGTCGGGGTATGTCCACGCAATCGGTGTAACTTATTTCCTTTCGGAATTTGCTACTACTTCCCGGTGTATGTCAGGAGCGGCAGTGGCTGGCACGTAGTACAGTTTATCAAAAGTGGTCGGTTACAGACATCCTCTAGCTAGCATTGCATTTTCATCAAGAGCTACGTCTACCTCTTGCACGTGTACGGATTTATATCACACTGGGTAGGCATAACCAACAATCGAGAGAAAGAGTCATAGCAGAACTATGGATCACCTGGGGATGGGCACCTCAATTTCTCCCACGTTTCCCGTTGATGTCGCTTCACGGCGACATCTTATATTTGGTTTTAAGGCAATGTCTAATGTAACCTCACGATATTTTAGCATAAACTGATGCTCTTGCTCGATGCCTTCCCAAATCACTTTACTTCTGATCCCTCCATAGTCAGACTGAAACTTTTAGGCTGAAACTTGATAGTGATGTGAAAGCGAATACCTTTAAATTCCGACTACAAAGTCCGATCTAATGTTGCCCTTACTATCCTACTTTTAAACATCACCGTAGCTGTAAATATTTTTGATGTGCGTGACACCAGTCAATCAACTACTTCTGATTGCCTGTAAATGAGACTGAATGTAAAGAATGGTTACTCAAAATGACTTTCTCATGAAAGAATCACACATAATGTCGAACCGTTGCGTTAAGTAAAGTGCCTTGTTAGAAAACGCATCCATTGAATTTATTTGCAGTTTTGTGATTCTATGTTGTTACTAATTTTGTCTCAGTGGTTCACTTACACCCTACAGTAAATTCTTACATTTGCCGACAGCTGCTTCCGACTGCTTCGCTCAATAACACCATGAGGGGCGTTCAGTAAGCAATGCAACACACCTTTTTTCCGGAAAGAAGGTTTGTTTTATTCAAAATTCCAATACCTTATATTATATCCTGCACTTTTGGCTATAAAATCCCGTTTTTCAGTATGATCTACGTTCAATGCGACGGTCTTACGCCACCTTACTGGGAGAGCCTCTATGCTCACGTGGTGCCACTCCACTAGTCGACATCGAAGCCAACACCTTGCTGCATGAATAACCTCCTCATCAACCATCTAGTGCTTCCCCATGAGTGCATCCTTCTTTGGGTCAAACTTACGGAAGTCGAATGGTGTGAGATCCGAGCTGCAGTGTGGCTGAGCAGGAACAATCCACTGAAGTTTTGAGAGTGTCTCCGACAGAGAAGCCCAATTGAGCAACTAGATTTGATTGTGATCTGTCGGATCACCTCGAATTCCAACATTGCAGGAGTCACAGCTGCGTACGCCCGGCCGACACGCGAGAGATCGGACAGGTTTGCGTGACATTGTTGCGTTGATGATACGCGCCTCGTCCAGCGACTCAACGCGCTTTTGCTTACTGCCAGGTCTTCGTAGATATTCTGCAAGCACCTATGAATATCTGCGATGCTCTCGTTTTCCTCCAAAGGAAACTCAGTGACGGCTCTCTTCTTGTAACGCACATCCATTGCAGACGCCATTTTGAAGGCGACGTATAGCGCCGCCACCTATCGGAACTGGACGAGTATAGGGGTCGAATAGGGAATATTCCAAAACGTCCCATAACAAGTTCCGAATTTTTCAACCCAAACTGGCAGAGAAAATAATGTGTTGCTTTACTTATTGAACGCCCCTCGTACAATCTCCCGTAGCCAAAGAATTCGTATCATTCAAGTGTTCAGCCATGCAAAGGTGCTCTTAGTGGATACGTGCCAAATAAACTGTCAAATACCCAAAATAAACAGATCATGATATCAACATTTTTCATAGCTATTTCTCTTGCTACGCACACCTCGTAAGAAAAATCAGATCATGAGACTCTAAGTCTCGAAATCATTAACGGTCAAATGAGATGATCATTCAATTTAGTATTTGTTTGGCCTTATTATCTGTAGTTGCTTTCCAATATCTGATGGCATTTTCGTTCCACTTATCTATCTATCGCTTGAGCCTTGTCCCGCAGTTATGCAGGATCAGGTATCGTTAATCGCAGTTGGCATGTTAATGTTTAAGGGGTGGCTGGATGCCCTTCCTGCCGCCACCTCGTACCCCCTGGTACGGAATTAGCGTACCCCAACTGTATGCGTCCAGTGTAGGCCTTGGAATAGTGCAAATGTGTTCAGATGTCTCCGAGCCGTGTAACTGAGGCGGGACATCGAAACCAGCCTGGTATTCACCTAGTGGAGTGTGGAAAACCGCCTAAAAACCACATCCAAACTAGCCGGCACATCGGCCCTCGTCGTTAATCCTCCGGGCGGATTCGATCTGGGGCCGGCGCGCCTACTCGAGTGCAGGAAGCAACGCGTTAGCGCTCTCGGCTACCCTGGCGGGTTGATGGCATTTTCGTTCCACCATTACACCTAAAAAAAAAGAAACGTGCTCTTCTTACAAGACGCGTTACGCTTTTTTGAAGCAAAGCGTCATCAGTGGTCTATAATTAAAGGTAATTACAATTTGATTTGTTTTTAAGGTAGAGAAACAGATTATCAACAAGTTTTTGGTCATTACTTAAGGTCATTTTTGCTTGGTTTTTTGCCTACACCAGGTAATGACGTCTATTAGCACGTCTTTGGTTTCTTTTTTCATTGGACAACTGATACTAGTGATCTAATTTTTCGCTGCTTTGCAGAGCTATGCGTTTTTTACATAGTACACAGCACAGTTTTTCGTACGCCACTGTTTACTGTTTATTTGTATACTTCTAAGCGTGTATTGCATTTTGTAGTGTTGCTGAAGCAGCCACTACCTTCTCTTTTGCCTACTCTTTTTCTTTCTTTTTCACTAATCTTTCATTACTATTATACAGTATAAAAATACACAGCAGCATAATTGAATACAATACACGTATACAATGAACTACGGAGAAAAATAAATAAAATTATAGACAAAAGACAAACTAGTGGCAATTTTGGCAACACTATAAAATACTATACACGCTTACAAGCATACAAATAAAAAATAAACAGTGCTGTACGAGGACGTATGCTGTGTAAAACTAAAAAATCCGTAGTTATGAAAAGCAGCTAAAAACTGGACCACAAGTATCAGTGTCTAATAAGAAAAGTAACCAATGACATGCTGGCAGACGGCATTTCCTGGTGTAGGCGAAAAAACCAAGCAGAAATTACCTTAAATTAAACCCAAAAATTCCTTGAAGAACTGTTTTTCGGGCTCAAAAACAAACCAAACTGTAAATATCTTTAATCACAGTCCACTGATGATGCTTCAATTCAATAAATTGAAACGCATCTGGCGAGAAAAACATGTATTTGCTTGAAGTTGTAACGACGTAACAAAAACACCATCAGCAATTTTATTACAGCGTAGGACAACGTTTTTCATCCCCCCCTCCCCCTCTCCCTCCCCCGTCACAACCACCTCTCTTCATACTCATGTTCTAATGCTGTCCTTAGTCGTGAACGGCGAATAAAAAATGTTTGCTGTGTATACAGAAAAAGTACGGTGACATTTTTCATGAATGAAATTAGAAAAAATTGCCGGTGAATACGTAACGGACAGTCACTTTTTAAATTAATACAACGGTTGGATACCCCGCGCCAGCGTTAGAACAGCGTTCGGTTTGGACTGCGGGAGGCGTCGGGTGATGCTCTGGGCGCGTCGCTCGGCCAGCCTTGGAGGCGGCAGCCGCCGCTAATCCTGTTTGACTTAATTACTTGAGAGCCGGAGCCGTAACCCGCTCCCACTGCCCACCCCCGCTGCCCCCTCTCCCGCCACCAAACCGGGGCCGACACTGCGAGCTGCGCCGCGCGTAACGTAGGGCTCCTAATTGAATCCAATTACCTAAACTCTCCAACATAACGGCGAGTTAGGTTATCTAATGCCTCGTTAAACTGGCGATGTTTTCGGGCTTTAGAGTTTATTGTGCCGACGCCCGGTCGCGAACGGTATCGGAATTTCTGAGTGGCCGGTGATGGGAGTGGAAGGCCGTTAGCCGTTGTGTGTGAGTGTGAGTGTGTGTGTGGTGTGTGTGTGTGTGTGTGTGTGTGTGTGAGAGAGAGAGAGAGAGAGAGAGAGAGAGAGTGGAGGCAATCCTGTCAGAGAGAGAGAGAGAAGGGGGTGTAGGTGGGTGGTGGAGGGAGGGGGATGGGAGGGAGTTCCAGCGACCTGCGTAGGTGAGTAGTTTTGTTTTTTTAACGCAGGCCACGGGAAGCCGAGTTAAGCCTCGTAGTGAGGTACTGTTGTTTCCAAGTTGACGGATGCTCTGTAAACCTGTTCGGAAAAGTACTTCGCGGCGAAATCGCAGGCTGGAGGGAATGGTGTACGTGCCGCCGCAGCCGCCGCTGTTGCCGAGGAGCGCACAGCTAGCGGGTTTTGGCACGAAATTAGTTTCAAATTACATATTTACTCTCTGACATACGCTCTTTTTTACGATATACCGACATGTTCAGCGGAAACTGAGAAATATCGAAACGCTAGTTTCGCTGAAAGTCTAGTTCAGAGTTTGTAGACGGAACTTGCACGTGTATTTTTTCGCGAGTTTCATTTGTTCAACCGTTGCCGTACTACTGTTGTCTCTGCAGCCTGAAGTAAAGTCAAATATATATGTATCAATAATTCACCCATTAGTGTCATAAAGAGAAAAATTTCTCTTTATGACAGCTACTTTATAGTCACTGAGGTAACTTGAGAACTCGTGTCAGAGAAATCAAATGAAACAGTCAAGGAAGTTTACTGTTGATCAATATGCAATAAAGTTACACTGAACAAAAAAGAAAACAAAAAGAATGAATTTCAATCTGAAGAGAGAAAATCGTCCTGTTAAATTAAACGTAGATGGCACCTTTACACACATGCATTACAAACATACATCTATTATTTTGTCAGTGAGGAACCGCATCATAATGACAGCGACTGATATTCGTACAGTTTTCTGCGTCAGACACTGGTTTCTTATACCAGTAGGCGTTTCGACGATTCACACCATCTTCAGTCACGGCGTCATGCAGTTAAACTCTTGATATTAGCGCGGAGCACAGACACCTTTTCACGATAGCGGACGATCCAGGAGATAGGTTGTGTTTCGCCTTATGAAATAAAGTAGAACTATCCTGAATATTGCTATTTTTTGCAGGCTATGTGCTTCTCACCGTCCATGACGCAGGAAACTGTTTTGTTTATTAACACAAAATTTCTAAGAATAAATATTGATTCTCAGCTAAAGAAAAGTGCACAGTGTGTTCAGCATGTTATGCCCTCGGAGTGCTGTCATCAGTGTGTGACAGAAAGTTACTTGTTTACATACTACTCATTTTTAAACTCAGCCCCTAGCTATGGGATTATTTTCTGGGGAACAAATGAACAAAATATGAACGCGCTCTTCAAACTATAGAAAATTACCATGAGAATAATAACAGAAACAGTAATAGGGCTCAATGTAATGATCTGTTCAGAACACTGGGGGTGTCAAATACAGGATATGAGTTTATTTGCCAGTAAGTGATGTACATCAAAAACAACCTTCGTAACTACTGCAGACAAAACCTCTGTCCATCGCCATGGGACAAAATCTAGACTGAACTTACATTTATCAAGTAAGAATCAATAAAAAATTACCAAAGAATAAAATTGTACAAAACATTACCTACAGATATTGGAGAGATTTCTAAAGCAACTTCCTTAGACATACAATCAGGCAATGTACTCCATGCAGTGAAATGCTGTTTAGTTAATACCGATTAGTGGTTGGATTAAAAACTGAAAAACAAGTAATTATTTTTTTATTCTCTGTTATTAACCAAAACACTGTCGCAATGTAACATTTATCTTTAATTGCTGGACAATCTTGCACCAAAATTTCGTAATGAATACGGGGTGTTTCACAATCTTTTGACGATTTCAAATTTGAATAACACGCACTAAAAACAAGATAAGCGACGGTGGCACCGTTTGTTAATAGTGTGTAGCGTCGAGTTTTTTCTCGTACATGGGTCAGTAATCATGTCGCACTGATCGAAGCTGTTATATCCTAGCCAGTAATGCCACCCGAGCCCGCTGCCAAAAGGTTGGCAGCATCAAAGTCCGGACGCCGTCCGCATAAGCAGCGCCAGCGAGACAGGAAATCGCCGCAAGTCTGCGCGCGCCACCGCTGGCTTCTGGTTTCTTAAGCGCTGGAGTCGCGAGCGCTAGGACAGTTCTGTATTCGCCGCTCAGTTGTATACTCGCCACCGAATTGTGTACTTGCTAGTCAGTTGTGTGTTCATCGCAGCAGAGTTGTTGTATGTCGTCAGCCGACGCTGACCTAGCCGCTCCGACTCGAACTAGACAGATTCTGTAGACACCGAAATCACTACTGTGTTTCTGTATCTTCGTTAATAAAGATAAGTACCGACTTTTATTTAAACAGAGTGTTTGGGTTTTCATCTTTCTGTTCACTGTTCCAGCGGACCGGTCGGCCCGCTATTAAAAGTGTGGCGGTGACTTCGTAAGCCGTTTCTACAGCGAATTGCTTGTCGCTACGAACGCCGCCACAAAAGAAGCAATATCGTGCGTCCGCGGTGGAGAGACATTTTTGCTACGCCGTATCTGTAGTGCCCGTATGACGTGTCTTTCGTAAGCATTTCAAGATTCAGCCGTGATATCCAATTCCTGCTGGTGGAATAATATTTAATTGCGTAAGAAACTTCCTGCAGCTGCCAGTTCATCGCATCGTCAGTGGACCGGCCCTCGGGAAACCATCCGAACTCAAGAGAACATCGGATGTAGCAAGCAAATAGGAAGTTGCAGAACACAAAATGGATATCTCACGCCATCTTGTGGTCCTGATAGCGTACTTGGTATTACATGCAATGATTGCTGTGGAGGTATGAACGTACAGTGTAGGACTAGTTTTTTTCTTTGCTAAATAACTTCCTACCGTTGAAGCTGCGCTGTTGTATACAGTCTCGCTTTGTATTCGGGTCAGTGGAAGTTCTGATCTCCAACCAGCCATCTTGATTTAGGATTTCTGTAGTCTTCCCAGATGCTTGGAGGCCACCTACTAAAAGTCTACGACCGATACCCGTCCTCTTGTTGTCCAACTAGGCCTGTAAGTGTGTAACGATCTATGGGTATGAAGCATATAGTGTTTTTGTACTGAAACTGTAATACAAAAATAGGTACAGTATCCTTGTAAAAATGATCCGTGGATGAATAAACTTCCTTCCTTCTACTACTACTACTACTACTACTACTACCACTACCACCACCACCACCAAATACTATTACTGAAGTTAATACCATAATTAGGTACTTGACTACCACATAACCAACTGGTTTGAACTGTTTAAAAGACAGTATGTGTTGCAAACATATAGTAAAGCATGGATTGTAACAATTTCAACGCATACTTAAGAAGTTACTCAAAATTGAAGGCGACATTCATTTTACGTTATTTTCCAAAATCCACAGCTACGTAAAGATATTGAAAGTTGCATTTAAAAACTGTTTTCGTTTGATTTTGAACTTGTACTGGCTTGGTTGTAACTTTGCTGTCGTTAGCTTTGTGTGGCTTTATGCATTTCCAACTGTGAATAACAAAATACATATGCCTGCAAGAATACTACATGAATTTGGCCCTGATTTATAATCTTTATAAAAATATATGCAAACTGATTAAATCCTGAACTTTAATTTTAGTCTCTTTAACTAATCGAAGTGGTCCCTGTCCGTTAATGACCGACCTAATAATTCTGTTCGCGAAATGGTCCCTGTGCGTTGATAATACTCGTAGCAAACTGGTCCAGAAATGAAAATATCTTACTTCGTAATGTTATTGCTTGGAAACTGGTACTTGCTGCTCTCTGTGTGCCAGCTGCAAATTTCTCACTGCAGTTGCTGAGAGCTTAGTGTAATGCTCCAAACAACAAGTGAACTATTTTATACACATCTTTGACTGAGACACTCTTTAGATAAAAATGACTTGGATCGAGGATTTGGACAATGCTCTTAGGTGAAGTATTTCTTTAATAAACTGTGATATACTATTAGTTGTATGAAATTCATGTTACAACACTCATTAATTTTGACAAAGGGCAACATGGATATCAAACCCTTACTCTCACAAATGTTGGACAAATAGTTAACAAATATGGAAAATGCCTCCTTACAGTGAAAATTACTCAATCTTTATTGAAACATCTATGTCCCTGATACAGATGTCTCATTCAACAAAGGTTATAAACTACAAGCGACAGCAAATCAAAAATATTATCTTCATTTCTCTTCATATGCTTTTCTAACCTTATTACATGTCATTTTATTCTAAATTACCAATCGAATATTTCTCCTCTGCTCCACAATATTAAACAGCAGATCATTTTAATCAAACACAGATGCACTTTACTTCCACGTTGCCAGGAATCCTCTGTTCTGCGTGTGTCTCATTACTCTTTAAAGACGGAACTCCGGCGCTCCTCGCTGCCGAGCAGCAATGACAAAACAACACATCTTCCAGCGATACAGGTACTCTGACCAAAGACTGCGCGACAATAATAAGCAATTCATAATTGCCGCTTAGCATTTGAGACGTCCAAAGTATGTAGAAAATACAGAAACGCAAATATCAAACTCCTACTACACATTTTTCAATACGTGATTCTTATTAGTGACCTTACTTAGATCTTGATTAGATGATTACACTGTAACACTGAATGTAATTGGTTGATTACAATGTTGATTACTCTCTACTGTCCGATAGTGTCAATGCAGCTATTCTCGGTGACGAACATGTTATGTTCAGCTGTAACTATCGAAATCTGGGAAAGCTAACAACAGAATTCCGTGAGGTCATTTATAGCTTTTCGCAGCTGGAACAAAATAGAGGGTGTTTATAAATGAATATCTGTGTTTTAACGCTTTATAATATTTATTACATTAAACTTACAGTTATAAATGATATGTCAAATGAAAGAGTAACTCAAGCAGCTGTGTGTTTGGCATCAGCGCGCATGCGCAGCGTGCAATGTTCCCGCCGCAGTCCGCTAGATAGAGGTAGTAGCGAGGATGGTGACTAGTGAACAGAAAGCGTTTTGTGTTTTGCAGTTTGCAAAGACCGAATCTTCAGTTACTGTGCAACGTGCGTTCCGGCTCAAGTTCAGTTGTGATCCTCCAAGTGATAATAACATTCGTAGATGGCATCATCAATTTGAAGATACCGGCTGCCTTTGTAAAGGGAAGAGCACAGGACGACCAAGAGTTAGTGAAGAGACTGTTGGACGAGTGAGAGAGTCGTTCACTCGTAGCCCAAAGAAATCAGTCAGGAAGGCTAGTCGTGAGTTACCGTGTCGACTATTTGGAAGTCTTAAAAAAACGCGTACAACTTCGTCCTTAACGTTTACACTTATTACAGGCTCTAAAGCCGGCAGACCATGGATTACGTGCCAACTTCGAAAACGAAATGTTGTTTCATGACGATGAAGATTTTCTGGATCATGTTGTCTTCAGTGGGTAAATTGACTTTTCATCTTAAGTGGACATGTCAACACTCACGATGTGCGCATCTGGGGTTCAGAAAATCCTTACTAGGTGGTACAAATGTAATCAGATTCTCCTAAAATGACTGTTTTTTGTGTAGTATCCTGGCGGAAAGTTTATGGGAGTTTCTTTTTTCGTGAACCTACTGTAATTGGCACTTCTTACCTTGATACACAAGAGCGATGGCTCTTCCCTCAGTTGGAAGAAGATGAGCCAGGGAACTTCATTTTCCAGCAAGATGATACGCCACCTCACTGGCATAGCGAAATACGTGATTGGTTGAACTTCACTGTACCCAAGTGATGGATAGGTTGCAAGGGGCCCAATGAAAGGGCTTGCTTTGCATGGCCTCAACGTTCACCCGACCTAACGCCATGCGATTTTTTCCTTTGCGGCATCATCAATGATCGTGTGTACGTGCCTCCGCTACCAGCAGTCCTCCCTGAATTAAGAAACCGGATTGAAGCAGCTGTTGCTACAATCACTGAAGACACACTTATAAACGTTTGGGACGAACTCGGCTATAGATTTTGTGTGTGCCATCAGACAAATTGTGCTCACACTGAACATTTATAAGGTTCTTGGTAAAACTGGTTGAGTTGCTCTTTCATTTGACATATCATTTATAACTGTAAGTTTAATATAATAAATATTATAAAGCGCTAAAACTCCGAATTTCATTTATAAACACCCTCTATACAAATAGTTATAACCCATTTACTGTTAATGTTCACTATCTGATCAAAAGTGTTCGGACACGCCTATGTAATGCGGAACTGACCAACGCATGTCACAAGAGGCGCAGCCGCCAGTATAAGAAGAAGCAGAGGGTGTTGTAATGTCAGTAGAGAGGCAGTAACAGCAGTGCGGGTCAGTCAGGAGAGCTAATTGACTTCGAACGTGAAATAGTCATTGGATGTCACCCGAGTAACGAATCCATCAGGGGCATTTCAACCTCTATAAGGCTGCCGAAGTCGACCGTTGGTGATGCGAGTGTGAAATAGAGAAGCTAAGGAACAACCACAGTCCAACCAGTACCAGACAGAGCCGATGTAATGACAAACAGGGATTATCTATCACATGTCCAGGGCGGTCGTAAAAAACCACATCGGAAAGAATCACTCCAAGGTTTCAAAGCACTACCAGCGGTCCAACTATCACAGGGAATTAAAAGAATCAGAGTGAGACCACTGGAGAGTTTATGGCTGAAAACGACTGATTTGGAGTAATGAATCCGAGGGATGTATCTGGATTTGGCTGATGCCCCGAAAATATCTGCCATTATGCTTAACGACAAACAATGAAAGACGTAGAAGGTGGTGCCATGACATGGTGGTGTTTTTCGTCGTTAGAGTGCGGACCACTTGTGGAGTTTAAGGAAACGCTAAATGCGGAAGTATATGAATACATTTTACAGCATTGAATGCTGCATAGAGCATAAGGTTGGTTGGCTGATTTGGGGGAGGAGACCAAACAGCGATTTAATTGATCCCATATGATTAGGGGGGATGGGGAAGGAAATCGACCGTGCTCTTTCAAAGGTACCATCCCAGCACTTGCCTGAAGCGATTTAGGGAATCACGGAAAATCTAAATTGGGATAGCCGGACGCGGGGTTGAACCGTCGTCCTCCAGAATGCGAGTCCAGTGTGCTAACCACTGCGCCACCTCACTCCGTCAGTATAAGAACATTTCGCAGACGACGAATTTTTGTATCTGCATTACTACGCATCTTGTCATAAAGGAACATATGGGAGTTAGATTGTTAACTTTGCTCAGGACACCAGCGTCAGAAACCTTCTCTGGTTTGCGCTACTGGGGAAGAATGTGCTGTTATACCTCCTTAGAGTTTCATGTACCCATTGAAAGAATCCCCAGCAGAGTTCACCTCATCATATAAACGCCCACTAATAAATGTCGGGATACTTCTGATCAGCTAGTATACTTCCCAACTACAATAGAGGAAAGCCTTGCTTACACTTTTTTCCGAAATGTTTTTTATGTAACTCTGTCACTATCACCAGATTCCCCTTTAACTAGAACTCGAAAAGTTATTACATCTCAGGTCTGGAAGTGCCAATGTCTGTGTCACTGTAACCATTACCGAAACGACAATGAATCTGGAAAATGGAATAAATCAGAACGATTTCTCTGATGAAATTGATCTGTTGATCAATATTTCATAATAATTTTAATGTAAAATCTTAATTCTTAAAACTTAAAAGGGGTCCCTTAAACATCTTATAGAAGTACTTCAGGCAGCAGCAATTTAATCTTGCTGCGCTCTGACCCCTCCCAGCTCAGATCAAGAACTAGTTGTGATTTACTGGTACACCGTGGCTTGGAACACGTCATCCTAAAATTGTTGACTTGGATGAACAGAGTCTGAGCAAGAGATTAGCAAATTATCGTCGCACGGTGATGCAGACCATCTCTAGACTTTTCATCGGATTGCGGTATTTATTGCGCAGACGCTCTCCACAGGTGGGAATTGTTCAGGATGGTGTGTCGTAAGATACCGTATTCTGGTAAATTGCCGTTTCTTTTGGACGGGCTTTGAATAAGAGAAAAGTGAGATGAGATTATAATTGCTGCACGTATACGTGGATAGTCATAAACTTTCAATTGCCACTTCAAAAACGTGAATTTACGTAATAACGTCACCTGATAAGACAAAAGAAAATGGCTCCGCCCATTTATATAGTGGAATATAGCCTGGTAGCTTGTTTCTGCATCTAGCGGCGAACAAACCTGCAATATTTATTACTGGCTTCGTGGAAATCTACATTACCAACGAAAGCTCACATGACACGGAGGTTAGGCGGCTGAGATGCCTCTTTTGTGACCAGACACGACGGAATGACGACGATCAAAGTGGCAAATCATTTCTCTGTGGTGAAAGGGCCAATGGAAGAGAGGTGGAGGTCCCGGTGTCAAACGACTCCTCTATCACGCTCGGGGTGATAGTAAAAACAGTGAAAATTAGTCACGAATCAGTTTCAAACACCTCGCATGACACTTTGAGTGTGACAACTGGCAGCAGCCGCTAGGTTCCGCAACTGCTCTCACCCATTCAAAAATTCTGCCGATGCGAGGAAGGAGCGGAAAAGTTCCGTCACGAAGCCAATACCATAGTCGAATGAAGTGAGTACCACCCCTGGAAAAAATGTGAAATAACAACAGCAAATATGTGGATCCACCAAAGCCGAATTATCACCCTGCAATATGGTCCTTGAAATTTTTTGGGAATTCGATGATGCGCTGCCAACAGATTACACGCTGCTACTTCGTGGAAATGAATGAAAGAGAGGGACCATGTTCCCAAAGGTCTCTAATTCGAGTACAGAAAGCTGGCCGTTAAGGAACACAATGTACTGGTCTTCGAACAAACAGACCAACCAAAAAAAAATGGTTCAAATGGCTCTGAGTACTATGGGACTCAACTGCTGAGGTCATTAGTCCCCTAGAACTTAGAACTAGTTAAACCTAACTAACCTAAGGACATCACAAACATCCATGCCCGAGGCAGGATTCGAACCTGCGACCGTAGCGGTCTTGCGGTTCCAGACTGCAGCGCCTTTAACCGCACGGCCACTTCGGCCGGCGAAACAGACCAACCACTTGCACACGCTACATCGTGCAACAGCCAAAAAGGGGTCCAAGTCGAGACATGAATGCCATTGAAAAGTTATTTGATAGGACTGCACCGTTTGTGATGATGCCAGGAGCTTGAGGACTGGACCATCGACGAGTGTAGTTGCTGGCTCCCAAGAGAACGTATTCAGACTGAATCCAGACTTATCCTCATATGGCGTGAGGATGGGGCAAATAATCCACCCAGGAACATTGTCGAACGTGATCGATTTGGATGTCAAGGTGTCATGGTTTGGGGAGGCCTAATGTTGCATCGGGATACTGACAGAAACTTTGAACACGGTACACTAGTCGGTCAAGTTATTGTGACGCTGTAATCCAAATAATTCTTACTTCTTTTTTTTATGAAATAACATTCTCACCAGGTCGGATTGAAGAGAGACATCGAAATAATTTAGAAGTGTGCTGCTAGATTTGCTTCCGGTAGATTCTAGCAGTACGCCGGTGTTACCGAGATGCTTTGGGAACTCAAAAGAGAATCTGTGAATGGAAGGCGACGTTCTTTTTGAGGAATGCTATTGAGAAAATTTAGATAAGCGGCATTTGAAGCTGACTGAATAACGATCCTGTTTCCTCCAACATGTATTTCACGTAAACGATCCTATTGCTTCCAACATGTATTTCACGTAAGGACCACGACAATAAGGTACGAGTAATTCTGGCCGATTCTGAGGTATACAGATAGTCGGTTTTCCCTCGTTCTAAATACGAATGTGACAGGAAACGAAACGACGATAGCGGTACAGGATGTCCATCACCATTTACCGTACGGCTGCCTGCAGAGTATGTGTGTAGATTTGTAGATGCAGATGGAGACCTCTGCCAGTTAGTGGTGGAAGAGCTCTTGGACGTAGAGGACATTCGGCGAATGGACCGGCCTGTCCGTACCTCCGACTTAAATCCCATCGATCACAGGTGGGATGCGTTGGGAAGACGCATTGTAGCTCTACCACATGCAGCATCCAAGTTGGTGGAGAAATGAAATGCCCTACCAAAAGAAACAGTTACCAACATAATTGGCAGCATGGGAGGACGTTGTGTCCGTGGTGATCACACATCCTATTGAGAACCATGTCTCGGCGTGTGTAATGTCCAGCGCACCATCAAGAGTCCCGATGATTTCTGTGTAAGTGCCATTTGTGTTCGTCGCATTGAGTATTGCTTTCAGTTACATTCTGTGCTATTCTGCAGGAGTTGCTTGTATGTAGGTCCAATTTTTTTCGAGTTATGCTACTTGGCAGTGACACATCATGCGAATGATACCTTCGTCCTTTAACTCTGCACAACTTTGTACTTACGAGGGTCGGTCAAAAAGTAATGCCTCCCATTTTTTTTCTACTTAAAGAAATTAAGTTAAGTGAAAAATTTGAATTTGGCGCCATTCCTCAAACCTTCTTCTGCAATCCACTGCAGTAGTAACTTTCTGTGTCAACAGGTGGCAGCACAGCAGAAGTTTGTAAGATGGCCGACATCGATGTTCGTTTGAGACAGCGTTGTGTGATTGAATTCTTGAATGCAGAAGGTGAAACGCCCATACGCATTCATGAAAGACTGAAGAAGGTGTATGGTGTTGTGACAGTGGATGTCAGCACTGTTAGACGATGGGTTCGTCGTTGTAAGGAAGCTGAAGGGCAAACACCGTTGACTGACGAAAAGCGGAGCGGCAGGCCGGTGAGTGCAGTGACTCCACACAACATTCAGCAAGTTGATGACATCATTCGTGGTGACCGTCGGGTGACTGCAGATGAAGTGTGTCGCATTATTTCTCTTAGTAAAGGCAGTGTGATCACGATTATTAAACAATTTGGGTACTCAAAAGTTTGTGCACGGTGGGTTCCAAGAATGTTAACCGATCAGAATAAAGAGGCAAGGAAAACAATAGCCTCCCAACACTTGCAGCGCTTCCGCGTGGAGGGAGATGAGTTTCTGAAAAAAATTGTGACCGGGGACGAAACATGGGTGCATTTTTTTGAACCCGAATCAAAGAGGCAGTCAATGGAGTGGCGTCACACAAGCTCGCCGAGGAAGAAAAAATTCAAAACTGTGCGATCGGCAGGGAAAGTTATGGCAACAGTTTTCTTGGGATACAGAGGGTGTGATTCTGGTTGATTTTTTGGAGCAGGGATGCACAATAAATTCTGTTCAATACGTCACAACCCTCAACAAACTTAAAGCACGTCTTCAGCGAGTTCGCCCAACAAAATCAATGGCAGATGTTCTTCTTTTGCATGACAATGCAAGACCACACACCAGTCGTCACACCTCTGACGAGATTGTCAAAATTGGATGGGAAGTTTTGCCTCATCCCCCATACAGCCCTGACCTGGCACCATCAGACTTCCATCTGTTCGGGCCACTAAAAGAAGCTCATCGTGGGATTCATTTTGAAGATGAGGAGGCCGTCAAAACATCCGTGCGTCAATGGCTTAGGAAGCAGAGCTGTGATTTTTACCGTGCTGGGATACATGCCCTTGTTCAAAGATGGACCAAAACTGTAGAGATGGGCGGAGATTACATTGAAAAATGACAAAATGATCCTCAATGTTGTGGTTTTCAACCTATGTAATTGCATTTAAATTTCCTGACAATTAAACGTAGAAAAAAAAATAGGAGGCATTACTTTTTGACTGACCCTCGTATAATGGGCAAATCGTCAGAGCCATTTGCTACTGAGATCTCCTGTCGAGGTTACACGAGGTGTCAAGACGAAACACCTCGGAAAGCTTTGCAGATGGGAGTTTTTCGTACGCGACAGAGTCCCAGCTCATTCTGCTCAGAACTCCGTCACAGACACTGCACATGTGGGCTATCAAACTTTGACCCACTCCCAGTTTTCTCCTTACATCGCAGGCAATGATTTCTTCGTCTTCCCTCGGATGAAAAAACTATAGCTTGCAGGCAGTTCCAGATTGAGAACGAGGTGATTTTTGAGGTGCAACGTTACCTGAACAGCCAAAATACAACTCATACAATCAAGGTGTCAGCAAAGTCATCTGTCAGTGGGAAATGTGTCGAATTGAAGCGAGAATAACTGGTCGCTCTCTTGGTCGCGGCCTGATTTTTTTCAAGATGACGGAAATTTAGGATTACCTCACGTGCTAGGTGTTAAGTAAGCTATATGGTACACGAAACTCCCTCTGTATTGTAACAAGAAAGATGAGATCTGGGCAATGAATTGGCTGCCTTCTGCCGTCTTGTTGGCTGCGTCTAGTGACAGGCGTCCCTGGCAGTGCAAAAACTGCGCCGTCGCAGACGACGACGTCGTGGCCGCTGGCCTGGAAGGAGATAGCACGCCGGAACACCCGGGCCCAGCAGCGCCCGCCACCTTGACGGCCATATAAAACTCTCTTTCCCTCTCTCCTAGCTATTTATTTATCTTACGTCTGCATTGCTCTTTTCCTTTACTCACTCTCCGTTCACTCCTAAACACAGCCTAAGTCATTGACAGGAAATCCAGGAAACAGATTACATTACGACACAGTTTCAGATGAAATGCTTGCGTCAATTAGGCAACAACCATCTCCCAATATGCCGTTTCGTCTCTTCCTATGGCGAGTTCTTGTGCATATGTGTGTGTGTGTGTTTGTTTGTTTGTTTTGTTTTGTTTTAGATCGCAAAAACAACTAGGGTCATACGCTCCCATGTTAAAACCGTAGAACACGAAGAGAAAGAGAGGAGTTAGAAACGAGTACACGTTTATCATAATCGACGAAAGAGGAGACAGTTAAATATAATGACATGGAGAAAGGTATATAAAATGCGACATAGAGAAACGGAGGTCCTGAACTAAAAATTAAATGGCCTTCGCCATATTGCTGGGACGGATGAAAAGTAAAACGCGGTTGACAGCCCGCGCGTCATTCGCTAAAACGGTCAATAACTCATACGGCAAACATAAACGAGAACGTAAGTGGTTAAAGAAAGGGCATTCTATCAGGAAATGGTGGACCGTCAAAGGTTGAGCTCAAAGAGCAAAGGGGTGGGGCGCACTACTTAAGAAATAGCGATGGCTCAAAAGACAGTGCCCGATACGCAACCTAGCTAAAATGATCGTCTCACGGCGGGTGTGTGTGTATGTGTATGAGTGTGTGTGCGCCAAAGATGAGGTGGGAGGGCTTTGGTACACGTAATTTGACTCAAATATCTCTAAAACAGTTTGAAAATATTTCACATTAATTGTGGAACAAGTGAACGGTCCAATCCGACATGTTGAAACCTGCCCTGAATTCTTTTTGTACAGGAAGAATACACCAAAACAAACACTATGTAAAATTTTTAGCTGCTACGATAAAATCCAAATATTTTTTAATGGTTGAAAATTTCCATATTCGTAGCTCCCCGGGTGGTGTAAGACACCTGCCGTAACTATAGCAGGAAGTGCATGCCCAACACGGCGGTCACCTGTCCTTGGCGGACGCCACATCGGAAAATTTTCTAAAACGAATTCCCGTTTCCGTTGATAGTTCCTCTGACAAAGTAATTCACAGCTACTATTCGTTCGAGTCTGCATCTCATTTAATATCCGTAATAATTTCCAGTTGCCTTTGCGGTATGATTCTTGCCGCAGTGGGTACACCGGCTCCAATGAGGTCACCGAAGTTAAGCGCTGTCGTGTGTGGTCGGCGCTTGTATGGGCGACCATCCAGGCCGCTATGTGCTGTTGCCATTTTTCGGGGTGCAATCAGCCTCAGATGCCAATTGAGGAGCTACTCGACCGAATAGTAGCGGCTTCGGTCAATAATACCATCATAACGACCGGGAGAGCGGTGTGCTGATCCCACGCCCCTCCTATCCGCAGCCTCGACTGAGGATGTCCCAGCGGTCGGATGGTACCAGTAGGCCACTCGTGGCCTGAATACGGAGTGCTTCGCCGTATGATTAAGCGTTAACGATGATGGTAAAGCTAAATAAATTTTCTGTATGTTTCCTTAGTATATGCTTGTTAATAGCATCTATCTTTGTGTAGGTTGTAGAGCTTCGCAGGAATCCATTTAATGTATTCAACTTTACAAAGATGAAATGTGAAGAATATGGCATGCAGTCGAAATGACCTACTTCTCCTGAAGATGCACATATGTTTCATTTATTAGTTCATTTTCTTGACACTCATCCGAATGACGAAGACATTTCGTTAGAAATTTAGGAAGAAGAATTAGAAGAAACAGGGAATAACTCGAACAATTCCATCCGTTGTAGCTCAGACGATGGTGGTTGCACTAATTAAAGTCCTAAACAAAAACAGACTAAGTTCCAAGCCCAAGGAAAATGTCAAATAATAGCCTTCAGTGACAAAGGAAAGGCTGTAAATTTTTTTGTTAACTGAACGTGGCAGCAATACCCAAAGCTGGCTTCGTCTCGTAACATCTGAACATGAATGGTTAAATCGAAGAAAGACTCACATGACGTACGAAATATGCGCCTAAGTGATATTCACAAGCGCTTGGAAGAAAATCTATTCGAAGTATTTAGAAATACTTGCGATAGTCGGTTATCAAGGGAGATCTATGAGTCTGGGCGCCCTGAATTAGAAGTGAGATGAACGTGACTGAAATCCGGGATTCTCCGAATTGATTAAACTGAGTCAGAAAATTATACGAAAAGGAAGTCGCAAATTTATGAAGCTTACCTCAAGTAAACATGTACTGGAGATGTCATTAATAGGTAATAACGTAGACAGATTTGCAGCTGACGTGTAAACGAAGCTTCTTGTTTTTTCCTAACTGCTGTGTATAAAGTCAATGACAGGTTTCGTGCAAGACATTCGTGCAACTGTCACTTTATCTTTCCGAACGAAAAATAAATAAATAAATAAAGGAGCATAAGGCCTCTTTGTAGTCGATGAATGCTATGACACATTCGTATACACTAAAGCCATGATAAGTATCAGTCGGTTATTGTTTCCAAGGCCTTATCTCTGTCTACACCAACATCAAAGCAAATTAGGACAAAGTAAAGAAAAAAGGCTAATCACCTGCAAAAATCTTGTAATCTTTGTAGCAAAATCTGGAAAAATAGGATAGTACAATTTTCGATGTTAAATCCGAATTTTGTCGTCTTACCGTTCCCAGAAAATAATTCATTGCTTCTGTTGGACTCTTGGTCTGGTTATAACGACACTTCTGTCTTTAGAAGGACAACGAAAAGACTGTTAATATAATTCGGATTCCAAGCAGAACTAATAGTGTGATTGAGCCTCTTGACAAAAAAAGTTTTTCAATGGTGAAAAGCAATGTTTCAGAAAATTGTCATATTATTTACGATAGCTCGTTGTTACTTCAGGTTTATCAGCGTAACAATACTGTTGAACCTCAACCATTTAGCTGTCGATTTGAACTGCAAGTGATTGAAAAAATTAACTATTTGAGACACGTTCGATATGGTTGAAGTGTTCAAAATTCGCGTGTGCTCAGTTCGTACTTCGGGCTACGCGGTGCCAGGTTCTCATGTCCAGGCTGCGTCTGCTGATACGCTAATCGTGCACTAAGCAGAAAAACAGCCGTTGCAAACAGCAGCCGTGCAAACAGCCGTTGTAAGAGGTTTTTCGCACGGCAAAAATGAGTAGCCTTAACATAAAAGAAAAGAAAAAACTTTCAATGCACCATAGCGGCTAAAACTTTAGAGCGTTTCATTCGGCGTATTCTTCCTGGGCTGGCTTCTGTGGCCGAGCGGTTCTAGGCGCTTCAGCCTGGAACCGCGCTGCTGCTTCGGTCGCAGGTTCAAATCCTGCCTCGATCATGGGTGTGTGTGATGTCCTTAGGTTAGTTAGGTTTAAGTAGATCTAAGTCTAGGGTACTGATGACCTCAGATGTTAAGTCCCACAGTGCGTAGAGCCATTTGAACGATTTGTATTCTTCCTGAGTGAAAAATTTCGGGGTAGGTTTAGATATGTCGGATTGGACCAGTAAGATCAAAATTTCACTACTTAGTATAAGATTTCTGAAGCACATAAAACAAAATATTTAATTCTCTGTACAGAAGTTGCCTTGAGTACCGAGCCTGATCTAGTTGCCCCTGCAGTACTCGTACATTTTCTTATCGTAGTACTAAGAAACTCAGAGATTCCATACGTTATGTGATGGACAGTAATATGTTACGAGCAGTATGAACTGGCAAGCGAATTGGGCAGTTTGTGACAAAAGTTGAGATAGTTTTAACAGAAATGAACAAATTTCAGTAGCAACCTCACACAAACCAGAGTAAGTAAAAATTACAAACTTGTAAAGCAGCTTTTTCACTAATATATTAGTTTTTTTTAATTTTTGTCCCTACTTATTCTACATCAGCATTGACTAAGGTATGATAAAAAATTCTCTTTTTTTAGTTATAATTTCAATCTTTTTGGGAGCGAACTGTATAGCAGAGGTTTTATTCCTTTAGAATATCCTGACATCAACTGTCCGTTTTTAAAACTTAATATACTTTACCCACGCAGCAATGTGAACGCACTCAGTATCATTGCACACATTAGTAAGTAAGCCAAAAGAGTCTTCTTAGTTCCATTCCGTTACGAATTATCACAAAATCACTGGTTCGATTTCGTGTGACCACTTCAAAATCTTCTACCTTGGGATGGTCTTGAACGGGTCTAATTTAGATTCATGGTGCCAAATGATTAGCTGCTTGGTAAAAAAGCGGAGAACTAACACGCGAGTCACTTAAGTGGCACCAAGTTGAAAACCATGCATCTTCATTCATGAAGCTGCACGGTATTAATACATTTTGGGCCTTGAGCCACGGCATTTTGTGCTGTATTATTTTAATATCATTTTCTAGTTGTAAACAGGTAACAGGCTTTGTTTACAAACATAAGGATTTTTTGAAGAAAAAAAACCAATATACGACCACCATGAAGCTGCTGTATCAATATGTGTTGATGGCTCATTCCTACTCTCGCTTTCTGGGCAATCTGTTGAGATATCATCTTCGTTTTAAAAAATGTGCAAATTCTACACAGTTCATGATATCCAGTGGCATATGACAAAACTTCATTGCAAAACTTATGAAATGAAGTCATACTGGTCTGTAAAGGTGGGTAAAATTCATCTTACACAGAGAATTATTATGCATTCTACAAATCTTTTGTAAATGTACTTGTATACATAAACAACCGTGTGCATATACAGAGTGTTTAAGAGTCTTTCCAAAACGTCTAGAAGTAATATATCATGTCGTGGGGAAACATGTTATTAGTAAACCCTGGTAGCTCGCTGAAATATCGTCGTCTAAGGGCCGGCGAATCCTACATGATGGCTGTCATCGCCAAGGATAGTCAGTGGACAAACGGACGTTTTCTCTGTAACATAATTTGTTCCCCATGACGTAATCTATAACCGCCAGAATTTTCATGCAAAACCTTCGAGACGCCCTGTATATATTGCTACATCTACATCTACATCTACATCTACATCTATACTCCGCAAGCCACCCAACGGTGTGTGGCGGAGGGCACTTTACGTGTCACTGTCATTACCTCCCATTCCTGTTCCAGTCGCGTATGGTTCGCGGGAAGAACGACTGTCTGAAAGCCTCCGTGCGCGCTCTAATCTCTCTAATTTTACATTCGTGATCTCCTCGGGAGGTATAAGTAGGGGGAAGCAATATATTCGATACCTCATCCAGAAACGCACCCTCTCGAAACCTGGCGAGCAAGCTACACCGCGATGCAGAGCGCCTCTCTTGCAGAGTCTGCCACTTGAGTTTATTAAATATCTCCGTAACGCTATCACGGTTACCAAATAACCCTGTGACAAAACACACCGCTCTTCTTTGGATCTTCTCTATCTCCTCCGTCAGACCGATCTGGTACGGATCCCACACTGATGAGCAATACTCAAGGATAGGTCGAACGAGTGTTTTGTAAGCCACCTCCTTTGTTGATGGACTACATTTTCTAAGCACTCTCCCAATGAATCTCAACCTGGTACCCGCCTTACCAACAATTAATTTTATATGATCATTCCACTTCAAATCGTTCCGCACGCATACTCCCAGATATTTTACAGAAGTAACTGCTGCCAGTGTTTGTTCCGCTATCATATAATCATACAATAAAGTATTCTTCTTTCTATGTATTCGCAATACATTACATTTGTCTATGTTAAGGGTCAGTTGCCACTCCCTGCACCAAGCGCCCATCCGCTGCAGATCCTCCCGCACTTCGCCACAACCCTCCAATGCTGCAACCTCTCTGTATACCACAGCATCATCCGCGAAAAGCCGCATGGAACTTCCGACACTATCCACTAGGTCACCCATATATATTGTGAAAAGCAATGGTCCCATAACACCCCCTGTGGCACGCCAGAGGTCACTTTAACGTCTGTAGACGTCTCTCCATTGACAACAACACGCTGTGCTCCGCTTGCCAAAAACCCCACAATCCAGCCACACAGCCGGTCCGACATTCCGCAAGCTCTCACCTTGTTCATCAGGCAACAGTGCGGAACTGTATCGAACATATAATATTTTCGGTTTCTGATAATTATGCAAGTTAATGAAGTACCTGTATGTTTTTTCTGCAGTTTATGTATGAATAGGTCTTTTTTGATACAATTATGAAGCTTTACGATTTTTGTTCGCTGATAAATTTGACAAGGCTTCGTACAGTGGTCGACGATTAACTGTATTTAATGCCGCTGTCTCGTGCTAGAGAGCCCCTACCAGTTGATTACGTAAGTTTCCCATCGAACTTCTGTACGTGTTTTCGAACATCGTCAATTATGTAGTACTTGCAAACATTTCGAACCAAGATATTGTGTTAGTTTGACGAGAAGATATCAGTGTTACCGACACAAGACTCAAATAAAAATTAGATTGTCGGCGGCCATATCTCCCTTTTTCTTCAGGTACTTACAAACTTCGGAATACCACCTAGTCACGACATTTCGAATACGTGAAATATTAGGGAAATGGATTAATCTTGTTAAACATTGAGACGCCTATCGTGCTTTTTCTAGCCTTGCTTCACCAGTTCGAAGTTCATACAACGATATTTCGGCTTGCGGACGGCCATGTCTTCTATTTTTTTCAGTTCCCTGGGAACTTTGGAGCACCACGTGCTCAAAATATATCGAGTACAAGGGTTATTAAGGAAGCGGATTAATCTTGTTAAACATCAAGGGCGCCTATTAAGTTGTTTTAAGCCGTGCTCCAGAAGTTAGGCGGAACTGCTGAGAAATGCATACGAGCTAACGATACCGGAAACCAACCGTCGGTCCCCTTCTGGTTCCCCGGAGTCGAGAGACGCTCTGCCCCCTTACTCCCCCCCCCCCCCCTCCACCGGCCTTAGAGGGTACTTGTTGATTGTAATCCTCTTTCCATTATCCGGCGCGCAGCCTGTTGACTTTAAGTTGGACGGCGCGACGCCCTGTAATAATACGGCGGTGTTTGCGTAGGCAACACTTACCTGTCTCTGAGGCCTCTTATTACCCGCGCGAGTTCTGCCGGGCCTACGCCGCTCTGCGGTGCCGACTACGGGCCTTGTTGACAATTTCGTCTACGTTCTCGTTAATTTAATAGCTTGCAAATACTCAGCGGCGACGTGGATTCGGGAAGCAATCGTGGCGTGGGGAACTGCGTAGAATTACTCGGTATCGCGTCTTTCTTAGCGTGAAATTGAGGGAGATCCGACTCGTTTCACGTCAGACAGAACAGTGTGCATTTGCAGATATTCCCCGGCACACCCTCGCCGGTGAAAGTTCCAGACGTTGCCGGTTGCTATAACGCTAAATATTCTAGAATTTCGCTTTCTGTTCCAGGTAAACTGCGGACTATAATCCAGAAGACGCCGTCTGTTGTGTCTCCTAAGGTCGGATTGAAAACTCTTTAGTTACACTACTGATATTTATCTCCACCGTACAACTGTCTCACGAATCACTGCTGAGAATTCTACTCACTATTTGTAGAATTTGTAACATATTTGTGCATTAATAAATATGTTAGGTGGCATCTGAGGCCTCCGACGAAATAGTCACATTACAAAATTGTTTGAAAATTGTATATCTGGCAGCCCGCGAGAAACTGTACTTTCAAGACGACGATATACAATCCTCCTGTAAAATTTGCGATCAAATTCCCCAAGTGCTTTACATAAAGAACGACAATTCCAGTCTACACCATGCCTTGATAAATTTCTTTTGACGCTCAAGGTCTGAACAACATCTGGCCAATTAAGATAAAGAGTAAGCATACAAGGGAAAAGATAATATTTCTTTTGTCTGTAGAAAGGAAATCGCTATATTTAGGAAACTAATAATAATAATAATGTTGAATATAACATTATAATCTGGTTCTCTCTCATATGGACGACGAAATTTTTACATAAAAGGAAACTGAGCTAGTGTTCTGTGTCACATGTTTATTTATTTTAAGAGTTTATAGTACTGGCTTCTTTCTGTGTTTATTTACAATATAAAAGTTTTAACTGTTTCTGCAGATTTGTGTTCTGACAACTTGGTTTCCACACAAATACCACTCTCTCATTTCCAAATTTAAAGTAAGGAACCTACACATTCAGACGTCATACCTGCCCAACAATACGCTATAGACTATGGAAAAAACAACTATAAGCAATTATAAGGCATAAATTTGCGTTCCTCTTTATGCGTGCTATACTTAATGGCCTACTTGTTCTACTTACACGAAGTGTTGAACTGAAGTAGTTCCAAAACTGTGACTTTTCATCATACTCGTAAGTGGGGTTTATTTCCACTTCACACGGGGAGCAAAATTTTAATCACGTTCGTGTGCTGATATTAAACTATGTTGTGGACAAGCTTGGTTGCGTGACATTTTACTGTCATCTACAGGCTTATTCAATTTTGACTTCCGGGATGGCACAACAGGCTCGATAAATTTAAAGAAATACACAATTTCTACATTTTCTTTTCCTATATTATTTATTTCTTTTAATTTTTTTGTGATGTCAATAATGTAATGTTTTAAAACTGAAATTTGATCGGAGCGACACAGTACTTTACTACCCATAGTAATATTGGAGGTTGTGTGACGCTGGTGTAGCAGCTACTGACAGTAGCCTGTTTTCCTGATTATGTGCGTGTTCTGCCCGAGTAAGCAATCAGCGAAGCGGTAGGTAACGGTGTTTGTCATCGTTAGTCCGCCATTCTAGCACATTTTGCCCGAGTGAACTATTTATAGAATTGACGTCTGCAAAGGAGGTAGAAGTTTTTTCTCTCTTTTTTTTATACTAAGGTTTGCAAGCGCCTTTCTGTAGTGTACCGTATAGATATTTATTTGTATTTCGGTTAGTCCATGACTCGTAAAACGCTTTAAATTCCCAATGATTCTATGTACTCGCAGGGCACGAATACAGCTGTTTAATTAGTTTCATACTAATTTTAAATTCTGTCGCTGCGAACAGAAATATGGAGCAGAAATATCTGCTTCAGTACCAATTGCCATTGTGTGAAAGAACCAGTTACCGTACACGAATTCACGACTACTTCAATTTACCAAGATTCTGACATTAAATCAACAACAGAATTGATATTTTCTTTGTACGAAAATATTTCATCCTGGAATAAATTACTCGCTTCCCCTGGGAACCATATCAGTTTGAAAGTTAAATCACTAGAACAATCGCCGCGCGGGATTAGCCGAGCGGTCTTAGGCGCTGCAGTCATGGACTGTGCGGCTGGTCCCGGCGGAGGTTCGAGTCCTTCCTCGGGCATGGATGTGTGTGTTTGTCCTTAGGATAATTTAGGTTAAGTAGTGTGTAAGCTTAGGGACTGATGACCTTGGCAGTGAAGTCCCATAAGATTACACACACATTTGAACTGGAACAATCGCGTCAACGTGATCCTCAAATCGTAACTGGTAAGTATCGTAAAGTAAGGTAAACGAATTTCAATAACGAGTGAGAAATAACAAATAAACAAGCGTTCCAATAAATCCTGACAATTCCACCAGAAGTAGCAGGATGAACTGGTAGTTGGTGACATTCTAATTCTACCAGCATGACGAAATTAACATCGAGTAAATATTTTAGCTGCTTCTATTCAGGTCACAAAGCACTCAGCACGGAATGCATAACAACCCCAAAAGCGGTTAATCGAAATGCATCATGACGAGCTTTTCACGAAGTATAGTTGAAAAAACATAAAGTTCCTTTATTAATTTTTTGTTGTTGTTTGCAGGTACATGTCTACATCCTGATACATATTTAAATTCCTGCGACACGCTACTGTTGCAAGAGCTGAAAGAAATTGTAGCAAACCACTGTTAAAGTGCAGATGGGCATCATCATTGTATTTGGTCCCTCTACGGGCGTGCTTCGGTACTGTGGTGCGGAGATTTCAGTCCGTTCTAGGACAGCAGTCATGTACCTGCAAATAAACGAAACATTAATTACTTAAGTTAATTTTTTCTGTGTAATAATAAAAACTATATGATTATCCCTCGTCTGTTGATAGGATAAGTTCCAGATAGACGCTACAGTCATTTGGCATTTTACTTTGTCCGCTCACTCGTTCGCCCATCGTTCCAAATGTTCTAACACATTAAAATTATATACAATTGTTATTCTATGTATGCGAGTTCTGTCTAATTATATCTCTGTAATAATTTTGTAGAAAACAGAGGCGTAACACGTTTGACAAATAGTAACAAGTACTTAACATTCTGACAGGTCTCTCGTGGTCTAATTTCTGGTCTGGTAAGTACCTCTCGGAACTGCTTGGTGCCGCGCCTATAGGGCCACCATAGGAGCACCTAGAAGCTACCGGAGCTCTGCATGGCTGATACGTCGAACGCCCTTGCACATGTCTTCTGAAATCATTTTTTACATAGCGTGTAGTACTGCAAACAATTAGAAGACGTTACAGAGTCGCCTAGAGAATGTCATGTTTTGAATGTTTACGAGAAATGTTTCGGCTCCAGGCTCTGCATGTTGTCGCTAACTAAGGCGATGTTTCTAATTTCTTTGCGTTCTTACTCTTAGATTCACTTTAAAAATCTAGTGAACATTTTGCTTAGAAAATTAGGAGATTAAATAATTTTCACACAATAGAAATTTAAGAAATAATATAAGATTGGAAAAATGCATAACTGTTTGACTGTCTTTTTTTCTGTCAATAAATTTATTCCTCTTTAAGTGACATCATAGATGCTATTTTTGTTGTGTAAAGAAATAACTAATGCTTCTCCATTTAGTCTAATGTAAAAAGGGTCTTACTCTGACTTCTACAACTAGGGTCATACCAGTCAAGAGTATTTTTAGCGAACAGTCAAAACAAGAAAATTTTTCTTCGGTTTTGCAGTATTAAGATTGGCTAACGCAAGAGATCCGTTTTAACCTTCATTAACGAAATTTACGAAAGACACATAAATCTCCTACAGACTTACTATTATCCGTATTGCTTTACAGCGAGAGATAAAATATTTGAAACGGCACACGCGCACTGTCTGTTCACTACTCGAAGATTTGGAGACCGTAACTGGTACCCGAAGGTCAAACACTGTGACCAATGATAAAATTAACAACCAGCATACTTGGAATATCATTCCATACGTTCGCTATGCTTCCCACGTGATTTATACAGTGTGCCACTGTGTCTGCCCACCAGTACAGTTTTGTCCTCGGACACTTGCGAGACGTCTTAGAGTAGGTTCAAGCAATCTTCTTCTTAATTTTCGCTAACACCTTCACATCTTACATACACTGTTCACATGGTTTTGATAGACGTTTTACCGCTTGAGCTTTTAATTCTCATCCTTTACTGCTCTTCGTCTGTTTGTGTATTGTTTTTGCTCCATTTGCTTCATTCTTGGCTAATGTTGAATTCCTGTAGACTTCTTACCGAGGGTCGTCTGCGTCCATGTGCTCTCTGTGTTACCCTGTCACCTTATTCTCGATTTTAAGTTTTTGCGTTCATACACTGAAGAAGTGTAAAGCAAATACTCATCTGATCATTGTAACCGACCACGTCGACTACATTTCTTGTGATTTCTCAAGATCACTTCAGGGCTGTGCCAGACTGATGTCTTCTTTCGCCCTTGCCCAAACGAGAATTGGTACCGCACTTTAAATCTGAGCTTTCTTTTTACTGTTATGTTATATGTTAATGTGTACCGAAGTGCAAGTAATATTAGTTATTAAATTATTTCACTGACAGGATTTGATGATGACATTACAATCATCCTCTAAAGTGACGAAGAATTACGGAACCCCTCAAATGGGTTGAACAATCTGCTGAGCCGGCTGGAGTGGCCAAGCGGTTCTAGGCGCTACAGGTTGGTTAGGTTTAAGTAGTCCTAAGTTCTAGGGGACTGATGACCTCAGAAGTTAAGTCTCATAGTGCTCAGAGCCATTTGAACCAATCTGCTGAGCCCACAATATCCATTGAGAACAACCCAAAGAAAATCGAAAGTGAGGACTAGCGGTGTTGCTTCTGGACCAGTGGGCAAAGACTGTTTGTTCTACACTCTCAGAAGAAGCCGCAGCGAGCTGCGTGTGTGATACAGTGGAAACCATTTCGCGGTAATCCTGACGATAGCTTGTAGCTCTTCCTATTATTTCAGAACACCAGCGGCTGATATCCAGTACTGCGCTACCATGAAATTACTTCCGATCGACATACATGGTTGGTACAGCGGGAGAATAATGAAGCAATGAGCGAAATGAGCCAAACGAGCAAAATTATTGAATTGAGTGAAATGAAAGAAGTAAAGAGGAAACAAATTATATTCATTCTTTTACTTCGTCAGTCGTGGTGGCGTGGGTTACTTCGTTATCTCCTTCATCCTTTCCGATGTTGACAGTGCAGTTGAGTTGTGGAAGATGACTCCCCCTTTTCGTTCTACACCGACGACCGTGTTGTGTATGCTTTCCGAGGTTAGTAGGCACAAAGAAATAGGCTGAGAAGTTTATGTCAGGTGAACTCATGCAGCGTTTCAACAGAACCGAAGGGAAATTCTTTCGGGCAGGCGCTGACATGTCCAAGAAGAACAAAGCTTTTGGAAACTAATGTTCGCCTTCTTGGCCAATTTCTTAAATAATTCAGTATGTTCACAAACCTGGAAGATAGTTCTCCGTTCTCCAGGATTCTAATTATATGGCTAATGGAATTATACCAATTTCATTTTACTTGGGAAGTATCATAATAGTGTATTTGAATTCTTAATTAAACACTGAAGTGATATGTTCTACATCCATTCCTCAATTGCGCCTTACAATCGTTATTTGCCATTGCCTCTCCGTTCTATAAACCTGAGACTTCACGATGGGAGAAACATAGTTACCACTAAGTGTTTTTGTTTTCTTGATTCTCATTATTTTTAAAGAAACACACACCAGGTGCTTTGGCAACAATTTCCACTAGAACTTTTCAACCCATGAAGTGACTCACTTTTTAATACCGTATGGTAATGGGTAGTTGACAACCACAGCATTCGCCTCAACGAATTTAGGGAAATTGTTAAAAAAATAGGATGTTGGAAGAGAACCCGATAGTATATACTTATATGATTAGAGGTGGACATTTTGAGCACATCACGTTGTGTAGGTATGTCGAGATAATACTAAGGTACTCTCTGAAATGGAACGATGCTAAACACTAATCTCCATTGTTGTTTCTAGCCTAAAGAGACTGATCAGTGCCAAGGATAGACCTGTCGTCAGGTATGTGACGGGTTGCATTTTCTGAACTCGTGTAAAGATTTTAATTCACAAGACTGACACTCGTGTGAATCTGATTGCTAGCATTGTTCCCTTCCGGTTTTTGTAGGCCGAGAATATGTTTTACGCTCTTAGGCAGATAAAGTGTTTGGGGCAGTCCTTGAGAGGTTGCTTTACAGTCTGTCTGTTCGAAACGGTGTATAATTTCGTCAAAGATCTGTAAAGGAATATAAATGCTCGGAGAACATTAATAATGGGAAATCTTGAAACAAAGACGTCATAGTTACGATGACGTGTGAAGTGTACACTGATTCAATACATTTTGACCACCATCTAAACAGCGTGTTGGTCGTACACTGTACGTCAGAGTTTGTGTGTGGAATGCATCTGACACGTGCTTGGTAAGTTTCCGGAGATAGTGCGTGGCATCAGATGTTTATCCACAGGTCACACCGTTCCCGGGCCGTGTTGTTTGAGGGCAATGAGGTGGCACCCGACTGATGCAGATCTGATCCATTGAGTTCAGATCAGGCAAATCTGGTGGTCAAGACATCAATGAGAGTACTCCATATTGCTCCTCAAAACACTATAGCACGATTGTGGTTTTATGTTAGAGGCAGTTATCCTGCTAGAATATGCCATCGATTTCTGGGAAGACCTTCTGTGAAGACATCAAGCTTGAAGGACCGCTTTAATGTTGAAGAAGCCCACGGTTGTCGTTGTGCCTTTGATTACTACCACAGGTCCACGGAAGCTCAGATAAATGCCCTTACTGTACAATACTGTGCCCATTGGCACGCGTCCGTATTGCAGTGCGTGTTTCGAGCTGTCTGCCCGCTCGTCGTTGGCGTTATCGGACCAGGCGATAAGTTTCTGTTGATCCAACGTCCAATTGCTTTGATATCGACGCAACTGTAACTGACGATGTGGTTGGGTCAACATTGGAACAGGTAGAGATCGTCTGCTGTGGAGCCCAAAATTCGACAATGTGCGCTGAACGTTGGTGTGCTCTGAAACGTGTCTGCAGCAGCACTGTTCTCTGTCGGCGGATCTGTCATGGATCGCAGTCAATTCTGTGTTAGAGAACCAGCAAGCCTCCAACATCCACGTTCTCAGATCGGCCGTTTGAAGTTCAGTACTGGGTCATCCACTCGTGGTTTGACATTCCTTCAACCAGTTTCTTCAGATTCTCACAATAGTAGCAGGCTAAATTTCCTTTAATTTTCGTCTATGGTCACAAACTTTTTGTTCATAGATTACCGGTTTTGGTCTATAGTTACCATCATCGGACCTGTGTTTTATAAAAACAGTGTCTTAATGTACTGCAGCCATAGTGGCATCGTCAAATGTTATATATTTGACGATGCTGGTGGTGATTTTGTATTTAACATTTGACGATACCTCTATGGCTGCAGTACATTAGGACACAGTTTTTATAAAACACAGATCTGAGGATGTTCGTTATAGATCGAAACCGGTAATCTGTGAATAAAAAGTTTGTGACCACAGGTCACTGTTTTATTCGCGACAATGTCACAGCTTGTTAAAATGGTAGCAGGCGATCAACCGTCCAGCTTTGCTTTTCCGAGATGCTCGTTTCCAGGCTCCAGGCCGTAACAGTTTATCCTTTGCTAAAATCTCTCATATCATGGGATTTCCCGATTTGCGACCTGTATCGTCGCCTGAAACATTCCGCCTTCGCCTCTGCTCTGCATATATTCTCTCCTTATGTGGCCCCAACACTGTCAGGCGGAATTCTGTCTACCGGTCTGCAGTGGTCATAATATTTTCGCTGATCAGCGTATGTGTAGGTGTAATTGTACACTGCCAGAAAAAAATGCAACGTGCTCGAAGAAAAGGTCATTTTATTTACAAGTGAAGCTACAGTTCACCAAGAGTGTGTGATAACTAGTTCAGACCAAATGAAACACACGTGTCAGTAAAGGGTACCCAAGAAGTTGCAACCCCCCCCCCCCCCAACCCCTGCCCCCACCCCACCCCCACCCCCCTTGGCGGCAACACAGGCCTGTTTTATCGCATGTGAACGATGTAAACTTGCCGAATGGCATCCTGCGATAGATTGTCCCAAGCATCTTGCGATTTTTGTCGCAATTCGGCAAAGTCTCTTGTAGGCCATGGAGAACGAGGAATTCCAACTTCATCATGTACCATATGAGCATGTGTGTCCAATTGGTGAGAGATTTGGTGATCATGCTCGCCAGAGCAGTTGTCGTACATAATGAAGAGCAAGTTCCGATCCAGCAGCCGTATGTGGATGTGAATTGTCCTGATTAAAAGGCACACGACCTTCCTGTGGAAGATCTGGCAGTAGCGTGAGGATAACAACCTACGCAATGTAGCGTGTACTCCTTACTTTTCCCTGCAGAAACGCCAAATGTAGCCCCGAGTACCTGATGGCCACCCACACCATGAAGTCCTGTATGTTGTGGGCGAATGCATTAAGGAAAAAGCCGCAGACTAAATCTACGCCATACACATGTATGTCCGTCGCTCGCATATAGACAGAACATACTGTCATCATGGAAGACAACAGAGTGCCATTAACTGTCCAGTCAACCGTCTCACGACACCAGAGTAATCGTGCTTGGCGGTGTCCTGGTGTCAGTGATAGTCTGATGAAAGGCAAACGTGGTCTCAGTCCTGTTGCAAGCAGACAGTTCCCAATGGTCGCTGGTGACTGTAGATGCAACTTGGTCCCGGATTTCGTCCCTCGTCGGTCGGCTTCCGCTGCTCGCACAATGCGTCGGTCTTGACGTACGGCTGTAATTCACGGACGTCCATAAAGTGATCTGCAGCTTTGAGAATGTTCCACAGAAGGCTGCTGGATGCAGCGAAACACCAGCGATATACTGTACACAAGATTAGCAGCAGTCCGACGATACGTTCATCCAGCTTCCCTCAGGCGCACAGTGGGACCGCCTCAAATGTCTGAAGCAGTTCAGCAAAAGTAGTAACTCACGTGCGGGGCATGATTGTGCCCTATAATGAATCTTTCAAACACTGTTCGCTCCTAAATTCAGCACAGTTACTGCCTACGGAGTCAAAATAGGATTCATAGGCAAAGCTCCTGCACGCCATCTGATCGCCGATGACCATGGCAAATTAATCCCTAACATTGCAACTCCTCAGATTGCAATACATTGACGGTAGAAAATCGCATCACCAAAGATGTAGATGTAGAGTAACCCAATTTCGGGAATATATTTGTGTAGGTAACATATTTAAGTGATTAACACTTCAAAATCACAGGTTAGTATAAGCGTGAGATAAGCCATTAATAATGTGAAATACTGGTACATTAGTAATCGATGTAACCGGGAAAAAGTTGAATGCAAGCATGCAAATGTGCATGCATTATGTTGTATAGGCGCTGGATGTAAGTTTGTGGGATGCAGTTCCGTACCTGCTGCACTTGGTCGGTCAACAGGGACGGTTCATGCTACAGGTGGATGACCCTGGAGTTGTCATACGATGATGTCCCACATATACTCGATTGGAGACAGGTCTGGTGATAGAGCAGACCACACTGTAGAGCACGTTGCGTTACAACAGCGGTATGTGGGTGAGTCTTTTACCGTTGGTGAAACACCCCCAGGAATGCTGTTCATGAATTACAGCACAACGGATCGAATCATTAGACTAACGTAACAATTTGCAGTCAGTGTGCTAGTGATAAGCACGAGAGTACTCCTCCTGTCACATGCAATCGCACCCCAAACCATAACTCGAGGTGTAGGTCCAGAGTGGATAGCACACAGACAGATTGGTCGTAGGACCTCAGCTAACCTCCTTCTGATCAACACACGACCGTCACAGAAAACACGACAGACCTCCACTCTGTCGTCCATCCTTTGAAGTAACCGATTTTTAGCGGTTCATTGTGTCACTGTGGTGCCAACTGTTGCTCAGATTGCTGCTGCAGATGCAGAACGATGCTCCAGAGCCACATTTCGTATACGATCGTCTTCCCTCTAGGTAGTGCCACGTGGCCGTCCGGAATATGGTCTTCTTGTGACCGTACATTCTCGTGACCACCGCTGCCAATAATCATGTACAGAGGCTACATTCCCGCCCAGTCTCTCTGCAGTACCGCGGAAGGAACATCCAGCTTCTCGGAGACCTATTACACGACGTCGTTCAACGTCAGTGCGGTGTTGATAATGCCGTTCTTGTCGCCTTAAAAGCATTCTTGACTGATATCAACACACCAAGTCTAATCTCAAAGGTAATTACCCCTGACGACCGTTACAGCGTGTGTTTAAAGCTAACCTGATTTGCATCCTCATAGTGACGCCACTAGCGCTACTCTAGCGCGACTGGCACAAAATTTGAATAGACATCATCTTTAAAATGTGGAAACACGCCTACAAACTTCCGTTTATGGCGCGAACTCTTGCGATTCGCTTTCCGTCAGTGTACTGTACCATTTTGCCACCCAGCACAGACACAGACGGTGATGCTTTCTTTCCCGACAGTATACAGGGTGTTGCAAAAAGGTACTTCCAAACTTTCAGGAAACATTCCTCACACACAAAGAAAGAAAATATGTTATGTGGACATGTGTCCGGAAACGCTTACTTTCCATGTTAGAGCTCATTTTACTACTTCTCTTCAAATCACATTAATCATGGAATGGAAACACACAGCAACAGAACGTATCAGCGTGACTTCAAACACTTTGTTATAGGAAATGTTCAAAATGTCCTCCGTTAGCGAGAATACATGCATCCACCGTCCGTCGCATGGAATTCCTTATGCGCTGATGCAGCCCTGGAGAATGGCGTATTGTACCACAGCCGTCCACAATACGAGCATGAAGAGTCTCTAGATTTGGTACCGGGGTTGCGTAGACAAGAGCTTTCAATTCCCCCCACAAATGAAAGTCAAGAGGGTTGAGGTCAGGAGTGCGCGGAGGCCATGGAATTGGTCTGCCTCTACCAATCCATCGGTCACCGAATCTGTTGTTGAGAAGCGTACCAACACTTCGACTGAAATGTGCACGAACTCCATCGTGCATGAAACACATGTTGTGTCGTACTTGTAAAGGAACATGTTGTAGCAGCACAGGTAGAGTATCCCGTATGAAATCATGAGAACGTGCTCCATTGAGCGTAGGTGGAAGAACATGGGGCCCAATCAAGACATCACCAACAATGCCTGCCCAAACGTTCACAGAAAATCTGTGTTGATGACGTGATTGCACAATTGCGTGCGGATTCTCGTCAGCCTACACATGTTGATTGTGAAAATTTACAATTTGATCACGCTGGAATGAAGCCTCATCCGTAAAGAGAACATTTGCACTGAAATGAGGACTGACACATTGTTGGATGAACCATTCCCCGAAGTGTACCCGTGGAGGCCAATCAGCTGCTGATAGTGCCTGCACACGCTGTACATGGTGCGGAAACAACTGGTTCTCCCGTAGCACTCTCCATACAGTGACGTGGCCTACGTTACCTTGTACAGGAGCAACTTCTCTGACGCTGACATAAGGGTTATCGTCAACTGCACGAAGAATTGCCTCGTCCATTGCACCTGTCCTCGTCGTTCTAGGTCTTCCTCAGTCGCGAGTCATAGGCTGGAATGTTCCGTGCTCCCTAAGACGCCGATCAATTGCTTCGAACGTCTTCCTGTCGGGACACCTTCGTTCTTGAAATCTGTCTCGATACAAACGTACCGCGCCACGGCTATTGCCCCGTGCTAATCCACACATCAAATGGGCATCTGCCAACTCCGCATTTGTAAACATTGCACTGACTGCAAAACCACGTTCGTGATGAACACTAACCTGTTGATGCTACGTACTGATGTACTTGATGCTAGTACTGCAGAGCAATGAGTCGCTTGTCAACACAGGCACCGAAGTCAACATTACCTTCCTTCAATTGGGCCAGCTGGCGGTGAATCGAGGAAGTACAGTACATACCGACGATACTAAAATGAGCTCTAACACGGAAATTAAGCGTTTCCGGACACAAGTCCACATAACGTCTTTTCTTTATTTGTGTGTGAGGAATGTTTCCTGAAAGTTTGGCCGTACCTCTTTGTAACACCCTGTATATGTATTTTTCAGGATTAAGACGTGTTAGGGCTGTACTAGATTTGGTAGATGACCTGTATCTCAGGGTTTATCATTCCGCACTGCGACACCCACGCTCTTCGAGTTCTATGATGTCGGGCTACTGACCTCTGGGAGCACAATAGGAGACGGGGAGGGGGCCCCCAACTGGCTGGCTGACGTCTGCGGGAGCGAGAAGGCACCAGGCAATTGGGCAGTGTCCGGCACGCTGCGGCTGACGCCGTTTAATGAAAAGTGCAATATTAAATTTCCGAGCTGCGGCGTGGCCGTAAAGTGTGGCCGCACCTCCACCTCTGGCTGTAATTTGAGCCCAGAGGGGCAGCCGCACGCGCCCCATTGGCTGAGACCGCTAACAGCCCTGCAGCCTACGCGATCCACCCCCGCCACCCCCACCCCCCACCCCACCTCACTACCTACCATCCAGCGCGACCGCCACCCCTCGTTCCCCTTACCCATGCAATATCCACCGTTCCGTCCCACCGGCCGGCCGCACTCATAAAAAATCTGCTATTCGATTTTACAGCCGGGGGTACATTATGTAGTGAGGCACCATCTTGCTTTACGTCCTATTCCCCTTTTTTTTAATTTATGCACCCGGCAGTAGGTATCAGCACCGGCGCAGTTTCAGAGAATTGAAATTTGACCATTAATGAAACGCGTCGAAAATGAATGCGTGAGGTATTTCTCATCAGCATCGTATTGCCGCTACTTCTGAGGCATCTACATAGAGGTAAAAAATGTTCATTTGGAGGGAAATTGAGTAAAATTACTCAACTGTACGTGCTTGGAAAGTGGATACAAACTTTAAGAGGCAGTTCAGAAAGGCTTGCTAATTGGTATGACGCGTAGAAGACGTGATCTACTCAAAGAGTGACTGTTCTTTGATTTGGTAGGCATACAACGTGTTTGGGACCAGGAGAGTTAGGCACTGACACTAATAAAACCGCAAGCATTTTGCTACTGTGCTTCTTCAAATTTGTTCTGTTATGTACCCGTACTGAAAGTTCTCCGTGTCCCGATTCGGCAGGCTGTAAAACAACGTCTCATGGATTACACTGGATGATTTAACAACAAAGGGCGAAGAAGGAATTATTTCTACCAGCATGTCGGGAAATTCCACTATTCACTTGCTTCTTGACCCGTAGTGCACAGGAAACGCCTACGAACACTGTCTCAAAGTTTGACGAAACCCTTCAGTCCACAGCCTGTATAATCGGCGTATAGCCTGTTTCTGTGCAAAACGGACGATATGATGCGAATTCGTACATGAACAGCAAGATACTTACCAAGCCGTTAGGTCACACTGTATTCTAATCTTCCGCTTGTATTTTCACGATTTTACAGTAATTCTCTATTGAGAAGACAAGACAATTGCAAATAGTGTAACAGACGCACAGTTACCAGAAGTAGCTACTAGAATCACAGCGCTTCGTGAGGTAATTTCATAAAAGTCTCTCTTCTTTGACAAGGGAGTAATGTAATACCGGAACTTCACAATACATGGCAAGTTATAGTATCTTCTACGAACAGCACATTTTTTTCTGGGATTTAACTATCGAGGATGACGAAACATAACATTCACTACAGCGATGGATACCATTTGGCTCACCTGGTCTATTGCAACTTATTCTCCGTTTCCTCGTCCTGGTGGCATCAGTTGATTGTCGAAACAGATTAGAAACCGATCTCCGCGTGGTTACTCCTGGCTTGCACATCAGGCTGAATGTTACACCTCACTCAGTCCGGTAGTGTTCTGCTACGCTGGTGTAATACCCAGAGAAACATGACGACAGTTGCAAGGGTCGTTCAGTAAGTAATGCCACACTTATTTTAAAAGGCCATTAATATACATAGAGAAACGTCCTTGTTGGTGCTTCACACTTGATGTTTGTTCTCTGCGCCGGCGAAGCTTCGAACCGTTCTGGCAGATGGCAGAGCCGTAGTACAGCGTCAAAATGGCGTCTACATACGAGTCACGTAACAAGCAGCGTGCTGTTATTGAATTCTTATGTGCAGTAAAAGAAACCGTGGTGAACATCCACAAAGATTGGTGTGCAGTGTATGGCGATCCTGCAGTTGACAGGAGTAGAGTTGGGCAATGGGTAAAGAAAATTACAGCTTCAGGAAATGCAAATACAAAATTACGTGATTGGCCACGCTCGCGATGTCTTGCCACAGCCATTGCTCCAGACATGCTGAATCGTGCGGATGTCATTATTCGGGCCCACTGGCGCATCACAACTCGGCCATTGTCTCTACGGTTGTCGATCGGCATTGGAAGTGCGTCTGCAGTCATCGAGACTCTCGGATATTCAAAGAGGTGCTCACCGCGGGTTCCACGAATGCTCACAACGGACCACAAGATTCAAAGAAAGGCCGTTTCATTGAATTATTGGAGCGTTTCGAGACCGACAGAGAGGCCTTTCTGTCATGGATTGCTACGGGAAACGAAAGTTGGGTGTTCACCTTGTGCCGGAAACACAAAGGCACTCCATGGAGTGGCATCATCTCATTCACCACAAAAGAAGAAATTCAGGACAACCCTCTCTGCCGGAAAAGTCATGGTGACAGTCTTCTGGGACTGTGATGCCGTCGTTCTCGTGGATGTGACGCCAAGAGGGTCAACCATCAATTCAGAGGCATGCGTGTAGTCTCTGAATAAAGTCAAGAACCGTTTCTGACGTGTTCGATCAGACAAGATTTCAACGGAAATCTTGCTCCAGCAAGATAATGCATGCCCACACACAAACCTGAGAACCCGCTAACACATCTCCAAACTGGGTTGGACATCACTGTCTCATCCAACCTAGAATCCAGACCTGTCGCCCTCGGACTTCCATCTCTTTGGGCCGCTTAAAGTGTCTATATGGGAAACACTTTGAACATGACGAGAGTGTCAGTCATGCAGTGAAAACATAGCTATACCTACAGGACGAGATCTCTTACCAGCAGGGAACACTGTTCCAGAACGTTGGCTTACGGCCATAGAACGTGATGGAGACTACGAAGAAAAGTAGGACATGGACATGTTGTATATTGTCACCAAATTCTGACTCTTATCAGTAAATATATTCTGAAAAAAAAAATCTGTCTCGCATTACTTATTGAACGACCCTCGTAGTTGCAAGATGGTACAGGACCCAGGAAATAAAATGATCATATGCCATGCCGTCGCTGAGTTGCACGGCCACAGGCAGGTCATACATTATACAGCCAACACAATTTCGCGTTAATATATGTGACGCAAGCACATGAGAAGTTTTATTCGTATCTCCTGTTGGAGAAACTGTCGAAAGTCACCAACTGTTACGGGCCATAACAAGACAGCTACAAAGTACATCCGTCAAACAACATTTGAAATGGATAACCTGCAAGTCATTAAATTCCTTGTCTAGTGTGATTCGCACTCAAAGCATCAGGGTGCCTGGATGGAAAAAAACGATAATTCATACTATTGTGAAGTACAAAATATCCCATATGTTTTCCAATTTTTCTGTTTTTCTCCTAGTCGAGAGCTCTCGTCATAAACCTCCGCACCTCAGTCATCCACGTGCTCTGTAGGATTTCATGTAATGAATCCTTTAATCGTGGCGTCTCACAAAGTCTCTGCACTCTTTGGTAAGGTTTGTCTGCCTTTTCTACGACTTGCAGGGTAAGTTTAAAGTGCCACATGTGTCACACCACTGCTCTAAAGTCTTTCATTGTGGTGACATAGGTTCTTGACCCGACAACAAGAACAACATAGCGCAAACTGCTGACACTCAGACTCCGTATCTGGTTCCTTGAAACTCCTTCGAAAACTGAGATAACCAAAGTCTTCGATAAACGTCAACAGTGCAGTAGTTTATTTCAGCTGAGTCAGTATCTGCTTTCACAGTCTCTACCTGATTTAATTCAGCTGGTATTTTCTCGTATCTAGAGTTGCTTTCCAAGTATACCTCTTCCTCTTGTCACTCTGGAACAATATACTTGCTATTAAAAGCCGAAATTCATTCCAGAACTTAAGGATATTTTCCCCTTTCCCATTATTACATGAAGCCAGTATGCTGATCTTCTATTCATTTTGCTACTACAGCGTTCCAATCCTCCCTTATCTTATCCCTTTGCGTACTGAGTTACCCGTTCAATGTCCTCATATAATTCCACTGTCATTTCAAGTCTCTTCCCTTTTTATCACTCTAATACATGTTCTTTTGATGTCATGAAAAACTATCTGAAAACGTTGACCAGTTCTGAAAAATCGTTTATGGGTACTGTACAAACGCAAGGAACCTCTCGACTTGGGTATATCGAAACCTGCTAATGATATACAGACAAAGATCGTGACTGTTGCCGAAAGTTGTATCGTCTGTGTCCGGAAATTCACACGAATAGCTGCTAAATGCTAGGTAGCTGAAATTCCTACCCAATCTTGGTGGTGTCCTGCGTAACATTTAATGTGTGCTAAACTAATATGTTAATCAAGCTGGTCCCTGCTAGCTCAAAATTTATACCTTGCAACGTCTCAGCATGAGGTCTGCCTTGTCCAGCACTCTACACAATATAGTTTACTCCAACGAAGAGGGATTTGCTGTTACGAAATTCTGCAAAACTCGTTTTGATTTAGATGCTGAACATGTCGTTGTTATTTTTTCAAGTTAGTCAAAATTAATGTACGTCTTTTTGACACGAAATAGCACTACTTGTTGCTTTGATTATCTACAGGGTTGTCAAAATAAATCAGTAGCGGAAAATACTTCATGCACCTTCAGTTAGGCAACCTGTCTTACATCAATCGCCCAGGGAGAGGATAATGTATGTTGGGTTGCCTACCTCAAGGTAGGTGAAATTTTTTCCAGGCCTGAGTTGTTTTGACCACACCGTCGTAGACACCTCCCAGCAAGTTTGCTACGTATAAGAGACAAGTTTTTGATGGTTTAGGCATATCCGGGGAGTCCCCGCCGGAGCCGGCGCCGCCGGAAGTGCCGCCCCGCGGGCCGTCACTGCACCACGCGTCGCTGCGGGCGCGCTCTGCCGTGGCCGGCGTCGCAGGTGTGGGCGTCACTCTGGGTCACGGAGAACCCGGCGCTCAGCAGGCGTCCCAGCAACAGCAGCAGCAGCAACAGCAGCAGGGACTGCCGCCCGCCTCCTGCGTCTTCCTCTCGCAAGGTAAGGGCCACCACCATCTGCAAGAGTCCAGTCGTCAGCGAATCCTTCAAATATGTCTACCGCATAGCTACGAAACTGTAGTGCCTATAGTGTTGGGGAGCAGTAGTGGCTTTCCGGAGGCGTGTCAAATTAATACACACACTACAAGAAGAATTTACTTTCCTACGCTCTCTGGACGAAATGGCATTATCCCAAGCACGAGGGATCTACACTGAAGAGCTAAGGAAACTGGTAAACCTGCCTAAAAACGTGTATGGCCCAAGCTAGCAAGCAGAAGTGCCGCAACACGACGTGACATGCACTCGATTAACGTCTGAAGTAGTGCTGGGGTGAAATGACACAATGACTGCTGAAGGGTTGTCCATAAATCCGTAAGAGTACGAGGGGGTGGAGATCTCTTCTGAACAGCAGGTTGCAAGGCATCGCAGATATGTTCAGTAATGTTCGTGTCTGTGCAATTTGGTGGCCAGTGGAAGTGTTTAAACTCAGAAGAATGTTCCTGTAGCCATTCTGTAGCAATTCTGGACATATTGTGGATTGTGGCAATGTCCTGCTGTAATTGCCCAAGTCCGTCGGAATTCACAATGGACGTAAATGGATGCATGTGATCAGGCAGGACACTTACGTACGTGTCACCTGTCAGAGTCGTATCTAGACGTGCCAGGGGTCTCATATCATTCCAACTACACACGCACCACACAGTTACAGAGCCTCCACCAGCTTGAAGAGTCCCCTGCTGACATGCAGGGTCCATGGATTCATGAGGCTGTCTCCACACCCATACACTTCCATCCGCTCGATACAGTTTGAAACGAGACTCGTCCGACCACGCAACACGTTTCCAGTCATCAACAGTCCAATGTCGGTGTTGACGGGCCAAGGCGAGGTGTACAGCTTTGTGTCGCGCAGTCATCAAAGGGAGACGAGTGGGCCTTCGATTCCGAAACCCAATATCGCTGATGTTTCGTTGAATAGTTCGCACACTGACACTTGTTGATGGCCAGTATTGAAGTCTGCGGGAATTTGCGAAAGGGTTGCACTTCTGTCACGTTGAACGATTCTCTTCAGTTGTCGTTGGTCCCGTATCTTTCCCGGCCACAGCAATGTCGGAGATTTGTCATTTTAACTCTTTCGTGATATTCACGGTGCACTAGCGAAATGGTCGTGTGCGAAAATTCCCACTTCATTGCTGCCTCGGAGATACTGTGTCCCATCGTTCGTGCGTCTACTGTAACACCATGTTCAACTCCCTCAAATCTTAATAACCTACCATTGTAGTAGCAGTAACCGATCTAACAACTGCGGCAGACACATGTTGTCTTAGATAGGCGTTGCCCACCGCAGTGCCGTTTTTTGCCTGTTTACATATCTCTGTATTTGAATACGCATGCCTATACCAGTTTCTTTGGCGCTCCAGTGAAGATTTATTCCCTTAAGGTCAAGAGACGTTCGAGTCCTGTACCATTAACGACGCTGGACGATAGTACGACAATACTGCATCAAGGCTACAGGTCGCTAATCGAAAAATAATGCTCCAAAAATAGAAAGACTTTATTGTTCGTAATATGACGTGTTTAGGACTTAGCTATCCTCAGATATCTGTTAAAAATAGTAAAGGTAAGTGGATATTACAAAACACAGTCACAATAGTGAAATACAAGAGAAATTCTCAGGTTAACTCACCAGGTACTTCAGGCAAAAAAATACCCAGGAATAACAAGCCGTAAGTATAGGTTACAAGTTGCTACGAAGCAATAATAAGCAGAACAGTGAAATTCTTTTTTCATAAAACTTAAGAGGTGAACATTCTCGCCAGATGGCAGTGTAGTAGTGATGGTGGCGCCATAATTCGTCGTAATTGATAGCATAGTAAAAAAATTAAATCATAAAAATACAATAGTCGAATATACACGATAAAACGATAACAGAAAGCTTGCAAATATTTTTTTTAATTTAAAAGAAGAACAGCAAAGAAGGAAGCCGCATGGCAGCCGTCATGTGGCAGAATAGTTGGAAATGTGGCGCCGTACATCATCAAGATTGGCAGTGAATTTTATTTATGAAGAATAATAGACATGAGTACATAATAAAAGTTCAACAACAAAATAATTACCAAATTTGAAATGTAAAATAAAGAAAGAAAAATCAGTAAACGAAACCGTATTACCTGTCATCAGAATAATAGCAACATTGGCGCCGTACATCGTCGCGAAGTCAATGGATATAATAAATGAACTACGGTCAGACCAATACCCCGGTCACAGGCTGCGTGTCCACCTTTACCCGTGTAATCTCAGAAGCAACCGCATTTTCACTGAATTGCGACACGTAAAGAGATTTGTTGTGCCCATCTCATTTAACTATTCAAGTACCAATTTACTACTAATATGAATATTTTAGCTATTGCATTTTAAAAGGGTTCATCCAGCAGCAACCTCTCGCCTCATTTCTTCGAAATGAAGCGCAACAACTCCCTATTCACAGTAACCAGTTATCGTAATTGTGAGCAAGCGTCACGACAATCTCGATTAAACGTTAGGTAAGGCACTCAGTACTGTAATCTGTCTTCCAGATTTTAATTCGTCATATATTAATTAAAGCTGTATTAAAGATTTCTTAAGATTGTTTTAATGAGCCACTTGATTTTTTGATAACGGTCCCATTTTTCCGTGTCACTTTTATACTGCCTACACCTTTGCAATACCAATTGTGTCCCATTTCACACAGATCGTAGGTAATCATTAGTCCCAGGTCCATACCTGTAGTTCCCTACAGTAATTCGTTTAATCACGAAATAGTACCATAACTTTGTTATAACGTGCAAGACAAAGTCTATAGGATTCATATAACTTACGTTTTAACCGTGATACCATTCTTATATTCTCAGGCAATCCTTTATTAGTATAAAGAATGACGTAATTTCCAGGGAGTAGTACCATATGGCACGAATGCGTGGGCCACACAGAACAGCAGTTTCAGCCGGATAATTGGAAAGGTTTTTGTTGTCCTTCCCTCCTGCTAGCACCTTTCCTACTTGGTGTTTGAGAGCTGTATGCGTAAGTGTGTTAAGGTATATCACTGCAGTGGGTATCTGGGTAGTTCAATGTCATGTTCGTGTTGGAGATGATGAAAGAAGGGAGAGGGTAAAAACCGATGCTGCCACATAGCCTACTCCTCTCCAAGAGCACCAAAAGGGCCGCCGATCTTAACATTTATATCTGATGAACGGATCATCATCAACAGTGTCACATACGCTCTTTTCATGACACGCTGTTGAGAGGTTTGAAATTTAATTCAGGACATTAGCGCAAAGACTGGTGTTCAGTGACTTTACGCCATCACCACTCCTGTTCCCTTTGTCGAAAGGCAAAGGGAAAATTGTCAAGAGCGCGCGGCGTATCAGGACAGTCACTTACCCAAGTACCGGACTCGTCCGACGGTGCTTAACTTTGGTGATTCGACGGGAACCCGTGTGGCCACCTCGACACTGCCTTTGATTCCGGACAGTTATTTCGTTAAAATAAGTAGTTTGCTTATCGCTGCTGGCAAGTTAAAAACCTTAGCACATTTTCAAGTTCATGCTCCTAGTAAGTACACAATAAAATTCACATCCACTTGTGCACTCAAAAATAAGTTAAATGTTGACTCTAACCGTTAGTGTTAAACAAAGTATTTAGCTTAACCAGTCTGCTGGAAATAATAGCTTACTTCAAATTTATCGAGACTGTGGAGCCCGCGTAGAATAAATAACTCGGAAGTTCCGGCGAGATCGTGTACCAGCACTCTCATCTGAAGATGGCGGCCACTTGGACCGCTGAAATATTGTGTCAAGGTAACGTTACGATCCGGCTGCACACCCTAGAAGAATATTATCAGGATACCTTAATATTTAGCTGACGTCATATTAAAATTTAGATATAAAATATTACGATATTTTATTATTTTATGGTAACTAGTAGTTTCTAATTGCTACAGTTGCTATGTAATTGCCGGCCGAAGTGGCCGTGCGGTTAAAGGCGCTGCAGTCTGGAACGGCAAGACCGCTACGGTCGCAGGTTCGAATCCTGCCTCGGGCATGGATGTTTGTGAAGTCCTTAGGTTAGTTAGGTTTAACTAGTTCTAAGTTCTAGGGGACTAATGACCTCAGCAGTTGAGTCCCATAGTGCTCAGAGCCATTTGAACCATTTTTTTGCTATGTAATTGAAGGTATCTACTGTTCAGAGCACTACATTCACGTTGTTAGATATAGAATACTCGTGATACATGTGTAAACATGCAGCCTACCATTAGCATAAGATCTCTGAACAACACCTTCCATTAAATTGTCAGTACTTGTCATCGCACATATTTTCAGTAGCTACCACACAGCTAGTAAATGAGTCTCGCAAGTTATTCTATATAGCGTAAATTATATTTTGTTGAATCAAATTTTACCCAAAAATGGTGTACTGATGATCTGAAATGCTTTATAAAAAAGCTTCTAAGAGGTGCAAAAAAATCGCTTAATGCTGTGTTTTTACAATTGTACGAAAACAAACCAAAAATTAACACTTACAGGCAGGATGGTGTTATTCAAAAACTTTTCAGCAAGTGTAGACCACCTTCGAGGTAGAACATCACGTCGTGAGACAGACAAGCGAGGGGTCTATGTGATACAAGAAAATAAAGAAAAACATAATAGGCAGTAGGCAATAATATACGTAGCGTACTGTGGATACCAGCATCTGTAACGCCAGAGTTGTTCATTCTTAACTGTTAGGAACTCCTCAGAGAGTACGAGGGCCGTTCAAGCCGTTCAGTAAGTAATTCAACATTCTTCTTCCTCGGCCAATTTCTTATGAAAAATTGCTGAATTTGTTGTGGGACATTGTGAAATATTCTCGCTTCAGTCCTTTTAGCTTCATCAAGTTACAACAGGTGGCAGCACTACACGTAGTCTTCAAAATGGGGTCTGTAACAGGGGTGTGTTCCAAGTAGAGATCTGCCATTGAGATTCTTTCGGAGGAAAAAAAGAGCGTCGAAGATATAGGAGCTCGCAGTATGTCTGCAATGATCTGGCAGTGAACGAAATCACGGAAAGTCGTTGGGCGAAGTGTCTGTCATCAGCACAACAAGGTCACGCAAGTCTGTCCGATCTTCCGTGTGCCAGTCGGCCGGGCACAACTGTGACTCCTGCGATGTTGGAACGTGCGGACACTCTCATTCAAGGTGATCGACGGATCACAGTCAAACGCCTCACGCCACAGCTGGACGCCTCTGTTGGTAGTGCTGACACACTCGTCCACCAGTTGGGGAACTCACGTGTGTGCCCACTAGGTTCCTCGCCGCCTGACAGACGACCATAAAGAGTAACGACTATCTGTGCGGGATTGCTTGCGCGTTACGAGGCTGATCGAGACAGATTTTTTTGTCGAAGATCTCACAGGCGATGAAACGTGGGTTCATCACTTGAAACCGGAAGAAACGGCAGCCCATGGAGTGGCGCCACACCACATCTCTTCCGAAGTTAAAAGCCGCACCCTAAGCCAGTAAAGTCTTGGCGACGGTGTTCTGACAATCGGAAGAAGTTGTTCTGTTTGATATCCTCCCTCACGGTGGAAAGACCATCTCGGAACTGTACTGTGCTACCTTCAGGAAACAGCAGAGTGTTAGTCGTCACAAAAATGCAAACGAACTTCTCCTTCTCCATAACAAAAAAAGACATCATTCGAGTCTGCACAGCCGAGAGGAGCTCACAAACTTTCATTGGACTGTTCTGCCTCTTCCACTCTACAGCCCGGATCTCGAACCTTCCGAGTTCTATCTGTTTGGCCGAATGAAAGATGCACTCAACCGAAAGCAGTACGTGGATGAAGGATAGGGGGCGGGGATGGGGGGGGGGGGGCATTGGGTTATTGATGCAGCAAGACGTTGGCTCCGACGTCGACCGGTAGAGTAGTATCATGCCTATATCACTAACGTCAATTTGCAGTAGGGTTTTAGAACATATACTGTATTCGAACGTTATGAAGTACCTCGAAGAAAACGGTTTATTGACATATAGTCAGCACGGATTCAGAAAATACCGTTCTTGTGAAACGCAACTAGCTCTTTATAATCATGAAGTAATAAGTGCTATCGACAGGGGATGTGAAATTGATTCCATATTTTTAGATTTCCAGAAGGCTTTCGACACCGTTCTTCACAAGCGTCTTCTAATCAAACTGCGTGCCTATGGAGTATCGCCTCAGTTGTGCAACTGGATTCGTGATTTCCTGTCAGAAAGGTCACAGTTCGTAGTAATAGACGGAAAGTCAACGAGTAAAACAGAAGTAATATCCGGCGTTCCCCAAGGAAGTGTTATAGGCCCTCTATTGTTCCTGACCTATAGTAACGACATAGACAGACAATCTGAGTAGCCGTCTTAGATTGTTTGCAGATGATGCTGTCATTTACCGTCTTGTTAAGTCATCAGATGATCAAAACGACTTGCAAAGTGATTTAGGTAACAGATCTGTATAGTGCCAAAAATGGCAATTGACCCTGAATAAAGAAACTTGCGAAGTTATTCACGTGAGTACTAAAAGAAATCTGCTAAATTTCGATTACGCGATAAGTTACACAAATCTGAGGGCTGTAAATTCAACTAAATGCTTAGGGACTACAATTACAAGTAACCTAAATTGGAACGATCACATAGATAATATTGTGAGTAGAGCAAACGAAAGACTGCGATTCACTGGCAGAACACTTAGAAGGTGCAACAGGTCTACTAAAGAGACTGCTTACACAACACTTGTCCGCCCTATTCTGGAGTACTGCTGTGCGTTGTGTGATCCGCGTCAGGTGGGACTGACGGATGACATCGAAAAAGTACAAAGAAGGGCAGCTCGTTTCTTATTATTGCGAAACAGGGGAGGTAGTGTCACAGACATTATACGCGAATTGGAATGGCAATCATTAAAGCAAAGGCGTTTTTCGTTGCGACGGGATCTTCTCATGAAATTTCGATCACCAGTTTTCTCCTCCGACTGCGAAAACATTCTGTTGGCACCCACCTACATGGGAAGAAATGATCATCACGATAAAATAAGAGAAATCGGCGCTCGCACAGAAAAATTTAAATAGTCGTTTTTCCCGCGTGCCGTTCGAGAATGGAACGGTAGAGAGACAGCTTGAAGGTGGTTCATTGAACCCTCTGCTAGACACTTTATTGTAAATATCAGAGCAATCACGTAGATGTAGATGTAGATGCGGGCATAAAAGCCCTCCCAGGAAGGTAGCGTAATTCCGAGGCTTTGAACGGAGATTATGTTAAAAATTGGGTTTTGTGGCCAGAGGAGTGGGGAATGACATGGTGCAATAGAATCCTGAATAAAACCGACCTGCTTTAAAAATATGTGTTGCGTTACTTCTTTTTTTTAAGAAACGATAGTATTGAAAGACTTCAGCACCGTATCATATCAAAGAAAGATATTGGTTTTTCACTCTGAAGCTCCGTGCAACGAAAAGGCTCAACGCTTATGGAGGATGAGGCCGATACTCGTTAACGACGATAGGTACGTGTCACAACAGCGTTATGCGGCAGGCTTAAGCTGCCGGCCCGTACATCCAAACCGATGCTCGGTCGATGACAATGGCGCCATCGGCTAATTAACGGCGCAACACCGCCACTGCTCCTGCGGGATGGCTCGTCCTTTCTGGCCGGCCGGCCTTTGTTTTGACGCGGGACACTTTGCGGACGTCTACCGGCTGCCGATAGCCGTCCACCCGATAACACCCATTGTCGGCTGTAATTGGCCCGCCAGGGCTTCGTTCGTCGCCACGCGCCAGCGGCTCCAATTCTGACGGCGCGACCTGTCCGCCGCTCGCCGCACTTGTCAGGTGCTCGCCGACGGCCCCAGCAAGTTCGCGACCCATCGAGGACTACGCAGCGCTGCGAGGGCACTACTGTGGTTTTAAAGTGTATGAATACTCCCTCCCTCTCCGCCCCCCCCCCTCTCTGTCTCTGGTGAAGAGATTTTCAAGTCCGTAAATAATGATTAAATAACTACCGCTTACCACTATTTCTGGGGCTATTTTAATATCTGAGCCCTATGATTTTTCTTGCGAAATGCGACGTGACAACAAACTTTGACAAAAATTAATGAGAACAACTAAGTGAATGAAACTTCCTGGCAGATTAAAACTGTGTACCGGACCGAGACTCGAACTCGGGACTTTTGCCTTTCGAGAGCAAGTTTCATATCAGCGCACACTCCGCTGCAGAGCGAAAATCTCATTCTGGAAACATCCCCAAGTCTGTGGCTAAGCCATGCCTCCGCAATATCCTTTCTTTCAGGAGTGCTAGTTCTGCTAGGTTCGCAGGAGAGCTTGTGTGAAGTATGGAAGGTAGGAGACGAGGTACTGGCAGAAGTAAAGCTGTGAGGACTGGGCGTAGTCGTGCTTGGGTAGCTCAGCTGGTAGAGCTCTTGCCCTCGAAAGGCAAAGGTCCCGAGTTCGATTCTCAGTCCGGCACACAGTTTTAATCTGCCAGGAAGTTTCATATCAGCGCACACTCCGCTGCAGAGTGAAAATCTCATTCTGCAACCAAGTGAATGTTATTGTCGGTGTTAGTAGCCAATTCACTTCCCAAGCCTGGGCGGGCAAATAACGGGAGGTTGTAATCAAAGTGCAGCTATTCACAGAGGTCCAGTGTAGGCTCTAATTGTCGCAAGACAGTGAAACTTAATGTATATTCTAATGCGTTAAGAACTGATTTACGTTGGAAAACAATAAGTTGCAATTTTGACCACCAGGTGGAAATCTGGCGCTGTGACTGCAAGAAAGACGTAGAGAAATGTTTCCACATGTAATTAATTAGGAGGCTGCGCGGAGTGGCCGCGCGGTTTGAAGCGTCAGTCACGGACTGCGCGGCACCTCCAGCCCGAGGTTCGAGTCCTCCCTCGGACATGGGTGTGTGTTGTACTTAGCATAAGTTTGTTTAAGTAGTGTGTAAGTCTAGGGACCGATGACCTAAGCAGTTTGGTCCCTTAGGAATTCACACACACTTGAATATTTTCGAATTAATTAGGAACGGGACTTGGGCAGGAAAGGTCAAAGCAGTGAAAAAGATATAATTTGGATTTTATTATTAACCGCCGGAGATATCAAAGAAATGCTGCATTCATAAAACGTGATCAACAGTTGCTTTGAAGGTTTCCAGTGGATCTGAGCAACGTGCTCCTATATACTGGCCGCCAGATCACGTAGAGGTCGAAAGTGCCCTGGTAAACAGGATCCTTTTAGTCTCTAAGGAAATAAAGAAGAAAAACAGACACACACCACTAATAAATGGGATGTGATGAAAATCAGTTGATGTGATGTACGGACAAACAAATGATTATAATTGCAGACAAATTGGGTAAGTCTTTAACACGGTGGTCCATCTCTGGTCCTTAAGCAAACATCTATTCGGCTTGGGGTTGACTGACAGCGTTTTGGATACCCTCTTGGGGAATATCTTGAAAATCCTGTCCAATTGGCGCATTAGGTCGTTTGGAGAGCTCTGCCCATAATGCTCCTATCAATTGCGGAGAGATCCGGTGACATTACTGACTGAGGTAGGGTGTGGCCATGCACAAAGATAGGCAGAAGAAACTCTCGCCATGTGGCGGCGGGCATTGTTTTGCTGAAATGTAGCCCCAGGATGTCTTGCCATAAAGGACAACGAAACTGGACGTAGAAAATCGTCGACGTACAGCGCTGCAGTTGTACAGCACATGCTGGATGACCGAGCGAGGTGGCGCAGTGGTTAGACACTGGACTCGCATTCGGGAGGACGACGGTTCAATCCCGCGTCCGGCCATCCTGATTTAGGTTTTCCGTGATTTCCCTAAATCACTCCAGGCAAATGCCGGGATGGTTCCTCTGAAAGGGCACGGCCGACTTCCTTCCCCATCCTTCCCTAATTCGATGAGACCGATGACCACGCTGTCTGGTCTCCTTCCCCAACCAACCAACCAACCAACCATGCTGGATGCAGGCAAAGTTTCGCTGTCAGAGTGTAGATTAATATAGATTGTGTAAAAGTGTGTGAACTGATATACCAACTGGCCATCAAAATGGAAGCAGATGGATGGACACTAACGGAATAAAGCCGTCCATACTGTTGCAAGCCAGCACCCAGCATTACGCTGAAAATAATTATGTAACCTCCAGAATCCGGCTGAAGATGAACCCGAAAAGATTTGAAAACCGATTCTTGGAATAAAACATAATCATTTAAAAAAGTGACTGGTGGCAGTTTTATGTAACTTATTTGCATTATCTTGTATATAATAAAAACTTTACACATAGGAAATGCTCCATTGAATTCTAAGATTTTCCACAGTTCATATCCACTTATAATCCAATATAGTTAATGACAGGCTTGGCCTTGCGCAAACGACTTTCAGTGAGCAATTACAACTCTATAATAATTATTCCAAAAGCTTCATTTCACCACAATGGTGCGAAACACTCTGTGCCTGCTGACCTACTGTAGGCCACCTATCGCCGCTCACTCAGTCTTGGCGCGACACTCTTCCAGTTCCTCAGCATCAAACTTGTCGTTAAAATAAAAATCTTTCTGCAGCACATTTTTCACAACATTAATAAAAATACAGTCCTCGCACTCGTAGCAAGATTGCCCGATTCAGCAATGGTGATTGCCAAAAAATGCTGTACTTACACTGTGTGTGAGGATTGAAACGAAAGTTCATGGTCGCGCAAGGCGATCAGCCACGTTATTATAACATGCCAAGTTACTTTTATTGAATGCTGCACTGCACTTCAATGAGACACAGGTACGCGACAATATTTTTCAACACGTCACCAAGTCGGAACGTTCTACCAATTATTCAGCTCCTCGACGATAGAAATCTACTCCTTTGTTACAGAGCCACTCGAAAACCGCTGTGTTAACGTCCTAAATGTCTAACTGGTAGAATATCTCCCGCCATCCACCCCCAACCCCCCCTCCTACACGAAAAATGGTCTTTCAGATTTCCGAGAAGATAGAAATTGCATTTCGCCCATATATCGCGTAATTTCACGGTGACTGAGTATGCAATTTAGACGATTTTTCTATAGGAATAGTACTGTACCGCTTACTTTAACGTTGAGTACGTTTCCAGTTGCCGGATCATTTTACTCGTGCATTGCAATGCACCTGGTCTTCGCATCGCATCAGAACTGTGTCTGCAAGAAATCCGAAAGATGTAGCGACCATGGAACCACATGTCCATCTTACTTTCTGATTTCCTGCGTAAACTGAAATGTGAACCGTGAGAAATCCGGAGAAACAGAAATTGGAAGTATTCGAAATATGGTGCCATCCAAGAAAAAAATCAGAAATACTGAAGAGAATAAATGATCGAAGAAGTCTATGAAAATCTGTTACCAGAGGAAGGGTCAGCTTACTGGGAAATCTGCTATGTCATCCAAGAATAGTTCAGTCGGCACATCAAGGAATAGGTAAGAATAGTATATAAAAAGAAAGACTGCAATTTGCAAAACAATTTATAGGCGGTGTTAGATGTAATAGTTACGTAGGTATTTAACGATTAGCACAAGATAGGCAAACCTGGATGACATAATCAAACGAGTAGAAAAGCTGTTGACTTAAGAAAAAGGACCTGCCACCAAGGCAACATTGGAAAAGTTTTGATTGGACCCCAATATTTACTTAATCGAGTTGCTATGGCGAGCAACACTACTGTATAAAACGCACGCGTAATTCTGTGTAACAAATGTTTTTAAATGCTTCTGATTTACTTTATTAACACTAAAAAAAGTTCTCTGAGAATGAGAACCTTATTCATCACATGCGACCTTTGTTTTGTATGTGAATTGTGTGAATCTAGTTTCAAATCCTGTATTATCTTCGTCAGCTTTTAACATGACAAGTTTTAATTGCACATTAACTAAACAGAACATACATGCACGTTCAGAAACTCTGAATAATTTATTTGTAAAGTAAAAAATGGTTCAGATGGCTCTGAGCACTATGGGACTCAACATCTGTGGCCATCAGTCCCCTAGAACGTAGAACTATTTAAACCTAACTAACCTAAGGACATGAAACATTTCCATGCCCCAGGCAGGATTCTCAACCTGTTCCGGACTGAAGCGCCTTGAACCGCTCGTCCACGGTGGTCGGCCATTTGTAAAGTAAATGATGGTTTTTGTGTCATGGGCTCATGTACTCAGAATGGAGCGAATTATCTTTCTTGGACTGAGAAGGGCGTTCTGGAGCTTGCACATTGCTTGTGCTTTCTTTTTGAGCTCTAGAGATATTTCGTTGGATTTTGAACTTATGGCAAAACACGTGTGAGACGGACTCTCTGAATTTATCTGTTTAACTTCAGTTTGTTCTTGCGACCACCCTGACTAATTATTCACATGGATCAGTTTCACAAGAAAAACTAGAATGTAGAGTCACGGCATGTACGACAGACCGGCATTTTGATGAGGGATGGAAAATATCTGAAATGTCTGCACTTATTAGAATACTCCTCCTCGATCCTTCCATTTATAAAATTTCTCACTAATTCAGAATTTTTAATAAGCAGCTAGATTATTGCACAGCTTCCTTCATAGCTGATGGCTGTTCAATGTTCCCAGCTTCAAGTTTCTTGTACGCCTTCTTGACACATTTGGCATACTCCTACAGCTTTGTCACGAGGTGGCACCAGACTGTATCTGAGAGGACTGAAGAGGATAGCCGATCGGACGCGTGGGTGTTACGTGGAACGCTACTCAGGGCTGCCTTGTTTATTGAGCAACGTCAGGCGCCCTGGAGCTCTAGCGTCATGGGCGTGTCAGGATCTATGACGACACTGACATCGACACTGACATCGAAGCTGCGCTGTCTGTGAGGTCGAAACTCCCCAGAATCGATCGGGGTGCCACCGGAGAGGCGGGGGAAGGACGGAATAAAAAATCCCCGCCCGGCGACCTCCGTCACGTGCGACAGCTGCTAATGGAGAAACGCTGCCGTCACACAGTTACGACGGCGGTACACCCAAATGGCGGCTAGCGGAATTAATGCACACCGGACTCCAAATGTTCTGGCTGCATGACATGCAGCTCCTTCCTCCTGAACCAGTGCGAATAGGTTTCCGTCTACCCTCTTTGTGGTGCTTGGAGTCTGCCCATCGGATATCACAGTGAAATGCATTTCTGCATACTAGCGGTGACGCCGACGAGACACGGAGTCCATAAGGCGAAAGAAGAGCTGAAAGATTTAAAGTGACCTTGACGCAGTTCCTTTGCGTGTCTACACAGTCACGTAATGATTTTGGGTGTAGGTCTTTATGGCAATGCCTAGTGTTAACGCAGACATGTTGACGAGTATCATTTTTAATCGCATAGCTTTGGAATCGCCAGTAGTCTTTTGAGCTTTGTAGTTGGAGGAACGACGTCATCGCTGCCAGGTGTCACAGCTCTTCTTATTCTATAGAACTAGACTATCCCATGACAATTACTCTGACCTCTATTAGTGGACATTAGTGTAGGGTGTGTCCAACCTTCTCCTTTATGGTGACTTGAACTTTGCTAGGGACACTTTCAACAAGATGTCTAAAAGTCTGTGGAGAGATGGCAGCACACTATTCCGCAAGAGGTGAAACGTAGTGATGTTGGAATCTGGGGTCTGGGACTAAGCCGCCGTTCGAACTCATGCCAAACGGGTTTCATCTGGTTTAGGTCGGGAGTTTGGACGGGCCACTTCATTTCAAGGTGCTGTCCACAAACCATTGCTTCAGGTCTGCTGTTTCACGATAGCGAGCTTTCTCATGCTTATATAAACAATTATCGGCTCTGGATCCTTCCTCCACTGTACGCAATGCACTGTTCTGTTGTTCACATGATCCCGCCTTTAGTATTTTCTTAAGTGTAATAGGGAGCTCTCGCCCAAACCACGATAAAGGCACCGAAGCGTAGCACCAACTCCTTCGAACTTCACTACTGGCACTACGTAGGATGGCAGGCAACGTTCTCCAGGCATTCGCCGAACCGAAACCCTTCCATTGCACGGTCATAGGGTGTCGCGAGATTCATCAGTCCAAATCACTCGTTTCCAGTCATCGAGCGTCCAGCGGCGTCGCTTTTTACTCCGTCTCAAGCGTCGATAAATGTTGACTACAAGTAATCCGTGGCTTATGAGGAGCTGGTCGACCATCGATTCCCATCCTCTTTAATTCACTAGCCACAGTCATTTTGCTAGCTGGACTGCTAGTAGCACTTTGGGGCTCAATCGTTACTCTTTCCGCTAAGTGCAAGCGATTTTTACAACCACCCTCCACAAAGCTCCACATTCCCCGACAAACAGTACATCTGATGTGCCTGGTCTTGGCTTAACTGTGGTCGTTCCTTAGTGTTTTCAGTTGGCAATCACATCACAAACAGTCTATTTGCGCAGCTTTAGAAGGGTTGAAATTTCATTGACAGATTTGTTTCTCAAGTGACATCCAATGACAGGACCACAATCGAAGTCATTCCTAATCGAACAACTCTGCCGTTACTACTTTTCTTCTGGCAATAAAATACTCCTCGCTTTCTTCTACACTGTCTGGTGTGCCTCCCTCGACATCCATCTAATGGTTTATATAGCGGTGTTTGGACTCATTTGGTCAGATAGGGTGTAACCAGGAAGCGCATACAAAGGCATCGTAAAACTCAGGTACATGAATTGGTGGTGATGTGAGTGGGACGGTATGATAGAAGCGCAAACCACGCTCGCGGATGCCAGAGAAAGATTATAAATGAATCACGTTAACCCATGTCATGGCATGGTTCATAGATCACAAGCGCAATTTCTGCGATCACTAATGTGTGACTGAGCACAGGACAAGACTTTTGAATTAGTTTGGTCACTGATTGTAAAGGTTAGGGATCGTGACTTTCAGGGACATCGATGTTATCCTGTAAGGGGTCCTCGACCTTGTTGGTTCTCAACGAACTGAAGTGAGCTTAGAATCTGGAGAACAGAGATTCGAAAATTCCTTGTGTAACCTATTGACTGTGATCCTGACATTCCTGTAGCTAGGTCCTGAGTTCGAGTCTCGGTCCCTCACACAGTTTTGATCAGACAGGAAGTTTCATTCCTGTAGCTGACATAAATGTCTTGCGCAGTGCTACGAAAATGATACTAAAGTGAATGTGAATACTGCGCCTACATAAATAAAAAATGGCGTCCGCCACACGATGTAGCCCCACGCCAAACAAAATGGTTCAAATGGCTCTGAGCACTATGGGACTTAACATCTGTGGTCATCAGTCCCCTAGAACTTAGAACTACTTAAACCTAACTAACCTAAGGACATCACACACATCCATGCCCGAGGCAGGATTCGAACCTGCGACCGTAGCAGTCGCGCTGCTCCGGACTGAGCGCCTAGAACCGCGAGACCATCGCGGCCGGCACAGGCAAAACAGGCCGTGGATCTTGTGATCAAACTGAAGGAGGCATTTTACATCAGCGCATATAGAAGTCAGCAACAAGATGTGCCATCTCCTACACTTAAATGGAAGTTGTTATAGCGTGTTTCAAAAAATTTCATTGATATCACAAGATTGCATCTTCCACAAGAGTAAAGACAGAAAACTGAGGTAAAATTTGTCTTAACGCACAGCAGTAGAAAGTTCTTATTTCCAAAAGAACAGTCAGATTTTACAAGGGTATTACTTTTTCTATTATTTCACATACAACGTTGCAGCATTGTTGACAAGTTCATTTAGGATGAAAAATTTCAGTTACTTTTCACCAATGTTCGATATGTTCTGCGAATGATAGGACGATACTCAAGCTCGTTCCGTACTTTTGCAAGAGAGCCTCTATTTTGCTACATACTGAGGTGTTGTTATAGGACATCACAGAAAAAGTTCACTTAAAGTTCTAGGAAGGGTAGGGTCGTGGTCAAGCGCAGTGTCCGATTCCACCCGTCTGCTTTGAACAAAGACATCGTGTGTGACGTCATGAGTTTATGTTGCGAAGCACGTAAGCATGGTAAGTAGCTTGTCATTAAATGTTATTTACCGCTGTCTTGCTAACTAGTGCAAATTAAATTTTTTATTTTAAATATGTCGTTAGGTAAGGGAGTGTGGTTAGGGCGGAACCTGAGAGAACAGCTTAAATCGTTGCTATATGAACTAGTGCCCATTATATTTACATTTTTGCTTCAAAGAAATATTTGGCTGTTTCTTCTTGTATTTCGCACGACTTCCAAGGGTAAAGTTGGGAACGACTTTCAATTATTTGACTGTTTATATAACGAGACTAAGCAGAACCTAAACGCACAGCTCAAATCGTTGCGAGTGAAATGAGTAGTGATCTTATATATAATCTTGGTTTTTAGAAACACATTTTGTTGTTTCTTCCAAATGTGAAGTTGTGGAGGCGCGAAGTACATGAAATTTTTTTTAAAAATGGAAATCGTTTTGTTACAACCAGTAGCTTACTCTTGTGGTGGGTGGTTGTGATGTGGTTTGTTGTAATGAATCGAGTCTTTGATATTTGTTGCTTATTGATTTGTTTCCGGTTTTTTGGTTCAAATGGCCCTGAGCACTATGGGACTCAACATCTGAAATCATCAGTCCCCTAGAGCTTAGAACTAAACTACTTAAACCTAACTAACCTAAGGACATCACACACATCCAAGCCCGAGGCAGGATTCGAACCTGCGACCGTAACAGCCGCGCGATTCCGGACTGAAGCGCCTAGAACCTCTCGGCCACCGAGGCCGTCTTTCCGGTTTTTTGACATGTTACTTTTTTAATTTTCGTTTTTACGTTATTGGTTGTTTAGATTGAATGTTTGTGTTGGTTTTTTTTTTTTTTTTTTTTTTTTTTTTTTTTTTTTTTTTTTTTTTTTTTTTTTTTTTTTTTGAGTTATGTTTGAATACGTTCGTGAGAGTGATCTTTAGGTTTGTTGGTTGCCTTGGAATGATCCGAATTTTGTTGTCCTCCTTTTTTGCGTTTTTTAGTTTGTCCCCGCCTTTATCCTGCGGTTGTTCCCTTAGTTTCGTTTCATTAAGTGATTGACATATTTCGCGGGTTTTTAGGGTTTCGTTTTACGGAATTCCTCTGGAATAACCTGAACGAAAAATTACAGAAAAAAAACAAAGTTGGAACAGAATAATTCAAATCACCTATGTAGCTCAAACAAAGACAGCGATGGCACATATTCGTCCACCCGTCCTCCCAAAACCACAAGACAATGGAAAAATAACTAATATACAGAACTTCCTCAAGAATAACAGAACAAAAATATCCAAAAAGCAAACAATTGAAATAGAATATTTCGCTGCACCTGTGTAGTTTAATATTCTAAAATATTAGAACAAAAGTAATAAGTATCTCAGATTGTAAAGTGGAACCGTTAAAGGAGCGCTTTGTTGTCTGTCCATTTGTCTGTCTGTCCGTCTGTCTGTGTGTCTGTCCGTCCGAGTATTAAGAATCATTTTAAATGTATGTCCTTTGGCTGTGTAAAGAAATTAAGCTTCTAAGTCAATGCAATCAAAATATATGGCCATTTATGTAAAATAGTGTGATACTCGCAAACCACTCATTACAACATGTGGAGTACGTCCGTTGAAATTTTTTTCAATCTCAGAGCAGGGCTTGAAAACTACGTCCCTAATTATTTTCTGGGTGTATTCCAATCTCTGTCTTCCTGTACGGTTTTTACCCTCTACAGCACACTCTAGTACCACAGAAGTTATCCCCTGATGCTTTAAGAGATGTCATGTCATCCTGTCCCTCCTTCTTCTAAGTGTTTTCCATATGTTCCTTTCCTCGCCGATGCTGTGGAGAACGTTCTTATTCCTTACCTTATCAGTACACCTGGTTTTCAACATTCTTCTGTAGCACCACATCTGTAGGGCTTCGACACTCTTCTGTTCTGGTTCCCCACAGACCATTTACCACTACCATACAACGTTCTTCCCCAAATGTACATTCTCATGTTAAAACCTGTATTTAATACTAGCAGACCTCTCTTGACCAGGAATGCCTTTCTTGCCAGTGGTAATCTGCTTTCTATGTCCTTCTTGCTCCGTCCGTCATAGAATATTTTGTTCCCTAGGTAGAAAAATTCCTTAACTTCGATGTAATCGGCCTGTTATTAAATGTTATCTCGCTTGTCTTAGTAACTCGTATAAACCCTTCTGTTTACTCGAAATATGACGTCAAGGGTCAAAGCAGATGGGTGAAATGGGCCGTGCGCTAATCGCAGTAGAAGGAACCTTTTACAAACACCCACAAAAGAAAGATCAGACGACCTGGACGCCATTGATGCAATGTGAAATCCGTATGCAGGAGGCGCAATGTCGTACTCTTGATGGATTTACAGTACTTCCATTTAATTTTACCTTATAAAGTATTTCACGTACGTTTACAAGATTTCTTTTAGTACAACATTTTTATGACCTTGGACTGTACATAAATTGATATCATATACTACCACTTTGTGTACTCAAAGATCTGCAGTGAAGACGTAGGAGAGCAGGTCTTGATAAAACAGCTAAAAATTAAATAAGTATCTCCTTTCTATTTATGAAGAGTTGTTGAAAATGATATCAACACATGCTGCTGTGATGCCAAATATCTTCAAAAAATGTTCAAATGTGTGTGAAATCTCATGGGACTTAACTGCCAAGGTCATCAGTCCCTAAGCTTACACACTACTTAACCTAAATTATCCTAAGGACAAACACAGCCACACTCATGCCCGACGGATGACTCGAACCTCCGCCGGTACCAGCTGCCCAGTCCCTGACTGCCGCACCTAAGACCGCTCGGCTAATCCCGCGCGGCCAAATATCTTCGTAATAATCTTTTCGATTTCCTGTTCGTTGTACCTGCTTTGATATGAAAATCAGAAACGCGAACAATGTAACAAATGGTTCAAATGGCTCTGACAAGGGAACCTCCCCATCGCACCCCCCTCATATTTAGTTATAAGTTGGCACAGTGGATAGGCCATGAAAAACTGAACACAGATCAATCGAGAAAACAGGAAGAAGTTGTGTGGAACTATGAAAAAAATAAAGAAAATATACAAAATGAGTAGTCCATGTGCAAAATAGGCAACATCATTCAGATTGTGAGCTCAGGAGCGCCGTGGTCCCGTGGTTAGCGTGAGGAGATGCGAAACTAGAGGTCCTTGGTTCAAGTCTTCCCTCATGTGAAAAGTCTAATTTTTTATATAATAACTTCGCTCTCCAAAATTCCAGGACATGTTCTGATTTGCTTGGACGTATGCAGGATTTGACGGTCTACACACGGAGAAATCTGAAAACGTTAGAAACATCTGTTTTGACAGAGCACAGGGAAAACTGTGCGACTGTGAAACTGTTGCATTCATTTGTTGCAGTTTATGTGACAAACTCTTATGTTTTCATCACTTTTTTGGGAGTGATTATCACATCCACAAGAAAACCTGAATCGGGCAAGGCAGAAAAATCATTATACCCATTCGCCAAGTGTACAAGTTAGGTGGGTCGACAACATATTCCTGTCATGTGACGCACATGCCGTCACCAGTGTCGTACAGAATATATCAGACGTGTTTTCCTGTGGAGAAATCGGTTGACCTTTGACCTTGCAATCAAATGTTTTCGGTTCCCATTGCAGAGGCACGTCCTTTCGTCTACTAATCGCACGGTTTTGCGGTGCGGTCGGAAAACACAGACACTAAACTTATTACAGTGAACAGAGACGTCAATGAACGAACGGACAGATCATAACTTTGCGAAAATAAAGAAAGTAAAATTTTCAGTCGAGGGAAGACTTGAACCAAGGACCTCTCGTTCCGAAGCTGCCCACGCTAACCACGGGACCACGGCGCTCCTGAGCTGGAACTTTCCATGATGTTGCTTATCTTGCGCATGGACTACTCAGCTTGTATATTTTCTTATTTTTTTCATAGTTCCACACAACTTCTTCCTGTTTTCTCGATTGATCTGTGTCCAGTTTTTCAAGGCCTATCCACTGTGCCAACTTACAACTAAATCTGAGGGGGGTGCGATGGGGAGGTTCCCTTGTGAGCACTATGGAACTTAACTTCTGAGGTCATCAGTCCCCTAGGACTTGGAACTACGTAAACCTAACTAACCTAAGGACATCACACACATCCATGCCCGAGGCAGGATTCGAACCTGCGACCGTAGAAGTCGCGCGGTTCCAGACGAACAATGTTACACATTTACGTAATAACGCTCCTATTATCAGATAGTACGGCGTGCCGAAAAGTTTAGCACTTTTTATATGGAAACTCTTAAAGCTTTTCAAATAAAACAAGCGTTATTAACATTCTACATCTTTGTTCTTTATGTCTACATATTTATTTCTCAACCTAGTCACCCTGGCGACGAATACATCTCTCTCAACAAATGATCTGCTTTTTGATACCATCACTGTAGACTGTTTGACTCTGTTGACGGAGCTACAAAGTCACTCTGAGGTTTTGAGGGTGATCGATCACAAAGAACCAAAGGTGTCGGATTATTGCAGGTGTCACAGCGTCCATGTGAGGTCTGAGATTGCCATGCTGAAGTAGGGGGTACTCCATGTGTTGACGGACTCTTCGAATTCTAAACTGGATTACAGCACGCTGTTTCTCACGGACCGACATAGTTACGTAACACACCGCCACGTTACACGCTAGAATTCGGAGCCCACTAGCAGCAATAGGCTACAAATATGTAGATATGAAGAATAAAAATGTAGAATTTTAACAACGTTTGTTTTGTTTAAAAATCTGTAAGAATTTTCACAAAAAAATTCGCAGGTACTACTTTTCAGAACCGCATCGTACACAATATACGGGAAACAGAAGGAGAAGGGTGACAACCAACATGCTTAAAATACGAAGTTGATGGCGTTGTTCGATGAGCGATAGGGGGGCCGTTTATTTCCCTTCCATTTATAGTTATTGGAGCTGTGTAGACAGCGACCAGTGTATATGAGGAAGTCATAATTCCGTAGGGTGGGGTGAAGGAGACATCAACGTCACTGCAATTAACAAGGACGCCGCAAAAGTTAGCCGCTAATCGATGAGTCGTAACCCTTTGTATGAAGACCTAAAATGTCAGAGCACTGGCTTGAACAACGCAAGCTCAGGGAATTAAACGTTCTGGCTGCCCAGCTAAAAGTCCAATTTTCATTAATACCCCAAATATATTTTCTGTGGTTAACGCCTACGTTTTCATAGTTTGTCATTTAAATTGATGGCAAAATCAGTAAGTATGCCTCTAATGGTTCTGTTTGATAGCGGATAGGCAAATAAATGAAGTAGAAACGCTCGTTCTAGGAACATGCAGTGGGAATCTGTACTATAGAGGCGTTCTACACATTAGGATGGAGCTACCATACGGGATAAAGTTTGATTTGTTGCCGTGTGATTTGAATTGATAATTACAGAAAAGGGTGTTTTGGGTGAATTAGAACTATAAATTTAATTGAATCACATTAAAAAAACTAAGGGAAGGAAGTATATCATACGGTACGACACCGTACCGACCGAGTGACGAATACGGCGGAACTCGTGTACAGACAAGTGCTGAAGTGATAAACTGTGTGAGGGAGGACGGTTTTTCATCAGTCTTCTGACTTGTCTTATGAGTCTCCTGCGCCAAACTCTTCATCTCAGAGTAGCACTTACACTCAACACACACGATTATTCGTTGTACGTATTCCAGTCTCTACCATCCCAGAGATCTCCACCTTTATATGGCTTCCTATACGTACAATGTAAGCTATTACCTGATATTTTAACAGACTCCCTATAATTTTCAGATGTTTTTATGCTCTTATTTTAAGGTTTTCTCACAATCCATGATTCACTACCACAAAATACTGTGCTCCAGACGTTTAATTAGCAAACTAAAGTATATATTAGGTAATAGTTTACTTCTTTTAGTGCGGAATGGTCCGCTTGCCTGTATTAGTCTCTAATTTCGATGTTAAATTTATCGCTAATTTCGTTTCTGTTACTTTCGCCATTCTTTGCTTTACTCTTAGTACTTATTCTGTGCTCAATAGACAGTTTATTCAATTCAACTAATACCGTAACTCTTTCTCACTTGTTATCCATTTTCATAAGCAAATTTTATTACTGATATCCTATCCCCCTTGAATTTTTACCCCAGTGCTGCAACGTATTTTTATTTTCTTTATTGCTTTGTCGATGTACAGGGCGAACAGTAGAGGAGAAAGAGTTCATCCCTGCTTTACACCCTTTTTTAATTCGATTACGTCTCTTCCATCCCCCTCTTACTTCTTTTATGCATTGTATATCGTCCGTCCATCTCTCTATTTCTTTGTTATTTTTCTGAGAATAGCGTCACTTTTTGTCGTCGAACGCTTTTTCTAGGTCGAAAAATCCTGTGAATGTGTCTAGATTTTTCTGAAGTCTTCTGCCGTTATTCGAAACGAAGGCAGATCTGTTTCACTGGTGTCTTTACGTTTCTGATTGTCTTTTAGCCGTTCCTAAGTTTTCGTTTGCGTTATTCTGTTCAAAATGGTTCAAATGGCTCTGAGCACTATGCGACTTAACTTCTGAGGTCATCAGTCGCCTAGAACTTAGAATTAATTAAACCTAACTAGCCTAAGGACATCACACTCATCCATGCCCGAGGCAGGATTCGAACCTGCCACCGTAGCGGTGGCTCGGCTCCAGATTGTAGCGCCTAGAACCGCACGGCCACTCCGGCCGGCGTTATTCTGTATTTTCCTCTTATCGAAAACTGTGATATACGATCTTTATAAACTGATTGTATGAAAGACATGCGTAACAGTTATTGACAGTAGGAAGTACGAATTCAAACATATGTGAAATGAACTAACGTTATTTTCAAGTGAGGAAATTGGTTTTCTTTTTATTTCGCCCTTCTCAGTTGCATTGATATACAGTTTTTGCTGCGGTGGTTACGCGTATTCTCAAAACATACACGTCGTTATTAACTTTAAGCGGAGTTACAATATGGTGCCAAAAGGCACGAATAGCTTCTGTGCAAGAAGTTGAACTATGGGTAACAAGTACTCTCAATGATATTAGCCTATGTAGTAGCTGGCTGACACAACCAATTATCTAATTTCCTCGTTATTGAACAGTTACGGACCTACCATCCACTGGTATCACGCCTCGAATCAGTTGCTTCCAAGTATTTTGGATGTACTCATTTTGCAGCTTTCGCTTGGTTTGTTTTTTATATCTTTGACACATTATTTTCGGGAGGGCGAAACAACACATCTGCAATAAACTATTAACCCACTACAATTGAGTTGCGAGGTTTTAATGAAGCTTGTCACAACGGAATTACACAATTCAATATAAAAAACAGTAACGTGCTAATACGGCGTATAGCTTGGCAAGTTTCTAATCAGAGCTGTTTTCTGTTTTTGTTTCTGTTAGCCTTTCAACAGCGTGGCTTCACAAGATTCGTGAAAACAATGCACGTAACAAAAGACCTAGTATATAAAACAATGAGTTTCAGATTTCATTTTAAGCTTTCTGTGCAACTTAGTTGACACAAATATCAAGTTTTTTAATTTTGCAACAGAAAAATACTTCGAGAGCGAAACACAGGACCTAAGTGCGATCTACCCGTTAATTTCAAGCACGAATTGTTTGCATAGAAAGAAAGTTAATGCAGAGAGGATGAGAAAAGAAGAAAAATAAGTCTTATAACGAAACTGCTAGCCCTCGGTGCAACACTGCCTCTGTTCTTTAATATGTGTTATTCACGTATTACCATTAAACGTGCTTCTAATTCAGAGCTTTCTCACGTCCCGTATTACCAACAGCTGAAACGTATCAGTGATTTCGAAAGTGCTTTCGAAATATTATACCGAAAATTGTGCACGAAACTGGTGAGTACTTTGTAAATTACATCAAATGATGTGGCAAAATTACTGGGACTGTACTATTCCGGGTAAGGAGGAGCTATATTTAAAGTGGAAGGAATGGTCATTTAAACACTTAAGTCCTTATCCAGTTAGGTCTTCTCATGCGTAGCACTATAAGCTTCAGGAATTTGTTTACGTTATTAAATGCTATGTAGGTTTACATTATTGCTGGATAGATGTGTGTGTGTGTTTCACTCTGTCTTTCACAGCAGTCGTCTTTTTGTGGTATATGTAACACCCCCTTATTTCGCAGAACGGCACACACACATGCATAATTCACATTATTTGTTGATGTTAAATAATTGACAGTATGGTGTTATTTAACGCAAACGATGTGACGATGTGTGGCATGTGTGTGAGTCTCTGAAAAATAAAGCAACCACAAAAAGACAATTACGGCGAAACAGACTTACAACACGAACGTAGACGACACATCCAATACTTACGTAGACTGATGATGCAAACTCCTAGAATGTGTCGCGTTAGGCGTGAGAAGATGTAAATAGTGTAGTAACTGACGAGTGGGAAGCTGCACAGGTCACACCAATAGACAAGGAAGAAAATGAAAGTAATTGATTGTAATGAATCTGCAGTAAGATTTTGGAACATATAGTTTATTCGAATAACCTTAAACACCTCTAAAAATACTATCTGTTGACGCATAGTCAGCAAGGATTCAGAAAATATCGTTCGTTTGAAACACAATTGCTCCTGTTATCACACGAAGTAATGATTGCTATCACCTGGGAATCTCAAATTGATTCCATATTGATAGACTTCCGACACCGTTCCTCAATTGATACTTATAATCAAATTCATTGGCTACGGAGTATCGTCGCATATGCGCGACTGGATCCGTGATACCCTGCCGGAAACGACACAGTTCGCAGTAACTAACAGAAAGTCATCGCGTAAAACAGAAATAATATCTGTCGTTCCCCAAGGAAGTGTTGTAGGGCACCGCTGTTTCCAATCTATAAAACGATTTGGGAGACAATGTGAACAGCGGTTTCAGTTCACAGATGATGATGTCGTTTACCATCTAGTAAAGAAAGCCTTCAGTACATTAATACGAATTGCAAAATGGTTGAGACAAGATATCTCTACGGTGCGGAAATTAACGATTCACCATGAACAATAAAAAGGGCGAGGTCCTCCTCATCAGTACAAAAAGGAATCTGTTACACTTCGATTGTACTATAAATTACACAAATTTAAATGTTATCGAGTCACCAAAATATAAGGGCATATCAAAAATTCCGTTTGACGGCCATATGGTACAGAATCGGTATGCGAATCGAACAAAACGGCCGTGACGACTAAGACAACCATCTCATAGACGCACCAGGTTGAACATACCCGTTTCGTAAAACATAGTGTCCTGTTGCGCAAAGAATTCGGTAACTGCCTGCTGCACGTCCTTGTCCGACAGGAATCGTTGACCCTTCAAGGCCATCATTAAAGGACCCAAGGCGTGGTAATCGCATGGGGAGATATCATTACTATAGGACGGTTGCTCGAGTATCTCTCGAGTTGGTGTAATTTCTGCGGTACGACATTTGCGATAAGGCGACATGCGTTGTCAAGAACTTCGCGCACCATTTCACAACGGTGGTTTTCGACGGACATACTACGCCATGCAATTTCTTCATTCTCCGATGAATCTCTACCAGCGTTTGTCGTTATGCAGCCAAGTGAGAATAACAGCACATTGTTTTGGATGCATTTGGTGATAAGGTAAGCATAGTTCACGTTTTCGAATCTGCCGCACGCACGACGGAAATTCACGAATGCCACATTAGAATCTGAAAGGCTCAAAGAAGGGGAGCTCCTTTTGTACACTTATGTTCAGAAAAAAGAACATCTTGAACGACTAGAAATAGGACATTCATATTCACAGGACGTGTACATTAGTACGTTCTGCAGAAATGATTAGCAGTTACGTCACCTCGGTTCAGCATGTGTCCTGTTGCCTAGAAGGCACAGAGTCCGCCATGGACCCGGATAACTTGTTCTATGCGTGATGGCATCGAATGGCGCGAATGGCGCCCTGTGATACAGTCATCCATGTTGTATTCACTTGGTTCCAAAGTTCATCTGTGGTGTTTGGCATTGGTTCACAGCGCTGCAACCGTCATTTCACCATATGCCACACACTTTTGGTTGGCGATAGGTCTAGTGATCAGGCGGGCCAGGACGAAAGCCTGACATCCTGCGACACCAAGAAAGCGCGTGTTCGTGCAGTAACATGTGGTCGTGCATTGTCTTACCGAAAAATGGCGTCTGGGATGTTGTGCAGAAAGTGTATGGTTACGGGTCGCAGCATGTCATTCACATAGATCACACTCGTCACAGAGCCCTGGACACGCACCAACTGCCATTTGTGGTTATATACAATAGTACGTCACTCCGCAAGGCCTTGAGTTGGCGGTGTATGTCTTGAGCGAATGTAGTCACTCTGATGCCGCTTCCCCTGTCTCCCGCAAACCAAAATGCAGCCATCATTTTCACACAAACAGAACCTGAATTGTCCGAAACCTCCGTCTGATACCATTCCTGAGCCCAGTGACTCGATTCACGCACCGTTGCCGTCTAGCAAGTTTCTCCATATTCGTCAAAGGTAAGCGGAGTAGTGGGTGACGCGTACGTAACCCATGCCGCAATAATTAGAGACGGATTGTCATCCCTGATAGTGTACGATGTGTTACACTGCTGCGCGGAGGAGGACAGAGACCTGTTCTGTAATGGCACTGGGATGACGTGTCGATGTTCTCGGGGGCTGGTCTGGGTGGGGTGACCTGACACATCTCCTCGTATTCTATGGCCTTCCTTGAACGATTCGGCACACACCCGTTGCACTACCGAAACACTTCGCCCCAAACGAATAGCAGTTTCCGGAATGGATGCATCTCATTCTCTCATGCCCATAATGCGCTCTCTTTCAAACTCACTGGTTTGACTGTGCGTTTCGTGCATACGTCTGCGAGGCATCCTGAACGTCTGCTCAAGTCAAACTGATTCATCACCTCCAGTTAGTAGTGACAACGAGAGCCAAAGGCAAATTTTACCGGTAGTTGGTGTTGCCCCGAGATATCGATGTTGGCCCTGAACCCCGGGGCCGACATGGTTCAAATGCTAATGATTTCCTCGGAACACAATAATGTAGATATCCTGTGAATATGAACGTCCTATCTCTAGTCGTTCAATGAGCTCTGTTTTTTCCTGAATATGAGTGTACTATCGCGAAACAGAGGAGAGACTGCCACGGATATTGGCTGTCATTAAAATGTATGCGTTTGTCGTTGCTGCGAGATCTTTCACGCAATTTCAATCGCCTACTTTCTTCTTCGAATGCGAAAATATTTTGGTGAAGCACACCTGCAGAGGGAGAAATGACCATCATAATAAAATAAGAGAAATCAGACCTCGCACGGAAAATATAGCGCGTTCCACTGGCAGAGTGGAATGTTCAACGAATATGACTCCTAGTTTGAAAATGGTGCTTTGAACCTTCTGCTAAGCACTTGGATGTGAATCGCAGGGTAATGATGTCGAGTTACTTGGACTTTATATTTAAAATTATTATTGCCACAGTTTCAGGGCCGCGCGGGGTTAGCCGAGCGGTCTAGGGCGCTGCAGTAATGGACTGTGCGGCTGGTCCCGGCGCAGGTTCGAGTCCTCCCTCGGGCCTGGGTGTGAGTGTTTGTCATTAGGATAATTTAGGTTAAGTAGTGTGTAAGCTGATGACCTTAGCAGTTAAGTCCCATAAGATTTCACACACATTTGAACATTTTTTCAACAGTTTCAGGATTTCGAAAAACCTCATTTATGATAGATGAAATTAAGTCAAAAGAATTACCATACCTGATTTTCATCACTGACTCCTTCCTGGAATTAGTTTTATACAGAGTGGTGCGTCGCAACTGGATTCATGATTGTTATCCTCTGGTACCTGATAATCAATGTCTGCTACGACAGATCACATATTCACGTCAAACGGTATTTGAATAGACCATTTCATTCCATTTCTCGTATGTCATTATAAACGACGAAAATGTCGTGCTACAGGTGATTGTGGATATGTCATTTTAGAAGCACGTGTGTACAGAACATATCACCGGTTTGACGTCCGGATCTCTTCTCAGTGCCGGCGCTCGCGTGTCCACCAAAAAGCCCTGTATATTCATCATCCCCCCGTCGGGCCATCGCTCGCTTAGTTTCGGATTTCCACCTGCACCGCTTTGTTGCCACGCGAGCGAGCTTTCCGCTGCCCACACACAGGCCGCAGAGGCAAAGTTTGGCGGCCGTCCGTTAAAGCTGGCATGGGAATGACACGGCCAGTTTTGACAGACAGCAGCTTTCGGCCGCAGGAAGAGGTCAGACCTGTCAGTACGTCGCGCGGTGGCGGCTGACAGCTTCCGCAGGCCTCGCTAATCCGTCAGCCCACCGGCCCAGCCACCAAGCCGCCATTAGCGCATCAAGGTGGCCCCTGATCCACGTCCGCGCCCGCCATATCTTCTGCCTAGTTCAGACCTGTACAAACTTCAGCCATTGGCGTGAAAACCTCGCTTGTTACAGGTTATCCGACAGCGAGTCTTGTTCATGTATTATGCGTTTTTTGTTTTTGTTTTTTTTTAATTTTATTTTGAGTTTTCGGAACGTTCTAATTCAGACCTGAGCGATCAACCATTAGAGATGAACCTGAATTGCTGGAAGATAGCATCAGATCAATCGAAAGACTGATAAATAAATAAAAAAGTACCTTCGCTGCCTATGTACTTAGCATTGTTTGCTACTAAAGTGGAAGTTCCTTTTTCGTTTCCCGGAGACCACATCAGGGATTTCTGTAGTCGAAAGGTCTGGAAAGGAGTCCACTTAGATTCACGCGGCAAAAGAAGAAGCTGATTGGTAAGCCATGTAGCTATATGACACGCAAGTCACCGAAGTTGTGAAAAAAAAGTACTTGCAGCAGATTGAGAGGTACGCGAAAAATAAATATTGCTGAATGTAAGACCACAATAAAAAGGTAGCTCTCACGATTCAGGGTTCAGTCGGCCCTATGATTTTTTCAGTCACGAACCATTTGTTTCGCTCCTGGTAACGATACACATATGTGAAAAACGCTAAGTTGCATCATCGTTTGGAGTCCACGTTATATGGTAGATGCCGTTATAACTGACTAGGTACGGAAGGTGAGGGCATACTGCCCTCAGCTGGACCATGTCTAGTAAAGCACTGTGGTGTACAAACCAACCTTCAGCTTGAGAACAGCCTTTTTCTTTTGTGTTTTGGTGAACCCCTGTAATTGACTGCCGGCCCTGTGGCCGAGCGGTTCTGGGCGCTTCACTCTGGAACCGCACGACCGCTACGGTCGCAGGTTCGAATCCTGCCTCGGGCATGGATGTGTGTGATGTCCTTCGGTTAGTAAGGTTGAAGTGGTTCTAAGTTCTAGGGGACTGATGACCTCAGATGTTAAGTCCCATAGTACTCAGACCCATTAGCACCATTTTTGTAATTGTATTCTTGACCATCTGAAAACAGCTTTGTACTATATGTTGAAACACTTTGAAACGTTGTAAGGATAAAAATTTCACGTCATAATTGCAAATTCTCCTTATAGATTACCGGCTTCAGCTCACTGAAGAACCATCTTCAGACCAATCTAAAACGTTGTTCAGTGTGTGACCGTCGTTATACATCGTCGTATTCTTACAGCTAAGTCATCCTATAATGGAAAACCGTAGTCGGTTATATAAACTGATAACTTTAATCACTAATCATTGTTAGTTTACACAGCCAACTACGATTTTTCATATTTTCAGTTTATGAGACAGTGTAAGGACAGAAATGTTATGTAATCAAGTGTGCGAATAAACAATGTTAAGTACTTACGACTTATTTCTTAGAATAAAATTTTGGATACAATTTACGATTTTAAATATATGTTGTTACTCTAGAAATATTTCGAAGCAATGACTTACCTGAATAGATAAATCAGAATCGATGTACGTGAGATAGCTTGTTTGTGAGACTTTAATGAAATTTTACTGTGTAATTTCTCCAACAACCAACGTGTCTCTTACCATTGTTTACACTAGAGGTCTTCATTCATTTAGCTAAGATAAAACATGTGACACATTAAATTGTGAAATACTGACCAATTTCCACAGGTACTATAACAATAAAAATAATTTGAACAATATAAAATAACCTATAGTGACATATTCTAAGGGGCCGAGTAAACACGATTATCTTGTCCTTAACACGCCTAAAATTACAAACACGCAAAATATTACACGTGAGACTAATTTGTACCGCGCGACCGCTACGGTCGCAGGTTCGAATCCTGCCTTGTGATGGATGTGTGTGATGTCGTTAGGTTAGTTAGGTTTAAGTAGTTCTAAGTTCTAGGGGACTGATGACCTCAGAAGTTAATTCTCATAGTGCTCAGAGCCATTTGAACCATTTGAACTAATTTGTATTATTGGACCTGTTACGGACAAGTTTATCTTGCTCAGTGATTCCCACGCAACATGTCACTTAATTGACTACATATTGTTCAACTTGTTTTCTTCTCATGAGTATTATTGTTATTTGTTATGTACTTCATTATTTAATGTGTCACATGTTTTATCTATGCTAAATAGTTTTACATCGCATTCTTCCAGAAATATAATTACTCTCGATTTAGTCCTAAAGCCAACGTAACAACTGTCGTCTTTGAAAACCAACTCTCTACGCTGTAGTTTAAAATCTTTGATTCCACAAAAATTTCACAGCCGCACGTTACTATCGTTGTAGCTGACGACGACATAAGAGCTGGAAACTGGATTCTAAAATAATAAAAAATGCTCCCATCGAAGTACAAAAAAAGCGAATATGCTCATCTTTAAAATGTGACAGAAAAATGGAGAACAACCTGCTTCAATCCTTATTCCGCCTTCCTCACGAAAAACTTTGGAATGCGAACATATTCACACTTTTTAACACAGAACATTTTAAATAATTTCACCCAGTGTCTCTTTGTAGTGAGTTCTTCATAATAAGCATCTCCTTTTCGCTGATACTGTCTCTCTCCCATTGTCTCCTTTTTCTCCCACTGACGCCTTCTTCTGTCTGTCTTTCTCACTACCACTGTCTTCACCCCTTCCTCTCGGTCTTCCTTACCACCGTCTCCTCCTCTGCCACTTTCATTATTTCTCGATTCCACTGCATTTATCCCATCCTTTTTCTGTCCACTGCTTCTCTCTCTTTCTTACTTACAATCCGCTGTCTTCCTCTTCAACCACCATTGTGTCTTGTCCATACACATCCTACTGGAAACTTTAACATGCGAATAGAGTGGATGGGGGAACGTGAGAAAACTGCCTCATGTTAAAGTCAGTCCTCTCCCTCCCCCCCCCCCCCCCCCCAAGCCATTCACCACTCTTTTTTTTCCTCCTTTCCACTGTCTCGTATTTCTTTTGCTTCCACTGCTATTGTTTTCGGCCATCTTTCTTTCTCTTTCAATGCCACTTCATCTCCCCAGCTATCATTATCTCTCCATCTATTTCTCTCCCACTGGCACAGTCGCCTCTCGCTTTCCCTGTCACTGTCTCTCTACTGCGGCACAAAGAGCGCTAATACGTTCGCGTGGCAAACTTTTTTGCTGAGGAACGCGGAGTGAGCATTAGACAGCTGCTTCTCCTCTTTTCTGTCAGGGTCTTTTAGAGAGTTGCATATTCGCCTTATTGTGCTCTGATAGGAACATTTTTCAGCTGGTTCCCTTCTTTTCCCTGTTGCAGCACAGCCAGCGTCTTCAACGAGTAAAACAAGTTCTGTATGTCAGTAATGTTTGGACAGCTTATTTACATACTTCGACACATTTATATGTTTTGACACATAAACAACAATGAAGTAAGAATAATATAAGGTCAACAACACGTTGTATACCATCCAAAGCAAGTTCACTCTACACCTGTTTGAATAAAAATGCACAACAGTTTTTGGCTACACCTACAGCACAAAAAATGTGCAGTGTTTGATTTGCAACTGCAAACAGTTTCGTATGAAAAAAAATTTTTTTTTAGTTTCTTACTAAACACCTCCGTCAGGTGGTACCAGCGAGTAATTTACAGGTCAAGGCAGCTCGTATACACGTGAAGTGCCTGTTTTACAGTGACAGCTCATCCTAAAGTTTTATTAGTGAAAAATTCCGACTGAAAACATAGTTTGGTGACCTCAGACCATTGCGGTGACTGCAGAACCTTTGCCCTGTGTTCACTACGTTAGTTAAAGATACATTTAGGCCTCAGACAGGATTTTACTTGAATAATTATGCTGACTTTAAAACTCTGAATCTGGGTAACGGATGATAATATCTAAAAATGTTTCAAGATTCCCCAAGAATATCGTCTTAAGAACACATGTATTAAATTTCGACGACCGCCATGAACAAAAATTATAGAATTACCATCCCCAACGATTGATACATATGGTTCTCCAAGAGTCATGGTTTTTCTTATATAGCCTGAAAATGGATAAATATTTCCAAAATCTGGAAAATGAAGTTTCTAGATAAATGTCTAAAGAATATTCAGTTAAAATTTGAGCCATTTTCGATTGTTAGTTATTTAGATAATTGTGGCCATTGGAACAAAAACGGCTAAGACCAGTTTTCTTGGTTTTTTTGTATATGTAAGGTATCTCTGAACTTCTGGATCTTGGTAACGGATAGTGATAGCGATAAAAGTAGGGACGTTCCCAGAGAATGTCATGTTAAGAACATACGGTAAAATATTCAATGATCTGCCACGAATAAAAATTATAGAAATAGCCATCCCCAATTCGTATAGAATCCGAAAATCATGGTTTTTCGGTATTTTCTCAGAAGTCACCCATGAACAAAAGCAACTTTTATAAGCCTAAAGCCCATAATATACCACACCTAATGCAAAAGACCCAACATATTTGCTTAATTTTCCGGAGTGGAGGAATCGTGCAATGTTTAAATTTTGACCCTGTACTGTAGCGTAGCTACAGCGCGCCCGTTCTTCCGACAGGTGTAAAAACGGTTGCTACGCAAAGGGGTTTCCAAAACACTTAGCCTTTTATCTTTGTGATCACTATAATCCAAGATATCACCTCCTGAAAAATCACGTTTTCGCGAGCGGCGTTTTGCAACATATTGGCAGCGTGCACCGTCGTGTGAGCACCGGTTAGTTGCTTGCTATTCTCGTGTTTGGTGCTCTTAACCAACCGTCTTCCTTAATGTGACTTCTGTGCTAATTGTGTATCATCTAACAGCTCTTCCAGTTTGTGGAGAAAACGGTTCTCAGTTGTACACTTCGCAAGATAATGGAACGTGCATCTATACAAGGTATTGTTAGAAATAACCTATCTGAGTTCGTGTCCGATTATTTCCCCACGGAAGAAATAGTTTTACTTCGGGATTGTGTGTACGTGGAGAATGTGATTCAATATAGTCATTAAATTATGTAAATAGCACACAATTCTGTTACTAATCCTGTACACAATATAGGATTCACTATACATCGGTCCACTATCTCTGCAATCAACAACACCCAAGTTATTACTCGTGAAAGTGTGGTAACACGACTTTACATACGATGTAAAGATACCCTAAGTCGTTTGACAACAGTCACATTTCATGTACCCTTGCCGTGACAGACCAATATCGAACAAGCAGCTTTAGTTGTACTGGTCGATGCCCAGAAACGCGATTTACGCGCGTGATTGTGTCAAACATTAAGGTCCGAAACTCACGATGAAAATAACACTGCATTCACGTCTGTAAAACATCCCCTCAACAGGCACATAAAAACTGGGCAACTACAGCAGTATTAAAGAAAAATACTTTTAACTAATTATGGCTCAACAAAGCTACTCTGAAATTTAATGATTCACTTCCTGAAATTTTATTTACGTAGCGAAAATTAAGGAAAGGAAAACAAAAGAAAATAGTTATATAATGACACAAACAAGTTACAGTTAGAACTACTGTACTGCGCATATCGTGATACAGACATAGTTTTCGTTTCAGTACTTTATACGCTGTTCATGATTATTTCTGACTGCGATATAACAGTTCGTGACGTTTGCATATGACTGCCACAATCGCAAAAACACGGTAAGTAAAACCCTTCTTGCACATGATCCACAATTGTAGTTAAATTCATCGCTCAGTTACAGCTTCAAACAGCCGGTTGGCCATTGAGAAGACCAATGCAGTTTCATGGAGCCTTGGCTCGCACGATGCGGTTAACAGTGAAAATGGTTTCACTCACACATAGCTGTAATGTGTACTCGCTAAAGCAGTGTCAATAGAGGTTGAGACATAGTCAATTTCGTAATCCTTAAACCGTACGATCTTTCTGTTCATAATGATCACTTCAATTTTCTTTACGCAGTGCAATCGTAATCCCAACCGTGAATCATTGAGTTCCACGATTCACTGTGTGTTGGCAAGTTCAAATGGACAGCGCAGGTCCCGCGATACTGCCGCGCTCTCGTGCACGTGCACACACACACACACACACACACACACACACACACACACACACATACACACACACACAACACACACACACACGCATACACATACACATACACACACACACACACACACACACACACACACACACACACACACACACACCAACTGACTAAAACTGTATTCGCTTCCTAAGTGTTATTTTCTGTATCGCTCTTTGTGCTTTCATGTCTACGAATTACGTAGCCGCTCTTCACATCACAGTTAATATTACACATGCAAATAAAATAAACAAAAGAAATTAAAGTCTTTCCACATTCAAGTAATAATAAAAAAACATATTTCCCGATTAGAGATATGAAAATAAATTGCAGTTATATTCTAACACTAGCCAACGGCCTTGGTGCAGTTATAACTCCGTCAGATCACCGCAGCCAAGCGCTGTCGGGCTGGGCTAGCACTTGGATGGCCAACCGTCCGATCTGCCGAGAGCTATTGGCAATTGGAGTGCTCGCAGCCCATGTGAGGCCAATCGAGGAGCTACTTCATGCAAAAGTAGCGGCTCCGGTCGTGAAAACTGACAACGGTCGGGAGAGCGGTGTGCAGACCACATGCCCATCAATGTACGTATCCAGTGACGCCTGTGAGCTGCGGATGACACGGCGGCCTTCAAAGTATGTTCGAACGGAGTTTAGTAAACGTTTTAACATTGTTAGCAAACACAGCTATGTTTTTGCTGTGGTCTTCAGTCCTGAGACTGGTTTTATGCAGCTCTCCATGCTACTCTATCCTGTGCAGGCTTCTTCATCTCCCAGTACTTACTGCAACCTACATCCTTCTGAATCTGCTTAGTGTATTCATCTCTTGGTCTCCCTCTACGATTTCTAACCTCCACGCTGTTCTCCAATGCTAAATTTGTGATCCCTTGATGCCTCAGAACATGTCCTACTAACCGATCCCTTCTTCTAGTCAAGTTGTGCCACAAACCCTCCCCAACTCTATTCAATACCTCCTCATTAGTTATGTGATCTATCCATCTAATCTTCAGCATTCTTCTGTAGCACCACATTTCGAAAGCTTCTATTCTCTTCTTGTCCAAAGTATTTATCGTCCAAGTTTCACTTCCATACACGGCTACACTCCATACAAATACTTTCAGAAACGACTTCCTGACACTTAAATCTATACTCGATGTTAACGAATTTCTCTTCTTCAGAAACGCTTTCCTTGCCAGTCAGCATTTCATATCCTCTCTACTTCGACCATCATCAGTTATTTTGCTCCCAAATAGCAAAACTCCTTTACTACTTAAAGTGTCTCACTTCCTAATCTAATTCCCTCAGAATCACCCCACTTAATTCGACTACATTCCATTATCCTAGTTTTGCTTCTGTTGCTGTTCATCTTATATCTTCCTTTCAAGGAAGCTATAGCATGCCTAAAGGATACGAATACTTAATTTAACGAAAAAAAAGAAATGACGGATTAAAGGGAAAAAAATTCACATATCAGTATTTGCTACATCTACGCAAGGTCAACGTTGCCTTCAGTCACCACCTCTATAAACACTAACAAAAATTCTGTTATCAAGACAAACAATGGAAACTATACCGAAGAGTGGTTGGTGCAGTGTTGTAAAGTCGCAGTTGCAGAACTGATTACAAGAATTACTTGAACTTTAGTCAGTAAATCCATGATGCAGTTGAATAGACTATTTCGAAATAGCGTGTGTTTCATAGGAGCTCTCGGAAGGCACATGAATATGAGAATTTAGAGTCCGGGCTTTGGTTGATAGAACGCACAGTGGCTTTTATTGTAATATACGCCGAGTAATTTCGTGAATAGCGGCAGCAGCTTTTGAGCTGTTGCGCGTCAGATAACACTCGCGGAGTTGCGGGACGCCTCGCCAAACCGCCGGGCGCGCCCCGCGGAGAGCGCGCATTTGCATGATTATCTCAGGCCGTTTGCTGGCGCAAGATTGCCTGGTTCTGACCGCGCTTGCCTAATTCTACGGTTATTAGCTTTGCGTTGCTCTCGTTCGACAAGCGGCCCACGGCGACACGGCTTTCGGCGGTGCGTTACGCACCCCGCACCGATGCAGTTCCCGCGTCCGTACGCGAACATCCGCGCCCCGCTACGTCGCCGTAATTAAACTGATTTCGCCGGCAGTAATTTCATGCATTACCGTGTCGTGACGTGTCGGTAAAGACAACGCTCCATCTGATTCTTAACACACACCTGCGTCGCACCTCCCGGCAACGCAGCAGTTCATTCGGCCGTTTAGAGCAAATGGCGACGCACACACGTCATTAAACGAAACCGGAGAACGTTTGTGTACTACCTAAAGAATCCGTTGTTCAGTTAAACAGTATCAATACTGCGTTCAGCCATGTACTGATTGGATTGGGTTGTTTGGGGGAGGAGATTTTATCGGTCTCATCGGATTAGGGAAGGACGGGGAAGGAAGTTGGCCGTGCCGTTTCAAAGGAACTATCCCGGCATTGGCCTGGAGCGATTTAGGGAAATCACGGAAAACCGAAATCAGGATGGTCGGACGCGGGATTGAACTGTCGTCCTCCCGAATGGGGCTGGTCGGAGGGAGCGGGGTTCAGATTTTTAAGATTTGCGTGGTTTTTACGAGGGTGAGTCAAATGAGAACCTTAAATTTGTAATAACAAATCGTAATTTCGCCCCGTTATCCTGTACGTTGATAAGCGTGCTATAAACAGCGTGCAGAATGGCCTGTAATGGGCAGCGTAGTCCAGATGCACACATACCGTCGCAGTATCAGCATAAAGATAGCTGCCCCTCTTGCGACTAGCACCAGGGAAGAACAGCTTTCTGTTATTCGGTTTTTGCGTAGTGAAGATGTGAAACCTGTTGAAATTCATCGACGAATGAAGGTTCAGTACGGTGATGCATGTTTGTCACAGCAGCAAGTCTAGGAATGGAGTAGGAGGTTCTCAACTGGTGTGACTTCAGTGGAAGATGCTCCTCGTCCAGGTCAGGCACAACGAGTTGTGACTCCACAGAACATTGCAGCAGTTGAAGCCATAGAGAAGGAAAACCTCCACTGAATGACATTGCAGCATGTTTACAGATTAGCTCTGATGAGGAGGTACGCCACGTGGTGCACGAGTGGTTGCGCGGACAACCAAAAGAATTTTTTTCTAAATGAATTTATGCACTTTGTAAGCGCTCGAGGACTTGCATTGAGCGTGGATGAGATTATGTTGAAAAGTGATACAAAATGGCTCAAATGGCTCTGAGCACTATGGGACTTAACTGATGAGGTCATCAGTCCCATAGAACTTAGAACTACTTAAACCTAACTAACCTAAGGACATCACACACATCCATGCCCGAGGCAGGATTAGAACCTGCGACCGTAGCAGTCGCGCAGTTCCAGACTGTATCGCCTAGAACCGTTCGGTCACCCCGGCCGGCAAAAGTGATACAGCTTTGAGCCACTTCTGCACAATAAATAATATTTTAAAAAATATTTAAGGTTTTCATTTGACTCACCCTCGAATAAATCGCTTAACATTCGAGGGGGCGCGCTGGGTTACTGAGTACCTCATTGCGGAATTTCGTAGTCCTCTGCCGCGAAACGGTATAGCCCTGCAGTGTGACAGTTCTAGGTATTTATTTACCTGTGCCTCCTCCCTCTTCACTTGCCCTCAGACTCCCTCTTCGACTCAGAATCCTCAGTACTGCACAGTTTCGCAAAGAAAAATGTTAGAGGGGCGCTCTGTACTTCGCGCGCCCGTTCTTGCTCTACTTATTTCTTTATGACAGTTTTGAACGAGTGTGCTATTTTCACCTCACCTTATCTACTAACTCCGAACAAGATGACGAAAGTGGGAATAAGGAAGATAGGAATTCATAAACTGAGGATTTCTTAGGAAAAAATAAACTTCCAAAATGAAATAAAAAACCGACCCCTAAAACAAGAAGAGCCATACCAAATATATTATGAAAGTTCACCCGGTCCGACAACCTATTCAAAGAATACTTGTGATGAAATTGATGCGTTTTTTTGAAACTGATATGATAGGTGTGGTAGTATTCTATACTAACAAATATATTGACAAACTTAGAACAAGCTACAACCGCAAAAGAGATTATAAAATTTTGAAGAGGTGTGAAATTATGGCACATTCGGCGTTTCATTTTTGATAGATATAAAGAAAAGTCAACATGTAAATGAAAATGAACTTTGGAAGTTAGACGGTACTCGTATGGGTATCCTGAGGGACATAGTGAGCTACAAAAGATTTCTATTTGCAGTGCGTTGTGTAAATATAAATATTTACTGATTCCTAAATAAATTATAACTTATCATAGAAGGTGGAGTTCTCAATAGCGCACGTTCCTACACACGAAAAATAAAAAGAAAAACAGTGGGCCAACTCGAGGTTTAAAGCAAAAGTTCGAATGATCCTCTTAGAAAGGACGCGATCGATTTCCTGTTCCATCCTTGGGCTGTTTGACGCCGTGCTCCGTATCTGATGACCTAATTGCTGGCGGATACCTTAATTTCTAAAATTTTCCCTCCATCATCTTCTTTCGAAATACGAGAACATGTTCTAACATGTGTCATGTCACACTGTTCTTTCTTTCAGTTACAGTGTTTTCCAGATATTACCAGACCCGCTACGTAGAGTTTCAACGCCCACTACACGGTCTATACTACTGCACAGTATTTCCTGATGTGAAATATTGATGAAAGTCTAAAAGTGAGATTAGGAGGTTGTAGAGAAATATTGATAACTATAAAAACACTTGAAATGTATTGCGTTTCCCGGAAAATTGTGCCGTCTTTGGGAAGTATTAAGAAAATTATTGACCGTCTCCCACATGCAACATAGACAAAGGAGGCTAGGTTAGGTTACGTTTGTTGTTGTGTGGAAGACGAGTTCAAAACAACACGTAAGATCATTATTATTAGAGTGCATCGAAATGTATAAATCGTTGCCAGCATTGTTGGATATTAGACCAGATGATAACAAAAGCAGAAGTATTAAGAATGACGACTCGTATCATTTGTTGATCAGAAAACGGCAAAGAAAGAAATGTTTTAAAAAAATTTAATTAACGCAATGTTATGAATAAAAGTATAAACAGATATTTATCTCTTGTAAAGTTGAAGTCTTCGAAGAAACTGACAGTAGCAAGGTTATCGTAGCGTAATAGATAAGCGCTGACTTGGTGGAGAAATACGTCTCTCATTGTGTAATTTTGTATTGTTGATGATGATATGGGCGAACGCAGAAATTTGTCTCGGGGGAAGGGGACGATTAATTAACCATATATGGAGACGTCCATGTGTGGGGAGAACCATTTGTGGCAATGTATTAAATGTTGAATTAACATCACAGAAGACGTTATGATAATTTTTTATCAACAAGTTCTCATAAGTGATCTTTGACGCTTTTTGAACCAATTTTTCATCCACTTCTTTTTTTTTTTTTTTTTTTTTTGTTTTTCTTCTTGCTTCAAAGTAGACCAATTGTCACAGCTGTAGCCCCCTTATCGTCCAAAATTCCGAATGACAGTAGAATTGCACAATGTTACTGAGTTGTCTAAGGAGAACGTCAATAATATCGCAGAACTTCATTGCGCAATAATATTGACCGTGTAGAGGCCACTTTAAAGTCTTTTCTTGTCTGACCACTTAATGTTGAGCATTCATCTGAAACACAGCATTTTAGAGGCTTAGATTAGATTTTTTTTTCAACTTTCCCACGTTCCATGATTCACTGTCACGATACACAACCCTCCAAACATAGATTCTTAGACACTTGTTGCTCATATTCAGGCATATGTTTGATAATCCCCGACTACACTCTCTTTGCTATTCTAGTCCATTTCGTGTGTTCATTCCTTGCATCGTTTTCTTTCATCATGCGTTACTTTGCTTCAAAGGTAGCGTAATTTCTTCGTCTCGTACATGGTCCAAAATTTTGAAGCTAAGGTTGTTACGAATTCTGTTTTTGATAGCATACGATACTTCCGTCTTTACTCTCAGTTCACATTTTGTGGTTGGTAGCTTATTCAATTCTATACTTCCTATATATCTTCCTGGCTTTGACATAGCATAGTAATATGATCAGTGAATCTGTTAGATGTTATGCTTCGTCTCCACGTTTTAAGCCTATCTTCTAACTTTTCTGTTATTTCTTTTGTTGCTTTTTCGACGTACATGTTTAACGGTAGACAAGAACGACTGCATCCCTGCCTTAAACTCTTTTTAATGCAGACACTCGTCTGTTGGCCTCACGTTCTTGAGGATCCCTCTTTGTTGTTGGGCATGTTGCATACTATATGTTTCGTCTACACCAGATACGTAATTTTCACAAAATTTCAATCGTATTACATTACTTTGGATAATTGATGCTTTTTATAGTCAGCAAATGCTAGTTTCCACATACCAATAATTAGTATTTAGTAGTCGTTTAATACAATGTGTTACTTTTCTCGTGCATCGGACCGCCGATGAATCCAACAAAAACTGGTCTCTCGACTTGCGGTTTTTGTACTGAAGGCTGTTGGGATTTCATGGTCGATTGGCTGCTCATAAGCCACACATCACACCGGTAAATGCCAAACGACCCTGGTTTGGTGTAAGGAGCGTAAACATTGGACGATTGAACAGTGGAAAAACCTTGTGTGGAGTGACGAATCACGGTACACAATGTGGCGATCCGATGGCAGGGTGTGGGTATGGTGAATGCCCAGTAAACGTCATCTACCAGCGTGTGTAGTGCCAACAGTAAAATTCGGAGGCGGTGGTGTTATGGTGTGGTCGTGTTTCTCATGGAGGGGGTTTGCACCTCTTGCTGTTTATTACAGGTCACTGATGATTCTTCTCAAATAAAAGAACCGAAACGCGTATGGCAATAAACAAATTGTCTTCAGTTAGTTGCATATATGGTACATACCTCCACGTATTTAAAGCAACTAAGGGAAAGACGGAAAACAGAAAAAAATGGCTTTATTTTTATACGGGTGGCCCACTTAAGCGTTTCTGTGCAGATATCTTTGAAACAATAATAGATACTGAAAAACGACTTCCGCATGTATGAACGTAAGGCAGGGGATCTTGAAAGTAAGTACTATGTGACATTATGTAACATTACCAAATATTATTTTCAACACAATCTTATGTTTTTTTGAAGTGGACCCTCCATATTACTTTTTACGTAATCAATAACGTTAAAAATCACAAAAAGAATGGCATTGGTTGCATAGCAATATGCAGCTACATCCCGAGGAATTGCAAAGCGAAGTTCACGCTTTAAATATACAAAACACGCCGAGATGCGAGCGTGAGCCGGACGTTACTCGAAATCGCGATGTGATTGACGTACGAAATCTTTATGTTTACTGTACTCACAAGGGCCGAAAGTAACACTACGGTTTTCTGTCACAAACAATAGTACGTACATAACGGTTGCCCTGTTGCATGTGTATTTATCTACGCACACGGTACGGGTGGGTACCGGTCAGTGTACTGCATCAACCAGTCTCTAAATCAATGGATAGGACGGGGCAGTTCTGTTCAGAGTTGCCCTGCGCGCTCGCCTGACCTCATCCCCATGAACTTTGTCTGGCTTCATGTGAAAAATGTGGTGTATCAGAAGTTTCAGTCAATAATGGACAACATGAATGTCCGTATTACTGATGCATGTGCCACACTAGCACCAGAAACACTGACAGCAGTGGGTCGAACTGCGTTGGAGTGAGCACAGCGGAGTTGCCATGTAAATGGAGATCTCTTCGACAGTATATTGTAGCTTTTCTTCTGTGAGAAATGTGATTGCATACCGGTGTGCATTTTATGTGCTTCTGAGGAGACGTCTTTGTTTTGTAGGTTTTACTGTACATTTGTGTAATCGATATACCATGTGCAAAAGTTCAATTCTAACGTAATCATCAGAAAAGTTCAGTGACATGTCCTGTACGTATCATATACCATCATATAATTGATGTACAACTACGTACGAGTAGCATGTACCCCTCTGTTAGATCCTTGGTTGGTCATTAATTATGATTACTATGGCTGGTGATATTTGGTTTTCCGGTACACTTTTGTCCGTTGTAGTACTGTAGGAAGGAACGAACAGTTAAACCATCTCCTTATTTTTCATTCTGTGTACCTGGACATTCGTATTGTTTCCAGTAAACAGCAATAACTATAGTGTTTGTCACATCGTAGTTCTTCAGTCACATCGCGATTACGGGTAACGTGAGTTTAACGCTTGCATCCCGAACTGTGCAATAGCGGTGCGTTTCGCTTATTGCAAGCATCAACTTTGCTTTGCAATTTCTCGGGATTCAATTGACGTTATATAAACACGCCAGGAAAATTCCGTCACACTCTTCCATTCACTTTCCGAGCAAGGTAATCGACCTAATAATGACTTGTCTACACACCTCTGCGCGTACATCTTATCCTCAGGGTCCCAAGGCGAGTTATATGCTGCCGGCAGAGGAGCATTCTTAGAATACAGTATCTCAAAATTTACCCAGCAATGTTGTGCGATAACTACGTTTTATTTATTCTATGAATGCCCGATTAAATTTCCCGGAGCTTTCTGTTACTCTTCCGCATGGACTATACCGAGCTGTTATGCTAACAGTCAACCTCTGTATTATTTCGATGTCTGCAGCCACTCCTACTTGACAAAAACTCCAAACAGTGCAACAGTACTCTCAAATTAGTAGCACTGTCGTCTGACATGCAATATCTCTCACAGGTGCTTTCCATTTCCCCAGTGCCCTTCCAACAAATCTAGCTCTTCCAGTTACCATCTCCTTTGTTTTGTGTGATCGTTTCATTTCATGTCGCTTCTAAGTATTACACCAAAATATTTTCAGGTTGTAACGAACTAAGTATTTCAGTGCTGACGTTAGAATCGGATACTATTTGGTTCTTTCTCCTTGTCATAGATATTGGCTTACAATTATCGGCATTTTAAGAAATGATCGATTCACTACAGCAAGTGGAAATATGGTCTACCATTCTGCAATTCCTTGCGATCGTCCAACGTCGAAACTGTTCTACTGACAAAAAAATCTTCAGTGAACAGCCTTCTGCAGGGAAATACTATCTCCATTATCTTAAGCGACGACACATCGAAGGTTTTTAGCGACGTATTCTAAGTACCCTTTTGGAACAAGGCTACAGTTGTCTCTGGAGTACAGAGTACAAGATGATAATGTAACAATAATTTAATCGGTTTGTTACCTTCACGTAACTTGATTCTGTTCAAAACTCTTCACAACAGCGAAAAATTCACCAAAACATGCAAAACAAAACGCACTGCTACAGCTTCCAAATTCAGTGGAACTGTGATACGGTTGTCGTCGTCTCGCGAACAGCTCAGTGCACCGCTGTTCTGGCCCTCCTCCACTGCACTCAGCATCTGCATCTACACGAATACTCTGCAACTCTCTCTTATGTGTCTGGCAGAGGGTTCATCGAACCACCGTTAGATTATTTCTCTACCGTTCCCCTCTCGAACAGCACGTGGATAAAATAAACCCCTAAATCTTTTATTACGAACTCTCTATTATTTTATAACGAATATCATTCTTCCATATGCATGACGGCATCAGTAAAATATTTTCGCATTCAGAGGAAAAAGCTGATGATTAAAATTTCGTGAAAATATCTCGTTCTTTAATGATTTCCGTCCCACCTCGCTTATTATAACCGTGACACTCTCCCCTACTTGGCGATAACGCGTATTGATCTGCCCTACTTTGCACTTTTTCGATGTCCTCCGTCGATTTTATCTGTTAAGGATCCCATACACCGTAGCAGTACTCTGGCAGAGGACGGACAAACGTAGTGTAGGCAGTCTGTTTAGTAGAACTGTTGCATTTTCTAAGGGTTCTGCCAATGGAAGGCAGTCCTTGCTTCGTTTCCCCACAAGATTATCTATGTGATAGTTCTATTTCACGTTGATCGTAGTTGTAATTCCTAGAAGTTTAGTTGAATTGACAGTGTTTAGATTTGTGGGATTTATCCTGTAACCGAAATTTAATGGTTTTGTTTTAGTACTCTGATGGATGACCTCACACGTTTAATTATTTAAAATCAGTTGCACAACTCGCTCCATAGGGATACCAGGTCTAAACAATTTTTCAATTGGTTTTGATCATTTAATGATTTTACAAGACGGTAAGTGACAGTATTATCTGCAAACATTCTAAGAGGGCTGCACAGATTGTATCCTAAGCCGTATATATTGATCAGAAACAACAGATGGCTTACGTCCTTCCTATGAGAAAGCGAGATACCGCTTCCGTTTTACTAGATGACTTTCCATCGCTTGCCACAAAATTTGACCTTTCTTATCCAGGCGGACAACTGAGACGATACACCATAGGCACACTCAATTTCATTAGTAGTCTCTTGTGACGAACGGTGTCAAAAGCCTTCTGGAAATTTTAGAGATCGGGAAACAGTCTGAAATCCCCTGTCGATAGCACTTATTAATTCTTGCGTATAAAGAGCTAGTGGTGTTTCACAAGTTCTATGTTTTGTAAATGCATGCTCACTATGCATCAGTAGACCATTTTCTTCGAGGTAAAATCTTCGAACACAATATAATTATGTTCCAGAATTCCACTTCAAGTCGACGTCAGTGATGTGGTTGTGTAATTCATCCGATTACTCTCATTCCTTTCTTAAGTATTGGTGTGCGTCTATTTTCGAGTTATTCGAGTTACTTTTGCAAATTTTCTTGAATAATTTGAAAACTACGGCCGCTTGTAGAAACGTATCCTGATACAAAGTTTGACTGCATTAAATTTCGCCGGCCGCGGTGGTCTAGCGGTTCTAGGCGCTCAGACCGGAACCGCGCGACTGCTACGGTCGCAGGTTCTAATCCTGCCTCGGGCATGGATGTGTGTGATGTCCTTAGGTTAGTTAGGTTTAAGTAGTTCTAAGTTCTAGGGGACTGATGACCACAGATGTTAAGTCCCATAGTGCTGAGAGCCATTAAATTTCCTTCAAAAAGTTCCTGTTCATATTTTCTGTAGAGTTAGTGGTTTTCATGTAGCGAGCGAGAAAATTTTAAAATCTTGCGCATGTGTTTGAAGGAGTCCCAGCTTGCATGAAACCCTTTGGTAGTGGCAGCTCAATCACCCGAATGTCACTGCGTTCATACAGTTGCCAGCAAAACAGACCCGAGGTAGAAACGAGCGGTATTCAGTGCAAATTTGAGGCTGAAAAACTGTTGTCAACGGCATGTCCTGGGAGTGAATGGAACAAATACGATTACAAACAAGACATACAGTGCATACCGCTGCAGTTACTCTCGAACGAGCTACTGGACAACACGAGCCCCTTACGTCCCTGAACATACTCCGAAGTCTGGGTGGAGGAGTTCGAGTTCACGGTAGTGTTGCTGATCCTATCTGATAAATCGTTTATGAGCACTGTATTGGAGGTCGTATTACGCTTCATTTTCCATCTACTCTATTTCTGCTTCTGTTAACATCACGGTAGCCTCGATGTCGCGCACAGATGAAGGCGCTCGCTCAGCTGTCGATTGCAGCAGCTGCATCCGACGTCGAGATGCATGAGCGCCGGTCAGCTCCTGTGCTTGTCGTCCCCGGCGCGTTTCGTCGCCGCGTCATACCGGGCGCCGTGCGTTAATGGCGGCCCGGCCTCCCTGTCCACCGGGACCAACGAATGCGGAGAGCGGGCCGGCCGTGGCTACTGCCGCCGTCTAATGCTCTTAAGCCAGACAGCGCTCCGCCCGGCGCCTGGATAATCCACTAGGTTGCAGGCGCCGCGCCGGTTTCTGTTAGTTTCCATTAAAGCATTAGCTGGTCGCGTTGATCCCTGTGACGGGCTGCGAGTGCTGTTGCCCTGGATCCAAGCGTTGCTGCAAGGCGGGCCGAAACAGTGCTCTGAGAAGTTCACACCCTGTGGGCAATGGGCGCACGTCCACCTCAGTCGGTGCTGTCGCACTGACGGCGTAAAGCGCGTGGGATCGACCTAGGGCACGTATTGTATTATACATACGAACCAGAAGGGAAACTGCACTGTGCTGACGTTTGTTTGATGGTTCATTAATTGATATTTTCTTTTAGTAGCAGAAGATTAATTATTACGTTACGTAACCGACTACAGATGGTAGTAAACTGGTCTCTCCCTCTCCCTCTCCCTCTCTCTCTCCCCCTCCCCCTCCCCCTCCCCCACCCCCTCCCCATCCCCCTCCCTCTCCCTCTCCCCCACCCCTCCCCCTCCCTCCATCCCTCCCTCCCGCCTCGCTGCATAACTTTATCAGCTGAATGTCTCAAGATGATGAACAACCGCCGGCCGCAGTGGCCGAGCGGTTCTAGGCGCTTCAGTCTGGAACCGCGCGACCGCTACGGTCGCAGGTTCGAATCCTGCCCCGGGCATGGATGTGTTTGATGTCCTTAGGATAGTTAGGTTTCAGTAGTTCTAAGTTCTACGGGACTGATGACCTCAGATGTTAAGTCCCATAGTGCTCAGAGCCATTTGATGAACAACCTCTCTGGGATGGATGCATGCACTGATTCGGTTGGTAAGAGTATCATGAAGTCGTCGTATGCTCTACTAAGGAAAGTTGGTCCACAACCATTATAACTGGACTCTAACATCCTGGATACTGGACGGAGTTGACTTCTCAGCTGGTCCCACAAATGTTCTATCGGGCAGAGATATGGAGAGGGTGCTGGCCACGGGAGTACATCAACAACATATAGTACATAGAGACACCTGTCATGTGTTGTCGATAATTGCTCGCTTGAAAAATTGCCCCACGATACTTTCACACGACAGGTGACACATGAGGACGCTGGATGTCCGTGATGTACCTTCGTGCCGTCAGAGTTCTCACAGTCACTACCAGCCGTGACCTGAATTCATACCCGATGGTTCCAACCAACACGATGTCGAGAGTAGCGCCACTATGCACCTCCAAAACATTGGACTCAAGGGACCTCCCCGCAGGTCATCACCATACTAGCAGACGATGGTCATTCGTGGTAGTGCAATATCACGATTCATTGATGAAAAAGTGCTACGCAGTTCAGCAGCAGTCCACTCTTCCCGGCCATTGCACCGCTCCGAACGAAGCCATTTTATATTGACGTGTTAAGATAATCTACACAATGGACGCTACTTCCCAAGTCCGGATGGTAATGTGGCAGTGGGGGAGATCCCCGGCACTTACTTGATACTGCAGTGAACACCTGGTGGGTCGTGGGGCGATCGCTCTGTTTTTAAAATAATTGAAAAGCCACGATCGCTTCAATATCGTACACTAGGTGACCGGTTTCAGCACTCTGAAGGTACCACGTTTCAGATCCGATGATGGAACCTTCAGAGTGCTGAAATCGGTCATCTAGTAAACGATATTGAACCAATCGTGGCTTTTTAATTATTTTAAAAACTTATTTGATAGGCTGAGTGGGCATGTGACCACCTCTGCGGGAGGGGTGGGGGACAGGAACGAGGAAAAATTCCCGTTCCTATATTCAACTGAATCCCGGGCCTCCAACGCTAGAGAATAGTGCTTTCCCCTCTTGACCACTACAGCTCCAAATTTTGGGAAGCTGTGTGAATGAAAATCTAGGCAGAAACGCTTCATTACTGAGCACAAGCACTACTTACGTTCGTTAATGATTATTTTCTGTACAGTTCAGCTGCATTAGAAGGAACTAATGATTTTCTTGTGCATTCTAAGGTGTGTCGAACATAATAATCTCCTTCTTACTAACCAGCATGGATTATGAAAACATCAATAATGAGAAACTCAACTTGCACTTCTCTCGGCTGACATACTGAAAGCCATGGATCGAGGAAATTGTGTAGATCCAGGATTTCTTGACGTACGAGAAGCATTTGACTCAGTGATACACCCACGGTTCTCGACAAAAACACGATTACGTGCGGGTACTAAACAAATTTGTGGATGGGTTGAGAATTCCATGCAGCTCTGAATGCACCATGTTATCTTGGATGTAGCGTCATCGATAGATGTTAATTGAGGTGAGCCATATGGAAGTGTCTTGAGACCCTGTTTGTTCATGTTGTACTAGCATTAATGACCTTGCAGACAACACTAACAGCAACCTCAAGCTTTTCGCAGATGATGTGATTATCTATAATTAATTACTGTTTAAAAAAAGCTGTACAGTTATTCGGTAAGATCTTGATACGATTTCAATGTTGTGTAAGGCTTGGCCACGGTGACAGTCTTACATCTGGGAGAATGCAACCTTTTCGATCATACGCCTGCTCCACAGGACTCCTCCATTCATTTCTGTCAAATGCACTATTCGACCACTCAGTGTTGATGTTCACACTGGCTGCATTCTCCCAGATGCGAGATCGTCACCTTATTCGGGGGCTTCCCCTTTCTCTCGTTCGAACTGATGTTCAGCAGAATGCTTCAAGGTATGTGGCCTGTCGAGTTCAGCCTAATCTTCTTTAGCACTTCGACGATGTTAATGTGTTCGTACGGCTTTTTTAATTCTCCGTTTTTGTCTTATCCTCCATCCCATGCTATTTTCGTCGTATAAATGTCCAGAAACGTTCATTATTATTTTTCATTCGAATATTAAGCGTTTCTTCCCCTTCCTTTCTAAGTATCGATTTGTCAAGCTCGTACAAAGTTACTGGTATAATAGTCGATTGATACAATCGATTTTGAAGTTAGCACTAAGCGATATTTTCTTTGAAATTTTGATGAAACAAAGAAGTGTTTTGTTCGCTTTTGCTAGGTGTGTACCTATTTCTGTATCCATTCTATTGTTGTTACTAAAAAGATTACGTAATTACAGCTAACAGCGTAAATACCGTATGCTCCTGTCGGATCACAAAAAAGACAAATATGCTAATGTTTAAAAGACTCTGAAAAGTGGGCTACTAGCTGCGTCATTGTACCCTCCTCAGCACCTTAATCAATTTTCACAAAAATTTTGGTGCTGATATGCCAATTTTCAGTAACAGTCTTTTAAACAGCAGAATATTTGCCTTTTCTTCACTCTGATAGGTCCATTTTTCCGCTGGTTCCTTTCTTTACCCTGCTACTGCAGGTTATGTCACTCATATGTAAAGAAATTGGTGGGTCAGTAAAATTTTACGTGAAACTGAATTAATGCAAACTAATTTTGCATCTCTCATCGATATTCACGCGCATGAAAATTTTGCATGTGCTTAATACTAGAACACGGGATTTCAAGAACCGTTGTGGTGATAACGGGGACTTTACTACATATTTCTCCATACTACGTCACTAAACTACGTTTTCGCCTCACACTGGAGTTTACGTGGGTGCTGTATGTTTAGAAGCAGGGTAACTGAACCTCTGTATCACAGAGATATAAAGAAAATTTTCAAGTTTGGTCTAGACCGAGCTTTTAAGAATCCATCCTAAAAATCACAGCCATGTGCAATGCTCAGCCATCTTGGAATCCGTGCCTTGGTTTTGATACGCAAACAATCATGTTTTTGTGTTGTTTCTAGATAATGGATAATTTTTTTTTTGAAAACAGAAAGCTGGCGCTTCCTATAAAACTAGGAAATGTACTGTTAAAATTTTAGCAATTTACTGCTGTTACGTTTTTTTTATATTTCGTCTCAGTCGGATAATACGTGCACATTTTGTGTGTACATACAGGGTAACTTTACACCTCCCGCACTTGGAAACGGATCAAGTTATCAAGAAATTTTCAAAGCTGACCGAGGTTTGGGTCTTAAAAATATATCGTACAAATTTCAGCCTTTTGCTGCCCAAGACCCGCATCTCGTGGTCGTGCGGTAGCGTTCTCGCTTCCCACGCCCGGGTTCCCGGGTTCGATTCCCGGCAGGGTCAGGGATTTTCTCTGCCTCGTGATGGCTGGGTGTTGTGTGATGTCCTTAGGTTAGTTAGGTTTAAGTAGTTCTAAGTTCTAGGGGACTGATGACCATAGATGTTAAGTCCCATAGTGCTCAGAGCCATTTGAACCATTTTTTGCTGCCCAAGCCGACTTGGAACCCGCGACTCGATTACTGTGCCCAAAAACTATTATTTGTGGTGTTTCTTGATAAGGGATAAGGGTTTTTGATAATGAGAGGATGATTCTTCTAGATAATTGCTTACAGAATATATCTTTAAAACTTAAGGAAATTACTGCGGTTAGTTATTTAGATATCTACTGCTGACGGCGAAAAAATGATAAAACTTGTTTTCTCAGGAACCGCCCCTAAACTAAGTGGTGCCGCCATAAGCCTCTTAAGGCGCACAGTAGACCAAATATAACGCAAAAATAACCAACCGATTCGCTCCATTTGATTAAGCTGGAGGAACTGTGTGATATACAGTCTTTGACCCCGTACTGTACGATAGTTACCGTAAGACCATCCTGTTGCGTATAGAAATGGTCTCTAGGCCAAGGGCGATCGAAAGCACTTGACTCAACGTTCCTATAACCAATAGAAACAGAGGTACGAGCCATAGATAAATTCCGTTTTTATGCATTCCGTTTTGGAACATACTGGTAGCGCATGTTGTATGTGCTCCGGTATAAAATTACGCAACTTACGTATCAACGAGTCACAGTTAGAATCTGTCAATCTGTATAAATCCTTGGATATAAAAGTTTGTCAGGATATGAAATTGAGTGATCACATTAGGCTCGGTCGATGATAAGGCTAGTGGCAGACCGCAGTTCAGTCGGTCTACATAGGGCGCTGTTTAAAATCACTTTTGCTTCCCATCTTAGAATACTGTTTATGTGTGTGGAACGCAAATACGCTAACAACAGTGATAATCAATTCACACATAGAAGTGTGCTGCGAAAAGTCTCAGTTTTGTTTGATGCTCGTCTAAAACTTGAGTAGACAGACTCAAATAACCCCGCGAAGGGCTAATCACGAAGTTTCAAGAACCAATATTACGTGAGTAATCTAGAGATGGCCTTCACCCACCAACGTATCGATCCCGTACAGACCGTGAAGACAAAATTAGAGTACCCACAGCATGTATAGACGCATTTAATCGTTCTTCGGGTGCTCCATACGCGATTTGAACGCGAAATGAGCCCAACATGTGGTTCAGTGCTAACCATCCTCTGCCATGTACCTCACAGTGGTCTGCATGGCATCTGAGTGTAGATGTAATGACTATGACGCCATTCACCAATGTCACTGCTGTCACTGGAACCAATACGGTGAAACGCGTTGGAAGATAAAGACTTGTGAGATCCGTCGTAATCAGATTCCTATGAAATACAGCAAAAAACAGTCGAATAACACACACAGTGAACGAGCGATAACTGCAAACACCACAAAGCTGATTAAACGTACAGAAAATTGTTTCGGGAAGCTGAAATGAAGCAGATGGTTTACGGGACAATTAAAAAACAATCTCACTAACAACAAAAATGGTAAAATTCAGCTGTTCCAGTAATTTACAAATGGCAAACTCGCAGCTGGCTGTAAGCGTTTTAAAATAATCAGTTTCATAAAAGGTATTACTGATAATCTTACTAGCCACTCGCAGAGCCAACTGATGCAGTTGCTCGTATAGCAAAGCTGATTATTTTCGAATTACATTACTCGGGAATTGCGATGAGTTTTTCTGCAGCAGTGGCAAATATTGATACAGCCGGCTATCTGAACAAACGCGGCGTCCCTTTTAACCCGTTCGGTGCCAGAAATGACCGCTTTTGCGGATGTAACTCAGTTCGGACTAAAGCCATATAGAAACTGTGTCACCAGTCTCACTAAATGATCATCAATAGAGGCTCAGTGAATATTATAAGAATGAACGGGTATTAGTTTCATCAAACGGTTTAATGTAGAGTTACACAGCTTCCTGGCTGCCTTCTATCAAATGCGATCATAGTAATCGTAATGATATAGGTGCAAATCAATGCATGTTTCAACTCGTTTAATCTCAGCAAACAGTAAAAACGACAGGAGTCCGTTGAAAAATAAACACGATTAGAAAAGTTGTATGAAGCACACCTTTGAGTACTGAAAGGCTCGATTTATCGTTGCTGATTGTCTCGAGAATTACAGCTTCTTCGATGTAAAATAATCAACGAACTGCTCCGCTTCTTGCAATAGCCTTCTCGCTTCCCGGTAGCGCCACCGCAGTACGGAGAGTCGGAAGTCACCTCTAATAGTCTCTGTGTCTTGGGAGTCGGCTGTCGCTCGAATATTCAATGAAGCAGACGGCGCCGCTATTAGAGGCCATGGTCTGTCGTGTCCCGTCAATAAAATATGGCCGTCATTTGTGGCGCTCCAGCTGTTCTCATTATGTTTGCAGGGCCACCACTTGTTACGATATCCCAGGAGAAAATAAGTACTTACCGCGCAATACTTTACTGCTCGTTGTATCATCAGCTCATACCGATAGTTCTTTCGCAATGAGCAATAATTACAAATCCAACGGTGAATTTTAACGGGAACACTTACTACGTAGCAATTCCGCGTCAGTAGCACGATGGGCTAACGATTTTGGGGCATCAGCCAAGTGCGTCATAGATGGCATTAAAACTTAACGCCTCCACTGACTTATGCAGCGGAACGGCTACGATAATTATTCCCTGTGATGAATGGAAGCGACCTCTTCCTGTAGCGGAATGTGGCCTGCGCTGAAACTTTAACTGGAGCACCTGTTTTTACTGGGAATAATTCCCTGAGCGCTGGGTTATTCACCGGTCCCGACCTCATAATACCAATTCCACTCTCGCAGGTTCTGAACAATGTTCACTGTCGTAACTGTCTTCCTACTTTCGCTCTCTTTATATCGAGTTACTCTTCACCTCACTCAATTCAAACTTTAGGACATACACACATGCGTAGTACGCGTTCATATTTTTGTCTAGCACTTGCGGAGTTGAGAAAAACAGCCGTAAGGGCAAGAGCAGGGTATGACACGTCGAATAGAGATACGCTAAACAGCGCACTTACTGATTAAATTACGTTTTTAAATTAGCTGAACAATCAAAGATAGGGTACCTTAATTCCAATCCCTCAAGGGTTACGTTACATCTACATCTTCAGTATCAACTACTTTTACATACTCCGCAAGCCACCATATGATGTACGGCGGAGAGTGCCTTATATCAATACTATTCATTCTCCTTCCTTTGCCACTTGCAAATGGAGAGAAAATGACTTCTATACACTTCCGTACGTGGTCCGGTTTCCCCTATCTTGTCTTCACGGTCCTGACACGAAATGTGTGTTGGCGACAGTAGAATCGTTTTACAGTAAGCCGTCAATTCCGGTTCACTAATTTTTCTCAACAGTATTTCGCGAAAAGATCGTCGTTTTCCTCCAGGGATTCTCATTTGAATTCACGAAGCATCTCCGTGACACTAGTGCGTTGATCAAACCTAAAATCCAGCAACACGCCTCATTCTTGCTACGATGTCTTCCTTCAGACCGATCTGGCGGGGACTAGAACCGAAGGATCGTTCGTACTACCGTAGTGTTCCGCAGTGCGTCCCAGCGGGAATGGTCAATAATCAGAGATACGACAGGAAAAATCATTAGAAGCAAAAAAAGTCTGGTAAACATATGCTCTATAATGGATACCTTAAGAGCTACTGTGAAACAAGCCTCTTCATTTTTATCAACATTTTGCAGCTGCGAACATGACCGTTTGCAATAAACAGGAAATTTGAATAAAAACGCCTTGAGTCGCAATTTTTTCGTATGTCATTAAACTACACAATACATTTCGGACACAGTCCATCTTAAGGTGCAAAACGTCTGGTACAAAATTTATGTTTGCTCTTGAATGGGAATAATTGCGTTTTTCTGTTACGATAAAATTAGATGTGGGGTTTTGTATTTATAGAAGCGAGTGTAGAAAATATACCAGCAACAGTGGAAAAGGCCGGCCGCGGTGGTCTCGCGGTTCTAGGCGCTCAGCCCGGAACCGCGCGACTGCTACGGTCGCAGGTTCGAATCCTGCCTCGGGCATGGATGCGTGTGATGTCCTTAGGTTAGTTAGGTTTAAGTAGTTCTAAGTTCTAGAGGACTGATGACCACAGATGTTAAGTCCCATAGTGCTCAGAGCCATTTGAAGCATTTTTTTGAACAGTGGAAAACTGCTTCTAGTATATCTTCCGCACTCGATTGTGAAAAACTGTTTGTAGTATAATTCCCGCACTCGATTCATGAAATATAAGATCCGGCATTTAATTTTCTCGTAACTGGAAGATTCATTCCACCTTACTCAACAGCTAATGTAAATTATTTAGTACACGATTTGCATCTGAAGATAGCATCTTGTAATTTAATAACACACGAAAAGAATTAAAGCTGAAGGCATTGTTATTGAAATCTCTTCTACTTGTTAAGGTATGCATTTTAGAGATCATGTCTTTTTTTTCTTATTTTGGTCCACTCTACTTCCTCTCAAAACATGGAAGAGCAAAGAGCTTGGAGTAGTAGAGATGTATTTGACAGGATTGAATATGAATTTGTGCTCGCAGCTCTTAAGGGATTCGTTTCAGTACAAGATTTAGTAAGTAGGGCACTTCCGCACCTGAGAGGCATGATAATTGATTTAGAGAAATCTACTTCAGTTGTACTAATAGTTATTCAAACGGCGACCGCTTTCGGGTTTTTTGAAATCCCATCTTCAAGTGTATGAAGTTGTTGTATTCGGTGACATATAACATGCAGTCAGGTCAGTCAGTGCAAGAGCTCCAATCATTGCCTGGGATTTTAAAACCCGAAACTGACTGTGGTTTAAATAAATATTACTACAACTAAAGCGTATTAATTCTTCATTTTAGAGTTTTTTTTTTGCTTCGAGTGAATGTTCGTGTCATATCTCTGAAAACTGTCCATTCCTCATGGGGCAACTTGTATAAGAGATCTTCATAGAGGAGCTACACTTCCTGAAATTCTCCGAATAAACCGAAGTCCCTTCCACCGCCTTCGTGCGCTCGTTCCAGCGCTTTACAACTTTCCGCCACGGTATGTAATCGACATGATCGTGAAAAACAGCGCACTTCTAATGCTGTACGCAAAAATTATGGGATTGTTTTTTATTTTCAAACACTTTAACTTACATTTTTCTGCATTTAGAGCAAGCTGCCATTCTTCACATCAAGCGGAAATTCTGTTTAAGTCTAACTAGATCTATTTCCTACAGTTACTCAGTAACAACACTTTCCCTATAGATGTGAGTTTTCTGTGATATTTAGTGGATCTAGTTTGACTATTAAATCAAGTAAGCAAAAACAGCGATTATATTATTGATTTGCTTCGATAACAAGCTGTACAGCAGAAACAGCACTGCAGTAAAATGGTGGATTTTTGGTGCTCTAATGTGCGTTGTTATTAGTAACGAAATCTGTAGTTATGTTTCATATTTTGCTGATGTACAGAGAGCGTAAATGAACTTTTCTTCCAACAATTATAACGTATCAGTATGTTTGATGAAAGATAGTGGTGAAAGATGAATGCCGTCTGTTCGAAAACTTTTTCTAATCATTTATCTTTACGCATGTTACTAGTCGCTGTCGAGATGCAAAGACCCTATGCACAGATTTCGTCGGATATGAGGGCATAGTTTTTGGCCCCATAGAGAAGACCATTTCCAGGCGCTATACACTGGAGGGACTACTGGCTCAAATGGCTCTGAGCACTATGGGACTTAACATCTATGGTCATCAGTCCCCTAGAACTTAGAACTACTTAAACCTAACTAACCTAAGGACAGCACACAACACCCAGCCATCACGAGGCAGAGAAAATCCCTGACCCCGCCGGGAATCGAACGCGGGAACCCGGGCGTGGGAAGCGAGAACGCTACCGCACGACCACGAGATGCGGGCGGAGGGACTACTGTTTGACCCCGCCGGTGTCATAGTGGCCCGTGTAGACTGTCAGACAAAGCACATTTGTGTTTCTGGGATTGTTCGAACTAGATGAATCACAGTGACGCCCCCTGCATTAATTCGGCGACCTTGTCTAATGTTTCATTTAGATGGCCACTTCTACGCTGCAACAAACAAAATTCATGGTGAGATCGTTACTCGCGAGCACAGATAACCCTAATATTTCATTTGCAGAGTTCTCAGTTTTATAAATGAATCGATTTCTTGACCAAAGTTAAATCTGTTGTTTAAAGCGAGAGGCCCTATTCCATATTCAAGGATCAATACAAGTGTTTCATTTATTCACCCGTGAATGTAGACAACTGTATACGCTACAGACCCACTCATTTAATATTACTACGCGAAATTAACATTATATGGGTTTCCCTTTTGTTCTGATTCGAATGCTTTGTGGAATAGTAGACAAAACAGTCCGTTAGAGGACAAATGTAAACTTGGTATTGCAATCTCACTTGTTTATACACTCCTGGAAATTGAAATAAGAACACCGTGAATTCATTGTCCCAGGAAGGGGAAACTTTATTGACACATTCCTGGAGTCAGATACATCACATGATCACACTGACAGAACCACAGGCACATAGACACAGGCAACAGAGCATGCACAATGTCGGCACTAGTACAGTGTATATTCACCTTTCGCAGCAATGCAGGCTGCTATTCTCCCATGGAGACGATCGTAGAGATGCTTGATGTAGTCCTGTGGAACGGCTTGCCATGCCATTTCCACCTGGCGCCTCAGTTGGACCAGCGTTCGTGCTGGACGTGCAGACCGCGTGAGACGACGCTTCATCCAGTCCCAAACATGCTCAATGGGGGACAGATCCGGAGATCTTGCTGGCCAGGGTAGTTGACTTACACCTTCTAGAGCATTTTGGGTGGCACGGGATACATGCGGACGTGCATTGTCCTGTTGGAACAGCAAGTTCCCTTGCCGGTCTAGGAATGGTAGAACGATGGGTTCGATGACGGTTTGGATGTCGGTAGCTAATACGAACAAAATTTACTAGATACGTTCAGCCTTCAGCAGAATCGCTTTTCAGATAAGCTATCACCATAAAAAAGCAGATTATATTCATTCGATTTTACATTTACATTTTAGAGCAAATGTAAAGTAGATTCATGTTGCTGAGAACTTCAATGATTTCCTGCTGATGAGGAATATGTTCCGAGTCATTTCTGTGATTTATGTTCATTGCAAATAGCCATAAAAAGTGAGGCTGTACATCCTTACGGCACGTTTCCACTCCATGAGGGAGGATGCAGATATACTTTCAGATCGTGTAAGGATGTTAGACTGTGTTTATCATAATGTTACCATCACTTAAATGCACGTTCAAGCTACCCTTAAAATACTCTTTGAGGTAGGAAAGCCTTTCCTACAGCGTGAGGCAAATAAAGGTGATCCGGACAACAGAGTTTCAGGGAACAAAGAAACAGAGCAGAGGAAAGGAAACACGGTAGGAAACAGACTACAGCAGATGTTCAAAGTGAGCACCATTCATCTCTTGGCACTTTTAGGCCGTGGTTTAGCAAACTGCCGAAGGCGGGTCGAAGCTGGACTGCTGAAATTGCTGTAGTCTCTTCCGAAATATTTTGCTGCTGTTCTTGAAGATTACGAGGGTTGTTGCGATACGCGTTAGACCTGAGAGCTCCCCACACATAGTAGTCGTACACAGATCAGGTGACGTGGGTGGGCAGCTAGAGCCGCGACTAGACTGTTCCATACATCGGTACCTGTTACAGACCCGCAAACATGTCGACTTCTGTGTCTACGAAGAACGATTTGCGGACAGCATTAGTTTTCTGCTTTCATTTGAAGAAAACTGCTGCAAAATCGCATCTAATGCTCGTGGAAACTTTCGGCGAACATGCTCTTGTGAAAACACAGTGTTTGGAGTGGTTCAAAAAATTCAGAAGTGGTGATACTGGCGTGAGAAACGATGAGCGCGGGAAACCACCGAAACAGTTCCAAGACAACAAACTGCAGGATCAAATGGTTCAAATGGCTCTGAGCACTATGGGACTTAACATCTGAGGTCATCAGTCCCCTAGAACTTAGAACTACTTAAACCTAACTAATCTAAGGACACCACACACATCCATGCCCGAGGCAGGATTCGAACCGGCGACCGTAGCAGTCGCGCGGTTCCAGACTGAAGCGCCTAGAACCGCTCGGCCACCGCGGCCGGCCAACCTGCAGGCCTTACTGGATAAATATGATACTCAAACTCAATAGGAACTCGCGGAACAATTGAATATGACGCAGAAAGCCGTTTCTCTTCGGTTGAAAACTATGGGAAAACGGGTTACGCATGAACTGAATGAAAGACAGCAAGCAACTCGAAAGATCACTTGTGAAATACTGCTCACCAGGTACAAAAGAAAGTTGTTTCCCCATCGAATAGTGACAGGTGATGGAAACTGGATCCTAATTGTCGTAAATCATGCGGTGAATCCAGGAAAACCATCGACATTCACTGCACAGCCAAATCGCTTTGGAAAGAAGACAACGCTCTGTCTTTCGGATCAGAAGGGTGTTATCTATTATGGGCTGCTAAAACCTGGTGAAACCTTTAACACTGATCGCTACCAACAGAAAATGATCGATTTAAGTCGAGCATTACGTGAAAAACGAACGGTATATGGAAAAAGGCAACAGAAAACCATGTTGTTCCATGATATCGCCCCATCACACACAGCAAAACGAGTCAGGGGAATTATCGAGGGGTTCAGTTGGGAAATGCTAGGGCATGCGGCATATTCTCCGTCCGATAATCATCTGTTTGTATCACTGGGACACCCTGTCGCTGAATAACGCTTCAATTTTTACGAAAATGTACGAAAATGGCTCGCTGACTGGTTCGCTTCAAAAGAATAACTGTTTTTTTGGCGTGGCATACATAGCCTGCCGGAGAGGTGGGGGTAAATGTATACATAGCAAAGGAGATTATTTTGAATAAAATATTGTTTATCAGCTTCAAACCACAGATGTGTAATTATTGCAACAAAATTTCGGTTTCATTCTTCTGCACCTATTAGATGAATAACAGCAGAGGAAAATTCAAGAAACGATTTGAGACTTCAACTCTCATAAAGCAGAGTAGACTAACAGTTTCGTAACATTACTACATCTGTATTTGCGTAAAGATTTCCGTGTAGCTGAAAAAAAGATAACACAAGGACAGGTCTGAGCTAATTACCCTCTTTTGTATCCAGTCTCTGTGTCATAATTAGGCAGACATGGAAAAGTTTATGTGCAGCATGGTTACGTCTGGGCTGTTTCAGAACTGAGCAGTATAGATTCAAGATTACTGTCTTTGTTCGAAAACTTATGTAAAGTAAACAGATACCTTCTACTTAGAAAAAAAGATAGTGAATAATTTTAGTTGGAAGGGCCCCTTGGAGTGGAACGGACTCATCAAAGCAAGAGTGTTCTTTGAACCTCTGTCCAATCATATCAAAGTAATCACCTCCAAGAACAAAAAACACTGAAGATACTATCCGGAGTCATTTAATTATTCACTCCTGTAGTAGGACCTCCTAAGTTCAAGAAGTGTTATAGAAAGTTAATTCGAGAGATCGAAGAAGGAATGGGAGAAAACTGACTAGAAACACAAGGCGAAGTACACAGTCGAAATATTAGGGATGTGCTCGGAGACTTTCTTCTCAACCATTCGAACAATGCTTCAAATATTTCTTGTTCTTCCTGTACCAATTTGCAGTTGTGTAGGATGTTATAGCTGCGTGCGTCGACTGAAATCTTAATTGCGCTCGAAAACGGAAGAAGGGAGGCTGAATGGACAGGCACACCAATCCATTAACCAACGTATTGACGTGAACCTCGACGTTATAACAGACATTTTCGCTCGATCCCCTCGACGGCCTGACTTTACTTCGTAACCTGCTTTCAGTTTCATTGAATTTTTCGTGGTATTTGCTTCTCTACTGCGTACTATGTGTGACTGATACTTCAGTAACACTGCTGTAAATTAAATAAGTATTTACTTAGCAGTCTTGGGGAAATTTGAGCTTCAACACGTTAATGGATTATTGAAGCGAATGGAAAACAGCAAATAAGTTTTTGCCCTCCTGTCTGATCTATTAAATTTTTCAACTGAATCTGTATTTATATTATAATAAAAATATCACATTAGAAAAAATTAGCTTTTCGATTTGCCCCCGCCCCCTTTCCCTGAAAAATAATCCTTTCTGCAGGCCTGCTTGCATATCGTGAGAAAATGCGCATATTTACATCCGGGATGTGATCGTATTTCATGGCAAGCGCTCTACACCACACAGCTCCCTGAAAGGAAGAAAAAATTCAGGAATTCTTCTGAACCATAATAGGACGTCGTCTCTAGGTCCGGACTTACCACCCTTCGGCTTTCATTTGTTTAAAAAATGAACGAAGCAGTGGGAGAAGACCAATCTGACGACAACAGCGCCTGTTCGTGCTTAACTAGCTACTGCCACAGACACGTTCATTATACAAAAACGGGGTCGAGAGACTCTTATCCGCTGGTAGAAATGTGTTTCCCGTCCAGGAGACAATATAGAAAGGTTATATAGTTTTTATGAATTTTTCTGAAGCTTAAATAAACATTTTGTATTAAAGAATTCCGGTTTTTATTTGATTCACCCTCGTATTTTGAAAACCGTGCTTTGTTATACCATCTAGCTCATATTATACAACTTATTCTGTTGTCAATGTTAATTTTACGAAATGGCACATTCCTTCATCTAAACGCATTGCTCCACAGGACAAGCAGTATTACGGACTGTGGTATTGGGGTCACTTACATAAAACTAGTACGAAGCGTATGTGGAATACTATGTCCTCAGTGGAGTTTACAGTGCTGTCCCCGCTAACCAAGAGCGCAAAGTAAAATTGCCGGCGGCGGCTGGTTAAAAATTCAAGTCCGCCGGAGTACCAGAGAGGCGTCCTCTCCGCCGGCGTCGGTGTCTGCGTCGCCCTCCCGAAGGCGTCTGGCGGCTGGCGGACGCCCGGCGCCACCTGGGAAATAAGCGACGCCGGGCGCCGCGCCGAGCCGCGGATCTCTTACTGGCGAAGCAGCTCGCGCTCGGCTCACGCCTCCGGGCGAGCGAATCGTCTCGGCATAGACCCCTGCTCACAAGTCTCTGCGACCATCACCTGTCTGTCGGCCGATAGGTACTGCAGGGCAGTACAGCGCAGACTGGTACGTGGGTCCGTGTTCGTGCTCTGTTTTCTCTTAAAAAAGGCCGACGTGTCTCAGGTTTAACGCTGTAATCGTGCAAACGTACAGGGTTAGACAAAAATGCCGGCCGGAGTGGCCGAGCGGTTCTAGGCACTTCAATCTGGAACCACGCAACCGCTTAAGTCGTAGGTTCGAATCCTGCCTACCGCATGGATGTGTGTGATGTCCTTAGGTTAATTACATTTAAGTAGTTCTAAGTTCTAGGGGACTGATAACCTCAGATGTTAAGTCCCATAGTGCTCAGAGCCATTTTTTAGATAAAAATATGTAAACACCGTGAGAAATACATGCTTAAGCATATACCGGGTGATCAAAAAGTCAGTATAAATTTGAAAACTTAATAAACCACGGAATAATGTAGACAGAGAGGTAAAAATTGACACATCTGCTTGGAATGACATGGGGTTTTATTAGAACAAAAAAAAAAGTATTGCTAGACGCGTGAAAGATCTCTTGCGCGCGTCGTTTGGTGATGATCGTGTGCTCAGCCGCGACTTTCGTCACGCTTGGCCTCCCAGGTCCCCAGACTTCAGTCTGTGCGATTATTGGCTGTGGGGCTACCTGAAGTCGCAAGCGTATCGTGATCGACCGTCATCTCTAGGAATGCTGAAAGACAACATCCGACGCCAATGCCTCACTATAACTCCGGACACGCTTTACAGTGTTGTTCGCAACATTATTCCTCGACTACAGCTATTGTTGAGGTATGATGGTGGACATATTGAACATTTCCAGTAAATAACATCATCTTTACTTTGTCTTACTTTGTTATACTAATTATTGCTACGCTGATCAGATGAAGCGCAATCTGTCGGACCTTTTTTGAACGTTTGTATTTTTTTGGTTCTAATAAAACCCCATGTCATTCCAAGCATGTGTGTCAATTTGTATCTCTCTGTCTACGTTATTCCGTGATTTATTCAGTTTTCAAATTTATACTGACTTTTTGATCACCCGGTATTTAGATGCTGTCCAAGACTGTAGGTTGCGCTCTTGCAAGAGGGGCGATCAGTAAGTAACGCAACACTTTTTTTCCTGAAAGTAGGTTGGTTTTATTCAGGATTCAAATACACCAAATTATTCCTCACACTTTTGGCTAAAAAGTGACTTTTCAACATAATCTCCGTTAAATGCGACAGCCTCTGGCGTGCATGTTACCACTCCACTGTTCGACGTGGGAGCCAAAGTCCAGCCGCTCAATAATCTCCACATCATCGACATACTGCTTCCCAATCAGCTTCATAGCGCACAAGCAATTCCACACAGATAGTCCTACGTTGCTCTTTATGGTCTTCTGTCGGGCGGCGAGGAATCCAGTGAGCACACACTTGTATCACACCTGATGGACAAGTGTGTCAGTACTATCAACAGAGACATCCAGTTGTGCAACGAGGCGTTTGACTGGGATTCGTCGATCACCTCGAATTTCAACACTGCAGGAGTCACACCTTTCCGGGGGCGGCCCGCTCCCGGGATTTCGGAGAGATTTGCGCGACCATGTTACGTTGACAAACGCCTCTCCCGACGACTCACCGTACTTTTCTTCACGGGCGGATCTCCGTAGACATTCTGCAAGCTCCTATGAACAACTGTGATACTTTGGTTGTTTGCCGAAAACAACTCAATGACAGCTCTCTGCTTGGAACGCACCTCCATTACATCTACATCTACATTTATACTCCGCAAGCCACCCAACGACGAGTGGCGGAGGGCACTTTACGTGCCACTGACATTACCTCCCTTTCTGTTCCAGCCGCGTGTGGTTCGCGGGAAGAACGACTGCCTGAAAGCCTCCGTGAGCGCTCGAATCTCTCTAATTTTACATTCGTGATCTCCTCGGGAGGTATAAGTAGGGGGAAGCAATATATTCGATACCTCATCCAGAAACGCACCCTCTCGAAACCTGGGCATCAAGCTACACCGCGATGCAGAGCGCCCCTCTTGCAGAGGCTGCCACTTGAGTTTGCTAAACATCTCCGTAACGCTCTCACGCTTACCAAATAACCCTGTGACGAAACGCGCCGCTCTTCTTTGGATCTTCTCTATCTCCTCCGTCAAACCGATCTGGTACGTATCCCAGACTGATGAGCAATACTCAAGTGTAGGTCGAACGAGTGTTTTGTAAGCCACCTCCTTTGTTGATGGACTACATTTTCTGAGGACTCTCCCAATGAATCTCAACCTGGCACCCGCCTTACCAACAATTAATTTTATGTGATCATTCCACTTCAAATCATTCCGTACGCATACTCCCAGATATTTTACAGAAGTAACTGCTACCAGTGTTTGTTCCGCTATCATATAATCATACAATGAAGGATCCTTCTTTCTATGTATTCGTAATACATTACATTTGTCTATGTTAAGGGTCAGTTGCCACTCCCTGCACCAAGCGCCTATCCGCTGCAGATCTTCCTGCATTTCGCTGCAATTTTCTAATGCTGCAACTTCTCTATATACTACAGCATCATCCGCGAAAAGCCGCATGGAAGACGCCATCTTGAAGACTATGTATAGCACCGCCACCAGGAGGAACGTGATGAAACCATAGAGGCTATATCAGGAGTGTTCTTCCATGTCCTACAACTAGTACCACATCTTTTCAAACGAAATTAGATGAGAAAAAAATGTGTTGCGTTACTTAATTTACTCCCCTCATATTGGACCTGTGCAATGTCCTCAACATGTTGCAGGTGTCCGTGCTGTACAGAATAGTGTTCCGTGTATTTGTAAGTGGATTTATCGGGGCTCAGTGCATTCTAACGTGGGTAGATCTTTGGTACTGGTATGTTGAGTGCTTCCTTCACTAATGTAGCCAAAGTATTTAGTGTTTCAAGAGGTTCCATTTCAAAGATTTATGCCGCGTACAGGGAAAGCAGTTAAACTTCATCCACTAAGTAACAACACGGGCGGAAGTGTGTGTAGGGCGATAGCGACGGATGGTCACTAAGATGTTTGTGACGAAAAGTAAGAGGACGACAGCTGGTAACGTCACTGTAGAACTGAATGTCGCTTTCGCAGACGTTGTCAGCAACAGAATATCACGAACTCGATTAAGTATGGAATTGCAGGCCAAGCTGGAATTCCAGAAACACTCAGCAATGACAACAAATGCCCGCACCGTGGTACCGAAGCGGTAGCACCTGGACTACGGAGCGATAGAAGAGAGTCATTTTGTGTAATGTGTCTTCTTGGACAATATTTCGCACTCGTGGTGAAGTTTACTCCCAAGAGTGAAACGTGGCGGTATTCGGTGATGATGTGGGCAGCCATGTTGTGGTATTTCATGGATCTCGCGGGTGCCGCTCAGTATATCCTTATTGCCAATAATTATGTGACCATTCTGACTGATCATATCCATCCCATGGTACAGTGTCTTTTCCTCAATGAAGATGCTATGTTCCCAGACGAAACGGTCCCTGTTCACACAGTTTGCAACCTCCAGCACTGATTTGTGAGCACGGTCATGGATTGTAGCATTTCCCCTATCCACCAGCCTTTGGGGTCAAAGTGGTCAATAGAGTTTCCTGTTGAGAGAACAAGGCATGACGGCAATCAACGTCCATTATTATAACTAACCACTGTCCTACTGGATGAATGGTGTACAATTGCCTTCAAAATCTTACGTGACCTGTATTTATCCATTCATAGACGGCTGGAAACAGTTTTGAATGTCAACCGTTTCCCTACACCGTATTAGTTTTATAGTAATGCACCGTTGGTATTTTCATACCTCCTGTATTTTTTCCTACACAAGAAAGATTTTTCATTTGGAAAAGCGAGGAAAATTTTTAATCACAGCATATATTCTGATAGTAACCCACCTACTTCCTACACCGTTTTAAGAAATCCAGAGAATGGATAAATAGTAAACTTGCCATCGTCTAAGTGTAAGACGCATTTTAGCCCAGATCTTTCAGGGAACTGTTCTGCGCCTACTTATTGTGCTCTACTTACTCAATGAATAAGCTATTAACTAATAAAAAAAATTATTTTTTCGCTTGCCTTGTTTAATCGTCTCCGACAAAATTTGAATCTTGCAGATAGTAAGCTGCGCCATTCTCAAGCATCTTTGTAATACGTTCCTTCTGATTCAAAGCAAATTCCAGGTTGATCGAAATGGCGAATGCGACATTCTTCGAATTACGTACACTGTTTGGTAAACCGTTAGAGACAAAATGAATTTCTAGACTCACACTGAATGCAATCTTTCGGTACTGTTGTCACCTTCACAGTCTCATGAGAGACATGATCTATCGTTACTGCGGATGAATTTCTTTGCCAAAATTGATAATTTTTCTCTAGAACAGTTTCACGCTTATTGTTTCAGTCTCACATTATCAACACAGTCTTCATGAAAGTGATGGGTTCAACTTAAGGAGACGTTTCATGTATTAAGATGTATTCGAACTGCCTTTTTTTTCCTCTGACACCATTGCTAGGAAGCCCAATAATGGAGGACAGGGTCACCATTTAACATGAACAGTGTCGGTATGCACTTCATCAGTCTCCTGATCAACCAAACAGTTGGATGCGATTGTTTGATCATCATTTCATTTGTACTCGCTTTCTCTTTACTACTCAGTAAATTTTACAGCACTAATTCCTTGCCTGCTACGATTTCTCCAACGTCTATAAACAATTCAGCACTCATGTTCACAATACTCTGGTGTCCAGTGGGCAAAATATCCTCCTCTCCCTACAAAGATAGGAGAAATTAGTAGTATTCAATTATGCACGACGCCATATGGGAACAAAGAGAAACGACAAGCTTTTAGGACCACAAAAGCAGGCTGAGAATGTGCTTAGGCATGAGAGACCACTACAGACTGCTTGATTTGGAATAGCAAGGAAGATAAGTGCACGTCCTATCGGTGAAGGCGTCGTCATGAAATGATCACAAGACCTGATTGATGACGAAGAGGAGAGGGGGTGGAAGTGGAATAAGGACGTCACTCTCATTCTTTTCAAAGAAACCACCTTAACCATTTTGGGAATCCATAGAAAACCTGCATCTGTACTGTCGGGCTGCTATTTGAACCCTGCTTTATCAGAATGCGAGTCGACTGCTTTAAGAACTGCGATCCCCCGTTCGACGTTAAAGTCGTGAATATAAATGTATGCAAATTAAGTACTAGGATTTTAGTAAGGTACAGAAAACAAACTGGGTGCCTGTTTGTAACCTCAGGGTGCGGTTCTGGCGCTGCAGTCCGGAACCGCGGGACTGCTACGGTCGCAGGTTCGAATCCTGTCTCGGGCGTGGGTGTGTGTGATGTCCTTAGGTTAGTTAGGTTTAAGTAGTTCTAAGTTCTAGGGGACTTATGACCTAAGATGTTGAGTCCCATAGTGCTCAGAGCCATTTGAACCATTTTTTGTAACCTCAGGTGTGATATTCTGTAATTTTACTTTAGTTATACATTGAACTTCTCGTTATGAGTAAACATTTTCTCATTAATAAGATGATAAACTGGACTGGTGTACTTGCAGTGACAGAGTGTGAAACTGTAATCTACTGGACTTTATTTTCTGACATTCACAACGTTTTCACGGCATCAGAAGTTCAATCATAAATTCAAAGACCGGTGTGGCAAGTGGAAATGCATTCTAGGTCTCTTTGTTTTGAGGAACAATGTTACTAACTTGAGTCTTAGACTGATGGCAGAAGTTCAGAGTCACGAAACCATTAATTTATCGACTCTTTCTATAATTCACAAGCAACTAAACAAATATAGATGAAATACTCCACCTGAGAAAAAAACTGAACCACCCAGAAGAGAGGAAGAAACCAAAATGAAACTTAAAGGTTTGAGAGGGTACTGAAAATTAGCGTACATGATTTTTTGTATGTCCATCCATTAGCAGGACGTCTCTCGGACGACGGCCGTTCACTATCGTGAGAAAAAATAAAAACACCTACAGCTGTCCTTATGATTTTATTTTATTTTGTCGCTACCAGTTTCGACGCTTCATTGCGTGATCTTCAGCATTATCTGCGAATCCAGTAATGCTGGCAACTGATGGGATATGCATGGGGATCATATCAACTTGTACCGCATCAAAACAGCCTGAAGATGACGCAATGAAGCGCCGAAACTAGTAGCGACAAAATAAAATAAAATCATAATGACGGATGTAGGTGTTTTTATTTTTTGTCACGGTGCATGATTTTTGGGATGGTATAAATGTTACGATTCCTTTAAGCAATCTGTAACCCTCCTATTTTCGATATCAGTAGATCTACTTAGTAAAATTTCTCTCGGTCGCCATACTTGATGCTTGCTGAAGTAGCACTACGATTCAATTCCACCTAAACGTGTTGCAACAGTTTTTGCACGACTTCGTCTTCTTGCGCTTGCGCTCGGATGGGTGCTGAAAAAGAGCGTTGATTTTCTTCCCAGCTTCTTGAACGATGTAAACGACTGCACTTTAAACTTCCTTCTAAAAACACTGTGTCTCAGTATACAATGCCTAGTACAAGACCGGCTGACGGATCTTTTTAAAACTGATGTAGTTTGAATAAGATACAAGAGGTATTCACTACACAAACCCGTTCGACAGTCGTCTTAATGGGTTCAAAACACTCTCCCACCTGCACATATAGTAACTGTGGTATGTCCCCACACTTACTTGCTACAGAACGTCACGAATATCCTTGATCGACACGGAAGCCTGGGAGTGGGGCATGTCATTTCATAAGAAACTCATGCCACACTTCAGTATAAGATACTATTTCATTGATTACAAAACTGAATCAAATTCACAAAAAAACTTGACAAGATCAACCCATTTATCATTACGATGTTGCACCCCATCTGGCCTGGAAGCAAGCACTGATGCGGCGGGTAAGGATATCGTAAGAACGTTTTATTCTCTCCTGAGGGTAGCTGGCCCGCATCTGTTTTAGCTGCTGATCGATATCCTGGATACTGGCACAGGGAATAAGTTCACGCCCAAGCTATTCTATGGTGATAGATCCAAGGATCTTGCTAGCAACAAGTGTGTCTCAAATTCACAAACACCCAGTCCATAGAGACACGTTCCATTGTAGGTAGGCATTGTCTAGTTGAAAAGTCGCGTGTCTCACGAGAATTCCGCGTTACATTGGAGTAACCTGACACTTTTGATCAGATAGTATACCATTGTTCCGTTAGTTAGTCTTCCCTCAAACACTACCACCCGTGAACCGATGGCTCCCAAACCATGAAGTCAGGAGTAACAGCGCTGTACCTCTACAATGCTATGGGAAAATGAGACCTCTTCGTGAGCCGCCACCACACTCACAGACGATGGTCATCGGGGGCAGTGCAGATCGATGACTCATCGCTGAACAATTTCTCAGCATTATATGCTTCCTGGTCACGGCATTACTCCAGACGAAGTCGTTTGTGTTGTACTCATAGTGTCAACGGTGGGACGGTGATTGTTTAGTCCAGTCGCTGACAGTCTCTAACCAATGGTACGGAACGACACAGAGTACCATTACTTGTCCTCGGATGACAGGCTCAGATGGGGGACTACGACGTGCTTGAAACTTCCTGACAGATTAAAACTGTGTGCCGGACCGAGACTCGAACTCGGAACCTATACCTTTCGCGGGCAAGTGCTATACCAACTGAGTTACCCAAGCACGACTCACGCCCCGCCCTCACAGCTTCAATTCTGCCAGTATGTCGTCTCCTACCTTCCAAACTTTACAGAAGGAGACGATATGAAGAAGACGAGATACTGGCAGACCTGAAGCTGTGGGGGCGGGGCGTGGGTTGTGCTTGGGTAGCTCAGTTGGTAGAGCACTTGCCCGCGAAAGGCAAATGTCCCGAGTTCGAGTCTCGGTCCGGCACACAGTTTTAATCTGTCAGTAAGTTTCATATCAGCGCACACTCCGCTGCAGAGTGAAAATTTCATTCTACGACGTGCTTGTTAGACAATATTGCTATCGTCCCTTGCAGTGGTCAGACATGTCACCAGAACCCCGATGACGAGCATGCCAACCTTCACATTCCTATGCAGTCCAACATGGTGGCCACACTGTCACAACCGAAAGCCTCACATCGAAGACTCGAAATTGGCCCCTTTAAATTTTCACATGCTAATAACGCTGTCTCACACTAAGACGCGACATCTCCGTGTTCTTGAATACATCTGCCACTGCTCACGCTTTTTATATAACCAACCGGGCTTGGAAACGACACTAAAAACTGACGACACTACTGCACTCTGGTGGCTGTTCAACTGTTCTACGTGTCGCGGCGAACTCCAGGTGTAATCATTCATATCTGTGGTGTGTACCTATAGGAAGTTACGCTGACATCCGACCACGTCTTTAAGGTGCTTCAGTTTTTTTATCACTCAGTGTATTATGTTAGTGTCTTCGATAAATTACATCTTTTAGAACTAAGCAATTCAATGATTCGAAGTGTCGGACAGCGATTCGTATACTGAGTAGGTAGAAATGAATTGATGTATGAGACATGGGTTCTGTGATTGTTTTTATGTGATTGCAGTTAATTTATGAATGACATTCATGTGTAATAGAAAAATTGTTACTACGAAATAGGCTCTTTGGTACACAATGAAAATGAAATTAATTCCGTGGCCTAACTGTTGTAAAAGAGTAAAACCTTAACCATCGTGCGGCAACACTCGCGAACATGCTGTAATCCGATTAAAGATATTGGGTGTCGCTAGAAATAGCTACGCCTACAGCGTGGAATTGTATGTTCAACTGCGTGGCGCATAGCAACGCTGTCAGTATCGATTGCATTTACCGGCCTCTTGGTGTTACGACCTTTGGAAGTCGATCGTTCGTCGCCAAGGTGCATCTAGGCCAGGCTCCTCCTTGTGGAACGGAAAGCCACATTATCGATAAGTAAATACAGGTTCATAAATTTCATTTCACACGCATATGTGCCCAGGAACTCTTTGTGATTTCAGACCTCCGCTGATAATTGATAGGATGCGAAATTCGTACTACATAAGTGTGCGAACTCCCTTTCGATGTTTTTTGTCTACCTCTGTCATTTTCCCTACACCTTTCTAGTTACAGCGCTTGATTGAAAAAGTGCAATATGTGGTTATGAGACTTAGACATTTATAAAGTTTGCTTATTTGTTTATCATGGATCCAATGAGAGGTAGACTGATCTCTGTATCAGAGAAGAAATAAATATTTAATCAGGCTTTGTTTATGTCAATTCACATTACAGTAATCAAATATTTATCAACTTCTGAAAACGTTCGAAGACTACGACCTTCAGGGAAACTTGTATGTAGGGAATCACACCTCTAATCTTCCAGCTAATATAATACCGTTATCTACTGAATTATTATCTTACTGAATTCAATAATAAATTAAAACCACCTCAGCTGTATTATTACACATTCATTGTGTTACGACTATTTTCGTTTGTAGCACATCTTCAGCCTACCGAACGAAACCGTTCGTAAAACCAAAAATGTGTAATAACACAACTGAACTGGTTTTCGGTAGTCATTAACATTAGTGTAGCTTCAGTGGTGAACATGCTAAAGATTATTTAATCAGTAGCTCTACCAACAATTACAGGTCCAAGGTAATTGCTGATATGAGATTAGTAGTTCATTGTGTTACGACTGTTTTCGTTTGTAGCACATCTTCAGCCTGCCGACGAAACCGTTCGTAAAACCAAAAATGTGTAATAACACAACTGAACTGGTTTTCAGTAGTCATTAACATTAGTGTAGCTTCAGTGGTGAACAGGCTCAAGATTATTTAATCAGTAGCTCTACCAACAATTACAGATAATTGCTGATATAAGATTAGTAGATGTATGAGATTAATTTACCTGAAGAAAGGGAAGATTTCCCATAACTGTACGACAGAAATTTCAAAACAATGTGTGGGAGTCGGTTTTCTCCACCCTGGAACGGAGGACCACCGATCATAGTGGAATCTACACCGATTTAAGTTAGAAGCGTTCGTCCGATCTTAGAAACATCTTTCCATGAAGGAAAGTAGCAACGAAATCATTCACTTTTCGAAGTGAGAATATGTGCAGTACAGGGAAGTGGAAAAAATCACACCAAAGCGCATAAGGTAAGGAAGATGGAAGCATAAAGGTGCAAGGAAATTGACAGATATGTTAAGAGCGTCAGAAACTGCAGATGGTAGTCACAAGCGAAGGTAAACCTGTCCACACTAGTGTAATTGTCTTCGGTATGGCAGTACAGTTGGTTTCACTTAAACTTTCGGAAAGAGAGCTTGCACTAGAAAACTGACTTTCTTTCTTTCTAAGTTATTAAACGGAAAAGTGACGGCGTGCACGTTAGCATGTCATATGAGAAGACAATGCATGCAGTGTGTCCTCGTTTACCAGTTGACAGCCAGACGGTATCTTTCACCAACGATCACTTTTACTTATACACAGTCAAATCCATCCATCTCTCTCTCTCTCTCTCTCTCTCTCTCTCTCTCCCCCCCTCTCTCTTTCTCTCTCTCTCTCTCTCTCTCTCTCTCTCTCTCTCTCTCTCCCTCTCCCTCTCCTCACATTCTAATTCTCTAGTTCCTCCAAACCCCCCCCCCACCCCCCGCCTAACACTGCCCATCCAACACGTCCCCCTGTGTACACACACACACACACACACACACACACACACACACACACACACACAACACGCATATTGATATATTACATTAGAGAATTCTGTCCTGTTCAGTAAGATCACTAATCGGTGGCAATTGTGGTGGTTGTAGTAGTACTAGTAGTAGTAGTGTCTGTTGTTGTGTTCTTGCGGTGGTGGTGTTGCTTAAAGTGGCGGTCTTAAGTTGTGATGGTAGTGGTGATAGTTGTAGGAAAGCTGCCAGAGACGTCGGGCTGTCCTGGGTGCCCATTGGACTTTACACAGCATTATATTCTGAAACACACAAAATCAAAGAGAAACTTATTTTCAGTGGAAAGGAATCGCCTCCGGCAACGTGTTCTGGAGAAGCGTACACTTAGATGGAACTTTATTTACGTGATTTATTCTAATTTTAACTACATAGGGTTAAAGTCATTTAATACGTCTGCACAAATAAAACCTGTCAGGCTTTCATATTTACACTACAATAAACATGAATCACATAAATAAAGTGACTTCATCCTGTAAGGAAAGGTAAGGGAAGTTTTCATAACTACTCAGTACGAAGTAAGCTATAGGGAAAAACGGATAATATACAACATGTATAAGAACCAAGAGGGAACAGTAAGATTGGCAGACCAGGAACGAAGTACTCTGGTTAAACAGGGGGTAAGTCAGGGGTAGAGTGTTTCGCTTCCGCTTTCTTTCCTTGTGCCTTTATCCCGCGACTGGACAGGGTCATATTGTTATTAATAGATCTGGGATGGTTCATTTTAGGGATGGCCGAATGCCATTCCTCGCCTCATCCTCCGCGACTTGGGTACGAGACCGTTATTCATGAAATCGGGTGTGGGAAACCATCTAAATACCCTATGAAGGCCGGTCAGCACACCGACACTTGTCGTTAAACCGCTGGCCGGATTCGATCCGGTCCCGTAGGATTTTCTCATCCTGGAAGCGGCGCTTTAAAAAGCACTAGAATCTGTGCGGTGCTTTTGTCCGTGCTAGTCAATCTATAAATCGAACAAGCACTGAGACAAGAAAAATAAAGGTCCAAGAGAGGGATTAAGATTCAGGATGAAAGAATATCAATGATAAGATTTACTGATGACATGCTGTCATCACGGGAAGTGAAGAAGAATTATAGGACTTGGTAACTGGTATGAGAAGTTTAATAGTACAGAATACTGACTAAGAATAAAGTGAAGAAAAGTGGAAGTAATGGGGAGTAGTGGAAACGTGATTAGGGCTAAACTTGACACTATGTTTGGTGACCACTAAATACACTCTAAGAGAGAGAGAGAGAGAGAGAGAGAGAGAGAGAAAGAAAGAAAGAAAGAAAAATAGGCACCACAATCAAATTGTCCGAATTGGACAGAAATCGGCAGATTTGAGGTACACGTATAGACAAAAAAATGATTACACTTTAGAGAAACTGAATGATTTATTCAAGAGAAAGAGCTTCACAAACTGAGCAAGTCAGTAACGCGTTGGTCCCACATCTGACTCTTCTGGAAGCAGCTATTCGACTTGGCATTGATTTGCGCGTTGTTGGATGGCGTTCTGAGGGATATCGTGCCAAATTCTATCCAACTGGCGCGTTGTATTGTCAAAACAATGTGCTGGTTGGACGATCGTAGCCATAGAACTCCAAACGTACCCAACTGGGGAGAGATCTGGCGATCTCACTGGCCAAGGTAGGGTTTGACAAGCACGAAGACAAGCAGTAGAAACTCTTACCGTGTGCGGACAGGCATTATCTTCCAGAAATATAAGCCCAGTATAGCTTTCCAAGAAGGGCAACAAAACGAGGGGCAGAATGTCTACGTACCGCTGTGCTATAAGGGTTCCATGGATACATCTACATCTACATTGATACTCCGCAAGCCACCCAACGGTGTGTGGCGGAGGGCACTTTACGTGCCACTGTCATTACCTCCCTTTCCGGTTCCAGTCGCGTATGGTTCGCGGGAAGAACGACTGTCTGAAAGCCTCCGTGCGCGCTCTAATCTCTCTAATTTTACATTCGTCATCTCCTCGGGAGGTATAAGTAGGGGGAAGCAATATATTCGATACCTCATCCAGAAACGCACCCTCTCGAAACCTGGCGAGCAAGCTACACCGCGATGCAGTGCGCCTCTCTTGCAGAGTCTGCCACTTGAGTTAATTAAACATCTCCGTAACGCTATCACGGTTACCAAATAACCCTGTGACGAAACGCGCCGCTCTTCTTTGGATCTTCTCTATCTCCTCCGTCAGACCGATCTGGTACGGATCCCACACTGATGAGCAATACTCAAGTATAGGTCGAACGAGTGTTTTGTAAGCCACCTCCTTTGTTGATGGACTACATTTTCTAAGCACTCTCCCAATGAATCTCAACCTGGTACCCGCCTTACCAACAATTAATTTTATATGATCATTCCACTTCAAATCGTTCCGCACGCATACTCCCAGATATTTTACAGAAGTAACTGCTACCAGTATTTGTTCCGCTATCATATAATCATACAATAAAGGATCCTTCTTTCTATGTATTCGCAATACATTACATTTGTCTATGTTAAGGGTCAATTGCCACTCCCTGCACCAAGTGCCCATCCGCTGCAGATCTTCCTGCATTTCGCTACAATTTTCTAATGCTGCAACTTCTCTGTATACTACAGCATCATCCGCGAAAAGCCGCATGGAACTTCCGACACCATCTACTAGGTCATTTATATATATAGTGAAAAGCAATGGTCCCATAACACTCCCCTGTGGCACGCCAGAGGTTACTTTAACGTCTGTAGACGTCTCTCCATTGATAACAACATGCTGTGTTCTGTTTGCTAAAAACTCTTCAATCCACCCACACAGCTGGTCTGATATTCCGTAGGCTCTTACTTTGTCTATCAGGCGACAGTGCGGAACTGTATCGAACGCCTTCCGGAAGTCAAGGAAAATAGCATCTACCTGGGAGCCTGTATCTAATATTTTCTGGGTCTCATGAACAAATAAAGCGAGTTGGGTCTCACACGATCGCTGTTTCCGGAATCCATATTGATTCCTACATAGTAGATTCTGGGTTTCCAGAAATGACATGATACGCGAGCAAAAAACATGTTCTAAAATTCTACAAGAGATCGACGTCAGAGATATAGGTCTATAGTTTTGCGCATCTGCTCGACGACCCTTCTTGAAGACTGGGACTATCTGTGCTCTTTTCCAATCATTTGGAGCCAAAGGGGTTCTGCTATGAAACGAAATACCCACCCTGACCATCAGTCCTGGTTGTCGGGCCACATGGCGGATGACAGTCGGGTTGGTATCCCAGCACTATCCAGAAAGTCTCCAGAAACGTTTTCGCTGGTCATCGGGGCACTATTCTATGCGGGTCTCACCACTGAAGACAAATCGATTCCAGTCAATGAGATTGCACGCCCCAGGGATTTTAATTGGGAGTCTCTGGAAGAAATGTAGATCTGGCGAAACCCTATTGGGCACATGTAGATAAGCCTCAGAGAGATTGGAATAAGAGATTGGAATAATGGAGAACTGTGAAGATGGTTCGATGAACCTTTTGCCAGGCACTCAAATGTGATTTGCAGAGTATCCATGTAGATGTGGATTTAGAAAAAGACAGCGTGACCGTTGTGCTGGCGAAGGGGTAATGAGAATAAGACAAAAAGGATTACAGTACGTACAGAGGCATATACTGTCTGATTAGATGTACCCGGACATGGCTGTATATTGCGGAATTGACGACCAAACGTCGGAAAGGCCGACTCGCCAGTTTAAAAGGGGGTCGGAAGTACTGAGTTGTCAGTAGGGAAGCAGTGACAGTGGAATGTGTCGGTCAGGTGAGACAAGTAACTTTGAACACGGGCTAGTCATTGATTGTCATCTCAGTAACCTATCAATCAGCTCGTGGTCTTGCGGTAGCGTTCTCGTTTCCCGCGCTTGGGGTCGCGGGTTCGATTCCCGGCATGGTCAGAGATTTTTCTCTGCCTCAAGATGACTGGGTGTTGTGTATCCATCATCATTTCATCACCAGTGACTCACAAGTCGCCGAAGTTGCATCAACTAAAAAGGACCTGCAATACGGCGGCCGATCTCCCCCGCATGGGGCCTCCCGGCCAACAATGCCATACGATTATTGTATTTTAATGTATCAGTCAAGGAGACATCAACCCATGTAAAATTGCCCAAGTCCACTGTTGATGTGACTGTGAAGTGGGAATGCGCAGCCATACCAAGACCAGGTAGGTTTCGTACTAACGGACAGGGATCGCCGAACATTGCGAAGGACGGTTGTAATAAACCGCATGATATCAGGGGACGAAATCACTCGTGAATTCTAAAGTGCTATCACCAGTCCAGCTAAAACAGTTACAGTACACAGGGTTGTTAAAAAGAATGGGATATGATGGTCGAGCATCTCTTCACGACACACACATTTCTGTGGCCAGTGCTAAGCGACAGTTGAGGTCATGTTAAGAGTGACGCCACTGGACATTGGACGACTGGAAAAAAGTGATTTGGAGTGATGAATCACGCCTTACACTGTGTCAATTCGATGGAAAGTTTAGGGTTTGGTGAAAGCCTCACGAACGATACCTGCCACCATCTGTAGTGTCAGAAGTACCGAAGAGGTGGTGTTACGGTGGAGTGGTCGTTCCGTGGTTACAATGTGGTCACATTATTGCGCTTAAGAAAGCGCTGAATGCGGAAAGATAGGAACACGTTTTACTGCATTGTGTGCTGCGTGCAGTGGAAGAATATTGAGTAGACAATAATTGTATCAGCGTGGCAGTGTACTTTGCCACGAAAGAGAAGCAGTGAGGCAATTGTTTGTGGACAATAACATTCCTGAAATTGACTGGCCTCCACAGAGTCCCGACCCGAACACTATGGAACATCTCTCGGATGAATTAGTACGTCGACTTCGCCCCAGATCTCAGCATCCAACATCAGTTCCTTCTGACCTCGGCTCTTGAGTAAGAATGGGCTGCCACTCTTCCACAGACACCTCAGTGTCCCCAGCAGAGTCCAAGCGGTACTAAAGGCGGAGGGTGGACGCACCACATATTAATGTTAGCTAATCGAAATAAAGGCATTTAGAAGCAAAAGGAATTTGTGATTAGGATCACTGCTTGAAAGAGAAGAGAAAGAAAAACCCACACACCCACTCACCCCGCAGTCCAGCCCCCCATCACACACACACACACACACACACACACACACACACACACACACACACACGCACGCTTACTTCTTTTTATATAACGGCATTGCGTGTTGTGAATTATCCCTACAAGAGAACCACGCTGCTCCTTGATGGTGGTCTCGAATAAGACAGCGCCTGCGGTGATACCGCTGGCCGGCCACCTCTTTGACGTCCCCGCCATTTGAAGTGGAGAGCCCGCCTGTGTGGCGGCGCTGCCGCCAGGAATAGTGTCCACGCCCCACTGAGCTGGCCGGCCGAGCGTGCAGAGGCGCCCAAAACCGGCCACCCGAGGCCGGACACCTCGACATCTTGCGCGCACCGTTCCCACCAGCCCCGGTAGCTGAGTGGTCAGCGCGACAGACTGTCAATCCAAAGGGCCCGGGTTCGATTCCCGGCTGGGTCGGAGATTTTCTCCGCTCAGGGACTGGGTGTTGCGTTGTCCTAATCATCATCATTTCATCCTCATCGACGCGCAAGTCGCCGAAGTGGCGTCAAATCGAAAGACTTGCACCAGGCGAACGGTCTACCCGACGGGAGGCCCTCTTCACACGACATTACATTTCATACCAGACATCGTTTTCAGTAGACAACTCAGCTGTCTGTTGCTCCTGCTGGAGAAACTTCAGTAACTGTCACTTGATGTAGGCGTAAAAGTCAAAGTAGTTCCATACCCAGCGAGTGAGATAGGTAGCAGATGCAAGAATCCTGCACCGCCGTTCATGGGAAGGTCCTAGTGCAGATGGTTTACCGTTGCCTTGCTATGACCTGTTACCTAGTGGAGTTTTTCAAAAGAAGTCCTCAAGCACTTGAGAAATTACACAATATTCAGTAGCATATTGGCTTCCCTATTTTAACACCGAAACAAGATTGCCCCTACGAGATGGAATTCCACGTATGATATGTTTGACAGGATTTTGAAAATCAAAGAGCCTTTGCAAAGCACCCTCGCCACCCTCAGTATGGATTCACAAACAAAACTGTCCAATGAAGACTGGTCAGTTATTGAAAAATCTTGTGACATACTATCTCCTTTTGAACAAGTCCCAACATAAATTAGCAGTGAAGGAAATGTAACCTTGTCAAAAGTTGTCTTATTAAGCAAAGGTTTACAAAGTCATTGTCTGAGACTGAAAAACTCAGATCACAGCAATGAAGCCACTAATACAGCAACTGCTAAACTTGAGGATGGAAAATGTACCCGCCTCGTTCGAAAGTTTGCAGATAAAGCAATTGCTTGTGAAGCAACATCATTGGAGCCTCGCTTCAGGGAGCATGGTTTTCCAAAAACTGGGCATCGATTAAAAGAAACAAAAGATGCCATAATTAACAAATGCTGTGCAATACGACTGAAACCCACTCGGCGTTCTGCAGAAAATCCGCCACCAGCCAAACCAGTTTTGGTGAGCACATTCACCTCTAGCAGTGGCAACATTTGGCAAGTTTTGACCAAGCTGTAGGTGGCTTGATCCAAAGTGTAGACAATCCAATTGCTGCAAGTTTGATAAATATATGAAGATGCCACTGATATACAGATCACAAGATCCATTGCTGTGGTGGAAGGAAAATCATGTGTTGTTTCCTACACTGTTTGAAATAATGAAACGACGTCTTTGTATTATGGCCACCTCTGTTCCATGTGAGCGCATATTTTCAAAGCAGGGGCAAACAATAACAGACAGACGATCCCGTCTTTCAAGCGAAAAAGTATCAAAAATGATATTTCTAAACTACAACTTAGAATAGGTACAGCAGATCTACTCAGAGATGAAACAGTAAAATTTCAATTGATTTTGTTCTTTTCTGACCGAGTGCATTGAATTTATATTTGATTGTATTTTGTTTAGTCCACTAAATTGTGCATGTAGTTACCTTACAAGAACATTTTTCTCAAATTTGTTGCACACAGAAGACACGTTTTTGCTCACCATTCAGTAAGTTTAATTTTTTTTTTAGTATGTTATTCGTTTGTGTGTTTGAGAATAATTATCTGATTTGTGTATGTATATGTTTGTGTGATTATTTTTGTGTTTGGTTATGACACTATAGGCATCTTGATACTTGTGTATGATAAATAATTCTCAGGCAAATCAACAATGGTATTTCGATACTTTTGTTTTTGGCGTTTAGATACTGTGATAAAAATTGCATTTCAACAGCAACGTAACTTCATCTCTGATTTCCTGCTGAAGTTTATAATAAAATGGTAACACATCCTCTTGATGTGAGTACTTGAGGGAACTCCATGTACCTGTACCTCAAACAAACTTCTTTAGCAAGAACTATAAGTGGTGTAGAGGCAGATCTGCCATGATATAGGTATCACAAAGGCATTACACTGTATGAATTGTTTTACATTTTTCTCTGGATTTTACACTTCAAAGAAACATACCTATCACTGCATTTCAGTTACCTTGAAATGATTTCCAATTCTATCAAGTGTACTTACTATGAGATGTATCCAGCTAACTTGTGAATGTTTCATGAGAAACTGCCATACTTGACCATCGTGCTATATCCTCCAGTCTGTTACGGTAATTTTTTGATCTGTGTGCATCAGTCACTTTGCATCCTGCTCTGTGTGACAAGCAATGGAAAATTTAACCGTGAGCAGTAAAAGTGTGATTGGACACTCATAAATGTTAACTCAGTGCCTCGCTTCCCAGAATGTTATCTCAATAGATTGTATGTCATGATATGCCTTTTCAAGAGCACATACAGATTATCACTCATAAAACCTATCAAAATTATGCACTAGGATACAGGGAAACGAGTTTGGCAAAATCTGTTATGTCAAACATCTTTAGATTGACCTCGGCCAATTGGAAAGTATGAAAGTCACATGGCACGAAAGCAGCGCATTTGCTGCACGAAATATGGAATTGCAAAGACGCCTAAGTAAAAGTTTCATACTTTCTGCGATATGATTGGCGGTCTCGCACCTCATTTGTGTTTTTATGTCAGTATTTTTACAGTAGACACTCAAGATGATATAACGTGAAGGCCTGCCCTATTACATAACACGAACTGTTGCACTCTTTCGAAACATTACATTGTGTGTTTCAGCTTGCCCAGCTCTATCTGACGGTGACTAAAGCTCATTTGATTCTGACTCCTGATTGATCAGTCAAACGTAGCACACCTCGTAATTAATACAGCGCAATGATCAGTCACACGTAGTGCACCAGGTAATAAATACAGCGCAATTATATGCATTAATGTAATTGAAATCATATATCCACATAAAATCTATAACTACTTATATGTAGCGACTTAAAGAAATTACAACTGCGAGAGGACCTTCCGTTCCGCAGCAACGGAATATACTTTTAGGCTAGTCATATTGTCAATCACTTTCACCGTTAAATCTCTTTTCGAATATTTAACCGAATAACAGGGCCGTTTCAAGAACAATTATCCATACAAGCCTTCCCTCTCCAGCTTTTCCCTAGGACATTATCGCCCGTTCAGTTTCCGCTACTAATTGTGATAGGACTGTAGACAAATCTCTCAGTTTCGCACTCGAAGTGACCGCTCCTATTGGGTTTGTGAGTAAGTCCGTAGCGTTTTTCCATAAGTTTAATGAACATGGCAGATACAAGTAACGGAGACTTTAGTCGTCAATGATTTATTCTCCTTAATGCTGGGGCTACATTTTGATTCCGCGACTGTAGAAATCGCGTGGTTTTGAGGCGAAGGAATCGTCGATATGGTGGGTGAGGAATGGATTCCCAACCCAGCACCTGTAGAGCGCTTTTATCACTCTAGCTTCTAGCAAAGGGCGGGCGGGCGTTAGCGTGGAGTACCGTAACTTCCGCAGTCTTCCTGGTAGTTGTTCTTGAATTGCGTCTGCAAGTTGTTTTCAATAAATGCCAGCAGTGATCCTTATATATATGCGCGCAGGTCTACGTGATGAGAGTTGCCAGGACTGTGAATGAAAGTGCAAGAGTGGTGATATACAGTGGGTATCACAGTTGATAGCAAAATCGTGGAATCGGGGGGGGAGGGGGGGGTGGGGAGCGTCGAGCTACTTGACAAGTCGCTTGTGTGGAGAAATGAGCTCGACCCGGCGCTGGACGATATGCTGCCCTGTACCTAACCGTCGTTATTAAAGCAACTGGCGGCCCTCGGCAAACGCTTCAGAATAAATTGGAATGAAAAGCGTTACGCTGAAAACTCAGACTCCAGATCGTCTTCAGATACGAGATACAAACTTTTAAATCACATAAAAGGGAATTGCTGAATAGGATATGGTTTGTTGCTTCAGCAAAACACAGCACTTTGCTGACAACAACACACGCGAGATTCAATTTATTTGTTTGGCTACGTGCACATTTATTAAAAAGTTTCACTACATAGAACTCGCGCTAGCCGTTACACTTATCGGCAGTTCTGATTCACCTGTCCAATTTACGTAGACGAACAGTGTCTATATAACCTTTCATCCTTTTAACGGCACAGTCCATTCACAGCCCACAGTCAGTTCAGTGCACAAGAAGTTCCTTCTTTGACAAAATTATTAATGTTCGTTATTAACGATTTCTTCACTCTTTCCTATTCGTATGTCTTGCTAGAAAGTTCAACAGCGGCATAGCTTCTCGAATTTGCTATCTGTCATGAAAGTTCTTTCATCTTCTTCTTTCTCCTCCTTAAATCGTCACCAGGAATCTCCTTTGTCCACTCTGCACTTCTTGTTCCTCTGGTCTAACTTTCTTTAATACAGCCACTGTTCTCGAATACAATAAGTAGCCGAAGGCTCCAAGCAGCGTTCAGCATGGGGTTTTACAGTACCGCCTTATACGACCACACGACGACAGATTAAAACAACTTCGTGTTGCGCGGCATTGACAGACACCTCGTTTAATGCTTCTCGTAACGACACCATCCAAATTACTGTTCCTACAAGTTTCCACTTTACTGACTTGCGTAAAAGAGTGAACACTAGCGCACTTCCATTTGCAGTTCTCAGTTCAACTGTCAACTCTCAGCTGCCTCCTACTTCCGTTTTATGACACGGGTTACATTTAGTTTTAACTGGGTACGTACAGCATTTAATAAATTAATTTACAGTACATAATTACATGGTAAAAATTTTCATAACGCCAACAGCTTTACAGACAACAACTTTGTATAACAAAATATATCGATGAATTATTTATAAATGTGTTAACAGAAATAGGTTAACATTTATAAAAAAGTATTTTCACATCGAAAAGAGACAAAAATCTAATTATAGCATATCGCCTAATCAGAACGTATAATTACATATTCATAAAATTTCCGTCACAGAATGTGTGGACACATTTTGAGTGAGGCTGGAGGCAGGAAGGATAAACTGGGATTTAACGTCGCGTAGACGACAAGGTCATCACTGATGGAGCACAAGCTCGGAATGGGGGATTATCGGGAAGGAGGGTTCTAGAAAATCATGGGAAATTTTGGTCTAGAAGAGCGGACTGGGAACCCCATCTGCCTCTCCCAAAAGACAACTAGCGTCTTTATTATCAATGAAATTCACCAACAGCCGTGTAAGTGAGACGTTATTCTAATTTATTTCGACTAACAGTTTCGGCATTCCACTATGCCATCTTCAGGCCCCTGCATAATAAAAGACTGTACTTGTAGTGTGTATCAGGGTGTACTAAGCAAGTTTACAAAAAGTGACGGGTAGTCATAAAAGCACTTAAAGCGACAAAGTTGAAGTAGTAGTGTTAAAACAAATCTCTGTGTACATCCAGCACAATATGCTTGGGACTCCACGATTATTTGGACTTGCACTAACACTTTCTTCCATTATCTTGGGATATTCCTTTACTGGCTGTGCTTTGAGTAGCATTGTTCACTCCACGAGTGCTTTACAGTATGATTTTAGTTAATAAATTCTTTTTCGCACACACTCGGATCACCCTTGGTGCGCAAGTACGTTATTTATTTAGTGGGCTTAAACGTTGACGTTACGTTGGTCTTCGCACACACACCTACTTTTTAGATTTTTTCCGTATCCGCGATACCTATCGCGACACAACTTGCTATGTGTTTGTTACAATTTAGATGGGTACGTCGTTTTAGAGATAGGTCGTTAGGATAATGCCTTATACTCCTGTGGAAATAGTATGACATTGTCGGCTGAGAACTTTAGGGACTCCCCTTAGTTAAGTAAGATTTGAGATCCTTGTTGGTTTTTTTCACCGTGGTAGTGCTGATCTGTTAAGCGATATAAAGGACACGAAACCCTATCTTTTTATTTCTATTTGCTGTATAACATAGGCTCAAAAGGTATTTGTGAATATTCTTACCGTGCTCTCTGCATTCCGTTTTTCTCTTAATCTGTCGTCGTCTGCGATTGGCTTTTGCACCAAGCCCCATTTTTGATGCCGTGATAATTAATTACATCACCAGTTAGTACCTAGGCCGTAGTACACACATTATTGTACCGCTTAGATTATAATGTGACATTTTACTGTAAATTAGGATAGGTCCCCATATATACTAGGGGTTTCCTCATCTATAGAAATTATATAGGATTTTAATTAAAATACTGGCAAGTTTTATTCGGCGGAGCTTCTGGTTGTATACTGTCTAGTTGCGGCCTTTTTAATGTTTTGGATGTTCTCTCGTTAATCTGCGATGTTAAATAGTTTCATGGCTAAAAAATATGTACTCATGCTTTATTTTATTGCGCTGGAGGTACAGAGACATTTTTAATGCCATTGCTTTCATTTTGTAACTTCAAGTGCTTTTTTGATTACCAATCATTTTCTGTAAGCTTCTTATTATACCCTGATATACACTACAACTATACTCGTTTATTATGCAGTGGCCTGTAGATGCCATAGTCGTTGACGAAACTGAAAAAAAAACCATCTCAATTACACGGTTGTTGGTGAATTTCTTTGATAATTATCTGACCAGTTGGTGTCCCCTAACCATGATAGATCAACAGAGACGGAATCTAGTTCTTGTCCATTGCGTCACGATTGGTCCCTGGAGCCTACTCACAAAAGATTGTGGTAGACCTCTTGATCAAAGAGCAACTAGGAACCCCTTAGAATCATTTGTAGCTTGTCAGCAATTGATGTAAAAGTAGGATTGTCCAAAAGTTTAAAGTTTCTTAAAGGGTAGCACATGCCACAGAGTGGAAAATAGACTCTCATTAAGACGGTAAGTTCAAGTTGCAAGTTACATAGTAAGAAATTTCCAGTTCACTATCTGCCAGGCACTTAAGTGTGTATTGCAGAGTAGTCACGTAGATGTAGATGTACTGACCATGCGTTAGGTTACTCGTGGGGAACAATCCTGCTATTTTACTCACTTGTCGACTTTCCTTTCAACTTAATAACAGCGTGTAGTAACGCGCAAAATTTTGTAGCGACAGAAGGTGGTCAGCGAAATCGGAAGAGAAAAATTTGAGGATGGCATTCAAAGATACGTGCACAACGTATCGTTTCAGTTGGGCAGAAGAAACGTCCACAACACAGTGCACGGCATGTCTGCGACATGTTTCCGCGGAGTGCGGTTTGATAAAGGTATGATGACCAAGATTTTCAGAGCGGTACTGCTTTAGTAAGCAGTGAGGTATGGAAGAGGGGAAGTCTGAAAGCGATCGCATCGAAAACGCAATATGTTCCAGATAAAGACGGCCCCATGCAGTATGCAACTCCGTGAATTTACAGTTTCCCGTTCCCCTAATCTTCTGTTTACGTGACTGACACGGTTTATAGTAACGACTTCATTTGCTGCCTAAAAGTGCTGGGTCGTTTCCTCAGGTGTGATTTTCAAATGAAATATGCCGTATACTGAGAAACATGGGCTGTGTTTTGCTGATGTTAAATCTGTAAACACGTAAAGTTTTTCATGAACAATCCCCGAACTCTAACATTTATGTAGAAAGTAGTGTTCACAAATTGTTAACAAAATTGCTGCCTAGTGACGATTTCTTTAATTATATGTACCAAATTCTGGAAGCAGTTGCAAATATTTTGCAGAAAACTTCTATTAGTCCGAAAAAATCTTTCAGGTGTCTTTCGAAACTGACAGGTGTTAAAATTACATGAACCCTTACACGGGAAACTTATCGCGTTTCAGATCTTCAGCGTTACTTCCAACTGATGAAGGAAAGAGAGTTAAGTGAGGCGAGTGGATGGTTAAAGAGATTGACCTGACACAGTATTTTGTGAGTGACAAAGATTGGCATTAACCTTTCTTGTCATGCGAGTATACCGAAAATCCTAACACTTGCATACATTATGGTGCGCGGTTTCTTGTAATCATATACCAGACCGATTTTTCAGTGAAACCACTGTCAATACAGACGTTGTTTTGCAAATTGTCGAGACCTTCGATACCCTTTTAAACGAATATTAAAGGCGCGTCATCTCTTTTCAGCACGATAGAGCTACGTTCACCATGTCGTCCATCACTGTCTCTTATTCATGAAGGCTTCACAGGAGAACGCACAATAAGCAGACGTTTGTGACTGCTTCGTTCACCGAAACAATCACTGTAGCATTTTGCCTAAAGAAGTGAATTTAAATTTGATTTCGTGACCACAAAAATGTTTAGAGGTGCCGTGCGACCCTTTTCAACGCTTTTTCCATCAATACTTTAACCGGTTTGAAGCAGCTAGCCACGACTTTCCCTCCAGTGCCAATCATTTCAGCTGAAAGTAGAAATTGGACCCAATTATACATACATTAAATGCATTCGCAATTGCTGATGAGGGCAACCATCAGCTGTAGAATGGAATGACGACAGTGAAAATTTGTGGCGGACCGGGACTCGAACCCTAATTTCCTGCTTATAGCGAGCGTTCCCCTTTCCATTTCCTTTGTTTGGTTAATCTCATTTTGACCTTTATTGATTGTTGAATTTGCTTGGGTCGATCGTCCGATGACACCCGTTGAGGTTCTTCGTTGATCCGTTCACTCAGCTTTTTGTTACAGAGGGTAACCAACCCCGAGAACGAATTATTTGGCTATTCGTGCACGACTCACCGCCAGACCCAAACTTCCATATGTCGTCAACCACGTGTCTACGACCTGTACTCGTACATCCATTATGTACATTCCAGTACGGGTGAGACGTTGTAACAGTCGCTTGCCCGGTACCGGCAAATAAGTACGATATTGCAGGGCCTGTGTTATTCTGATTACGATGTGAAGTTCCATTGATCATGCATGTCGTAATCAAAATAATACAGGTACGCAATATCGTATATATCCACAGTTATTCGTTGGGCACATTCAAATCTCCGTTTCCCCCCATAATTTTTAACCTCTGTAGCTGCTTCAAATTTCATGGAAATTATTTCTTGACCCTTTGACACGTGTCTTACCATATTGTCCCTTCTCCTAACAGATGTATTACACACATTCCTATCGCCGTTAGGTGATCCTTCTCGCTTATCAGTCAAATTCCAACTTCCTTCTACAACACCAGCTTCGGTTCTCTTCGTTCCCTGTTCTCCGACATACGTTCCGCGTTCTGACCCTAGACGAGACAATCGGGTCCGACTGTACGCCGTATCATCCGAGCCCATTGGAGTCCTTGGATGCAGAATGGAGGTGCATGTGGTCAGCACTCCGCTCGCCCGGTCGTCGCCTGGCTTATTGATCTTCGAACCGCTATTAATGGGTCAAGTAGCTCCTCATTCGGGCCCACGAGGCTGAGTGCACCCCGCTGAGTGCACCCTCTCACCAAGCAAAAATCACTAGCAGTACCGGGAATCGAACCGGGATCCCACGAATTGGAGACAGCCTCGCTAACCACTGAACTGCCGATCTTTCAGCATAGATATATATATGTTCATTTTTAGATTGCAGTTGTTTTAATTATTAAACTGAGTTTTTTGATTTGAAATACAGGCGTGTTGTTAACTGACTGAAAGTGCGTATTTCAGACGTGGGGTCACTTTTCATGAATGACAATGCATTGAGGTGGCAAAAGTTTGAGACAGCGATGCGCACATATGCAGATGGCGGTACTATCACATACACAAGGTATAGAAAGCTAGTAAACTGGCGAATCTGTCATTTGTACTCAGGTGATTCATGTCAAAAGGATCCCGACGTGATTGTGAGCGCACGAAGGGAATTAACAGCCGGCCGCTGTGGCCGGGCGGTTCTAGGCGCTTCAGTCTGTAACCACGCGACTGCTACGGTCGCCGGTTCGAATCCTGCCTCGGGTATGGCTGTGTGTGATGTCCTTAGGTTTGTTAGCTTTACGTCGTTCTAAGTCTAGGGGACTGATGACCTCAAGTGTTAAATCCCATAGTGCTTATGGCCATTTGAACCGTTTGAATTAACAGATTTTGAACGCGTAGTGGTAGTTCTAGCTAGACACACGGGACATTCTATTTCGGAAATCGTTAGGAAATCCAGTATTCTGAGATCCACATTGCCATGAGTGTACCGAGAATACCAAATTCTAGGCACTGCCTTTCACTTAACGACCAAGAGCAGCGGCGTTTGTGTCGAGTTGTCACTGTTAACACACAAGCAACACTGCGTGAAATAACCGCAGAAATCAATGTGGGTCGTACGACGAAAGTTTCCGTCGGGACAGTACGGATAAATTTGGTACTATGCTCTGTGGCGGCCTTCACTAACAGCACGACATTGCCTGCAGGAAAACCGTGGCCTTGTCAGGTAAGTCCAGATTTCAGTTGGTAAGAGCTGAGTGTTCGAGTGTGGCGCAGACTCCACGAATCCATGGACCCAAGTTGGCCATGTGCAAGCTGATGGTGGTTCCATAATGGTGTGGGCTGTTTACATGGAATGGACAGGGTCCTCTGGTCAGCTGAACCGATCACTGACTAGAATAGTTATGTTCGGCCAGTCATTCATGGACTTCATGTTCCCAAAGAACTCTGAAATTTTTGTGGATGACAATGCGCCATGTCACCGGGTCACAATCGTTCGCTACTGATTTGAAGAACATTATGGACAGCTAGAGCGAAAGACCTGGTCTCCCACATCTCCCGACATGACTCCTATCGAACGTTTGTGGGGCATAGTCAAGAAGTCAGTTCGTGCATGAAATCCTGCACCAGCAACAATTTCGGAACTATGTGCAGCCATAGCAGCAGCAAGGCACAATATTTCTGCAGGAGACTTCCAACGACTTGTTGAGTCCATGCCACGTGGAGTTGCTTCACTACACTGAACAAAAGGATGTCATACACAATATTAGAAGATATCACGTAACTTTTGTCGCCTTCTTGTATAAATACTGTTTTCGGTAAGAAGGGACAATCACATGTGTTCCTGATTTCTCTACCTTCGTTGCCATTCCTTGAGGAGCGGGTACGTAAGGAGTTAAGACCCGTCAATTTCCCATATACCAGCAAAGGAGCTGCCACCTTGGAGCTCATGTTTTCACCTAGCGACAGGCCAGCCACTCCCGGTGTCCACACGACTGGAGGCAACTGGCGCCGAGCCGTCGTTGTCTGCGAATGGAAATTACCTCCCTCTCGCCGCTCCCCCGGCTGCAGCCCTTTGGGCGACCACAGCTACGTGCGGCGACTCTCCCTCGGGATGTGGGCTGACGTTAATTGAAATGGTCAATCAGGGGAGCAGAAAACAGTTCCACCAAATAGCTTTGCCCTGTTCCCCTCCTTAGAGGGACGTGGGGGCTCTCCGTGTAGGCGAGTGACCACCGTAAAGGGGAATTCTGTATCACATACCGTTCACCATCACCCTGCTCTTGCTTTGAAACTGCTTTTACCAACGATCCGGGCATCAAATATTTTATTTAAAATGTAATTAACGGTAAATACCATTTTAGTATATGGCTGTAATGTTTTCTAGTGCTGCATGCTGTCTTCTTATAAAATAAAATTCAACATCTGTATGCACTGGTGTGAAAAACGTAAGAACTTCAGTGACTCTCACATGATGCGTCACTGCTCGATGAAACTTGGAACGAGCATAAAAAAAGTGTGTGAAATCTTATGGGACTTAAGTTCTAAGGTCATCAGTCCCTGAGCCTACACACAACCTAAATTATCCTAAGGTCAAACATGCACACTCATGTCCGAGGGAGGACTCGAACGTCCGCTGGGACCAGCCGCACAGTCCATGACTGCAGCGCCTTTGACCGCTCGGCTAATACCGCGCGGCGAACGAGCGTAGAAAGAACTGCTACGGTATAGTACAGTATAGTTTAGAAGGTAACTGGAAAGCAATACGCAATGAGATGAATAGAAACATCGATAATTACACTCAAGTTGTTACGATTTATGATGGTCTCCTGGGCGATACACACGGAGATATATGGTTCCTTATAGGGTTTGTTCAAATGGTTCAGATGGCTCTGAGCACTATGGGAATTAACATCTGAAGTCATCAGTTCCCTAGAAATTAGAACTACTTAAACCTAAGTACCCTATGGACATCACACACATCCATGCCCGAGGAAGGATTCGAACCTGTGACCGTGGCAGTCACACGGTTCCAGAACCGCTCGGCCACCACGGCCGGTTAATATAGTTTGTAATCACCAATTACGGCAGTGCTTGCTCTGTGACGTACTCTCATGCTGGCCACAAGATTGGTAATGATTTTCTGTGATAAAGCTTTCCACTCCTCCACCATTGTCGTTGACAACTGGTAGATGGTTGTTGGCCAATGTAGACGTTTCGCATTATGTCCCCCCACCTTATCGCACACGTATTCGATGGGATTTAAGTCGGAGTGAGTTTGCATCCCACCACTGTCTGGGGCATCTCTAGGTACGTCTTCGCTGGTCATGGAGACTCATTTAGAAGCGGGACCTATTAATGAAGACAATTGTACTTCACTCCGTGAGATTACAGTGGTGGGATATCAACCTGACCGTTGTCCTCCATATATCTCGAGAACCAGGAGTGATGCTCTGAAGTGCAACTTCTTTCCATGGAAGGACTCCATTGGTTACCATACGCGGCACCCTTACAGCACTGCGGTACGTATACGATGTTCTACAACCCATATTGTTGCCCTTTCTTGACAAGCGATATTGATCTTACATGCATTGTAATGAGCTCCGCACGCGGCGAGAGATTTTACTACTTCTCTTCGAGTTCGCCAAACCGAACCTTGGCCAGCTAAGACGCCAGACTCCTACAACTGACGTTTGGAGCTTTATGGGCAGTATCCTCCAACAAGCTCCGGGTTTTGACGATCTAACGCGCCAGTCGGACGGAATTCGGCTCGATTTACCTTAGGAGCACATCCAACAACTCTGTCAATCAATGCCAAGCTGAATAACTTCTTGCATAAGGACCAGAGGTGAACTAACTCGTTATTGACTTGTTCAGTTTGTGAAGCTCATCTTTTTCTATGAATCATCCAATTTATCTGAAATTTGATTTTCTCCACATATACATCACATCTACCAATTTCTGTCACATTTTTAGCATCCCTTCGTGATGCGTCTTTTTTTGTGTCTAGAGTATAGAGCGTGTAGAGAAACGAGGAGGGATTTAGATATAAGGAGTAATTCATAGGTCTGCAACCTTCCATCTAAAACAGGTTGGTAAACTGAAATTTACAGTCAGGTGAGGCGTTTGTGTCCCCTCAATTGCGGATTATCTGTTCTGGTATACGAGTGCCTGGCTATCCAGTTTACACAGAGATGGATAGATCGTACAGAGCCGGTGGAGCGGTCGCCGTTTCTCCCGATTTGGATTCAATAGATCCCTATCTGTAGAGATGCGCAAAGCCAATCGTGTATGAATTTAAGACCAGAATCCTTGTAGATCTCAGGAAGCCAACCACTGAAGCTTCTGCTCGTATTCCGGTACATGAGTCTTATGCGGTTACAACAGTCTTACAAATGGTTCAAATGGCTCTGAGCACTATGGGACTCAACTGCTGAGGTCATTAGTCCCCTAGAACTAGTTAAACCTAACTAACCTAAGGACATCACAAACATCCATGCCCGAGGCAGGATTCGAACCTGCGACCGTAGCGGTCTTGCGGTTCCAGACTGCAGCGCCTTTAACCGCACGGCCACTTCGGCCGGCTCAACAGTCTTACAATGTGCTGGATAACACGTCCAGCACGTACTGTAACCTTCCTGTGTTACCACCATAATTTTCCTTTACCTGTACAAAATGCCACATAAGTCGAGGATAAAAATGTTTTATCGTGCAGTTCTTTGCGACATGGTCACGAGCCGAGGAGAAACACTGCAGGTGATGTCATGCTGTTAGCAAAAGCAGTCGCACAAGTCGTCTGCTACCACAGCCCATAATAATAATAATGAGCGTATGGCATTGGTGGCCGGGAAACAACTCGCGGGACAGTTTGGCCGCCGCTCCACAAGTTCTTTAACGCCACTACGGCGACTTGCGAGTGAATGACGATGAAATGATGACGAAAGACACACAACACCCAGTCACCTCGAGGCAGAGAAAATCACTGACCCCGCCGAGAATCGAACCCGGGAGAACGCTACCGTAAGACCATGAGCCGCGGACACCACAGCCCATTAACGCCACATTTTGCTGCACTGTCCTGACAGATACGTTCGTCCTTCGTCCCACAATGATTTCGGCGATCATTCCACGCAGTGATGCATGTCTGTTAGCACTGACAACTCGTAGTAGACGCCGCTGCTCTCGGTCGTTAAGTGAAGGTCGTCGGCCACTGCGTTGTCCGTGGTGAGAGATAATGCCTGAAATCTGGTATTCTCGGGACACTCTTGACACTGCGGATCTCAGAACGTTCAATTCGTGAATTTCCGAAGTGGAGTGTCCCAAGCGTCTAGCACCTACCACCATTCTGCGTTCAAAGTCTTTCAGTTCCCGTCATACTGCCGTAATCACGTCAGCAACATTTTCGCAGACATCATCTGATTACAAATGACAGTCCATCCAAGGTACTGCCCTTTCATATGTTGTTTATACGATACTACCGCCTTCTGTATATGTCCACATCGCTACCCCATGACTTTTGTCACCGTATTGTAATACAAAAAAGTTAACATCATGCAGCCACAGTTTTAAATGGGGACGTTTGCTGTAAAATAAGCCCGACTCGTTCAACATAACGGCTATAAATCGAAATTACGATCTGTAGGGCATGGACTTAACTGAACTACATTGAACTAAACATGGGTCGGTACTCAACTTTTACAAACTGTACTTGTTGAGCCTCTTCCTCTTAATTATAATAGTATACATACATGATGGCAGAGGCTACAAAACGAAACAACAGAGACAGTGAAAAAGTGTGTCGATATATATATATATATATATATATATATATATATATATATATATATATATAATGTGTGTGTGTGTGTGTGAGAGAGAGAGAGAGAGAGAGAGAGAGAGAGAGAGAGAGAGAGAGAGAGAGAGAGAGAGAGAGAAAGAAAGAGTGACAGAGAGATTTTTGAGGGGAGTGGATGAGGGGGGCTGAGAGAGCGCTGAAACCACGCTCCGCTTGAATAATAGATTAAATGTTGCACGGCTGCGCCCTCGGGCGCGATATGAAGTGGCCTGGAAAACCAATAACACGCGGGGGTATCCGGTTCGGTAGAACGCGGACGCTCTAGCAGTGGGCGGCGTAGCTGAGCCACTCCCGAGAACAACACAGCTGCAGGCTCGCGCACGGAGACGTCGCCTATCTTGTGTGTGACTCTCAGTATTACGTCTCTCTTAAGACCAGATAAGACGGTACTACTTTAGCCAAACTGAACACGTTAAACATCAACATGGGGACGACGAGGTTAACAGCAAATAAAGGCGGTCGATGTGTGGCTGAGACCTAAAAGATAATCCGATGTTTACACAACAGTATAGGACGATCGACCTGTAAGATGGAAATTTTGCGAAAGAAAAAAAGGTTTCGGATTAGTAGTAAATGGTTTGAGGGTACCCTGGCATAATTTGTAGGGATGGTCATGTCAACGTATAGAATGCAGCGGTTGCAGGAAAATTGATCAGAACTGATCAAAACAAGAACTTCGCTATTGTACTCTAAGATTGACAGGCACAATCACTGACCAGTTTCATCAAGTGCAGTACTTCGTACATCTGCAGCTACATGTACATCATTACTCTGCACTTCATAATTAAGTGCCTTGCAGAGGGTTTATCGAACCACTTTCGAGCTATTTCTGTACAGATCCACTCTCGAAAGGCGCGAGGAAAAAACGTGCCCTTAAGTCCTTCTTATTTCTCTTATTTAATTATGATGGACATTTCTCTCCATGTAGGTGGGTGCGAGGAAAATATTTTCATACTCTCAGTAGAAAGTTGATGATTGTAATTTTCTGAAAAGATCCTGCCACAACGAAAAACGCCCTTGTTTTAATTACTGTCACCGCACTTCATATATCATGTCCGTTGAACTATCTCCCCTATTTTGCGATAGTACGAAATGAGCTGCCCTTCCTTCAACTTTGTCGATGTCCGTCAGTCCCATCTGATGCGGATCCTACATCTCACAGCAATACTCCAGAAGGGCAGACAAGCGTGGTGTACGCAGTCTTTGTAGTAGACTTGTTGCTCTTTCCAAGTGTTCTGCCACTAAATCGCAGTCTTTGTTTGCTTTACCACAACATTACCTATGTGAACTTTCCAATTTAAGTTATTCTTAATTGTGATCCATATGTATTTAGTTTAAGTTGGAGACTTTAGATTTGCGTGATTTATTATACTGCGAAAGAACAGTCCTGAAAGCTGGCGTCACTGTCACCAGCTTTCAGGTGTATCAGGTGTACGTCGAGTGTATAGTTAAGGAGTTGCGGGGCTGCGCATATTTGACGGATACTGTTGAACTGAAATTTCTTTATTCAGATTTGGTGAAAGCAGTAGAATCTGTGAGGATCATCTGGTGTAAGAAGTCAGCTGTAAACTACTGTTGGGACAGGGACCAGTAGTAGATTCTGAAACAGAGATCTGTGAAAGTCGCAGGTCCTTAACTGGCGGCGCCAACATCAGTTTATTTTCTGGCGTCTGCCATAGAAGGAAGGAGGAAGGTTAAAATTATTTACTAAGACACGATGATCTGCCAGCTATACGTGTCAACGAATTTCTCTGCAGTTTAGACTAACCCACTGTTAGAATTATGGAACTTCAAAATTTTAAAGAGATTACGAGATTTAGATCTGAATTTAATGACCTTAAAAATTCCAGAATGAGATTTTCACTCTGCAGCGGAGTGTGCGCTGATATGAAACTTCCTGGCAGATTAAAACTGTGTGCCCGACCGAGACTCGAACTCGGGACCTTTGCCTTTCGCGGGCAAGTGCTCTACCAACTGAGCTACCGAAGCACGACTCACGCCCGGTACTCACAGCTTCAATTTTGCCAGTACCTCGTCTCCTACCTTCCAAACTTTACAGAAGCTCTCCTGCGAAACTTGCAGAACTAGCACTCCTGAAAGAAAGAATATTGCGGAGACATGGCTTAGCCACAGCCTGGGGGATGTTTCCAGAATGAGATTTTCACTCTGCAGCGGAGTGTGCGCTGATATGAAACTTCCTGGCAGATTAAAACTGTGTGCCCGACCGAGACTCGAAATCGGGACCTTTGCCTTTCGCGGGCAAGTGCTCTACCAACTGAGCTACCGAAGCACGACTCACGCCCGGTACTCACAGCTTCAATTTTGCCAGTACCTCGTCTCCTACCTTCCAAACTTTACAGAAGCTCTCCTGCGAAACTTGCAGAACTAGCACTCCTGAAAGAAAGAATATTGCGGAGACATGGCTTAGCCACAGCCTGGGGGATGTTTCCAGAATGAGATTTTCACTCTGCAGCGGAGTGTGCGCTGATATGAAACTTCCTGGCAGATTAAAACTGTGTGCCCGACCGAGACTCGAACTCGGGACCTTTGCCTTTCGCGGGCAAGTGGTCCCGAGTTCGAGTCTCGGTCGGGCACACAGTCTTAATCTGCCAGGAAGTTTCATACCTTAAAAATTACTTTAAAATCGGCTGCATGTCTTAAAAGGTTTCAAGAATTTAAAAAGGATCTCCACGATTAAAAAGCGCATGACAATAAGATCTCTAACGGTTTTAATTACGTTAAATTTCTTAAACCTTGAAATTTGAAATCAAGCCTAATTAACGACATATTACACTGAAAGGATGTATCTGTATAAATGTTACTGATCGGCCACGTTACAAAAACACATACGTACGCACGTACAAGACACCACAACGACTTAAGGCGTACTTGACTACACAGATACACAGAGAATCACTTATACCAGCGTCTCGAACAACACCTAGTATTTGGTTTTTACATGTACGAATCTGGGATGCTAGTATTCTTAGCCGCAGCCTAAAACCACTACTTACACTAACTAGCACGACTTGTAAGTAACTTAGTATCAGGAAGCCACAGGTTGTCGGTACTATCCTTTGTAATACTAACTTAAGCAGGCAGCAAACTGTCTAGGCTTAAGCAGAAAAACCACTATTTGTAACCAATTAATTAGTAATCAGGGACCAGTCGTATTCACTATTCGGATCTTACACTGATAGTTATCCTGAGCTTAGAACTACAGAGCTCACTCCAGGTGTTTCAATTGGAACTCAGTATTTGTAGCTTACTTTGTGGAATCAGGAAGCTGGCGCTTTATCACGTGTAATAAAGTCAACAACAGATGAACCACACTTTCCCAAAATTCTCCCAAGAAACCGAAGTCGATCATACGCCTTTTCGACCACAGTCCTCACAAGTTTATTCCATTTCATATCGCTTCGCAACGTTACTCCCAGATATCAAACACGTGATTCTGTGAATTAGACACTACTAATACTGTATACAAACAGAACGGATTTGTCGTGGTGCATAGTCGATCTGCCCGCAGTAACGGTCAGCACGATATTCAGTTCAAGATATCTTATCAAATTCAGCCATGGATAAGCAGTCCTCACTTCTGTCTTCAAACATGAACATATTAGGTTAAGACATTCGTCGTTCACCACAAGACTATGCCACCTTTTAGTGGGAAATTGTCGTCTCAGTCTCACACAGTGAGCTACGTAATTAACAGTTACATGAAAAAGCCTGCTCAAAGCGGCATCCGCAATCTTAGCCAAACACACCTGATGCCTGAACCCGAGCGAGTGCAAACTGCACAACCAAAGTATCGAATCACATCCCATTTTCTTCGATTGGATAAGGATTGTTGTAGCTTACACTCGTAAACAAGCAGTAAAGGAAACAAAAGAAAAATTCGGTATTAAAATTCATGGAGAAGTAGTAAAAACTTTGAGGTTCGCCGATGACATTGTAATTCTGTCAGAGACAGCAAAGGACTTGGAAGAGCAGTTGAACGGAATGGACAGTGTCTTGAAAGGAGGATATAAGATGAACATCAACAAAAGCAAAACGAGGATAATGGAATGTAGTCAAATTAAATCGCGTGATGCTGAGGGGATTAGATTAGGAAATGAGACACTTAAAGTAGTAAAGGAGTTTCGCTATTTAGGGAGTAAAATAACTGATGATGGTCGAAGTAGAGAGGATATAAAATGTAGACTGGCAATGGCAAGGAAATCGTTTCTGAAGAAGAGAAATTTGTTAACATCGAGTATAGATTTAAGTGTCAGGAAGTCGTTTCTGAAAATATTTGTATGGAGTGTAGCCATGTATGGAAGTGAAACATGGACGATAACCAGTTTGGACAAGAAGAGAATAGAAGCTTTCGAAATGTGGTGCTACAGAAGAATGCTGAAGATTAGATGGGTAGATCACGTAACTAATGAGGAGGTATTGAATAGGATTGGGGAGAAGAGAAGTTTGTGGCACAACTTGACTAGAAGAAGGGATCGGTTGGTAGGACTTGTTTTGAGGCATCAAGCGATCACAAATTTAGCATTGGAGGGCAGCGTGGAGGGTAAAAATCGTAGAGGGAGACCAAGAGATGAATACACTAAGCAGATTCAGAAGGATGTAGGTTGCAGTAGGTACTGGGAGATGAAGAAGCTTGCACAGGATAGAGTAGCATGGAGAGCTGCATCAAACCAGTCTCAGGACTGAAGACCACAACAACAACAACAACAACAACACTCGTAACAGGATTGGGTTGGGTTGTTTGGGGAAGGAGATCAGACAGCAAGGTCATCGGTCTCATCGGATTAGGGAAGGATGGGGAAGGAAGTAGGCCGTGCCCTTTCAGAGGAACTATCCCGGCATTTGCCTGGAGTGATTTAGGGAAATCACGGAAAACCTAAATCAGGATGTCCGGACGCGGGATTAAACCGTCGGCCTCCCGAATGCGAGCCCAGTGTCCAACCACTGCGCCAAGGCGAAAGACAATCAATGTCAGACAACATTCACGATTCCAATTCACTGCTCACTTTATTAATCAATGAAATCACGCAACGAAAAGAGACTCTACGCCCGTCGATCGCTCCTCCTCAGCAAGGCATACACATGTGATGAGACCCAAGGTTGCCGCGCGAGTGTGATACCAGCGCAGCGGCGGCGCTCTCCAAAAACGCCCCGATTCAGATTGCCGGACTTAAAGATTTTGACGGTACCAAAGCTACGTGACTGTTTAGTGTCCCCTCCAGTGAATAATCTATATGGACGCAGATGAGCTGGTGTGGGTCTCCCGAGGGAGTACGGAGTGTGGCAAGCTGTCACAGACTCCTCGGGGTGGAACCGTTGGCCCAGGTGTTTACTTGTCTGCGGAAACTGGCGATGGACCTTCAGTTCTTCGGTTGATTACAGCTATCTTCCCTCCTAATTGCGTCTCGCACCTTGCTCTGTTTCCCCGTGATAGTGTTTTGTCGTTCGAGCTGCTCTTTTCTCCTATTTTTCTCCGTGCCCATTTCTACGCGGTTTTCGGACTCTTCCCTTCCCTGTAGTTCGACTCACGCGTCGAGCTTCGTTCCTTCCCCCGTATGTCAAGTCCACGACTTCAGTGTCAAACTGTCCATAGTGTTGTTACAACTGCCCCGGAAGTTGACGGTTTCGCGACGTTTTCACGGCTTATGCAGATACACAAAATTGAAAACACTAGTCGTTTGTACAGGTGAGGCAACAGTGAGGTGTCTCCACACACACACACACACACACACACACACACACACACACAATCGCGTTACGTGAACGGTTGTGATTAGAGTTAGCTTTGTTACACTACTTAAGTGGCATAGTGAATGGTAGGACTACCGTTATCATTGCTATCATTGGTAGGGGAATAAAGATAATTTTTGTTTCATTATTTGTCTTACACATAATTAGAACCGCACATCATTCAGTGTTAGTCTATTGTGTATTTCATATTACTACAGATCACAAATTGCATTTCATAAGCAATAAAAATTAGCTGATAGCGTAACTTCCGGGCAAAATTTAACTAAAGCAGTTACTTTTGATGAAAGTACAGTTTACATGTACTAGTATAAAGCAATATTTATAAATACTATCGTTATTTTGTGCTGAGTAGAACGTTCTTCGTCATGAAAGTCAAGAATTTCCTGTTATTATTGATAAATGCTGTTCATGAACAACAGAAACATGTTTGATTACAAGTTTCACGAAGTGTTGGAGCGATATTTGATGTATTTTTGTTTTGAGATTTATCTTATTTTACTTTGTTTGTTGAGGAAGTTACGTTTTCCAGCGCTATGTGATAAATACGTTTCTTTTCTTCGTTTTTAGTTCAACATCCCTCTGATTCGCAATACAGACCAAGAATTCTCGAATGGAACCTGAATTAAACAGCGACAAGTTCAATTTTGCTGTAAACACCGTTTATTTTTCAGTAACATGCAGGATGATAACTATGTAGAACAAAACTTTTTCGTTGGTTACGGGGTCCTTTATGTATCCTCACTCTGTCTATAGACGGTCTACCGCTTCCGGGTTTTAGGGGAACCTTGTAAGATACTGACCACATACGTAAAGAAAGCGATCGTTATGAGGTGACGCCAGATAGGTACGCAACTTACCTACGTACAGGTAACATGGGTGCGACCTTAACCGACCAAAGCCGGTAGGGAAGCTACCGCAGTCTACGGTTACTAAATGTTAATGTCGTGTGACTAGGGCCTCCCGTGGGGTAGACCGTTCGCCGGCTGCCAGTCTTCCGATTTGACGCCACTTCGGCGACTTGCGCGTCGATGGGGATGAAATGATGATAATTAGGACAACACAACACCCAGTCCCTGAGAGGAGAAAATCTCTGACCCAACCGGGAATGGAACCCGGGCCCTTAGGATTGACATTCCGTCGCGCTGTCCACTCAGCTACCGGGGGCGGACTACGCTTGCTTACGGTAGTCCACGATAGCCTACGGTAGTTTTACAGCGCTAGTTGTGATAGACGTGCGAAATGGCCGCACCAAATCATGTTTAAGATTCTACTGTCGCCAAACGGACTACCGAGTGTATTGTCTGTAAGGAAATAGGTAGGTCAGTGTGTAGTAGTACCGCACAGTGACACACCAGCCAATAACGACATTCTGCCACTTCTGTCTGTAGTGTGCACTCCGGTGTGTGAGTACAATTAGCGTTAAGTTTCACGTTAGTTTAGGTGTGATCAGACATTATGCATCGCTTAAAGGAAACAAGTCAGATATGAGGCTAACGCGAGTGCATACATTTTTTTTTTTTTTTTTTGGGAGAATCAGGAGCTGAAGGTGTGGCCCCAGTGTGGCATTTATCTCAGCGTTCCCAGTTACCGAGGTAGGAAACGGCTGGAGTGTGTAGCGCGGGACGAATACATACATCACTCTGACAACGCAGCAAAGTGTTGTATTACTTTGTCTCCGCAGAACGCATCACACTCCTGCCTTATTAGTTGCACTTCGCAATAGTTATCTCGAGAAACATCTTACGTATGCGAAACTCATGCGTTGCCACGAAAATTCCTTGTGCATAGATAAGACTTCGGTCGATCCCGCTTAATATACGTGTTACTAAAGGTAAACAGTCAAGTAGTCAATTATGGACTTCATCTTTGACAGTAGATGTGTTTTTATGACTGGTGATCCTAAAATAAATCTTTCACTCTGCAATGGAGTGTGTGCTATTTCGAATCTTACTGGAAAATTAAAACCGTGTGCCACATAATTTTCTATCAACTGAACTACGACGGCTGGATAGCTCACTGGATCAGAGCATCCCTCGCGAAAGGTAAGTTTGCTGGTTCAGGCCTGGTATAGCACGCACTTGTTGTATTCCATTAGGAGGTTTCATAAGAAAGTAAACACCTACGCAGAATGAGAGATTCAAATTCACAAATTACTTCCACGGTAAGCAGGTGTTGCCTATGTTCTTTTGAGGTGCGTCCAGCCTGTTCTCCTTTGGAAAATGATCGTCCAGGCAGCGGCTTCCACTACTACCAGAGAGACACAGTGTCATCTTCGTTGCCTTAGCAAGGCTACTTCACAAGAAACGACGGTCCAACTACGATCTGTCTTTGAATAGGTATTGCTGGCGGTAGCTCAGTTTGCTATCCTCCTCCGCTAAGTACATAATCAGTTAGTTAAACACGTTAATAGTGAGTGCGCTCAAAATCTGGTTTTGCGCTTACTTCATTTGAAGCATCGCATATCGTCCTTTTTGCTAATATAGCGTAGTCAGCTTGTCTGCTGTCCAAAGCCAGTGAACGTTTTCCGTAAACCATTAGAAAGGGTTGAACCTCAGGGGAGGTTGAACCTCAGGGGACTGTTCACAGTTACGTATAATACAAATTGTCTAACTGCGTTTATGAAATATAAGTCTTTGACGAGATTTCTGAAAGCTACCTTCTGACGTTCGCCACGCATTATTCCCACATCACTTTCGTGTTGTGAAGACATCCATTATAACTGTCACGCTAGCCTGCCTTGTATGGTGCCGATCACTCATCTACTGACTGCAGTCAATATTAACCTGCATTAATCCAATGAATAGCAAAGTGCTTTAATATAGTACTTGTGACGCAGGATGGGCATTTTTGTTTATTTTTTGACACCGAAATGGGAACAATACAGCACAATGTGAGGGAAATATTTTTGCGTTAAATTATCCTGAGCGGCAGGTGGAAACTGATAGTGAATAAAGGTTTATTTCATCAGCACCTGTCAGCGACACTTAAATTTGATTTCGTACTGAATATTTACGAGCTGGGGAATACCACCTACACAAGATACCCCATTCGCCAAAAATGTTGCGAAACTGAATTCCGGAAAAAAAAATAAAGAAAAGTTAAGATGGTGGTTTCGTGCCTTGAGTGTTCTGCACAGTCTCCTCCCATCTGAATATAATGCACAGAACGTCCTCGCAACCATGTGAAACTTACACAGAAGTTATGCTTTGAGATGTTCAACGCGCGAACATTGGCTTGAATATCGGTATGTCACCAAAGCGTTTACATTCATGTAAATTTCGGCACTTTATCGTTTACTTTGTGGAACGTTCGCATTGATGACAGAAAATTTCGTCAGCTGAACTAATTCTTTTTTTAGATAAGAATTGTCCATGTTTTGCCTTTGAATTTGAACGGGACAGGTGCCCATGCATCGTCGTTTCTGTCTTTGGGGTCAAGGTGTGCGGGAATAACATTACAAACACTTTTCTCTTCTTCAAAACATCCTGAGGAATGCCCCGAACATTTGATTATTTTGAATACGTATGTTTATATCAGTTTATTTGATTATTTTGCCTCCGCCAGCTTAAACAGTCCCTTGCTGACATTCGGGGTGCAATGGATTCACGTGGTTGTCTCCATAACCGTATACGTCCATCCGCTCGATAGAATTGGAGCGCTCACTTAGCTCACGGCGATTAAGGCTGACCTGTGCGACCGAATTCAAGACAGTAAAAATTCAGTTTCAGCATTTAAAGCGCTTTTTCTACTGGATCTGAGGCGATATTGACCGATGAGCAGTCATGGTTGGAATTTATTTGCAGGCAATAGGTGATGGTGGCGGATTCCAAACGAAAGGTGAACGATAGGAATGAAAACAAGAGCAAATGAAAGAAAAAACTGTGATGAAAATGATGTGACAAAAGAATAAAAGTAGAAAGTTACATTGAAAACAATTAATTGAAAATAGTAGTAATCAGTAATTTTGATAAAGAGTTGAAAATAAGAATCATCGGCCGACGGGGCTCGAACCCACAACCTTCAGTATAGCTAGTGTAGCTTGACCATTGCACTACAGAAGACCTTCAGTTTGAAGGGTTATATTGATTTATGTGCCGGGCCAGTTGCAACAATCATTTTCTGCCTCAGAAAGTTCGGTTTCACCCCGTTTCGAATGAAGTTTACCTACTGTAAGTCGATCTCTATGATGACAGTAACTGAATATGTGAGGTCGAGTCGCGTCTTCTGCGGAAGAATCCATTAGTCCTTGACCAGTGGCGTGTACGAGAAGTGCGTTATTTCGTTCCTTCATTTTGTGTATGTTGTTTGGGATGTGTTTATCATGTGTAATAAAATGCGAAATAAAAGCTCCGGACCCAGTATTCGGGATCCAAACACAACAAGAAAAAAAGCCAGACCAGAAATTGGAAGTGGACTGACAGCTCGTTGTGGCAGTTTGGCAACAGCGAACAATTCGTGCTTGATGTTGAATTCTCTGGGTGGAGGAAGACAGTTACAACACGTGAAGTGTCTACTATGAAGTAATTTAAATCAGACTGTAGTGAACACGTTACCACCGCTTTGCCCGCCGCATTTCGCCACCTAACGTATTACAGCCGTTCGCGCGGGCAACAAAGTGCAAGGGGGACGGCGCGGCGCGTTGACGGCTGGGATAGTCGGGTTTCGCGAAACCTCGCAACGCAGTCGTCCGCCGGCTCTCTGCTACAACTTTGCCAATTACGGGCAGGTATTATTTAGAGGTCCGTTTTTCCCTCTGCAGGCATCCCCGCTGTGCCCCCAACTCGGGTTTCTAAGGGCTCGCCGCACCACGGCGCAGGGCTGGCTAATGTAGCCTGATTTGCGAGGGAGGAGGCAGGGGCGCCAACAGAATTAGCGCTCAGATTTCCTGCTCTGCGGACGGTCGCCCATCCGTACCCAGCCACGCCGTCGCTTCGGACTACCTACCCTGCTGCTCTTCGATCTGTTGTACGCTGTTTCGAATTATTCACTAATTACGGGAACATGGAACGTGCACCCCCCCCCCCCGTCCCCCCTCAACCCCCAGCGAACCACTGTGACGCGTTCAACACGAGTTGTGGCGATGGAGGTATTGTGCTAACTTGTGCTGTTTGGTGCACAGTAGATGTAACTGTAACCCACCCTTATGCTGTTTTACTTACTCCGTATTTCGTACGCTCCACCTGTAACGGATGTAGCCATTGTGTGAACGAGGAGAAAACAAGGGATCTCTCCTCCCCCCGCCTTTGCTCCCCACCCCCGTAACAACGCGTTTGTTTAAATATTCCGTTTGATAGCGGTGACAGGGCAGCGTTTCCACCATCGCTGAGTAACCATGCCTTGCCGTAATCCTAACACAATCCCTTGTGCCCCCTGGACTTTGCAACCCTACTGTCATTCCTCCACCCTTCTTCCTCCCTCCCTCCCTCTCTCTCTCTCTCTCTCTCTCTCTCTCTCTCTCTATCTATCCCTCCCTCCTTCTACCCTCCTTGCTCCCTTCCTCTCTCCCCTCTCTCACCAACCCCCTGTCTCCTTCGTCAGCCACTCATCATTTCTACTTTAAATACAAGAGAACACACACACACACACACACACACACACACACACACACACACTTAAAACTGTCAGACAGAATTTTCTTTATCCAAATCTACATGATTACTCTACAATTCACATTTAAGTGTGAGAACGACTTTCAGTTTTTTTTCCGCTGTGCCACTCTCGAAAAGCACGTGGGAGAAGTGAAAACCTGCATGAGGGCTTAATTAAAAAGAAAGGAATAACATTAATGAAGAAATGCAATAATTTTAGTAGCCGTAACCGGTTGGCCTTGACTAGTATTAGCACGCAATCTGACTGCATAAAATAAAGATACAGAATGACAAGGAATTTCCATTAACACAATTGATTAATTAAGTCCCCTGCAACTATAAAAGCTACGAAACAACAAAGTACAAGTGTAACTGTTCTGTGTGTGGTAGTGTGACTCAACGTACATGTGTCTGGCTCTGTTCTTTCTCAAAACGACAAAATATTTGAAACACCATTTACAATGAACTAATTGAACAACCAGAAATACTATAATTGCCCATAGAAACCAGAATCTAATAAATGAACACGAGCCAGATGCTTTGTTGACTGTACCTGTGAGCAAGAGGAATTGTCATTAAAGAAACTCGACATCCTCTGAACTGGTACTGCGCCCAGTGGAGGCGGCGGAATAATAATCTTTGGCGCAATCTCTGGCGCTGTGACTCAGTGTAGCCACCTTTCAAACCTACATACCTCATGCGTGCTCTGATCTTTCGTATTTCATTACGATACTCCTCTTACTCCATGTAGGTGGGCGCCAAAGAAATACTTTAGCAATCGGAGGGGAAATAACGATGAAATTTCGTGAAAAGATCTCACTGCAATCTAAAACCCGTTTGTTTCAATGATTATCATGCCTTCTCGCTTATCAAATCCATTACATTTACTCCCCTTTTTCACGATAATGCGAAGGCGTGCCGAAAAGTAATGCTTCGAATTTTTTATGTGAAAAGTCTTAAAACTTTTTAAATAAAACGAACTGTATTAAGATCCTACATCTTAATTCTTTATGTCTACATATCTATTTCTCAACGACGAACACACTTCTCCGAACGAGAGACAGTTTGTTGATACCGCTGAAGCTGAATGTTTGAATTTGTCGAAGGAGCCACAACCTCACCTCTGCTTGCACCGCTTCATCGCTATCAAAGTGAAGCACCAGAAGGTGTTCTTTAAGCTCTGGAAACAAATGAAAATCGGATGGGGCCAAGTTGGAACTGTATGGAGGATGATCGAATGTGAACCGAAGGGGTCGGATAGTTGAAAATGACGAAGCCCTCGAGTGGGTTCTGGCATTGTCGTGCTGAAGGAGAGAATGCTCCGTCGGTGGACGGAGTTTTTGCTGTTGGCAACTCGGTTACAGCACGTAATTTCTCACGACCGACAGAGTTGCGTTACACGCCGCCTTGTTACACGCTGCAGTTCGGAACTCGCTACCTGCAGAGGGTTACAACTTACGTCAGCGACGCGGGAAAGTCGATCGTGCATCATGCGTACATGTAATTCCTCAACCAGTATTGAGAACAGAATAAAAAATTCAGAGGCATTACTTTTCAGCATGCACTCGAACAAAACCAAAAGTAGCTGCTGTTCTTTGAACCTTTTCGATATGACCTGTCAATCTTGTTTTCGAAAGATTCCGTACTGCCTCTGCATTACTTCAGGTGAGAAGAGACAAGCTAAGTGTAGGCAGTCTCTTCAGTAGATATGTAGCATCTTCTAACTGCCTTGCCAATCGAAAGAATTCTTTGGGACCGGCCGCTGTGACAGAGCGGTTATAGGCGCTTCAGTCCGGAACCGCGCTGCTGCTACGGTCGCAGGTTCGAATCCTGCCTCGGGCGTGTGTGTGTGTGTGATGTGCTTAAGTTAGTTAGATTTAAGTAGTTCTAAGTTTAGGGGACTGATGACCTCAGATTTAAGTCCCATTGTGCTTAGAGCCTTTCTTTGGTTCGCCTTCCCCACAACATATCCTATGTGAGTGTTACTATTTTAAGTTGTCTGTAATTTTAGTGCTCAGGATTTTAGGTGAATCTACAACCTTTAAACGTGTGTTATTTATCGTGTAATCGAAATTTAATACGAGTATAGTTCTTTTAGTACCCACGTGGGGGAGCAAGAACTTTATGTTGATATTTATGAGCCAATGAGTCGTTTTCTTTCGGGTACTACATATGTTCAAACACGATGTACCTTTCAAAATCCTGCTATAATCAACTGTCAATGTTGTGAGTCTGTAATTCAGCGGATGTTTTTGTTTCCTTTCTTGTTTACTGGTGCGACCTGCTCAAGTTTTCGGGCTCTAGCTATTTATCGTTCGCCTAAGTGAACAGTAGTGTATTATCGTTAAAACGGAGCTATTTCATCTCCTTGCCCCGAAGGGAATCCTGCTGATATATTATCTGCACCATAAGATTTCTAAATGATGTAAGTTTGTTCGTTACACCGAGGATATCTATTTCCAAACTAGCTGTATTTGGTTCGAATTCAGGAACATTTACTACATCTTCTTTGGTGAAAGAATGTCAGAAAACCGTGTTTAATAACCTCGCATTACTGACACTGTCGTAGGTAACATTACTGTTAAAAGGCATATCTGAAAGAACAGACACTGTTGATTATTCACGGCTTTGCGGAATACTTCGAAATTAATTCGCTGACTGCGCAGTCCTTGACACCAACTGTATTAAATAAAGTTCTACAGCCTAGTACTGGTATATGAAACTTTATACTGGACCGGCACTCGAACCCGGATTTCCCACTTATCGCGAAGGTTCACCTTAATGACTTCTGCTATCTGTGCACTTTCCCCGACCGACCCAGATTTCCATATGTCCCACTATGTACATCTTTATGTAGTACTCAACTAAATCCATCACGCAATGTCAGCGAATTAATATTGAAGTATTTTCTACAACTGTCAATCGTCAACACTGTCTGTTCTTTCGGAGATGCAAGTTAATATTACAAGGCTAGGTGGGTACACAATGATTCCTCCTTGTCACACTCGCCCTGTGCGAAAATCCAAGTATTGTTGCGAGCATTAGGGGATGAATTTAGTGGACTACGATGCAGGGATGTACAAGAATGTACAAAGCGTGACGTATCCAGGGAGCGCGCACGTATAGCCGAAGTGGATAGGGTGATCGCTCGGCATAAGCGGGATATACAGGTTCGAGTCCCGGTCATTCACAAATTTTCATGTGTCCGTATTGTGTTGTAGAATTATACCTAATACAGCTGAGTTCAAGGAATTCACAGACAGCGAAATGATTTCCAAATACTACTGTCAGCACCACACAGAGAACGTATTGATTGTGTCTGCCTGCACAATGTCTGTGAAAGCTAATTCCTCTCAAACCGTTACAGACAAGTGCCTACTGAACGTGGCAACATGTCGTGAGCTAATCGGTGTTGAACGCGGGAAGATAATTTGTGACTTGGTTGGATTTTCAGTGTTTCCGCAAGCGTAAACCGCCGCACAGAGCTACCACGAATGTTCAAGGAACGGGGGTCACGTCGCCTCCACATGGAGTTAATCAGATCTATTTCCAGTTGGAATGTATAGAAACAGATTAACCGCATAGGTTCCAATAGCCGACGACCGACATCACATTCAGTGCCTTCCCATCAGGTTAATGATTTTACAATCTTATTTGGTGGGTAGCCCACTTGGCAGTAGAACACGCAAAATGTTTGGTCACATAAAAAACGTCGACGTAATAGCACAAGTCCGACCATATGTGTATCTGTAAGTCGATCGTTACACAACAGTAGATCAGGATATCGGACCATCGGAAGAATACGTACTCTATTATGATGTCACAATGAGGCAGCAACGTGTCTATTCAGTATGAGCCCGAACAGTTGCACTCGAGAATTGGCTAAATCCGAAGCAAATACAAATATGGAAAGCAACAAATACGAGTAGCTGAGGTAGCGAACATTTTTTTCTGATTTAATCCTGCGTGGTACAAACTTCTAGAACTCGTGCCCTGCTCTGGCCGACATTGCCGGCAAATTTTTTCTCGGTAGTTATTACTACCGAAAACTACCGAAAACGGTACGCTTTTGGTTCTGGTGATATATTCGTTTTTTCGATGCAGCATATCTCCTCGAATCTAGTAACGTACTTCTAGAGCTCTGTATAACTCTCCCTCTGAGTGAGATGAAACGTTAAGAAGAGAAATTCTTGTTTATTTACTCACTCATCCCAGCAACACGATGACTGTGAGACCTCGTTCTACATACAACCTAATGTTCTGCAAATTTTATCTGTGCCTCCAATGTAATATACGTGTTGTATTAAGTTCGTAATTTAATTAAAACTTAAATTTAGTACTGATAAAATGATAAAACAGAAATATCTACACTACAGAAAGCTCACATTTGTTTTTTTAAGATTGGAATAGCTGATATAACCTACAGGCAGATAAATTTAAACTGTAGGCCACTGCAGCAGTGAACACCAAGGAAGGGAATGTTGGAAAGTAGAGGAATGCGATTAAAAAAGAATACAGAAGGAACAAGAAGAGTATAGTAGGACTAGGAAAGGATTCAGAATTTGCACGAGCTCATAATTTTTAATTTTTGGACGGAACTTTTATGGATGGCGAAATACGATGCTTCGGATTTTAAATGCAGTAAGGTGTTGAACTCTACGTCAAGGTAGACAGGATCATTGTGAATGATGTTTGAGACATTGTTTTGCTGTTGGATGAGATATTCTGCAGCCATTATGACGGTACGCTAATTGGTGTGTCCTGCTCGACACTGAGAAACGTATACACTCTGAAGCTGGGAAGTAGACATGGCGTACAGTAACCACGTAATATATCTAACCTCAAATTTCGTAACTAGACGGATGGGTTACTGACATGGTATTTCAGACGGACGTTGTAGACTTAATGAACACATACACTGATAGTAAGATGTAACATTCTGTGGAGTCTTTGACACTTCTGCCGTACTGGATTACATTGCAGTACCGTAAGTTTGGCTGACCGATTGACTATACAAGTCGGCATGTCACACCAATTGTGGATGTACGTTCCGAAATTTTAGGTGAGGTTAACCTGTCTATATGTGGCGACAGTGTTTTCAACCCAAATTAGTTGCAGATTGAAAATTGCACTTTGGTATTTCACCATTTTCGTTACAGTATTAGGGTACCGCATGATTATCTTCCCTTGCCCAGATTAAAAGAGAAGTACGTACGAAAAACCGTCTACAAGCAACTCAAAAATACTGGAGCAATATCGAGGATTGTCGGCAGGATGGATTATTGGGTGATTTCGGAGGTATCCAGGTGTGTGTCTGGATTTGTAGCATATGGACTCAGACAGTACGAGAGTTTTTACGAGATATTCAGGGATAGTGCGAATGAAACACAACTGCAGCAGGGTACGAATATTCGAGACACGGTATAAAACGGCACTTCTGCGTGTATTGCGTTGTTGAGGAAAGACAATACAAAGGAGTCATACTACCACGTGAACAGAAGCATGCAGATGGACATTTTCTGATGTACAGTACGATGTGCCGTTGGAAGAACTTGAAAAGGAGAGAAGATTCTCAGAACCTACTGACGGAACTTCGACGAATAAGGAAAATTAGAAGTTCTAAAAGTAAATCAAAAAGATCAGAATACAATGCAGAAACGACGGTTGAAATTTTACGGACACCTAGTAAGAATGAACGAAAACTCTCTGATAAAAAAGATCTTCAGTTGCACCACATCTTTAATGTCCATTAATAAGTTGGTAGGAGAGGTCAAAAGAATTGCACAAGACACTGGTATTGCAGTAGAGATTAATCAGCACAAGAAGACTTCGAAGCGAATTCGACAGCACGAAAGCATTTGAACAGAGACCACTAAGAGGGAGTACTCTACATTACTTTTCCAAGGAACACAGAAAGAAATGGAGTGAAAGAATGAAGAGGTTTTTGGAAGAGAGGAAAATAAAGACCAAGTAGCTTTAAGATCAACGCGGTCCATTGCTTGCCAACTACAGAAAAAAGAGAGAAGAAAGTTACTGTTAAAATTCATATCAACTCATAGATTATTATTATTGGTAATTACACTGTTTAAGTCTGTGGAACGAAAACCAGCAAAAATATTACTATTATCACTCTGGCCCTTAATTATGAAGTTTGCTAAGTAGCCCTACCACTACCTAAATTGTAGCTGCTGCTAGTGAATCCACTGTCGCTCTTAGAAATGGTGAGTACTTTGTATAAGGTCTACATGCTTTGGTTTATTTCTGATCACCCATTCGTGTTTGGGAAACAATTACTTAGTGAAAACAAAAACACTGCAGTTTCTTTATATACTTCGCTATTGAGCTTAATATAATCGGATGTCATTCACAAAAAGGCACGAAAAATGTTTGTGTCGTCACGTTTTCAGAATAGAAACCAATGTAAAGAGAGAACAACACAGGCAAAGACCAGAACAAATTACTAAGTCAACAAATATTCACACTGCAATTGCACAGTAGCCTCAAGTCGCATGTAATTTTTCTTTATTTTTACGTGTACTGTATATGAAGATGCTCGCGTTTGTCCATTGGAACGGGTCACAATAACGAAAATGTTTCATGCCACTTGTGGCTGCTCTGCGATTTTAATTTCTGACGGTGGCTGTTCCCCTGCAGGCAACGCGTGCGCTTGCTGAATGAGTATTCACTAACCAAAATTAAACAGTCATTGCAACATATAATAAGTAAAAACCATCAAATAATGGCACAGAAATGCCCAAACATCAGTATGGATTGATGTAATCAAGAAGAATCCCACTTTCTCCCATCATATCGTACCACTTCTTTGTATTCCATAACAAAAAGGAAGAAAATCAACATTTATAGAGGTTGTAGGATACAGCAGTTTGCTTTTTGGATACTATACTTTTACGAGTCAGAATTTGGTTATGAAATGTCAAAACTCTGTAGTAAGAAGTTGACTGTGTAGACCAAGAGATGTAATACTGTTACCAAGAGCTCAACCTCTGAATGATACATCGATTACCAGACGGGGAACACTGCTCACTTCCTGGTGCCTTGCAAAAGACGAGGCGCACCGTGATGTATAGTGTTCATATTGCGGACTCCACTTCTGCGAGCCAGAGGGCTCTGATGGCGCGCAAGTGGTGCCGCCAGCGGCAATAAGCGGCACTGCAGCCGCCGTTGGGGCCACCAGGCGCGAACAAAACAGTGGCGCTGCGACCAACCGGCACGCATTCATAGCCACCGGTGGCGGCTGCCGCACCAGAAGGAATTCACTTCCTCCACTGGCCTCACATCACGACGGCTATTGGCTGGGTGGCATTCTGTTTGCAACCCCGCCCGCTCTGTCTCATCTTCTCCGACCCCTCCTGGCCACTCCCTCGCTCTCTCTCTCTCCCTAACTCACGTGCACAAGTTCATTGTTCGTTCCCAAGTAACATGGTCACGTAGTTATTAGAACGTAGTTCAGAGGAACGGTGTTCTAATTCCCATTTCGTTTACGTGTTTTATTGTCCACAGTATTTCTCTAGGACACAGCGTGAAAGCCAGTAAGCTTCTTGAATGAAACTGGGTCCAGTTACCTTCCCCATTCTTGACCATTTAGACTACAGCTCCCTCTTCAGTCGTCGCGTCGTTGGATGACTTGCTACTCTTTGTATTGCTGCATTCTTGTCTACAACTACCGCCTGGACCGGTTTCCGAAAGCACCCCTAACTACTAGATTACAAAATTAGTGGGAAACTTCTGAAACACCCTATATAGTTTCAACACAGGATGTTTCAGAAAGATGATCCCACGCCGTTTTTATTTGTCTGGTGACTCAGTCTGTGTGCACTCCTCTCCGCCCCCTCTTTCGAATAACTGGCAACTTCGTGTGGATTGCGACGCTGCATAGCAACAGCAGTGAATACAGTGACTCGAGACATGCTCCCAATCATATGGGGTGAATATAAAGTTTATAATGTGACTTAGGACGGAAAAGTATGTTGTAAAGTGTCTCTGCTTCTTCAGAAGGGTTTCGGGAACCCCATGTTAAAGTAGTGAATCACATGCAATATTTTTGTGCACGTAAAATCCGGTCTTATGCATAAAATTAGTTATGAATTGTTCCAGTTTTACATAAATAAACTCTCAAAATTTTAGTTACCTATTAAGTTCTTTTCACATGAGTAGCATGCCTTGCTGTGGCATAAGGGAACCAGACAAACAATTCTCCTGTCGAAGCACGAAAAAGGCGAAGTGGGGTGCCAGATGTCTCATTCTACCTGACTCAGCACCTGTAAAAATTTTCCCAAACATTTTGGCATCAGAATATATTTTACACGATCTTACGCTGAGGAAGAAGGAGACAGTGGCAGTGGGAAGGAGACGGAAAAGTAATAAATACTGGAAGATAATAGACAGTGGTTGTGTTACAGGTAGAAAGAGAATGGTATTGTGAGAGAAACAGAGGGACACAGCGATAGTGGAATTGACAGTGATAAAACAATGGTGAGAAAATAGTGAAGGAGACAGAGCCAGTCTGACAGGAATAAATAGGAAAAAGTGGAGGTGGGTAAGGAACAGTGATAATGAGAACAGTGCCTATGACAGTGACAACGAGGGAGAGAGAGATAGTGGCAATGAGAAGAGACAGCGGCATTGGAAAGGAATGAATGGGATAGTAGCAGTAATACAGAGCAAGAAAGAGAGAGAGAGAGACAGTGACAGTTAGAGGACACAATAGACAAAAGGAAGGAGACTGTGACACTTAGAGAGACGGAAAGAGATAATGACGATGAGTTGTGCTGAGTGTGTGAGTGAGAATGGGCAAGTGGGAGCGGATGGACAGCGATGGATTAGTGGGAGTGAATGACAGTTAGGGGAGCTTGTGGAAGTGAGTGGTGAGCTATATGTTACAAAGAGCACTCATGTGTTCGCATGTTAGAAATTCTGGGAAATGGTTTAAAGGTGTTGAGAAAGGTAGAAGGAGGCAAAATGGTTCAAATGGCTCTGCGCACTATGGGACTCAACTGCTGTGGTCATCAGTCCCCTAGAACTTAGAAGTACTTAAACCTAACTAACCTAAGGACATCACACACATCCATGCCCGAGGCAGGATTAGAACCTGCGACCGTAGCAGCAGCGCGGCTACGGACTGGAGTGCCTAGAACCGCATGGCCACCGTTGCCGGCTAGAAGGCGGCAGTTGGTACCCCTGTATTTAGAATATTTTCAACAGGAGCAAATTCGCCTGTTTCGTGCTCCGATATAAGCATTTTTTAGCTGGTGTTTTCATTATGTGTAGATGTAAGAAGAAGAAAGTGTGAATATCGCATGTGGGAGCACTACAGCAGCGCTCGCGTCTACCGCGCCGGCCAACCCGGCCAGCAATGTATTATGTAATTGTATCACAATGTGTAATTTTTATCGAGTGAATCACTGTCACATGACATAACAGGTGAAATGATAGGGAACAGGGAGCTGGGAGTTATAAGGTGCTGGACCAAAAAAAGGAAGACTTTTAGTAATACTTATTCGCCTCAGCGCCATCTTACAAGGGCTGTTCGGAAAGTAAGGCCCGATCGGAAATCCAAAATTTTTTATTTGTAACAGTTAGCCACACCTTCCAGCTGCCTCTCTAAATAGCCGCCGCTCCGACTTAGACATTCGTTGTAGCGTTGTACAAACTTTCCAGCATCCTCGTCACAGAAAGCAGTCACCTGTGCTTTCCGACAATTCTCTACGCTGGTCTGCCCTTTTTTGTTTGTGCCAAAATGTTGTCTTAGTAGCCTGCGGTTCATTTCAGCAGAGACGAACATCGGAGGGAACCAGTTAAAGTCTGTATTGTAGGCAATCAAACACTTCCCATCGAAAACGCTGCAGGAGCGTCTTCATAGCCCCAGCAGAATGCGGTGGAAAATTGTCTTGAAGAAAGAAACGCATGGCATGTATGTTATGTGGGCACCATACCTTCAGGCGCAATCTCTCACCAAATCCACATACTCAGCGGGAGATACTGTTGTTTTAGAAATTTTATCATGATCATTTTGCGCTCTGGACTGAAATGAACTTCGTGAAGCGATCGACAGGCACACTAAAGACATTGCCCCACATGTTTGTGCAAAGTTCCATGGATTGTCACAGTTGGCTTCCATTGCACACCAATTCAGACCTTACTTTCCAAATACATTTCGTAATATACAAAAAGAGAATGATCCGGAACAGGCGGCATAACAGGCAATAGCAAAATATTTAAGAGAATTTAAACAGTGAAGACATTAACAATATACACTCCTGGAAATGGAAAAAAGAACACATTGACAACGGTGTGTCAGACCCACCATACTTGCTCCGGACACTGCGAGAGGGCTGTACAAGCAATGATCACACGCACGGCACAGCGGACACACCAGGAACCGCGGTGTTGGCCGTCGAATGGCGCTAGCTGCGCAGCATTTGTGCACCGCCGCCGTCAGTGTCAGCCAGTTTGCTGTGGCATACGGAGCTCCATCGCAGTCTTTAACACTGGTAGCATGCCGCGACAGCGTGGACGTGAACCGTATGTGCAGTTGACGGACTTTGAGCGAGGGCGTATAGTGGGCATGCGGGAGGCCGGGTGGACGTACCGCCGAATTGCTCAACACGTGGGGCGTGAGGTCTCCACAGTACATCGATGTTGTCGCCAGTGGTCGGCGGAGGGTGCACGTGCCCGTCGACCTGGGACCGGACCGCAGCGACGCACGGATGCACGCCAAAACCGTAGGATCCTACGCAGTGCCGTAGGGGACCGCACCGCCACTTCCCAGCAAATTAGGGACACTGTTGCTCCTGGGGTATCGGCGAGGACCACTCGCAACCGTCTCCATGAAGCTGGGCTACGGTCCCGCCCACCGTTAGGCCGTCTTCCGCTCACGCCCCAACATCGTGCAGCCCACCTCCAGTGGTGTCGCGACAGGTGTGAATGGAGGGACGAATGGAGACGTGTCGTCTTCAGCGATGAGAGTCGCTTCTGCCTTGGCGCCAATGATGGTCGTATGCGTGTTTGGCGCCGTGCAGGTGAGCGCCACAATCAGGACTGCATACGACCGAGGCACACAGGGCCAACACCCGGCATCATGGTGTGGGGAGCGATCTCCTACACTGGCCGTACACCACTGGTGATCGTCGAGGGGACATGAATAGTGCACGGTACATCCAAACCGTCATCGAACCCATCGTTCTACCATTCCTAGACCGGCAAGGGAACTTGCTGTTCCAACAGGACAATGCACGTCCGCATGTATCCCGTGCCACCCAACGTGCTCTAGAAGGTGTAAGTCAACTACCCTGGCCAGCAAGATCTCCGGATCTGTCCCCCATTGAGCATGTTTGGGACTGGATGAAGCGTCGTCTCACGCGGTCTGCACGTCCGGCACGAACGCTGGTCCAACTGAGGCGCCAGGTGGAAATGGCATGGCAAGCCGTTCCACAGGACTACATCCAGCATCTCTACGATCGTCTCCATGGGAGAATAGCAGCCTGCATTGCTGCGAAAGGTGGATATACACTGTACTAGTGCCGACATTGTGCATGCTCTGTTGCCTGTGTCTATGTGCCTGTGGTTCTGTCAGTGTGATCATGTGATGTATCTGACCCCAGGAATGTGTCAATAAAGTTTCCCCTTCCTGGGACAATGAATTCACGGTGTTCTTATTTCAGTTTCCAGGAGTGTACATAACTCAGTAATATTGTAGAAATCTGACAAATTGCCTGTTGGATTCTATCTCAGGTTTTTCAGCCGACATTTCTTTGACAATTTTTCTGATGCTTCGCCAGCGCAAGTGGCTAGCATTGTCAAAGCTGCACCCTTCATTCCTGGTGGCAGACTGGAGCGGAGCTCAAATCAAATGGCTCTGAGCACTACGAGACTTAACTTCTGAGGTCATCAGTCCCCTAGAACTTAGAACTACTTAAACCTAACTAACCTAAGGACATCACAAACATTCATGCCCGAGGCAGGATTCGAACCTGCGTTCGTAGCAGTCGCGCGGTGCCGGACTGAGCGCCTAGAACCGCTAGGCTCTGTGATTGGCTGCTGTGTTCGGAACAAGGGCACCAAAACGTTAAAGTGTAGTTATTATTATTAGTTAAACTACTCATTGGAATGACTTCACTTTTTAATATCAATATCTCTCAACAGCTGACTATCAGTCAGTCATTTTAGAATTATTAAAAACAATTTAAATCAAAAACAAAAGACTGACGAAATTGCAGACGAAGCACTTCGGAAGCGTTCGGGTCACGCCTTTTCTGGTATGGCGCGCAAAGTGTTTCGGACTATTCGTCACTCTGGATCAGGCAGTCGAGAAGAACAGACATGTTGTCGGTCGTAGGATGTGTTTCCAGTTTTTATTTGAGTTCCTGTTCTTCACTCTGGATTAGGCAGTCGAGATGTACAGTCATGTTGTCTGTGTCCGGATGTCTTTGCCATTATTCAGTATTAAAAGATTCACTCCGGTAGTCATGAGTCACAGACACGTGCCACAAATAGTGTAAAGATACATTTTCGTAAACGTTGTGTTTGATCAAGTACTTTGATGTGTGGTTCAAATGGCTCTGAGCACTATGGGACACAACTTCTGAGGTCATCAGTCCCCTAGAACTTAGAACTACATAAACCTAACTAACCTAAGGACATCACAAACATCCATGCCCGAGGCAGGATTCGAACCTGCGACCGTTGCGGTCGCGCGGTTCCAGACTGTAGCGCCTAGAACCGCTCGGCCACCCCGGCTGGCTTGCTATATGAGAAGGTACTGTATTAAGATCATGTAGTCTTCTCGTGTGGCTATATTAAAATACGCTAGTGGCATCCCAAAGAAGTGACACATTATTTCAGAACAGAACCTCGCTACAAGTCCGTTTTAGCCTTAAGATACAGAACCTACGACCTGAGAGCTGTTTTCTGCGCTGGGGACATCAACTTTAAGACAGCAGGTTAGTGAACTATAACAGAACATTCGTATTCCACACAGTGCAGTGGAAAGAACTAGGCGCCTCACGTGTACTGCATGCACAGAACAAATGTGCTCAGCGACACGTCATCTGCAGTAATGCAGAGGAGGTAAAGGAAGATGATCGTTATTTCCTCGAGTATCATGTCGTTTTTGGAAACCCAGAATCTACTACGTAGGAATCAACATGGATTCCGGAAACAGCGATCGTGTGAGACCCAACTGGCTTTATTTGTTCATGAGACCCTCCCAGGTAGATGCTATTTTTCTTGACTTCCGGAAGGCGTTCGATACAGTTCCGCACTGTCGCCTGGTAAACAAAGTAAGAGCCTACGGAATATCAGACCAGCTGTGTGGCTGGATTGAAGAGTTTTTAGCAAACAGAACACAGCATGTTGTTATCAATGAAGAGACGTCTACAGACGTTAAAGTAACCTCTGGCGTGCCACAGGGGAGTGTTATGGGACCATTGCTTTTCACAATATATATAAATGACATAGTAGATAGTGTCGGAAGTCCCATGCGGCTTTTCGCGGATGATGCTGTAGTATACAGAGAAGTTGCAGCATTAGAAAATTGTAGCGAAATGCAGGAAGATATGCAGCGGATAGGCACTTGGTGCAGGGAGTGGCAACTGACCCTTAACATAGATAAATGTAATGTATTGCGAATACATAGAAAGAAGGATCCTTTATTGTGTGATTATATGATAGCGGAACAAACACAGGTAGCAGTTACTTCTGTAAAATATCTGGGAGTTTGCGTGCGGAACGATTTGAAATGGAATGATCATACAAAATTAATTGTTGGTAAGGCGGGTACCAGGTTGAGATTCATTGGTAGAGTCCTTAGAAAATGTAGTCCATCAACAAAGGAGGTGGCTTACAAAACACTCGTTCGACCTATACTTGAGTATTGCTCATCAGTGTGGGATCCGTACCAGGTCGGGTTGACAGAGGAAATAGTGAAGATCGAAAGAAGAGCGACGCGTTTCGTCACAGGGTTATTTGGTAAGCGTGATAGCGTTACGGAGATGTTTAGCAAACTCAAGTAGTAGACTCTGCAAGAGAGGCGCTCTGAATCGCGGTGTAGCTTGCTGTCTAGGTTTCGAGAGGGTGCGTTTCTGGATGAGGTATCGAATATATTGCTTTCCCCTACTTAAACCTCCAGAGGAGATCACGAATATAAAATTAGATTCGAGCGCGCACAGAGGCTTTCCCGGCAGTCGTTCTTCCCTTGAACCATACGCGACTGGAACAGGAAAAGGAGGTAATGACAGTGGCACGTAAAGTGGCCTCCGCCACACACCGTTTGATGGCTTGCGGAGTATAAATGTAGATGTAGATGTTAATCTTATAGAAAATGAGTGGTACTTCTTAGACCAGCCAGTGAAAGGTATCTGCAACATCCCCACAATTTAATAGCTCTACGGGATCCAATCATTAGTGAGTGTTTCCTGCCTGATGCTCTAACATTCTGCGTGGTGTCTGTTTGTTCTATATCGTGTCTCCCTACCACTTTCGCGCAGCGACGCTCTGAGCGTGTTTTTTAGGGAATTGACTAGTTTGAACCTGGGACCTATTGCTGGTAAGGAGACGTTAGACCACACAGGACATGTAGAATTCAGAAGAGTTCAGTGGGACTAGCGATGATATAACCAAATACCTAATGATTTCAGCGTCAGCTCCACTGCACTCCCTGTAAAAGAATCTTAATACTAACTATATTAAGTGGAAGGGGTTCAAGGCTTTCTTATTTTTAGTTAGCTGGTAAAATAACGTCGAAAAAGCAGTTAATTTTTCCATGGAAATTTTATTCTACTCACAAAACATTGTTTATAAATTGCACTATTGATAAAAGGAAATGTTTTAATACAGGATGGTAAAAACCAACTGCGTTCAACAAAAATGTGAACGATTATTCCCTGAAGGGGTTTCCAAGTTCTACAGTGGATCGAAGGATGACCTATGCCATATCACATCTATAATTTAGGTTTAAAGTAAGTTTCACAAGAGAGAAAATTATAAAAATGGTCTACGGTGACCCTCAATCATCTTTAATTACTTATCTAACTTGTCGTAAATTACAGTGCCTGATGTGGCTTCTCAATAACTGTATAACAGAAAAATCATCGCGTTTCAGATTTTTGCTTCAAGTGGCAAATGTGAACACCATGAGCTTTAATTGACGATCGACACTAGTACTACGCAAAAAGGGGGCTTAACAGATGAGACTTCTGCAGTTCTGAGTGAAGCTTTATGCGCTGTTATGCGGCATCGCGTGCGTTCATTACCTTGTCAGTGTTCGTCAGGGGGCGGCGGGCAGCACAGCTCTGCTCACCTCGCCGTCTCGGAAGCAACTCTCTCCTAACTTCTCCTTACTACAATTTACCGAAGTTGGTTTAAAAAAAACTATCTGGCTGTGTTTTTATCTGATCAATCAGGGTCTCATTGTTAACCTTAAGCTCCGCCTACAAAAATTCTGTCTATCCAATGAGAAACGTTATACTTTTCGTGGTGGGGCAATGTTTTTAAAGTTTGCAACGTAACAGAGACGCGAAAAAGTCTCACGCTAAAACTTGCGCCTGGGGTGGTCCTAGCGGTTTGCCGGTGACGTGGGTGTCCGTCCCCTATCGTAGGGCCTTCTCGCTTAACACGGTTCTGCTCTCGGCTTCTGTTCTCGTTTCTCTCCTCGGAACTGCGTCTGTCTCACGGTGGGAAGGTATGACATGCATTTCGGCATTCTTGTGTTAGTCTGTGGTATTCCATGTGCTCATTCGTTACTCGTATTACTTTGGTTAATTTAATGTCACGATTTATTCGGAGCTATGTGACATATTATTGGATTTGCTTATCATGTCAGGGTTTTCATGGTAGGTGTTGGATTTGCCTGACACCTTACAATGTGGTATACCCGAAGGAAATTGTGAAATGTTTTACTCACCGAATTGATGTACATTGTGCTCATATACGGGGTGTAACGGGTAAAACTGCAGATATTTCTACTGGTGGCTAAGGACGGTGCCCTGAACAACACTGCAGAGCCACGTGTGGGTTGCAGGAAGTTGCTGACCCTGGCCGCCGCGTGGGGTCGCCACATTCGCGGTTATCTCAACAACTCTGTGTTCTCGGAACGGCACTGAGTTAGCAAAAGAGGCCCTTCAGTAGGAGTTGGGCAAGGCCACGTTGTTAGTCCGCTGATATATTATGCAGTTACCGGCATGCGAGTTGCGCTGCGCCTCTGCCTCCCGCCCTGCCGTCTCTGTCTTTCCCTCCCGTAGCCTTTTTCCTCTCCCATTCTATTCTCGCGCACCTGCTGCCTGGTCTCCGACAACCCCGACGCATCAATAATGCAATGATGAGCATCGGGCGCAGGTAGGCGCCCCTGTCCAACTGCCGCGCAACTTTGATGGGATTTTTTCCCGGTCTTCCTCTTCTCCTGCCAGCGTGGAGTCGCGCTCTACCCTCTTTTTCTCCTTAGCGCCTCAGTGCATGGAAACCGCACGGAATCTTCGAAAAAATTCCCTCTCGCCATTTTTAAAGAAACATATTTTCATATATATCGTGTGCTCACGCTTTCTACCTGTGGGCAATTCGTCTGGAATATTTGCAGTATTGCAGGTAGTGATGACTTAACTCTTTAACGCCTGTTATAGCCACATGATTTGCCTTCGCGTGTTAAGGAATCATCTGCGCGACCGAACTCTGCTGTAACCATTAATAATTTGTCCGTAAGCGGGCGCACGACGCAGAATTAAGCGCGATGCCCCTTATGGAACCGAACTTAGGACCGGAACTGGCTAAGTTAGAAGTATGTGTTTCTGTGGATTGTTTAAATTTGCCAGGCGGTTCTAGGCTCTCCAGTCCGGAGCCGCGCTGCTGCTACGGTCGCAGGTTCGAATCCTGCCTCGGGTATGGGTGTGTGTGATGTCCTTAGGTTAGTTAGGTTTCAGTAGTTCTAAGTCCTAGGGGACTGATGACCACAGCAGTTGAGTCCCATAGTGCTCAGAGCCATTTGAACCATTATTTTGTTTCAATTTAGAAATTATTGCTTATTATTACTTTCCACATTAAACGTATGGTGTGGCTCAAGAAGGATGGTCAACATTCAGGAGTATGACAGGAATGCTCATTTGAAGCAAAAAACTTCATATGGACATATGCTGTATTCGAATGGTTCCGAGACAAAACACATTTAATGAATATTATTTATGAAACTGATGGCTATACGCACAACTCGTATGAATCATATTTATCAAACAGAATGCGAAAAGTTGCCCTGAATAATTCAAATAATGTTGGAAAGATAAAAAAATTTTGTGACTGGGAGAAATCACAAAGGGAGACCCACAGAGTTCAATTTTGCTTAAACTTCTGTTCCTATGACGGAAGACAAAGTGGTTGAAAGCAACGAGGTACTAGAATAAAACGTCAAGGAGGTTGTGTGGGTAAAATATATGCGTAAACACCATTAGCCCAAGAAAATATACATTAAACATTTTGTGACTCGGAATCCATTTGCAAAAGGCATACGTCCATATGAAGTTTTTTGCTTAAAATGAGCGTTCCTGTCATACCTCTGAATATCGACCAGTCCTCCTGGGACAATACTTAGCATCGTAATAACATGTAACAAAGTCGGATATACATTACTTCACCTCCGTTCTAAAAATTAACATCTATGTGACACATAGCTGGTTCACTATTTTTTCGGTGTTATTACCGGTACTTAATTTTATTTTATATACATGTTGTTGTAACTGACAATTCTCAATTTTTCACTAACACAAGTTTTATTTGTAAGTTTGCAAGGTTGATGTCTGAACAACAAAAGAAAGATAATAATAACGATGCCAGTAAAAGTCTCCTAATTCAGGGAAACAAAAGTTCACTTCTAATTTTCCACAATGGTTCGTGGTAACACACATACACTAGTAAAAGTTCAATTCAGAGACGAAGACGTAATCGTCAGTGGTCGAAGTCCACGAGGTCGGCATCCAGAGTGAACTAAACTTCAGGGCTGGTTCTAGACCCTAAATAGCTGTCTCCAGCCAATCAGGGTTTGGCACAGTGATACTTCCTGCAGGCCATGGCTCGAGCTCTGCCGGCCAGGGTGGCCGAGCAGTTTTAGGCACTACAGTCTGGAACGGTCGCAGGTTCGTATCCTTCCTCGTTCTTGGATGTGTGTGATGTCCTTAGGTTAGTTAGGTTTAAGTAGTTCTAAGTTCTAGGGGACTGATCACCTCAGAAGTTAAGTCCCACAGTGCTCAGAGCCATTTGAACCACATTTTTAGGCTCGAGCTCCCCCTGCAGGAAGTAGTGCTCGGAATGTCTGTCTGTATTATCTTGTATGTAAACAGCTGGTGTTTACCATGCTGCTTTTGGTATGCCTTGACGGCTCTCATGGGCTACCTTGGCTCCGGCATAACTAATGTCATTGCGATATTCTGTGATTTATTGTAGCCTTAATTTATATTATTTTCTTTCTGTGTCAGTCAACACACCAGATGTTGTTGTTGTTGTGGTCTTCAGTCCTGAGACTGGTTTGATGCAGCTCTCCATGCTACCCTATCCTGTGCAAGCTTCTTCATCTCCCAGTACTTACTGCAACCTGCACCCTTCTGAATCTGCTTAGTGTATTCATCTCTTGGTCTCCCTCTACGACTTTTACACTCCACGCTGCCCTCCAATACTAAATTCGTGATCCCTTGATGCCTCAGAACGTGCCCTACCAACCGATCCCTTCTTCTAGTCAAGGTGTGCCACAAACTTCTCTCCTCCCCTATACTATTCAATACCTCCTCATTAGTTATGTGATCTATCCATCTACTCTTCAGCATTCTTCTGTAGCACCACATTTTGATAGCTCCTATTCTCTTCTTGTCCAAACTATTTATCGTCCATGTTTCACTTCCATACATGGCTACACTCCATACAAACACTCTCAGAAACGACTTCCTGACACTTAAAATCTATACTCGACGTTAACAAATTTCTCTTCTTCAGAAACGCTTTCCTTGCGATTGCCAGTCTACATTTTATATCTTCTCCGACCATCATCAGTTATTTTGCTCCCCAAATAGCAAAACTTCTTTGCTACTTTAAGTGTCTCATTTCCTAATCTAATTCCCTCAGCATCATCCGACTTAATTCGACTGCATTCCATTATCCTCGTTTTGCTTTTGTTGATGTTCATCTTATATCCTCCTTTCAGGACACTGTCCATTCCGTTCAACTGCTCTTCCAAGTCCTTTGCTGTCTCTGACAGAATTACAATGTCATCGGCGAAACTCAAAGTTTTTATTTCTTCTCCATGGATTTTAATATCTACGCTGAAATTTTCTTTTGTTTCCTTTACACACACTAGACACTGAAGAAAAACTAACAGAAATGTTGGCGGAAATGATAACTTCCATAATGGTATGTTTGTACAAGTTTTCAGTGAAAACACAGAAAGTTAAATAAATAAATGTTTTGGACTCTGACTGGTTAGATTTTACAACTCTTCGTTGATAATACAGAACAGCACTTAAAACTTGTCGGTTTTTGTACCGATGACACGTTTACATTGATACGACGTATGATAGATCGCGTAGCGAGGTGACGCTGTCGTTGCTCCGTCATATGAAGTATATCGTATATAAAGCGTTAACTCAAGAACTTACAGCTGTCTTGGCGATAGTAATAGTAACTGAAGGAGCTGTCTCAGCGACACCATATAGCTGTCCGTTTCTCCGGTCGCCATACAGAATGATATCCTGAGGGTTTCACAAACTTTCGTGGGTGCTGGAGATGGGTAAATGTATCAGTTTTCCGTAAGGGACCGTAGTGCGGAAACGACCGAGTCGAAAGTTAAAAGTGAACATCGTTGTGATACCTTTGACAGCGCAATACTTCTCCAGGCGCTGTTGACGCTAATATTGTAGGGTACGCGACTTTCAGAGGCGTCTGTATGGCTCAAAACAGGAAAAAGGTTTCTACTGAAAGTGGGTTCCCAAACGCATACCTAAAGAGCTATGAGCAGTCCTTCGTCCCACACATATCTTCTAATGGAATATCCTTGATTACCACATGTTTGGGGGAGTCAGTATGGAAAAAAAACAAGAAAAATGATTCCATAAATATGTGCTGTAAAATGTATATCTTAAGAGCTGTGGGCACTTGTTCAATAGAAGTGTTTCACAGCAGCGAAGATGAACAAGTGTTCATAGCTCTTGAGGTAAGCATTTCAGAGCCCATGTTTACTAGACAAGTTTTCTTGTCTTCGCCTATACTGAGAGCACCGGAAGCTGCCTATACTAAAGTCTTAGCAACAACAGTATCGTTATATGTTTTCCGCTATCAGATTATTATCAGAACGATTTTCACCTATATCTTTCGACTCGATCGTTTCTGGACCAAGGTCCCGTACCTCAAATTGATACATTTACCCTTCTCACTCAACCCTGAAAGCTTGCAACATCATCAGGAAATCACGGTGCATAGGCTAGTGTGACCCGGTGGTCCTCGACCTGAACATAAAGTTCTGAACGACTACTTTTTATAGCACGTCCTGCAAGTGTGGGAAAAAAATTTCCCTTCATTTTGATCTCATATCTGTTCGGTTTCGGTTGCAGAGATACTGTAACATGTATGTACGTGCAGAACATCTCAGAGCTGAGGAACTCATCAAATTTCATATGCACTAGTATAATATTAGCAGATTACTGTCATAATAAGACTTCACAGTGAAAGTTAGTTTTTCTAGTGTTGGGTACTTGTCCAACAGAGCACTTAGAACTGTATCAGTCAGGCAGTCTGTGTTGGCTGTGGTGCCAAATGAAGGTAACAGATTGATTCCAAACGAAATGAGCGTGTGGCATCATTGGCTGGGCGGACCCATCCGGGGAAGTTGAAAGGTGGCTACACTGAGTCACAGCCAGAGATTGCGCCAAAGGTTATTATGTCGCCGCCTCCGCTGGGCAGTAGTAGTTAAGAGGGTGTCGAGAGCAGTCGTTGTTCTGTTGGGCGAGAGAGTAGACGATCTGAGTGTTGACTGAAATGGTGCACTGTTCAGTTGGTCTAATGTATAGATGAAAGAAGATGCAATTGTCAGAATATATTTGAGAAAGGAGATGGGCTTTTGATTTATCATGCTGGTGTAATGGAATATTTTCGTCAATATATAATGAGGTAAAAAATTATTACAGTTTTCTTTAATAACAATCCATCTTGCTCACAGGTACAAAATGGTTCAAATGGCTCTGAGCACTATGGGACTTAACTTCTAAGGTCATCAGTCCCCTAGAACTTAGAACTACTTAAACCTAACTAACCTAAGGACATCACAAACATCCATGCCCAAGGCAGGATTCGAACCTGCGACCGTAGGGGTCGCGCGGTTCCAGACTGTAGCGCCTAGAACCACTCGGCCGCCACGGCCGGCTCGCAGGTACAGTTAACAATGCATCTGGCTCGTGTTCATTTATTAGACTTGTAATTCTGGTTTCTATGTGCAATTATAGTATTTCTGGTTTTTCAATTAGTTCATTGTAAATGGTGTTTAAAATATTTTGTCGTATTGAGAAAGATCCGAGCCAGATACATGTCTGTTGAGTCATATTACCACACACAGAACAGTTACACTTGTGCTTTGTTGTTTCGTAGCTTTTATAGTTGCAGGGGCCTCAATAAATCAATTGTGTTAATGGAAATTCCTTGTCATTCTTTATTTTTATTTTATGCAGTCAGATTGCGTGCTAAAACTAGTCAGAGCCACCGTGTTACGAGACTTCGTAACCGGTCATACAGCTAGCAAAATTATTGCATTTATTCATTAACATTAGTCTTTTCTTTTCAATTAAGCCCCCTTGCAAAGTTTGTCCGCCAAGGGCAAGTTTTATTTCAGTCGACATCACATTGGGTGACTCGCGCGCCGCTGATGAGGATGAAATGATGATGAAGACAACACTACACCCAGTCCTCGAGCGCAGAATGTCACCAACCTGGCCGGGAATCGAAACCGGGGCAGATTGCGTGGGAGGCAAGCACGTTACCACCCAGCTAAGCACGCGGACGGACGCTAACTTTCAAAGGAGGAAGAAGTATTAACGCGAGCCTGAAATCGCCTGATGATGCATTGATGTCCTACGATAAGTTTTAAAGTCTCTAATGTTTCAGAAAGTAAGGACATAAATTACTGTTGATCTTAGTAGTAGTGTAAAACAGAGAAAGCTTGGCTGACTGGGCTGCTGAAGACGTGGACAGCAGAAGAGGCGGGTCCTGGTGAAGGAATTACAACTCTCCATTAGTTCTTTTCTAATTCATACAGTTAAGACGTTCGTCTCAGTGCGCTCTATTCTCTGGGGCAGCCCGGAGTTCCCCCGTAATTTTCCTGCGTTGTAGCTGCAGGCGTTGACGTAAGGCGGGCAGCGTGCATGCGCTGCGCGGGAGACAAGCGCTCGCTGCATTGGCTCCTCCGGTATGCGAGGCAATCTGAGAGGGCAGGATGCGGCCGAGCGGCTTTCACTGGCGGCCACCACGTCTTCACTGCCGTGGAAGGCGCATCGTCCCGGTGGCACAGCGATGACGTTCCTCAGAGAGGAGGACTAGGCAGACGCTGAAGACAGGGGCGGGCGGCTGGCGCAGTGTTGGGTGCACGGGATTGGCAGACCGACAGAGGACCCTCCTTCACGGCCCGGTGGCGTCACAGTTACGGCGACGGCGCTGACAGACAGATTGAGCAGCACTTACTGCCCAACTGGCTGGCCAGCTGGTACGGCTGTGGTTAAATGCTGCTTCCACACGCCGACAGTTGCGGAAGACGCGACATTTTGGCTTCACTCGGAACCATCTGGAGCAAGGCAGCGGCCGGGGTCTGGCGAAATCGGCAGCATGCGTCGACGACGCGGAGGTCAGTTTCGTTGGAGTGGCTTCTCGAAGGCTGGTCCCAGGGCACTGACACCCGGAATGATGACACGGAGGTCTTGCAGCTGCTGAGGGGTGGTGATGAGGCATGAGCGACGGTGGGCAGCGGCCGACGTCCGCGGCTTGTGGCCTGATTTCGGCGCTCGCGGCCTGATGACGCAGGAGCTGATCAGGCAGTTCAGTGGCCACCGTCTGATGTCTGGTTGTGTCCTCGTTGCAGTCCTGTGCTTCGACCCAAGCCTCCAATTGTCAGACACACTTTTCGGTACCAAATGCTGTATGTCGATGGAATATTAACCAAAACACTGCTTTAGTTAGTACTGTGTGCTGTCGTCCAGTAGAACTTGGGTGAACGGTAATTAAAAGTATTACCAGAGCTACGTCGCACAGGGAAAGCTTATCTGTGATTAATTGTATTATAGATCTCGTGTGGGTGAGAAGGTAGTTCCTTCGGTCGTCGTACCCAAGATTCTGCATTCAAACTCCGCTGACCACATTTTTTAAAATTGTCACATGAGATAACATTTTTCCTGAAATGTAAAAGGCCGTTTCGGAGTTTGTAACAATGCTCTTTTGGCAGTCTCCTTTCGCATCGTTAGTTCAACGCTATGTACTTATTATTGGTTGGTTGGTTGAATTGGGGGAGGGGACCAAACAGTGGAGTCATCGGTCCCATCGAATGAGGGAAGTACGGGGAATAAAATCGGCCGTGTCCTTTGGAAGGAACCATCCCGGAATTTGCCTGAAGCGATTTAGGAAAATGGAAAACCTAAATTAGGATGGCTGGACGCGGGTATGAACCGTCATCCTTCAGAATGCGAGTCCAATGTGCTGACCACTGCGCAATCCGCTCGGTCTGAGAAAAGATGATCATGTTGTTATTGTGCTATCGCGCTGCTTCCTGGACTCGGGTAGGCGCGCCGGCCCCGGATCTAATCCGGCCGGCGGATTAACGACGAGGGCCGGTGTGCCGGCCAGCCTGGATGTGGTTTTTCGGCGGTTTTCCACATCCCCCAAGGTGAATACCGAGCTGGTCCCCACGTCCCGCCTCAGTTACACGGCTCGCAGACATCTGAACACTTTCGCACTATTCCATGGATTACACTAGTGGCAGACAGTGGGGATACAATAATTCCTTCCCGGGGGGTATGAGGTGGCGGCAGGAAGGCCATCCGCCCCCCCCCCCCCATTTTCAACTAACATTGCCACATCCGATTGACTATGATGGCCCTGCGTATCTACGGGAAAAACGGCACAAGCAAAAGAAAGAATTGATCTTATTATTTTGTTTATTATTGATTATTATTACTACTATCTCTTTCGCACGTGTGATGCAATTGTTTCCTTATTTTTCTGTTCTGATTGTATAGTCTGTGAAACTACAAATATGCTCTATGGGTTTACTACTTTCAAAGAAACATAGCGAAAGCAGACTGCCCAGAGAACAATTTTGTAAACTTCAAACAGCCCTTTTACATGTCATGAACCAGTTTCCCACATAACAGGTTCACGTATTATACAGTACAA